>NC_049198.1:69813512-71013512 GCF_009769625.2 Cygnus olor | reverse complement strand
GAGGGTGGGCTTCAGGTGCTGGGCTGCGTGCGTGTCCTACCTTAATTTTTGTAAGTGAGTGGAAAAACTGCTTAGACTCCCTTAGCGCCAGTTCAGCTTTAAAACAATACGCTTAACTGGTTCTCTTGCCTCCCAGGAGTTCTGTGAGGTATCAAAATATAACAGTGATGAAGACATATGTATGTAGATGTGAAAATGCTGTGTTAATTTAGACGTCTAGTTGTGCCATACACAATTTCAGTGTTAGGCTTCGGTTCTGGCCTTCCTGCTCTTTATGCAACATGTGAAAGGGTCACAATTTGAGAGTCTTGTTTTTGATGTGTTCATTGGAGAAGAGATTCTCAGCAGACTATTTGTTCAATCTGAGAGACAATTTTTAAATGTTTTATTTTCTAATTACGCAGTTGAAGCGGCTGGAGGAAAGGCTTTGCCATGCATCGTTAACGTGAGGGAAGAACAGCAAATTATTAATGCTGTGGAGAAAGCTGTGAAGACTTTTGGAGGTATGTTGAGATGTGTGGGAAAGGTTAACAGGCAGATTGTTCAAACAACAACAGAAAAGAACAGCCTGCCTTACTCCTGCTTTTTGTCCCTAACTGCTAACATGAAATGGCTTATTTTAAAACCAGGGATTGATATTTTGGTGAACAATGCAAGCGCCATCTCTTTGACTGGCACTTTGGAAACAGAGACAAAGAAGGTCAATCTCATGATGGATGTCAACGTACGAGGAACCTACCTCACGTAAGTGCTGAGAAAGGAGAGTGAAGAAATTTTAACGAAATGTTTGATGTTACCTCAGTTTACCTGAGATACTTTCTGCAGCTGAATCTGGTTATCAGACATTATGTTCCTTTAAGTTCTGTTGCTAAAGATCAGTGAAGGAATTGTCATTAGAGTAGTTTAAAAACACACATGATCAGCCTGCTGAATCAGAGAGAGACATGCACAGCATGTCAATAGCAGGTAGAGAGAAAAACGGAAAGAAAGTAATAATTCTGGCTGCGGGGTGGTGAGTTTGTACTTCCACCCTGTGTTGTCTGCTTCTGAAAGCTGAACTGTAAGCAGCTCTGTGCTCATAAAGGAAAATTGTTCTTGCAGCATGGCATTGCACAAAATGCTCTGTGGATGTCCCTTGTTATGTCTCTGAATGGGCTGCACTGTGTTGCTGGTAGCAAGTGCCATTTACACCTTCAGCCCCCAACAGCAACAGTCACTTTCTAGATGGTAACATCTAGCTTTCCAAATTAATGAAGAATTCTTTAAAATGTCTTTTGTTTGGTGCCTTAAGAAGATAAAAAAGCAGATTCTGTGTTGCTGAGAGTGAAAACATATGTGAAAGATTAATGCCTCTCAAGGGAAGTTACAAATGGTCTTTGTCATTGCTTTAAAGCAATCAATTGTGAAGACCTAGTAAAGCATTTCAGCCTTTTCTTCCCCTTGCTTTGTGTGTTCCTTCAGTTAGTAATTTGTAGAGTTCTGTCGTCAATTTACTGTTGAGAAGGTTATCGTAGCTAAAAAAAATGGCACAGGTATTTTGTCTGTGGAGGAGGTAGGGAGGATTTCCCATTCAGAGGTGTACCTGTTGAACTATATATACCTTGGTTCCTGTGCACTAAGAAACAGGTATCTGTTACTGAACCTCACACACTGTCACTGGAAAGAGTTGAAACCCCAGCTTATTTTAGCAGGTGATAAAAGACAGTGTCAACTTTAATGATTTTACAGTTGAAGGTGTTTCCTCTGTGGCTGACAGTATGCATGCGTCCTGATGAAATGTGTGAATAGGGGGTAGGTGGTGTAGTCCACAGCACTGCTGTTCTCCCTAACAAGCTTGATAAAAATTCTCCAGCAGAGGTCACGTGCAAACATGTACCCTAGATGTAGAAGTGAAGTCAAATGATGGTTTCTAATAAGGTGAAAGTTATGCTTTTACAGATGCACTTACATTCTAAGCTGAATGAAGTAGGTGACTCTTCTGGTCACCAGAGAATAGGCTTTGAGTTTTGCTTGGAATTGTCACAATAGCTTTTCACTATGCAGTATTACTTCTGTGATGTGGTTTTGAAGAAGAAATAGATGTGTGATCAGAAGAGAATATATTTAGGACTAAATGATGCTCTGCACCGGTGATTTGGCTTGTTACCTTATTGTGGTTTGTTGCCCCTATCAGAACTGTTACCAGCGGACGATGGCTTCTGAGCATCTGGAAAATCTGCTTTAGTAGGTGCTGCTAGGACAGAATATTTCTGTTGTTCCATTTATCAGATAAATATTTGATACAAGGGCAGGGTTTCAGCTTAGTGTTGGATCTTCAAGAAAGTGAAAATAGCGGTGTGCCATTTTTTATTGTGAGGATAAGTGTTCTGTAAAGTAAGAGGTGACTGACTTGTCTGGTTTCTGTCTTCCAGGTCCAAAACATGCCTTCCATACTTGCGGAAGAGTAAGAACCCCCATATCCTGAACCTCAGCCCACCTATGAATATGAATCCCATGTGGTTCAAAAATCATTGTGGTGAGTGGCATTCAGGGGCTTTGTTGTTATTTTTGAGAACGACATAAATAACTGGTGAAATGTGCAGGAATGCCAGCCCAGAACGCCAGATCTTGTGTTCTTAGCATTCAGTACAGACTGCCTGTAATGGTTCCCCAGAGTCTTTTGCACCTCACATTAAAAAAAAAAAAAAAAAGTGGTTTGCGGGAAAACAGACTGCAGTTTCATGGTCTAATATGTCCTTTTATTTTCAAGAATGTTCTACAGTTAAGAGACTGCTTTTTCGTAGGAATTCTTAAGATAACACAGTGTTTTCTTTTACACAAAGAATTAGAAAAGCAAAATCTGTTTTCTTACAGTTTCAGCTTCATGTTTGATTTGATAGAAATAAAGCTCAAGGCTGTAGTTTTATTTGGAAACTATTTTGAGGTGCGAAAGAGACCTCATTTCTGTGTTTAGGTTAGAACATATGTTGTTCATTTTAAGCTTGTTGAACAGCTTTCAATTTTAGATGCTTGTCCTGTAAATCTCCCCCAGCAAGTCCAAGTTCTTTTCCCCTAAAAGTTTCCCTTCTCAAAATAGAAAAGAAGGATTTAGAATGTCCTTTTTTCTTCCTCTTCATTTTTTTTTTTTCCCTACACTAAAATGCTAGTTTGGTCATAAGCAGCTACTGTGTTGCAGAAAAAAATGAGCTGCTCTCAGTGCGTGTATAAAAATACAATATAAACACCATAAAGTTGAGCTTCGGTCATTGTTTTCATTTGCCAAAAGATGCTTAGCTCATCTTTTAGCTCATTTAGTTGTAGTGAAGAGATGGCAGGCTACAGTTTGTATCTGCCAAGGTACGGGGGAGGAAGGGAGCGATTTTTGCTCTGGGAAGATTCTGCTTTGTGTCCAAAGACTTAATTTTCCATACAAAGAAATAACTTTAATTTTGAGGGACAGAAAATTCAAGTTCTGTTGATAGACCGTACATTTTGATCCTACTAAATACAGGATGTTTATATATTTCTTGTTGTAGCTTATACCATTTCTAAATACGGAATGTCCATGTGCGTCTTGGGAATGGCAGAAGAATTTAGAGGAGAAGTTGCTGTCAATGCTTTATGGCCTAAAACAGGTGATTTTTTATGATAATAAAATAATTTTTGTGTTTTGTCTTATACAACTTGGTTTATTTAGCTTTAAATGCACTTTAAATTTCTTCTGGAACTGATTCAGGACACCAAGCAATTCTTTTGCATATTCTTTGTTCAGCCTGCATGGATGTTGGTTTTCATTCCTAGCTCTCACTAGACCATTGCCACTTTGATCCTAACTTGTTTTCAGCCTGATTGCAACCCATTCAGCCCTTCCAATTGGCCTGACTGCGCTCCTTTTCATATTCCCAGAGTTCTGGTTTGGACAGAATCACAAAAGTACTAGCATGCTTTCATTTGCATTACTATTTAGAATTCCCTGCTGGTTAGGTTGCCAGGAAGTAGGTGGACCTGGCAATAGACATATCTTTGTAGAGATAATTTAAAAAAAAATCCTCATTCTAGAGGTTTTGGCACAGTGGGCCAGCAAATAGTTGTTCACAAAACCGTCTTCTTGCAAGTCACAGGACATTAGAGCTTTAACGTAGAAAAACAGCTTGGTGTTCCTAGACTGTATCAGCTCCAGTTTGTTGTCTGTGGATCAGCGAGGATCAGGGCTGTGTTTCAGGATTTAGTCCGCTGTTGGACAAAGAGGCCTGTCCCTTCATCCCAAATACATCTATATGCGGAAATGATATGGATGTCATTAAAATAAGAGGGAGGGTAATCTTGCCCTTTTGATGGTGTGGTCCTAGTCATCACCTTATGATACGTTACAACAGCAAAGCTTATTCCCTTAACGTGGAATTAAGCAGTGAGAGAGGCAGAGAGAGGCTTAAATGCTCTGGGCGGTACTCAGTTGAACACTTACATTGGTATAACTGTCAGATCAGGTCGTTTTTCGCTGGTCTGGATACTTGCATTGTAAATTCTCCCAGCACATTAATATCTTATAAACTCTGCTTGTGCTGAGTTTTACTCACAGAAATATTTTATTTAGGGATTACTTCCTGAATGGTAGTTACATCAATACCAAACCTGCATGAATATCATGCTAGGTTCTCTTGTGTGAAAAGTATTTAAATTTTAATGTAAAATTCTGCACGGTATATCCTGACACTTTTCTGTTCAGTCATGTATTTAAATTCTTTTAATGAATGTGCTCAGTTATTCACGGTTGGATGAGCAAAGAGAACATGTTAGTTGCCTATAGTAAGTGTTCAGTTTATCTATAGATGCTAAATCCTCGTGTCATTGAATTACTTACCCATTAGGCAGAATAAGATGATGTAGTCAATCTTAACATCTTTTTTTTTTTCTTTTTAATCTGGTATTTGTAATTGTTTTGATCTTTTGTTTTTAACATTTTGGCTAAAAATGAAAATTCTCGTTTACAAGCAGTTCTTAGGTAGATATATGGCCGAGGAACATTGTGTTTTCTGTTTTTTTACCCTGTCCGTGAGGTTTGGGAGTGTTGGGTGCAATGCAAGGAGTTGTAAGTTCTGGAGTTTGGTGATAGTATCTTTGTATTCCCTGGCAAAACTCATACCTGCTGGGTTATCCGGATGAAATTCTGGGAGTGTTCCCATCCTACCAGTGTCTGTAGCAGAAAGAACAGCTTTGCGTTTGGCACCAATGTCATCTTCCTTAATCGTAACATAAGGAGGAGAAAGTGCTGATACTGTTGAATTTTAGTGAGCAGGTCTTTAAGGCATGCTGTGTATTTTGAGGAGGATAAGCTGTTCATCTTTGCTATACTGAAGGCAAATGCACACATAACTTCATGGTCTGGATTGCCTTCTTGACAGTGAAGTGAAAGATTGCCTTTCAGGTTTCGAGTCTCTGTTTTATTTGTTAATTCTGAAGGAGTTAGAAATACGCACTCGTTTCCACATGCTTGCTTCTGGAGTAGTCCAAGGAAACCTCACAAAAGTTTCAACAGAGATTTCACAGAATAGGGCAATGCAATTTGCTTCTTAAAGCCTCCCACCCACTAAACCTCATGCCCATCCCTCCTGGCTTGCAGCTAAAATGCCACTGCTGGATGGGTTTTATATCTCCTCAGAATCCTGTTATTTTATTTTTAATAAGTGGACACGATATTTTATCTAATATTTTGTGGTTTTTGGTCACTGACTGATTAAGCATAGAAGATTGTTTATGAGAGTTAAGGACGATGAAGGAATTCATCCAAAGTACCTCATTCAGACAGAGAGATTTGGCATGACTTATTTTCACCAGCAGCACTTTGTATGAAATATGCAAGCATAGTATGAGGCAGTAGATGTTCAAAACCTTTCTGCATCAATCTGTGCTCATAGGCTTATATTTAGAAGGATAACATTTGGCACAAATAAGAAGGTGGGAGGTGCATGGGCCAGGAAAAGTGAGGAGGTTAATGAATCCTCAGAGTATTGAAGTATACTTGCGTCAAAAGGACCTAATAAACATCATCAGTGTATCTGATGGAAATAACCTCTGAACTGTTGGTAGTTATTAAAAAAAATAAAATAAAATAAAAATTAAATCTTGCAGGATAGGTCACATTTTAGAGGACTGAAGGAAATGCCTGAAGAAGATGTATTTCCTGTCTTTAGAAAGGATAAAAAGACCTAGATGTATGTACAGCGTAACTATTTGCCACTTATCTATAGGTGACTATTTGTAGCATTTCACTTGATTTGAAAAAAGAAGCTGAGGATGATCAAATGTAAATGAAATCCGAAGGCTAGCGCTCCCCACAGAAGAGTACAATAAGCCTCAGAAGTGAGTGGACAAGGCCATCCACCTCTTACACTTTACCAGAACACACTTTGACAGGACCTCCGGGGCCAGCGTTGAACACTGTTGTTCTTTCACACGGCTCCCACTTGGGAATGATCTTTCTCACATTGGTGTGTACAGTGCCTATTCTTTCCTTTTAAGTGATGTTTCAATCATTTCTGCATCAAAGCTGCTGTTACTTTGTGTGGAATGGAAACATCTGAAGGAGAACGAAAATAATTTAAAATCAGGTTTATCCTTCCGCCTCCAGGATCTGTCATCCCCAAGTGGGGGAGATGATTTGAAATCTGTCCTGGAACGTAGAAAAGAGCAGGGCAGAGTGTTGAGTCTTGAAGAGAAGCTGCAAAGAAGACATGAGGCAGAACTGTGTAAGGGAAGACTAATAACATGGCAAATGCCAGAAGCTACAACTGAGCAGTCTCTTTGTGGAAGAGGATGAAAGCAAAATGAGGTACATACCTCAACCTGGAAGAGCAGAAGTCCATGTGGGGGGCATTGATAGAAGGGTTGAGAGACATGATGAATGTCATAAGGAGTCCTTCTCATTCTTCTTCTTTTTCTTCCTTTAATAGCTTCCTATTTTTACTGCTGCTTGTAGAGAATTATTTGTCCGTTGGTAGTATTTCCTAGTTTCATCTTTGTAAGATTTCCTTTCATGTGAAAGGAAAATAGTTCATGCACTTGCCATGAAGATGGGAATTTCATGTCGTCAGTGTTAAACCGTTATTTTCTTATCCTCCAAACTTTCCAGCTATACACACAGCTGCTATGGATATGTTGGGAGGATCTGGAATAGAGAAACAGTGCAGAAAAACGGACATCCTTGCAGATGCTGCATATTGCATTTTAACAAAACCGAAAAGTTTCACCGGAAACTTCATTATTGATGAAGTTCTGCTGAGAGAAGAAGGAGTTAAGGATTTTGATGTCTATGCAATTGCACCAGGTAAAAGAGATCTTTAAAATGAGAGATAAGCTGAGGAAGGAAGGAAGGCCATATGAGGAATATGTATATTCTTTTGTGTCTAGGGCCTCTTACGTGAGTCTGTAAAAAGTCACGTGGCTCAACTTTCATAACTTGCCTTCCTGGAAAGCACATACTAGTTCACCAAGGCTCAAATCATACATGTCTATTAAAGTAAAGAAATCCATTGACAAAAATAAAATGCACCTGCCCTATAGGTGCATATATAACCATTTACCAAATAGTGAGATAATGTATCATCTTCAAAGGTTTCTCATTGCATCTGTAAGAGGCCTCTAGGTCTGATTTTAAATGAACCAGAACCCAAACATGTTATTTCATGATATGTCTTTCCTTCAGATTGCAGGTTTTTTTACATACAAACTGTGGTATAGTTTCAATCAGAGTGGATTCCTGTTTGTGCTGTTCACCTTCACTTGGACTTACTGTTATTTTTTAACTCCCCTTCAGGTCACCCCCTGATGCCTGACTTCTTCTTGGATGCTGAAATTGACGTGACAGCCATGAAACCAGAAAGCCATGGTAGGGAAAGCTCCTCATGTACAAGTTGATAATTCCAAGTGATAACGAATGCCTCCTCTATTTCAGATTACTTTCTTTTCTCCCAAGCATTTGTGCTACAAGCTGTTTGGCAAAACCTCTTTTGTATTTGGGATGTATGATTTATGGACTGTCACACTCTGTAACCTTTACGGTTTATAACTATTGCTTTATTTTGAAGAATTCTCTCTTAGCCATCTGAATTGTGTAGTATGAAGGTCACAGGTAAATATTGCTGGAAAAAAGTCAATAGCAAACAATACATTTTGCAGGGATGTTATATCCGTCTTGCTAAATTTGTAAGAAAGGAATTGATGTAGAGCCTCCATTGCTTCTTAGATGAAATTCCCACAGTCATGTGTGATGTGAATGTCCATGAGGTGAAACAGAGAAATCTTTGTCATAACAGCATCAGTTTTGCTTTTTCAGAATTGTAGTCTGTCAGGTTGGTGGGCAAGTAAGAATACTGAGTAGTTTTCATGGTGGTGCCAAAACAGGTAGAGAGAAGGGAAGAAGGATGCTAAGTTTGAGCAGAGTTCCTTTCCCATGAAAAAAACAATTTGTGCATATGCTCCAGGACTTTTTTGCCAGAGATAGAAGCTGTGAACTCCCTGGACTGTGAAACCCAGGTCATTTAGTAGCAATTCACAAAACAGTCCTAATTATGTTCTGATACTTAAGATACCTAACCAACTTTCTGCAACAAATTTGAGGGTATTCAACATGATAAGCCTTGTAAATTGCAAATGCTTTTCTTAATTTTTAAATGTGCATATTCACTGCAGTATGGTAAAATGCTGGTTAAATTAGTGAATTGACCAATAGCTGAGAAGCTTTTGCAGAAGAATTACTGAAAATATTTGTGTTATTAGAAATATACATAACATGCATAAGCATTTCAGCGTGAAAGTTCTGTTACTAAAGACACTGATGGTTTTTTGTTTGTGCTGTCAGGAGTATATTGAGTGCATAGAAAACTGTGCTGGATAAACATTACGAATGAATTGTGAACAGTCAGAATTAAATTGTTGCTGTGGTTTCATTTTTACTTTTCTTTTGACATAGTAAGAAGTTAAATATTTATTACAGAATTACCCTTAGTGCTGTATAGCAGTTTCAGTTGCTAGGTGCTGAAAACTTCATTTATCAGTATTGAAGATATTGTTATTTCAGTGGTATTTTCCCAACTGAGAAGCGTAAGTCCTAGAAAACCGCCTATGGTCAACAGTGTTGCATATAAGCTTTTCAGAGTTCTCTCCCTATGTTAAGACATACTGTTTTAGAGTTTCGTGCATCATTTAGCAAGAAATAATCTATTTCCTGTAGGTGCTTCCCAGGCATTCACGGAGGAAAAGAAATCAAGTGGATCCAAGCATGAAGGCCCAGATGGAGCTAAGGGTCATACAGAATCTGCTTCGAGTCCTGTTGCAGAAACATTCAGAGTTATTCAGGGAGCCATCAGTAAAGAATTTGTGAGATCTACGCAGGGTGTCTTCCAGTTTGAATTATCTGGTAAGAAAGAGCAGCTCCTGTAAAACTTTCAGACGCTCCCATGCCTAGCCGAAGGCAGCCTGGCGACTGCCGCTCGTTCTCCCTGCTGTGCTCAGGTGATGACGGAGGCACTTGGTACATCGACCTGAAAACCAATGACGGGAGCGCTGGCTTTGGAAAGCCTCCTGTGACGGCCGACGTAGTTATGAGCATGTCGAGTGGCGACTTTGTGAAAATGTTCACAGGTGAGTAACGAAGGCATTCACCAGAGGGGCGGCGGTGCCTCGTGCCCAGAATGCTTTATTCTGAACACTTTATTCTGCTGGTAGCGTAGTCGACTGGCTCTTCTCTTTGTAGTCCTGGAACTGGATGAGCATTAAGCTTCTAGTGGCTCAGGTGCAAGTAGCATAGAGTTCCTTGGGCTTCTCTGGACTCTTATGTCTGAGAACAAAAAGAGCACAGAAGTTGATAGTGCTTTGTTGAGTAGCTATGAGAGATTCCACAGGGAGCGTAGCTTCAGAAGGCATCCGCAGTTTCAGAAAGCATCCAGTCAGTCTACTGAACTTCTTTTCCGCACATCTCTCATCTGTTTTTCCTAAATGCATGCTGCTTTTACACGAGCTGGGTAGCAAAGTAACCACCAGATGCTACTGTAGGATACCGAGGTTTCGTCTGCACGGTCTGTTTCCAACTCTTTTCCTGACAATGCTGTATCTTCTTTTTAGGTAAACTAAAGCCAACCATGGCCTTCATGTCAGGAAAGTTAAAGATCAAAGGTAACATGGCACTAGCGATAAAGCTGGAGAAGATGCTGACACAGTTTAACTCTAAACTTTGAGGGGAAAGCCTTCCTAACAGAACATTGGCCTTCTGTGTATAATGATAATGCTGTTTTTAAATGCTAGTCCTTTCTGATGAAATATAATACGTAAGAATAAAATGTGAGACTGTTAGAGGAGAAATAACTGAGTCTGATTAAGACTAGAAGGTGTTTGCCTTGATTAAACGAATTCCTTCTTGAGAACACACATGCTAGGTTGCAAGCGTTTTCATTTCCTCTACACCTTTGGAACTGTGCAGCGTATCTGAAGTGGGCTTCCTTCTACATGGTTGTTTGCGTGCATGTCCCAGAAGAAGGGTGGGGGGACCGAGTGTTACCCTGCCGTTGTATTTGTGCGCTATGAATGCCATGCAGAGATTCCTGTGCTGGCATAGAAGTGGGAGCAATATGGTCAGTTTTGCAGGGTGCCAAGTACCTCTGCTAAGTGGCCATCTCAGTATTTTTTTTTGCTTTCCTTGGTTTATTCCCTACACTAGTCCTGGTACCTCTGAGTTAGGTTACGCACACCTGCATGCACGCGTGCACACAGCTGCACACCCCATCCACCGCCACAGACAAGGCGATGCCTCCCACAACAGCTGCAGGTAGCACCGGGAGGTTTAAGCTACCAGACCTGTGCAGACAGCCACATCCCCTTCCTCCTCTTCAGCTGGTAAGGACGGGAGCTCAGCACTGAAAGCACGGACGGCCTCGCTCTCCAAAGGGGCGAGTGAACGCATCCTCATCAGCATGGTGCGAGAGCATCTGCAGAGCCCAATGTACCGATCTCTTTAAGCGTTTATTCAGTGTCACCAATAGTACCGCCCAGGATTTAAGGCATTTAGGTCTCCCAAGCGTCCCAAGACTTAGGATTTATTTCCTAATGCACTTCATGGTCCAATAGTTTTCAAGTTTTTCAAGCCCGCACTCATCTAAGACTGCTGGTATTGCGAAAGGTCCGTCCTTGTTGAATTCTGGTAATAAGACAGAAAATTCACATGCACCATTGTGCTTACTTCACAGACGTGTTCCTCCATAGCCAGGCATGACAACCTGGGGCGCAGAGGGATGGAGGGAGGGGGAGCTCACCCCCTGTTGGGCAGCAGCAGCTCCTCAGCCCCTCTGTGTTTGCCCGAGCAGGAGGGAGCAGCGTGGCTGTGCCGGGTGAGTGCTTGCGGCCACACAGCCTGCCAGCCGCAGCGGAGCAGGAGTGCTGGCATGAACGGGGACAAAGGCTGTGCGTGGCATAGGAGGCAGAGCTGACCTAGCACTGGAAGCCAAAGTTCTCTGAAGGAGAATGAGCTGGCTGAACGGATTGTGCAATAGTGCACATATCATGCTGGTTGCTGCAATGCAATAAGGAAGTGTATATGCTTTGCCTCTATGCAAAGCAGAAACCTCTACAGCAAATAACACCTGAGAGCTGCCTAGGGTGTTTGATCTGGAAAGAGACACTTTGGATTAGAAGTAGATGTAGAGTCTTAGATTAGACTTAAGAGTCTTCTGAATGGAGAGGGCAAGAAAAAGAATCTTTGGGAAGCAGAAAAAGCAGTGCTTTGCTGCATGATCTAAAGGGACAATGGTACCAAATCCTCTTGCTAGGAGCACAGGGTAAGTTTTTCACACTCATACTGGAGACTGTTGGATACACTGAAGTTTTCTCAGCTGGATGGACAGCAGATGGAGGTAGCCTTATGTGTATGGACAAGGGATGGTTGTGAAGGAAGTGGTCTATTTTGAAATTACTGCTGTGTGAGGAAAGCAGGGGTGGCTGGTGCTGGGGGACATTAGCCAACCTGGCACTGGGAAAAGGAACAAAAAGAAAACAAGAAAAGGACTTTGCAGCCAACCTTCCTTAGTGGCAGCTCAGAACTGTGAGCTGGGAAAGAATTAATACAGTGACCTTCCCACTCTATTCCTTGAAGACCAATGAATATTTCAAAAGGGGCATTTTGGTGTTGGACTACACCTTCCCCCCACACCCCCAAATACAAGGTCTTTTTAGCTTGAAAATCTGTGTGCCTTGTATTTCTTTGATCTAATCCTGCTCAGATCTGGAGAACTCCTTACAGGATTTTTGAGCGGAGCCCACCCAAACATGAACGTGGCAGCAGGGACAGGAGCAGAGTAGTGCCGGCACTGCAGATGGCTACTGGGAGCATTTTTCATCTTCCCTCAGCTGGGGCACTGCTTGAAAAATGCAAAACATGGTGCAACTAGCATGGTAACAATCTCCTACAGCAAGCTCCAAAACCAAAAGAGACAGCAAAAAGTGGCTATCGCAAACCAAACATGCCTGCAGTACAGCAAGGGGCTTCTTTTACGTGATGGTCTCCTGTTGGCCTACCAAGTTCAGCCAGACGCTATGACTAGATGCAAGTTCGCCATCTAGTGTAGAGTGGAGTGGTTTCCATTCTCTGTTCATGTGAGAGGTTTATCTTCAAACTGAAGCGTTTGCAGTCCAGCTGAAATCACTGGAGCCTTTCCTCTGTCTCACCTTCTGCCTCCCCAGGCCAGGGATGGTCTGTGGCGGGATTGTCTTTCTTCTGCTCCTCCAACCATATCTGTCTCCTCTGCAATTTCCCCCCAGCTCCTCTCCAATTTCACAGCAAAGGCAAGCTGAGCTGTCACTTTGAAGATCCTATACCACTATATCCACACATGACTCTTCCTGCGGGGTCTCATCCTCCCTCTCAGGGATGCCTGATAGAGGCTCTGGTACTCCCCCTGCCCTTTACACACTGCCCGCTTGGCGATGCTGCCAGGAGACATTCCACCAGCTCCTACCTTTGTCTTGTCCTCGTTCCCTTTTGGCTTTCTCACAAAGGTCCAATGCAACATCTGGAGAGCATATTCAAATTTCACAGATATTTAGGGCAGGGAGGGCAGTTTTGGCCATGGTTCTGAGTCCAGCATAGGAATTAAATCAGCGGGCTTTACTGACTTGAGCAGAAGTCCAGTTAAGCCACAAAGAGACCCACTTGTCCTTGTGTCTTGAAGTCATGGTAGCTATTTGACTGCCACTGCATGTCCCGTTTCCTTGGAGCTCCAGACACCAGTAGGAACCATCATGAATAAGCCAAAGGGATCAAGGGCTCTGTGAATGCTTTGCTTCCCAGAATGTCTTCTACGGCTCCTTCCTGCCTAAGGTCAGAATCCTCCACAGGTGGAAGCCGAGCTGGTCTTGTGAGAAGACCTGCTGAGACAGGACCTCGTCCACCCTCTGCAGCCCCTCAGCCCAGAGGCAGAGGGCCAGGTACATGGGTCGGGAGCCTCATACCCGCAGCGGAGCTGCACGGCCGTGCCTCCACAGAGAGCTGCTGGTTTCAGCACCCACGGTCCTGCTGGCAGGAGAAGCAGCTGGGCACCATACTCGGCCTTGTTCCCAATGCTTTTGTCTTGGATGCTTTGTCCTCTCCAGCATCCCGTGGTGAGGCTTTCTTCTGCATCAGGAGGGTGGAGTTTCCCTGAGGAGTTCTTTCTGAGCAAGACGCTTTCTGTGGCACCTGCGGTCCTGCTGTGGGGAGGCATCCTCTCACAAAATGGCCGCTTGTTTCAGCCTGGACCCAAGCTTGCCCCTTGCAGCCATAGCTGCAAATGTTGGAACGTGGTAAGGCCTTCTCCCTGAAAAACAACCTATTTACCTTTGCAGGGTCAGCATTTTGTCAGCAAGCTGTTTGGTTTATGCGTGGCATTTCAGCAGCACTGCTCTGTCACTGCTCTGCCTGTTGGTTTGGTCTGCTGTTGTGTTTAACACCCTGCTCTGCTACCTGCCAACCCATTTCCCAGCCTTCACCACCAGTTGACTTTAATTCAAGGAGCGGTTGGAGCTGGGGTCCCAGGGTCATCAAGGCAGTATGGAGATCTTTAAGATCTTTCAAAACACGGCTCTGAAAAACATGGTGTCTCCTCCAACTGAGAGTTACAGCCATCTTGCTTCTACCCTTTAGGCCTCCATAACCCTGGCCCTGTCCAGCGCATTTGAGCAGTGTGTTTCTTTATTTCCTGCACAGTTCCTCTGCCTCAATTCTACTAACTCTTAATGCGAAAAGTTGCTTTGCTGTCTCACCCTTTTCAGGAATGTGTCTTTGAAGGACAGTGGTTCCTGCCTATATTTCAGACATTTGCTCCCACAGAAATCTTCCTCTCATCCTGTCATTGAACCAACTGTTTCTGGAGTACACTTCTTCTCAGGTAAGGAAGAAGGATTTCAATTACTTATTTTCCATGTAAAAGAGAATATTTTCTGATAGTGTAAACTTAATATAGGCTTGTTTAAGGAGACATACCTCTACTCTGTTTGAGAGAAACTGTACCAACCATCGTGAGTGTGTATTACAGCTACCAGCAAATGCTGCAAAAGTGGGAGTGTATTCATTGACTTCAGTGATAAAACAGCCACCCCGGTGGGGATACATGTGCTTTTTGGGGAGTCCCACCAGCTCTCTCAAAAGTGTTACTAGCGGAGCTGTTTCAGTGTTGGGCAGTGGAGTGAGCCTGTGACTGGCACACCTCTTGTTAGCTTAGCCTAGGGATTTTTAACTCAGAGAATCATAGAAGATTTTATTTATTTATTTACTTAGTTAGTTGGATTTTTTTTGCAAAAGGTAACACATTTCTTCTATCAGTGTCGTGAACAGTCCAGCAGGTATCTTTGGAACATCTGTGGAATAGTTATTTCTATTACCGGCAGTATTTGCTACCATCATCTAACAAACGCAGTCTTATTAATAGCAGTTAAATGGCAATTTCATCTCATAACAACTAAAATGTTAAAGACTTGTGTATTGTAAAGCTTTGTTATGTCTGCTACCAAAATTGGGAAAACCAGGTGGTTTTATGAATAAGTTGTAATAAGTTCTCTCCTAAGACACTTCATTTATTACCAAAGAGTTTATCAGGATTCATTTTAGAATTTTTTTTCACACAGTGAAACAAGTACAAGCAGGAGCCTGGTTACCACATGAAGGATTTACATCTTTTCTGACTTTTACCTTGGTGAATCGCCTAAAATGAAGGTCCTATTTAATCACAATTATTTTATTTAAAAATGAATGTTTGAAATCTTGCTCTGCTGTGTGGTGCAAGTCAATGGCTTCTATCAGACATTTTACCCCGTTGGGAACAAATTGAAGAAAATGATCATCAATTAATTGTAAATGCCTTTGGAAAAACTCAGGGCAATACCTCCCTTGCCTTGAGCTGCATCCAAGCGCAGTTATGGATACAATCTGTAGCAGCAGCTGTTATTAGAGAGGGAGAAGGAGAAACTTTGCCCACTGAAATTCGAAATTTGATTTGGGATAATGCTTCAGAATTTGAAAAGGAGTTTCAAGCATGGTGGCAATTAGTCAACTTTACCTACTCTGCAGAAAATGATAAAATTGTTGCCTTTATACTTACCGTAAGTAATGCCACCGTATACAACGTATATCCAATCATTGCATTAGGAGTCAGTCATAATGGAATTATACTTTATCCTAAGGAGCATAAAGTATGGGCCCATCAAAAGGGAGGAAAGTGGCAAACAATTGCTGTGAATGCATGTATTGTACATGAACAAAAAGGCTTCGTCTGTAAGAGTAACACGCTCGAAGCCCAAGACACTTGTCTTGACACTGAACAAAATATTTGCCACTTTGAGATACATCCTAATGAAACCCTTGAAACTGTACTTGTATATATTGAGAAAGGTTGTGTTTGCATGAGAACCCATTGTGATTTTATAGTCATAGACAATACAGTTGTAGATACCAGTAATCGCTCTAATGTTTGTGTTTGTAATTTTACCAAAATTCTAGGATGTGATTTTAGTTACTCAGCTCCTGTATCCTCTTGTCAACTTATTGCGCCCCATTATATTCTGCTTCATCTGCTGCCTACTCCTATTGGAATGAACCTTACCTTGGTGAAGAAATTGCTGTTACATGAAGACTTAAAGCAGCTGATGAAACAAGTCCGAGAAAATGGACGAAAGACTCTGATTACTGTCCATCATGATGTACAAGAAGTACATCGAGTGATGGAAAGAGTAAAGAGAGATGAAAAACACCGTTGGTGAGACACTTTGGATGGTCACCAGCTGCCACAGGAATCTTCAACAAGATGCTTCACCCTGTTGTTTTGTTAATACTCACTGTATTATGCTTTATACTGACAATTAGTTTGTACGTTAAACTCTGGATTATGATGAAATGTTTAGCATCCCTACACAATGTACATACACTTGATAAACCTCGTCCTGAGAATGTATGTGATATCCCTGACATATTCAAATGTCATGAAGCTTGAGTGACTATAGTCACAGGGTGGATTATGTGGTGCAATTGCCTAGAGTAACTAGGAAAATAAAACTAACATTCACATTTTAAAGAAAATATACAGCATTGAAGAGGTTTTCAGGGTAGGGCGTAGCTGCATTACCTGAGCATTCCCTAGGCTTCCAACCTTAGATGTTATCGCGCTGGGGGAACCTGGTGTGCTAGCTCTAAGGAACAGTACAGAGCGTAGAGTGGAGTGGAGACACCACGGCTAGGCTCTGTGGCCAGGTGGGGACTCAATTGTTCTTGTGCACACCGAGACCGATAAGCCGCACTTTTTGGTACCCTGAGCCAACGACCTGTCATGTTTTGACAAATGCTGTACTCTAGTGTACTTTTGCTCATTATAATATCATTATAATACCAAAACACACCTGCATCCCAAAAGCTACCCGCCTCCAAGGTGCAACCACCCCTCACTGAGCATGCGCTCTGAATTTCTCGGAGCCTATACTTTTAAACAGAGACGGGTAAACTTTTCACCAATCATAGCTAAGATATGCTTGACTAGAGTCACTCAAGCTCCATCTAAAAGATAGAAAATAATTTAAATTGGCCTAAGAGAGAGGGGATGTCAAGGGAAGATACCATCGTAAGGGAAGATGTCACCGTCAGGGGAGATACCATCCCGAGGGAATACAGCATCCCGAGGACCTGACTCCTGGGATCAGTCAACGGGCTGAGCCTCTCTTCCCCCGCATTGGGACGCCTTTGGGTGAGATTTGAACACTTGGTTATACTGTGTGTCTCCGCAGAAACTTAGAAATCTCTGTAGAGTCTTTGTGCCTTTTAACGCGTTAATTTCTAGGCTGTGCACCTGTGTATTTCATGCATGCTAGCTTGCTTTTGCAGACAGTAATTATCGCCAGCAATCCAAAGAACATGTGTACCTGTTGCTGTAATATATTGCACTTAACTGCATTATTCCTACCCGTGATAGTTCTCATTGAACGCGACTAGAGTAAGGGCGGTTATATGTTATTGGTGAATCCGTGACCGTGGTAGTTCAGTGCTCTGAATCCGACCAGACCCATATTGGTTAATGCCTCATTGGTGAATCTGTGATTGTGATAGTTCAGTACCCTGAATCCGACCGGACCCGTAACAGTTAATCGGCTACACCCCTTAACGCGACACGCTGATGACTCAGATGACTGATTTCCATTCCCTTGCTCATAGCCCTGTATTTTTTTCACACCTTGCACTGGCATTAGTCAGCTGTCTGTGCTCCAAGATTCTCCTCTCTCTCTCTCTTTTGCCTATACACCATACTCCAACATTTCCTGGAAAAGCCCAGGGTATTTAAATATCCTTGAGTGATCCAAGTGTTTTATCAGAATTGAGGATGAAGAATGAATAAGCTTAAGTATGCATAAAGCTCCCATGTATGAGTAGCCTGTGTTACACTTGCCAATTAGATTTAATCCAATGTATATTAATAATCAGTTCCCCTACATCTTGTAGTTTAGCTGTTCTTATGGAAATATTAATTGTGAGTATTGTGTTAGGAACACTTTCTGCAATTAGATTTGCTGGAAAAGGTAATGACTATCAGTTCCTTCACAGCAAAGGAAAAAACGCTGTATTACATATTTTTATAATGTCTAGTACAACAAAGTACTCTTACAAGATAATAAGTAACATAGACCAGATCTGTGTGAAGACAGCTGTTATACATTATCTCCACAAATAATTTGGGTCAAATACTGAAGTTGAACTTTATCAGGTGTCTCAAGCAAGATCAAGTTTTGGCTTTTCAAAATAAATGCGAACCTTTGAACATTCGTAGATTCGTTAAGGTTGGAGAAGACCTCCAAGACCATCTGGTCCAACCATCCCCCTACCACCAATGTCACCCACTAAACCAAGTCCCTAAGCACAACGTCCAACCTTTCCTTAAGCACCGCCAGGGTTGGTGACTCTACCACCTCCCTGGGCAACCTATACCAATGGCTAACCACTCTTTCTGATGCGTAGAGCCCCTCTCTCCAGCTCCTAAGTTAACTAAGGTCTGGTTAATTGCATTCAGCACACCATCGAAGCATAGTCAAACTAGTCCTAGTTAACGACACTGTCAGTTACTCCTTACTATCTGTGTGCATGGTTGCTTTGTTGGCATCCACAACACAATGCTCTGACAAAGGGGAGCAATCTGCTTTGCAAACAGGTAGACACAGTTTTGATAGCCCTTACTGGTGCATCATGTTGGGCAGAGATGAAAATACAAAGAGGCTTAGAGAAGAAGGCACTGAGCACCACTGTAAGGCGGTCTGGCGGTGTTACTCAGAGCACTGTGAGGACCTTCCCATCATGGCAAGTGTATTTAAGGGCTCAGCAAGACCCGTGGAGTTTTGAAGACCCTCCAGGAGAACGTGATTTGGGATGCTATGATGTACACTAAGCTAAAGAGACAAAAGGTTGGGGAAGCTGGGGATACGATCAATGCTCTCATGTGCCACGGTTGCACTCTTCATGATTTTGTTAGCTAAGCTCCCCCCTCATCCATGTTTATGATGAGCAGACAAATTACAAACAGAAGACAAAATCCTGGCAGCAGAAGCAGTTCCTTCCCCCTCCCACATTCTCATTAATGTAGTGCAGGGTGCCTGTGCTCGGCTGTGGTGGTATAAAACTGTGTAGTCCCGCTATGAACCAGGATGGGAAACTGAAAAGAAAAAATGGTCTCTGTTCTCTTCAAAGTCAAGCAAGATCAATTCTGCAACTTTGTTCAAAATATAAAGCAACTAACCAGTTGCCACCACCAAAAAGCAGTAGAGGAACGCAGTTTAATTTTGATCCATAACAATAGGATACAGACAGTGGAAGCGGGATATGTAAAGTTGATCACACGTTGATCCTTGTGCAGAACAGAGAGCATACTATTAATTCATGTTCCTTTAGCACAAACATTACTTCATTAAGTTTCTCCTAGAGCCTGTGGTTCTGATTTACCCACCGTCAGCAGAGACGTCCTGACTTTTTCCTAGTCATATAATACTTGACTCTAACGGACAAATGAGATGATTTGTGTAAAACATTTCACTCTGTAGAATCTGCTGTGCCCTAGAAGCACATTCTTACCACCCGTTGCCCTGAGTACCTCCCTCTGATTCACAGTGCAGCCGGGTATGTTTGTCCCCTAGACCTCTGAACTACGGCACTCCCCATGACGCCTCACTCACTGCTCAGCCAGCTCAGATATTCTGTTACACTGGGACAGTTAGTATCAAGGTCAGTTGTTTTTTTTTTTTTTTTTTTTTCTCAGACATGGTTTAACTGTAAGTATTCCTTGATTATTGCTGTGCACACAAAAATGTGGAATTGCAAAAATCCCAAATTAGGATAAGTACAGCTAAAAAAATACAGGATTCTGTTGGAATTCATTATCTAGTTAGCAACCACATTTTCCACTGCAAGACCCCTGTCAGTTTTAAACATTGTTAGTGGCTGTCAAAAAAAAAAAAAAAAAATTCAATTGAACCATATTTTAGCATGTTTTTTTACACATTCCACACTCGAAATTACATTTTCAAAAGAAATTGATTGTAGAAACAAATGAAGTTTCAAAGCGATGTATGAAAGCTTCAGAAACTGATAGAATACTGCAGAGCTTTGAGATAGAAACTGTAGGTAACTTCATTACAGCTTTTGCTGTAATTCCAGTCCTTTCTCTCTTTAATGGTGTGAACAAAGAGTAAATGATATGTAAAGTCTGTTTGTATGCCTTACTCACAAGTAAAATGCATGTGCTTTGACCTGACATCAAATATTTTCCTTTACCAAACAGTCCCGTGTATTTTGGTAATATAGCTTTGCAAAGAATTTTCTCTGTTCTCTAGGGAATTCTGAAATCCGTGTGTCTTTCAAGGCCTTCTGCTCTGATTTTCCTGTTTAATGCATAAATGTGATGTTTGCAAGAAAACCTCTTGTATTCATATGCCTCTTTGTAACTCAGTCGTGCTGCGCAATCAAGGTAGTTAGATGAATTAATAAAGCCTTTGAGTCTCAGCAACAGCCTGAAGAAATGAAGCATGTGTGCTCAGAGATTCATAATGTTTAAATGTTCTTTTCTCTGTCAAAGGTCCTCCCCGTGTTTTAGGGGATGCCACGCTGGGGCTGCAGGGCGCCTCTGTTCTGGGTGATTCAGTCGGAAAAACGAGAGTGAGGCACCAACACAGAGCTTGTCCACGCGGGGGTGCTTCTGAGTGGTAAGGACGAGGTCGTCGCCGAACTATTTCAGGGAGCAAGACGACAGAAGACAAACCCCACAGAAATCTGTGCAGCTGTTTCCACCGATTTCTCTTAACAGTCGGAGGAAATAACATATTAGGTTTATATATGTGTATTCTAAATGTAACAGAAACAATAACTTCATGTTACAAAATGATCTCTTAGAGCACTATTTCAGACCATTTTTTTCTTTGCCTATGCCATGAAGATGAGTGATCACTCTAATGGAGAAAAAAAAAAAAAAAAACACAAAGCAACGCAGCACAGCACAAAAGGGACAGAATGCACAGCATAACTTCCTTAGGAGCTAACTGAGGGATGCCAGTCTGTGATGCACAGGCAAATAACCAAAGAGCTTATTTACATGCCTGTATCATCTGGGGAAAGGAAATGTTCCCTTAACAGTGAGTGCAATGAGAACAAAGCAGTGACAAAGAATTAATCTGTAAAGGAAATCCTCCTTAATTTCTGAAGGAAAGCAGGAAGTGGATCTTGCAAATAACTCACCAGGCATGAAAATCTAAACTAGACATAACAGGCAGAGAAAGCTGCTCTGGAGCAATAGCATCTTGTGAAAACAGTTGTTAAAATTAACCAAAGCAATGAAAGGTGTTTGAAACAACTTGAAAATTAGATAAGTACAACCCGTTTAAAACCTGCTGGAGGCTGTTACTTTGCTATTTTTTTCTGAGCCTGAGCACATTGCTTAAATTAAGAAGATATAAGTGAAGTTTTTATGTGGGAGAACACTACAAGGTCCTCTTGAGCAATCTCACAGACAGAGCATATTTCCAGTCCCTTGATGTCTTTACCTGACCTTGGAGATAAGAGAAGAATCTCAAAAGGAGCTAGCAGCAGAGAACTGCTTTTCAGTTATGAGAAAATTTTAATCCTCCATGACCTGAAGCCCTGCAAATCAGGTCAGGAGGCTTAAGCTAAAATATTACAACAATTCCAAGGGGAGGACATCAAAGTCTCTTCCTTATTTCTTACTAATCAGCAGATAAAGGAGAGCCTTCCATTATTTTAAAATTAGAGGGGGAGTTTATTGTTATTAACTTGAGGCCAGGAGATGAGTATTAAATTCAAGAGTTACTGAGTATGACTTTGACGACTGGAGCAGTGATGAATATGTAAGATGTATTTTCTTTCTGGTTACATCTTATTATATCCAATTCAGCATGCATCAGAGACAGGTTTGAAGCCAAGTGACAGTTTTAAGTAAACATAATGGTAAATGCTTTGTTCTTGCCTCTTGATTTAATAGACTAAAAACCATAAACCCTATAGGGAGAGAATCATGCAAGACTATTTCAGATAAAAAGATTTAAATATATTTCTTCTGTTATGACAGAAAAGACATTTCTTCTGTTGTGAATGAAGAATGTCCAAGTCTTACAAATTGCTGAAGGCTACACCCACGGTGTAGTCTAATCATGTAAGCATCTTTGCTTCCAATGTTTTTAAACATCTCAAAGACACTAGAAGGATTCAGAAAGGGAAGGGTTTAGCTTTTGAATAATATGAACAAAGAAACACTTTTTAAATATGACAAAACTGTTCGGTTCTCATGAATTTGTGCTGGGATAAATCAGACTTAAAACTTACAAACTTGACAACTACACCTCCTGTGGCTTTTTAAAATTCGTATGCATGATATTTTTCTATGTGCCTTACAAAAAGCTTTAACAGTTGCAATTTCCTATGCAACTTTGTCAGGTTATTTCATAAGAGTATAGCAGTTCCATCACACAAACGTGCTGCAGAGCAGCAAGATTTTCTTTCCAGCGTTTAGCAAGAGGTTTCTGTGAAGTAAGAATTGCATTAACAAAATTTGTGTTTGACCACAATTGACTTTGTTCTGGTTGCTGTAACCTGTATCACCTGTGAGGCTGTTTGTTCATGAAAGCAGGCAGAGTACAAGCTGTCCCAGGCTTGTCCCCTGAAGCCTCTGGTACAGGTACAGAATATACAGCCTGATCTCAGGTTCATGATGCAGATCTTTTCTGCCATTCATATTTGCTGTAAAAAAGTGAATCTTATGAGCGTAGTGCTGCAGCAAAATGCCCTGATACTCGGACACAGATTTCCAATTTCCCACTTCAGCTGGTCTGTTCCCTGACTTTCATACAAAAGCATAACTGTCAGCTGAGACAGTGACAAAATCCAAGTGACGGAGGGAGAGAGTGAGGGAAGGCTACTTTCTCTCTTCAAAACATTCCACTACCTTCTTAAAATTAGGGTCTATTTTCAAAAGCTCCTTTGCTGGCTTTTTCGAATGAGCTGTCAGTGTAATGCTATCAGGGTTGCTGTGTCCTTGGCCTTCAGGCAGGTATGCAGGGAGGAGGGCGCAATGCTTTCCTCCCTCATTCCTTGGCAAAAGGATTGAGACTATCTGGCCTCTGTGTGAAAATTTAGCGAAGCCAGTTATAATGGGCTCTTACTATGTATCGTGATCAGCAGCACATAAATACATGAAGAGTCATTAAAAGTCCTGTGTGTCGTTTTCTCTTTGATAACTCCAAAGCTTCTCATTTCTTAGGCATTGACAACAATACAATTCAATGTTGTACGTTTCGCAGGTGGTAGAGAAGATAGGTATCAGAGCACAGAATTAATTAGCCATTTTATGGGGCTGATGTGGCCAAAGTGTGAGTAAGAACCACAACTGGAGCATGTATTATGTGAAGCACAAAGATTTCAAAAGGAAGACATTATGATTCATTTACCTAAAATAAGACAAAGTTAACAGCAAGAATCGAAGAGAAACCTTATACGATGTCCAGTGTTTCCTTTGCTAGCAGGTGATTTATTTCTGCAGTGATGCTGTGGCAAGTTACAAGCTGTTAAGCAGGGTTACTGAAAGCAAAATCCTTTCTGTGCTGATTTCTAGCAAAAGCAGATATACCTAATTGCTGCCTTAAAGTTGTAGCTCATCTCCTTAAGCAAAATAATTCAGATATTACAGTTAGCAGATGGCTTTATTCATGGGCTAGAAAAGAAGGAGCAATGCAAATAATCCCTAAAAAGTAACATACAGTAAACACTGGTGTATTTACTAACTTTTTAAAACTATCTAACATTCAGTAATGATACTATTTATGGCATTTTTGACTGTATTCAGTATTTGTCATACTAATGTCGTATCACTGTCTTTGAAAGTTATCTGAAAATTAGGTTCTGGTTTCACTCGCTGCAGCCCTGGAATGAAACCAGCGGTTACGTTACACGGAGAGTTAGAAATTACTCTAATACTTCAGCTAAGAGCTGAGCACAGAAAATTGTAACTCAGCCAGCCCCAGCATGTCCTTCTGTCAGCAAGCATCAATCCCAGTGGAAAAGATGAAAACGTAGTATCTTTGCTATTCTTGACATAATGCATGGCTTCTTAATTTTGGACATCTACTTCTGCAGGGTTTATATAAAGCTGTGTGGATACATTTATCTTCTCGCACTTGGCTAAAGGGTAAGGATGAGAAAAGATCGTTAAGAAGGTAATTGGTTTTTGACACAGGAAAGTGTTAATAAATGCCAAGCGGTTCGCAGTAAGGGAAATTCTTTGAGAGAGTGTGGCAAAGACGGTCGCTTTGCAGGCTGCCATTCTTTTGGCAATTACTATCGTGAAGTATGTTCCCAAAAGACAAAGATTTATTTATTTATTTATTTATTTATTTATTTATTTAAAGGGGCAGTTAACAAATCAGGAAAATGTGCTGTGCCATTGCTTGCCAGGACAGTGCCCTTCTTGGGGCGGGAATACTTACAGTACTAGGAGAGATTCATTACCACACTGACCACACGTTGAATCAAAGCATTAGTCTTTCACTCTTTCTTTAGGCCCGCAGATAATCTCACTGCTGTGTCTCACAGAGAGAGGGCACCCCTGCAGAAGCCCTGTGAGAGGCCCCTGGACAGGCAGTGTTTTTTTCCAGTGTCTGCCTTCAGGGTCACCATCCGTGGCTGACTGGTTGCCTCCTCTCGGTCTGCTCTAGCGGATTTGTTACTGCAGGTGTTCACGAGAGACAACAGTGGGGTCGAAAGGTCTCACAGTTGTTCTATTTCATCTGATTAGAAGCCACAGGCCTCCTGAACGCCGACGGGAGCCCTTTCAATCAGCCTGGCTCTTAGTGCAGGAAGAACTCTCTCCCATCGTTGCCTCATCAGCATGGGTTGGTGTCTGGAGACATGGGCACTGCCGCATGGTCCGATGGCTCTGGAATCTGGGAACACGCTCACTGAGCAAGCAGGAAAGGTAAGAAGTTGCCTTACAGGGCACGGGAGAGCATAGGATAGGTTCTGGTCTCAGAGATGTACAAAGGGCTTCTTTCTACCGAAATACCAAAAATGGTCAAGGGAGTTTGTAAAGGCAAACTACACACATTTTGCTGAGGGGAAAGGTAGCCTTCACGTCAGGAAGGATGCTTCCCAGAGGTGTGCTCAGCTATCTGCATTTAGGAACAGATGATTCATTTCAAAAATCTTCCTTGTGATCCCTTATCTCTGACAGGAAGTAACTTAAATGAAGTTTCTTATGTATTCAAATGATGTGTAAAATCTGCTTCCTAAGCCTGGATGGTTGAGAGGGTTCCCACCCTCCAGGTGGGTTACCTGCGCACCCATTTTGCTAAGGGATCAGGGACTCTCGTTTTGCTGCTTGCACAGCAGCTGCTGAACCCACTCACGTTTACCTCCAATATGCATGGCTCCATACTGCAGCACTTTAGCTGTCATGACTTCCTTCCAGCACAGAGGCAAACCAGTGCTTGCAATCCTCCGGCTGAATCATGGGTCTCTTCTTTGGCAGCTGTCCACAACTCATTTCATTTTCTGAATGTTAATAGACTTTCAGACCTGACACCACCGGAAGTGTAAATTAAAGCCAGTCTTTTCTCCTGGCAGATGACCTGCAGGCTGACCTGCTCTATCACTTATTTCTTTCTCCCTGTTTCCTAAAGGACTAACTCAGCTCTTCGAGAACAACTTCTATATTTGACTGGAAAAAATATCATACACAAATCATCTCAGTGTAGGACATCTCTGTGAACCACTAAACATGGTCCCACGCACCAAAACAATATGCAGAGATAAATATAATGCCGTTCAGCAGCTCTGCTGCCTGGCTTCTCCTGCCTGTGTGACAGTCACTTGAATTAATACCTGTGAAAATACATACGTAAAGATTACACATTAGTGGCTGAGCAAGTTGCTGCAGGCATCAAGTAGGCTGGGAGCTTCCCAGGTAGCTCTTAAACCCTTGAGCAGCAGAGGGAAGACCAATCCACTATGGCTTACAGCTAGATACTGAGTCATTCTCTGAAAACAAATGTTCATAATAGCTGAAAGCAGCCCTCAGTCAGTCACCCGTGAGTGAGAACAATTGTTGCTAGAGGCTTAACTTCTACCACCCAGTCCTTATCGTCCTTATCGTTTTGGCCTTTGTCGTGTCTCCCTGTGCTCGTGAAGATTTACACTGACAGTACCAGACTGACAGTGCAAATAGCAAAATGCAGGTTCTTCCTTCAGTTTCCCTCAGGATGCTGTTGCAAGGTTTTTGTTCTGTGTGTCTCGGTTCAACTGACACATTTTTTTTCGAGCCTTTTCATTTCAGTGTACAACAGCATGAATCAGGTGGCCATTCGTGTTTTGGTGTTGCTTATACTGCTTCTGAAGGCAGATTGCAGGGAAAGCTACCTGGCAGATGGCACGCATTCCTCTTTGCTACCTACCAAGCTGTTCATCCTTGTTCTCAACCAGTTCTGGGAGGTGTTGAGAATCCCTCACTGGAAGTGAAAATCTGTTTTGTTAGACAGAGTCCATCACAAGCTTCAACAGCACATCAGACTCAGTCAGGAAAAAGAAAACTTTTGCTTGGTGCTGTGCAACCTATATATACAGGTTAATCTTCTCTTTCATTTAAAAAATAAATAAATAAATAAATAAATAAATAAATAATGCTTTAGTCTTCCAAATCAAAACAGGGAAAATTAAAATAAGGACAAAAGTAAAGGTTTCAGTAAACTAGTCAATCTTCAACATAATTCTCTCTCTCTCTTTTTTTTTTTTTTTAATTGGTAGTAGCCTTCTGTTACACCCCTATAGATTCTGATTATCAGATCTTTTTTATTTTGATGTATCAATAAATATTTTCTTTCTGCTCACTCTGTAAAAACTTGGGGCAATACTCCATTCTGAAGAGGCATCCTAAGTAATCCTGTTATTGTGTAAATCAGTCAATGACTCCATTAGTAACTGCATTCAAAAAAGTACAGGCAGTATAGGATTTATCCTGACATTTGTCACCGAAATAACTTGCCTAATTTCATTCTGAGCATGCAAAGCTGAAGCAAATAAGCCTAATCATCTTAGCATGGGAAGGGATCTGGCAGAGAGGTAGAAGCAGCGGCTGTACCAGTTCCATTTTTTCCTAGAAGCAAGCCAGAACAAGCAATCGCAAAAGGAAAGGACACCACCACCACCAGACGCACACGCAGGGGCACACGCTGCTGTGTGATGTGCCCGCAGGCATCAAAGGACCACGCAGCACTCCTGCAGAAGCTGAATAACAGCTCGCCAGAAGTGGGGGCTTCCAAACAAAGAGATGCCTCTTGTTAGCAGCGGACAAACTTCTTCAAAGCAGCGCAGAAAACACTGCCTGATCAGCCGAAGGGTTCCTGCTGCTACTCATCCGCACAGCTGTCGCCTCCTCCAGCCGCAGTTCCAGAGAAAATCCAGACAGGGAACACTTCCCCTGGGAAAGGCCATCTTCAGCCTTCTGATCCACGCAGTAACCTGTTTTTGAAAGGCACATTTTATTTATAAGGAATTGCTTGACAGGTCAGCTTGCAGAACAGTAATTTTATAGATCAAAGGGAAGAGAAGGGAAATGTGCCAGCAATCAGAATGGCTGTCTTATGAATGATGTGGTATTCTAATAAAAAGGTCAAAGGAAAATTGTGAGAATATGTCCTAAGCTGACTGCAATGGTTATCTGAACTTCAAAAATACAATACAACAAAAAATATTCCGAAACAAGAGTATAAGCCAAGCAAGTTGAAAGAAGATCTGATTAGAAATTCAAGAAAAGAGAAATTCAAGAGAAAGTAAGATACCTTGTTTGTCAGAATAAACATAAGGGCGACCCCAGCACAATGAAATAATGCCAAATACTGGCAGGATTGTGTCAAATATAAAACAAAATGATTTATTTTTGTAAAAACGAAGACAGTTAATAAGTCACAATGAAACACAGCAAGAGAAGACAGTTGTGATGCTAAGGCTTGAGCAATGACTTGTCTATGAATAATCTTTATGGAGAAATGAATATTACAAGAAATAAACTAGAAAAAGAATTAAAAGACAAACGCTGTCAGATGTGCAGGATCAGAACAGAATGGGAAAACTTTACAGAAGTATTAGTGATTAACCTCACTAAAATCAGAAAAAAACATGATATGTAAGGATTTTACAAAACTGATGCTTTGAAATACTAGCTTGGGGTTTCTGTGCATGCTTGGGTTGAAAGAAATCAGTCTGCAAAACCAGGTAATAAAATGGATGTTAAAACTAATCTAAAACAATAATAAAAAAAAAAAATCCAGGAGAAGCTGGTAAGAGACTTTTCTTTGTTACCTAGCAGATGCTACAGGATTATCAACTATTACCCCTTAATTAGCCAAAGGGAGCCTGTATCCAGCAGCTGTGATTGCAGCAGAAAGCTGCCTCAGGCTGTGCCCTGACATCCATCAGACGCCCGGCGGCACAGAGCCCTGCCCGCCGGGACGCAGCCGTGAGCTCGGACTTGGCGAGCGTGGCCACTGCCAGCACCTGGCAGCCCACCGGTGCTGGTCGGGCACTGAGCATCCCTCAGCACCCTCGGGCTGCAGGTTCTTCTACATCCTCCTCCAGCCACTGTTATTTGACAAAATCTTTTCTTGAGGTTTGGATTCCGAAGTTCGTCTGTCCATCCTCTGAGCCCGGATCTGTCTGGGCTCCTCCAGGTCCCGCTGCCGGTAGAAACAAGCTCTCTCCCAGAGCAGCAGGCCACTGAAGCCGTCAGCCTCAGACTCCAGCCTTTGAGGGCACCCACGGCCCTCATGGTCATGTAATCCAACAGACAGATTGCTCAGTGTTTCTAGACACATCGTTACTTTCACTTCAAGAAGGAAAACCAAGTGCATGCAGGCCGTTAAAACAAACAAGTGTCAGCGCAGCAGCCTTCTTTGCAGCTCACTCGCGCACGGGAATACACCTGTCCCCTAACATGCACGATTCCTTTCTCCCCACCCAGCCGGAGATGCTAAAAATAGTCAAAGAAAGCAAATGGCCTGCCTCCTTTCTTTGTGTAACCCTCCATTTTCCCTTCCAGGTGATTGATATGGGGTATCCACAGACTCCACTGTGATGCCCTGCAAGTAAACGAGTTTTTTTTCAGAAGCAGTTAGCATATTTTTGTCTAGCTCATATCTTATGACAGAGAGCAGCAGTCAGTACGTCTTTATTGCTAGTCTCGTGCTGCCAACTCCGAGAAGTTTTGCAGAAGGCAAAGCAGCTGAGATGGGACCAGCAACCCAACAGCTGCCCCTGGAGTCCCCACCACTCAAAATCCATATGGTCTGCAGACAGACAGACCGATTGCCGGACCCAACGCTGGCCTCCCTCCTGTGGTGCTGGCCTGTGGCTAGAGAGGGAGCTGCCATGAAGCAAATACACCAAAGGTGAGCCTGTACCCCGTCCTCTGCTCTATTATTTTTACAACAGCAGCTAAAAAGTATCTGGCACTTTGAGGTGTGCTGTGGTTCTCTTTGTAAAGGCAACGCAGGCCTCTACTGATACAGCTACTACACCCAGCCCCTTCTGCTTGCAAGCAGGAGATGTCAGTGATTATCCTTTTGTTAGTCTGAGTTAGCTTAGTGTTGGATACTAGCAAAAGGATTTTTTTTTTGTCACGTTTTTTGCTATGCTTAACTGACCTGTGTTCAGCTATGAGGGTAAGCGATCTTTCCAGGCTCCTTCCTAACCTATATCATACATGCAGAACTTTTCCAATGTTGGTCACGCCAACATGTGAGCAGGCAGCCTCGTTATGGGGCTATTTCTATTTCAATTTCAATTACATTTCCATGTTGAAGCTGTGGTGAGGCTGGTGCACTGTACTCAGGTTGTGGATTCTGAAGACCGGTGGCTTATGTGTGTATCGTATGTTTAAAAAAAAAAAAAAAAAAAAAAAAAAACAAAAAAAGGAAAAGGTAAAAGCAATAGCTAATTATTAATTTCATAGTAGCAAATCTGAAAATAGTTTGATACATGGAGAACACTAATTATAACAGGAGACCGAAATGCAGATGGCTAGAAAAATGTGTGACTAAGCCAAGTGTCAAGTGTAATTTCTTCATTCTGTTTGATGTCTTAATGATGCATGTCTTAGAAGTTTTTGTTTTCAGGAAAGCCAGCAAACCCATATTAAAACAAAACAAAAAGTCACAACGAAGCCATTATCTTATTCTTCAAAGGGAAGCTTTTTTTAATAAGGCTGTAATAAATTAACAGTGAGTACAACTACCATGAGAACTAAGCTGACAAAAAAAAGCAAAACTTCACTAAATAACATATTGACTAAGGTGCAACCTCCCCCTTTTACATTCATGTACACAGTCATATAAAGAACTGAAGGGCAATTAATTAAAAAGACTCCTTCTGCTACATTCTTACTTCATTTGATATGCTGAGGCTAGCTCCAGACAAGGTCAGATTGCCTCTGCCAAGCAGAAAACATGCTATTTCTATTTCCCACTGTCTTTAAAGGTGCAACACTCTTACTGCTGCCTAAAATTCTTCTGTCCAATTTTGGGTTTTGCTGGCATTTAATTACTGCAATTTATTTTTATGCTATCTGAAGCATGAGTTTACAGGTGGCTGTTTTTGCAGGCCAGATTATACAAAAATTATAACCTGTGCTGCATCATAGTTTTGGCTCTCTGCGTCACTTTTTTTTTTTTTCAGAAAGCCCCCAGTAGCTGCTGTTGTCCTACATGTGGACATTGCCAATAAGATGGGCAAGGGCTGAGGGAGAAGCAACATTCAGAGAGGGTGAGAAACAGCACTGAAGGAGGGACCAGATTCCAGCATTTGCTGTGATGTCAGTAGAAGGGATATAAGCATGCATTTCTTTGTTAGTGATATGCCAGAAAAGCCATTTCAAAGCAGGTACAAATGGGTAGCTCTGTTTCAGTGAGACTGTGCAAAGCTGGCGTGCAAGATAGCCTGTGAGGTGGAGACAACACACTCAGGTTTCATTTCCAGCTCTGCCGTGTGACCTTGGGCAACTCTTTCTGTGCCTGTTCCTCTATCCTGTTTTATCTCACTATATTGTGAACTCCTCTGGTCAGGCCCCTTCTCCCTCTGGTTTTAGGAGAGCTTTCTGTGAAGAGCAGTCCGTATTTCTAGCAGAGGGTAAGATGCTAAAGGAATAATGATCATCTGTATCATTGGAAAAAGGAAGCTCGTTGAAAAGGAAAAATCAAGGCACTGTATGTTACAAAAACAAGTTTTCCAAACCTTTAAAAGAAGGTTTGCAGCTTCAAGGGCATGTACACGTCCAAGGAAACATGCTTAATAATTAATAACAGTCAGCAGGGCTGCCACAGCTCTCTTGTGCCTGCTGCTCCATACAACTAATTACAGAAATAAGTCACAGCAGGGTATGCATTAGGCAGTTATAGGTGCCCACATCCAGTGCGCTGCGAGGGAGCTTGCTGGAGGTTGAATACCTCTCCAACCACCTGAAAAATACTTCAGGAACCTGAAAGTGTGCATCCCCCTGTATGTCACTGTAACCAGGACAAGGCTCTTCCATGTCACAGCCTATTTTCTGTAACTTTTTGCTGGCAATTCTGACATCTAGGAAGAAGAGAGTATCACACTGCATATCTGCCCATGGTATACAGTTTTGCAGGGCTTTTATGATGGAATCCCTTTAACGTGGGTGGGTGAACTGCATTACAGACACACAGTGAATATTTTGTATGCCTAGGTTATACTTTAACACGTTGAGGTTCAGTAAGGTCCTTCCCTTAATTTCAGTGATAGCTTGAACTACTTTTGCCTCCAAATGTTTAAAAACTTATGCCTTGGAGCCCAGTTTAGGTTTTGAGTCAGCAGAGAGAACTGCCATCCAATTTTCTCTCTATTCTCACTCTTTGTCCAAGAGATACAGCCATTTAATTTTATATTGAAAGGAAGACACAGATGGCTGAAGGGCACAGTGCAGAAGCAGAAGTTCCCTCCCCTCCATCCTTCAACCACTGTGACTTTTGTAAGGTTATTAATGTCTGACCATGCCTTCAATGTCATGCTGGAAGATCAATGCAGAGCACCATTGCCAAGAAAAGCAGCACATCTGTTTGTCCTAGCACTTTTACAGATAACTGATCTCCAACGGTTATATTCAGAGCATTCCTACAACCTCTGTAAAAAAAATACAGACTTGTACTAGCATTGGAAACATCTTGAACAATTTCTCTGTACATGCCTCTGGCAAAGGCAGACACACCTGTCTAGGGTGTTCTGCTGCAAGACACTGCTAAAACTGGTTCAATTTCCTTCTGGGAAGTTGGCAGGAGTTAGACAAAAAGAAGAATTAACAATTTCCATCGATGCATTCTTGTTCCTGCTCCGTCTCAAGGTTACATTAGCAGGAATTAACAAGGGTGCTCACGACACGTAAGTTCTGTCTTTGCTCAGCAGCCTTCTGGAGAGAGGTGAAGCGCAGACGATTCTGACGCTCCTGTTCACTCGAAATGAGTTAATTCCATACATACAGAAGCAGAGGCTGGCTACATGTTCGGTCCTGTTTGTGTGATGCGTGCTGGAGGTCCCACTGAGTTCAGTCAGACTGCTCGACTGAATACATAGAAAGCAGGATGTGGCAGGAAAATACTAACTTTCAAGAACAGATTTAGTGTGAGCGTGTGTGAAGCTTGCTCTTCTGGGGTTTTAAGAGAGTGGGTGGTTAGCAAGAAATAACTGGCTTTGGGTGAACTGTGAATCTGCTTTAGGCTTGTAGGATCTGCCCTGTTTGTATCTGTGATTGTTCTTTCATCCACAAAACTCCTACTTCTGAATAGGTGCACTTACCTGGATTTAAATTTTAGAAGACTCATAAATATGAGCTGAGTGAATGATAGCAGTAGGAATTCTCTCTCTCTCAAAAAAAAATGGTATTTAATATTCTTCAAAACAGTATTACTGTTAGAAAAGTTTTTAATAGTTCTATCTTATGACATCTGGTGGGATTTTTTCAAGAAGCATTTTCTCTTATGTTATTCCCTTGAAAAGGAGCATTGTTGTGAGGATTTCAAGTGATCGGAACAGTCATTAGTTTACTTTTTTTTTTTCAGTATGGTTTGATTTAGACAAATACTATTTTCCTCTGTAGCAAGTGGAATGGTGAAACTGAAGACAGGTTTCCATGCAATTTGTGAAGGCACTTCTTCAGGATGTGCTTGGGGGGACGTGCACAGTAAGTAAAATAGACAAAATGCTTTAAAAGATAATTAGTGGTAGTATCCACAACTTAAATCCTTCCCATCTATGTTTTCAATACATACTTTTCATTTTCCTTTAACAGAATTGAGCATGTCTAATAAATTATGGAGACACTGTTCTTTGTGACAGAGACACGAGTAAAGAGACAGAGAAAAGACACAAGTAACCAGCTGAAATAATTTGTCTCTGTCTCTCTTAGTTCTCTTAGTTTACAACTCTATGCTCCCTTTGTTTTAGCTTTTTTTTTTTTTTCTTTTTGTTTCCTTTTTAAACACACCAAGTATATCTTGGGCACTTTTACAATAAAAATGCAAGCACTTACAGCTAATTAACTTGGCTCTGACACAATGCCCCTTAAAGCCTTCTCAAAAATAAGAAAATTCATCATTGCTACAACTGACCTTATCTTATATTAAAACTCTGAAAACAATTTGAAACCAGAAGTAGTCCTGTAAACGCATTTGAGGTTCTAGTGGAGTGCCCCAAGATCATAAATGAACTCTTTGTAACTTTGATCCAGTATCTCACAGAACCTGAATTAAATCCTTGGGTCCCCGTGCAAGTCTTGCAGAACTGGGCTCTGGTGCTTAAAGCAATGCCCAGCAAGAAGGGGGACTCAAATGACTGCCATCCAGAGCATTGCATGAATTCAAGTTGTATCTATCAGAATACAGTAACCCACTGCTTTATTCTACACACTTTCTTCCTTCTGACAACAAAGGGCTCTTGGTGTTTCGCTACACATTAATACATGAAATGAGGTACAGATCACGCTTATTATCTGAACACTTCTTGATATCTGTCAAATGATGTCTGTGCTTAAAAACAGTGGAGCATACATACTCAGCAGATTTCCCTTCTCTGAGCTTTCAGGAAGAAAGAACACCAAGAAATGCTACCGGATATGAAGAAGAGACTGATTACTGCAACTGCTTGACTAAGTTTCTCGGTCTTCATACTTCTTTGGAAGAAGAAGAAATACAAGTCTAAAGGATAATGGCTGATCATTCCTCTAGTCTGTCTTATGAGCTATTTACCTGTGATATAGTAAAGGCTGAGTCCCACTGAGCCTGCTGCTGAGTAAACAGTGTGGATCACCAGCCCTGCCCTGAATTATGTGCATCCTAATGAGAAGGCAAGGAAGAGGGTAAGTACCTATAAGAGCAGAGCAACAGTGCAGCCATTTAACAACAGGTTAAATGGTAACTGATTTACAGATTATGACTGACAAATGACGATCACCTTTTCATTGCATTCTCACAGGTACTTTATAATCCAAGGGGAAGTGGTTAGCAACCTACGACAGCACTTGAACACACACAGGTCTACGGGGCCAGATAAGATCCACCCAAGGGTACTGAAGGAGCTAGTGGAAGTGCTCACCAAGCCACTTTCCATCATTTATCAGCAGTCCTGGCTACCAGGGGAGGTCCCAGTTGACTGGAAGTTAGCAAATGTGACGCCCATCTACAGGAAGTGCAGGGAGAAGGACCCAGGGAACTACAGACCTCTCAGTCTAACCTCGGTGCCGGAGAAGATTATGGAGCAGATCATCTTGACTGCCATCACTGGAGGGAAGGGATGCCATCAGAGGGACCTGGACAGGCTTGAGAGGTGGACCAATGTGAACCTCATGAAGTTCAGCAGGGCCAAGTGCAAGGTGCTGCGCCTGGGTCAGAGCAATCCCAAGCACAAATACAGGCTGGGTGGAGAACAGATTGACAGCAGCCCTGAGGAGAAGGGCTTGAGGGTGCTGGTGGATGAGAAGTTCAACATGAGCCATCAACGTGTGCTGGCAGCCCAGAAAGCCAACTGTGTCCTGGGCTGCACCAAAAGCAGTGTATCCACCAGGTCGTGGGAGGTGATTCTCCCCCTCTGCTCAGCTCTCGTGAGACCCCACTTGGAGTGCTGTGTTCAGCTCTGGGGCCCCCAGTATAAGGACATGGAACCAAGTATAACGACCTGTTAGAGCAGTTCCAGAGGAGGGCCACAAGGATGATCAGAGAGCTGGAGCACCTCTCCTATGAAGACAGGCTGAGGGAGTTGGAGTTGTTCAGCCCGGAGAACAAAAGACTCCAGGGAGACCTTACAGCAGCCTTTCCATACCTAAAGGGACCTACAGGAAAGGTAGGGAGGGACTCTTTGTCAGGAAGTGTAGGGATAGGACAAGGAGTCATGGCTTCAAAACTGAAAGATGTAGGGAAGAAATTCTTCACTCAGAGGGTGGTGAGGCACAGAAACAGGTTGCCCAGAGAAGCTGTGGATGCCCCATCCCTGGAGGTGTTCAAGGCCGGGCTGAATGGGGCTTTGGGCAGCCTGGTCTGGTGGTAGGTGTCCCTGCCCATGGCAGGGGGTTGGAACTGGGTGGTCTTTGAGGTCCCTTCCAACCCAAACCATTCTATGATCATGTAGCACATACAGGACAACCAGGTGATCAGGCCCAGTCATCTCTTTCTATAACAAGGTGACCTGTTTAGTGGATGAGCAAAAGGCTGTGGATGTTGTTCCCTTGCACTTTAGCAAGTCACTTGTCATTGTTTCCCACAGCATTCCTCTGGAGAAGCTGGTTGCTCGTGGCTTGGACAGCTGTACAGTTCACTCAGTACAAATCTGGCTGGATGGCCAGGCCCGAAGGGTTGTGAATGGAGGTCAATCCTGCTGGTGGTCTCAGTACTGAGGCCAGTTTTGTTTAATATCTCCATCAGTGATATTGATGAGGGGATGGAGTGCACCCTCAGTAAGTCTGGAGATGACACAAAGCAGGGAGAGAGTGTTGATCTGCTTGAGAGTAGGAAGGCCCTGCAGAGGGACCTGGAGAGGTTCGATTGATGGGCCCAGTCCAACCACATGGCATTCAACAGGGTGTCAGCTAAGTGCTGGGTGCTGCCCTTGGGTCACAGCAACCCCATGCAGTGATATATGCTTGGAGAAGAGTGGCTGGAAAGCTAACCAGCAGATAAAGACCTCGGGCTGCTGATTGACAGTCAGCTGAACGCAAGCCGGCAGTGTGCCCAGTGGACCAAGAAGGCCAATGCCATCCTGGCTTGTGTCAGAGAGAGCGTGGCCAGCAGGACCAGGGAAGTGATTGTCCCCCTGACCTTGGTTCTGATGAGACCACACCGCAAATACTGTGTTCACAAGAAGGACATCGAGGTGCTGGTAAACGTTCAGAGAAGAGCAATGAAGCTGGTGAAAGGACCAGAATACAAGACATATGAGGAGTGGCTGAGGGAACTGCGGTTGTTTAGTCTAGAGAAAGAAAGATGAAGGGAAACCTCATCACTCGCTACAGCTACCTGGAAGGAGGTTATAGCAAGATGGTCTCTTTTCTCAGGTGATAAATTATAGGACACAAGAAAATGGCCTCAAGTTGCACCAGGGGAGGTTTAGATTGGATGTCATGAAGAATTTCTTCATGGAAAGGGTGGTTAGGTGTTGGAATGGGCTGCCCAGGGAGGTGGTAGAGTCCCCCTCACTGGAAGTATTTAATAGACTTGTGGACATTGCACTAAGGGACATGGTTTAGTGGTAGACATGTAGTGTTGGACTTGATGGTCTTAAAGGTCTTTTCCAACCTAAATGATTCTAACTTCCCTCACTGAGCACTTCACTCTATGAAAAGATTCACCCACAGAAGCACAATCAGAGAGTTGATTTATCGTTTCTCACAACTAAGGGGGAGAAAACTGAGTGTCTGAGGAGGAACAAGGGAAATGGAAAGGCATTCTCCTAAAAGTCGTGCCAAGTCTGTGTTGGACAGTTTCTGCCCCTCACGATCACCTTACCCCCTGACAGATTGTCACATTCTCTGTTAGGTCATGGCTTTGTAAGACTTTATTTCAACAGATTTGGCAAAAGCATTTGTTTTAAATAAGAAGGGGAGGACATCTTTTGTATTATTTCCTAGTTGCACCTAGAAGGCAAAAAACAAACAAACAAACAAACTTAAATTTCTCATGCTTATTTTGTAGTTTTCTTGTTCATCTAACAGTAACTGAAATAAATCAGAAGAGAATGATTAATGAAAATACTGCATTTTCATGTAGGTAGATGTAGCCAACTAAATCTGACAGGAATATGGATGGTTTGCTCAACAGAGGAGACAGGGGCTAGGGTAAAGTCATTCAGGAGAGCCTATGTACAATTTGGTGTATAGTTTTTGGGTAGCTTGCTAAGACTAGAATCTAAAGTATATTTAGACCCATAAAAGTGCAAGTGGAAAGTTATGTCTCCATGAGTATACTCTCAGAAATTCTGTACACCCACAGGCAACCATTTGTATCCACACTTCATCAACGTACACAAGTAAATGTCAGTGTGAACTTTGAACTCTTTGGTTCCAAATAATTCCAAAAAGCTGCAGAACAAAGTTAAGCGTAGGCAGGTAGTACATAGATATTGCATGTAAAAAGCAACATTGTACAGTTACAGACGTTCCTTATTCCAGATGTCCAGAAATCTAACACAGAGCAGATGTTCCCATGGATGATTTCTCGCCCAGTGATGCACATATTGGTACATTTGGTTACTTACAAAGTTGATGTGAGATAATGTTTCTGCATCTGTTGTGAAAGAAATTCCATGCAGCTGGAATTGTAGTTTGTGAAATATAATGTGGGAGTAAATTCTAAAATCACATTGGAGCATCCTGAAAGACAACCAACTAACAAATAACATATGTAAAACAAATGAGTCATAAATGTGATCTTGTTCAAGACTGATCAAAGGCTGCAAGGGAACAACATGGACATAAAAGAATCTTGTAGTAAGAAAATTGAAATGGGAGGTTACCTACCAGAAATATATAATTAGAATATTTGGGAAGTAAAAAAGTAGAATGTGTAACCTTGCTAGACCTCTAAAACAAAGATTTGTTTCAATTTACTAGAGCTGTACTAACTGGAAGTTTGGTCCACTAACAAAACTTACTACTTTAAGCCCATCAGTAACACTGAAAGAGTGTCAAGCAAAATTTTTATTGAGAAAAAAAGCTGTTGTATGGTAATGATATGCCAGTATAATAATTATCATCTAATAGGGCACCTTGCAAGTTGTGTTTCCCTGGCACTTCCAAATAATTTATAAATAAATAAATAAATAAATAGACGTTTACCACTAGAGGGTACTGTTATGTCAAGCCGCAATAGAAAGGCACCTGGAGGTAGTAACAACTCTAATATACACGTGTTATGTCAAGCCGTAACAAAAAGGCACCTGGAGGAGGTAACAAATCTATTATACTCGTGTGGTGCTCTTGCTGCATAAAAGTACAAAAGCTTCTTTCTGGAAAAGATGTGATCATTTCTTCATTGTTAGGCACAGCAGTGGCGTCAGTTAAAGAAAACTTGACACAAGAGAAAACTTTGATGTCATGACTTTGAGAAAAACAGTATTCTAAAGAGAGAGGCAGCTCTCTGCACTGAGAGTGACAAATCTTCATACAATTTGTTTGTAACTTTACTGAACTGAATAGATCCTGTACCAGAAATCCAGGTCACAGAATGTCAAGATGTAAGTACAATAAATTATTCCCTGTATTGAAAAGTGGATGGCTAAAATTGTTAAGATAGGGAAAAAAAAAAAAAAAAAGTTTATCTTCAGTCAACAACCAAATCTACTACGAAACCCTAGGCCAAATGCTCTTCAACATTCAGAGTTTCATTACTGCTACCAGAATTATGACAGCATCAAGATATTCTTGTTAGTTGCATAATAGCGTAAGCACTGTTCAAATGCAAAGCAAATCATGACATCAAACCATGTCTGTCTGGGGGAAAAACTTTGGATAATATTCACTGAGCATTTCCAGGCACATTTTGTGAGTTTGATTGAGAGCAGGCCACAGTTTTACATGCATCTACAGAACAGCCACCTGATTAGCAATGACTCATTAAACACACACCCAATATTCACACCTGTTGATTCCTGGGAGAGGGCAATGAAAATGACTAAGTAGGTCTCTCCATACTCACTGGATGGATCCTAGCCAATTATTTTTTTTTCCTCTTGCAGGACGAGGAGAGTCTCAGGTGTGACATGAAGTGTTCGGTTCTGTTTTATTGGCAAGGAAAACCAGTTATGTACAGAGGTGAAGCCACAAGTCGTGCTCTCAGTCTAAGCCTGTCTTTTCTCTCCTGACCTGTATGATTCAAATGGCTCCCACTGAGCTTAAAACTGGATTTGGGGTGACGTCCCAAGGGTTCCCCCTGAACTGTCCCCTGCCCACTATTTACTTTAAGAACAGAATTTATCTCACTAGGAGGTGGAATTTCGTAGGTCCAGCCAGTTGTATATTAACACAAAGAAATGCTGATTTTGGAGTGTAGTCTTACATTTCCAAGCTTGCTAGATCTTGCATCAGAGACTAAAGTAAACTTTGTTAATAACAAGCACAAATAAATTTTCTTTTTCTGCCATTGCAGAAATATCATGCACCATTCCCTAGCACCTTTGGCATCCAGACCCACCAAAGTCCTTTACTGTCTTTGCCTGATCTTTTGCATTCTGTGACTTGGATCTCTCTAAAGCATCCACAAATTTCAGCAGCCCAAGACTTGATTACTGCAATGCACTTCACTTATCTAACAGGTTAGCTACATTGCTTCTATCAGCGATGATTTAGTTGCTTTATTCTGTTAGCAATTCCATGAGATACACAAATACTAAACTGTTCTATTTGTCCACAAATGCTCCCCAGGTTTACTGCAGTCCCAGAACGAACCTGATTGGAAAGCGGGATATGAACCAAAACACTGAATGGCAGTCAAGTCCTACCCACAAGATCATTTTCACCATAGGAGGGTATTTTAGACTTTGTAGTGAGGCAGTTTTAATTAAATTCCTTAGCAGGAACCTAATGTGTGCCTGTTGCAATAGCACATGTATTTTATTTATTCTTCACACTTACCAGTCAAACAGAAATTTGAGAACTTTCTCAAGAAAACACAAAAATAAAATCCTTGCTTTTCAACTGTGACCACACACAATCATTTTAGCTTGACTTAAACTTGGCACTTTGATAAAAACTGTTTTTAGTAGCCTGGCAAAACCATTTTCCCCTTTTCTCCTGTCAGTAAAATCCTGCAAAGATTCTGCACCAGTTTCTGCACTGCATCAGCCCTCTTCATGAAGGACTTGGAAACTGGAACGGCAAACCACGATATCTATTTGACACTTTGAGTGGTTCCCCCAAAGGAATTAGTTCACTTGGATGGTGTGTGGATCAGCTTCTCTCCAAAGCCAGCTTCTCTTCAAAAGCCAGCAGCAGACCAAAGGTGCCACCTGCAATGCCGAGCGGCAGTGTGGTGGGCAGTTTTGCGTGGAGGCTGTACCAGGAGCCCTCAGCTTTACCAGTGTACAATAAGTCAGAGAGAGGCTGGTGGGTTCAAGGTCATAGCTGCTCTCTCCAGATGTCTGCTCCCACCCACTACTGGAAATTGCTGACCCCACTCTGGCCGACAGGACTGACCCCAGCATAAAAGTGGAGAAGGAGGTTACCTTTTTTAATCGAGTTTGTGGAATGACTTTAAGACGCAGTTAAGTCAGAAGAGACGAAGAGCTGGCAAGTCGCAGTGAATTGCCAGGTTTAATTAGGACCATTCCTTCTTGAGCCACAGTTGCTAGAGAAGTCCTTGTACTGTCAGGGAAGTGCAAAGATGACTGTCCTAGTCAAGTACTGCTGGAGTAAGAAATGATTTTTTTTTTCTTCCCCAGCACACTAAACAAAGAAGAACCCAAATTGTATTGTATTAGTATAAACACAGCACATCTGAGTATGTACAGATACTATTTTACAAGGAACTGCAAAGGCTTAATAGGAGAATTACATGAAAGTCAACAATGTAACAAATTATTTCAAGTAAATAGAAGCTAAGTCAAATGGAGAACAGGCTATTTTCCCATTACATAAAACATAGTTTAGAAGATCTTTTAGCTGCCAACTAGCAATTAATGTCAAAAAAAAAAAAAATCTTAAAATGATATGGTAATGAGTTTGTTCCCATGAATCAGGATTGATACAGCAATCGCTTGACATATCTGGATGGCAAAAATAAGAAGTAAGTGTAGCAAAAATGTGTAAACTAATGACTTACTGTAATGACAGTACAATTTAGAAGATAATTACGAGAGCTGACAACTGGCAGTAACTACATGTATTGCTTAAAATGACTTAACAGTAAATGTTAGGGAAAAATCATAATTTTTTACTAGTTAAGATGGCAAGAAAAGAGCAAAGGTGATGCTAAATTGCTCACTGAAAGGATTAAGCACATTCTGAAACATTCATTCCTCTGTATTTCATAATAAGCACAATTTCCGACTTATGGACGTGTAAATTAAAACACAGAAATGTAAGTAATTATGCCAGATGAGACCCAGTGAAGACAGGGCAATTTGGAACCAAGATTTCTATGTCTCGTTTTGGTACTGAATCAGTTTACACGGAATGTTGTGTTCTTGGATATTGCATATGAGAACAATGACTTGAAGACTACACATTGATTTTCTGGCAAATGTTAAAAACCGATCTAATCAGAAAAAAAAAATAAAAGAAGAAGAATATATTGTAAGTGTTGAGAATCTGTACCATAAAAGAAAACTTTTTGAACAAGTGAGCTTAGATCGTAAACGGATTCCTGCAATGAGTTTGAAAATATAAAGTTACAAAGCAGAAAAACAGACCAGTTTGGGGGGGCTGTTGTAAGTATTATTGATATTCCAATTGTCCATATTTTATTAAGATATGAATAAGGAAAATAAAGTAACTACTAGGTTTGTGGTTTTTTTTAAACTTGATATAAATAACCTCAAATACAGTAATTTTCCATAAAATGGAAAGGTGCTGCTGAAAACTGGTAAATGTAGGCTGTTTAGAATAGATTACATTGACTGATTTTGTCTGTCTAATCATATTTGCATGTTGAGTAGGATAATTATTGCACACCCAGGCCCTAATCCTATAATTGCATCTGTGCATACAGCCTTCTGTTGTTGCTAGAAGTTCTATTTAATTAAATTACACCATATAACCCTTTAAAGTAAACAAGACCATTGTCTGGTTTATGTGTCCTTATAAAAGAGTCAGCTGAAACACAATACATCCATTCAACACAATCACTCCCACATTACTTGTACACGGTACAACTCCACCAACTTCCCTGAAGTTACAAGAAACATGAATTTGACAGGTATCAAGAAGAGTGCGATTGACAGGGACTGGAACAGAAGAAAAAGGAATGGACGCAACTAGCCAGGGAAGCAAGTAGAAAAGAAAAGAATGAGTAAAATCAGTGGACCAATATAAAGACAATAAAAGCAGTCCAGAGAAATTAGGAATATAACTTCCAAAGCCCAATTTTGCTTCTTAGAAATGCTTTCTCTCACATCACCTTTACATCTCTTTCTCCCCTTTGCTCCTTCCCTGTATTGTTTAAACTTTTCTTCTTTCTATTGTTCCTCGCATGTGTTGCAACCCCACATGTTACAACCAGCTCACAGGCCTTATCACAAAGGATTTATTTTCTTTTTCTGTCATAACAATCTATCCAAATTTCTATTGGCCTTGTGAATTGCACTTGGAAATTAATTATAAAGCATTCTTCAATGGCAGCACAGTCTAGATAATTATTGGCAAAACACACGAATTTCTGTTTTTATAGTATACAGACAAATTACAGGAGAACCCTCATAATATTTTAAATTACATTGTATATTCAACTTGTAATAAGAAACATATGTGCCAAGGGATTAAACTGTGAGGCATTTTTCACAGCTTGACTTAAAGATTTTTTGAAGGATTAAAAAAAATGATAATTTCATACTCATATATACAATTATTGATCTATAATACATATTTAAGATGTAAGTATAGTCTGATATTTAAACATTAGTATGTTCTAATATACGGTATATACTAGTAGATTCCTATATGTATACCTTTAATAAATATATATTAGAATATATATTAGCAGCTATATCTATTTTCCTCATGCTCTTTTGTCATCCTGACTGATTCAAATACCATAGATCTTGAGATCTTGTGGTTAGGAATAAAATTCATTTCTTGAAATGCATACTCACCAAAGTATTTCTAATCTTGCCTTATCAGTCATTATGCTGGGTGGGATATTTATTTATTTATTTATTAATCACTGTGATTTGTCTTGTTCTGATATTTAATGGGGGACAGGAAAAGCAAACTTTTAAGCACTCCTATATTATTAACAAAATCTACCGTTTTCAAGGAATTGCTCTTGAAAATTGACCAATTAAATAAAAAATATGGTCATATCCTAATTTCTTCCACTAATGACAATAACCTCAAATCCTAATTTGCACTGAGCTGTAGAAAACTACTTTAATTCCACTTCCCCATATTTAGACACCTACAAAATTAAAAGTTTAAGATTACGAGGTATTTGCAGCCTGACATAATGAATATTAAGCTTTCTGAAGCAGCAATACTATTGAAAGTTTAAGTCGGGGAAGAATGAAACAGTGAAAACCATGGTGGTTTTGGTTTGTGCCAATGCAATGCCTTGTCATTTCAATGCATTTTGCACCTTACACAGTTTTGCTTTTATTATAAAGCCATTACCCAAAACCTAGTCTAAGGTGAAAAGCATATGAAACCACAAATTTCTCACAATTTCCACTTGAGATTGCAACTTTTCCCAGGTTAGTGAATTCAGGTGAGTTTAAAGGACTTACAAGGCTGTGTTTTCAAACCACAAAAGCCTGTGAGGTTCATGTGAGAATTCAAATTTCCCTCTCCCTACAAGAGGCTTTTCCTGCCTCCTGCCCTAAACTAGAAAAGTAGCATAAACACACACTTTTCAACTTGCATTAGAGAACCAAGCAGACCAACAACTTAACTAGTTAAAAATATGTATTTTTTTCAGGTCAGGTTAATCCCCCATAAAGTATATCAGCTGGCCACACTAGCAGATGTGCTAGAAAAGATAGATTGGTATACCACTATGAGGGAAGAAAAAGCAGAAACGAGCTGAGGAAAAGCAGCATCTTGTCACTTCATAAACATCAAATTAAATAAAATCACCCTGTTTTTAGATTAACAGGACTCTCAACCTACATCCTTTAATCAAACCCAATCCCGCATTTTGGTGTGTATATTCCACCCCAAAGCACTCACTTTCCTAGGTACTCCTCGTTGCAGGCAGGAGCGGGGTCGAATACTTGGTGAACTTGCTACCTACCAGCTTCTTCTCCAGTCATTCCACCTACAGCAGGGCTCAAAGGACGTCCTGTCCCAGTCAACGCAGGCGCCCTCCGGCAGGTGACAGGACACAGGTATCATTTGTCAGGAAGTGTTTGCAGTTCACTCGCCCAGTATATGGCCGTCACCTGACAGGAGATAGGGTTGTGGACTGCAGTCATCTGGAGCCTCTGTAACAGGCTGAGTCTTGCACCGAGTGACTCCAGGAGATGCAAATATTTAACAGATCCCATTGTTTCCCGTAAAGGATGCTGTCATGCACCATGATTGTGTTAGACACCGGACAAATACAAACGCAAGCCTCTTCCCATTTTGCATGAGAGGATTCACATTACAGGGGCACCAGCCTGCACGAGGCTCCCCTCTCCTACTATCACCTTGTCTTCTCTGCCTTTTAGCTTTTGCTTTCAGATGCTTCTGTGCATTGGGCCACAGAAGCCAGTGCCACAGTGTGCTGTGTGATAAAGACGCCCTTTGTAGACTTTAGTCCCTCACGTGCCAGGTGGTGACCACGGGGCCTGGTGTAGCCCTCACATGTACACACTCAACACCACATGTACACACTCAACACCACACTTGTGGCTTCCCCATGACAGGTGCAGTGTTTTGGGCGCATGGGAAGCACTGACACCCATCACACTGAAGTGGCTTCTCCCCTTCCCTCAGCACCCTCACGCCAAGGGTCAGAAGTCGGACATGGCGAAGGGGGGACATGGCTTAGTGGGAGACGGTGGCATCAGTGGTGTGTTGGACCGGCTGAGTGTGGTGGTTTTTCACAACTTTATTGATAACACCAGTTTTTAACACACAAACACCCCCTGCTCCGCCGTACTTCTGCGGAAGCTCAGCGCAGAGGCAGCTTTGTCGCGTTTAACATAGCCCACAACACGGGTCGGCAGCGGCAGATGGGCACGCACCGCGCATGCGCGCCGACTCCGGGGCCGGGCACGGAGGGGCGCGGACGCGCGATCGTGGACGCGCGGGGCGCGTGTCCGGCGGCTCCGCGCAGGCGCGTTGGGCCTGCAGCGAGCTCCCCTCAGTGAGGGGGTGGAGGGGGAGAAAGGGGGAGGTGGTGCTCCGCCCGCCGCGGCCGCCCCCCCCCGGTACCGTTCCCGGTCCCCAGCCCCCAGCCCCCGACCCTGCCCGGTCCCCGTCCCCCAGCCCCCCTTCCCCGCTCCCCGGCCGGGCCATGGGCGGCTGAGCCCCGAGGGGCGGTGTCCCTCAGGGGTAAGGGGGTGGCGGGGGGGTGCGGCTCTGTGCCGGCCTCGCCCTCTTCCCGCCCCGTCCCCGCCGCCGGGGGAGGCGGCCCGGGCCCGGCGGGGGCAGCGGGGAGCGGCGGGGGCCGGCTCTCGGCGGGGCCGGGCCGGGCCGGGCCGGGCCGTGGGGATATTGGCGCCGGCCGCCCCGGCAGGTAGCGGAGGAAGGAGGAAGCGGGCGGCCCTGCCGGCCGGTGTGCGGGTAACTTTCTGCTTCCCCCGTTCCTGAATTCGCGATTTTTTTCCTCCGTTTCTGTTTGCGTTGTGGGGTGAGTGGCTTCCCTCAGAGCGCCTTTCCCTTTTAATTAATTCGCTGTCATTAATTTATCGTCGTTTTATTATCACTGCTATTTATTACTGCTGTAGTTATTTAATTTTAACTACTGTCGCTGCTTAATTTTTTTGTCTCTTCCTGCCTTCACCCCGAGGGACCTGCCCTGCGCCGCCCGGAGAGCTGCTGGGCACCCGGTGGTAGCGACGGGGCGGCTGCCAGCACTGCCAGCCCGCCTCCTGCGCCTCGGGATCGCTGCTCTTCTCTCATTTCTGCCTTTACTTATCGCTGTCTCAGAGCTGAAGTGCATTTCTGACCGTGGTGAGAGATTTCCCTGTCCCAGGAAGCAATGCTTAGCGTGCGCTCTGTGAGCTAAAAGCTGAAGTCTTCTCCTTTTTTCCTTTCCCTCTCTATTTTTTTTTGTCGTAATTTATCATAAATGCGTGAAAACTACCACTTAAGGCAGTGCTAACTTCATGCAAGGTGTTTACATAATTAACTTAAAGTTCGCGCTGCAACTCAGTGACTTGCAGAAGCCAAACTGTTCTTCAACTCTAAGAACTCTAGTTTTTGTTTCAGAACTTTTTTTTTTTTCCTTCTCTTCTCTTTCTGGTGACTCAAAGCAGCTTATCCGAAACTCTTCTGACATCTCTCAGCGCTGTTGGAGCGTAAGCCTTCGCAGGGAGGCAGGTTGATGAGAGCACTTGTTGTGTAAATGCTGATTAGTCAGAAAGAAAATGGTGCTAGGAAGTACTTTTTCAGAGAAATTCATTCAAAAATATGAGTAATTTTGATATGATCGGCATTTTTTTCAATTTTGCTTTGAAACTAGTTTTTTTGGAAATCTCCAAAAGGAAGTTAAGAGTGCTGACACTGGAGCAACAATGTCCTCCTTTTCAATGTGTAAAATGTATTTATGAGTAACTTGTGATTTTTCTGATTTAATCCATTTTAGAATAGAACATTTTTGGTTTCTCTTAAGCTGTGAAATTGCCAGCTAATCTTAATATCCTATAGTTCCTATGTCTGGTTCCTATAGTCTCCACAGTATCTTTCAATTAGTACGATGGGTTTCTTTTGCCCATTTTTTTAAATTATTTTTATGTAGCATTTGTTAATTCTGTTGAGAGAGGATGGATAAAGGTTTATGCATCAGTGTGTGTAGTGCTTTGGAATACTGACACTAGAGGTAACTTACGGCTGGTGACATGTGATTCTGTTTTGAGTAGAAATAGTATATGAAAACAAATGTAGTTCCTGAGTTGTACAAAGGTAACATTGCAAAGCAGAACTTCCCCAATAAACTTGCTTGCCAATGAATAAGACAAAGGCAAAGCACCCATTAAAGGTGAATCAATGGAGTGTTTCTTGAGAAATTTTCTTAAGTGGATCTTTTTGGGTGTTTCAGGCATGATGCAGGTTTCTGGTGATAACTGCAAGTTTAAGTCTGCTGTGATTTGTGGGATACTGCCTCTGGTACTTTGGGAAGGTCTGTGTTTTTGGGGTGGTTTGGGGTGTGTGTCCTTTTGTTAGGAGATGCTAAGTACTTTCTGAGAATTGGACTTGATTGCAGGATGTCCAGGCTGTTAGATGAATAAAGATACAAGCTGTTGAGAGGCATGGTTAAGTTAAATTGCCTTATGTACCATGAATATTTGAAAGTAAAAACGAGTTATAAGTTTTCGTAATTCAACTTGTATTTTTGTTGTTAAATGCTCTTCAAAATAAGAAGAGTAATAAAGTAAAATTACACTTCATTGGAACTGTTGTGGAAATAATATACACGGGTTAATTTATTTCTGTGGGATACAGAGCCTACTTTGGATCCAAAGCTTGCTGCATTTAGTGAGAGTGAGAATACATTAAGTTAATAAAAGAGGAAACATTTTGTGTTTTGATCAGGAGGCTTCTGTAGAAAGCTTGTAAAAATTTCACTGTTTTGTGGCAAAGCACTCAACTCTCTAATACTGTTTTTGGAGGGAAATGGGATTCAAGTTAAACTGATTAAGTTTGAAGTAAATCATGAGTGGTATGAGCTATAATTTTCTGTTGACTTTTGAAGACAGGCCTTTGTGTACACATATATTCTTTAAGTGAGGATAGTGACTTTCTTGTGGGTTAGTAAGACGAAAAAAATCAGAAACAACAGTAAACACAGCAGATGAACATCCATTTGCAGCCTAAATTCAGCCCCTCCGCTGCCAGATGAAATCTTCAGGTTTAGAAAGGATTCTGGATTCTGCAAGATGACGTTCAGCCTCTCAGAGACACATGCACGTCATTAGACCTGGGTTTCTATCTCACAAGTCTTCGGGGTTTTTTTATTACACATATGCGATAGCATTTGTGTATCCTAAGTTTTCCTATGTGTAATTCCTTCAATGATACCTGTTTCTAACCCACTTTGAGTTATATGCTTAGGAAAAATGTGTCCCTGGTATGAATAAAAGCATCCCTCCTTATGAGGTTGATGTTCACTCAACAAACTGGCTTACTAATAACATCTGATATAATTGGAAATGTGAATCATCTGACATCAGAAACATGAAAATAGCAAAATATAAATCACTCCCGTGATTCTCTTACCAGTTGTCAAGTGATTATTTGTATGATTTGGTCTATGGTCAGGAAAGCTAGTCTGCTTGGGCCCCCAGTGGGGGGAGGCCAGCAGCGAAGCATGCAGGGTCCTACTGAGGAGCATTTATCGAGTTTCCTGCTGCACAGATGCTCTGCTAGCTGAATCACCTCTCGAGGTATTAAGCGATAAGCACAAGTGTGTTTAGATTGACTTGCTTTCAAAGGATATCCTGATTAAATGCAGCATTGTGTCAAAACGTGAGGGTGGGAGTTCTTCTGTAATGAAAGTACGCCTACAGCTGTTTTAGGGTGCAGCTTGATTCTGTTCCATCGCACTCATTAACAGAGTGGCACTTTTGCTTTCAGTTTTCCCGGTTTTGGCTGCTGTGTATCATTTGTATTTTTAATTTTGTTATGTGTTGCGTAAGCTCTGTGTATTTGAGAGGCTTTTTTCATAGCCGCCCATGGAAATAGAGCTTATCTTTCCAGGTGTGTGGACGCTCCTTTTACACCGGAGTAAAAGGCAGCATTTCTGATGCTGTGCGGCAAAGTGGGTAGCTGAAAAGCAAGAAGTGTTTTGACTGCTCCTGCAGACAGCACTCTTCCCTGCTCTCGCTGCTTCTCTGTTGAAGTTGCTCGAACTCATCGCGCTTGCCAGAAGTGCAGCCCCATCCCCAGCGGTGCGTTTCTGCCCTCCCTCACGGTGCTGCAGCTGTGTGTGTGAGCTGAACTGCGCGGTCAGTTGTTCTGGTACCGTGCTGCCGGGCTCTCAATCGCGGCGGGGGGGCTGTGGCAGCACACGGGTGGGGAATGGCATGATGGCTCCTCTTGCTGCAGCCTTAAATCAGCATAAACCGGCCAGGAAACCGCACCCTAAATTTCCGGTGAAAGCTGATGAAATGAACGCTCATATGATTCAATAATCTAGCCATTATCTCTGCAATTAACTTTCTTAATCATACCGTGCTACGAATAATTTAGCTCGATGCTGTTGTTCATTAAAAGACATGGTGTATTACGGTGGCATTTAAAGCCCAGGAGAAGACGTATCCTTTCTGAACAGTGCATACCAGAAGCAAGGGAGTTGAACTAATGCTTTCTTACTTGCCCTCTGTTCACACGATCGTGCAAGCATTTGGTCAGTGATCCCACGGGGATCGTTCCGTGTAAACAAAACATTACCAGCTCTTCGGAGCTGCATTGCCTTCATTGTGGAAACGAGGATGATCAGTCAGGCAGAAATGATATCCAAACGTGTCTTCTGGTTTGGGACCAGACCGTAGGGGGAAATGAGGCACAGGTCACCCTTTTCTTACCTTTAGGTGGCATGGTAGCTGTGTGCGTGGTAGTGCTTCAGAAGGACGTCAAATGACTTCCCTCTGTAATGAAGACAGGCCCCTGCAGATCTGTTTGGTGTACCTTGCAGAGATCTGGTTAAGACTGTCGCTCCAGCTTGGAGCCTTGCTTTCTAGGTAACTCCTAGGCACCAACACTTTTTTAAAATGTCTGTGGCCTTTTCCATGGAGGATTCAAAGCACGTTTATGCACTCGTCCGGAGAGACATTTTTCTGGGGCTCCTTTTGAGCACGTGAACCAAGCTTCTTCATCTCATGAGACAACAGACTCCCATACGCCTTCGAGCCTTTTAACCGGAACGCTTTATACACTACAAATATTTAGAATATTGTTTGCCAGTCAGCATGAAATGCATGTTGCCACAGAGACCCAAAGACCACTGCAAATTAAATGAACTTAGTATCTGAGTACTCTACTGACTTGTAATATTGCCAGCTGACTTAATTTGCAAATTACACATAATCCTTCTTGGTTTTGTTAGGTCTTATTTTCCTACCTAGCTTTGCTTGCCTAGATGAGGATTTTCTTTCCAGTTCCATTTCTCTGGGACTTTTGGTTGTTCGTTTCCCCATTTTACTATCCACCACAATGCATTTGTTTTCTTATTCTTTTTTGTCACGTGCTTCTAGTTTCTCTTTCTGGCTTCATGTCTGCAGACAAGTTACTTGCTCAGATCTTGTGTTACCAGAAGAATTACTCCAACTTCACGCCTCTTCTTTCTCCTCTTGTTTCAGTTGTGTTCTTTCCTAAAGCGCTGCCAATTCGGAATCCGTGATTTTTTTTTTTGTTATTGCTTGTTTTCTTTTGTTTTTAAGTTATTCATTGCACAGTATAATACATTGGATGTGGCGGAAAGTGTTGTGTGAAACTTCCTGCACAGAAACCTCTTGAGCTCAAAAGTACGTGATCTGTTAACTTTTCATTTGGCCTCTCCGTGCTAGCAGTCTTGTTTCTGTGTAATGAAACTTGGTAGAGGTGCACAAAAGCTTGCTCTACATACAGAACTGGTCAGTTTCAGAAAATTCAGAAGAGTACAAAGTGCAGACATCCTTCATTTCTTGAGGCTTTTTTCTTCCATTTTCAAATGTTTTTTCTCCTTGCTCTTTTTCCTCTGGACATCCAAGCAGTTATACGGAAGGGGTATCAAAGTGTAAGTAAAGGTATACATGGCAAAAATACATATGCTGTACAGTCCTGTAGGTCAGTTTTAACACTACTTTAGCTCGCACCCTGAAGGAAAGATCAGTGAGTATAGGCATCACTTCCTGATAGACAAAATAAGCTATATGCAGTTCTTGATTTTCTTTAATGTTCCTTTTTTTTTTTCCAGATGAAAAACAGCAGCTCTCCGTTGCTTCAGAAACAGAGTTGTCTTAACTATCATTAGTCTGGAAGTGTAAAATAGATCTGTTACTGAAGTCTGTTCATATATAACTTCCTTTTTTTTTTTTTTTGTATAGCCCTGCTTTATCCAATAACGTATGTTTTCCAATTTATTGAAATAGATCTTTTCTTTGTACAATAGGTCTCCCTCCCCACCCCGCACCCAAAAAACCTATGGAAGTAAAATTAAGTACCTTACAAATGCAAAGGTAGCTTGACAGTAACTCCTCATTGCTAATTCTTATCTGCAGGATCCCACAAAATATTTTCTGCAAGGAAATTGGATGGCTAATGGCATTTTTTGGCTTTTGCCATCATGTAAAATGTCTCAAGCGTTTGTGTGCATTTGTGTATGTGTATATGTATCTACATATAATAATAAACTCATGGGACTGTCGTGTAAATGCAAAGATCATTCAGTGTATGCTGTGTCCTCCCGCTGCAAGTGCTCTCTGCTGATTTCTGCTGCCTAATGGTTGCTCTCAGTAGGGCGAAGGACTGGACAGTAATAGCATAAATACAGTCAGTGCTGTAGAATCACCAAGGAACAAGACCATGATTCCTTAGGAATTACTGATTTTTGTGAACTTTACTTTGCATGGGTTTTATCTGTGGTTTTTTTTTGGTATGAAACAGACCTTTCTAGTGCACACTTGTGGCAAGCGTTGCTTGGCATGCTGTGAACAATGCTGTCTTGGAGGAGCTCTAGTTGCTGTTTCGCTACCTTAAAAGATAGGGAGGGGGACTCATTACACGTTACAAGAAAAAAAAAAACACAAGGTCTCAGAGTTCTCAAAACATGCAATCCAAAACCTAGATTACAGCTGTCTGGAATAATGAGTGTTAATAACTTGATGTTTAACCAAAGCAATCTGATTTAAGTCTGTAGACCACCTAAAGATGGTAATTCATTTAATTACCAGTATTTTATAAAACACCTGGAATGTTAACAGGATCCATGGATTTAAATATTTATAACATTCAGGAATAGGTTTTCTTCTCAGGATCAGGTTTCTACCATAGTTGGTTGTGTGTTTGTCAGCAAAAGAGCAGGGTTAAAATGTCAAAAAAAATCAACAAACCACAACCAAACTAAAAGGTTGCTTACCAGTAAGGTAACTGTAATGTTATAGTTGAATCACTTCACATTATACTTTGAGCGGGGAAAGTGATTTTGCTAACAAACTTGTGCCTTCTGTTCATAGTCTGAAGAAATGAGGACTGTCGCAGAATGTGGTGTTGTGAGGTAGAGCCGAAATGAAAGCCACGTTCCATGTGAACAGTGATGTTTAAGGGAGGGGATGAGAGGCGAAGAGCTTGTCCCTACATACTGAAAAGGTGCCAGCATTCATTTCTACAAAAGATGTAGGGGGAAAAATGTACTCAAAAATAAGGGTATATTAACTCTCCTCTCTCCTCAGTCTCTAGATAGTCTGAGATGATGATTTATATAATAATTATTATTGTAAGGATGATTCTAAGAGTGGCTATCCTATTACTAGTTGTTCCAACAGATGAAGCAGAGCTGGGCTGAGGAATAGAGGCCAGTGCATGAGAAAGTGTCACGCAGTGAGAAATGATGAGAAACACTGCTAAGGAAGTGGGGGGGAAACAAAGCACAGATCAGACAGAAAGGACAAGAACTGCAGGTATCATAGATGTGACCACGTTCTTCTTGCATACAACACTACTCACCTAGAAAATCTTGAGCAGTAACTGAAAACTCTTGTGGATAGCAGTCTTATACTCCATTGTTAATCTTGATGCAAATCTTTCATCTATTAGGACAAGAGCTTATTCACGAAATATTTAATTTACGTGATGTACATCATGCAGATTTTGTTACTTTCCAACCACTTGATTTCAAGTGTGCAACTCTTAGAGCTTTTAAATCCTAGAATTATGTGATTGTTTGAGAATATGAATTTTTCATTAAAAAATAATTTAAAATCGTTTAGATTTCATGAAAAAAATGTTTTCTTGTGGAGAGAAGCTTAAAACGTGAATCCAATTAAACATTTAAAAGACAAACAATACAAAATATGTATCTTTACAGTGTTGCAGTTAAGTTGAGAGCAGTATTTTTTTTCTTGGATGCTTTTTAAGGCTCTTAGGTACGTAGTTACAAAAAGTAATTTCATGCTTTTAAATTGAATGATCACTTCAAGGACAAATCTTCTTGGTAGTTTCACATGAATTGATAGTGGATGTTAGATACATTGGAAGGGAGATTTTTTTTCCCCCCAAATATGTTTTTCCTCAGCTAAGCTATGTATATTATTTAGTTTTGTAGAACAGGAGTAAGAACAAAAGTGGATATTTTGCATCCTACAAAGTAAAGCTGCTGATAAATGCTGTATGCTGGAATCCTGTTCATGCATTTTTTCCTGTTTTCAGAAGGAACTAGGTTTAAAAATGAATTGTAAAAAGTGTTTTATATAGAAGTTCTGTATAAGTTTTTCTGGTTGTTTTTGTGATCCTGCCAGTCATGTTTTCTTTTTTCTCTATACTGTGCGTTGTTAAACTATTTCCTTTGCAAAAGAAAAAAAAAATTCACAGCTCATGCTTTATGACCATGTTTTTTTCTCCACTTTAGCCTATTTGCCATTATCTTTGCACTAATTTGCTCTCCAACATCTTCCATTTTCTCTCTTCAATGTTTTTATACAGCTTTGTAAGATCTTATAGCAGTTGGTTTAAAGGTTGGAAACGTATTCTATCTTTTTCTGTACACCTGTTCCTTCTTTTATTATGGAATCACAGAATGGTTTGGGTTGGGAAGGACCTTAAAGATCATCTAGTTCCAACCCCCTGCCGTGGGAACAGAACACGTCCTATTTTTGCTGATGTGATGCTGGAAGTCATAAGCCTCATGTTTTTGTTTTGTTTCTCTTCGGTGTATTTCCTTCTGAATTTTAACTTTTAATAATAATATAAACTGGATTGTCAAATAATGACACTTCTGTACTTCAGAAGTCCGTGTAAAGGTTTTTTTCTGACCAAACTGAAAACACCTTACTGGTGACTTAAGTAGATTACTGGAGTTTTACCTCAAGTAAATATCTTAAGACTTGTGCGTAATAAAGTGCAGCAAAACTATACATGATGTGACATTACACAGATACATTTGTGATTGAAAATTCTGAAGGTTACGGCAAATGATTTTATTACTGTACAGGATTTCATTCTGTGCAGTGTTTGTTTACGGATGTGCCCACACATTCAATTGCTTATGTAGCATTAGGGTGAAAATTTTAGTAAAGATTGTGGTGTGTTCTGTTTGTTTTTTGAAAAAGAAATATGTTTGAAAGGAACATACTGAAGTATTTTTCTCTTGAAATAGCCTGTGTTACCTGGTCAGGAAAAACTTAATTTTCATCTTCACATATTTAAATGTTAAGCTAAGTAGGAGGCATAGATGTTTATCTTTATTGCTAGAAAGTTTGTATTTAAACCATCAGAAAACAACATTACTGAAAATTATAAGCTGGTGATAGTGCTACAAAGAAAAGCTGGTGGCTTTTTTGACACGCAGCAGATGATCTGCTTCTGTGTTGTGATGCCTGTTTGGTCTCTGCAGCATCCAAAGTTGTGTATAGATTCTTGTTCTTCAGGACGAGTTTAAAGCCACCATACCAAGTAAAAATACTCCATACTTTAAAAAATAAAAACAGCTGTTTTAGATTCTTTTAAAAACTTATCTCACTAATTTTACAGCTCTTGATAATTACATGTTCAAGGTTGCCTTTGTTGATAGTTTATTTTACTGCTTTGCTCTCCTTGATCCAATGCAAGTGTCTCAAGCAGTCTGAACATTATACTTAAGAGGAAAGAGCCTAGAGGAAAATATTATTTCCTTAGATTCTTGCACTGCAATATACCATAGGTGAAAAGTATGTGACCTTATAGCATTGTGACTTGTGGAGTCTGGTCATGAAGTCTGTTTGGAACTTAGTCAAATTATCCTGTTGCCCATTGTAACAAATTTGTATCTTATTTTAAAATCCGAAGTAGTCAGTCTTAAGTGGGACAGCAGTCTGTACATCCAGAGGTAGACTTAGTGTTACTGAAGATATTTTTCTCTTTATTTCTAAAGGAAGCATGGTCATAAAAGTCTGTGGAGCGTCACATTACTGTTCTGTTTAGGTGAACAGTAGTAAACTGTTAGACTGATACCTACATCTGACTCACACCAAGTTCTTACTGTGAACTCCTGTGATAAAGTAGATTGTAAAGCATTTCTACACCATGTCCTCATTCAAGTGTGAACTTCTTTGATGTGTAAATGGCGTAATTTATAACTTTTCATTTTTTCCGCTCTCTTGCATTTGTGCAAGATTGGTGGGCCTTACGTTTTAGTATGCCTACTTCACAGACTCTGGTATCATTGGTATTAGTGATGCTTGTTTAGCAGTTCTCCTAGTGTACAACCCAGATACCTTTTTGTTTTGCTGGAATAACAGGTGTGTTCTTGTCTTTATGTGGGAAGGCAGCTCAAGAAATTTGAGATGTTCACTCTAAGATGAATGTTGTTTAGTAGTTTTAAGTGTGAGTAGGCTATACTAGTGCACTGGAAAAGGGAACAACTGGGACTTGGAAGATGTAAGTTGTTGTTATGAGCTTCAGATTAATAATTTTCAAATGGACATATTCCATTATAATTGCTCATATTTTACTCTTAAAATGAAAATGAAGTGCACAACATTTATTTTAATGCATAAATTAAATCCGTCAGGGAGCAGAGAAGAAATTTGTATTAAAAACTGATCTGCAGATCACTTAATTACCTTCATTACATTGATAATTTTGAGACTGCTTCAATCTGGTTGGGTTTTGAGTTGTTTGGATCCTCCTGTGCTTCTGATGTGTTTTCTTATATCCCCAATATATCAGCTGATAATGATTTTTAAGAGAGTCATAAATCACTTCCCGAGACTGTGTGATGCTGTTTTCTGCAGAGTTCAGAAAATAGCAAGTAGTATTTCTTTGCTTGTCTTCAGATCAGTAACACTGGTAGAACACTACTGAATTCTGCCCACTCTACTAGGAGCAAATTGAGGAGTTGATATACAAAGTAAACTAGGAACATTTCACAGTATTTAAACAAACCATTTGCAGGAGTTCAGAAATCAGCAGGAAAAAGCAAAGCATGTCATACTATTGAAGGCCACAAAAAGTAAAATGAAAATTAAGCTTGACTGCCTTCACAGGTAGGTGTGAGAGGACTGGAAAGGGGAAGCAATGGTAATAACATATTAATCCAGTTGGCGCTGGTAGGTTTTGTCATGTCTTTGCCACAAGTCACGGAGTAAAAGGCAAATTATTATTTACCTTACGGAAGAGAAAATAAATGAAATACAGTTCTATAGAATAACCTACTGTTTTCTTCCTCTCACACTTACACGACTTTGCAGACCTTAACGGGTAGTGAATTCTGTGTTTGCATCATAATATAAAGCAAAGGTATATACTGTATTGTATTTCCAGCTTTAGCGCACCTTGAGAACTTAAGTTTCTATTTAAACTGTCAGGCATCTTTGTCCAGGAGCATTAGAGATTATGAAATTCATGTTAGTAGTCTATGTAGAGCTGTCTTAATTTGAGCTCAAAATAACATGGCAAATCTATTTTACTTGATATTTTAACTTATTTGGGAAGTTATACAGTTCTCTGAAAACCTCTAACTCTTTTCATGTTCATAAATTTCTGCTCAACACTTAAATGTTTCTTGGAGTATAATTTCTTAGCTTTTGTAACACGGAAAATATACAATATTAAAAGTGGGAGTGGTGTTTTTCATACTTTAAAACATTGGGTAGCAACTTTTCACATCAACTGAACTATCTAGTGTAAGCCTGTATATATGTACACATACTTATATATGTACACACAAAATAAGTGAAGCCCCTATAAGCAAAGGTCTACTTTAGTAGACTCTTGGATGTGAAAGACACTGAGCTTCATTCTTAAACTTGTAAAGAAAACTGCATTGTGAGTTCCAGGAGAAGAGGGTAGAGGATTAACTAGTTGTCAGAAAACTTGGGATACCAAGCAGCCACTTTCTAATATGTATAAACCATGTCACAGCAGGTGGAAGAGGCAGAATTTGTCTCCTGAACGTTGCCTGCCCTTCCATGTTTGAGAGCAGGACGGTGTACCCTGGGTTGTCGTGTGGGATATCCTTACTTTGGAGAGGGCAATGTGAGGTCTCTTTCCTGGAGATGCATCTTGGGCCTCCAGTTTGAAAAATTCTCATTTTTATACATAAGTAATCAATTTTTTTTAATTGTAATATTATGCGCTTTGAAATAGCATTCATGCATTCACAGTGCTAGAAAGAATTCAGTTTATAAGAGTTCTGCTTGAGGGCAGTAATCATTGATAGCTTATAATCATTGAAAATTGGCAGTCCTTGTAAAAAACAAAAAACAAAAAACAAAAAAAAAAAAAAACAAAAAAACAACATTAATGTTTTCTTTTCCATTCAAAAGCTCCGCTGTATGTTGAAATTCTGCAAAAAGCCTTCGTAATTCATCCTCAAGTAGTCTCATGTCACTGGAGTGCTTGTGAGCTTGCAGTGAAGGAGTACTGCAAGAATTTTTATGTGAGAATTATAAAATGCATTAAGTTCGAAGCAGCTTTGAAGAGCAACTACCTCAAGTGTAGTTCAAAGAAGACAGGAGTGCCCTGTGGTGGCCTGCTATTGTAATAATCTACATAGGAGTTTAAGGTGATTAGACTCTTTAAAAAGTAGATGCGATTTTCCGTATGCAGATTTTTTGCAGTTTCGGTGTCTGTACTGCATAGTTTCTCTTGATCACGTGTTTGTGAGCCGCAGTTACCGTATGACTGGGCCTACAGAGCTGACATCACTTGAGTAATTAGGGTGATGTTGGATGCCCTCAGTTTGAACTTCCTTATGTTGCCTCACAGTTGTTAAGGATAGGACTTTTGTTAGATAAAGCACAATCTAGTGCGGGGGGGTGGGGGAGTTCCATCATTAAAAACAGCCAAACTAAACTTGCATAAACTTGCATTGGAATATTTGCCCAGTGACCCACTGCAACAATCAATGAGTAACAGCTTGCAGATGTCTACCAGCCACAAAAGATTAAACACTCTGGAAGATGCTCTACCCCCGTAAATGTTATCTGTCTCATACCGAAGGGAAGAGGTACAAAGAGGTGCAGGGAGGACCTCTGGGGACACCTGACATCAAGCTTGCGTGGTTGGAACCAGCAACGCTCAGCATCTTGTTCCTGACACCCACCGCTCCTTTCAGCAGGAATGATGAGTTACAGAGAAATGCTTTTCTGTAACTTCGTAACGTTCCTTGCATTAATAAGCACTCTTTCACAGAGGGAATAAAAAGTTACATTCCTTCACATTAGTCTAATTATTGCATGCTAATTAATGCTGGTGTTTAGTCTGTCCCGACATAACCCATGCCATTAATAAAAAGAAAAAAAAAAAAAGCTGGTGTCAGAAGTGGGACCTGAAGGCTTTAGTTTGTGAGGAGAGGACTGTGCAGCAGTAGTGCTGTAGGAACATCCACGATGCTGACACTGCCCACAGCTGCTAGGTTAGTTCTCCTGGTGTCATCTGGTGGAGCCAGCGGTATGAGTGATGCTCAGAGGTAAGGGTATGGCAGGAAGTGCACTTAGTACACCACCTGAGTTGTGTTAATAGTGTATGTAGCATGTGCTAACTCGTGTATAACAACGCTAACAGCTATTCAGTGTGATGTTGCCAGTACCAGGTATATCTTGACACTACCTTCTTTGTGGGGTAGGTAGCATTTCAATAGTGTACATAAGGTAGCAGTAACATTCTGAAACACATTCAAGTGTAAAACATGGAATTAAAAATTTTCCCTTCCTTGATATGTTTTCTCATTGAGTAACTCTGAGTATACAACTAATGTTCTTTACACTGTTTGGGCTGTCCTTGGGGCTGTCCGCTGTGATTCCTGGGGGAGGTGGGGAGGAGCTGAGAGGTTGTTGTTACTTAAGTAGCAGTTTGAAGAAATGGGAGTCAAGGTCATGTGGCTGTGTTCTGAGCAGCCTATCTTAACTATTCCTCTCTTAACATTCACGTGGGGAGGTTGTTTCTTGCTGTAGGTGCTGCAAGATGGGGAGAACGGCTGAAAAGTCACAAAAAACACTGGTGGTGGCAGAAACTGAAACCATGTTACCCTTAAATAGCGATCCCACTGCCCTGGGGAGCCTGTCCCAGTGCCCGACCACCCTCTGGGTGCAGAACCTTTCCCTCACACCCAGCCTGACCCTCCCCTGTCCCAGCTCCATGCCGTTCCCTCGGGTCCTGTCACTGTCCCCAGAGAGCAGAGCTCAGCGCCTGCCCCTCCGCTCCCCTCGTGAGGGAGCTGCAGGCTGCCATGAGGCCTCCCCTCGGCCTGCTCCGCTCTGGGCTGAACGAACCCAGGGACCTCAGCCGCTCCTCATGTGTCTTCCCCTCCAGCCTCTTCACCATCTTTGTTGCCCTCCTTTGGACACTCCCTAACAGTTTTATGTCCTTCTTATATTGTAGCACCCAAAACTGCCCACAGTGCTTGAGGTGAGGCCGCACCAGTGCAGAGCAGAGCAGGACAGTCACTTCCCTCAACCAGATGGCAGTGCTGGGCCTGAGGCACCTCAGGGTATGGCTCATCCTGTTGGCCCCTAGGGCACACTGTGGACTCCAACCCCTTGCTGCAGGCAGGGATGCCACCCACTAGATCAGGCTGCAAAGGGCCCCATGCAGCCTGGCCTTGAGCACCTCCACAGGTGGGGCATCCACAGCTTCTCTGGACAACCTTTCTAGGACTTCACCACCCTCTGAGTGAAGAATTTCCTCCTAACATCTAATCTGAATCTCCCCTCTTTTAGTTTAAAACAATTCCTCCTTGTCCTGTCATTATATGCCTAAGCAAAGAGTTGCTCTCTATCTTTTCTATAAGCCCCCTTTAAGTATTGAAAAGCCACAGTGTGGTCGCCCTGTAGCCTTCTCTGGGGAGCAGAACATCCCCAGCTCTCTGTCTTTCTTCATAGGAGAGATGTTAGCTCTGATGTTACCTCCGTCATTGCCAACTGCAACACTGATGACAATATCAAACCAACAGGAATTCAGTCTGCCCCTGAAATGATCTTATCCCTTGACTTTATACTTCTGCATTATTTATTTGAAACCATTTGCCCTTAGTAGCCTTACCTGGCTGGTGTGAAAACCCGACAGGGACAGGAGATTAACCGTAGACTGTGATGGTCTGAATGAGGTAACAACGTCCCTGAGTGCTGCTGAATTAGTGTGCTAGAACTATGACATGAACTTAAAGCAATAAGTAAATAAATGCTGCCTGGTGTGCAACCATTGATATAGCTAATGTGTTTTTTATTAATTTCCGTGGCCACTGAGTGTAAACTGGAGTTCCTTATTCCTGGATGGGGGCACAATACATCTGTAGCTACCTGCCACGAGGACGGAGGCGTAGTTCTAGCATCTAGCTAGAACTGTACACATGGTTTTGGAGGAGAACAACGCCCCAGGTCACTTAGGGTGCACTGATTACATCAGCATATATGGAAACAGTGCCCAAAGGGTGGATAACAAAGATAGCTGGAACTGAAGTGATTCAGGATTTACAGTCAAAGGAATAAGGTGAAGGCACTTGCAAGACTAGAAATACAGTTTCTGTGGGTCAAAGAGCTATATGCTATATGCCTACCACTGTGTTCTACCTGGTGTGATTAATAAAATTTTGGCAATGATTCCACCAGCCAACAAAAGAGGAAACAGCTTTCTCTTAGAGTGGTAGGATTTTACCGAATGTACTTCTGCAGAACAAGTCAGCTCATGAATCCTCTGTCCCAAGGCACCAGGAAAAAGAGAACGTTTGACTGGGGACCCAAAAAACTGGTCTGTGACCAGTAAAGCAACAAACTGCACATGCAGTTGTGCTGAGCCCTGTCAGAACGGGTCCAAATGTCTGAAATGTGCTATATGCACTAGTAGGGGTCGAGTCAGTCCGGTGGGGTTTATGGCAGAAAGTACATATGGGGAGAGAGGCAGGAATGCTCCTTGGATTCTGGAGCCAAAGCTACTGTGGACACGAGGAAGACTGTATCCCAAGAGAAAAAGAAACATGAGTGCCCTGTACACTTGTTAAATTATTGACAGTTTGGAGTCCCACCCAGCAGGTGATAGAAGTGTATGAAGGTGAAGTATAATCAAATGAGTATGTGGAAGTCAAAGCCACAAGACAAGCTACTGGTATGGTATTACTGAGGAAATGGCACAGGTGAAGCATCTATATTGATGCTTGGGTGGTTGCTGATGCCGTCTGGGGCTGTTTCACTTGAGACTGCTCACAGTGTAGCCATGAATATGTGTGGAATATGTAGCTAAAGTGTATCCTCAAGAGATACTCTCTGTTGGGAGTCCAAATGCTCATGCCTTGTTCTACCTCCCCGTTTACCCCATTGCCATACCATTGTTGGGAGCACTTACCATATTAGTTATTGTTGCTGTAGTCGTGTATGTAAAATTCTGGAGACTGTTGCAGGTGCTGTCATTTGTGATACAAGTAACCTCACACTACATATTGTCAGATGAATGAGAGTTGTGAAGGTGTCAAGCAGGGGTGAAACATGCCTTGGTCTACTGAGCTGATGCCACCCGATTAACTACGGTGATCTTGGAGGCCTGTAAGTGTGACCTTCGTTATGCTGCTATGTAGTTGTTAGGGAAGACCATAATTTTGGAAAAAACAGGCAGGTATTACAGAAAAAAAATATGTTTAGAATTGGTAGAAATAGCAGAACCAAAATGATAACAACAACATTTGGCGAGCAACTCGCTGCACAGACAGCGGCTCAGAGTTGTCCACCAACTGCTAAGGAACAAACAATCTGGAAGATGCTATTTCCCTCTTAAATGTCTGATCTACCTCAGCCTGGAAGGGAGAGGCACACATGTGCCCTCAGCGATACTTGGCCTTGGAGGACCTCCAGGGAGACCTGGGGTCAAGTTCATGTGTCTGTAGCTTGCACATTCGTCTCTGCAGCTTATGACTTCTGACATCCACTGCTCCTTTCAGCAAGGAAGGGGCTAAGTGAGGAGAGAGACTTTTCTGTAACGTTGTAATGTTCTTTGCATTAATAATCACTCTTTCACAGAGGGATAAAAAGACAAATTCTTGACACAAGTCTCGTTATTGTATACTAATTAATGCATTTAGTCTATCCTGATCTAAACCATGGCATCACAGAACTTTGAAGTCCATGTTTTATGAAGCTAAAATTGTTACCAGTTTGCTCTCAGCTCTTGTTACCACCTGCATTTTTAAGGTTTCATTCTTGATAAGCATTTTGAACATTGTGTTAATATTCTGAGGAGGGATAAGTGTGGTTTTCCCACATACCATTGCTGTGAAAAACAATTTGGCATTTGTTAAAATGATCATGTACAATTATTGCAGGCTTGAAATTGCATTTTATGAAAATAATGAGATAAATATACAAGCATTAATGTAAACAGACAAAACGTGGTCTATAAACATTTTCTGACCTTGTGTGTATCTTTGTACCGTCTAGTCCTGAAATCTGTTTCACAAGGTCAAAAACAATTAGTAACGCTTCAGGAATGTCTGTCCTAGAAATGTAAAAGTTTGTTACCTGAAGCTTTGTTAGAAGATTTTTTCAGCCTTTTTCTGTAGGCTGACTGCCGTAAGTTTTGGGAAAGAAGTCCAGAAGTCAGTGAATTCTGCTGTAGGCACGAGTTATTTGATTACTAGTACTAGTTTCTCCTTAAAAGGAAGTTTTACTGACATTCTAAATGGGTTAATTTAAAATGTGTAACTTAAATGGTGATTAGAATTGTTTAGGTCCAGATTCCCTGTCCGCAGATGAAGTGTTTTAAATAGGATTGTTGTTTTTACTTCCTCTTTTATTTAGATGTTGATTTCTCTTGCACAGTGTAAGTTGTAGCTGTGAAGGATACATTTGCAGGATATATTTGATATATGAAGGATATATTTGCACATTTACTGTGTTTAACATGTTTCTCTCTCAAACATTTAGTCTTGCTTTTGGATATGTGTCATGGCTTTTTCTAGTACAGTCAGCATGTGTATTTGTCCGTTTGTGTGGTTCTGGGAGCGTGTTTTGAGAAAATATAGTCGTATGCTTGTTTCTTCCCAAAGTCTTTCCCAGGCACACCTCTCAGCGAGTGTCAGAGGCAAGATTCTGGGCCGTATGAACTTTTGGACTGACCTAATATGTCCATTCTCACATTCTTCGTTTACACAGGAATAGGAATGCTGTTAAAGTGGACAAATGCTTTAACTTTTAAATAGTTGTTAGTTAAATAACAACTTTCTAATCTGTTGAATATTTGTGCACCAAAATGGATTTGCATTAGCAGATCTTCTTCCAAGAGTAATTTTTTCTTAACTTGTTCACTCAATTGCTGCTCTGGATAGAGACTGTACAGTTCTGGGATTACTTGCTAGCTTTGGCTAAAGTGACATGCAAACGCACAGAAGTGTATGAAGCATGGAAAGGGTATCAGCACATCTGAAGTTGAGCCTGGCACAAATAAGTTAAATTTGGAAAATTTGCAGAGTGTTAATGTGAAAGACTGAGCTGGCAAGTAAACCTGTGTACATAAGCAAAGTTGTGAATTCAGAATCCAGTGTAGATATACCACTTCAAGAGTCAGGCTTGATATGAAGCAAGAGAAGCTATAATCATTAGATTTTGTGTGTGAGTTATAAAACTTTCCCAAACCTGACATGATATTCATGATGCTAACTGTGAAGCCTGTATCTGTGGCAGTGATATTTTCCTCCTGTTACAGTCATAGTGGAAAAAGGACACAGAAGCTTTTGTAGTATTGAGGTAGGGCAGACCATGAGAGGCTGAAGCCTGGTATTAGTTTTTCTGGTTACATCTGTAACATCACGTCTTGTAAATAGTTGTATGGTGCTAGTATTCCTGTGAATAAAAAAGCAGGTTTAGCAGCAGAAAAGCAGCAGAATCATTCTATGATTCTAAAAGGAGTCTCTCAATAAAGAATGATTTGAAGCAGGCAAGTAAATGATGCAAGTATTACAGTTTTTAAACTCTCCTTTTGGAAGAAAAATATTATAAGAATAATATTGATTGTAAATATCTCTTGCTAAGTGAAAAATAGATGTTAGTTTCTGATCTTTAATATAGAACTACTTTCTGTCTAAAATATGGACTATATTACCTACATTTTTACCTCTTCTGCTATTAAAATCGTAAGCTATATAAACAAAACCGCCTTCTCTTTGCATGGCTGTTTACTCTGGCCTTTGCAGCACGTTGCTAATCACAATATGCTTTCAAGAAGACTTCTTAAAGCTTTTACTGGTGCCAACAGAGTGAAGTCTTGTTGAAACCTCTTCTGTTTCCCTGACCTCCTAGATGCAGCTCATCTGAACGTGGAGTAAATTGATTGCTGCTTAAAGGAGGAGGAAACTAGCTTGTTTTAATTAAAAAAATAAATAAATAAATTGCTTTCCAGGTGGGCAGGTTGAATTTGATTCCTTTTTAGCAAGACAGAGTAGAAGAGAGGGAAAGCAAAAGATTCAGTGATCTGCTTATTCACCTTTGTGGCAATAAGCTGTTAATTCAGCTAGGATGTGCCGTGAAACCACGCCATCAGGTATGCAGACACAGCTCTTTGATTCTACAGAGATGATTGTGTGTTATTTTTTGTTCCAATTAGCCTGACCATTTGGCTCACGGTGGGAGAGTGGGATGGAGTGTGTGGGAAGAGCCTAAGCTGATATTCTGTTGAAGATATTATATCAGAAAACTCAACTCCACTGTCAGTATGGGTAAATTTCTGTTATCTGACTTAATTGTTAGGTTTCTGTTCAATTACTGATCTCAGCTACATCCTAGGTCAGATGTCTTACAAGTTTCTTGAGCATATAGGATAATATTATTATTAGATATAAATTTTCTTGGTATATACACATAGTATTTACAACATATTTGAAAGACCGGATTCTTCTATTGAATGAGCAGAATCTACTAGTATGCCTTCTCCCACTCTCTGTCCTAAAACCTGAAAGCAGCAATTCACTTTCTCAAGAAAATATTTTAACAAGTAGCCAAATGGTACTCCTTCATGCTGAAGACAACATAGGCAAGCTGTTTTTAGAAAAGAGAAAAAGCACACAGTATTATGGTTATGTTTTGAAAATTGAATTTTTGTGCTTCGTTGAAATAATGATTGAGTTGCTGTCAATTTAAGAAGCACTTTTCATTACTGGGCCCTTGCATATTGCTAGACAATGGCTTGCAAGGAACCAAGGAAACAAGGCTTGCAGGGAGTCAAGCAGACAAAATGACTCTTCCATTCTTCCTGAGCTTGTTACTTAATGAAAGCTTATGGTTCTTATACCTAGTGTGTATTTAGTAGCCTTTTTATTTTAGGGAGAAGGGAAAAACAGAATTCTTAGAATATGTTCTACAGTGACAAGTAGACAAGGAATGCTCAGGTCATATTTAGGGTAGGAGGACGAATTTACCTTTCAGAGTTTACTTTTTTTCCACTTTTTCTGTTATTGTACTTGTTGAGTACCAGTAATAATAGAAAAAATGTTCAGTTAAATGTAACATGAACAATTTAAAAAGCAAGTACCTTGGTTTCTGGTTTCCGCTACTATAGTCAGGGATAAACATGGCTATTGAATGGCTGTGGTGAAACTGACTGTATGCAAAAAGCTAAAGATGTTTAAAGTATGACTTCAGGGCTTTAATTGGCAAAGTTAATTTTTCTTTTTTTTTCACCCCCGTATATAAAATCAAAATACTTGTTGTTTAGGTTTTGGGGTTTCTTAATTGATTTTTAGTCCAAGTCTGGCAATGTTTTATGCCTCAAAGGGTGTTGCATCCCAAAGACAAGGAGTTGGTTTTGTAATGGACTTGTACCTTGTGCCCATATTGCAATTCAGAACTTCTACAGAGTAGGTGTGGTTTATATTTTAGAGCAGTTAAACTATGGCAAGGCAAATATTTAAAATGGAATGATCTTGACCTGCTTTGCCAGGTAGTTATGGAAGCAGAAATTGCTGTTGAGTATGCTTGCCACTATGGATGACCTGAGGACGTTTAAAAACAGTTGGATTCTTCATTTTCATCCTTCTACTTTTAAGATCTGTCCCTGGTTTCAAATGATTTCAAGATAGCAGGTTGTCACTACAGCTTGTGGTTTCTCTGACTTTGTGCATTTGTGAGAGTGTTGATTAAACTGCATGAAATCCAGTTGTTGAGTCTTGTATTAATAAGATATGACCATGGACATACAGCAAAATTGGATGATTCATTTAAAATCATTTTCCTTTCCCAGTGCTTAGTTGCCTCTTTTCTTGCGTTAAACCTGGATGAACTGTTTCTCTGCTTTGTCCAGAGTCTGGTAATGATTTAAATAATATATACTGCTTATAATTCCTTTGTGTAAAATACAATTAGTGCTTTCTGTGCAAAGCTTACAGACTGATTGCTTTTACTTCTGGAGCTCTAGTAATTGACCTAGATACACTGGGATTTATTAGTAGTTCGACAAGTTAGGATTTTTTCTAATCATAGTGCTGTTATTAGTAATTTTGCTGTCAGGTGTGAGTACAGTTTAGAACCCAGACACAGTACTGCCACTTTCTCTGTATACTGGTTTGGTTTTGTGTGGAGATTTCAAAAGACATTGCAGAATACATGTCTTTACATATTAAACTTGATTTCAGCTCAGTAGTGGTATTATTTGTATACATGTAGGAATAAATTAATAAAATTATTCTGAGAATTAACTTTTGGAGACCTGGCAAGCAGATTCTAAAATGCAATGTTGGCAGCCTCACCCAAATATTGTAAGTAGGCAGGCACGCTGAAACAGAATGACAAATGGAAGAAAAATCTTAATTTTTTAGCTCTAAGAGGACATAACTGTATTTGCAATGATTTGGGAAACAAAGAAGTGTTTCATGCTGATGGCTGGAATCACCATATTTTGTTACAACTTGAAATTATTTTTCTTTCTCATAGAGCACAAAACACAAGTTAGAAATAATAATAGAAGCAGACAGCAGTTGAAGCTTTGTTGCAGGTTGCTTACTTCACCTGATGTAAAGTTCATCCCACTGTCACTAAAAGGAGCTTTTCAATTGTTGTGGCTGCCCCATCCTTGGAGGTGCTCAAGGCCAGGCTGGATGGGGCTTTGGGCAACCCGGTCTGGTGGGAGGGGTCCCTGCCCATGGCAGGGGGTTGGAATTAGATGGGCTTTAAGATCCCTTCCAACCCAAACCATTCTGTGACTCTGTGATGATTCTAATTGCATTCAGGGCTGAGGCAGTAACTGATGTTACAGTCTCAAAGTTTATTAGTTTTACTGATTTTTTTTACAGCCAAAAATAGAAAAGGGAATACTTATACTCACTACATATACACTTGATTTTTAAAAGCCATTTATAATTTTTTTAGTTTTGATACTTATGCAATATTAGAATGCCTACTAAGGGAGTTTTCTGTGTTTTCTAAGAATTTCAAGATTTCATGCTTTGTCATTGTGATACTTTGACAGGGATTTCTTTTCCAGAAAAGCCCAAGTCTGTGGAAGATTGAGCAGCATTGCAAACACGACAAGTTTATCCAAACCTTAGTTTTAAAAAATAAAATTTTGAATACTTGAGTAAAATTTTGATTGCTGCCTGTTGCAAGTTTCCAGATTTTTTTTTTTCAAGTTATAGTAGTAAATTGAGTGTAAATGCTTTTAAAGATTAAAGATGTTCCATGGTGTAAAATATAAAATTAGTTTTGTGCCTCTATCTGGATGTATGTTTCTTAAACTTTTAGCTGACATGTTGTAGTACTGGCAGTCTGAGCAGCACTTCTTTGAGGTTGATTTGACAGCAGCATCCCCAAGGTGCTTTACAGTGCATGAATAATTTGACAGTGCTGTGTAGTCTAATCTGTTAATCACACTAGCTCCAGTTTCCTGGTTGGAGGAGGAAAATTAAAGGCACGTGGAAGGGTGGAGGCAACAACAGCAGTTACAACAGCAGTCTCATCTACCTTGGAGTGTGCTGGTATCTTTCAAATTATAACATCTTAATTTAAAATTTTTAAAGGAATAAAAGCAAACAAACGAAAAGAGTATGATGCTGATACTCTTGAAAAAAAAATACTTAAATGAATGATGTTTGCTTTTTAATATTTTAGTAACATTAATTAAAGATAGAGAAATGATCCATAACAGATAGGTATTTTAACTAGGGTCAGAATAACTGAAACTTAATTACAAACGATGGCACTGCCATCTCTGTTCAGTTTGATGTCAGCAGTGGCTGGATTTGGCCAAGATTTGAAGCCCTGAATCCCATCCAGCACGCTGCTGCCATTATTTCAGCCAGCAGCGTGCTACCTGCTGTCAGCCAGCCGACGTCTGTTGGTGAGGCTGGCTCCAGCCGCATCGTGAAGGATGTCTGTTACACCCGGGGATGTTGTCAGCACTTTTGGCTGAAGTCGTTGTGCTTAAAGGGTAACGGTATGCTTAGTGAAACACCGGTAGCGGTCCTTTATCTGCTTGTCTCCTGGAAGGTCTGTTGTCAGCTTTAAAGGCTGGAAGTAGTCATTGCTGCCTGAAATAGCCCTTGTATTTTCTAGACCCAGAGGATGAAGTGGGCTCCTGTTTGATCGCGTTTTTTTTTTCCTCAGCGAGTGTCTCGTTGCTGTAAAGGAGCAGACACATGCAGGACGCTGCACCACCTGCCGACTCCCCCCTGCTGTGGGTCTGGACAGCGCTGCGCAGCCTCCTGCACCCAGCGGGTTAGGAGATGGCCCACCTGGTGCTTCCCCTCCCAGCAGCCCTCCCTGAGCTGCTGACTGCTGCAGTGGTCATAGGACTGAGACTTAAAGCACTTCGTTGTGGCACGCTTTGGCTATGTCTTGTTGAAAACAGCTGATTTGAGTGCAAAAGAGTTCTTCAGCATGGATTCGCGTGGTAATACCTGTATTTTCCGTGTTATGCAGTAAAACCACGTACATATATATGTTAATGTGAGTTGGTAATGCGGCAGAGAAGGTAAATAAGTCGAGGCACATACCATGCAGTAAGAGTATTTCACGTGCGTGCTGGTTAGCATGGTGAGAGAGGCAGGGGGAAAGGCGCTGCCTAAGCTTTTTGCTACCTGCCCCTCTCTGTCCTCTCCCTTCCTCCCTCGCAGGGAGGATGAATGCTGTATCTTGGTAAAGTTTGTCTCCTTTCCCATATTCCTGCTGCTGGTGTGAACAACAAACATGTACAAGCTAGAGACAAACTTTGCAATCTGTATCTGGAATGTGATCATTACCAATGTAATAAGCATTTATATGGTTTTTAAAAATGTTCTTACTTTGGATTTCCTCTTTTACAACTGATGCATCAATCTTAAAAAAAAAAAAAAAAAGTAGACTAAAATGAGAAATACCTCTTTAAAAGAGCAATACAAAGGTTTGTGCATGTGTGTATAGTCAGTTTTATTACTGATCACTTTTTTTTCTAGCTGTTTTGCAGAAAAATGGTGAAAAGGGTTCCATGATTCTACTATTCCATTACCCAGATTTGTAGAAGTTAAGATGGGGTAACTAGACAGTTTTCAAAACTGTTTTCTCTGCAGTTCTTGAAAGTGCTGAATTTGAAATTGTTGTTAAATACTTAGTGCAGTATATGTAGGTCTGTATTGTATTTTCGATTTCAATGCAGCATCTGCCATTAGGAACAGCTTATTAAAGCTATTTTTGTGTAATGGCAACTTCATATTTTAGTAATTGTTCTAATCATGATTAGAAAAGATACTTGAGATTGTATAACAGCATACATTGTCTCAGCTTTAATAACTGTTTATTACTCAATTTGTTGTTCTGAAAAGAAGCCTTTATCTCTTCAATAATGAAATGAACAAGCCTAATACTTTAGTCATTTTTCTTCCTTTTTCCTTTTTCTTCTTTTTTAAATTACCATTCCATGACTTTTAAAAAGTACACTGTATCTTGTTACTGGTGTAGCAGGGAGCTTCAATAATTGATAGCAGAGACAGCAGAGCTGGCTGTATTGCTAGCAGAGCATTCAAGCCTACAGAAGAGCAGCTATCTGTGCTAAAACAACATTCTTCAAGGGTGACTGATGATCAGCCTGTTGAGCCAATGTGTTTGGGAGGGATCTTTTGCATTGGACGAGGGAAGGTTTGCATTTTTATGATCACTGCCTGTAATTTTCTTCTGTTTCTTCACATTGAGGTGCTTTTTCTGTATAAAGTTCACTTGGTTTTTTACTTTTTTCTTTTTTTTAATTTATGTTTAATGCAAATGGTATTACCTTGTAATTTCTGTTAGTTCAACTCCACTTTCTTTGAAATGTGTTTATTTTATTTTATTTTATTTTATTATTTTTTTCATCAGTGGCATTGTACTTTGTACTTCACATTAAATTTTCAGTTTGGAAGTAGAATTTCCAATTTCCATCTCTGCTGTTGCAAACATAGTCTGTGGAAGAAAGAATAAAGGAATATGGCAGGTGTTTAGAAAGCTTATTGTGGAAGTGGAAAATAATGGCAATTTTCATGCTTCTTCACGACCCCTAGCTCTTTTTTTGTCAATCAGATTGTGTAAAAGTTAATGAGATACGCCTTTGAACTTCATTTTAAGTTAACAACAGTTTGTTACTAGCATAACTTGAAAACGCCATGTGTCAAAATGTACCCTTTTTGGAACAGAAATTCTTCTGTTTCCAAGTAGAATCTTGGAGAAAAAGTATTAAAACTGCAATTTATATGCAGGCAAAAAGGTGCTTTTTGAAAGAGTTATTATTTTATTGGGCTACCTTTTTTTGTTGTTCTAGCTATTTCATAGTAGAAAGCTATGATCATATTCTTCCACTTTTTGACTTAGAAATAATAGTCCAGAAGGATGCTAATGATTTTCTAGGAAAAACTGTTTTCTTTCAGATGAAATATAAGTTTGTCTGAACTTATTCCATCTGTAATTAATGGAACTGTACTGGAAAATTTGTGATTGTAAGAAAGTTACAGGAAAAATATTGCAGTTGAGGGTTGCAGAAAAAATGTGTTTCTGTTTATATACTACAGTCTTTTCCAATATTAAGATGTTGTTCTTAGGGTTCATTGATTTCAGATGTAATGCTGAATAAACACGTGATATAGTTTTGAAAAATGTACATCTTCTAAAGAAGTATTTCAGGGTAACACTCTTACTGTCCTGTTTCCAACAGTATCTGACTTGTAGACTTCAGAAGCCTAAATTTGTTGACTTTAAGATGCTTGCTGTACCTGTTTGCTATAAGTGCAGCCTTATTTACACTTGAATTTCAGAATCATTGACACGCATACGTCACCATCAGAAACGTAAAAATCACAGAACAGTTTAGTAATTCCAAGGAAGGCATCTACTGCAGTAATTTAAAGCTTTACAATATACCTTACTTAGTCAGGGAAATTGGCCATCGTAGATAGAGAAGAATAATTTGTTTCATTATCATGTCATTGAGTGCTGCATCTTGTAGATGCCCCTTAGTGGGCTAGTTAGTCTCTACTACACATTTTACTTGCTTTTAAAGAAATGTCCAAAATTAAATTACGCTTTCCAAACGACAGGTTTCCGATTCCTACTTAGTAATGAAAGAATAAATTGGAACCACCTTGCCTATCATGAGTCAGTACTTCTAAACAAATGCAAAAATGTTGTAGTGAATTAGGAAGAGTGGAAAGCCAATTTGTGATTTAAGAAAAAACAGTTCAATATACTGTGAGGTTGTTTGTGTATTTGGGATGATGGGATGAGGTGGGAGAGAGAAGATGCTGAAGAACGGCCTTCTGTTGCAAATGATCTTCCCCACAGTGGGGAAGCAGTATGAGCACGTGGTTAATTGCAAGGAGGAAAAGGACCAAACCACTGCTTTAAGCACAGATGGGCTATAAACCAGTCCTCAGCGAGCTGTACTTCTGCAGCCAATACCAACCAGTGTGAGGGCTTGCTGCTGCCAAAAGGATGCTTTCGTAGTCCTGTCCCTTCTCCACGTAGCTCTGCTCCTTCCTTTGCATTAGATCCTGCCATTCTTCAACCCTTCTTTCAGCTGATAAACATATGAACCCGATTCAGCAGAGAGTTTTGGCAGGTTAAGGGATTGAACCATCTCGTAGAGAATCTCTCAGGCACCAGAGCTGGTGCAGCATAAGCAGCAGGGAATACTGGGGCAAGGGCAATGGGAGCCTCTCCTTCCACCAAAGTGGTAATGAGCTGTCCAGATCAGCTTACTCCATCTTCTAGAACCGCTCCCTTTAGTCGCAACTTTTTCATGTAAATACTGTTACAGAAAAGTGTGGTACATGTTGCAGGAACCTTAACTGCCTTAAGAAATACCTCGTTGGCATTTTGAAGAACTGTCATATGAAGAAGTTGATGCTTGACTGGCATCCTAGAGCAATCATACAGGGTAAAATCAGCGCCTAGTTGCTAGTTAAGTCTGGTGTGTTGGATGTGGCATTTTTGGATGAGGAACCTGTAGTGCTCAAATCTGTTGTTGGTTAGAGCCACAAATTGTCAGTATTCCTAAAGCACATACTTTGATTTTCAATATATATATATATATATATATATATATTTAACTACAAATGATCCACAATCAAGTTCTTTTGGATGACAACTGGGTTTAAAAAGAGTGCTGTATTTGAAAATGTCTTAAGTTAGTTTTCTGAGGTCAGAACAAATGCTAACCGATGTAGTTACGTGTTTATTCGTATTTGGAAGCCATGTTGCATGCAGACTGAGAGCCTGCTGCCAGCTCATTTCTTTTCATAAACATTTGTTATTGCTAATCTTTTAAAACATAAACTGTAGTAGGGTAAGTAATAAGAGAAATAATAAGTGTAACACAGCTGAACTTGTTAACTAACATCTTGAGACAGAATAACTAGTTGTGTGGTTGGCACTTTTTCATAGAATATTCCAAATCACAGGATCATAGAATATCCCTAGTTGGAATGAACCCATAAGGATCATCAAATCCAACTCCTTTTGTGAAAAATAAATTCACAGCAATAGTGGGTAGTGTGTATTAGAAAGGGAACATTATTGGGAAGAATAAATTACAGGCAATGTTAAGTTTTTTATCAAGTTCTTTCTCAATAATAGCTTTTACAGTTAATTTTGTCTTTTATTTTTCAGTGTGGACCTGACGAGCTTCTTTCCTCTGGAGTCAGCAGAAGGACTTTTACCATGAATAATTCTACTCCAGCTACAGGTATATATAAGAGAAAGATTTTTATCATAGTTCTTCTTCAACGACATATATGTATTCTCTGTGATTTTTTTTTAAATTTTATTTCTTTATTGTCACCATTAGCAGCTGCACCAGGTCCTGAACTATATGAAATCTGACTCCAGTCTACTGCCATCAGTAGAAGCACTAAAGTTTACCCAGTGTTGTTTAACTACAGTATTGAGAAACTCTAAAACCGACTTGTTGAAATGGGTCAAGAAATACCGGTTTTCTATAATCATGTTCAACAAGTAGCCTCCTGTAGAGATTCTCAAGTGCCTGCACAATTTTCCTGTAGTTGTGCGTTTGAAATAAATTTGTTTTGCAGTATTCAAGGCTGTCTGGATTATAGAGTCAGAAGATGAATATCATACACTAATCTCAGTTTGGTGGAACATAGGGCACGTTGTGTGGATTTGTGATAAACAGTTAAGCTGATTCCCTTGAGTGTTCTTGTTCATGCTTTCTACCCTACTTCCAGGATTTCTTGAGCAGCAGCACAGACAGTCCTATGATTTATTTCACAGTTGTTTTTCTGCCAGTTCATGTCCCCAGGCGATCTCTCCATGGGTTGAGAGGTATGCATTTTTTTTTGCAAGGGAAGCAGTATACTTTTTTTTTTTTTTTTGATCAAGTGGTTCCTCGGTCTGATTCACCACATATCTGCACTAATTGTTCTTCAGCAGTGTTTTTTGGGAAGAGATAGTGGGAAATTAAGTAGACATGTACAGGATAAAGAAACTAGTTATATTTAAGTGATATGATGGCTCAGTGTGAAGCCACAGCCATGGCTTCTTCAATCATGTTAAAGTGGTGTTGCCACCCAAATAAACTTATGCTTCATGTGTTGAGAAAGATGCAGTAAGTATATTTGGTTACCTGGAAGTTTACATCAGGCAAAAAGCTGAAAGTGAGAGAAAGCTGGGACTGCTTAGTTTAGAAACATTTTCAGTTTATGTGGGTTTGAAGTATTCATGTCCCATGTCTGTATAAGTTAACTTTACTTAAAGTAAATTAATTTACTTGTGACATCTGGGCAATCACCAACCACATGAAGTTTAACAAAAGCAAGTGCTGGGTCCTGCACCTGGGACGGGGAAACCCTGGCTACACGTACAGACTGGGCGACGAGACGCTGGAGAGCAGCCCCGCAGAGAGGGATCTGGGGGTTGTGGTTGACAGCAAGTTGAATATGAGCCAGCAGTGTGCCCTGGCAGCCAGGAGGGCCAACAGTATCCTGGGGTGCATCAAGCACGGCATTGCTAGTCGGTCCATGACTAGTCGGTTGAGGGAAGTGATTGTCCCGCTCTACTCTGCGCTGGTGCGGCCTCACCTCGAGGACTGTGTGCAGTTCTGGGCACCACAGCACAAAAAGGACATTAAACCGTTGGAGAGCGTCCAGAGGAGGGCAACAAAGATGGTGAAGGGCCTAGAGGGGAAGACATATGAGGAGTGGCTGAGGTCACTTGGCCTGTTCAGCCTGGAGAAGAGGAGGCTGAGGGGAGACCTCATCGCAGTCTACAACTTCCTCGCGAGGGGGAGTGGAGAGGCAGGTGACTTATTCTCCGTTATCACCAGTGATGGGACCCGCGGGAACAGTGTGAAGCTGAGGCAGGGGAAGTTTAGGCTGGACATCAGGAAGAGGTTCTTCACTGAGAGGGTGGTCGCACACTGGAACAGGCTCCCCAGTGAAGTAGTCACTGCACCAAGCCTGTCTGAATTTAAGAAGCGATTGGACTGTGCACTTAGTCACATGGTCTAAACTTTTTGGCAGAGCTGTGCGGTGCCAGGAGTTGGACTTGATGATCCTTATGGGTCCCTTCCAACTCGGGATATTCTATGATTCTATGATCTGTCATGCATCAGTGGTCATGGTCCTCTGGAGAGGTCCCGTATGGCTGGAGACTTGCTAATGTGATGCCCATCTATAAGAAGGGTTGTAAGGAGGATCCAGGGAACTACAGGCCTGTCAGCCTGACCTCGGTGCCAGGAAAGGTGGTGGAACAGGTCATCTTGAATGCAGTCATGCAATGTATGTGGGACCACTGGGGGAATCAGGCCCAGTCAACATGGGTTCATGAAAGGCAAGTCCTGCCTGACCAACCTCATCTCCTTCTGTGACCGGGTGACCCGCCTGGTGGATGAGGGAGAGGCTGTTGACATAGCCTACCTAGACTTCAGCAAGGCCTTTGACATGGTCTCCCACAGTATTCTCCTAGAGGAGCTGGCAGCCCATGGTTTGCACAGGTATACTGTGTGCTGGGTTAAAAACTGGCTGGACAGCTGGGCCCAGAGAGTGGTGGTGAACGGAGTGAAGTCCAGCTGGTGACCAGTCACCAGTGGTGTTCCCTACGGGTTGGTGTTGGGTCCCATCCTCTTGAATATCTTTATTGATAACTTGGATGAGGGAATGGAGTGCACACTCAGTAAGTTCGCAGATAACAGTAAGTTGGGGGGAAGTGTCGATGTGCTGGAGGGTGGGAAGGCCCTGCAGAGGGACCTGTACGGGATGGGTCGATGGGCAGAGGCCAATGGGATGAGGTTCAACACAGCTAAGTGCCGGGTCCTGCACTTTGGCCACAACAATCCCATGCAGCGCTACAGGCTTGGGGCAGAGTGTCTGGAAAGCTGTGCAGAGGAAAAGGATCTGGGGGTGCTGATTGATGCTCACCTGAACATGAGCCGGCAGTGTGCCCAGGTGGCCAAGAAGGCCAACAGCATCCTGGCCTGTGTCAGGAATAGTGCAGCCAGCAGGACCTGGGAGGTGATCGTCCCCCTGTACTCTGCTCTGGTGAGGCCGCACCTCAAGCACTGTGTTCAGCTTTGGGCCCCTCACTACAAGAAGGACATCGAGGCCCTGGAGCATGTCTAGAGAAGGGCTACAAAGCTGGTAAAGTATGGTATAAAGTATACTATATCTTTAGTATGACTTCCATAGGCTTCTGCTTGTCTTGAAATAGCATAAGCTTATGATTCAGTAATTTAATAGCCAAAATGTATTTCAGGCTTGTGTAGATAGTATTTTTGTGACAAGCTGCCAACTGACAAGGAATATGAATTAGTACTGAGGTCATGTGGCTTTTATTAATTACCATTGTAACCACTGGTACTTCATAGTGACTTCCAGGCTGTCTAAATGATATTGGACATTAAAATAAGGTAGATGTATTTGGCTTCTAATAAATCCAAAAAAACTGTAGTTATCATTGATGCTTCTCTACTTCATTTTAAGATAAAAATAATCTGAATTAAAAATAATTGAGATGAATTAAAATTAAAAATAGTTGAGATGAAGCTTTCCCTGATACCACTGCCTCACCTGCAGCAGTTTTTCTATGTAGTGGGTCACATATCTAGAATATGTTTTGCATTTCTCAATCTGAGGCTCTTCTGTTGGAAAATGTATTCATACAGTCATGAGTCATGATTTTGATGAACTCCTGTTTGTAAATCCGGGCCCCAAATTTCATTTTGTTCTAAGACTTCTCTAATGTATATCTGTTGTCTGTTTTCACCCGAGTGTGAAATTCTGAAAAGGTAATGGCCTTGGGCATGCTTTAAAGAATTATTGAATTCATTTTGAAGGTTAGATGCCAAAAAAACTGCATGATTATTGTTGTGCATCAAGATTCATATCAGGCAGTAGGTGGAGAAAGAAGTATGGTTTGAAAATGCTGAGGTCTTTATAGCTGGGATGGAATGAGTGCTAGCTTTTATTGTTGATTTAGTGACTTACCTGAAGCTCCACAATACTTAGTATAATTACTCCATTGCCAAAAGGAGGCATTTTAATAGCCCATGAGATTTTTAGGTTAGGCGTTGGTCACTATTCAGAAGCCAGAGGCAATATATGGCAATATATGGTTGCTAATGGGTAGATAGTGAAGTAAAAGATGCACGCTGTACATGCACGGGTTGAAACCGTTCTGTTAAGCACTGGCCTTGTTGGCTGAATGCCTGACCTGAAAACTCCTGTAACACTCAGTGAAGATGCTGAGAGAAAATGCTGTGCTTGCCACTTCGTTCCATTTTGTCACCTGTGATGAGTCAGAGCCCTTATGGCATTACTCCTGCAAAAGACTCTCACCTTAAACTAAAGGCAAAATTCTTCCTAGGTTTCACTTGCTGTTTTATTTAGTCAACCAGTCCTTGGCTTAGTAAAATACAGGGACTTAGTCATGTCCATTTTGAACCTTAAAACTAGATTTAACAAGATGGGACAGGTTGTTAGGCTTTAATAGAAATATATCCTGTCCTGGCTTAGTATTGATAAGTGTTAAGTACCTTTCCCTTTGTCTTAAAATGTCATCCCCTGCAAGTTTGCCACTTGTTCACATTTTCCAGAATGCACACAGAGCACAGGATGGCATTTCTTGATGGAAAAAGCAATGCATAACAAGCTCTTTTGTTATACAGGGAGGGTATTAATTACCCTGACTTATGTACAGAGTAAGACTTGAGTGAAATACTTCTCAGCTTTAGATTGTCTTCAAAACTTAGAGGAAAATATGAAATTACTTGCCAACCTCATACAGATATTTGTTCCTAATCCTTAGGGATTCTCTGGAATACCAAATGAAACACAAGATGTTAAGGTTCTCTCTCTTGCTGGAATGAAGCTGTTTGTAGTACATAATTTATTCATTTTTTTAAAAAGAGCTGTTTCTTAACAAAAGCGGTATACCTTAAGTGGTATACAGTTAGACAGTTTCCATTGGATGTGCTGTCTTCTCTCTCATTTTAGGAAGTTTTTTTCATCAAGTCTCTTAAACCTTTGTATCTTGCTCTAGGAGAACCTATTACTAGGGTGTGTAGTTTGGCTAATGACTTTCATTTTTGTTACTTTAACAGTTATTACTCCATTGTGATAGTTCCTAGAACAACGTGCCTGTTTCAGATGTGGTGTTCTGTTTAAAAGTGCTCCCAAGGTCTCTGAGTCAGTTCCTTGAAATGTAACCATTGGTCGCTTGCCTGTTACAGGATCCAAATAAGCATACGTTGAAAAATAAATAAATAAATAAAAAGCCATTTGCCAAAGTGGAAGACTTTAGAATCTGTACAGATTTCATGCTTCTCTGCTGTGTATCCTTTTTAAAGGCAACTCTGACAAACTTAAGATTATGTGGGACAGCAGGCTTTATTTTTTTAATCATTTGAGGTAGTAACTGAATCTAGTTAAGGAATTAATAATGCAGGAAGATGGGTTGGGAATAAAAACAAATGTGTTACAGTAGTTAGAGTAGTCCCAGTTACTACTGACTTGCACCTGTTCTGTGTAAATAACTTTTTATAAATATGTTACATGCATATTTGGTAAGAAGTTATCAGCCTCTCTGGCTGTAAGACTTCAAAACAAATAAGCAGCTCCTCCTCCCCCCAAAAATACTATCCTTACAGTGGAGATTTGGAACAGCTGAAGGGGGCCTTTTTAACCTGTCCATTGGTTATATACGATCTGTCCTTTCTTACTATTCAGAGAGCTACAGATAACAGTCAATGTCAATACTGAGACAGCAATTTCTCTCTTTTAAGTTTTGGCATTTATACTGCATAATAAGCGTGTCTTGTTTCCTTGTCCATCCCTTTCCTTAAATACTTTAGCTAATGGGAATGACAACAAGAAATTCAAAGGAAGCAGATCTCCATGCTCCCCTTCTCGTGTGCTTCATCTTCGTCAAATTCCAAGTGATGTCACTGAAGCGGAAGTCATTTCATTAGGTCTCCCTTTTGGCAAAGTAACCAATCTCTTGATGCTAAAAGGAAAAAGTCAGGTATGTTTTCAATGTCTTAATTAAAAGAGCAAGGCTGATGATGTCATTCATGTTATATAACCCTTCTGGTATTGCATTTGACTGAAATGATTGCAGTGATGTCTAAATATTTCATTGAGGGCTCAAGATTTTCCTGTTTTCAAATGTGGAAGGATGTCTTGGTATTTAATGCTTTTAATATATTTTTGATTAAATAATTACATAGTAACTTGCTGATAATAATGGTAAACATTTAAACACTTTATGTAAGAATACATAGATGATCAAGAACTATGTTGCCACTATTTAGCTGTGTTGAAATAACCTACTTAATTAAATAAATAACATGCATATTAATTATTTTATGTGAAATAAATTGCTTAAGTTTTTTTTTTATTATTCTTTTAGATGAGAAGGGGTAATTGACATGATGAATGAACACTAAAATCCTAAAAATAAAAGGCATTCATTCATAAATTGAGCACTGGACTGGGTTAATATTGTGAACAAACTGATAGATGTGTTCTGTTCCTACTGCTTCATTCAGTATGTGTATCTGCAACCTAAGCAATAGTGCTTTGATTCAGGAATCTAATAAATTCATTAGCAGTGAATTTTTATTAGGATAGCTTCCCGCATGTCATACTTATTCCACCACTTTTTTAATGAGTGCTGAGAGAGCACATGTCCTTGCAAGACCATTCTCATACATAAAAATCTATTAAGAATATCAAATCAAATATCCCCCACAAACTTGCATACATGAACACATTTTAATGCTGAGCAAATCAGCACTACAATTTCATGTAGTCTTTTTTCTAGTGAGAGTGGAATTGGGAATAAATGATGGTTTGATGCTTTGTTCGTTCCTGTAAACAGAACAGTGTTGAAAACTGTTATATATTTATTGCAGGCTTTTTTGGAAATGGCTTCTGAAGAAGCTGCTGTTACTATGGTGAACTACTATACTCCTGTTACACCTCTCCTCCGCAGTCAGCCTGTTTATATTCAGTATTCCAATCACAGAGAACTTAAGACTGACAATCTACCTAATCAGGCCGTAAGTATAATATTTCCATTTAACAGGGTAAAATTGTACATGACTTGCATTAGTAAATAAGCAGACTACTTTCTACTAGTACTACACCAATAGTCAAATTCTAATAGATTTTTTTTCTGTCAATTGTAATCTAGACAGGAAGTTATTTCAGACAGAGACATCTCAATATTACTGTGGAGGAGCTCAGGTTCAGGAATGTTCATCCCAATGACCACGCAATCCAGTGAAGGTGGCAGGAAGCCTGCATGGATGGATAAGCAGCTTCTGACTGAACTCATACATACAAAGGAGGCATAGAAGAGGGGGAAGCATGGACAGGTGACCCAGGAGGAATATAAAGACATTATCTTAGTACGTAGGAATGTGGTTAGGAGAGCCAAAGCCCAGACAGATTTGACTCTAGCGAAGGATGTGAACAGCAACAAGAATGGCTCCTGAAAGTGCATCGATAGCAAAAGGAAGACTTAGGGCACACATGGGCTTACTGCTGAACAGGGCAGGAGCCTTGGTGACAAAAAACATGGAAAAGGCTGAAGTGCTAGGCACCTACTCCCAGTCTTTATTTGTTAAGACTTGCCCTTGGGAATACCAAGCCACTGAGCCCAGTAGGGAAGCCTTGATTGAGGGAATTGAAGAAGTATCTCATTAGGGAATATTTAAATAAACTGGACAGACAAAAAGTCTGTGTGCCTAATTGGATGCGCTCGTGAGTGCTGGGAGAGCAGATGTCAATGCAAGACCATTCTCATAATCTTGGAAAAGTCATGGCAGCTGGAGAAGGTTTCTGAGTACTAGAAGAAAGCAAATCTCTCTCCTATCTTTGAGAAAGATAAGGAGGAGGATCCAGGACATTTGCTAGTTGGCATCACCTCAATCCCTGGGTAAGTGATGAAGCAGCTGATTCTGGAAACCATTTCCAAACATTCTGAAGACAAGGAGGTGACTGGGAGAAGTCGGTGCAGGTTTGTAAAAGGGAAGTAATGCCTGACCAACGTGATAGCCTTCTACATCAAGATGACTAGTTTGGTAGATAAGAAGAGAGCAGTGTATGTTGCTTATCTAGACTTTGGTAAGACTTTAAACTTTGTTTCCCACAACATCCACATAGACAAACTGATGGAGTAGAAGCTAGATAAGTGGATTGTGAAGTGGTCTGAAAGGCTAAAATAGTTGTAATCAGCGGCATGACGTTCATGGTGGAAGCCAGTCACTAGGGGTAGATACTTTATTGTCCAGTATTGTTTGACATCTTCATTAATGTCCTGGATGATGGGATGGGACACATCCTCAGCATGTTTGTGGACCAGAACTGGGAGGAGCATTTGAAATCCCAGATGGTTGTGCTGCCCTTCAGAGGGACCTCAACAAGCTGGAGAAATGGACAGGAGTCTGACTTAAGTTCGACAGAGGGATATGCTAAGTCCTGCACCTGGGAAGGAGTAGTCCCAGGCGCAACTGCATGCCGAGGCCAAGCAGCTGGAAAGCAGCTAGGCCACAGAAAAACCTGGGGTTGCTGAGGGACCCCAACTTTACCGTAAGCTGGCAATGTGCCCTTGCAGCAAAGAATGCCAACAGCCTCCCACATGGCAGAAGGCAGTTTGCTGTCAGCAGATTGAGGGAGGTGATCCTTCTCCTCTGTTCAACACTGGTGAGGCACATCTGTAGCGCTGTGTCCAGTCCTGGCCTCCTCATGACAAGAGAGACACAGACTTAGTGGAGCAACTTCATCAAAAGGCCTCAAAGGTGGTTAAGGAACTGGAGTGTCTGTCATACAAGGAGAGCCAGAGACAGCTGGGTCTGTTCAGCCTGAGGAAAAGAAGGCTCAGGGATATCTTAGTGATACGGGGCAAATAAATACCTCATGAGGAGAGAGTAAAGAGGGTGGAGATAGAGATGCCCAGTGACAGGACAAGAAGTCATGGGCACAAATTCATATACAGAATAATCCACTGAAACTTAAAAAACAAACAAACAAAACTTTTTGCTGTGAGCATGGTCAAACACTAGAATGTGTTGCTCAGAGAGGTTATGCAGTCTCCATCCCTAGAGGCATTTAAAACTTGACTGAAAACAGTCATAAGCAGCCTGCTGTAGGTGACCTTGTTCTGAAACAAGGGCATTGGAGTAGACGATCTCTGAAGGTACCTTCCAGCCTCAGCTGTTTTGTGATTCTGTTTGAAGCTGTTGAGAGACATGGGGTGCACCTGTCTTCCTTATGTAAAGTGAGACTGGATCCTCAGGCTGTGCCCTATTAGAAAACAAACTAGAAAGGAAGCTGGGAACACTCCGTTAGGTCTTCCAATGGAGATGGATGTATATTTCTGAAAAAGCAAATCTAAGCATTGTGTCTGCGTGGTGGACTTTTTCTTTTAAGTCCTGTGAGTTCTTTAGGAGAATCTCATTTCTCTCTACTAAGAGAGATGGTGTGGTTACAGTAGTGTTTATTACCTACTGCAAAAGAAGTTCCCTGCTCCTTCTGTGAATCTCCCAATATGTATTCAGTGCTGAAGACTCTATTGCTTGCCCCATTCTTTTCCAGAGCACTTCAATTAAATACACTCTTATTTGGGGGGAGGAAGCATTAACCTCTGTTACAGCATTCTGCATGAACCAGGATGGAAGATGGCAGCCATCCTTTTTGCTTTCCAGCCACAAATTATAAATCAAACAATAATGTATGAAGGAAGAAATGCTTCTGGTTCCATCTCTTCATATATTCTAAGAATGTCATGTTTTTTCCTGGGAATTAACAGATGAAATTAGTGAATTCTTCAGAGCTCACTGCTCCTATTGGTTAGAGAATAATAAAAACTGCTTCAAAATTGTGTTTCTGTTTTCCAGTAGATCAAAGGGGCTAGTGCATGGAAGTTACAGATAGTGACTTCTTTCCTGCATATTGTAATCTTCATATTTTTTCCCCCTTTTTTTCCTACAGTTGATAATAATTTCTCAACAAATAGTTATATAACCTTATTCCTTTTTAAGGACATATTATGTCTTGCAGATGTAGAGGTAACTGTTTCTGGTGTTATTTTCCTTCATAAAGATAAATGAACACAAACTGTGTTGAAGAATACAGTATTTGTCTTGTGTCTTTGAGACATCTTTTCATTTGCTTAGGTGCACTGTGAGAAGGAATCATTTTCTAATGTGAAGAAGTCAAAACAGTTCTATGAAGCTATTCCAGATAGCTCTCTGTTTTTAAAAATAAGATAGAGTGTATGAGTTACCGTTTTGTTAATCATACTTGTCAAGTGTAAACTTTGGTCAGGCAGTACCCTACTTCAGGGATTTTGAAGGCTAACAGTGTGAAAGAGCTTTTGTCATGGGATAGTCAAGCCTTCAGTTTAGAAGAAAAAGTCCTCTGTATAAGGAAAAGACCAGGAACTTTCCTCAGTGAAGAGGTTTCTAGACAATCTGATCAGGCTCATGTTTCTGATGATAGGATTGGGAACTGATTTCTGGTCCAAACGTAGTAGGAGATGGTCAAGTATCTAAGTATGGATTCAGTTTGCAATGGCCAAAAACACTCCCTGATGTCCTCTTAAGTGGATTTTAGCACAAGATGAAGGTTTTGCTTCATTTTCATTGAAGCCACTGTCATTTGTCACAATAACAGTTGTATAATTTCAGTTTAGGTTTTGATCTTTAGTAACTACATAGCCATGCTTCACTGAGGGAGATGTTATGGTATTCATGTCCTGTGTGCAAGATAACATTCATAATTTCTCTCAGTGCCTAGAACTATAAAAGGAAGCTCTTAAATGGTGAGTTTATCAATTAGCATGGAAGGTATATAATTTAAAAAAAATCCACATTTAATGTTTTATATTTAGTTTTCAGCACTAGTATTGATCATTGTTACATTCAATACTAAACAGTTTGGGAAAAGGTGATTGAAGAATATTCCCAGAGGGAGCTACTCTAAAAACTAATTGTTCTCTAATTGGACTTCTGGATGAGGTTTCTAACAGAAACTTGACACTAATAATACTGTTTTTCAATGAACATTTATGGTTATGTATAGCAGTTTTAAAAACTGAAGGAGCTTGAGGTATCCTTGAAGTAGCAGTTCTGTGAGTAATTGAGCTCACCTAACAGCTTTTTGCTGCCAAAAGAGAAAGTCTCCTGCTTCCAGCTACATGTTCTATTCTCTCCTTTATAGTGACAGTGCTTGCTGGATTCTTCTGTGAGTGACTCAGTTCATAATGTGCCATTTAAAACAAACAATTTTTCTGGGTTAGTATGTTGAATAGGTTTGGGTTCAGAGGAAAAATGTGTACCAACTCACAGTAACAGTGAGCCATTTGGTCAGCATATTACGTCTTTAAGAACTGCACTTGGAAGTTCAATTTACCTAGAAATTTGCCACCAAATTCATTATTTATAAACTAAACATGGTACTGTGATTTCAGGTGCATATTTTTATGCCTTTCATGGGTTAACCTTGGCTGTCCACCAGGTGCCCACCAAGCTGCACTCTCACTCCTGCTCCTCAGCAGGACATGGGAAGAAAATATGATGAATAAACTCATGGGTTGAGATAATGACAGGGAGATTGCTCACCACTTACCGTCCTGGGGAAAACAGTCTTGACCTGGGGAAGAGTAATTTAATTTTTTGCCCATTAAAAATAGAGTAGGAGAACTACTCCAGAAGAGAGCTCAAGTAGAGTTGGAGAATGATGAGAACTTAAAAAACAAAAACAAAACCATCAACAAAAAAAAAACTCCTAAGCTGACCTTCTACCTGCAGGCCCCTGTCTTCACTCCTGCTTATGCTATCTTTTCCCTTTCCCAAGAGGTGCAGGGGAACAGGGGATGGGTGTTGCTGTCAGTTCATAATGCCTTGTCTCTGCCGCTCCAAAGCAGCGTATTTTCTCCTCCCATCTTGCTGAGGGGTGTGGGGGTGAGAGATCTCTGAAGCCGAAAGGCTGCTGTGTACTTCTAAACAATGATAAAAGTGAACTGATAGAGTGATTTGATGATCCAGTTCCTTGGTGGTTCCAAAGATTGCTGCTTGTGCTGTCTTTGGAAGAAGAAGTCAGATCAGTTTGCCTAACTATATTTTTTTATCTTCTGTGAAGTCTGTCTTCTAGAGATTTGTTTTGCTACAGAGCACAGTTTGCAGAGTATTGTTAGTGTTCTGATCATTTTCTTAGCCTCTGACCTGTATTCACTTGGTATACTGAAATGTTTGTTTCTGTGGCCCTTATATTCTACATGACTTAGAAATACTTCTTACAGTATGTTTTGAAAGAACTTTTGCCATTTGTAAATTTTAACATGAGATAATAGCTCTCAATGGCTTCAGAACGTGAAGAAAACAAGTCTTCAGGACATTCTTTTCACTGAATAAAGCCTGTTTTTTTCCCCTGTTACCATGTCAGTAACAAAGAATCAGGCATACCGTAAAAACTTGCCAATTAATTTTTACATTTGTGTTTCCTTAAAGATAAATATCTTTAGTATTTATATATATATATCTTATATAAATTATAGAATATGATGGGCGCATAAGGATTTTGATTTTCTGTACAAGTGCCGCAAATAGTGATTGCAACAAGTATCACTGTTCATTTCTAATTTGTGCATGCAAGTCACTGAAATCTTGCAAACTTTTCGGTCTGGTAAATGTTATTTGTCTCTTTCCTCATCTGAGATTGCTGGATTGGTTTGTTATCTGCAAAAACAAATAAAATAAGGTGATGTTAAGTGTGTGGTGTATGTAACAGCCTCAGGAAAAATACACTCATATTTGCAAATAGAACAAGGAGTGCAAGAGTCTCCGTGTTTCTCAGCATTTTCAGCTCAGTGTATGATAGTCTTTGCTTTCTCCTATTAAAATTAAAATGGTCCATGTTTAAAATATATGTGTGTATTTCACTTATAATTCTTTCATTTGAATTTTATTTAAATGTTAGAGACTTCAGTCAGGTAGCTGAGGACTACATTACTGACATCCTAGTGTCTAGGCTCAGCCCTGAGGGACAGTTTGTTTTTGCAGGGTTACATGTTTATGGAACTAGATGACATCCATACCCTGTGTCATGTTTAGTCCATCTTCCAAGGGAAGAGTGTTAATGAGATATGGCTTCAAGTCACAACATTATGTTTGGAAAGGAATGTCTCTCCATAGGGCTCTCAGAATTAATCTTGGAGTCCTTTTTGAGGAAAGCCTGTCAAAAATGATTATTTGGAGTACTCAAGTTCCGATGAGGCAGTTTGAGGAGTGAGTTTAAAGGTGTGGGTTCGTTTTTTGCAGCCAATAGCTCATCTAAGAAAACAGAGCAAGGTATGCACCTTTAAGCTTATGGTTGTCAAAACTCAGTTCCTGAAGAGAATGAAATCCTAATAAAGCAGGTGAAGTAGTCTGTGGTACTCTGACTGTTTGGTAGTCCATTACCATGTTACTGTTGTACTGATTTGCTGGAATATACCTCCAGAATGACAAAAGTTTGTAGAATCAAAGCAAAATGTTGCTTATATGGCATTACAAAGTGGTGAGAGTATAACTGAAGAAGAAAGTTAAAATTCTGTGTGATCTGACTTCTTTTAATGGAGGGGGAAGGTGAGGAGGGATGATTTACCTACTAACACAGCATTTTCATAGAAAATGGATAATACAAATGGAATATGGTTTTTAAAAGTTGCATTTTAAAAAGCATTTTACATGCTTTTCTTTGTAAATTAACTTAATTTAGATACGAATAGCTTGTGTGTGTAAGTTAATTGTGGTCTCTGCTGTGTCATGATTTCAGAGAGCCCAAGCTGCATTGCAAGCTGTGAACGCTGTGCAGTCTGGAGGCCTGGCTATTACAAGTGCTCTTGCTGCTGAAGGTGGACTCCTTACAGGTCAAGGTTCTGTTCTTCGAATCATTGTTGAAAATCTTTTCTACCCTGTCACTTTGGAAATGCTGTATCAGGTAATGAGAATTGGTAAAACTAATAGTAAAATCTGTTTCTATGTTGCTGGTGTAATACAATTAACTTTTTTTTTTTAAAATACCTAGGGATCCTCAGTTGTGTATTGCTCATTTTGAATGAGGATTGCCACTTCAAACGTGATTTGTTTTAGTTTAGAAATGTAGGCTTGAACTGGTTTTGCACAAAAAAATAAAAGTAAACAGGACTCTTGTAGTCAGCTATTCATATGGGTTTTTTGTTTGTTTGTTTGTTTTTTGTTGGTTGGTTGTTTTTTTGTGTGGTTTTTTTTTTAGCGTTTCTTTCACTCCCTTGGTTAAGATCACATAACAAGATTTCTATGGAAGCAGCAATAAGTTCAAAGTGCTTCATTGAATTTATGCCCACATTATGAGCTGGTGAAATCTTGGTTGGTATGAACTTGTGGAACAAATGCTTTAGCACTCCTTGTACTAGGTAACTTTTCTAGGTTGCATTATATATGAGCATTTTATATTCATTTTTGTATGTTGATACAAGTGATGTAATATACAAGTATAGTTGTTTGAACAAATGTTTTAAATTATCATCAACTCTTAGAATGTTACTTGCTTTAACTACTGAAAGCTTGGAATAGTGGTAGCTTTCATAGATATGGCTATGAAAGACGTTGCCATAAATTCTGCTTGGTGGTTGTGTTATGCTGTTGAGAATTAAACATTTAAAAACAGTACCCTTAAGAGACTATTTCTTTGTGCCTGAAGGATTTGTCAATACTTTTTTTTCAGATCTTGCAAAAGATTTCATATTTGAATATTTTGTAATTACCAGTAAATTTGTGCAACAGAAAACATGCCCCTAATATGACTTTCCTGAGTTAATGTGATTTAAAATATTGGGAGTCTTTTGCAAAGACCTGTAGTCCTTATTGCTGTATTTAGCACTATTTAGCATCTCAAACCATTGTTACCAACACTTGCTTTTCCTTTTTACTTCTTAATATTTCCTTTTTCTCTATCCTCTCCCTCGCAACCAATACTGATTAACCAGTATACTAGTTGTCACGCTGATGTAGGAATTTGCCTGAGCTAAAATTTTGTTTGTACCTATGAGCCTTGTTCACTCAATAATGTTAGTACAACTTGTATGTCAACTGTTTAGCATTATTAGTGTACACAGAACAACCTGAGAACAAACTTCAGTGATTATGGGAGCTGTACGAGAATAACAGTGCAACAGCAATTTCTGTACCTAACCTTGTGCGTTTTTTTTATCTTTTGTTGCTTTTGACTAAGGAGACAGTGGAAGGAGAAATTCATGTTATTTTACTTTGATATGATTAGTGTTCACTTCAGTGCAGAAAAATTGTATTTTTCAATGTTTGAGTTGTCCAATAACCCTCACTTAACTACTTCTGCAATAGCTCTAGAAAATTAAGCAATACTTGAAAAAGGAACTTAATTGGCGTTATTAACAAGGGACATTATCATCTAATTAAAGCAGCATTTTGTGTGTGATAGATAACTACAGCGTAACATTACTCTGTGTGTTAATGGAAATGAAAATGTTCACTGGTAAGTATAGCCTCTTGTAGAATTAGTCAGGCTGTCAACCAAAGCTTCAATTATATTTTGTAAGTTTTAACTGCTTGCCAAGACCCTTTCACTTTTCTCCCCTCCCTCTCCCCCTCCCTCTCCCTTTTCCCTTTCTCCCCACAATTCACCTGAAAATATTTGTTACAAGAAACAGAATACTCAGTGTTATCTTTGTAGAAACAAAGCTGGTGTATGCCACAGGGTGTAGGTTTAAAAACAAATAGTTATAAGTTGAATTTCATTATCTTAAAAATGTCTACTTGCTTCTGTTGAAATACACATGGAAGCATATGTTCAGAAACTGTACTTAGGCCATACTTTAGGGGAAGTGCTTTGTGAGCAGGAACTCAACAGCTAATTTTAAATTGCTGTGAAAAAAGTTTCTGTTCTGTCTTCCACCACAAAACGATGGCTGCAGCATGAAATCCTGAGAGACTGAAAAAGTGGGCACAAAGGTTAAGGACAGTGTGTCTTGTTTCCATGATTCTAGGCCTAATAGGCTAGCAAGAGATGCTTGTCCTTATCTCTGGCCTTTCTTTCCAGTCCAGGATTAATACTTGTCTGGGGGGTTCTGCATTCCTGACTGCTGTGGTGCTTTGCATCGCTTCTAATAGTTTGTTCTAAAACTGCCAGTGCTTTCCAAACTCTCCTTTCCTGTTTCATTGTTACTCTGGACATTGTTTTTTTGCACTTGCATGATACACCCTAGCTATGCTTTTGTCCTCGTTCTTTGTGGGCTCACTTTTTTATAGACATTGTCATTGTGTCGTGTGGTGAGCGTGTCATGTAGTGAGCGTGTCACGTGCTACATGCCCTCATTCTGAGTGTACATATATTTAGTTTCAACCTTTTTAAATTTTTCTGCAATGCCTTTGTTTGCAGTAAATCAAATGCCATTCAATTGTAAATTAGGGGTAAGTGCCAAACAAGGTCTTTATCTTGCTTCTTTCCTTCTTTGTCTTCTAGTTTGGTCAGCGGGTCTGTGTAATTTATTTGCAGACACATAAAACTACTTAAGATGTATGTTTGGTCACCAAATTTGTAAAATTTGCTTGAAATACAGAATGTAAGGGTATCTTAAAAGGTATTTGCAGTTCCCATCTAACTGACTTGTGAAAATCCGTTTCTCAAAATTGCTTTGATTATCCACAGTTTCTTTGCACACATTGGATAAAGGCCTCTCTGCTCTTAGTTAAAGTTGTTGCTAATTCTTTAGGGGAATTTTATTCTTCTCCCCCATCTTTTGTATCTTTTAATTATTATTTATTGATTTTATTTTTTACCTGAAACAGAATTCTGGTATCACTTTATTTCTGTTCAGGTCTTGCAGAAGAAATCTCTTAGAAAATTACTAAAAGTATTAAAATACTAGTTTTTATGGTGCATAAATTATTCTTTTTTTCTTAAAGTCCATATTCCTTCCTTCTCAGCTTTTCTCTAAATTTGGACCTGTCTTGAAGATTATCACCTTCACAAAGAACAATCAATTTCAAACCTTGCTTCAGTATGCTGACCCAATCAATGCATATTATGCCAAAATGGTAAGTGCAGTGTATTCAGCTGTTTTGTTTTCTTGTGCTCCCTCCCCAAGATAAACTGGTCATTATATATAACATTAGTGATAGCTTGCTCTTTAACTTTCTTACTTCTTGTCATTCTAACACTCTTGCACAAGAATAACTTTGGCAACCCTCATTATTTAAGAGGATAGCACTCTACCATCAACTGCAAACATGAATGTGTAGCACACAGACCAAAATCTTGCTGATTATACCAAATCAAAGATTGGGGCTGTCAGTGGTAGTGAAGAGTGATGGTAGCTATAGTTGTCACAAAAAGCCTTCTCCTTGTCAAACTAAATGGACTATTTTCAGTGAGAATTAATCCTAAGAGTAGTATGATTAAAACTCCAGAGATTGGATGAATGCCATGTTTTACTTGTTTGAATTTCAGTGAGAAATTTACAGTAATTAATGTTTTCACTTTAGATTTCATAATTTTATTGAAGTTGACTTTATTTTCAGCTTCAAAATGGAAAGAACAGAATATTCTTTTGGTACTATTGGTACTTGTACTTTAGTCCACATATTAACTTTCATTAGTGCATCTACCAGGTAAATTCACTTATCTTTAAGTAAATGTTGGAAATTAGTAACTGTAGTTGGGACTATAGCCTGTTTGTTAGCAAGAGCATCTGTACTTAAAGAATGGTATTAATAATAAACAATACCTTATCAGAGATTTGAGGGAAATTCATATGATTACTCAGATAATATAAACTTGACTGAAATCATAATCCTGTATGTTATGGCAAACCAGTGTCTTTTGGGTATTATTTTTTCCTTCACCCACCATGATCAGAAATAGTGTGGCCAGCAGGACTAGGGAAGCGATACTCAGCCCTGTATTCAGTTCTGGTGAGGACACACCTTGAGTACTGTGTTGAGTTTTGGGCACCTTACTACCAGAAGGACATTGAGGTGCCAGAGCGTGTCCAGAGAAGGGTGAGGAATCTGGTGAAGGGCTCTTAGAGAACAAGGCTTACGAGGACTGTTTGAGGAAACTGTGGTTGTTTAGCCTAGAGAAAAGGAGGCTCAGGGGAGACCTAATTGCTCTCTAGAACTACGTCAAAGGAGGTTGTAGCGAGGTGAGGGTCGGTCTCTTCTCCCAAGCAACAGGAGATAGGACAAGAAGGAATCGCGTCAAGTTGCACCAGGGGAGCTTTAGGTTGGATATGGGGAAAATTTCTTTACTGAAGGGGTTGTGAACCATTGAAACAGGTTGCCCCAGGAAGCGATTGTGTCACCATCTCTGGAGGTATTCAGAAGATGTGTAGATGTGGTGCTTAGAGACTTGGTTTAGTGGTGGACTTGGCAGTGCTAGGTTAACAGCTGGACTTGATGATGTTAGAGTCTGTTAGAACCTAAATGATGTTATCATTCTGTGATTCTATAATTCTTTTATGGTTGGTCTGGGCAAAAAATGCTACTTTGATCTCTCTGAGAATAACTACTGTTAAAAGATGGATTTTCATTATGTAAGAGGGATCATAAAAATCTGCAAATTAGTATCACTACTAGTACCTGATAGCATGTGTTAAGTAGGAAACAAGTAAAATTAAAAGCAGAAAATCATAGAACGGCTGGCTCAGGTTGGAAGGGACCTTAAAGATATCTAACTTCCCTGCCATAGGCAGGGACGCCACCCACTAGATCAGGTTGTCCAAGGCCCCATCCAGCCTGGCCTTAAACACCTCCAGGAAAGGGGCATCCACAACTCCTCTTAGCAACCTGATCCAGTGCCTCACCACCCTGTGAGTAAAGAATTTCCTCCTAACGTCTAGGATAAACTATCCTCTTAGTTTAAGACCATTCTCTCTTATCCTATCATTATCTACCCAAATAAAAAGTTGCTCTCCATCTTTTTTATAAGCCCCTTTAAGTATTGAGAGGTTGCAGTGAGGTCTCCTCTGAGCTCTCTCTTCTCTAGGCTGAACGGCCCCAGCTCTCTCAGCCTTTCTTCACAGGGGAGGTGCTCCAGCCCTCTGATCATCTTTGTATCCCTTCTCTGGACCCGCTCTAACAGCCCCACATCCCTCTTGTGCTGGGGGCCCCAGACCTGGACGCAGCACTCCAGGAGGGGCCTCACAAGGGCAGAGCAGAGGGGCACAATCACCTCCCTTGCCCTGCTGGCCACCCCTCTGTTGATGCAGCCCAGGACGCAGTTGGCCTTCTGGGCTGCAGGCACCCACTGCTGGCTCATGTCGAGCTTTTTGTCCACCAGATCCCCCAAGTCCTTCTCTGCAGGGCTGCTCTCAAGGAGTTCTTCTCCCAGTCTGTGCTCCTCTCTGGGATTGCCCTGGCCCAGGTGCAGCACCTTGCACTTATTGACTTGGACTTGTTGAACCTCATTAGGTTCATGTGGGCCCACTTCTCCAGCCTGTCCAGGTCCCTCTGGATCACATCCCTTCCTTCTGTTGTGTGACTGCACCACTCAGCTTGGTGTCATCTGCAAACTTGCTGAGGGTGTACTGGATCCCACTGTCTATGTCCTTGATGTAGATAGTGAAAAGCACCAGTCCCAAGACAGACCCCTGAGGGACACCACTTGTCACCAGTCTCCACCAGAAGTCAAGTCATTTTTAAAGCTGTATTTTATATATTGGGACAAAGCAATGTAATACTAATTAGTGGACTACACTAAGCTCTACACAGGATGTCTAGGTAAGGATAGGGTCAGTGTAATTGTCTACTTGATGTTTGAGAGCAGCACCTTAGAAAGAGAAGGTGATTTTCTGTTGGATACAATTGTGGGGTGAAAATAAAGTAAACCTAGGAGGGAGGCTGCAAATATGCATTTTGTCTCTAAAAACTTAACTATTTCTTCAGGCTCTGGATGGCCAAAATATCTACAATGCATGCTGCACTCTGCGTGTAGACTTCTCCAAGTTAACAAGCCTTAAGGTAAAGTACAACAATGATAAAAGCAGAGATTTCACTCGCCTTGACCTTCCCCCTGGTGATGGCCAGCCAGCCATGGACTCCACCATATCTGCTGCCTTTGGTAAGAAACCTTTGCTTTTAATGATAAATATACAGAATGATCATTATGCTTTTTATGTTGCATTACCCCTCCGGACATATTCTTGCTGCTTGCTTTAAAGAACAAAATCTTAGAAGACTTACATTAATAAATGTAGTGTTTGTGTCTTTTGTAGTTGCCTTCTAAGAGATAAAATTTCAGAAATTTTCTTCATTTTTAGAAGTCATTTCTGTGGCATTGAGAAAGAGGTGTCTGCTTGTAGTGACACTGGAGAGGCCTTCTTGGCATAAGGAGCGCATAGATGCTCATCTAATCAACTTTGGTAATAAATGCAAATCATCAAACAGATTAATCTGATTAGCTGGAAGAAGTGCTCACAAGGCAATTTAGAAGTCTTAGCTATTTTTCTTTCTCTTTAATGACAACTTTTAACAATAATACACAGCTACAAACTGTCTCAGCTGTTGAATAGGTATCTAATGTTGTTTAGAACAATAGAAAGGGCAGCAGAAGAATTCTTTTTTCCTTTCTCTTTTTATGATAGCTAGGGTAGATACTGGTTTTGGTTTGTTTTTTGAATAGCTGGTTATGGTAGCTCTGATTAGAGTAATAAAGTGAGTTGTGCTTACTACTTTCTTGATTGTTTTTGCTTGTCTCCTTAAAGGCAGGCTTTGGGTCTTTATGAAATCCATGCCTATCTTTATAATTTTTTTGAGGTTTTGCCATAGAGCATCATGGAAACATGCTGCATGGCTGTTACAAATCTGCTGTGTTTTAATGAATTATATTCACATAATCTGAAATGTAAATGAAAAGGTGAAGTAAAATTAGAAGAGATTAAGGACAAACTTGCTTGTAGGGTAGAGATAACATAGTAAACATGGTTTGGGGGGAATAACAGATGAACACTTCTCAATTTCCTTGCCCCTCACTCTTCCAAACCTGTCTTTGCTAGCAATCTCATTTTTGCAGAATCACAGAATAGTAGAGATTGGAGGGGATCTCTGGAGCTCATCTGGTCCAACGCCCTGCTAAAGCAGGGACACCTAGAATAGGTTGCCCAGGACCATGTCCAGGTGGCTTTTGAAGATCTCTGAGGAGAGAGGCTCCACAAACTCTGGGCAACTTTTGCTAGTGTTTGGTCACTCTCACAGTAAAAATGTTTCTTAATGCTCATAGGGAACCTCTTATGTTTCAATTTGTGCCCATTGCCTCTTGTCCTGGCACTGGGCACCACTGAAAATAGCCTGGCTTCATTCTCTTTGCATCTCACCTACAGGTATCTACATATACCCGTATGTAGGTATACATGCATAAGAGAAGAGAGCCTTCTCTTCTCCAGGCTGAAACAGTCCCAGTACTCTTAGCTTTTTCTTGTAGGAGAGATGCTCCCATTCCTTCATCACTTTTGTGGCTCTTTGTGACTCTCCAGCGTGTTCATGTCTCCCTTGTGCTGTGGGGCCAGTACTGGACACAGTGTTCCAGATGTGGTTTCACCAGTGATGAGGACAGGGAAGAATCACCTCCCTCCACCTGCTGGCAATACTTGACCCAATCAATGCAAGCCAGGATACCATTGGGCTGCTTTGTGTCAAGGGCACTCTGCGGGCCCATTTTTAGGTTGAACGTTTATAGTAATGGTAAAAACAGCAGAGGTGTACTGGTGTAAGGAAGATTGACATCTGCCTCAGGATGTTTTTATAGTGTAGTCATAGTGAAGAAGCTGCATAGATATTTTTCTTTTCAAAAATAGAAGTGGATTAGATGGAGTGTGCTTCTAATGTTTGTCAGTTGGTACAAGGTGGATATGCTGCCATAGGCATGTTCAAATAATACTTAGCTGCATGACATTAGGAAAAATACAGGGAGTCGTGTCAGTACTTATGCTTCCTATGTTATTACTTGTGCAGGCAGTTTCGATGAAGAACTAAAAGACAAAGGAGGTATCTCTATCGGAATAGTGCATCCAATTTCTCCTGTAGACTTCAAGTTGTTTTAATAGCAAAAATGAACTGGTCTTGATTTTTTTTTTTTTTGAGATATTGCTCTATAATATATAACTGTAAACAAGCGGATTTTATGAATGTTTTGAATTTAAAACTTTCCCTCGCCCACAGAGCATGGGCAGATATATATGAATGAGCATGCTTTGAAACCTGCTAGCTGTAAAGAAAATGATTTTACAAATAAAAAACGCAACAAAGAATTCCAGATCTTTCTGCATTAGGTCTATTTGACTATTTTTACATGCCTGATTTTGGTATCAGTGTGCAACATGCAGGTCTCATTTGGCAGAATGAAAGCTCTTTATCTATTTCTTCATTAACGTTTCCATTATCATTCCTGGATTGTGAATAAGTGATTAATATATATATATGGCCAGAACTTGTCAGTATAATGCACCGGTGTGTGTATTACAAGAACACAATGACTTGCTTTGGTGTGATAAATGTATTCCATTGTTTGTATTAAAGGCACTTTGTCACTACAGATAAGAGGAGGTGTAACATGATGCGATATTCATGAGTACATGATCTGTGGTGTCTGTTTCATTTGTTGGTTTTGTAATTCATAACTGATACTTCTTTTGGTGTTGCATTATTCCTGTCAATAACCATCTGTTAGTGAATGAAGCTATTTTAGTTAGTGATGGAGGTTTGAGTAGTAAAACAAACACTTTGCCAGGTTTGCAGGTTGTATTTGCTGATTATATATGCACTGTTTAAAAAAACAGGCTAGTGTGCTAACATATGAAAGAATCCACACTGAAGCTTGTATCTAATGTGAGCTTACTCGTTGCCCAAGGTAGCGCTTAACTCCATATAATAACATAAAAGCCACTGAGCAATCTTTTTTGCTAGGACTCTCCGTACCCTGTTATTCCAAATCCATTTAATATGTGTGATTACAATTGCTGTTATTTATGAATTAATACAAGCTTTAAAAGTACATCTGCTTAAAAAGAAAAATATGTATCTCATATTCATCTCAATAGCTAGTAAACTTCAGAAGCTTGGACTTGTTCTAGTTTTTTGTATTATTTAGCCCTTAGTTTTTTTAGAAATATCTAGGAAATAGGGGTATCTCATCCCTGCAAACACCTTTGGGTGTACTTACTTCCAGAAAAATTCTAGAATACATGTCCATTTTATGAATAAAAAATGTGCTTTAGCTAACACTGTACCACAGGTACTTCAGCTTTAATGAATGCCAATCTATGCCGTGCTTTCATAATTAAACTTGTCTAAATTACATCTTGCCCTGACTTCATTTTAGAGAGGGACACTGAAAGACACTGAATATTTGCCTTCAGAAGTAATTGAAAGTTGTCTTTGTAAAACATAGAAACTGCCATTTCATTAGAGTTTTTTAACCCAAACCTTTTATAAAAGATGTAATCACAAAACACATTCAGAATAGCAGTGCTGGCAGCTGAGCCTCATTCCTGAGAGAAATGTTCAAGTCTGTTATAATTAGATGTGTCTGTTATCTCTAGGCACCCATGGTATCATGTTCCCACCATATGCAGGGGCTTCTGGATTTGCCCCAGCCGTGGGCTTTCCTCATGGTGCTGGTAAGTTCTATTAAATATATATATAAATAAGTGTGTGTGTGTATGTGTGTGTGTGTATATATATATATATATATATATACACACATATATATAACATATATATATATATATATATATATATCAAAACAAAAAGCAGCGCTGCTATTGGAGTACACCTGGTTTCAGAGCAATTTGTTTTAAGTCTAGCAGTCAGAACCCAATGTTCATCTGAGTCATTCTGATTATCTTTGTATGTCATAGTACTCAGTAAAATTTCTTGCCATAATAAAAAACATATGTTGATACAGTTTTTAATTTAATAAGTAAAGAAATTTAATGCCATGAAAAAGATAAGCTGCAAGAGAAGAAATTCTAAGCGTCTGTTTTCCTAAGAATTGCAAAACTTCTGTTACGTTCAAAGGTAAAGTAGGAACTCTTTCCTTTTCGGGCTTTATAGCCAGATGAGAAATAAATAATTTTCTAGACTCAGTGATCTCTTTGTTTCTCACACAGGATAAACTTTGGTGCTAACTGATTTTTCTTCTTTTCTGGGCTGCTCAATATTTTTTCATCTCTAGAGGGCAGGTGCGTCCTGCTTTATTGGTCAGATACTAGGAATAACTAAATAACTTAAAAGCATTTTTTTAATTGAATATTGATGTTTTTGCTTAACCTGCGTTTGTCTTCAAAAATGTCTCAAGCAGTGCTGTTAATACCTTTGCAGGTCTTTCAGTTCCAGCTCTTCCTGGAGCACTTGGTTCTCTTGCAGTCACCACATCTGCAGCATCTGGACGGATAACTATTCCAGGTGTTACTGGTGTTCCAGGAAATTCTGTTTTACTGGTCAGCAACCTCAACCCTGAGGTAAGTTTGATCAATAGAAGTGATGCAAGTATCTACTTACACCAACTGGCAGAATCCTTATTGGAAATGAACATTAGCTGAAGCCATAAGTGAGGAATACTATTGTGTTCATAGTATCAAAAACAGGGCAGCTCTTATTGTTTGAGATAATTTGCAGTATTGATGAGGCTTAAAAACCCTGATCAGCAGTGAAAGATTCTCAGCACAATTTACTTCAGGAAACATAGTCTAGCAGCATAATGTAAGCTTACTAATTAGCAAAGGTTCTATGGTCAGATGTGAGAAATGTTTGAAGAGGTAGACAATGCATATTATGACTACACTCACTGGTATCTCTGTTAGTTAGAGTTCTTTGGGTACCACTTTATCATTAGAGAAGCCAAAGAATTTTTCATTTGATACAAAACACGGGGAGTCAGAGAAACAGGAGGGACAGGAAAGGAAGATAAAAGCGTGGCAAATCAAATACATTTCAAAACGTTGATAGGATCTTCCTAATTTTTCAGCCCAGAGCAGAGCAGGCTGAGGGGAGGCTTCATGGCGGCCTGCAGCTCCCTCACGAGGGGAGCGGAGCGGCAGGCGCTGAGCTCTGCTCTCTGGGGACAGCGACAGGACCCGAGGGAACGGCATGGAGCTGGGACAGGGGAGGGTCAGGCTGGGCGTTAGGGAAAGGTTCCGCACCCAGAGGGGGGTCGGGCACTGGAACAGGCTCCCCAGGGCAGTGGTCATGGCACCGAGCTGCCAGATATCAAGAGGTGTTTGAACAGTGCTCTCAGACGGATGGTCTGATTTTTGGGTGGTCCTGTGTGGAGCCAGGGATTGGACTCGGTGATCCTTGTGGGTCTCTTCCAACTCGGGATATTCTATTATTCTAGTTTTGCAACCTTTCCCAGATTGAAGAGGAAGAACACAGGTGCCCTCTGGAATTGATATCTCTGTAAAACCTTTTTTAAAGTTAATAGGTACACACGTGTTCACTTTCCATAGTACCACAGTTGGTTTTTTTTTTGGTATGTTGGCTGTATAATTGCCAGGGACAACTTGGATAGTTATTTGTATAGTGGATTGTTTCATAAGCTTGCCCCTGTTATTCAAACATTACACATTGATATACTTAATTAAAAGCAATATACATCTCTTAAATAAATAAATAAGCTTTACAAAGGCCACGTCTTAATACACATTTCTGCTTGACTGCTGATAAGCAGTTCTTCAACAGCAATGTAAAATTGTTTGTTTTACTCACTCATTAAATTCACTTAACCATAAAACTGATAAAACTGAGTTATAGTCAAAGTGGAAGTTAACTTCATTATTACTAAGGTTTAAAAATTTGTTGACCAATTCCTTTAATATTTAAGTAATTGCTGTGTTTCCTACTTTTTTGCCCTAATAGTTGAATTCTACACTACGCATAAAAAGAAACAGCTGTAGATTAGGACTGTAAGACAAACCAATTACATTTTGCTTTGTTAGTGTATCTTATCACTTAATTTCTGATGATTGCTGTGGACAGGCTTTCTACAGCTAACTTTCTACATTCAAGATGATTTTCTGAATCTAAAAGGAATGTGCTTTTTAAGAATAAGGTTGCAAAGCATAGATCAAAGCTGGTTTTAGGACATTGCCGCTTTACCTAATACTGATCATATCTAAAAAGTCATGTAGAACTTCATGCTGCAATGCATGATACAATGTAAATTCATTAAATATTGCTAAACTTCTTAAAAGGTAAAAATAAAAATATACCACAACATTAGCTGTTGGAAATATAGGTCATTGTAAATACATTTCTAGGAAAGTGTTTTACACTTGTTCTTTGGTAGTGGTTGTTTGAGCCCTATTCCTTCTTTTTCTATGTATAGAAAATCTGGTTCACCTTATTTCACTTTTCATTTCTGCCCTACTGCAGGGTTTCACTGTGTGTTTGAACTATCCCTCATGATTTTTCAATTAGCTATTTCGCTCATCTTCCAAAAACAACAACACATATTTTAGTAGAAATATTGCAGTTAAGTCATTTGGTTAAGAAATGACTTTAAATAAATTCTGCATTGAATTAAAGTATTTGAGCCAAAAGAATAAACACGAAAAACATTTAAATTTTACACTGATAGTAATTGTTCCTTTATAGGATGATATGTAGGCTGCAGTATGTTCTGTTTTAAATAATTCAGGTAGGTTTTGATAAACATTTCAGACATTGTGAGTTGAATGCGAATAGTGCCTTCTGATAAGCAGGTATTTTTAGTACTCATTACTAGTAAAACCTTCATCTCAGTTGAATAAAATCTGGCTTCATTAAGGTATAAGTTAACTTCTTTGGTACTTGGGGAACTTGGTACACTATGGTTTAATTAAAAACCTCTGAAGAAAAATTACTTCTTTTAGAGTCAGGCTTTGTTCTCACAACTTCTAGTCAAACAAAATTTAAACAGCATTTTCCTTATGTTTCATATATAAGCAATTAAATAGTACGTGTCATTCACATATTGTGGTCATGTGCAGAGATGAGGACAAAACTGAAGACAATGCAAATACATTTAGAAGCAACCAGTTTTAGTTTTATAGTTGGTATCTCCTGTTTAGAAAAGACAAATGAGTTCTTGAATGCTCTTTTCTATTTCTAGTGTAGCAAATGGCTTTGATTTTTCAGTGAATGAACTGCTTGGAAAGAATAAGTTCAAGTAATTAAGTCACTTAATATATTAATAACTTCTTCAGCATGACAGACTGAGTCTTGAGTGATGAAAATGCATGAGCTGAAGTGTTAGCTTGTTTAAATATTTCATATATGCATAGCAGATATATATTAACAAGAATGCTATACGCTGTAGTTATTGAAAGGAATGGCTTCTGGAAAAACAGTTTTATGTATTAGTGTGCAGTATCTCTCCCATTCTTTTTGTTTACCACGCACTTAAGGAGTAGGTTTCTTTATTTGCATGGCTTTAAAAATAATATACTGATTTTATCATTTAAACAGGCCATCACACCACATGGACTTTTCATCCTATTTGGTAAGATACGTCAAATATACCTTGAGAAACTACAGGACTAGAATTCTTTTTCCTTAACTGACAAGCAACGGTTAATTAAAGTTCCATTTTGTCCAGAAAATGCACAATAGAATGGGCTGGTTTTAAAATGACAGTAATTTGAGGCAGTAGTTTTAGTAGTACACAGGTACCAAAAAGGCAGAATGGTTATGGTTTCAGAAGAACTTCAGTGTGTGCTCTGATTTGTTTACTGTAAAGAAAGGCAAAGTGAAGTAACATGAAAAATCAAAGATTGTATCGGGGGAAACGCACTACAGAATTGGCACATATGTTACTTGCAGGGAAGAATGTTCTCATGGTGATATTTTAATATGCCTCTATTGAGAGGACTTTAACACTGTTGCACTGTTTAACATTTGAACACAGACATGCAGTTTTATGACAGATATACTGTTTTTTTCCCCTATTTCTGAGCCTCAGAAAATAATACACAAGCTTGAAAGCTCTCTTTCATACTAATATTCTAACCAAGCTGTTTAATGAGGTGACTGTTCTTTGTTTACCCTAAGGTTAATCAAAAGAGAGAGACTTGCCCTTGAGCTTTTTGTAGTAATTGTCTGGACAACTTTTCTTTCTGGGTTTCCACAGGCGTGTATGGTGATGTGCATCGTGTGAAGATCATGTTTAAGAAAAAAGAAAATGCTTTGGTTCAGATGGCAGATGCAATCCAGGCTCAACTAGGTACTCCTTTTTAAGGCAGTTATGCTTCTAGCTACCATGAATGTGATAAAGATTAGGAATTTGCCATCTGTCAGTGGCTAATATAACAAATTTAATCGATTGTGGTGATGCTTACAAACTTCAGCTTTCATGTATTAATATTGATCTGCTTACTTTCATGTATGCAAATTATTTTCCTATAATGATTAAAAAAAACACAAACACCTGCAAATCTCAATCTAGTAAATGTTAGAATTAAATCATCATAGAATTTTCCTCTAGTTTACCTTGTTAATAACTCATACAGTTTTCATGTAGGTCATCTTATATGTACCTGTTTAAAAATAATCAAGTGCTCTTTATTGAAAAGCTGCTTTGTGTTTCTGTTGCATTTAGACTGGAGGGTATATACATCCTTATACTTGTTTTAAATGTAATGTTATGAAGGGAAACATAACCCACCTCGTAAAAATGGAATTTTCTATTTAAAAATGAGAATGTGAAATCTGACACTAAACAGGAGACAACAGCAGTATGCAAAGAATCGTTTTTTCTTCCACTCCAATCATCTGTTTTCCTGTTCAAATGATGTTTCCACTGATTAGCTATCAGCAACTTGAATGGACAGAGGCTTTATGGGAAGGTCCTCCACGCTACTTTTTCAAAACATCAGACTGTTCAGCTGCCTCGTGAAGGACAAGAGGACCAAGGTCTGACAAAGGACTATAGCAATAGCCCTTTACATCGCTTTAAGAAGCCTGGCTCTAAGAACTTCCAGAATATCTTTCCTCCGTCTGCCACCCTGCATCTCTCCAATATCCCGTGAGTATCTACATGTATGATCTTCTTGGAAAGATGATGTTTTTTAGGTTATGTTCTAAAAGTTACAAAGTCTGACGTAAGCTGTAAATTTCCTTGTCCTTCTACAATTTCCTGAGAATTGGGTCAGTTTGCTCTGTAACTAACAAACGAATTCTTTAACTGTCATTTTTTATTGCTAGTGAAGAGGATTGAAAGTTGTTGCTCTTCTTGATAAGTTTTAATAGAGTTTACATTTTCTTGAGAAATATATTATTTTTTATTGAGAATATAATATTTATTTTATATTGAGATATTGAGATATTTTTGAGATTTATTTATATTGAGATATATTGAGAAATATATTTATTTTTTCATATCCTAAGTTCTGTGTAACAAATTTTTATGGAAAATTAAAGACATGCTTTTTGAGAGTTACATTGCATCAAATTCATCATTAGCATCATTACATAATGTGGATACAGTTTTTAATGTTTCTAACACTTTAAATAATGGTTTCTAGAGACTTTAGAATAATCATGTAAGGGGAAGTTGTGTTTAAAAAGCAGTTATTAAAAAGTGTGTTCTTTAAGACTGAAAACAACCTTTTTCGGTGCTAGAATGTTGTCAACAATGTGTAAACTGACAACCAAACATAAGTTTGCACAGGCTTCTTTTGTTCTGCAGCTGTTCAAGGGGAAAAAAAGAGAAAACTGGAATTTTGTTCAAACAAGAAAAAAATATATTCAGGACACTTCTTAAATGGCTTTTTGAGTAAAATAGAAAACTTTCAAAATTGAAAATAAATGCAGCATACTAACAGTAATTACGAGACAAGATATTTCTGGAGCTACCAGTTAATTTTTATGCAATCTGATTTTAACAGAGACAGAACTGAAGGTGGATGAAAAGCAGTAGGCTGTAGCTGAATTATTTTTGTAGCACACTACAGTGCTAAATCTTAGTGTCAAAGCCAGGATTTTGGGGCTGAAGCGTTGACTAGGCTTAAGTTGGTGGAGATGGTATTTGATGCTCAAACTTAGCTTAGAAGCCAGAACTGGGAATTTGATATTACTGATCTCTGTGCTCTTTTACAAGTTGAGGTGGTTTTGTTTTGTTTTTTAACAGGCCTTCTGTAACTGTTGATGATCTGAAGAACCTTTTTGCAGGTACTGGATCTACTGTGAAAGCCTTCAGATTCTTCCAGTAAGTTCTCATGTAAAAACATTGTGCAATCTTTCATCCTGGAAGATGGATAATGGCTTTTTTGGGAAATTCCATTTGTGTATGACACTATCTATAGGTAACAGCTGTACAGCTGTGAAATGTTTATGATAATTCTAATCTTAAAATTTCAAATGGGATACTATATTAGCATAATTAAATGAAAGATATTTGGCCTTTTGACAAATTCCACGTGTGTTTGAAGTAAGATAAGTTTAAGGAAAGTGAATGAAATAGTAGTTTCTTCGAAAAGAAGTACAAGAGGTATATGTAAAATGTTAAGTGAAAGATGACAATGAATCTGTTCTAGCATTCATTAATGTTGCTTGACAACATTATTTTAGCATAATCATGAATAATCCCATACATATAGACAATACAAATGTTTTCTAGAGGTCTTTGAGCCATATCTTAACTCATCTTTTTGAAATGCATTGTTATGGAAGAATGGCATGGCTGTAGACCATTGATACACAAAATTTATGTAGTCTTGATATCTCTCTTTTTTATCAGATACATAACTAGATCTGAGTCTCGCGCTGCACAACTGTTCAGTGTGGAAGGGATTTATATGGCGTGGCTGAAAAAATACATGCACTATTTTTTTGTATTGGCTAGTGTGATGAAAATTTGATTAGGATTAATAATGTTTTTTGTTGTACTTCAGGAAAGATTGCAAAATGGCTCTTATCCAGCTGGGCTCTGTGGAAGAAGCAGTTCATGCTCTTATTGAGCTTCACAATCATGACTTTGGAGAAAACCATCACCTCCGAGTTTCCTTCTCAAAATCTACAATCTGACTTTTCTGTGAACGTTCCTTTTAAGACAGCATCGCAGTTTTGGTTAAGATCTTCAAATAGAGACTGAAGCAGCTGTGACCAACTCTGCCTCTTAAAAGAAAAAGCTTATTCATACACACAGCAAAGAATTAGGGGATGATCTTTTCTGATTGTAGCTGCCAGTATGTGATCAACATTTAATATTCATTCATAAAAAGATTCTTCTATGAAATGTCTTTTAGAAATAATATTTATCATCAAATTTCCTACTTAGAATTTTCTTTTGAGAATATCTTTTTAGTTTTTATTCCAAATCAGCCTTACAAAACATTTTGGAGTGCTTTTACAATATACCAAACAAACAAAAAAAAATCTAACAAAATGATGAGTCTACTCTACACATATTAAACACTAATTTGAATGTGAAATAGTGCTTGGATTTCTTGAAGAAAAGCAAGCATTGACTGTGAGTGCCCTCTGAATAGTATTTATGTTACTGAGGTGTGTGTTCATACTTTGGCAAATCTTTACAATTAACTTTTTTAAAAAAACAAAGTCTGTGCTGTTCATATGGGTTAAATTATTAGAGAAAAGGCAGTGCCTTCTCTGTGGAATAAAAGATATTTGATGAGTTTCTTCAAGATGTGATATCAGAGTTTTAGCTTGACTTCATCATGTAATGGAAGTTTGTGTTATTTTTACTATGAAGTCGTGTTGTGTAATAGTATTTTGGAGAATATAAGAGGGGAAAATAGTCCTGATTTCAAAGAGTTTTTTACATTTCTTTAAAGAAAAAAATGTTTACAATCTTATAGAAAATATTCAGGTCTATGACGGTTTAATGAATTTTTAAGAAGTTATTTTTGGTAAGGTCATATTTGGGGATGAAAAATTAAACCTCAGCAGTTTTTTGTACCACTATGGTTACTGTGTATTTACTTAATTTCTTATTATGTGCCTTACTATGTGCTTATGATACAATAGCTTTGAGTTTTATCTGAAGTATCTTGAAAAATGTATTGTGGGCTTTTCAAATTTTCTTCTTTCTGTTTTTGTAAATATTTTCCTTACTACTTCATTTGTATTTTTTTTCAGTAAGTAACGCTCTGAATTCTAGTTACTGGTGCTTCGGTGTAGAGATAGGGCAGAGGTGGGAAAGAGGTTTAACTCATTGTACAATCCTGTAGGCCTCTTTGAACTTTACTGGTTGCAGTTGTCTGATACCTATATTTGACTGAAAAAAAAATCCCACACAGAAAAATGCACCAAAACAAACAAACAATATCTCTACAGAAAGGGAAAAGAGCAAATTCACTCCAGTTTCTGGACTTTATCTAACTTCTTGAGAGACAGTGGCTGTATCAAATTATTCTCTTCCAGGTTCCTGCATTTTCATCCCAATTTTGACCTTAAAGGGCATTCTTTCCTTTATAGAAATCAAAAAGTTCAATACTGATTGTCCATTTCTATTTGGAGAATGAGCTGAGATGCAGTTAGTTTGTGTTGAAAGTACATATGAACTTCACTGATTTCTGACTGTATTTTAAGAAAAAATACATTTATAAGTGCTTTTTCTTTTTAGTATTTCCAAAAAAAAATGTCAGTTTTTAAAGAGGTGATATCATAGCATTGCTTACTTAAAACTACTGTGGAGTTTGTTTCTGCAATAATGTTTTGCAACTTACTCATTTTTTTCATGATTTTTAAATGAGTTTAAGGATTTTTCCTGTTTTCTAGAATAGAGTGTATTTCTAGAGAGATCTGAGCATTTTGGAGTAAACTTCTTCAAATAGTTTCTCTGAATTACTTTTGTAAAATCAGTGAGATACTGCCTTGCCCTTTATTAATGTCTATAACTTCATTAGAAATGCAGCAGCCAACCATAGTGAAGAAGGTGCCAGATCTCTATACAGCAACAAAAACATGCTATTTGGCAGTTGGGAAAATGCTGACTATGTAGGTAGCCATAGTTGTATGCTGTACACAAGTAAATAATTATTCAGAATGTAATATTTAATGGAAAGTTACTGTGGTTTAGGTATAGCTATGTTGTCTTTGGGATTTGAGGTAGTCTTTCCATTTTACCCTCTTTGAAATGGCTGATTCAGTTTGGTGAATTTTCAAACTTTTTTTTTCATGAAAATTAATTCTGTGGTGCCAGAGTAGCCTAGAAAGTATCATCTTTACATTTTTAGCAAAGTACAGTTGTAGGCAGCCTTGTTCATTTGCAGATAGAACCATTTTCAACAAGATAATTAATTCGTAATTCATGTCTGCGTTTAACCTTCTTAGCAGTCACGTTGATAACAGCTACAGACAGTTGCTGGACTGAGAATGTTTCTTGTTACTGCACATAAAGCGGTTTGATAGTATTAAGACATTATTCATAAAATACGATTTGTCACTTTTTTTGAAGAACTACAGCCACAGACAAGAGAAATCACATTAGACCTGAATGTAACTCTGAAGCAGGGAAAAGGAACCTTAAATTTGAGAGTTAATATTGACATATATAATATCAGAAGCAGTGTATGTATATTGTCTGTGTAAAATGTTATATGTATATACAAACAGACAAATTATGTGCCTTTTTAATTTGTTGACTATGATAACGGAAGGTGAGAATGCTTAAATAAACGTAAGGGGATAAATGAAGGGGCCTTAAATAAATGTAAAGGGCCTACAACATTCTCTCAGAAAGAGAAATGAATATATTTTTGTTTTTATCTTAATGTTAGAATATAGCTAATGTCAGCTCTGGACTGCTTGCAGTTTGAAATGTAGAGGCCTACAGTTTAAGTTGCCAGATATTTACAGATTTTTAATTTAAGAAAAATCTGGGTAGTAGATATTTATGATGCTATGGTTTATTTTGTTTGTTTGTTTTTGCTTTTGTGATACATTTATCCTCTATCTTTTTATAATTTACTTTTGTTGTTGCTGTGTTTCTTTAGTTGAGTTATTCTCTTCAACTTACATCTAGATTGGTGTATATCTTAGAGATGGTGCCTCTTACAGAGATCTGACTGTACAAAAAGTGCAGGCAGGCTTCAAAAATAGCAGTACATCTTCCTGTTTGCTTAACAGAATGATGGTACTAGTTAAGGCTATCTTATGTCATTCAGTATTCTGCCTTGAATAATTACAAGCAAAACCAGTACTATAATGCACCGTTTTTGAAGGATCAGGACAAAAGGAGTAATTCTCATACTTCGTGCTTGACTCATCAGTGCCTGGCTGCAAAAGCACAGTTGCATCTCAGTTCATGGTTCTCAAAAGCATATATGAGCTTGATATCGGTGAAAAGAGCAGGACTTGGGAAAGAATGGTTTTATTCTACAGATTCTTACACAGAATGTAGATTCTTACAGATGTACGTTGGAAAGGAACCTCTGAAGGCCTTAGTCCTACCTCTCACTAAGATTAGGGCCAGCTTTGAGATGTTGTTCAGAGAATTGTCCAGAGTTTTCAATATTTCCAAGAATGGATATTTCAGAAATACTGAGCCACAGTTGCAATGTTTGACTGCCCTCATTGTGATTTTTTTCCCTTATGTAATTAGGCTTTAAGCATATTGCATCCTACATACGTTGCCTTTTGTGCTATTACTGTGCAATTCCCAAAAATGTTCCTGGCTCCATCTTCTCTATACTCTGGCGCTAAGTTGTGAAAGATAAGTTTATAATTTCTTTAACGTAAATTCTTAATTTCTGTTTAAATCATTTGTGGAGTACCTTGTAATGTGTATAATGTAACTCATAAGTTGTACTCTAGAACACTAGTGTTTAAATCCTGACCATGGCTGCCAGAAATGGCTGACGGTGGAGTTCTCTGCCTTTATATATGTCAAGTCAAAAATCAACTCTGGGTTACTTCCAACTCCATTTTTTTTGGTGGAAGCACGCTTGGTTCAAAGTGTAGTAAGCCCTTTTTTAACAACCCTGGATGTCCCTTAGTGCCTTTTCAATTGCAATTTGTTGCTAAATGGTAAAAATTTACATTCAAGTTCTTTAAAAGGTCTTGGAAAATTGGAACAAATCGCTGAAAATTTTATTCTTAATTTGATTTGGTTGCATTGTCTGGCGGTCCTGTCAGTTGCACTTTATGTGCAACCTTTTACTGAGATAGATTGATGTCTTTTTGTGCCTATTATTGCACAGATCTGAAGAGATTTGCCTCTATGGCATTTTGTGTTTAGGGATGGCAAACCTGCGTTTGTATGCTGAGAAAACTATTTGCCCTTGTTGAAAAAAACTGCCAGAGTGTCTTGCTGTCCTCAGATTCATTCATTTTGTTTAGCAAAGTGATGAGGTTTTTATTCTGTTTTGGATATGGACCTATTCTTGTCATTGTATACAACTAGCACGTACTGCTGCTTTTCAGGTCAGAGGGTAACTGCTTCTAAGAAGCTTTTTTTTTTTTCTTTCTGCTTTAACCTTTTGTCTTGGCATGCTGCTATCTAAAGCAGACCTACCAGACTGAGTGTTTTTACTGTTGTGTTGAAAGGATACTGTTCAGATTATACTTTTTTTTTTTTAAAATTAACTTCATCTTCTAACTGTCTTCTGAAGACCTCTTTGCTATATACAAGACTGTTTGCCTATTTTTTTTAAAGCAAATCCTAACAGTTAAGAATTGTGCATTATTTCATGAAAGAACAGAAAAATCCTGAGATTCTTAATTTCAGGGCTTTATTGTGTAGGGTGGGCAGGGACCAACACAAAGTGGGACCAAAGTTTATGTGCCTTCTGCAGTCCTATATGTAGGGGTTTTTCTTTGTATCTATTGCTGTTTTAAGTATAATAAATACCCTTTTTTTTTTTTCCCCTGGAAATTGTATATTTATATTGTTAAGAATGAATGTTGTCCACTGACTATACAAGCAGTCAATTGCAACTTTCAATACAGATTTAATTATATCTTTGCCTTTACCACTGCAGTATTTTATTTTATTTTGTACTGCAGTATGCCAGAATCCAAGCATAATCGACATATTTCCAATTTAATATTGTAACAACAGGTTGTGCCTGGAACAGTCCCCAACAAATGAAATGCTTACGTAGTTGAAGGATTTTTTTTTCTAAGCTTTTACCTTAGATTAATGTCACCACTGTAAACAGTTTTTCAGTTCTTGGAAACTGTGCATTATTTATGATGAGCGGGAATCTAACCACCTATGTACTTAGTCCATTTTAAGCACTTTCCAATCTTTCTTGAGCATATTGTCCACTTTCTGCAAAATTTCACCCTAGAACTGCAGCAGCACATTAAGTTAGAGTCGCTAACTAAGCAGATTCTTGCATCAGCGCATCACGTTCTCTGATCAAATACTGATGGGAAGACCCAGTGCAAAGTGGCCTTTAGTTGAGACTGCTGCTGGTGGATGAAACACTTAGTAGAAAATGAGGTCATAAAGTGAACCAAATGATGTATGATAGGGGGTTAACGTGCTACTTTTAGTACTGTATTCAAGACACGAAAGCATGACTAGGAATTACTGACATTCCTTCATTTTACAGTATCTGTTCATGAAAGTCCCCTCTTGGTTTATAAAAATGTTAATCTAACACAAGAAAATGCTGTAAATATTTGTAACCTTTTTTTAAACCTGGCAAAAATTGTTTTGGGGGACAAATGAAAGTGTAAAATGCTTTTATATAAAAACATCAATTGTCTTGTATATTTTAATAAACAACAGTACCAGCTTTCATTTGTAAAGCAGCTTCTGGCATTGGAGAAAAAGGATTCCATGTTTGTTGAGATGGTTTATATTATAAGGGCAAAGATGATGTAATATTAAAAAAAAAAAAAAAAGAAAAACTATTTTCTAATTGTGTAGTGCATGGTTAGTTTGAAATTGTTTACACTGCAATATATGGTTTCCTTTAAATTTGTGTATTTGCTGATTACTTGGTATCTACACCTAACTCTTTTCCTAACTCTAGTTGTTGTAGCATGCCTTTTAATAAATGTCATTACATCTGTACTCTCTTGAATTTTCCTGTGTTCTTGTCTATTGCTTTGGGTTTATTCTTGTCTTATATTTGTGCAGCTAATAATGTCTTATTTCCTTTTTTAATTTTTTTCTTTAGCAACCATGGCCATCTAAGAAAAAGCATTTTATATCAAATGTATCTTAAGAGGACTAAAGCACATCTTCAACAACAGTTGAAGTTCAGTAACACCTGAACAGGGTAGAAATCTTCATTTTCAGTAGGATGGAAAACCACCACTCTGATCCATTTCAGCAGTTGAAGACTGCTTCATTCTCTGAGACAGGGATGAGAGACTTCAAGCCTTGGGGATTCATCAATCAAATTTCTTTTCTTTTTCTCTTTAGCCTAGCTGTACTTTTCTATAGCCATAGGATTCAAGCTTGTAGCACCTGCACAAACATTTCCAAAATTTAAATGCTGGCTGAAAAAGATGTAGCTTTTAGCTTCCTGTTTCTTGACTTTCTGGTTGACTGCTTCTCTTTAATGCCCTTCTGTTTGTCTTTCTGTGTGTTACACAACACTAATTTAGACCCTGTTGTTCATGAATCCAAAATCGAGGAATAATGGCGAACGGGCAGGAGGCTAAACAATACAAGTATTAGGGTGATGACGGGAGTGCAGTGCCCCCTTGCTGAGCTAAAATTCTCAGCCAATCTGGGAAGGATTTCGTTGTCAGCTACTGAGTCCAAGCCTAGCAGACCTTGAAGTCTCATATGTGTACTTAGTGACTGCCTGTGTCTCTTGACCAGGACTAGAGCACTGAGCAAATCTGGCATTAACTAAGCGGTTAGTGATCTCTGAAGATAAATGCTTTGTGGGGAGAAAATCCGAATTCAGTTTATAAGGGATTGCAGCTTTGAGCAAAATGCTTGTTCTCTGAAGGCTAGAGTTGTACTTCCCTAGTGTAATGCTTCATTTTGGTGCTAGGTTTTGATAGTCAAAATCTGACATTGCTTCTTTGACCAGGTCTTTCTGGAGAGAGTGGGATTCTTACCCGTCCTCTGTTCTTTCACAACCAAAAACGTAAATCCCAACTCAAATTCCTGTCTACTGTTGTTATACCCTCTGAATATAATCCCAAGTAATTGTTTTTCCTTAAATAGTTAAACATAAGCATCTACCTTGGAAAATGGAAAATTACTTTTAAACAGTATGGTTATAAACTTTTTGGTACCAGAATTTATTCTTTTACTAACAAGCTGAAACAGAAATGGCAGTAACTTGTGAATATGCAAACAGGTAAGATCTCATACTATTGGGACCTTTCCCAAATGCCTACTCTACAGCCCCAGACATTTACGGAGTTGGGACAAGATAATGTGTGTTTAAAAAAACAACAACAAAAAAAAACAGTAATAATAATGGAGCATTGCACCCACCCACCTTGTATTTTGTTAAGTTCAGATATATTTGCCTTTGAGTTCTTCAGAGTATAGCAGGGGAGTACAAAGGTGTCTAAAGGAAAGATATGAAAGTCGTGTGGTAAAATATATCAGAGAGAGGAAACACAGGAGGCAGGGGCAGTGGAGAAAAGAGATCTCAGAAGTGAATACTCCCAGAGACCAGTTCCAGAGCAATGCCTTTGCTGTCAACCATGGATTCAGCTTGGGTGCTACCAAAAAAAAAAAAAAAAAAAAAAGGCAAAATTGTCCACTCACAAAAAGGACAGACTTCTTTAAGGTAGTGATTTCAAAACTTAAATGATTGAGACCCCTTGTCCTACCTTTGAAAAGTCTACATTAAAAAAGTTTGCACATTTAAACAAATTTCCTTTCTAATGTTCAAGAGATAATCTAACTTTTTCTGAAAAGTTTGATCTGCCTGAAGAGTGGCATTTGATCTATTACAACTTTCAAGAACTCAGAGGTTTTGGGCCTAAAAATAGAAGAAAGCTGGAGATGCAATTTCCCTTAGACCCAATTCTACATTGGTTATACAAGACAGATAAGTGATGATATCAGTAGAACGTTCCCAAATAGCTTGAGAGGGAGACATTAGTTGTCCAGTTCTAGTTGGGTTCTTTTCTAACTGAAAACTTTAAGTCAAGTGTGAAGAAAGGATGGAAATTAAGAGATTTAGATCTTATAAAAGAACACTGGAATGTCACTAGCTGATTTTTCAGCACTTCCAGCCTGTTCTCTCCCCTCTTATTTCCAATTCTTTCCCATGGCCAAGTTGCCCAATGGCAATATGAGATTCAGTACCTGCAACACAGTGTGTTCAGCAAAATGCCGTCCCTGTGTATGCGGAATTTAACTCATCTGGTCAACAAATTTGGAAATACCTTGTAAGTTATGCAACTAAGTTTCCTCTTTTAAAAATGTAAGCAGTTTTTCTACTTAAGAGCACATTAAGTTTTTGAAAAGGATTTGTTACCTGAGTACTCACTCTGTCGTATACATTGACCATAAGTTGCTCTACAGTTTCCTTAGTATACAAAGTTTGGTTGCATTATGTATCATTTTCCTTTTTGTGTGTGTATTCTCAGAGTGACTGGATAGCTTCAAATTCTCTCTTGCTGAGGCTCTAATTATCTTGACAAGCGCATAAATGGTCTCACTGTTCATGTTTTTCCCTTATATGTTTCAACACATTTACCACTTTTCTCAGAGACTTCAGTGGTCTAATAGGTACTGGACTAGTTAAAGATTTTGATAGGAGATGGATCCCAATTTCAACCATGTTGAAATCCAGTTTTTAAGTTTGTTGATAAATGAGTGTCTTCAGTTTCAAGAGTAACTGGTAGTGGGTTATGCTGTTTGAGTTCTTACCTTTAAGCTCCTTCCAGAATAAAAGCTTTTGATGTTAATTCAACCACAGGGATATCAAGGTTAATACACAACACCATACTTCTTGATGCTAAGACTTTTAATAACATAAGTATCTTTTTTTTTTTTTTCTCTTCTTGCACTGGGTTGACACTTACACAGCCTGTCTGCTAAAAGATGGTCTGGGCTGATTTCTCCTTCAGGACGTTCTATAAATGCTAAAATACACAAAAAGATTCATGAAGAACTTCCTGTATGGAGCCCTGTATTTAGCATTTGGTGCAGGACCATGGCTGCTGCTGGTGTAAGTTGTTTTTCTTTGAGGAAGCTGTTTGACTACCGCCTATCTTTATCGTTAGCTGTTATAGAAGCTGCTTGTTATTCAGTGGGGCTTAGATTCTCCCACTTTTATAGGAAGGGTAGACTTGTCAGATAGGAAGGAAGAGTTTATAAGTCTTTATTGTGATGCACCAGATTTTAATCAAGGTCCCTGAAAAATATTTTTACAGTCATTATGGCCACTCATCGTATGGAAAATAAAAAAGATAAGCACAAAACTACTTCTGAAAGCTCTGGCACAACCATCAGACGTTAGCAACAACATCCTGTCTTGCCTGGGATATCTTACTCACTTACTGTCTCATGTAATCTAACAGGAAAAATGCTGATAACTTTGCAGATCAATTGCATAGAAACAATGGGCTTGATTAAGATGCTGAATGTACGTTGAGAAATTCTGCTGAGTAATCTTGATTTTTTTCTCCCCTCCAAAGTCCAGGATCCAGTCTAAAAAAAACACACTGCTAACCTTAAATATACATACCTTCTCACTTACACTCCCAATAATGGACCATAACATCCGCCTAACTTTAAAACACTCCCTGGTTTTGTCTAGGGAGACTGAAAGGAAGATCAAAAGACTTAAGTTAACACCCACTGTGTTATATTAAGGCAGTTATAAATGGGGATATTTGATTTATGTAGCTCTATAATGTTACAGATTAATTAGTTGTACTTCAAATAGGTCTGAACTAAAAAACTACATAATTGTAATTAGATGAGGTGGTTTAATAAAAACAAAACAAAACCCTCAGTCTAGTGCAGAACTAAATAGGAAGTCGTCATTTAGTTACTACAGACGTCCATTATTTGAATCTCAAGTTCTTCTGGTGTACAGAAAGTTCTCCAAGAAGGCAAAAAGAATATGAAGTGTCAGCAGCTCATTAACAGAGCTGCACAGTAGTCATATGTTACCTGCATCGAGGTCTCTTATAGAGAGAGAGGGTGGTTTTGTTTGTTGGTGGTTGGTTTCTGTATATTTTTCTAGTTAAGATTTATATTTACGTGTGGACTTTTTTGCCTTCAAATGTAAAGGCTATGACAATGCATTGTAATACAGACCCTGATTTCTTGCTTATGTTTTTTTAGGGGTTTAACAAGTTTTATTTGTCTCACTTTCTCTCTGTAACACTATAGCAGGAGTTTTGAAATGAATATTATACATGATTTAAAAAATAAAAATAAAAAAATCTTTGCCTCTTCTGTAGCTGTAAAGTGTAATCTAATAACAAGGACAGAAAAATAATCTAAGAACACAGTAGTTGTGTATGTATCATATTTTTATGTCTGCCTTGTCCAGTTAATTTAGGGGCAATATTATAGAACGTAAGCTGGCCATGCATTCCTCAGGAAGATAAGCTATGAAAAGTTTAAAACATGCCAAAGATTTTGATTCCAGTTATTAAATATTTACTATGGGTTAAAGTGTTCACTTTATGCGTAATTATATGTAGAATCATCAGTACAGAAGGATCACTAAGTGAAAGCTGAATTTCTAGGTTATATATGTATTTATTAAAAAAAAAAAAAAAAAAAAAAAGTTGTAGTTTTGAGTAAAAAATATGCTCAGAAATCTGTATTCCTAAGGTTTTGAAGAGCTTCTGTCTGAGATGAGCTGTGCTGGACAAATATATAATTCAGAGACCATTAGAAAAGCACGGTTGTTATGCACTATATTTCCATTGCATAGTAACCTGCAATGAAACACTTGGACTGTCATTAGGGGACACTTTACAAGTACAAAGAGTTACAAAAAGAACCATAAAGGCTGGTAGGCTGCTTCTAATTTCATGATTTCCGAGATATAGCTATTTGTCTTTGGACACAAGATAGGTTAATAATGCCTATGTGTGTTTCTGTGTTTCCAATACACAAACATCTCTGAGTGTTTTCCTGACAGCGATGGTTTATTATTTTTTTTTCCAAACATTTCACCATTTGTTGATCACAATTAAGCAATAGCTTCCACACATAACTTTTTTTTCTTATTCTATTCAACTCCTTGCAGTGCTTCTACATTGTACTTTTTATCACAGGCAGGACTCCACACGATAGGTTATTTAAAAAACAAAATCAAAACCACTTTTGTTTACTAGTTTTTTTCAGAAAACTGTCATCTGTGATGATTCCCTGATTTTTTCTCCTGCAGAAAGAACTAAGTAGGAATTTGCCCTGTTAGAATTGGGGGGGGAAAAAAAAAAAAAAAAAAAGGGCTCCTGTTAAAGATATAGACGGACACCTCAGGGGTTCATCATGGGACCAGTACTCTTTATTATCTTTACCAGTGACATAGACAGTGGGATCAAGCACACCCTCAGCAAGTTAGCAGATGACACCAAGCTGAGCAGTGCAGTCACACAACAGAAGGAAGGGATGTGATCCAGAGGGACCTGGACAGGCTGGAGAAGTGGGCCCACATGAACCTAATGAGGTTCAACGAGTCCCAGCACAAGGTGCTGCACCTGGGCCAGGGCAATCCCAGAGAGGAGCACAGACTGGGAGAAGAACTCCTTGAGAGCAGCCCTGCAGAGAAGGACTTGGGGGTTCTGGTGAACGAAAAGCTCGACATGAGCCAGCAGTGGGTGCCTGCAGCCCAGAAGGCCAACTGCGTCCTGGGCTGCATCAACAGAGGGGTGGCCAGCAGGGCAAGGGAGGTGATTGTCCCGCTCTGCTCTGCCCTTGTGAGGCCCCACCTGGAGTGCTGCGTCCAGGTCTGGGGCCCCCAGCACAAGAGGGATGTGGGGCTGTTAGAGCGGGTCCAGAGAAGGGATACAAAGATGATCAGAGGGCTGGAGCACCTCCCCTGTGAAGAAAGGCTGAGAGGGCTGGGGCCGTTCAGCCTAGAGAAGAGAAGGCTCCAGGGAGACCTCGTTGTGACCTTGTCCAGAGAAGGGCTACGAAGCTGGTCAAGAGCCAGGAACACAAGTCCTGTGAGGAGCGGCTGAGGGCACTGGGGGTGTTTAGTCTGGAGAAGAGGAGGCTCAGGGGAGACCTCATTGCTCAATACAACTACCTGAAAGGAAGGTGTGGGGAGCTGGCGGTCGGCCTCTTCTCACAGGTAACTAGGGATAGGACTAGAGGGAATGGCCTCAAGTTGTGCCAGGGGAGGTTCAGGTTAGAAACGAGGAGACATTTCTTCTCAGAAAGAGTGGTCAGGCATTGGGACGGGTTGCCCAGGGAGGTGGTGGCGTCACCTTCCCTGGGAGTGTTCAAGGAAAGGTTGGACGTGGTGCTTAGGGGCATGGCTTAGTGGGTGACATTGGTGATAGGGGGATGGTTGGACCAGATGATCTTGAAGGTCTCTTCCAACCTTAATGATTCTGTGATTCTAAAGGGGGCTTATAAAAAAGATGGATAACAACTCTGCTAATTGGATAATGACAGGATAAGGGGGAATGGTTTTAAACTAAAAGAAGGGAGATTTAGATTAGATGTGAGGAGGGAATTCTTCACTCAGAGGGTGGTGAGGCACTGGAACAGGTTGCCCAGAGAAGCTGTGGATGCCCCATCCCTGATGGTATTCAAGGCTGGGCTGGATGGGGCCTTGGCCAACGTGATCTAGTGCGTGGCAACCCTGCCTATGGCAGGGGGGTTGGAACTGGGTGATCTTTAAGGTCCTTTCCAACCCAAGCTGTTCTATCATTTGATGATTTTCCATGAAGGTATGAGGTTCAAATACATTTTCTGGTTTTCCTAGCTATTATGTTATCTACAATGACACTTACTAGCCTAATTTTGAGATTGTACCAGGGATAATTAAAGAATGGTTTCATTTTGGTACTATCTTCATATTTTAATCCTAGACAATGCTTTAAAAAAATCTCTCTGAAAGCCAACAAATACTTGTATTAAATGCTTATGTTCTGGTAATTTTACAAGCAGTACATTCAAAATGTATTTTTACACAAATTTATCAGAAGTGATGTAAAATAATCTCCCCGATCTTGGGTCTGTAGAAAACAATTGACCAGTGTCGTTGTGTTTGTCTTTTCTTCAAAATTTTCAGGGCCATTTAGACTGATAACATCTATCTCCAAAATACTTTCTTCTGCTTCCATAGAGAAGTTTCCATCCTCTTTAAGCATATCTAGCTCTAGTTCACTAGCTTTTATTTAGGTAATACTGATTAATACATACTTTTCCTGGTGGAAAGAAGCAGGTAGGAGGCAAAATCTCAATAAAGATCAATGATTTTCTCATTTAGCTACTGTCTTTTTGTGGTCCAATAACAAATGTTAACTACTAGATAGAATTCAACCTTTAATATTGTGATAAATGGTATCTTATTGCCAATTTCTGGATAGCTGCATTGCTGATAGACTTGAAGAGTTTTGTGGGAATATCATAAAGTATTTGAAACAAGGATGTCAGTTTTGCAATTAATAACAAAACAAAACAAAAAAAGACTAGGTAACCTTTTCTTTCCCTAGAAACGTCAATTTTATATCTTTATTGCAATTTATGACAACACATGAATGTCCTCACCCAGGGTCTTTTTCTCTTCTGACTGCCAGTAAATGTACAAATAATAGAGTTATACCTAATTGAATTCTGAAAGACCAAAGAGCAGAGCTCATGTTGTTGTTTTAACCAAACAAAAGCACTCTCTCTTTGTATGCCAAAAATGAATCCATAATATTATGAATCTGAGGCTCCAAGTCATCCTGTTGACTTTGTGTTGCCAGAGTCTAAAAATACAGTAACTTTGAGGTGCTTTCTAATTGACATAACAAAGGTTTCTTTACAATGGATAAACAGTATCTGAAAGCTGAATTGATTATGAAACAACTCTGAGAGCAAAGGTCAAGGTACTTACTATGAAAGGTTTGATTATCAGATTCTTCCCTCTTTCTTCCGTCCTACAAAGCGTTGATGCAAATAAACTACCTGGTGACAAAATATAGTTGGTCTGTAGGGAAAGAAGCAGCTGTAGGAAAGGAATCCTTAGATACTTGAAGAGAACTGTTTGGTTTATAGGATTTCATCAATATTTGTTTTCCTTTCTCATAATCAAAAATCCCATAAGCATGTCTTTTCATGGATAACATAGTTTAGTAAGTTTTCATATACCCCATCTAATGATTGTAGCACTTATACACTGATCTTGCCTTTAAATGCAGCAAAGCTAAAGGTGAGAGAGAAGGATAGTACTTATAACGAATGGGACTTGGTTTTCTTCCTGTACCCATTGAAGAAATTACCATGAATTGCTGCCATAACTAGAAGTTGTTACCAAGTTTGGCACAGCTGCATAACAAAGCCAGAATTCTTGTGGGTAAGTTCAGGAAACATGGCAAAGGGAGCATTAAGCTCATTGCTCAGTTCTTTCTCTTCCAATATTACTTGGTATTCTACGATCAAAAAGGAAAAGATGTCTGTACATCCATCTGGAATTCAAGAAATCACAACACTGTTTGTTTGTTTTTTAATTTTGAAATGACACACGAAGGGAGTGCTGTTTTGCATGGTACTCTGTTCTTTACTTTTACTTTGTGGCTTTCCATCTCTCCTCTTAACTATTACCTTCAGTCAGCATAGCTGTCAGAATGACACAACTTGCATGCAACAGCATGGAACAATCAGCAGCAGCGTCAAGTCAGCAGCCTTCTTGCATGATTTTGCTAGATCCAGCAACAGTAGTGTGCTTCCACATAAACTGATTGCGCCTAAGTCCTTCTATCTATCCTTATAGTTTAAAAATTGGGGCAGATTTTAGTAACATCAAAACTTCTGTCAGAATAGCTTACATTCTACCACCTCAGACCCACTTTTAAGATACTAACCCTGGGGACACCCTTGTAGGAATATTTTCCCAGTTTCACAGCAGAGGGGGGAGGGAGAAGCCAAGACAGGCAGAAAGGGGTTATCTTATCTGAGGTCACAGTGAGCTTGTGGCAAAGCTCAGTTTGGACTCCAACTTCTATGCTAAAACCCACAGATAGCAGCCCTTTTGCTCTGTAAAACTGCTCTTCTGATTAGCAGCAACGGTCAGCAGGCTTTATCACCTAACACGCTCTTGCTATGAAATGTATATGGCATGCTCTGATGTCTATTTCATCCAAGGCCTATCCTCCATGGAAGTGTTGCAGAAGTATTCAATATTTAAGGTTTAATAAGGTTTGATCAAATTCAGGTATCTTGCACTTGAATTCTTTCACAAAGATCCCATTTCTTTTTTTTTTTTTTTTTTTTTTCCGGTCTTGGCTTCATTTGTCAGGAGTTGAGACAAATGGCATAGATAATGGCATTAAATGGCACCTGAGAGCACACACAGATACACTGCAAACAACTTGAGTGGTAATACTTGCTTTGTAGCAAAATGCATTACAGGACAATGCTTTTCCTCCATGCAATATTTACTAAAGCATTTCCGTTATAACCTGAAGAGGGACAGCCAATTTTTCAGCTATTTCTGTTTCAACAACTGCAGTTGCCTATTCTGGAAATAAAGTGGATAACCAGAAAACAGTTATTAATCTGACTCATTTTTAAATAGGCTAGGAAGGCAGAAAGAACCTCCTGTCAAGTTACCATTACTCTCTTCATCGCCAGCTGGAAAGAAGTGCTCGATAGCAAGCTGTTAGAGAATGCAACTGCTTTATGAAAAGCTAAGTAATCTGTTAACAAGGATGAATTATATTTATTTAGTCTGGCTGAAGAAGTTTGCTGTGTTTTTAGAAATCTGATTGCTGAAAGAGCTGTTACTATCAAATATTTTGTCTTTATATGTCAGAATAAGTAGTGTAATCTCTGCCAAACATCCTTACAAAATGAATGTGATTTAAATGACATAGTGACATTCACTGTCTGCAAAGAAGACAGAACAAATACAGACAACTGAGAAGATGTTTAATCCTGCTTGCCTTTTTTTGATTTTCAATTATCTCCATTTAGACACCTGCAAGGAAAAAGCCACACAGGAAACTTCCATGTGTCTCTGAATGAATTCAATTACTTTGACCATCACAACTGTTTTCTTATCACAAAGAAGAGAAATGGAAGCAAATACTGGTATAGTTGCCTGCCGGGTAGTGATATGTAATGCTGTTAGGGTCAAGAGAAATATTAACATTACAAACTAGATCCTTTAACTTTGACAGGGAAAAGATTAAAAATCTTATGCTCTCTGGAGCAGAAATTATGTATCTTTTCCTGTATTTTCATGAGACAGATTTTTGTATGAAATATGCTGAATTTGCCCAAGCTGTATGGATCAGCATCTTGTGACACTGATCTCTACCTTACTCTCCCGAATCTTTGTCTTTGTAAATAAAGTAACTCAGCACCTTGGCAGGTGACAACAGACCAAATGTGATCTGTGACTTTTTTCAGTATCTGATTCACATCTGCATCCAGATTAAAAAGACTGTTGGGAGTCTGTTGTGAACAGGACAAAGACTTACTATTTTAACTAAACTTGGATTAGCATTTTCAGATTGCAAACAGAGCAAAGTACTGGAATAGATTGCATGTGAATGCTGTGAATCCAACATCACTGTCATGGTAAAGATCAGGATAGACAAGTATGTCAAGAATCATTTTATGTAGTCAAGCTTGTGTTAGAGCAGAAAAATGGATTAGATGACCTAACATCCTTTTGACCCTTATTTCTTATGATTGTGCTTTGAATGTAAATATATAAACAACATAGATGTAATTAAAGTAGCCTTGATTATTTTGTTCTGAAGTGTCTTAAACTAATCAGCAAACAAGTTTTTTCTTCCAGTCTAGGTCTTGTATTTTCTTCAATCAATACATTTCCTTGTAACTTTCTTTAAAGAATGTTTATATGTTCTATTTTTAATTTATTCTCTTTATTAATATAATAATATTTCCCTCTAGTGCATAAAGTGTTTATAATTATAAGAGGTTGCTGCTACTACTCTTTATGAAAGGAACAGTAGAAACTGAAGTGTCAGAGGTTTTGTATCTTGGTTGGCTACTAAGGAAGAGGAAAACATGTCATTTGCAAATCATTTCCAATACATTGAGCAGAACATCTCTCCGAATCACCTCTTATAGTGATAAACTACTTACCACCATTGCGAATGTGTGCCTTCAGCTCCAGTAGCTTATGATAGAAATGTGTGGTACCAGCATCGATAGCATGTTGTTCTAAAAGCAGGATCACTTGTGAGGACTTTGGCCAATGCCAGGGAATCAAGTCACTTAGTGTCCTGGTTGAGATAACTAAGGGTAGCAGAAACTGGTTAAAAATGTATGCATACTTAAGCTGACAGAACAGTAATTGGGAATACAGGAAGTGATCACCTTATATAAATAAAAGAAAAATAACAAAAATTGCAGTTTTATGAAACTGGATTTTATTTCCATTGAAATCAGATGCACAGTTTGGTCTTTGTTGTTGTAACACAGCAGATGCAGCAGTGAAAGATGATGTTACATTAATTAAACTCGGTGTCGATGGCAGGCTTGACTGCCTTAGTGGCATCAATGCAAAGCCAACACAGTGCATGAGTAAACTCCTTCAGGAAGCTCATTAGAGTGTATAAAAGTTGCCTAAATCTGTCTTTGTAAGGCTTCCCCCATTCTTCTCCTTGGCACTTTTCTATTGCAGTGGTGATAAGCTTTAGGAGAATTATTGGTCATACACCAGAAACCACTTCAGGCAGCATGGCTGGTGTTGATTAAAAACAGCATCTGGGGACACTGCTGTATGCTGAGGAAGGCCTACAAGGGGAAAAGTGCTCCTCGATTCCAAGTACAGGTATGTACTTCACGCTAAATTTATAAAACCTGACGTGCCGGCGGCCCAAGAGCTGTCAAGCCACCGCTTCCCACAAGCTGCCATCACCAAGGGCGCAGCGCCGCCATTTTGTCCAGCTCCTGTGGGGGGGCAAGGGGACTCCATGGCAGGCGGTGGCATGGCGGGGCTGGCACCCGGGGCGAGGTGTGACCTTCCCGAGGTGCTTCCCCCTTTCCCACTAATCATAAACAACCCTTCCCTCCGCTTCGCCCCCCTCCTTCCCGAAGGCTGGCCACCACGGAGCCCTTATCAGCGCTGCCACCCGCCCGCCTGGGGCAGAGGCGGCGTCCTGGGGAAGGAAGGGGTTGTGCCAACGAAGAGAAAAAGTATATATATATATTAAAAAAAAAAAAAAAGGAAGAAAAAAAAAAAAGAGAGAGAAAGTTTTGTGGGCAAGGGCTCTTCGGCGGAGGGAGGAAAGGGGCCTGTCCGAGGGGAAGGCCGGGGGCGGCGATAAGGGTTGGCCGTCCCGGGGGCAGGCGCTAGGGGCAGCGCGACGGCAGCTGGCGGGGAGGATGCGGAGGCGCCGGGGCCGCGCAGCACTGAGGGGCTCGGAGGCGGCGGGGACATGAGCCCGGGGGGCGGCCGGGCCCTGCGGCCGCTGCTGGTGGTCCTGGCGCTGGTGCTGGCTCCGTGTGCGGGGCGGCGGCGGGGTAAGTGCGGCCCGGCTCCATGTGCCGCCGCCGCTGCCGTGAGGGCGGCATCCCGCAGCCGAAGCCGGGAAGGGCGAGGAGGGGACGGGAGCGGAGGGTTTGGGGAGCGGTGGTGTCCCCGCGGTGTCCTCGGGATGTCCCCGCGGTGTCCCCAGGGTGTCCCCGGGGTGGTGGCGTCGAGCAGGGGCCGTGCTGTGGGGCTGGAGCTCGGGCCCGGCTGGGAAGGTGCCCTCAGAAGGGCTCCCGGGGGGGCCGGGTCTTGTGCCCCACTGAGAGACCCTGGGGGCTGTTGAGGGGAGTGAGTTGTGCAGCTTCGTCTCTTAGAGGTAAGGGGGTGGAAAAAAAAAAGTGTTTTTTTTTTTTTTTTATCTCCCGGAGCAGCAATCTGAGGAAGACACTCCCATTTCTTATCAGAAGATTGAAGCACCACGAGGGAGTTCTTACCGTGGCTGTTTTTAAGAGTAGTTTTCTAATCGATGTTGGCTACCGTGAGGTGCTGACAGGTTTTTGTTTTCTGTTCTCGCCAGGAGCACAAGCAGAAAAGTGTATGCAAGTGTTGGGAGTTAGGAGTGGGAGCCCGTCGTGCTTCCTGTGAGCTCCAAGGAAAACGAAAACACTGTGCACGTGGACAGGGAAACTGCCCTTCTGATAAATTTGAGGCATAAAAAAGCTAGCTGGAGTCTTCCGCTGCTTTCTACTTCAAGTCATGTTTACTTATTTGGAAACTATGTAGAAACACACAGAATTTTGTCAGAGGTGTAACATTTGCTGTCAGATTTGTGTTTTGTAACAACCACACCATCCGTCTCAGTCCTAGCTGTCTTAGAAAAGTAGAAGGTCCCCGTTGCGGTGACCAGCATGCTGAGACAGTATCAACCTCTGCACTGTGTGTTACTTTTAAGAAATGTAAAACAGGTGTAAGCATATACAGGCTTTTTGTCTGCATTCAAACCATCTGTTCTGAGGTTTGTTGCTTGGAAAGTGAGTGCATGTCTGAAGATAACAGGAACAACCTAACAAAAAAAACCAGAAATGCACATAATGCACAAAAAGTATGAGTACAAATAGGGGAGTAAGTTCTTACTTTATGCTAGTTTCATGAATGCTTACATCCCTATCAAATTACATAAATTAGGTATTGTGTGATAAGCTGCTAAATTACTCATAAGATAAATTAATTTCTAAGATGATTTTAATAAAGTCACTTCTGTGGTAGCAGCATTCTCAACGTCAGTTTTATGAATAGCTTATATACCATATACATATGGATGATGTAAGATACCAGCAGACCAACGGATAGTCCAAACATCCATGTGTAAGTGAAAGAAAAAAAAATGATGGAACAAACGAGGAAAAAGAAAACAAAACCAAAAAAGGGGAATGAAAATGAATGTAGAGAGAGATTAACAATATTGAATAGAGCTATTCATTATATGTCACATAAGCTTTGCTAACAACTGTCATGAAAAGCTGGTTTGCTGTGAAAGAATAGATGGATGGATGGAGAAAACTGTCCAGTATAGATATTTTGTTTACGCTTCCTTTGTTGGTGTGTCTGAATATTATGGCTTTGTTTTTCCTGCCTGTTTGAAAATGAGGTAGAAGGAGATGGGATTTTATTCTATGTATTCTGATCAGGATTTTACCTCCACTTCAAACTCTGTACCACTTACCCATAGCAGACCAGCTTTATGTTTTGTTGTTGTTGTTTTAATTGTTTCTTTTTGTTCTTAAAGCAATTGTGAACCGATCAGTTCCAGATGTTTGCGCGACTTGCCACATTCATGCTACATGTCATCAAATTGAAGGAAAAAGTGCCTGTATCTGTAACTATGGATTTGTGGGGAATGGAAGAACCCACTGTCAAGGTAGGCTATGTGTTAGTAAAATGGTAGGAAATTGTACGTTCTTAAAATGTCATTTCTTAGGTAATATTACTGAATTCTTCAAAACACAATAAGAAATTTCTGATTTCGTGGCAGAAATTCCAAAACATAGAATATGTGTGGATTGTTTTTTTTCTGTGTGTGTGCGTTTTCTTTTTTCTTTTTTAATGGCTAGCCGTGTGCAGTACTTCACTTGTACTGAATGTAAGTATTGTTTTATTCTCAGTTTTTGAGTTATTATTCAGTTTCTAGTCTATAATGAAGAATTGTAAATTCATTTTGTGTCAGAAAATGAGGGCTTTTATAAAACATTTGCTTTCAAAATGCAGTGTATTGGAATGGATTATTTAATAATTTTTTATCCTAGCTCCAAAACAACAACAACAAAAAGTTGGTTCCACTTCAGTATTCTTTTCAATCGTTGTGAACTGAGAACTAAACAATAATGCTGACAATTAAAATTGTCATTCTTCACTGATTTTTTCCAGTTATCTCAGGTTACCGGACAATTAACAATTAGCTTTATAAGCTGAAGGTCTGTTCATAATAACAGTGTGCCTATATACACAAATTTCTTAACTGTAAATATCTTACATGAAGAGTGTTATTTAACACTTTTTTATGGCTGTAATTAATACTGTCCTTTTAGTACTATCTCATACATGCCAAATCAGTATGGGAATCAGAGGCTGACATCAAATAATGTGTCTCAGGGAATGTAACAACTTACCACTGCTTAGGGGGGAAGGTCCTCAACCTCTGATACCTTCCGTTCCATCTTTTCCCCTTCCTCCACAAGCACTGACACCCACTGGGCCCAGTTATCTCATTAAGCTGCATATTTTGCCATGTTAATTCTCTGCCAATTGAGTGCATGGAGGAAGATCAGCACAAGTTCCACAAGTGCAGACAGTGCATGCTGGAAGGAAGCGTAGGGAAGAGCAGTCCTGATTTCAGCAACCCTTAGGTCAACTTGAGCTGTGTCGTGAAACTTCATTCACAGTTTCATTCAGGAACAACAACCTCTATTGGTCTAAATACTCCATTTTTCAAGCAGTGTTTACCTCACGATTAACTCTGAAAGAAAAACAGCAAGGGGAAGTCTGATTGCATAACAATGAGCGAGACGAGGTGGGTATTCTAATTTTTAGTATCTCTCTGATGTATTTTAAATTTGCTTGTAGATAAAGACGAATGCCAGATAGGAGCCAACAAGATCTGCGGAAATCACACGCTGTGTCATAACACGCATGGAAGTTTTTACTGTGTTTGCCTTGATGGATACCGGGCCTCTAACAACAACAAGACATTTATTCCCAATGATGGCACGAACTGTACAGGTAGACACACAAGGAATCTTGATCACCAGGAATCCAGAACTTCATTTTCTACTGCACAAGTCTTTCCTTCTAGTCATTTCAGAACTTACTTCCTGAAACTGTATCAGAGTACTTTCTGCTGTGTGATGCAAACACTTATTTGACATCTATGTTCTAACAGCTATGAATTGGTTCAATTTTTCATTCTTTACTCTGTTACTGTAAATTACTTCTTCAAAGTCACACTTGATCAATAATATCTCCAGAAAAAGAATCTAGATTTAAGAAAACAGGATGATACTTATCTTTCCCCCTGGAATGTTGTCTTCTTGTTTAATGTAAGATATTAGTCTGCTCCTTGTTAAGTTCACGGACTGTTGTGATTAAGATATTTGCAGCAATGGGATTTTTCTGGAATTGCTGTAGCAAGAAATATATTAGACACTATTTTTCAGATGAAACAAAAAACACTTTAAAAGACAGCTAGCTACAAAATTCTGAGAGTGTCCTCCTTGCAGATGCTTGAGCAGCAGGCATGATAAGCTCCTTTGTTTCCCGGAAGAGCAAACAGGAGTTACGTAGAACCCTTCAGGGAATGCTGTATTTGTTTTGAAGTTGGGTCCTATGGTAATTAATTTTTTAAAATCTGGCATGATGTGTATATATTTTTCTCTGAACTTTTAGATATAGATGAATGTGAGGAGTCTGGGCTGTGTGGTCACAATGCAAGATGTGTAAATACTGAAGGAAGCTACAAGTGTTATTGCAATGATGGTTATAAATTAGAAAATGGAGCGCATTCTTTTCATCCAGATGGGAACAAAGTTTCATGCCAAGGTGAGAGTCTTTGGATGCTGTGTGCGCAAGCAGGTAAAATTGAATTTGTCTTGATCTGGTAGTACCTGCTATGGCCTGTGCTTTTAAGCAGCAGGACAGAAGCCCTCTCCACGGACTTGACCTGTCGTATGATTATTTTTTTCTTCTTCTTGGGTTCAACTTTTTCGAGTAATACCGAGGTGTTAGAGTCAACATGGGCTGTGATTGCTACAGACTCTTGGCAGTCATTCAGATGTGCAGCATCAGAGAAGTTTAATAGTGCAATAAAGGTGACATAGTTTCGGAACAGGGAGGCAATATGGCATAATCCACTTGCCTGTGTAATCACACTGCTTGAAGGGAAGGGAAGAGAGGATAAATAGCTTGTGAGAAAGGTCAAGTGAGTAAAACAAGCCTAGGGGAGAGGAATAATAAAATAATAATTTACCCATCTGTTACATACTTTGCCACCTGCATGAATAAACTGCACTGGTTATCTTGCTGTGAGGGGGAAAAAAAACAGAAAACAATCTTTCAGTGTGAAACTGTTCCTCCTTTCCCCTCTAGTTTTCACAGATGCAAAGGGCTAGCAGTGTTACTGTAGCTGTCAGAGTACCTGAAGAACCCAGTTGGAAGGAACTGCCTTGGTTATACGCAGCTCTCATTTCCCAGTCATTGCAAGAACCATCAGTAAAACTCACTGCCTGTAGTTTGCCCAGTTTTCTCAGCTGGAATTCTCTGCTTTGTTTTACCAGAATTGCAGTGCGCTGCATCTCACCAACCAACCCCTCCACCTGCGGTGTGTTGGTGCTGACTGTGCAAAGTGGAGGAGCTCTGTGTGTGCCCCCAGTCTGGTTCAGTGGGCTGCAGGGGCCAAGGGGCAGAGCATTTGATTCCAGCCTGTCTGTAGAACCTCACTTTCCCTGTGCATGAGGAAAAAAAGCTGTCTGTTAGCGCCTGAAGTCTGCCTCTCAGGTTGAAGAATAATACCACCACTGCTGTAACGAGACTGTCACAACTTGGTGTTGTGTGTGGCTCCAGCTGTATGTTAGTAAAGATGTAGATCAGTACTTGGATCATGGTGTTCCTCAGACCATGGCCACAGCATCACCTTAGCTTTAATCTTCTCCTTTGGTGAGCCCTCAGATTGATCAGGGTAGGCGAGTTTTGTGATGCGGCTGTCCTGTCAGCTCTTAAAGTGGTTGTCTGTTGCGATTTTTGTGCTGTGAAGGCTCTTAACCCAATCTTTTGCAGAAATTGGATGTGGCTCCCCTCCTGAAATGGAGCATGGCTACATTGTAGGAAACTACAGCTCGGTACCAGGCAGTACGGTTCATTATGAATGTGAAGAAGGGTTTTACAGCGACGAGGGAAAGTTCTCGTATTGCACTGCAAAGGAAGCTTGGGAGCCTGCCATTTTACGCTGTAAAGGTGAGAAGAGTTTTTGTAGTTTTAAATCTTTCCTAAATTCTCTACTAAAGGGGTATATGGATGGCAAAGTGTGTTTGTGAAAGGCAGTAGACATAGCATAAAAAAGGGGGTTGGGGGGGGGGGAGGAAGGTTGTTGAACCTATTTTCATATTCAGTAGATTCTGAATTTGAGTGTACTTCAAAGCCAATATACCATTTGCAGCATCAACAATGAATTACTGTTTCTGTCAGGATTCTTTACAAAGGTCTTTTACAAGAGCAAGCTTATTTTCTAGTAATTGTATAATAAAATCATGCCACCTCTTTTTGTTACTGTAATGACATTTTTGATACTGACCCTTGCATTTTTACAGATGCCACAGCGTGTTCTTGTGTCTGTCAGCTGAGGCCTAGCAAGCATCTAGACTGCTGTAGCAATTTGTGGGAAAGGCCACTGAGTTGGAAGGTATCAGTGACCTTTCAGGCAAAGACACTATTTCTCTGACAGCTTGTGAAGCTTTTTCCAAAGGTTGACTGTAGCTGCAGAAGAAGCATCTGTACCACCCCTCTACTCTAGATACCTGAAGCGTGCAGTTCCTCACGAGCGTCTTTAAAACTTCTACTTGCTTTGGTGTTCTGATTGCTCATTCTGGTGAAATGCTACTGCTCACCAGTGCAGGACTCTGTGTTCCTCTTGTGAGTAGACAGAAAGTCTGCACGTTAGCTAACTAAGACTAGAAGTGCTAGTTAAGAGAAGTGTAACAGTTCTACAGGGGAGAGGAAGATTGTCATCCTGAAAATGATCAGTTAGAGAAGAGAGTGGTGTACAATTCTTTCCTGCTTTCTTTATTTTTAGAGAGTGGACAGAATGTAGTATTTATGGACGTGTGCATGAATAAGGAAAAGGATGCTAAAGGAGGATGTCTGGAAAAAGTGAAATATTAAACAGCACTAGAAAATTCATGAGAAAGAAAAGGTTAAAGAATTTAATATTAAATTATTAGTAGCAGTTACTGCTAAGTAACAAAATACATTGACATTGAAAATAAAGGAATTGAAATAATATTTTTCCCCCAAATAAGGACAGTGAACTAAAAAACAAAAAGGAAGTGCCCAAAATCTCAAAAGGTCCCTAAATAAAGCCTGTGGAATGCACCTCTCGTGAATTATTGATAACATTTATTTTTTTTTAAATATTCTTCATTGATATTTTGGTCATGTTACTTTTTGAATTCCTGCAGTCTAACAGTAGGTCAGCTTGGAGTTTCTGAGCACACTTCCAGTTGTTAAGTGAAATAAAACACCTCAAAACCCAGGAAACAACCCATGAGTCTGAAATGACAAACTATTTCCCCTTTGTATTGCAATTTCTTTTCCTGGATTTCAAGTAAAACTTCTCTTTTTGTAAAACTAGCATGCCTGATTTATTTATTTATTTATTTATTCATTCTCTGATGAGTCTTTATCACAGCTAACTGAAGAACTTCTCCTGGCCAGGTGTAATGTTGTCTTGTTCAGCAAAATCAATAAGTTTGTCTTCTGTCTTCCTTTCTACGCTAATTTAGGAATTTATTTTATGTGATGATAAAAACTGATCATTGATGGTAGGCCAAACTTGGTGAGATGTCTGGCCTCACATTAAGACACTGAAAGTGGAACGTACCTCTTTTTTGATTTAAATATATGTAAATTGTGTCTTCTAAGAGTACAGCTTCCCTTAAATATTAATAACAAAAATTTGAGGTGAAAAGTCAGTTTTCTAGGGAGTTGTGTTGTATGTGGAGAGGTGTAGTTAAACTGTTGAATAACAGTGTTTTGTCATGCTAATATGAAAACCTTTTAGAAAGTTGATTGCTTAAGAAAAACGGGCATGGTAGCAAATTTACTGCTATTTTTGTGCTACTTGACTTCTTTGTTTTGTGCATTTGTAAATGCCAATTTACTGTGTTTGTGAATAGATCTGCTGTTACAGTGTGTTTTGAACATCATGTAGACTCTTGCTTTAAGAAGAAGCATTTGTCTCACATGTTGCTACCTTTTTATGGCTTTGCATTTCTCTGGTCTTTGTGCACTTTTTAAAATTTCAGTTCCTAAAGAGTTTGATTGTCTGCCTCCCTCTGACTCACTGCAAATGGTATAGAATCAGAAGACCACCCTTAATCTGGTTCGCAACATCAGGAGATTCGTAAGGACAATAAAAACCCAGGACATTCTCTTTGTATTAGCAACCAGGTTGAGGAAGGAGTCGCAGACTTGCATGCCATGCTGAGAGGAAGGGCTGACAGAACTCACTTAGTTTAGAAGCAGCTCCGGAGTAGATGCAGTTCTGTCAGCTGCGGTGGGAGTGTCACAGAGGACTTGAGGAAGAATTGGACGACTGCAGGAGAAGAGAATTTGTTGATAACAGCAAACGAACCTGATAAATGGGTCTGCTGCCACCATTACTTCTGGACAGAACAGTTATTTTTCCTCTTTTGTCCTCTCCATAGGTGTGGATTGTGGGGTTCCACCTTCTATCCTAAACACACGTCCAACATCTGCAAGCAAGACCACGTATGGAAGTAAAGTTACTTACAGTTGTGTTCATGGTTATTTTATCGCAAGTGGCAATCAGACTGCAGTCTGCAATGCCAAAGGACAGTGGGATGGTGCTGATTTGGTATGCAAAGGTAAATCAAATCTGCCTTTGGATTAATTTGAATAGATACTATTTCAGCCATCGTTATAAATAGCAGTCACACAGTCATCAGTTTGAGACACCTTCTCTAGGAATTTGGTTTGTATGGTCTTCTGGCATATGAAGTACAATCACAAAACAACAGCCATATTTTAAGCAGTTTTTAATCTGTGTTGTTAATGAAGTTGCAGTAATTCTTAAAAATTAACATTCTAAGGACAAGAGGTACATTTTCAGTATTTTTTGCATGTTAGACATTGGGATTTCCACGAGATGAAAATTCAGCCAAAACTGCTGCTATTTCCTAGCTTAGTATCTGTTCTGTGGTTAAAGCCACTACTCAGAAATTGAATCATTATTAGTAGTTAGCCTTTCCTTAAAATTCCAGTACATCTTCAAGTTGCTAACTAAGATTGCTGAACCATGCTGTTGTTACTTGACATAACTCATAAATCCCTTCTGTTTTTGTAATTTGGAAGAATGTAGCCTAACAAGTTCCTTGTTAAGAAAGAAACCGAAAGTAACATTAAAAGAAAAAGTGCTTTACCCAGCAAAATTTCTAGTGTATGGTTACTATTGAGCTAATATTAATGACTTATGTGACCTGAGGTTAAGTACAGTCTTTAGTCAGTTTTTACACTGACACAACTTCAGCATTCCATTTGCAGGACAATTAATGTCTCATCAGCTCAGTCCCGTGAGGCCAAGTCTTCTGTTCATTGCAATCAAATGTAGTCTTTTTTTTTTTTAATGGTGTTTCAGCCACTCTCCACTATTAAAATCTTCTTAATATTCTTGTTTAGGGTTACCGCTTTAAATAAAAGGTTGTGTGTGTTACACATATATGTACTTCCACATTTCTGCTTTTCAGTATGATTACTGGATAGCTGTAGGCAGAGAGCTGTATTTAAAGAGCAGTAATTTTTGCATCTCATCACATACTGTTCTTATATATGTTAAACATTCTATACATGTAAATTAGTTATTCTAAAGCTTTTTCTGATATTTTGTAATTGATACACACATTCATACACATTGGCATATGGAAAGATACATAGTCATTATGATAGATGTATTCCACATTGCAATATATACAATTAACTTTTACTCTACCGTCTTCATTTTTTACTTTATTTTCCTTTTTTCTCAAGTAGAATTTCAGAATCACTTAAGATCATTTATTGAAGAGGTTTAAAAGTTTTGTTTTTGGTGTTTAAGCTTTAGTGAAGATAAGATTTTAATTCTTATATTGTTTACTTTTCATAAATGAAGCAATGCAGAACTAGGGTTTAAGGTTCCTTATTAATTAGAGAGTGAATTTTAACCCCAAATAATATTCTTCCATTGATTTGATATTTTTTTTTATTCTTGTAGTTCCCTGAAGACAGTCAAGTAAATGAACTAATTTTGAAGCAGATTACCATATCTTTTCAGTTACCTCTCCAGAGGTCTGAACAATCCATCAGATCTTCCCCCAGAAGTGCTGTTTCTGCTTGTCTGTAGCAGCCTCTTCTTTTTTCAAAGCTTGAGTTAAATCCACTGGCAAGGGGACATAAGCCTCTTGATGCTGTTCTTCCATGTCGCTCCTTGGACCACTTACCATTTTTCAGCTCTATTGTTACTAATGATTGGAAAAATAAAGAAATAAATAACGTGGTGGAGTATTGTTGTGGGAAGATAGCTCCATTTCTAAAAATTTGCTTAGAGATCCTTGTTCTCCATTTCAAAACAGTATGCTGTTTTATTTTACTATTAATCTTGAAGGATAAATGCTCCACCTTTTTAAAAATTCTCAAGTCATGAAATTCCAGGTTCTGAAACACTGACCTGACTTCCAGAAGTCATTAGGAATTAAAAAAATGTGAAGTGGTGTTTGCTGGGACTATTCACATCTCCTTCAATTCTTTGACAGGCCGTCCTTGTTTCCATTTTCACGTTTTGTTATAATGTTTTTTCTGTTCCAGAAATAGACTGCGGCAGACCTTTGCTGATTCCACACACAGAAATCATCTGGGATAACTCTACCACTCTGTGGAGCAGAGTGTACTATCAGTGTAAAGAAGGATATTATTTCGATGGAGACAGGAATTTTTCAGAATGCACAATGGATCAAGAGTGGGAGAATATTACTTATGTATGCAAAGGTAAATATTACTGTAGGAAATTTTTCTAGGGGTGGACTATTTAAATAGTTTCTAATTCCTGTTCTGAAGGTAGGGTAGATGGAAAGCAAGAAATGCCTTTTTAATCTGCAATGTAGAGAATATGATAGTACTTTCAGACAGAAAAGGCAAGGAAGAGAATGGTAACCATGCAGTGATTTCTAGGGGATGTCATGGCTAGATCATGCTGTATCTGCCTTGCTTTTTATTTCAAACAGAAAGGGACTAATGCAAGTGGAGTTTGTTTCCAGCACTGAGAACATTATCCTCTAAAAGACAGTGGAACATCATCGGTCAAGAAGGCGGCATTTAATAACACTCTCTTCTGGGCCTGATACTCTTGTTGTGGTCAATCTTATAGTAGGGGCAATGGACTTGAAAATTCCTTTCTTTTCTTCTCTCCTGATACTCAGAGTAAAATTTGTTTGGAGTTTGTTTGGGGACCTTTCCAGCCTAGATCTCAGGCTTCTCTGAATTTCAGTCCAGGAGGATTGTCTTACAAAAGAACAAATCCTGAGAAGGGAGTTCTGTGAGGAAGGTGTTGTCATACTGTGGGCTTGAAAACAGGATGTAATGACATTTTAATAATAGCTAGGAATTAGCAGATGTCTTGGACTGTGGTAGCTGTGCTCCTCAATATTGTTCTGCGTAAAAGAGGTATCTTGATGACTGTCCATCTCTTGATTTTAAGTAGCATTGCTGTCTTCTGCAGATGGTAATGCTCCTGTAGTTTTGTAGCATCTGTATGTTTTCCAGAGGGACTGGAAGTGTCCCTTTGACCGCTTTGTCTGCTACCACTTCACAGACCAAACCTTTACACAGAGCGTGGCCTCTCTCGCCTCACTTGATGTCTTGGATACTCACTGCGAATGTAAACCATGAGACATCACTTAAAATGTGCGCACAGACAAACAGGTCTCTCACTTGTTATAGTGCCCTAATAAAAATGGAATTGCTGGTGTTAGAAGTCATGATCCATACTTCATTTGCGTTGCTCTCCTTTCTGAATGCATCGAGCACTGTAAAGCTTTGAAGGGTCAGAACCTGCAGGCTGCACTCAGAGGTTTACTGTGGATTTCAGCAGGGTCTTTGTGAGAGGCAGAAGGGTGAATTCCAGCTCTAGCTGTTGGATCAGACAGCAAAAGAAGGTCATAGCTATGGACAAGTAGAATGGAAACACCTTAAAGAAATGGCTTAACTAGTCCAGACATATTTGAAAAAATCATAAATAAGAAATTAGTACAAAAATTAGTACAGAAGTCTCTAACTTCTTAAACTACTATGTTTTTAACACTTATTAACAGTAACAAGTGTCTTTCAAATGAAATAAAATTGCTGTTTTCCTCTGTAGAGCAGGAATGCATGGTTTCACTTTTTTTTTTTTTGTATTTTTTGTAGCAGAAAATTCCTTGGTAAATCTGGGAAATTTTTTTTAGAGTGAAAATAAGATACTCTTGTAAGAATAATGATTCTGTCTGTGTAACAGAAAGGCTTTGGCTATAATGCACAAGAGCATGCAGCAGTGGAATAAAAGATAGTCTAAAACAAGAAGCTTCATTTTCACCTTGCGAATTTCAGAGAAGAAATTGTCAAAGCTGAGCTTTTTTGATAGTAATATTTGTATTACCTGCAGAGGTTGTTCTGGGTATGTGCAGGAAATGTTACACAAGGTAACATTTATTTACAGTTGCATATTTTATAAAAGGGAAATATATAAAATGAAACCTTCCCACTCTGTTTTTTATTGTTGGGTATATTCATCATAGCTGTGAGAAGGCCCGAAAAAATTTGTGCCTTGGTTATATATCTGAGATGCTTGCTCCTAAATCTTCACTTGCAAATGCAGTATATGTTATTAACAAGTCTGTAAGGGTATCTGTGACGGGCAGGGAGAGGAAACAGAGGGTTATCTGAAATGCAAGTGTAGAATGAATTGTTTCTGTCTTTTAGTGAGCTTTTATGCAAATGTTTGACCACATATATTGGGTTAGTTGCTCCTCATTATTCTGATCCCAGAAAACTCCTTCTCTCTGTCTGTTTTCTGTGGAGGTAGTTACTATTCAGTGCTGTGTTTAGCATCTATTGATGTGGGTAGGGACAATATAGTGCCTAAGAAAGGAATACGGTTTACCCAATTTCATTATTTTTATCCAAAGAAAAGAAAATACAAGTTTGCTTTAAAGAATAGCTTCTCAATATTTAAATATGTTTCCAGGAACCCTGTTCACTGCATTTTTAGAAATGCATTTACTAAAACTTCTTGGATACGTTAAGTGAAATACAGTCCTTGCAATAGAAGCAACTGCAGTACACGTGTGGGAAAAGTACATGGGTATGTAAAATGAGTGAATTGACCGGTGTGGGAAGGTGATGCACGTTACTGGTGAAGCATTCAAAACTCTGGCAGTAAGAAACAGCTTCTGGTAGTCATGAGGGAAATGTGACCTCTGTGTCACTGTGATGCTAAGTCTGACAGCACAGGTTTCTCACTGATCAGTTGTGAGTTGCCCTCCAAAGTAGTGTTAAGCAGTAAAGGCTGTCAGCAGTTTGTAGGATTCTGATGCACAGAGGATGAGATGATTCAGTCCCAACATGTTGTGATCCTGGAACTCAGATAGGAGTTTCCCCTGTTCTCTATGCCCGTACCCACTGCATCTGATCCTGATAATGGAACTTCTTCAGTGTCATAACTGTACGTGCATGCTCTTTTTTACAGTGCTTCTTACTCAATGCAATATCAACTTTCTCTTTCACCGAAGGTTAATTTTCTGTTTCATTTCTCTGTATTGTGGCTCCCCATTTACGAACAGAGTTTAGCTGCCTGTCTTCACCTCTGGTGACTGTGTTTAGATAATAATGTGGAACTTGAATATTACAATAATAATAAATATCTTAAAAGCATCTAGGGAGTAACTGTTGTTTTTGAGCCACATCCTAGTAAATGTGTGTTGTATGCCAACACTGAAGATCCTAAGGGATGGTGGATACTTGCTACATACGTGCAGATTTCTTATAAATGCTTCTTCTGAGTTCTGAAGGCTTAGAAGGAGGAGCAGTTTGATGAATCAGTTCAGAGAAGGCACAAGAGATTGTCCATACTGTGCACTTTAAAACGTTGCAAAAGAGGAAATGAATATTTTTATGTTGTAAAAAAAAGTCTTGAAAAAAATCTTAATCTGAATCTGGAATAAACAGGGTAGGACCATCTTTTCAGCTGTAATTTAACTGCAGACCCAAAACAAAGATAATTTTCATGCAACTGAGAGGGCCTACTTACTGTCTTTTTTAATCAGAGTTGTTTTTTATTTGCTTTCAATTTCCCTTTTTCTCCTGTGCTTTGTCCTTAATCGCAATGGCTATTTTCCTGTCTAGCTGGATGTCAGGTTTTACATTTTCAATTGTACAATATAGGGATGATACAGAAAAATAGCTGGGATGTTTCTGTGGTGGCAGTGTCAGTAATTTCCATGCATCAGTGAATGGGTTAATGATCGCTCTCCTACTAATTTCTATTCCCAGCCACGTGTAAATAATTCATGTCAACAGTTGCAAGCTTAATAGAAAAGGTGTCACTCACATCTGTGGGCATTGATTCAAAACCCAGTAGGAATAAGGACCCCATCAAACAATTGGGATAATTGTAGCCATCAGTGAAAAGGATCTGATTGGCCTGATTTGCTGTAAAGGGCTAATTTGATATGTTAAATCCAGATATATGGTAATCTGATAATTTTTTCAATTGCCTGGAAAAAGCACATGTGGAATCTGTGTCTCAGTAGGTGCTGCCCCTTAGAACAAAGCGATGGAACCCAGTGATGTTAAAAAAAAAAAAAAAAAAAAGAAAAAGAAAAGAGTAGCTTTTTGCTCAGTAGGGCTATTTAGTCTTTTTGTTTGTTTGAAACCAAATTAACTATTACTCAGTTTGCGATGGCAAATAGCAGTCCCCAGAACCTCTTTCACCTGGGGAGTAAATCATGTGCATTTCTAGTTCCAGTCCAGGTAATCCCATCTAATCTGTCATGGTTGGCTGATACAGTTTTCCTTTATGTATGCTTACAGTTATATCTTTACATTTTTGTCAATCTGGTTCAATTGCTGTACTCCTTATTGTCTCCTGGTAACATTTTTAGGTGAAGGAAGTAGTAAATCATTAGCTATCTGTCTGCTTCTTCCTAAATGACTGTCCATGCCTGTAGCTTTGCTGTTTTTTTTTGAGAGTTTCCTCTATGTAAACTTAGGGGCAGAAGGTGGAAACCTGCTGAAGTTTTCAATGCTAAATAAACTGGAAGCAAGTGTGTTACCAAAAATGACAAAACATCTTTAAAAAATACACTATCCTAAAACGTACAAACACTGAAGATACCTCTTTGTAAAATAAATTGTAAAAATGCCTGCAAACAGTACTGTGCAAGATGAGTTTGCCTGTATGCCATGGAACAGGTGCCTTGAAACAGTCTGAGTAGAAGTTCCCTTTGAAATACACTTGCAGACATTTCATTTCTGTGCCTGAACATATGTGTACTGCATGTTGGTAGCAGATGGCATTTGCAGCATTATTCACAGCTTTTACAGGATTGAAAACACAAAACATACAAAAAAAGACAACATTTTTTTTCTTTCCTCTAAATTGTGTGTATGTGCAAGGATGGGTGGGAAAAGCTCTGTACATGAATTCGCCTGTGTGGATGTTCTTTTAGCTACTTGCTAAAGATGAGATGACAGATGAGAGCTGGTTCTGTCTGCTTTCTGTTAAATAGCATCTTTTCATGCAAGTTGAGGAATACTTTACTGGCAAAACGTTTCTCAAACTCAGGTCAATGGCAGTCAAGTGCTCTTTCAGCTGAGGACGAATGAATGGTGTATGTGAAAGAAGTTGTGTGCTTTTAATGACTGTTTGTTTGGACATACAGTCGTCTGAGTGTTATTTTTTATTCTGATTCAGCAAATAATAGTACTGAGTACTGGCACCTGAACTTGTAAAAGCTGAGGATTAGGGTTGATCCATACAGCACAGAGCAAAGGCGGGACAGCACAACAGTGCAGGTGTTTATGCACTGTCTGTAACTAATATGAACATTTTTCCATGCACTCAAGCACAGAAAGAGGCCCTTTTTCCTAGCAGGACTTTTAAGAATGGAGCAAAGAAGACATTAATCTTCTTTTCTTCTTAGAGTTAGTTTCTGTTGTCTTCCTAGCATGATTTCTCCCCCTCAAGTGCTCACTGTGCTGACAAATCACTTTGTTGCTTGCTTTTTATGTTTTCCCATTTGTGTTCTGTTTACCAGCACCTGCCTTGCCTGGAAGCTGACAGCCAGGTGTTATTTGTGTCTCAGCCCTCTCCCAAATTTGTCTTTCAGTGTCTCATCCAGGATCTTTTCCCACCCTGCTGCTCTGATCCCCAGCCATTTGCATGCTGCTTTTAGGACTCTTTCCCTCGGGATGGGATGGAGGTTGTGAAGGTAACCTGAAGGTCAGTTGAGCAACAGTGGCATCCAGCGGCCTTCTTGGTTAATCGCAAGTTGAAATTTCTTAGTGCTGAAGCACGGCAAAATTGAGACTCTTCATTCTCCCATCTCATTTGTGAGTCTGAGTGAAAGAGGTGGGTTAAAGTGGGATATGCTGAAGACGAGGATGCCATTGTCTGCTAAGACATCTCACAGAGTCTAGGCATGTATAGTGCTTTTCACACGGGGGGAGTTCCAAACTCTGGGAGGCTCTGGCACTCTTAGATGTCATAGGAGAACAAGACAGCCTGAAAACCTGTTTCTCTCTAGGTGAGGGAATAATTTTTATAAATACCTTTGTGCTGTTACTAAATACTGTGTTTATTTTACCAGGATTAAAGTTTAATCAAGCCATAGTTGTGTATCTGATAATCCAACCTAAGAGCTTGTAATCAGAGTAACGGAGGAAGGTCAGCCTCTTCAGGAGGCCCAGGACTTTTTTGTGCTGGGCTTTCTGTGCATGTTACAGCGTTTCATAATCTCTCACTCCTACCCATTCAGAGCGTGAACTTTTGGGGATAAGTCTGCCATCTATGCTGGGGATGTATGGTAAATGTATGGTGACTTTCTCCTTTGGAAAGTGCAGAAAGCATGGCAGAACCAATAGATGTCATTACAGAACAAAACGCTAATGACTCTGTGTACTCCCTTCCAAGAAGGCCATTGTATAAGGTGTGTTTATGCCTGAATACCTAGCATAGTCACTTTTTCGTTGTTTGGCTGTTTATTTTTTTTTTTTTACAGAATTTTTTATAAACTCGTGAATCAAGTGCTTGATTTTCTTGCTGAGAGATCTCAGAGATTAATTTTTTTTTTACTTGTTTGGCATTTTAATTCAAATTTAATGTATATGTAAATATTTTCCCTCTGGCTGCTCTCTAATGAGGCATTGTTGCCATCCAGTCTTTTAATGAAAATGTGTCTGATTTAAAGAATACAATAACTGAACGTATTCTTTTGTTCTGTGTTGGTACAACTGTCTTAATACTGTGGAGTTTCTAGTCATTGCTGCGAAACAAATAATAGGAGTAAGCATTTAAATGCAATGAATCACACAGCCACCTGCACAGAAAGTTGTTTGAGAGGGCATGCAGATCCTTTTTCTTCTGTTCTGCAGAAGAGGGACGTTTATGAAAACACAATTATGAAATGGTAATGAAGTGTACTTACAGAGGACGGGGTCCCTGAGCTGTGCCTGCCTTTAGTCCAGAGCGTTACATCAACTTCTGTGTGAATGTTTCCAAAGTATCAACCAAGGCTGTTATATAAATTCCCTTCATATTTTCAGTGGCTAGTAAGGGCTTTTTAGCTTAATATCTGTATGAGCTTGGATTTGTATGACCTTGGTCATGTGGTGAATATGATAAGAAAATACAGCAGCAGGACAAAGTAATGGCATATCTGAAGGACAGCAAAGGCAAGGAGAGGAGCAAATACCTTTGCTGTCAATCTAAATTGTGACCAGAAGGAGCTCCGTTCTTAGCTCTGAGAGGATATTTGATTATCTTGTCATGTGAAGGCAACTGCTCCGTGTCTGATGACAGCAGTGAGAGAGCTGCCTAAAAAAAGAATGGATGAGTAGATCTTTCTGGCTGTGTTTTTTCTCTAAGACACAAACCAAATCTCAAAATAGTTTGTAAGTTAACACAGGTATGTTGAGGATTCTGTTGCTGGTTATTACAACTATAGTCACTGCATGCTTAGTTCTGTGGGTTTCATTCCTTTAATCTAATATCTGGTGTGAAAAATTTTAATGTGGCTGTGTCATTTAATTTTATTTATTATAAGACAAGAAAAAATGTAGACAGCTTTTTAAAACAGAAGCCCAAACAACGAACTAAAATGTTTGTTCAGCTAAAAAAAAAACTCTTTTCCAGTCTAGCACAGGTTTCCTAAAATGCTTTTATGCAGGTTGTTGTATTCAGAGGAGTGATCTGTTTTGTTTTGTTCTTAGATGGCTTATTGGTAGTCTCTTCTTCTTATGGACAGATTTTTCAAAGCAGTTTGAGTTTTTGTCTGCAGTTTAACATGACTTCTCATCCATGAAATTAAATGGTCTACAAAGCCTTCAAGTTTGGTTGTGAGCAGCTTATTCTTAAAAAGGCAGACTGTTGCATCTCACGGGGTCAAGATGCTGGCACCGAAATTCAAGGAGAGTATAGAACAAGTGGCAGCAGTAGTGGAACTGGGGCGTTGCTCATCGTTTTTAGGGTTGCAATACAGTCATGAGCACACTTTAATGAAAGACTTTGGCCAGGCATACAGGAATACATGTACATGGTACAAGTCTAGTTTACTATGACTGGGAGGAACATATAAAGCTGAGCAAAATCTCTTTCTTCTGGATTGGTTGCCCAGAATGAAAGAACAAGGTCTTTAGTACAGTATGTAATGAAGATCCTTTTGTAAGAAGCAGTGATGTTGTATACACGTACTTTGATATGCAGAAACATATCAGAGGTCTGCTGGAGTGAATGAGCTTATTCCTTTGCTTTCAGGATACTGTAATTCAGTTTTAACATCCTCTTCAAGATCTATAAAGCTGCTAGGATTAAAATTGTTCTACATTAAAATGCAAACCCAGCAAAGTCTTTTGGTTTTCTTTTTCATGTTACCTCATGTAATGTTGGCTCTGTGTCTAAGCACCTTGCAGTCATTAGCTCAGAATATATTTCTTCACTTAGCATTGTATTTTAATTTTAGGAGCCACAGTAGTTAAGGGAAGACTTGCTACAGAACTCCCGCCTACTTGGTTTTATTTATCCTTTGTGAAAGAAACAGGGAAAAGGAATAAATAAACTGTTGCTCCAAATATATTAAAATTTGCTTGAGAAATAATCACTGTTTTTGTTCTGTGTTTGTGTTTTGGTCACAGAGGAGGAATTGTTCAGTAATTTGTCCATATTCAATGAAACTTGCATGAAATGGCAAAGAAAAACTGGAAGACGAGGAATGCAGGAAACTTACACAGTAAGTGGGGGGCAGTATTTGAGACTGGGAGTAGTTTTGTCCTGGTTAATTTTGGTGAGTCATTAGTGGAAGTCAGTTCTATGGGTTTGGTTTGTATTGTAAGTTCTTGGCTCACTCTTCCAGTGCACCTCCCAGAACCCTAAAGGTGACTGGGTTAGGAAAGAAACGTATACTTGTCCCAGTGTTACTTGAAAGACTCAAAAGCTGTTGGGAACTGATTCCAACAACTGAAGTATCTAAATATTTCCTTGAAACTGTAAGAAGCATTTCAGCACAAGTTTGTGTTTTAGTGAAATTCCGTTGTAGAGCTGGAGGTCACATTGACATAGAAAACATTGCACAACGTGGTCTCTGTCCCTATCTGTGAGGCAAACATTTCAAGTAAATAGCCTATCACTTGTAGATACCGGATGTAACTTGTTTTAGAGATGCAACGTACATATATACACTGTGCCTTGCTCAAGAAATTCAACCACCTTATATTTCAACATTTTTAGAACTGTTTTTCTTAGAAGTTGAAAGCAACCTTTATAATTACTATTTTTGTCATCTGTAAAAGTAAGAATAAAAGTGAAGATATACATTCTTAGAAAAAATTGTTCAATTATTGAAACCGAAAACAATGCTAGAAGATTTCCGATGTTTTGGGAATAACAACAGCCCAGAGGCAGATTATTTTTTCTGAGCATGTCCAAATATAGAATCATAGACTGGTTTGGGTTGGAAGGGACCTTAAAGCCCACCTAATTCCAACCCCCTGCCATGGGCAGGGACACCTCCCACCAGACCAGGTTGCCCAAAGCCCCATCCAGCCTGGCCTTGAGCACCTCTAGGGATGGGGCAGCCACAGCTTCTCTGGGCAGCCAATGCCAGTGCCTCACCACCCTCTGAGTGAAGAGTTTCCTACTTACATCTAATCTAAATCTACTGTCTTGTGGTTTAAAGCCATGACTCCTTGTCCTATCACTATACTCCCTGACAAAGAGGCCTTCCCTATCTTTCCTGTAGGCCCCCTTTAGGCACTGGAAGGTCTCCAGAGCCTTTTCTTCCCCAGGCTGAACAACCCCAACTCCCTCAGCCTGTCTTCACAGGAGAGGTGCTCCAGCACTCATGGCCCTCCTCTGGACTCATTCTAATAGGTCCAGGTCCTTCTTGTGCTGAGGGCCAAATATGGAAAAAATAAAAATGGGATTACTTACGATCTCCAGGGTGGGGAGGTTAATACGGAAAATGCATTTTGAAGTCAGGTGATGATTTTGGATAACAATCCATCTTTCTCCTACTGTGTGATAAACGAATGTGGTTCTAGTTTGAGTGCTTTTATTGAGCACCAGTGAGATGGAAAAAACAAGTTCCAAATTATCTTAATGGTTCAAAACCAATGCTTTGCGTTGTACCCAGTGGTAACTGGCAAACTGTGGATCTCTGTTGTAATGTGGTCTGTGTACCTGCTTCTGCCTGAAATCAGTTCTTAGCAAGACACTTCAGAATAGTCAAAACTGAGGATGATGCATACGTAGATACATGCCATGAAACTCAGAACACAGTCTGGACTGGACTGCCCTGAGCTCATCTAGATAAGCTTTGTCTGTCCCTTCACCTCATACAAATAACCAGGGTTTTATTTCACAGTACTGAGAAGACCAGAGCAAAGCTTGGCTTTTATTGTTGCTTGGCACTCAGTCTTAATGCTGCTCTGTATAGCAAGGGTGAAAAACTGGAAAAAAGAAGAGGAAGTAGTGAGCAAATGTAGTTTCCAGTTGTATGCTGTACACAAGAATATTCCCTTACAGCTTGCTTTTCATGTTGGAGATGTCTTTAGGGTCCATGCTTTAAATCCATTCTATTTGTTGTAGAAGTAAACACAACAAACTCATTGTTTTAACAACCAGAAGAAATTAAAGATCTAATCTACAAAGTCATCTTGTTGCACCAGAACAGTTGGTCACAATCCTATTTTTTCAGTTGAACTGATATTCTAAGACAGGCGTTACCCAGATTCTCAAGGCTTAATTGAACCAGTATTCTGAATTTTGGGGAGCTACATACAATCGCAATATTGTTCTTGTTAATCCTTTAATAGTTTCATATACTTGGCCAAAGATGGGATGAGAAGACATTCTCAGAGGATGTGATACTTAACATCACTACGAGTGAAGATAATCCAAAGGTGTGTTTAGATCTCAACTCTGGCAGTAACTACGTGGTGAATATTACTACCATCTCTTCCACAAACATCAGCGTGTCAGTTACAGTAGCAGTTCAAACAAAGGGTAGGTTTTGTCTTGTGTTTGCTGTGCTTGCAGAACTTACTGTGGTGCAGAGTTGTTTGGAGCCCTGCAGACAAGATAACAGGCTGTTTCCTAGACTGTATCTTTCTTTATGCTCACTGCACAAATGTAGCTGCTACCACCATCCTATTTTTCTCAAGAGAGATGCTTTTCTTTCTCCTCACTGTAGTCATTTAATCTGTGATCAAACAAAGCTGTGACCGTAAGTGCCCTTCAAAAAGGCTTGGCAGTCTCGCTTCTTCAGGATTTGGCTTTTGACTAAAGCAGGATACGGTGCTGTTGCTGGCTACGTGCCAGAACTTCAGTCCGTGGCACAGTGCTCACTGTTTTCCATTCCTTGCCTTGATAACCAATTCTGTGGGAGAGTTCGCTGTTCCTGAGCTGTGTGATACTGATCTAAGTGATGTGAGCATTATAGATAATGCTCCTATGTTTAGCACTGATGAGCAGTGTTCTGGCAGTTTTTCAGTAACTGTAGAGAAGGCATGTTCTAACTGCAGGGTTCTGTAATATTTTGGTCATGGAAATTTGAGGCTTGCCTTCTGACACACTAATTCTAATGAGACAGTCCGTGAGAAATAATCGTCTTTGGAATCCACAATTATTTTTTTTATTTTTATTTTTTTCCTCAAGAGCTTTTTCCTAAAGGGCATCATCTGTGACAAATGGTTCTGTGGTAACTTTATTTTCATCAGAGGGTCCGAACCACTGGATGTTTGTCATTACACCCTTCCTCAGTCTGAGACGAATAAATCCTGTCTCGATTTTCCAAATAGCATGCTTGTTTTTTTTTTCCCAAAAGCCATTTTCTTGGGAAAAAATACTTGCTTTATTTACTGTATTCATCTGAAAAGAAATGAGGTTCTGCCTCCTCTTCAGGATAGAATTAAAATAAAAATCTTCCTTTATTCGCATCTACTCAAATTCAATTTGTTGTAGAGGGTGAAGTCTTTGTAATAATTGGTCCCTTTTTATTGTTTCTACAGTAAAGGAAGCTTTCAATAATGTGTTAATTTTTAATGACACGTGCTTGAAATGGCGGAGAAATATAAGGGGAGCTGATACGGAAGACAGATACTCTGTAAGTGATAATCCATATTTTGAATGAAAAATTATTTTACCTCTCTAGAAAACAATTTTATATAAATGATGTATGTGAATAATCTGTAATTTCTGAGGCACTTGTTGCCATCACTGTTCCTCACTCTAATACTCTCATAAAAAGTCAGGGAATAAGCTTCGTAGCAGCCTTCAAAAAAGAAATGTTCTACCATGTTCTTTTGTAGTCTCCTGTTTCTTACTTATTCTTTCCCCTATTGTACTGTTACCTGTCTGTACCTTCCCTATCAGTACTTTTTGCCTCCCCTATCTGTACCTTCAGCTTCCTCACATTCAGGCCCCAGACAAGTCTGTTCCAATTCCACAGAGTCAGTACACTCTGCCTTGTGATATGCCTCCAATCTTCCCTTAGCCCAGCAAGTCCTTTCTGTGTGAACTACCTCTGCCTGGACTCTGACCACCAGCTGTTATCTCAAATCTCAGAGTGCTCAGAGATTATCTAAAGGCATGGGATCCATTTAAAGGAAAATAATCATGGCTGAAACACAGAAAGCAGTTTAGTTTTTATTAATAGAAGAATGATCACGAAAGGCCTTAAGTTAATAACTTCAGATTCATTTTGGATGTCAACAACAAAACAAACGCACCAAAAATCCAACTGAAACAAAAATACTGGGTCTGTAAGTTTCCCTGGAACCATATCTTTGTCAGCAGAAACCTGAGGTTACTTGGCATTTTGACGTAGATCAAAATGGCTTGATTTTCACTTACTCTTCATAGTCAAACCAGAGATGTATGCATGTGAGCTTACTTTCGTAGCTCATCGCTTTGCACCATGAGGATATGCTACAATGAAAGTGCACCATTACTGGAAGTCTGCACGTTAGGAAGCAAGCAAGACTTGGGGAAAATTATGGTTTTCAGAGAAAAGAGGATAGACAGACTATCAGGAGGACAAGTGAAAGAACTAGCACACTGTCAGAGCTGATCAACAACAGGGACTGCACTTGTCAAATTTTGGAAGCATTTGAATTAGAATAACTGTCAGTGCCAGTAGTTTTGGCAGTCTGTATGCAATGATGTGTTTTTCTGCGGTTTCTTCCGATTAAGAGTACGATATGAATGAATGCAAGTGATATATTAACACATTACAATTTCCATGCCATGATTGTTTGGTTTCAGTTTCATGTGCAAGGCCAGCGTTGGTATCAGAAGGAATTCTTGCATGAAATGACCTTCAACCTTACCACACACAAGCAGGCTCCAGAAGTTTGTTTTGATTTGCAGCCAGGCACCAATTACTCTGTTAATATTTCCATGGTAGCTTTGAATTTTTCACTGATGGTTTCAATGACAACGCAAATCACAGGTAGGTCCTGCCATTTATATGTTGTATTTACTAAAGGACCTGTTGGGTGCAAAAGACTCAGGTGAAACAGCATGGTTGATCTCAGCATTGTGTGGTGGGCTGTCAAAAGGGCTGTTTCTGTGCTCATTATTCTTCATTATTATTCCCTTTAATGGATTTAACATGTTGACAGTCCAGTGGTTGAAGGAGGAGAGAAATGGGGCGCAGTGTTTCTGAAGTGTTGTTTTCACACAGCAGGGAAAAGGCAGTTTGGTGGGTTAGACATTAAGTATCTAGGGGAGCGGGGTTCAATTCCCAGCCCTGTTAGATGTTAAGTGAGTTACTCTTTCAGTGCCAGTTTTTTCCACCATGGTTATAAAAGCAGAATAGATATCACTAAAGTCTACAAGGGTCCAAAGTACAAAGAGTCCTGTAGATAGATGTCTTCATCTATAATTAGTAGAGTACAAAACATAAAAGGCATTTGATCAAAAAGCACACTGTAGGGAGATAGTCAGCTTCAGGATTTTGCAAGATATGTGTATGGTACTAAAATGTCACGATTAAAAAAAATTATCCTTAACTCATTGTTCAGAATAGTTTTGCACCACCCCTATACTGTCAGACTTTCTGTATTAGATTATTATTATTATACTATGAAATGCAGTGCTTGGTGCTAGTACCTTTCCTTCCTGTTTGGTTGGAATAGATAGGTAAGAAACCTTAAAGCTCTCTGGGCGTATGTAACTCTTTCAGCCATTAGGTGGAACCAATTCTCTTCCAACTGCAGATGAAGAACTGGAGATATGCAGTTTTTGAAATTCATAGTATTACAATATTTTCAAAAGTAAATCTAAAGTTTTTGGACTTGATTGAAAGGCAGAACATCATGTTTCCTAAAGGTACTGTGTAGGGTATACAATGACGTGGATTTTCTTTTAAATGACGTTGCAGTAATGATTTGGTAATTGATTTTCATAAGTTGCCTAGCTGTGACTCAAAGGTAGCATCCATGAGTACATGTAGCTTCGTAAAAACTAATAAGCTGTCTCAAGAGTTTGGTTGACTGAGGTAATTACGAACACATACTCAGAGTAAAGGCATTCCTCTTTTCTCTGTCATCCTGTCGTATTTCCTAAACCCTACGGGACTGCATCAGGTCACTTACTGAAAAGAGCTCTAGAGAACACTTTGCAGCAGGTGCTGTGTGAAGCGGTGTTTGTGACTTGGCAGCTGGCACGTTTTGCCTCTCCACTGAGTTAGTGCTTAACAAATACACTTGTGTAGCCCCAGAAAAGATCTTCGCATAAAAGTTAGGTCATTGCCATTTCGAAGGGAGATCCTGCCACAAGCCATGTTATATCTGATAGTTACTTCTCTCAGTGAGCAATAAAAGGTAGGCATTGCTCTGCCGTCTTTTCCTGAAGTGTGTCACACAAACACTTTATATTGTGCTTTTTTTTTAAATGAAAGCCAAAAAGTTGAAATGGGTCTTTTTGTGGTTGAAATTGAGTGAAAATTACAAAGCCAACAGCAATCATGCTGTTCACAAAACATGCAAAAAAAAGTTCACAAAACAATGAGAATCTAACTAAGATTTTTATTTTTATTTTTATTTTCTATTTCAGCTGGTTCAAGATGAAAAGGAAACAGTTAAAATAATTCTTTTGGCAATATCCCTTTGAGTTCCATGCCTTCTGTATGGGAGGGGAATTGCATTATCTTTACAAGCAACTTAATTTATATAATAACTACTTACAATTTTAGAGTAGGTGTATAATTTGCTTCTTCATTTGTCCAGTTATTTTGTAATTATGTACGTTGTTAGACCAGATGGTTGTGTTTCTGTAGTGGGTGGAATGATCTCAGTTTTTCTGCCAGCTTAAGTTTGAAAAGTGTCGTCTGTCTCTCATGGTTTTCTGGCTAAACAGTACTGTGTAAATGCAAGATATGCCTTAAGCACAGAAGCACTAAAGAAGCTGAGACTTGCACAGATGTTTTACTGTTAATATATTGGAAGTGGCCTGGTTTATTGTCTAAAGTTTCATGTAGCATCTGCTAACAAATGTACATTCAGTTGGTTTATTTCCCCAGCTAGGGGCAAATCCACAGTCTGTTAGGTGTTGCATCTCCTAGACTTCCACACATCTCTCATATTTTGAGAGTTTGGGGAGTCATACCTGCAGAGTTTCAAATACTGTGGAAAAAAAATGTCACAGTTGGATGAAGATTTAGTTTTCTGACAATGTGTATAAACTCTTGAGAGTGTTGCAAAATACTGTAAGTATGTAAATGCTAGCAAGTTTTTTTTTTTTTTCCAAGAAGGAGGACTTGTAAATGCATGAGAAACCTACTTCTACTTCATATATCTGAAACCAGGATATATTATATCCATAGTATTTCTAAAGAGGAAGAAAAACCCCCAAAATTTGGGACTCAGAAGCCTGCTTCTCATCCTGGCAAGTAGCATCCTTTAAAAATAGTTCTGTGCTGAGCACATAGTTGTTTTTGCCGATCATCTTGTGGATGGTAAATATAGTCTACCAAATGCTTTGTGGATCATTGAAATTCTGCTCCTTTCATACTTCCAGTGACAGACATCTCACACAGTCTTTTATGTCTTCTTAGCTTATTTTAGACAAGCTCTCAGCACCTGTCTACTCAAGATAGGAAATTAAGTCAATTATAAAAAGTAGTTAGGCAGCAATTACATTGTAGATGTGAAAAGATTGTAACAAGATCGTCTTTTAAACCAGAAGGGAGTTGGTTTTTTTTCTATTTCCAAGGAAAAGGAGTGTGTCTTCCGGGTGCACTTTGTCTTTCATAATTTCTGTCAGGATTACTATAATTACAGGCAGTTATGTTGCTCTTCTTTTTGGTAGATTATTTGTAGGCATGCTGAAACAAGTCATTCTTCTTAATTTCATTATCTGTTTTCACATACAAATTTAAGAAAACTGAGTTTTATAACAGCTTTCAAGTGTTTGAAAAACAGGATAATAGGCAAAGACTTAATGCAAGGGCTTTCACTTCTAATATTCTAAATAAGAGTAACTTCTTCAGTTGAGATACGTTATAATAATACTGATATTTGCTTTGGGGTAGAGTCTCATAATGGACACGTGACAAAATTTTGGTCTTTGGGATGTTTGTTAATGCCTGCTTATTTATGGTGTCTGGCTAATATTCTTTGTTTTAGACATGGTCACTGTGACTTAAGGCGTTGTATTTGTAAGACAGAATTTTCTTGACACTAGAAGTAACTGTCTTGTGTCTGAATTGCTAAATAGGGAAATCTTGCATTTCGTTCTTGTAAAATTATTCATAATAGATTTGATGACAATTTCTCATTACCCTTCCTACTCTCAATTTTTTGCTCAAAATCAAAAGTATATTTTGAGTTTGTAGTACGCTTAATGTTCACACTTGCTGCCATTTCTTACTTATCAGTACATGCACTTTCTGTTGATTTTGGGTGGGTTTGCCATATAGCTTGTGTGTGTATCTCAGACAGCAGAAGTAGTTCCTTTGTCTCTCAAATACTATTCCTTTTGTTTTAGTCCAGGGTATATGTGCTGGCCACATACTCTTGTATGTGTATCCTCTCTCTCTTCCTATGAGCGTGTAAGTTGGAATTCACAAGCAGGGAGTCCAGAAAGTGATTTGAATTAGAAGAATGAAGTTCATCGCGTACTGAGTATAGTCTTCTAGAATTCTGCTCTGTGGCCTTCATATGTGGAAAAGGTACTATATTGGACTTGACGATCTTGACAAGTCTTTTCCAGCTTAAATGATTCTATTAGAGATGAGGTAGAGAAGTCTGATTTGTGTGTGTGCCCGTGGGTGTACAGGGCCACACATAAAGGATACGTTGTTCTGCTCTGTTGTATTGTGGGAAAAGATTTATGCTTTCTTTCAAAGAGGGAGTTCTTTAAGGTCTGGAAATGGAGAGGGAAAATCCAATCTGCTTTCCAGTAAGGAAGTAAAAGACTGTTGGGGAAGTAGTGCTTTGACAGCTCTTACTCTGACAGCAAATTATATGCCTCCAGAGAGTCCATTACAGTGAGCTGCTTCAGAGCACTAGTATTGCAAAGGAGCTTCTGGCTTTTGTAACAGAGAAAAGGGAGTGAATAAAGCCTGAGCATGAAAATCATTCTTTTGTAAGGAGGAAATTAGCTACTGGTTCTGTAAACATTTCTATACAAATTCCATGGTGTGTGCTTTGTATTTATGCAAAGACTATTCAAATGCATAAGGTCATATGAAACCTACTTATATCACAGAATGGCTTGGGCTGGAAGGGACCTTAAAGATCACCCACTTCCAACCCCCTGCCATAGACAGGGATGCCACCCACTAGATCAGGATGCAAAGGGCCTCATCTAACACTGGTCTTGAACACCTCCAGGGATGGGGCATCCACAGCTTCTCTGGGCAACCTCTTCCAGGGCCTCACCACCCTCTTGAGTGGTGAGAAGATTTCCTCCTAATATCTAATCCAAATCTCCTCTCTTTTAGTTTAAGCCCCGTTTTCCGTTCATTATCTGCCCGAGCAAGAAGTTGGTCTCCATCTCTTTTGATAAGCTCCCTTTAGGTATTGAAAGGCTGCAGTGAGGTCACCCCAGAGACTTCTTTTCTGTAGGCTGAACATCCCCAGCGCTCTCAGCCTTTCTTCACAGAGGAGGTGCTCCAGCCCTCTGATCATCTTTGTATCCCTTCTCTGGACCCGCTCTAACAGCCCCACATCCCTCTTGTGCTGGGGGCCCCAGACCTGGACGCAGCACTCCAGGAGGGGCCTCACAAGGGCAGAGCAGAGGGGCACAATCACCTCCCTTGCCCTGCTGGCCACCCCTCTGTTGATGCAGCCCAGGACGCAGTTGGCCTTCTGGGCTGCAGGCACCCACTGCTGGCTCATGTCGAGCTTTTCGTTCACCAGAACCCCCAAGTCCTTCTCTGCAGGGCTGCTCTCAAGGAGTTCTTCTCCCAGTCTGTGCTCCTCTCTGGGATTGCCCTGGCCCAGGTGCAGCACCTTGTGCTGGGACTCGTTGAACCTCATTAGGTTCATGTGGGCCCACTTCTCCAGCCTGTCCAGGTCCCTCTGGATCACATCCCTTCCTTCTGTTGTGTGACTGCACTGCTCAGCTTGGTGTCATCTGCTAACTTGCTGAGCGTGCACTCGATCCTACTATGTGATTGATAAAGATATTAAACAGTACCTGTCCCAAGACAGACTTCTACTTCTCAGTTATTTTTCTGACCTCATTCATAACAAGATTTTTTTCATAAATACCTGTGAAATCATGATCATTCTCATCAACTCTATTATTGTGTTCAACAGAACAGTTGATACAGATGATGGAGTCTATGCTTTATAGTCTGTGCTTTATACGCTGACCAAAATTCTTTACTTTTGTAGTATCTTCCATCTGTGTCAACTGGGAGTTCTTTAGTATTACTTCAAGTGGTTCTTCACAAATTTATAGCCGTATACCGGCACTGATCTTTGTTTTCCTTAACTAGTTATTTCAACTCATATTTTCCAAAATGATTGAAATTCAAAAAGGGAAAAATTCAAGAATAAGCTGCATTGAGGAGGAAGGTAGATTTAAGGACTATCCAACCATGAATTCATACAAGAAAAGTCGCTCCCCACACAACCTGCTAGTATTTCTCTTTCTAAGATACAGTATTTAAAGAAGATTATTTAAGTCATCATTTTCTGTGGATATGGTCTTGGTTCATTCCCCTCCCTTCTTCCCTTCCACCTGTTAATAATGTTTTTCTCCAAACTAGAAATCTCTTAAAGCAATTATACTGGAATATATACTATAAACTTAGTTACTCTTCAGACAGCAGTATAGTAAAAAAAAAAAAAAAAAAAAATCCCTTTCCTTTTCTATTGAATCAGTGCCTCTGTCTTATTATTGTGTACATTTTACAGCAGTGTTTTTGACTTCCTTGTTTTAAAATCCAGTAAAAATGTTTTTTGGACATACAGCCTTGGAATAACCGTTAAAAAAATAAAACCACACAACCCTTCTTTTGCAATAAATAAGATCACACAAATGGCATTATTTCAGCAATGGTTGTTTTCAATTATAACTTGGCCTTAAGAGAAATCTTTGATTTGACTTCCCTGAACTTGGGAACAGTTACCATCTGTTTTTGGACTTTGTGATTTAGTTCCGTTATTATTTTTAAAGCTTTATCACTAGCACAAAATAACGAAGGGAAGCAGTAAACAGGACTATGCTGACCCCAAACAAAGGTTTTTTAATAAGAAACAAATTATCCAGCTTCAAAGGTTTTATATGTAGACCTATTTAGCATGGTGTAGGGATGGATTTTTGCATTGATTGTTGACATGTCTGTACAGGACAGATCTGTGCTACAGCTTTTTTTGCTGGCATTGTATTTCCAATGGTGCGAAGGTCAGATGGCAGGAAAAGCATTAAATATTCCTGTTACCAGTACTGGAGAATGCCATAAAATTACCCACGTTCTTCATTTTGCAGCAGTTTGCAATTTCCAAAACTAAAGAAAAAATAAACCATAGAAACATGGACTCATTCAGGTTGGAAAAGACTTCTAAGATCATCTAGCCCAACCTTTAACGTAGCATTGAAGTCCACCATTAAACCCTGCTGCTAAGTGCCACATCTCCATGTTTCTTGAAGTCCTCCAGGGGTCGTGACTCAAGCACTTCCCTGGGCAGCCTGTTCCAATGCCGCACAACCCTTTCAGTGAAGAAATTTCTCCTCATATCCAACCTGAACCTCCCCTGGTGCAACCTGAGGCCATTTCCCCTCATCTTATCACTTGGTGCTTGGGAGAAGGGCCCAATCCCCCACCTCACTACAACCTCCTTTAAGGCAGTAGTAAAGTACAATGAGGTCTTCCCTGAGCCTCCTTTTCTCCAGGCCAAACAACCCCAGCTCCCTCAGCTGCTCCTCCTAAGGCTTGCTCTCGAGAACACTTTTACACCTAAATGTACATGTTCCATTGTGAAACACTTTAATGATGACTGAAAGTGAAGTGCCCACAGCATGCTAGCTTTTTCTGAAGAGTATGATTACAGTGTAACGTTTTTTTTCTCCAGCATTGAGGCCTGTGTTGTTTTCCTGTGCTTTTGCAATGGCACTTGAGAAAGCAAGTGCACTTGTTTCCTGCAGCCTGGCTTCATGTTCAAAGGGACACTCAGCACATCGATTCTTAATGTAGAAAATCAGCGTGATGATGAAATGTCTAAGCACTAGAAACCCAACATTGCTGTGACAAGTGCTAAGAGCAGGACTGCGTCTTGATGTATTTCTTGCTATGTTTTACTGCATTTTCCTGGTGCTGCTACAGGTATTAGTCTGTTTTTTTGGTGAAAAGTAAAAAGTAAACAAACAAAACAAAACAAAAACACAACCAACCAACCACCAGTACGAAAAAGCGACAAAGAAACCTTTACAAAGGTTAGCTGTCAACAGCACCTGAACACACTGGAGAATCTTGCTTTCTTCTCACAATCCACCTGGTACAAGTATTTATCTGTTGATGGTATTCCCCTTTTCCCTCCACCATTTCTATATGGTGTTAAGTCAGTAGTTCCTCCATGTGGATTTTTGACTCTGAACAGTATGATGTCTTTAGAGCAGATATTTTTGGCAAATGCTAAATTTCTGGAAGGACGCTCCTTTTTAAAAGTTCCTAGTGACCAAATATTGTGTACAGAGTAACTCCTTCAGAGTTTCCTTACTGTTTACTGAAGCAAAAATGAAACCCGTTCCTTTCATGTATCATTATTATCATTAGTTTGCATTGTTGCAGGCTGTTTGCTCTTCTTGCTAAAGCAGACAGTTGTCTTAATTGTGCTTGATGTTTGTAGTAATTTGTATTTCTTAACAGCAACTAAAAATAGCGGAAGACACTGAGTGCTAAAACCACAGTAATTCGCAGATTTTGTTCTCTTTTGCCCCCCTTCTAGGGCTATCAGTGGTAGACATCAGTTTGTTTTCATATACTGCATTTTTCCTGTCATTTTGGAACATGTAATTGTCATGAACTGTGCCAGCAGTGGTTTTGCTGCCTGTTCCCCTTTTGCAATCAATGCTTGTTTGAAAAAAAAATGCAAAACCATTGTATGCATTGCATATTCTACCTGGCATTAAAGAAGAAATTCCCAGTTTTTTTCTTGGATATTGGAAAATTCACAAGAGAAATTAACAATAGTGTCTCTTGGTCGTACTGGATATGAAGGGAAAGGTAGGTATGAGAAATGTACGAGATAAATCTGCCCTGACAGAATGTATATTCCTATCTCCGGGTCCACTGGCAGTGTCTCTTCTGAGGAACCATTGAAGTTAAGGGAGGGTTTGCAGGTCTTAAGTTCTGTTTACTTATCTTTGCAAGGTGTAAAGGACATAGAGCTTGACTGTCAAATATTACTTGTTCATTTATTTTGTTCAGCTAGAAATAGCTAGTCCATAAATGTTAAAGTATCTGTAGTCACAAAAGTATTGAGATGACACTCCAAAGTAAAGACCAACTCCTGTTCTTGCAGGCAGCCATGTAATAAACTTCATTAACTCAGGAAACTATATGAAAGGATTTTCTGCCTTGTCTTCTGCTAGAGAAAAGCTTCTCTAAAACATTCAGGCTTTGCCGGATGCAGATCTTACTCTCGTTTCAATCTTAATCGTTCATAACTGGCTTCTTTGTGAGTGGTTTACCCATAGCCTGGTTTTGAAGAGGACCTGATAAAGGGAACTGCCAGGGCAATTAGTTTGGCTAGGTAAGCTAGCCAAAGGGTAGCTTTGTCAGGAGGATCTCCTGAGGATGATTTTTACCAAGGGCAAGGTAGGGTTTTCCTTCATAGGGATATATGTCTGGCATGTTGTGTTTATTTTGGGTACGTTATACTTACGTTGTTCCTTTCCCATCTTGGTGCTATCTATTTAAAGCAGAGATCATGTAGGCTCTCAAATTTCATTTTCAAAGGTATGAGACAAGTTTCTGGTTCGTCTCGTATTCATTATTTGTATAGTACTTTTTTGTAGTCATCCTCTGCACTGGTTTGATTTAGCTCTGTTGGACTGATTGGAACTTCAGACTGTTGTGAAATTACCACGCTTGAATCCTCTGTACCTGTGCTGGTATTATTCTAGTGTTGCAGAAATCTATTTCTTAGGCTTTTTCAAGCTGCAATTTCTTTTTTTCTCCTTTTTTCTTTTTTTTTTTTTCTGTTACCATTCTGGTGATCTGGTGACTAACAGTCATTCTAAGGTGGTATTCCTACTACTCAAGCAAACCTTAGAAATACAACAAAAAAAATCATGTTAGTAGCCCCATGGATATCTGCCTTTCACATTATGCTGTTGAATTGCATCCCTTTTCTTCAGAACAACAGCTCTCAAGTTCAATCAGTTCCTCTTGTGTAACATCCCCATACTGCTTTGATTTTACACTGCCTAGCATTGTTTGAGCAGCATGCTCATCTCTACACACACAGATTTTGCACCATGATTGTTAACAAGATGATAGTCTTGGTACTTCCTGCGTTCAGTCTTGGAGGAACTGTCATGACCTTTCTGCACGCCAGGACTTCCGCTTTCAACATTTTATCTTTTTCTAGCTCCCCATTTACCAGTTCGTCTGTAAAAACTTTACAGTTTTTCTGCCAACCCTCATTTTTTCCAGCTGTACTGATGATTTTCTGTAGGTCAAAATGTATGTACACCTGCTTCTATTCCAGCTGTTTGAAAAGTCCACATATCTCAGCAAGGATTTGCCTGATGTGTCTTAACTTTGGCAAATGTGCCTTGGTTTTCTTGTTTGTCTCCATGACATTGATTATTCTTTCAAATGGCACTCTGAAGCCTTGGTTTTCCTGCAAACAAGCACTGCATTTGTTACTCAAAGTCATGTAAACAGTTTGATAGACCAGTTTTCAAACAGCCTAGCCATACCTGTAAATATCCATGCTAGTTCTTTTGGTTTTCTGGGGTGATACTATCTAAACTTCACACTCTGCCCACCCCAGCTGCACACACCAAAGCTCTTTTCGTTTGTGCTTCTAGGCTGATAGTGGTAATTTCCATTACCATAGCACCGATCTCTGTCAGTCTGCAGCTGTCATTGTTGCCATCAAAACTGGCAGCAGAAAGTGTTCGTTCTGTTTTGGCCTTGATGCAAATTCCCACTAGAACAAATTAGAGCACGGTACCCATATCGAAATCCAATTTAAGGAGCTGGATATCACTAGCTGATTGTGTGCAGTAACTATAGAACTTGCCTTCTTGAAAGTACTTTTGGCTCTGATAAATTTTCCTTTATTCATACTGACTTATTTCTCATAGTGGGCTATGTGCCCAAAGATTTACATTTTACTTCTCCTTGACCATTTCAGTTAGTCTACTAAATAATATTGCTTCTTCCTATAAATCTTTCCTGTTCTTTGCAGTCTGCCATTATTCTTTGTATCTCTGTTCTGCCCAAGTGGCACATGTACTTCAATGCAGGCGTTTGAGTTAGGGTTGCTGTTTCATTGTGCTCATATTTGCCCAGTGTTTTTCTTGACCAGTCAGACTGTAGCCACTGGGGTTTGAAGTTTGGTTGATAGAAGAAGTCTGGGGGAAGAAGTAACTAGGAACCCTCATGCCTGCAATATTTCTAAAACCTCTCTGAAGTGCTGGTATTTGTTTACTTTTTAGATCCCCCATTCCCAGATGTAGAATTTGTTGCAGCAAAAGGTTCTGCACCCTTGCTCAGACTCCGGAAAGCAGAAGATCGAAATGGGCCGATCAGGTTTGTCTATGAGCACTCATTACCCTTTGAAGAAACATTCTGCAGATTTATGTTACTTCCATATTGGAGATTTTTGTTTGGATTAGATTTTTTTGTTGTTGTTAGTAATGGGAGAAAAGTTAAGCTGTAACTCCCAGTTTTTCCTCCCTTAGCAGAATATTTGGCTAAAGACTTCCCTACTTCCTGGACCAAAATTCTGTTTTTGATAATTCTGAGTTCTCAGTGTTGTTTTTTTTTCCCCCCTTTATCCACAGTAAAGTCACACTAGATTTTTATTGATGCATCCAAGAGCAATACAACCCCTGTAATTTTTGTTTTCCAATGAAGTCATGCAGCCAGAATTTTTTTTTCTAGGACACAGAGGCAATTTAGAACAGTCTGTATTTACGCGTATGCTGAAGTAGTATTTTCACATTAGAGTATTACTACCAAAATACATTTCTAGAGTAAAAGGTTTTATATCTTGCTAAGTGCTGTTTGTGAAAGAAAGAGAAGAATTATTAATTGTAATTCAAAAATACATATATTTTCTGTAAAGCAGAAAACATTTGAAAGCTGATAATATATCGGGAAATGACTAAGTGTAACAGCTGTAACAATGACTCTTCGTACTTTTGAATACCATAAACAAAACATTATTTTGAGAGGTTTGGAGACAGATGTAATTAATTTTGTACAAATGGTATCTGTCCTCTCCTTGAAACAGAAAAAGTCTTGTTTCTCAGAAATTAGGCATTGTTTTTAGAGGCCAGTGATGTCTTCTGTTTCGTAGATGAACTTAAGTGTAAGGTGAGAGAAGCCAAAGGCAGCCTGCAGTAATTTGGTTTGATGCTCTTCTGAGTATGAATGGGCATGTTAATTTGCATGTGACAAGGAGTCCCGGGTTTAAACTGTGCATGCATTTATTTCAAAATGCAAGGGAACACTCACAGAGAAATATTTCAGTACAAGAAGAATTTGTATTGGACATTGATTAAAAGCAGTTAAGAGGTTATATGTAGAAAACATAATATGAAAATGTAATGAATATCTGTTGCTTATTATATTGAACTGAGGGCTAATGTTTACTTTTTTTTTTGTTTCACTCTAGTCTTTATCAAGTGATTGTGCTTCCTCTGGGTTTGCAAAGTACTTTTATTTGTGACTCCTTTGCTGCTGCAACTTTCTTTAGCAACACCACTGACACTAAGGGATATGTAGCAGCTGAATTTCAGGCGAAGGATGTTGCTGATAACATGCCAGTTGCTCTTGGAGACAGACATTACTACGGAAAGTTTTATAATGCTCCTTTAAAGCTGGGAAACGAGTACTGTGTTTTTTTGAGAATAATAAGCGAGTGGAATAAGGTAATGGATGTTCTAAAACCTTTTCTTTATACCAGTTGAATGAAGTGTTGCTGGGGAAAAAAAAAAGGAAAACGTTAGCTTTGTGTTAAATTTTTATGATGCTGTTTGACAGAATTAGATTAAATCTGAAGCCTCTTTAAATAACTCTTGTAATTCCATACAGATATTTATCTCATTGTAACATTGGAGCAGCTCTGGATGCCAAAAGGCAAACAATAGAAAGAGCTAAATATGAAGGGCCATCTCTTCCCTGCACGATTAAGGGTGTCTATTAGGCGAGAACTTGGTGAAAGAGATTATTGTGAAAACCTGCAAATCTCTCTTTAGCAATGAAAAATTCTCTCGGTTTTGAATTGTAAGTTATATTCCAGTTCTCCAAGTGATAAGGGAAAAGTATATTTTGGCATGTGTGTTACCTTCTGAACAACAGAGAATGTCAACTCCATCTCTTTTGAGGAAGCTTTGTCGGAAAAACCATGCTACTAGCATTTTTTTATTTCATTTTTTTACATTTTAAGGTAAATATGTATTTTATTTAGAAACAAAATGTTTCTTAACTGTAGGTTTCTCTCAGCTGTTCAGTGTTCCAGTGTTTTGCCTCCCACAATGTCATTATGCCACTAGTTTTCCAGTCATTATCCATCTCAATGGTCAAGAGGTTGTCAATCTTACGGCCTCAGCAGTAGGTAGTTTTTCTCCCATGCACTGTAATTTTCACATGCATACAGTTCCTGAATGTCAAATGTAAAAACAAAATAAACCACCACCTACTAAACAAAAAATACCCGAAACACCTAAAAGCTGTCTCAGCCTGCTGTCCATAACATGAAAATAGAGTTCTGGGGCCTTGTGTATGCACCACGAAGCAAGGAAGCAGGCAAAAACTCATCTGTGAGTCACTTGTAAATAATTCTGTGTAATTTTGGATGCCTACACCCAAATCTGAGTAAGTGAATACAGCTTCTGGTAAGAAATATAACTGTTTCAGTCCAAACTGAGTGAAATAAAGCAAATACATGTAAGAGCTGTTGCTGGTATTTATTAATCAGTGCAAAGTATGTTTTTTGTTTTTTTTTTTGTTTTGTTTTTTTTTTTCTACTTTAATAATAGCCCATGAAGTTTTGTAGCACAGACAACTTGGTTTCTGATCCTGATACAAGTCTGTAACTTGTCATAAATTTTTAATTATTTGCGTGAGGCAGTAAGTAGAGAAATGACATCTAAAGACATTTGGTTCAGGAGAAATAAGCCCAAAATATTCCAGACTTTGGATGTCAGACTGTATTTTTTAGAAGAATTTACTCCGTGGAGCAGGATTGTTATTGACAGAAGTATATAAAAGTTTAGCCTGTCTAAGCTTTCCTAAATAAGTCTGAGCTCAGTTTATACATTGTAGGGTTTTACGTATTGGTTTCCCCAGCTCTTTCCCTTTTGATGTTTTCTGTTACTGGGGAACATTACTTATTATTATTTGTGTTGAGGCTTTTCCTGCACATGACAGTGCAGACTGCTTAAGCAGCTCTGCAAGCTGTTTGTTGAACTGCTTCTAAGTTATATTCTTATTCTCTTTGATATAGAATATTTCCTGTTTTTTTCATCTTCAGCATTGCCAGACATATTTTCTAGGCCACCAATTTAATGGAATATTAATACTTTTATTTGTAGAAGTCACTCTTGGCTTCCTTTCATTACACATTCACACACACACATCGGCTTCCTTTCATTACATAAAACACATTAGTTCCCTAATATACACTTTCCTGTATGGCTTTTCTTAATAAATACGGTACATAAAGTTATAACAGTTACAAATCATCATTAGGGTTGAAAAGACCAGACAACTTTCATTCCCGTCCCTTCTTCTTCGAAACGGAACATTTTCTTGTAACTCATAAGTATTGGTTTGTCTTCAGTTCTCACGCCACCATATTTTGTACAACTGTTGGTATTAGAGAAGTTCCAGGAATTCAGAATTCTAAATTGAAGTCTGTTGGGTGCTGAGAATTTCTGACAGTCTGATCACTAAGGTGACTGAATTTGGACTCTAAAATTGCATATTTAAAAATCTTTCTAAAATACGATCTTTAATTGGCCCTCACTTATTATCACATCTGAAATCAGGGCACTTCTTTACTGCGAGAGTGACAGAGCACTGGGACAGGCTGCCCAGAGAGGTTGTGGAGTCTCCTTCTCTGGAGATATTCAAAACCTGCCTGGATGCCATCCTGTGCAACATGCTCTAGGTGATCCTGCTCAACAGGAGGATTGGACTGGATGATCTTCAGAGGTTCCTTCCAACCTCAGACTGTGATTCTGTGATTCTGTGCCTACATTTCTATTTGAATACAGCCAAAGTGCCTTCTGGCTCCAGGTCCCTTCATGCTGAGAATGGTGTATTTTGTGTCATACATGCTACAAAATCATGGCTAGGTTGTGATTTTTTTATTGCCGTTATTCCTCCATATACCCAACATATCTTCTTTGTAGCAAAGGTGGGAAAATCAGTTCAGATAAAATTTTGTGGACATGGTAATGACAAGTAAGCTATTCTGTCATACTGAGTTCACTTTCATTTATCATTTTCTCATATTTGGAAGCCCTGAGAAAGCTGTCTGCTGTGTGGTTTTTATTTCCTGCTTATTTTTCAAGGTGGAGGACCAGAAATGCATATTTCAGTTGTGCAAGACATTCAGATGTGTTAAAAGGCTAATCATATTATCTGAAGAGATCATTGGGAATGTAAAAGGAAGTCAGTTAGGAAGTTAGAGATAATAGAAATTACCATTTTTCATATCGATGAATTTGGCAATTAGAATATAGGAATGATGGAGACAAGAGGATGGTTTGGGAACAGACAAGGAAAAACACTACTTAAGTGGAACAAATTGTCCACCCTTGGAAGTGTTGTTCTCTGTAAAGGATGTTTCTAATCAAATAACTCAGTCCCATGTGGTACCTATTTTTGTCTCCAGTGATTACTTTATGGATTCCATGCTGTGCAAAGAGCCAAGGCTCAAAGTGAAGGGCCAGAAATAAAAAGGTGCTTCAAGCTTAAAATTATTTGAGAATAATTTCTTTAGTATAACTTTTGTTCAGCCTCAGTCTTCAGTGTCAACATCAGCTGTTTTGGAGCGAACAGTTTATTCATGTAAAAAGTAAGAGTAGTACTGTGAAAGGTGAAGGTAACTCAGTTCTGTAACATGCAGTATTTTCAATAAAAATCCGAGAGATTTTTTTAAAAAAATTAATCAAAAATGGCCTCTGCTGGCAGAAAAGTTAGTTAAAACTAGCCCAATAAGAAATCAGCTAAGAAAAGTGTATGTGTACAAGACGTTTTCTCTTTTCTCCAGAAGTCTTTTAAGTGTTCATCTCTGAAAGGAGTTTCTATCCCCAGTTTAACTATTTTCAGTGTAGAAAGCTGAATACCAAGGTTGAAATCTGGAGTTTGAGATCCATGGATGCTTGAGTATTTGCAGGAGTAATTTCACTAATAATTTTCTGGAAGGGTGTTGAGGTTTACTGTTGTGACCAGCTGCTAATTCATCAAAGAAAGGGACTGTAATTTGATTTAGTGTGAAGTGTAGGTCAGTGAACTTCACTGCAGGGATTCCTGGGAGCTCTCTAACTTCTCTTACAGGCAGGAGAGCAGTGATTTCCTGCAAACCAGAGTATGTGGCAGAGGCAGCTATCTCAAGATGATGGCACTTATATGAATGCTTGCCAGAATCTGGCATTTGGTTTTAAATCCACCCCTTAATATTTATTCTGATTCTCCTAATAGGATTCCCTCTGTTAGTGTTTTGTCATTTTAAATAACCAGAAAATTCTGTATAAAAAGTATTTTAAGAAGCACTGAAATTCCACACTTCATGCCAACACACCAAAGGAAAATTATGCATACAAATGTGCCTTTGCCCTTCTGTGCAAATGCTTCAAAATGTAGCCTTCGATTTCATAGAAACATGTCGTTATCCAGAGCAACATAATATGTATTTTGCTAAAACACACAAAAAAATGTGTGCATTTATTTTACAAAGGTCTGTGAGAATCATTTAGCTGGAAAATATGTGCAGAAGCACTACAAAAACAGAATTCACAGTGATGACAAAATAAACAGTAGATATTAAACAGAACTGGCAATTGGGAGTCTTCTTGTGTAAGTATGAGTGTGAAGTGCAGGGGGAAAGCTATACAGGGAACAGAACTTACAGTAAAAAGCAAACTTGTTAAACAATTGCAAAAGAAGATCCTTAATAAACATTTATTCAACTACTGTAAACATTAGCTACTTTACGTATTGTATAAAAATATTTTAAAATTACCAAGCAAGTTGTCATACTGGGGACGTGGGGGAAGGGGGAGTGATGTAGTATTTGAAAACCATGTCATTAAGTATTTCAATGTATATGTGCTACATGGGGATAGAGTTAATACAGCATGTTCAGCCTTATCTTGGCATTTCATAAATTCTGAATTCGTATCTAAGCAGCTTCAAAGATCCTTTGATGACATTTACCTGCATAGGTTGTAGAAAGAGAGGAAGAATGATGATCTGAAAAACTAGAGCCGGGCTTTCATCAAAGCTGTATCTCTGATCTTATCTTTATAGCTTATAAAATTTATAGTCAAGATAGGGGCTGCTACCAGGGGAAAAAAAAACAAAAACGTCCATAAAAGTAATAAAATTCAGTACGTAGTGGATGACTGCTCTTGCAGAGTGTGTAAGTGATAATAAATTTCTCTCGTGAGAAACAGTAATTTTTATGCTTTCATTTTCAGGTGAGAACACAGTCCTGTGCTGTATGGGCACAAATTAAAAGTAAGTCAAATTTTCCTTTAGTGAAAAAATAGAAGGTATCATAGCCTTGCTTGCCAGCATAAACAAGTAATTGCTGTGGCTGTTCTTTCATTCTCCAATAATAGTTGAATGACTTTGAGGATGGGAGAGGTTAGAGGCAAAAAATTCATTTTGCACTGTGGTATCTAGATTATGATGTTCCAAAATGGATTCTCTGCTTGTTTTACGGTATTACTCTTTCTTTGCATCCCACCTAAATCTTACAGCAACATTTGTGCACAAAGGACTTGAAGAACAGAAGTGAAATCTTAAAAACTAGTTTTAAGATAGTTCTATATAGGCTTTGAGGTGTTTTTTGTTTTGTTTTGTTTTGTTTTGTTTTTAATATTTTCTGTCTATCAGGAAATGCATTGTTAATTCCACCTTGGTAGTCCTTGGAGGATTAAGTCGTTTTGTGAATTTAGGAAAATAAAAGACACGATGCAGAAGTGAAAAATATGGATAATTTTTGTTCTTGTAAGTACAGTTTCATAAAGTATAACGGCAAAACTTAAAAAGCCAGTAGGAGAGTGCAGCTTTCTCCTTGTTTTTCTTTTCTACTGTAAAATGTTTCAGAGAAAGAGATTACCTCAGAGGAGAGTTTGGAATCAGCTCTAAATCAAGTTTTTCTCCTTTCCACCATGGTAGAAAGTACTTTCTTTATTAATTTTGTCATGTTTCAGCGAAAGCAAGCGCTTGCCTCTCCTGAGGGAAAAAAAAAAAAAAAAAAGCAACACCACTAGAGACTCCTACAAACTCTAAATTCTGCTTTTGAGTTGAAAGATTCATGAACTGGTGCTTGGAAATTCAATGGCACTGGAGAGTGAGATAGTACTTTAGAATGATGAGGCACTTGTGTTGCATTTTTCCCACTGTTCATCAAAAACCACATCTGACTCTTATTACTAGTCTTCCACTGACAAGTGTTTATTTATTTCTAAGTTGTTTTTTTTTTTGTGGTTTACTCTCAGACTGGTTCATTTACCACCACACGTAGAATATCACTTAGGCAGTTGTGGTTATGAGATACTCTGATAAGCTCAAAGATTCAATAGGCTTGATGGCTCTATTGCTGGTCCAAAAAGGCAAGAGCTGTACAATAATTCTGAAAAGACAAAGAATTGTCCTCTTTGAACTTGTTTTTTATCACCTTCTGGAGCATTGTCAGAGACGGTCTTAGGTGTAGGTGGATTTTATTTTGGGAAAAAGAATGGGCAGTGGAATGTGGGAGTAGGACAGGCCTTTGGTTTTCTGTTGTAAATGCATTTTCCTCTATATTGTACAGACTTCCAGCCAAGCAGTGTCCTTGGCCTAATGTACTTCTGCAGCTGGAGAGGCTGAGGGTATTTTTGGCTTACTGAAACCTTTGAGGAGTTATACTTAGCTCAACCTGTGTGAAGGGCAGATCTGTAAATTAAATGTAAACTAAATTGAAAGATTTCAACTTCCACATAGACAAAGGTATACATTCTTGGATAAATCATTGTCATAAAGAGTGGTAGAAAGCTATAGCAAGCGTGCTTACTTCTGTTACAAATAGTTGTCTGAGTAAAGTAGATTTTGAGTTTTTTCACAAAATAGACTACTATGTGTTGGGAAGGCAGTTCTTTCATTTTTATGGAGGGTCAGCATCTGTTCTGTGTAACTAACGTATGGAAACTGGCATGACAGTGATGTAAGGACATGTATAACTTGTATCTAAACTGAACATGCTTGTAGGTAGAACAGATTTTCCTCGTAGGGTCTCTTGTCTGAAATTATTTTCCCAGACATCAGCTAAGATAGCAGGTGAGAGTTGCTACTTAGATACAAGTCATGTTTTATTGAGGAGACGTGAGCAAAGATGGTTAACTGATCAAGTGCACCTTATGGATTTGTATGATTATTTGTGCTTCAGATGAGTTGTTGAGGATGTTTTGGGTGAATGTCCAGCCAGCTTTGTGTCGGTGCATTCAGATGAGCTAAAGAAAGTTTTCCACTTAAGTAAAAGAAATTGCTTTTCTGATGTTTGGGCAGCCAGGTTCTCATTGTAGACATATGCTGTAATTTCACTGAGTGTTGTTTTTGCAAGAATTTAAATTTTTGGTGAGACATTAAATACTTGTGCTTGCAAGATTTAACAGCAAGTAGGGTTGTGGAATCTTGCAGGAACAAAATCCATTGCCCCAGATGTCTGTGGGAAATCGAGAAGGAAATGAGTAACCCATGACTGATACTGAAAATGGGAAGGAGGTAGCTGGAAACGATTGCATTTTCTTTTCTCAGGCAACCTTTGCAGGTAGTTCTTAGTAATTCTGGTTTCAATTGTAAATCACTACAAGCCTTCTGTTCTGTCCTTCAGTGGTTTCTGGTAAGATAGGCTTGGATAAGGCTATCATTGCCAGGTTTATTTCTGTTTTTTTTTCACTTGGGAAGAAAAAAGAATGGGGAAGGGAAATCCATGCCCAGATTACAAAAATTTTGAAAGAGATGCATCAAGCCATTTAATTAAGCATTAGGTCTTTTTGTCACAAGAGACTACCTTGGCATTTGATTTAGACTGAAATTGCCAATGGTGAGAGGGGAAAATGTGGACAGTAATTATCTTACCAAAAAAAAAAAAAAGTGGGAAACTGGTGGATGGAGAAGTGTAATCGCTTTTGAGAAATGCACCATTTAATCTTACATCCTCAGCAGTCTGGTAGCTGCTGAATAGTCAGCTCTATTACTGCTTGATGGCATGGCAAGTCCAGCACAGTAGTTTTGTTACAGTACTCTAGCTTTGAGCAGACTCAGTAGGTCCATCGCCAGACTGAAGCTTCATTACTTGCTATTTGTTCATTTGATCTATTTGATATTTTTCTTTCAGATTTATCACCCACTCTTCAATACATGACTGCTGTTGCATTTGGGTCACTTGCTGCTGTCTGCCTTATACTGTTCCTGTCATTCTCAGCAGCACGGTATGTATAAACTCCAGTTAAGTCATCCTCCAGAACGCTTACATGTCTTGCTTTTCAGATAGTCTTTCTAGCCAACCTGCTTGTTTAAGGCCTCTTGGGTGGGTTATAAATTTTATGAAGAATTCCTTCAGTGTCCCCTTACTCTGACTTTGCTTGAATTGATGCCTTTTATGTCTTTGCAATCACTCGGGAAACATCTGAAAAGTATCGGACTCATAGTAAAGGAAGGATTCAGAAAGTGAAGAGCATGAGGAATTTTGTTCAGATATGTTTTGCTTTAATGGTAACTAGAAGTTTGTCTGGTGTGCTACTCTAAAAGTGAAGTCATGCCAACAGAAATGTTGCTGTATGTTACTTATGTAAAGAGCCAATTTCCAGTGTTCCCAACTTCCTTCAAAATGCCAAGGAAGATGGTTTTTCAGTAGTGTTTGATTCTTAGCTAAAGGACACAAAGCATTTTGGAAATCTGATTGATTTCTTTATATTTTGTGATCCTTCATGCAGGGGCAATGACTTTATGACTGTTCTCCTTTCAAAGGTAAAACAACAAAGAGCCTTTCAGCAACTGTGTATGTCTATGTATGTGTAAAATCTCTTGCCTACAAAACAGGTCTTTGTTGTTGCTCTAATATGTTCAAGAATATTCTTCCAATTTATGTCGCTTGCATGGTCAGGAGCCTACAGTTCGGGGAATGCATGGAATTTATGGATTTCATAGAATCATAGAATGGTTTGGGTTGGAAGGGACCTTAAAGATCATCTAATTCCAACCCCGCTGCCATGGGCAGGGACACCTTCCACTAGACCGGCTTGCTCAAACCCCCATCCAACCTGGCCGTAAAGGCAGAAGGGGTTATTATTGTCCTGGTGTCTCACCTTGCAGGTTCTGGCAGAGGGCTTATTGCAGCGTGAAGCACATCCCTCATCTGTTGTGCTCTGAAAGGCTCCTCAATTATTTCAGTTTTTGTAACAAAAACGTGACAAGGGGTTATAAATACTTTTAAAAATTGTTTCCGGTCGATTAGTATCACTGTGGGAAGGGAGCTATTTAAGATAATAGGCAGTGCTAGAAGAATCATGTATGTATGAGTATGAACAAGTTGTGAATGTGTATAGAGAAGATTAGGTCCTGATCTTCCATTTCAGCCTTGCTTTAAAAGTAATGAGAAAAACAAAAATAATAATAAATCATTAAAAAAAAAAAAAAAATGACGTCCTTAAGGAGCTAAGTACATGGGCTACATTTGACAGAGATCATGCTGCAGTGTTTACACACTATGGGGGCTGGGACTTGATAACTCATCAGGTATTTTGTAGGCCCTTGTTCCCAAGTATAGTTAAAGTCTCAAAAGCATTTGCCTGTTTCAGAGAAGATCAGACAGAACCCTTGGCAGAAATCAAAGCTGCCACATCCACAGTGGGAGGCAGAGGATGGAAAACCCAGGTGACATTTGTGATATATGAACGTTCCAGTGCTCACAAGTAGCTGCAGTGACCATAAATAACATGTACTTTTTCAGTTTTAAACAAGCGTCAGTGTAATGCATTTCTGAGTAAAAAGGTAGTTTTAACAAATATGCAATGTAAGCCTCCTGCCCTGTCCAGTTGTAAGGCCGTAGTCCGGTGCTAGGCACTGTGCTCCAAGGAGGATGTGGCCCAGTGGAGGAGGCAGATGAACTCAGCAGCAGAGACATGAGATCTGTCAGACCCAATGTGTGAGTAGGGTGACCTACTACTAGTAGGCTGCTTAGCCTGGCAGAGAAGAGGCTGCCAGGGAATGAGATATTTTACAAAGACACAAAAGCTGTTATGGAAAGTCCAACCTGCTCCTGTCCATGGTGCCCATGGATATACCTGTGCACTCCTGAATGGTAGGAGAGGGAGGCGTGGGAATAGGTTGCTGTGAATGCTGTGAAACTCTGGCTTCTGGGTGGTCTGTAAGAGCAGGTTAAGCAAACATTTGTCAGGAATGACGTGACCGCAGTTGGTCGTGCCATGGGGTCAGCTGAATGGTCTTGGATTATTTGTTGGGGTCCCTGTAAGCTTGATTTCTCTGCAGTTTCTGTCACTAAGGTTCTCTGTATTCAGGTGCTCACCAGCTTGTCATGTCAGCTGTCTCAGGAATCATGTTACTGCAGTGGGACAGATCATGAATTCCTACTGTCATGGTTGCTGACAAGTTTTAACTGATCCCCATTGAGTTTGCTTGGCACTGAATTAACAAAGTACACAGACCTGAGTGCTCATGTCCTTAAATATTATTAATATTTTTTTCATTTAAGTATTAGCCCTCAGTTATTACTGAGATACCTAGTCACACATTCACCTTGCTTCATTCCTCCTAATCCTTTGTTTCCTTCACTAGATGATGCCCATTCAGATGTATAAGGACAGTGACAAAATTCAGTTTCGTGAAAATCTACATTGGGCATGAGTGTTATCATCGCCAAAGTTAACCTAGGTCAGGCAGTCATCTGACACTATTGGAACACTTTATACTTACCACACACTAGCTGTAGTGTTCAGAATTATACCAGCAGCTCAGGTCTGCAAAGAAAACCCTCCAAAACTTCAGAAAATGTGTTTTACCCTATCAGTATGAGTGTCACAAGGTCTGTATCAGACTTGTGCTTTGGTTTTAAATGTTTATTTTCAAGTTTTTTTTGGTTGGTTGTTTTTTGTTTTGTTTTTCTAACTGGATGTTTCTCTCTTTCTTCAGATCTTATCTCCACAGTGCAGTGCACTCCCCACCTGCTGCTTTAGCCTGCGAGGGTGTACGTTTATCTGCTACCATGGGTATGACACAAGCCGGGATTGCATCATCGTCCCTAGAGACCGAAAATGTCTCTCTCCTCTAACGTGTTATCCCTCAAAGTTGGCATAAAGAAAATGCAGTCTCCCTGCCAAAGCCAACACCTGTCAGGATGTAGCTGTAAGGCACACCTCTGCTATAGCATTGACAGTTGAAATGTGTTTGTTACTGGGTTTTTTTATTGTGTCCCCTTGTTTTCTGACAGCGTGGTGTGGAGAGAAAAACCTTCCATCACAAACATGTTGTGTCAGGGACGTTAGCATGCATCTCATGTGTCGGCCACAGGCTTTAGCTATTCCAGCCACATGGATGCCTGATAGCAAGTGTCTGTATCATACCTGATTACATGAATAATCCCCTGATCCAGTTGAGACTGTCTGAGGATTAACTGCTACTTCAGATGCCTTAGGACATACAAACTGACCCATTATGAGAGAAAATACAGATCAACTTTTACCTCAGATTAAGTGCCTGCTGTCTTTCCAAGTGAAAATGTAGGAGATTTCATCAGTCACTCATGCGTAACGCTACTTCAGTAACAAGTACAGAGTGAAGTTGTCACGTGAAATAGTGTCACCAACACATGTTCCGTAGATATTGCAATCATTGCTCATAGCAATTAGGAATAATTGCAAATAGTGTACCGGTTTATAAAACTGCAGTTGCAAAAAAAATAAGTAGCTTTAGTGTCATGTGAAACTATTTTAAATCAAGAGCTACCTGTGTTAAGTGCAGTTTTATTAATCTCTGTTTTATAATTACAACTGAATAACGACATTAAAATCATTGTCTGCACAGGTATGTAACATCTGGTTAGAGTCAGCTGATAAAGTACAGTTAACCAATTTCCTATGACATCCTCCCAAATAATAATTTTCCCTCCTATAAGAAAGAAGCAATTGTCTGTGCTTACTTCCACTCCTGTTCAGAAGATGCTTTGAGTAATACTAGAAAAATCATTCTGTTAACTGGTGAAATAAAAAGAAGTTTTGAGCTTTAGTAGTTTAGTCACTTTTTTGAAGTTATGTTTTGTATCTCACCACTTTGAATATACGATATCCCTTTTTGGAATTCTAAATGTTTCTGATTCCTGTTGGCTTTTATTTTATTTTATTTTTTTTTTTATTTCAGGCATGCAGTCTCTCTGGGTGGTATAATTCCTTTTCTGGTGTTCAAAAGGGATATTTTAAAGTGTAACAGCAGGCTTTGTAGTTGGTAAAGCAGAGAGGAATTAACATAAAATTGCAAATAGCTAGGAATATTTTTCTGAGATTAGGGCAGTAGCAATACATGGGTATTACTTCTGTTATCCACCATTTCCACTGATTACTACATCTGCCCATCAAGTCAGTAGATCTTCAGTAGTTGGCAGCTGAGTAAAAACGCCTTTGTCTACATTAGTGATAAAGAGTAGGTAGCATTTTTCTCCACCAATTAAGAATAACAGAACTGTTCTTGTTGGGTTACTGTTACTTAAGTTTGCAGTTTCTCCTGTGGAATTCATTCTCACACATTCTGTTCTTAATTCCATTTCTCATTGGGATAGATTGCCAAGGTTTGGTGTAACTGTATAAACTGAAGCACTTCATTATGGTTCATTTTCCTGACACTCTTGTCCAGCAAGAATTCATAAGCAGCTGTTCCTAAATATGAGAGAGCTGAAGAGGCAGGAAGTAATTTAAAGAGACATGACATGCCATCCTCTGTGAATGAAAACTTCTTGCACATATACTAAGACCAGCAGTTACCTTACGTTGTGCTGGACCAGGAACATGAAGTTCATATTTTTGTTCTAGAAAGTTGGAGGTCTTCATGTAACCTTGGGCAAATAAGCATGTGACTATTCTCTACCTAGCTTGTCTTCTCGGAATACGAGCTTTTTCAGAGCAAGTCTTCTTTCTTATTAAACCACCACGCTTCTGCTAGCAATTACATAATGTATTTAATGATTCATTTGGATGTCTCTGCCCAGTACAGTGGTGCATCATACTAATATGCAGGAGTGGACTGATAAAGGAGAAGCGATGAGGCAGGACTGCCTGCCAGTGAAGTTCTCCAAAACAGCTACAGCCCTGCAAGATTTCCTCTGTCTCTCTGCCTCCTTTGTCACTCTTGGCAGACCTACCTCTGGCTGGGAGCCTGTCTTTGTCTGTTGTGTACTTATCTTTTTTCCACGTACATCTGTTACAATTTAGTGTTGGAAGCATAGAGAAAAATAATTTAGCATTGCCCTCTTCAGATAATTCTTTAAGTGTTAACATTTCTCTTGTTAGAGCCTCTGTCAGGAATGTTGCTCTGTTGTTCCCAAACTTTCCAATGCTTTTTAGTATATTTCAGGAAAATGCAAGTAGTTTAAACAGTGGGAAATTAAGAAGTAGTTAGAAGCAGGTTCTTGAAAATTCTATGCATAACTATTACTGAACTGGACTAAAAAGACAACATGAAATTTTACTGGCCATACTTATTTTCGTCTGTTACGGAAACAGGCTTGTACAATAAAGAGAACCTGGTTTAAGAGCACTGCTAATGAAGGCCAGCTCTCTGGTATATCCATTAGGAGGAAGTATGCCATTATGCTAGAAAGGTTTTCACTGCAAATAGGAACTTTAATGCTTCTAATCAGATAGTAGCCAATTTACAAAAATACTTCCTATTAGAAGGTAGTCCTAAAAGAAGCCACTTTGAATGGAGCTTTTGAGTTAATAGCATATGTCTTCAGGGGTACTTCTGTTATTCAGGTTTATAATCCTCATAATGAAGTTCATGGAGAGATATAGCTGCCCTGTATTTTATACATAGCCCCTTGCCAATCTATTTGCAGCATTGACATAACTGTGCCCTTACGATTCGAGAGGCTCTGGAGACATTTCTAATGATCCTTAACTGCTGTTCCTTCTGTTAACGATGAAATACTTGTGTTTCTTTTTACTCTGATTCTTTGGATATGTGTTCCACACCCAGACCCGAGTAAGGCCACTTGCCAGTTACAGTAAGTTACAGCCAACTGAAGCTGCCTTGCTTTTACTTCTGATTTGCAGACGTTCATGGTGCTATTTTGAGAAGGTGCTATATTGACCAACTGTTTTAGATACATATGAATGTTTGCATTATCTCACAAGTGCTTTCCTCTCTAGAGGAAGCAGGAAATTGTTAGCACTGGGTAACAAATTCTGTGTAAGTTTGAGGTAAACAAATTTTTAATCTGTTGTTATGTAATAGTAAGCTAACTTGCAGGTTCCTGTAAAAATGCAGCATTTCTGCATGTAGTTGTGATGGTGTTTCAAAGGAAAAACATTTTGTTGTAAGATATGCTTTCTGCTACATGTCACTGATGAGTCCTTTAAATCTTTCAGTTGGGATTTCTTTGTTCTGGGCAAAATAGAGACAGTCAACAAGCCATCTGGACATTTTTGTTTGTTTCAGTATTGCTGGCCTCAGTCAATTGTATTTTAGGAAACAGGTGTTAAATGTAGTTTCTTAAATCATCTTTGATCACTTTCTTTCCTTGTAAAAATAAGTTTAGATCAGAAGAAAACTTTCAGGACATCCTTAACCAAATATGTGGGTTAAAAAATAAATCACAATGCTAACATCTGCTCTGTGTGCCTACAGGGCCAGATATGTGGGCAGGTATGCTCCATATTTCTGCATGTGATGTCAGTTTTAACTGTTTTCAGTCACTGTTCTTGTTCCCAGATTTTCTACTATATTGCAGAACCATAACCAGCAGAATTCAACCAGAGTCCAGCATGAGCTGGTAGACCCATGATCTCTAGCTCAAATGGAAGTATTTCTGTCTAGTGATAGCATTCCTAGGAAATTGTGCAAATCTCTTCTACAAGACAGAGATAAACCTGTTGTGTTGCTTTCAGGGATGGAGTTGGTGCCTTCGGATGACATTCTGAGGACTCTGTGAAATTAGTTGGTGATCTCAGTGCTGAGCTCTAGTGGAAAGAAACAGGTGTCAGCACTGCAAAATCACCTCTGCAACTGCAGTTCCTGGCAGGAGTTGAAATGACTCTCTGGATGCACAGACACTTGTTCCTTTTGGCTCTGTCAGAAGTGAGGTATGAGGAGGCAAAGGTTGATGACAGTATTTGTGGCATAGCTGTTATGTAGCTGTTTCCATCCTGAGTTTAACAAAAATGACAACTTTACAGTCACCAAAAGGAGAACCTGCTCTGAAGTTCCATTTTTTCCTTCTGCTCCACTCCCTGCCCTGCCCTGCAATGTTTGTGTTTGTTTTTCCCGAAATACTGCTTTTGTCCTTGGAGTCCTGCAGCTGAGTAAGGACACTTTATTGGTGTTTTCCCACCTTGAGGCAGCACAGTTAGTGTTTGTCACTTGCAGCTGGTCTATGCTCCTTGGTGTTCTTATTGCATCACCGTCTTGTAAAATACTGTATATATTACATGTGTATAATTTATATATCTATGTGCGGTTTCTTCTCTATCATCCATTTTACTTTAGAAGTGCCTGAAGGTACAGACAGAATTTCACAGCGTTCAGTTTCTGTCGTGTCATTGTCCTCCCCTTCCCCCTCCCCCCACAAGTATAAAATAAATAAATAACAGGCTGGGGAGCAACAGAAAAAGGATTGTATCGATAAGGACAGTTCACAGTAGAAGGTAATTTCCAAGGGCCCTGATTTTCCTGAGCAGCTTTTAAAGTTGGATGGTTGAGTTTAATGATAGCTCTTATAAAAGTGTCTCCCACAGCCATCCTGGGACAAGTGAAAAGAAAGCTGAATGGATTCGAGTATCCTGGTGGTGGTTTTTAAAGCTTATGGGCACAGATCAGCTGTGCCAGTACACTGAATAAAGCCTAACATAGCAATGAAGTTGAGGTGTTATAAGCCAGTTCTCAGCTTTCTATTTTAACTGTGTAAAATGACCTATTCAGTTTGGCTCTTGGCTAATGAAGATGTTAGTAAGTTCCATTTCAGTTTGCATTCCTGTGACTTCTGACTCATTCTGGATAGTTTTATTTCCACATGTGCAATTGGCCAATCCTTTCCCATAACCTGAAATATTAATTCAAGCTCACAAAAACTGAGCCAGGTCAATGTGGAATGACAAATAAGTAGCAATTATAGATACCTCCTGAGAGGCAGGAACATAGCATTTCAGTCTTACACTAGCAAATGAATAAAATTGTTATATGATCATGCAGCATGTTTCAGAATTATGGTATAGGTGTTGTGTGGCTAAATGAAATCTGACTTTATCCAGTTCTTTTAAATACTACCTTACTCCCTTTGTTCTTCAGGACTTTAATCTGCCAGATACTCCTTTTTTGTTACAGAAAAATAGGCTCTAATTGGACATAATCAGATATTCTGAGGAATTCAGCTTTCTTTCCCAGATTTTCCAAAAATTCCCATGAAATTATGGAATTATCAGCATTCCCACCCAGTGTCATTTAGCATTGTTCTTTCCAAATTTAGTGCAATGATACGTGTTTACATTAGTTTAGAATCTGCTCTTGGGTTTTAACCTAAGACAGAGAGAGAGAATCCATAGAGACAAATACATTGTGCATTTTCATGCGGAGATTGAAAGCAGTAGCTGCAAGAATGTTTCCTAGTATGGCCACAGCAATATACAGAGGCTCTGTAACAGCACTGTTGTTTATCCATTGTTTGTCTACACAGGAGGTTAGTGTAAATCGAGGTAGGTGGGAAATTCTAGCACATTGTCTCTGCGGTGATTCCCTGTCTTGTTCAAAGACTTTATCCTATTTTTGTTTCCTTCTTAAAAGATTCTTCTGTTGGTCAGTCCAACAGCATTTGAGAATAGATAGTATTGTTTGAGTTAGTTAGTTTGGGATCCTGTTGGTCTGTTGTGCTTTTTTCCTGGGAATTCATTTTTTTTCATCCCACATCCATGCCAGTAATTATCACAGCAAGGCTGATTTATATTTTTCAAACAGGCCAGACTCTGAACATGTATTCGTATAGTGACTTTGGGCATTTTGCAATGAAAAGCTGCCGTCTTTGACAAGGTGTAGTGAGTATTTGTTATACAATAGCATGACTTGATACTAACAGTAGTTCAGGCTTTATGCAGGTTCACCTCCAAAACAACAGGCAGTGTTAATGCATGGAAAAGGGTTGCATTTAGAGTGATAAAATACAACTTAAATGACAGTGATTTCATAATCACAGGGTGGTGAACCCAGAATACTTAGTAGAGAGCCCATCAAGAAGCAACAATACTGCCTTAATATGAGAAATGATTCAATTTAATCCCACTTAGATGTCACTCAATTTTGCATTTATCCATAAACGTGTCCCAGCAGATGACAGTAAATCAGTATGGTAGTGAAATACTTCTGCCTCTAGGCTTTTTATTTGGTACCTGGCAATTCCCTTCCCAGATATTTTCCTCGTAAGTCTGCCTTGGGTATTGAATAATTGCTTCCTGTGTTTAGTCATATCTTAAAGTGCCCTTTCTATATGAATAAAGTCTTTGCAGTCAGGATATGCTTCTCCATAGGGATAATGGCCACATAAAAATTGTTTGAATTGCTTAGTTACAGTGTGCAGAAATTGAAATTACCTAAAAGAGACTTGATTTCACAACACTGGCCCTTTGCTCTCTGGATGCCATAGAATCACGGAATATCCTGACTTGGAAGGGACCCACAAAGATCATTGAGTCCAAGTCCTGGCTCCACACAGGACCACCCAAAAACCAGACTATGTGTCTGAGGGCACTGTCCAAATGCTTCTTGAACTCTGGCAGCTCGGTGCTGTGCCCACTGCCCTGGGGAGCCTGTCCCAGTGCCCGACCACCCTCTGGGTGCAGAACCTTTCCCTCACACCCAGCCTGACCCTCCCCTGTCCCAGCTCCATGCCGTTCCCTCGGGTCCTGTCACTGTCCCCAGAGAGCAGAGCTCAGCGCCTGCCGCTCCGCTCCCCTCGTGAGGGAGCTGCAGGCCGCCATGAGGCCTCCCCTCGGCCTGCTCCGCTCTGGGCTGAGCAAACCCAGGGACCTCAGCCGCTCCTCATGTGTCTTCCCCTCCAGCCTCTTCATCATCTTTGTTGCCCTCCTTTGGACACTCCCTAACAGTTTTATGTCCTTCTTATATTGTAGCACCCAAAACTGCCCACAGTGCTTGAGGTGAGGCCGCGCCAGTGCAGAGCAGAGCAGGACAGTCACTTCCCTCAACCAGATGGCAGTGCTGGGCCTGATGCACCCCAGGGTACAGCTGGCCCTCCTGGCTGCCAGGGCACACTGCTGGCTCATGTTCAACTTGCTGTTGACCAAACCTCCCAGATCCCTTTCTGTGAGGCTGCTCTCCAGCCTCTTGTTCCCCAGTCTGTACATATAGCCAGGGTTGCCCTGTCCCAGGTGCAGAATCTGGCACCTGCTCTTGTTAAACTTCATATTGTTGGTGATTGCCCATCCCAGTAATCTGTCACAATCTCTTTGCAAGGCTTCTCTACCCTCAATGAAGTCAACAGCTCCTCCCAATTTAGTATCATCTGTAAACTTACTCAAAACTTCTAGTCCTATATCCAAGTAATTTATGAAAACATTGAAGGGACCTGGCCCTAAAATGGAGCCTTGGGGCCCTCGCTAGCGACTGGCCACCAGCCTGATGTAACCCCATTTACTATCATCCTTTGAGATTGAACCATCAGGCAATTGTTCACACATCATATTATGCATTTATCTCTGTGTGTTGGACATTTTGCCTGGAAGGATACTGTGAAAAACAATATCAAAGTCTTTACTGAAATCCAAAAATATTACATCAACTGGCTTCCCTTGCTCAGCTAAGTGGGTGGCTTTGTCATAAAAAGAAATGAATAAATATCATGTCATCCTCCCACCTTTTTCTTTTTTTTTAAGGTTTCATGTCCCGTTTGAAAATCCTAGCTCTGCACCTCTGTATCCCTTTCTAATGTTAAGGTACGCCTTACTGCTTGTGGCATCTTGAGTCAAAATTTGTATGCTTGGGATAGGTTTGGCTGAGTTCATTTGCGTTAGTTGAGTTGTTCCTTCTACATTAATTGCTGTAATTAGCTCCTTCACAGTTTTACTATTTTCTAAAGAAACAGATTAGACGCAATAAAACTGTGTGTTCCCCCGTAATGTCTTTGTCCATAGGCAAATTCAAGAGCAACAGGAATCAAAGTATTCATGTTGTAAGACGAGTGAAAAGGCAATTGAGAAGGGCAAGAATCCACTCCCTATTCTAGTCGGATACGAGAAAATCCACGTGAGTAAATGATGTTATGAATGCTCTGCACATGCATTAAGAAGCTGTACAATACAAAAGAATCCACTGCACAGTTTATTGTCTCTAACTCTTGCATTCAAACAGAAGTGGAAGCATTTTACTGCTCAATATGTTGTTTTTCCCCTCTGTCTGCTAGGAGTTGTGTTCATTTAAGAGCGATTCTCAAGTACTGTTAGAAATTCAGGTCAATCACAAGACACAAATCTGAGGAAAATCAGGCTTTGTTTAGGTCAGTGTTCATAGATCATCTTGTTATCTAAACTCTTTCAGCATTCCTGCAGGCTGTTCTCTGAAGATAATGTAAACAATTATAGAGCAAGTGTTGTGTTGGTTGGTGGGTGGGTTAGTTTTGTGATGGCTGTGGATTTGTTTTGTTTTCTTTGTTTTTGTTTGCTTGTTTTTGTACTTATTTGCTGGCTGTTAGTTCTTAAAGCTTGTTATGAGCATCTGAAAATCAGTGGAGCTGAAGACGGCTGTCATAGAGAATAACTGAAGTGTTTTTCACTGGAAAAGAGCAGTGACATTCACTGAACCCACCTCTCCGAACTGAACAGAAAAAAATCAGTGTAAACGCAGGCTCTACTTAGGTAGGTTCTTATGCAGGTCGAGATTCATGAAGTGTAGGCAGAAGAAGGAGATTGCAGGCAGGCTTGGGCTTCTTCTAAGAAACATGTTTTCCTGGTGTTCTGGGAAAGATGATTGCAGCACAGACCTCAGCCAGGAAATGGCTGAACACCAATTGTCTTGGTGTTCATATGAGTAGAAGAAGCAGAGAGGTTTATGCAGTTACACTGTAATGAGCTGAGCAGTGCTGAAGATTTTATACGTAAAGCAAGGCAACAATTAGATTCGTTAAGAAATACCTTTGACTCTCAGACTTTGACAGCTGTTTTTTAAAGGTGATACCTAAAACCATTCTGTTTACTCACACTCGTATACATCTTTCTTTTCAGGAGCAGTGCAGAGTTGGCAGGTGCTGTCAGTAAGGCTCATTATTAGAGGTCCTAGTGTGTTAGCTGCAATTTATTATTGTTTTTACAGCTTATAATTTATATGCTAACTCTGCTGTTGCCTGTCTCAAGCAAAAATTTTCATGAGAAAATAGTAATCTGGAAGATGTCTCCACTTTCGTCTTGGCCTTTCTCAAAGAGCAGGTTCTTCTTGCAGCTGTAGAAATCTGGCTACAGGCTGTTAGGAAATCACAGGCTACAGATAACAAATCTTGAAATTGCAGAAGCAGCAGGTTTCTTTCCAGCCATCCCTGAGCGCAAATCACTATAATCAGCCCTTGTTTTTCCAAGTAAACAAGCAGCTTGCAAAGCCAATATACATCCTTTCTTTTCCTGCCTTTGACATCCTTAAGCAAACACACTGTTCCTTGACTTTCACTTTGTTACCTTTTTATCTTGGATTCATTTTCTCTTATGTTCTATATTTCATTTATTTCCCTTTGACTTTTTCCCAATGGAGTCAACATCCTGTGGGAACATACAATTACATTTCTTCCTGTTTGAAGGGAGGGAGGAATGATGACTCTGTTCTGTTGGAAAAACATTTTTTTTCTTCAGTTAAAACCCTGGGAAATACATAATATTTAAAAGATCTTCCAGGCAGAAGTAGAGACCAGGATTTCAAATGTGCTTGCTCTGGCATTTGTTCTTTTTGCTGTGTTCCTCCCAGGTTTCAAATCACAGCAGCAAAGGTGTGTGGGTGCACTTCAAATTTGGAACTTCCCATCCAGCAGTGGGAAAACCACGAAGAGATACAAAAAGGCTTGTTATCTTTATGTCACTGAAATCCTTATCTTGCAGTCTGACACCAATACACCTTTCCTGATTCTTCATGATAAATGATTGATCCAAGAAAAATCCTAGAGGAAGTTTGTATGTAAAAAGTACAGTGAAGAGGCAAATTGTCCCGAACTGCTTGAGAACACCTTTCTTTGCCCATTTTGCTGTCTTCCTCTGCAGTCAGTCTTTGATCTGTCTTTATTGTGACTCCCTACAGTGACGCTTGGCCACTGCATATAACAATATATTTTACAGAATCATAGGATCTGCTGCTTATCTAGGCTTTGCGTTTCTCCATGACAATCTTAACAGTCTGTCTGTGGCTCAAGACCATGAAGGCTGCCAGTCTTTCTAGACTGTTTGTTTGGCAGAAAGCATTGCCTTCACCAATAGATCTTTAATCATGGGACAGCAAATGGGATGTAGAGCAAATGACAGAACCACTCAATTTATTTTCAGGCTACCAAAGGCTACTTTGCAGGCAGCAACTTTCATATGTGCCTGTAGAAAAGCATTACCTTAGTCAGAACTGGAGATCCAACCACATAAAGAGGAGGTGGCCTGAGATTCCATCGGAAGAGTTCTTCTGTGTAATTGGTGAGCTTTTTAAAAAAAAAGTAGCACGCATGTCAAGACCGAGTATTTCTGTCCACTAGATCTCTTTATAAGAGAAGGTCTGCTGTTGTTTTGAAGCTGCATTTTCTAAAGATACCATGACTGGCTCAAGGAGAGACTTTGTCATCTAATTTCTTTTTTGCTGTTTCTTCTCAAAATTCTGTACCTTTCCCTTCTGACTTCCTTTGGGTGTGTGTGCACGTAAGTGTGTATGAAGCAGCAAACTTGATTAAGAGAAGAAAAAGGTAGACAAGATCTTAATACATTCCTAGAGTAAATGAGGTTTGTACCAAGGCAGCACTGGTAAGTTTTGCTTGGAAGGTGAATCTGGGGAATATACCTTTAGAAAAAGGAGAGCCATACTGCTTCTGACATGGGACTTGTATGCATTTCTGCAGTCTGGGTTTGCTAATTTGTTTATACTGTTCCACATCATTGAGGCATTTGAATCACTCACGGATTCATTTGTTTGAAAAATATGGAGAAGAAATGTGTCTTGTCAGAAGTTTCTAAAAACTTAACAAATATGGAGCTTTGTTTAAAAACAATTAAATCACCCAATTGTGCTAAAAAAGGGAAACATAGATGGTATGAACAAACTGCATTGATTTTTTTTTCTTCTACATGCATTTCTTTGTTTTTAAACAGCTTCTCCTTTCTACTTGGGAAGAATCTTGTCAGCACCCAGTGCTCTTTCTACTTTTGCAGAAGTCTTTTTACAGTGTTTCCTGTGCAGGTTACCTGGGGCTAATTATCCCCATCTCAGTAGGGTAAAGAACCACATCTCAGATGATTACCTACATTCAGAATCATACTCCCACATCTGTCAGTCTCTGCCTGCCTTCATTGCCTGTCCTTTATAGAGAACCTTTTTTTTTCCTGAAAACTCAAAACACCCTACCACACGAAAGCGTGAGGAACTGAGAAGTGAGGGGTTGTACTGGCTGTCACAGAGTGAGTCAATAGAAACATAAAACTAGAATTGTTGTAGTTTGAGTGCCAGTTCAATGTCATGAGCACTGATATAGACAATGCTATCCCTTTATCTTCTGATAATTGTCCTCTGTGGCTCAGGAGGTGGGTCTGCCACACCTACTTGTCTGGGATCAAGACTATAACATAGATTGGTTTTGCATTACTTCATTGAACGACGATGTTGCATAAGGTGTTTGCTAGTATGGGGCTATTTCTCATGGATTTGTAGCCACCGTTGTGTTTATGATTAGAGTGATACAATTTGAGAGCAGGTGGAAAATAACAATATCCCATGCTGTAGGAATTCAATTTTTTAACTGTTTGGTGAGGATACATTACATCTATGAAAGGAATATTTAAGTCTTGTGTACTTTGCAGCTGTGTGCCTGAAAGTATTTCTGGGAAGAGGCGACAGGCCTGTAATAGATCTGTTAGCTTGCTTACATAAAGAAGCTACCAGCAGTCTGCATTCTGTAAAGGTGGTGCCAACACCAGGCAATGTTAATGTTACTGATCCCATCAACAATCACAGAATCATCTGGGTTGGAAAAGACCTTCAACTCTTCAAGTCGGATCATCAAGTCCAACCATCAACCTAAGGAGTCTTATCACTAAACCATGTCCCTTAGTGCCACATCTACAAATCTCTCAAATACCTTCAGAGATGAGGACTCCACCACCTCCCTGGGCAGCCCATTCCAACACCTAACCACTGTTTCCGTGAAGAAATTCTTGCCGATATCCAATCTAAACCTCGCCTGGTGCAACTTGAAATAATTTTCTCTTGTCCTACCATTTGTCACCTGACAAAAGAGACAAACAATGACCTTACTGCAACCTCCCTTTAGGTAGCTGTAGAGAGCAATGAGGTCTCCCCTGAGCCTCCTCTTCTCCAGACTAAACACCCCCAGCTCCCTCAGCCGCCCCTCACAGGACTTGTGTTCCAGGCCCTTCACCAGCTTTGTAGCCCTTCTCTGGACACGCTCCAGGGCCTCGATGTCCTTCCTGTGGTGAGGGGCCCAAAGCTGAACACAGTGCTCGAGGTGCGGCCTCACCAGAGCAGAGTACAGGGGACGATCACCTCCCCGGTCCTGCTGGCTGCACTATTCCTGACACAGGCCAGGATGCTGTTGGCCTTCTTGGCCACCTGGGCACACTGCTGGGTCATATTCAGCAAACTGTTGACCAGCAGCCCCAGGTCCTTTTCTGCTAGGCAGTGAATTTCTAGCCACACTTCCTGCAGCCTGTACTACTGGGTGGGGTTGTTGTGACCCAAGGGCAGCACCCAGCATGCAGCCTTGTTGAATGTCACGCGACTGGACACGGACCATTGACCCAGCCTATCCAAGTCCCTCTGCAGAGCTTTTCTCCAGCAAATAAACAAAAACTACAGTTATGTGGTCTTTTTAATTTCTGCTCCTTTGAGTTGGATGCCAGTTAAACACAGTTTAGTACTGTGGTTTCCACAACTCCAAAAGTGTAACTGGAGGCAAAGCAGGACAGTACTTGCTGTGCCACTTCAGTGGGGTCATCTGCTCTCTGATACTCTGCCTGCTGCTCTGTGGTACAAGTTAACAGAAGCAGAGATTAGAAATATCAGGCGTATCTGTGAGCAGGGCTTTCAAAGACTTTAGGCATCTAGATAAAGTCTGAGTACTGCAGCTACTGCTTGACAGGTGTCTGAAACGGATTTGGTCCTGTGGACGAGTAAGAACAACAAATCCAGCCCACTTTAGAGAAACTGATTTTTCCTTTCTCCTCTTGTGTGAGAAACAAATCTTATGGAAAATCGCAAAATAGTGCTAAGCTATAGCTAATGCTCATCTTTTTGGCCCATAATGAAGTCACTGGCAGAAACTACAGGCATGCTCTAGGGGAAAGGACGATTATCACTGAAGAAAACCTTGGTGAGAGGCCAGGGAAAAGTAGCCCTGTCATAAGAACATGAGCAAGGAGGGAAATGACTTGCACAAGAGATAAAGCAGACAGAATCTGGAAAGAGATGTATGTACCACTTCTGCTTTTTGTGCTGTTTTTTTTTGTTGTTGTTGTTGTTTTGTTTTTGGTTTTGTTTTTTTTTGCAATACCTGTGCTTGTTGCAGTCCACTACAACCAACTGTGTTTAGCTGTCAGTGTCAGCCAGGGGTAACCAGACAAATCATTTGCAAGTCAGCAGCATGTGCATGGCAATTGCAACATGGTTGGGTGCTTTGTGTGTGCTGGTGGGGGGAGCAGGAGAATTTGTATTTACTCGGCAAAACAGGGAAAAAGCAGGGCAGTGGGAGGGGTGGGGACAGCTGAAGCATCCCTTAGGTTAGAGATCAGCACAGAGATACCCCTGAAAACATTGGGATTTTTTTTTTCATTCCATAAATATGGAATTTCTGCCCAACTTAAATTTTGCAAAGTTCAGAGGGGAAGCAGACACCAGTAGACATCTTTCTAGCCTGGATGCTGGGTCATCTATCAAAAGTCAGATCTTTTCTTTGTCCAGTAGAGAGAAGGAGCTTCAGCCTGAATCTTGCCCTTGCAGAAGTCTCTGAATACCATAATCCTAGGGACTTCCATAGTCACAGCAATCACACTTCAGGGAGGTGGCTTTCCATGCTACTATCCACCCTCCTTTGGAAACATTGCATTCATCCAGAGGAAAAGGAGTAGTGTTGTTACAAAAATGTCATTGTTCTTGACAAAGCATGATGCTGACGGCAGTAGGAACCCTTGGGTACGTAATCATCAACAACCGTTCAAAAGCTAGGAAAATAACATGAGGAGGAGAAACCTGAATTTGTATCACTGGTACAAACTTCATGAAAGTCCAGTGATTTAACACCACTTTTTTTCAGAGTGTTCCCCGTGTACTGGAACAGCTGGGGAGAAAAGAGTGTCCCTTAAGAAACCCATGGCTCTCGTGGTACCTCTGTGCTGGACCGGGGTTTAACCCTCACATTCAAAGGCAAGCCTTCAGCCTGAGGTTCTCTGCTGAGGTTTTTATCAGTGTGACACTGCTGAAGGTGTTTAGGTACTAGCAGCTCTGCCAGGTGTAGGCAAATTCCCATAAACAGATCTAGCTGTGTACCTGCACCCTTGCAAATGAATTTTCCTGAGGAAGGAGCTGTCAGGAGCTTTCTAGATGAAGGAGGCATGGATGGGCAATAGCTCCTTGCCTTTCCTGCAAGCTATGGATGAGACACAGGTGCCAAAGAGAAACATCAAGGTGACACCAATGGGCCTCTGCTGGAGCCCCATGGGGCCATGGAGAAGGCCCCTATCCCACCACCATGAAAGCTGGGTGTGACAGCAGTTGGAGAGGCTGTTCTGGACTGGAGCGACCCTCCAGGGATTTTCTTCCTCGCACGTGGGGCTGGTGAAAAGCTGGGCCAAGAGTGCAGGTCTCATCAGTGTCAGGCTGTGAGGCACAGGGAAGAGCGTGAGGCATTTCTTTAATGCTCGTGTCAGGCAGATGAATAATCCTTTATAGCCACGGGCATTGAGGGAATGGATGTTTGCCAGTCTCTGCGTGTTGCTTATATAAACATAAATTTACATATGTACAGATGCTGCATTTCCCTGTCTCTGATAAAAGGTTTTCCTCACACCTGTACAGGCTTTTGACTGCATAGAATTACTTTTGACCCTTGAAGAAAACTAATTTGTAACAACAGAAGGGGCAGTTTGGCTTTCCGACTCCTTCATCAGTGTTTTCAGCCACTGGCACAGCACATCACCACACCCCTAATACCAATCGTGCTGACAAAAGCCATGTAGAGGGCTGGATGCACACCTTACTGCCACAGGGCTGCAGCGGTATCTGGGAGAACTTCAGGGTCCTGCATGCCTTCAGGTTGTTGCCTAGTGAGCTGTTCTGATGTCCTTTGAGTGGGGCGGTGTCCTGCCCCACTTCTGTGGGATGTGAGGCCGACAGACTTCATTCTTTGTTCTGCCCCTTGGGTTTGCAAGGGGAAGAAATTTGGTGTCTTGCCAGAAAATCACTGAAGGTGCCCCCTGTAGATTTAAAGCCCAGCTCTTCTTTGATATTCTGCTTCTTGAGAAACAGGTGGGGTTTTTTTTCAGCCTCTGTTTGCCATGGCACAGCCTTTCTTCAAGCACCTCCGGATCACTTTGCAATCTTTGCTTTCCCTGAGACAGTTTTGAGAGTCACAGTGGTATTTCCAGACAGCAGAAAGCCTTACAGGAACCGAACACAACAGTAATTAGTACAGGTACTGCACCCAAGCCAGAAAATTGATAGCCTGTAAAGTCCTGGCACTCTGAGTGACAAATGGCCTATTACCGTCCAACAGGGAAGGGTCAAACAAACAAAATACAGCCAAAAGGGTGTGAGCCAGAACACATATATGAAAAGCGTGATTCCCTTTAGCTCCAACAGGATAATGCTCAAACCACAGAAATGTTGGCTTAGGGATGATTTTTTCTTTTTTTTTTAATTCATGCCTTTATTATTAGCTTTTTAGTGTCCCCTTAGTACACATGCATCTACACAGTGAAGGGATGAATGGTGGATGCAATCACTGCCCTGTGTCCTGCACTAGCTTTGCATATCTTGTATTTATAGGTCTGCCTTTGCCATGTACTTGATTGCATAGCATCTGTAGTATAATTTTTCTTGCAAAACCTCTGAGTTTTTTTCTCTATTACTAGAGAAGGGTGGTGGATGGAGAACAGGGAGCTTAGTTGCAAAAGCTACTTAGACACTGTCTCATAAGTAGCCTCTGGAATGGGTTAGAGAGGACAGGTGCTGTTAAGGCATATATTAGAAAGAACCCTGTGCCTGCAGAGTGGTAACCATGAGCTGCTTTCATCTTGGTGGGTTTGTGTAATGCTCTCGCTGCCTCCATTCCCCCCGGTGCCATGCGGGCGAAGACAGCTGTGCCTCCACTGAGAGCCTGGCAGAGCTGAGGCATTCCTGTGTGCACGGGCTTTTGACAGCGTAAACACCAGCTTGGAAACAGGATCATCATCTTTATTGTTTCAGTACTGCGGGTCTGGGCAAGAGCACAAGCGGGCTGGCAAAGGATGAACATCTAAAATAGGAAGTGGGGTGTGTGTGTGCTAGTGACCTAAATGCCCTTGGGTGAACGCAGCACCAGGGGATCTCTGGCTGCTGTTGGGAAGCAGGCTCGGGGTGGGGTATGTGGGGCAAAGCTTTCAAAAGCAGCACTGCAGGCTTCAAGCCGCTTTACAAACCCTCCAGATTGACACACAGACATGTGATTTGCCGTTTAGAAACACAGAGTGATCATTGGATTTTCTGTGCCTAACAGAGAGAAAAAAAATCAGGAAATTGCTGTCAGTAGCTACAAGTCCTGCTCTGCACATGTTAAGGCTCTGCCCTGGTTTCAGCTGGGATAGAGTTATTTTTATTCCAAGTAGCTGCTATGGTGCTGTGTTTTGGCTTTAGGGTGAAAACAATACTGATAGCACGCTGAAGTTTTGTTGTTGCACAGATGTGCTTACACAGATCCAAGGCATTTCCAGCTTCTTCTGCGATAAGGAGGCTCTGGGTTCACAAGGAGACTGGAGGGGGACACATCCAGGACAGCTGACCCCAGCTGGCCAAAGGGATGTCCCATAACATGAGGCATCATGTGGGACAATAATACTGGGGGGGGGCTGGCCAAGGTGGTGCTGGGAGGGTGCTGCTTGGGTCTGGGTTGAGCATCATTCAATGGGTGGTGAGCAATGGCATTGTGTATCACTTGCTTTGTACATTCTTTTAATGTCATTATTATCATTATTATAATTCTTATTATTTTCCCTCCCTTTTCTGTCCTATTAAACTCTTTTTATCTCAACCCATGAGCTTTTACTTTTTTTTTTTTCTTCTACTTCTCCCCCATCCCACTGTGGGAGGGAGGAGTGAGCAAACGGCTGTGTGGTGCTTCACTGAAAGCCAGGTTAAACCACAACAGGCATTTTGGTGACCAGCATGGGGCAAGAAGGGTTGAAATAACGACAGATTGGGCAAGAATGTGTTAAAATAAAATTTATCTCTCTGAGCTCTGCTTGGTCTCAGAGATGTGTTGTGTAGCACATTACTTGCCGTGTGTGTTCCCTGCCATGCTGTTTGTCATCTCTGGGGGCTGGTTTAAGGTTATCATTTTGCTGTACTATGTAACACTGTCTTATGATATGATAAAATTACCGGTCGTGAGACTAATCTGGTATTTGTACTCAGCACTACCGTCATCTCTGTACTTCAGGAACCATATCTCGGAAACTATTAATAATTACACTTTTTACCTTTACTCCTTGGGGAGCTAACCTATGTGGAAGACACAGTGGGGCAGTTCTCCTGCTTCTTCACCCTCCCTTCCTCCTTCATGTACCCTTCTTCTCTGAGCTAGATACAATAGCTCTTTGGAACTTCGAATATCCTATTGCTATATCTCCTGAATGTGTTTCTGGGTAAACTATTTAAGAATACCACCCAGAGATCTGTCCTGAGACAGGATGGTTACGAGTGGCAGGCAGTGTGGGAGGATACGGGCAGGCCCCTAGAGCAGTGGGCACCTCCAGTGCTCTGGAACTTCACCCCTGAACCAGTGCAGAATCCTGAAAAACTGATAAAATGCTTGAAAAAGGTATGCCATCACCCTGGCAATTCCAAAGAGACACAAATCACTGTGACATGCTGGGGCTAGGCCTATGCCTGTGGAGCTGTGCGCAACAGAGCTCCAACCCCTGTGACAGGCCCTGTGGCCATGCCAGTGCTGCTGACAGGCCCCACGGCTGGGCCAGAGACCCAGCCTATGCCAGTATCAGTCACACCTACACACAAAAGGAACCACTGGATGTGACAGACAGCCCACTGAGTAAGAAAAGGAGCTCCTTCTCAGACAGGGAAGGGGGAAGAAGAAGGTGAGGCAGGCTGCTCTGGAGCAGGGCCATCATGGGAACAGGAGGAGGAAGAGGCAGATCTCACAAAAGCAGCAGTAACCACCTGATCCCTGTCCCAGGATGATCTATGAGATATGTGAAAAGATTTCAGCTATCATCCAGGTGAGCACACTGTCACCTGGCTGCTCCAATGCTGGGATACCAGGGCCAGTAGCCTGGAATTAGAGGGCAGGGGAGCCAGGCAGCTGCTATCCCTTTCTGGGGAAGGGGACATCGACAAAGCAATTGGAAAAGGGGCACAAGTCCTCAGCCTCTGGAGGCAACTCCTGTGAGGTGTGAAGGAAAGGTATCCCTTCAAGGAAGATGTTGTATGTCACCCAGGCAAGGGGACCACCATGGAGAGGGGTATCCAGTATCTGAGGGAATTAGCTGTGCTGGAGGTGATTTAAGATAACCTAAACAACGAACAGCTATCCAAAGATCCAGGTGAAGTCGAGTGTACAAGACCCATGTGGCAGAAGTTAGTATGGAGCACACCATCATCATATGCCAGCTCATCGGCAGTAATGACCTGAAAAGACTGAGAGGAAACCACAGTGGATGAATTGGCTAGACAACTCAGTATCTTAGCCTTTAGGAGAAAGTATCCCTCTGCTCAGTAGAGAGGATATAGTGGGTAAACACCATGTGCCACCCTGTGGTTTTACCTGCATGACCATCGAGAGGACATGAGAAAATTGTGTGAGAATTCTACTTTGACCCAAAAGACAAGGGTACATGAGTCTCAAAGAAAAACAATTGCAAAAGGGTGTTCTTCTGGGAAAATTTCTGCTCATTTCCAGCAGGCAGTCCCCCAGACACAGAAATTAATACTATGAGCAAGACTAGAGAGGCCCTGTCTCCAGCCAGGGGGAGGAAAGGGGGACAATTGGGTTTATTGGCCTGTGCGGATCCGATGGCCTGGCACATCAGACCCACAGAAGTACAAGGCTCTAGTGGACACCAGTGCACAGTGTACCCTAGTGCCATCAGGCTATAAAGGGGCGGAACCCATCTGTATTTCTGTAGTGACAGAGGGATCTCAACAGCTAAATGTATTGGAGGTTGAAGTGATCCTAACTGTCATGTGGGACAATAAAACTGGGGGGGTGGTGGCTTGGGTGGGTTGCTGGAGCCGCTTCTGGGGGATGAGCTGGGGATTGGTAAGTGGGAGGTGAACAATGGCATTATGCATCACTTGTTTTGTATATTCTTTTATTATTATTATTATTATTATCATTATCATTATCATTATCATTATCATTATTACTTATTAATAGTTATGTTCCTTTCCTTTTCTGGAAACTCTCTTATTAAACTGTCTTTATCACAACCCCCAAGCTTTTACTTTTTTTTCCTCTTCTGTCCCCTGTCCCACTGGCTGCGGGGGATGGTAGTGGTGGTGAGCAAATGGCTGTGTGGTGCTTTGCTGCCTGCTGTGTTAAACCACAACAGGCTCCCAAAGTATTTCTTCTAAGACAGACCCTTGCTCAGGCCCCAAGGCCACAAATATCATTTTCCTCTTGAGAGGCACTGCCCCAGTGAAAGCTCAGGTCCAAAAATGTGTCCCAGCAGGTTTGCAGGAAGGTCTTACATTGTCTCAATGTGATACCAGTGTCTGGAAATACTCATAAAGGTGAGCAGAGAAAAGCACCCCTGCAGGAAGAGTGTCTGTCTTTCCAGATGACCCTCACGTTTCATACCTGGGCTGCTTGCACTTTCTGTCTTTGAGGTTTCTGTTCTTATTCTCTTCCTTTGAAATTGGAGTGGGAAATTTGATTGCATTTATTTCAGGAAATACCACCAGGTGAGCATGCGTGGCAGCTCCACAGGCAGCAAACCAGCTTAATCCTGAGGTTGGCCTTGAACTGGGTTTTAGCTAGAAACAGGCAGGAGGAGAAGAGGCTTGGTCCTCTTCACACTGCAGCCAGTCTTTGTACAGTGTCGAGGTGAAGGGCACACTCGTGATATCTTCATCAGTCCATCCAGCATCACACAGGACTTGCTAACTCTTCTCTGGTAATACCGAACAAAAAAAACTAGTAAGGATCTGGTTTGTTCAGGTCTTTATATTTAATTGATTTAAAGCTCAGCCCATGTTCAGCTATAGCCCACACCAGAACTGGTCATCTCTGGAAACACCACTCGTGACTCTCTGCTGACTGCACCCTTTGTCCTCCTGATCCGCAGCAGGATGTCACACCATCCCCTTCATCACAAGGGAGGGCAGGAATTTAATGAGACACAGTGAAAATGGAAAGGGGGCGAATGCCTGGCACAGCTCTGTCTGCTGTGTTGTGCTGTGCCGCCTGTGGGTTTGGCTCCTGTGCCTGAATGTGGCGTTTTCCTCAGATGCCCTGTGCAGTATTTGCCAAAGCTGCTGCTTTTCTGAGCACACACAAGGGTGAGGAGCCAGGCGGTCCTGCTTGGCTGCCACAGGTTTACAACTGCACTGGCTACAGCAGCAGTATTTCCGATGTGTACCTCTCAGAAAAATGGCTTGGTTTTGGATTCCTCTGGCAATATGTGGCCTCCACTAAGGAGAGGCTGAGGCACATATTCTTTAGAGCTCTTATTAACTGCTTTGATAAACCTCACTGTATTACACAGGTAACAAAAATGCTGCAAGACAAAACTATCAGCAGCCTAGCAGAACAGAAAGTTAACTGCAAGCAACCAACCCACAGCAAGCTGAAGGTAAATAAGATAACTGAGCAAACATCAGAAGTCAGGATTAAGGAATGAGGCGGACCCTGCTCCAGGCAGAGCTCAACAAGCTGTGGTGGCTCCAGGTTGATCTCTGCATCCCTGACAGTGGGCAGGATGAAGATGGGGGCTCCAGGAGAGAAATTCTATTGCAAAGGCACATGGAGGAATGCAAAATCCAGTTTAAATTGGGAGCTCGGTCCTTGTTGTTGTGTGGTCTGTGTGGTGCATAGGATTTTTTATTTTCTCAATTAGGTAAAAAAAAAAGAGTTTATAATCATAGAACCATTTAGGCTGGAGAAGACCTCTAAGATCATCAAGTCCAGTAATTGAAACCTGTACAGAGCATGTGAGACATGACTCAGGAAGGGACTGGAGGAGGACGCGCAAGGGCGCTGTCTTCCAGAAGATCCCAGCCACAGATGAAGGTCAGAAGATGATAGAAAAGAGGCAAAGCACCCCAGAGCTATAAAGGGCTCTGCTAGAAACTGCATTCAGCAGGAGGCCACAGTAACACCTGCAGGGAAACCGTCATAGCCTAAAGGCTTTGTCAGTAACTAGCATTTCTACTCTTGATAGATAAAAGAGTGGAAGATGGCAAACTTGCAGTTTTATGGATTTATCAGTTTTATCTTGCATTGACTTGGGGAAAGAAGCTGGAAAGAAAAAAAAATGTCTGAAACACGGTGTGGACAAATAGACCCATTGCCAAGCATCTTAACACTTTCAAATTGCTTTCCCCCACCAGGTCTCAAGCAGTGCAGAAATACAGGAAGGGTGGTGGGTCAGGAGGTCCTGGCCATACCCTTTCTGCAAGGATTTGCCTTTCTGCTGTGGGGGCTGGAGGCTGGGTGGCGGGAGGTCTGGTGATGTTGAAGCTCATTAGGAGTGCCAGTCACATTTTCAGCTCAGAAGAAACATCGTGGAAAAAGGGCCTGTTCTGTTTCCTTGATTTCTTAGCCCAGTTAAATCGGGCAAATGACATTCCTGACCTTCTTCTTTCCCCGTCCCAATTAATGAAAGCAAGCAGTCTGTCTGTGGAGAGAGGTTGGTCATGCTTTATGGTTAATTGCTGTAGTAAACATTGTGCCTTTCAACCACAGAGTGGTAATTTTTCCATCAGAAATTTCCCCAGTCTCCAGATGCTCGGAATTTCCAACTTAAAAATAAATAAATAAATAAGGCACTAGGATAACCAGTTTGGTACTTGTACCAATCCCACACATCTCCAGATTCGCAAGGCTTCATAGATTTGATCAGAACAGCAATTGTCAGCATACAGCTCAGCACAGCCAGAAGGAAAACTTCTTATCAGGTCCTGGTGGCTTCTACTAAAATCCTAGTTTTGGTAAACACTGCAATTTTTTTGTCAGCATCTTGATGCACAAGAAAAAAGAAATCTTGCTTCTGTAAGTATGATGGCTCTCACAAAATGTAGTTGCAAAAAACAACACCAAAAATTTACCATTTTATCTGTTGATTGAACTGTGTACAGGAACTACGGGGAAAGTTTAGAAGCAATTATAGACAAATTAACTCCCCATTCAAATCATTTTGAAACAGCCCTGACTCTTCTGAAACAGAAAGATCTAGCAGGCACTGGGGTCATATTTTGAATATTTGGAGATAATAGAACCTTCCTGGAAACAAGAAGGCCCAAATAAAATTCAAAGTTTTAAGACATTGTGAACTTTTCTTCAAAATTTCAACCTTTTTCTGTTAATGACGCTTGTCTTAATGCTGGGAAATGTGTACCAAAAATGTTGCTAGTAGAAAGAGGACTGTTTTACTTTCTCCAGAATAATCTAGGCTTTCTTCAAGGACAGCAAAAAGATATAAACAGAAATTAAGCAGTTTCCACCGCACAGTTACTCCATCTAAAGGATTATTAAAAAAACGAGGGCACTGAGCCATCCTCCTAGAAGGGGGGAGGTTGCTCCTAAGGATGCCATGCAGTCACAAGGTCTGAAGTGTCCCTTTAGGGGCTGAAGCAAAGCAGCTGAGGTGAGGACAGCAATCCTTGTGTCTTACAAACAGATCACACGCATTTTGAGTTTCAGATCCCATTTTCATTTCTGTTAAGATGCTGGCTCTAATGGCATCTCACATGGCTTGACCAGACTATGAAGTTCAAGCCCTAGCTCATGAGCTGGAGCACTTTCCATTGAGTTCTCATGCAGTTATTACTTGCATATATTTTTTCTTCTCACTTCCTCTTGTTTTCAGCTTTCCTCCTGCCCCAGCTTGTTACTGGAGGGGCTGAAAGGCAAGTCATATGAACCACATGTGCACATGGAAATGAAACCCATGGAGGAAAGGCCAATGCGAGGCTCCTGAGTCCTGTGAGTGCTGTGCTTGGCTGGGACAGCAATGTGCTTCATCCATTCATGGGAATTAGGCAAGGGCGGTGGTCTCACCAGCTGCACGCCATCCCATAATGTTCCAGCTTACATTAATAGGACAAAAGTGGTAAACTAGTTATGTGAAAGTTTGGGAGGCTGAATTTGTGGCTTTCCAGAGACAGTGGGGCCACAGCTTCTGTCTGTGATCCACATCCTGAGGTGAAAAATCGCCTCAGGATTGCAGACTTAAGACACCTTTATCCTGAAGAAGTTGTAATGTGACATTGTATGTATTTGGGAAGGAGGAGGTTGTAAACATATCTGGCTCTTTTGCCAAGGCATCAAAGTGCGTTAGGTATAGAATCATAGAACCACGGGATGTTTTGTGTTGGAAGGGACCTTAAAGCTCATCTAGTTCCAACGCCCCTGATGTGGGCAAGGACACTTTCCACTATACCAGGCTGTGGACTTCTGTGTAAGTTAAGAGTGATCCTACAATTCGCCAAAAATATTTTGGAAAAGTTCTCTGAAGGACTTGCTGATGGTTTTCACTCTTCCAGAGGTGGGCAGAGGAGAGCAGGAGGGATATCAGCTTCCTCGGCATATAGAATTGTAGAATCACAGAATCATTAAGGTTGGAAAAGGCCTCCAAGATCATCTGGTCGAACCATCCCCCTACAAACAATGTCACCCACTAAACCATGTCTCTAAGCGCCAGGTCCAACCTTCCCTTGAACACCCCCGGGGATGGTGACTCCACCACCTCCCTGGGCAACCCGTCCCAATGCCTGACCACTTGTTCTGAGAAGAAATGTCTCCTCATTTCCAACCTAAACCTCCCCTGGTGCAACTCGAGGCCATTCTCTCTAGCCCTATCACTAGTTACCTGCGAGAAGAGGCTGACCCCCAGCTCCCCGCACCTTCCTTTCAGGTAGTTGCAGAGATCAATAAGGTCTCCCCTGAGCCTCCGCTTCTGCAGACTAAACAACCCCAGTTTCCTCAGCCACTCCTCACAGGACTTTTGCTCCAGGCCCTTCACCAGCTTTGTAGCCCTTCTCTGGACACGCTCCAGGGCCTCGATGTCCTTCTTGTAGTGAGGGGCCCAAAGCTGAACACAGTGCTCGAGGTGCGGCCTCACCAGAGCAGAGTACAGGGGACGATCACCTCCCTGGTCCTGCTGGCTGCACTATTCCTGACACAGGCCAGGATGCTGTTGGCCTTCTTGGCCACCTGGGCACACTGCCGGCTCATGTTCAGGCAAGCACCAATCAACACCCCCAGATCCTTTTCCTCTGCACAGCTTCCCAGCCACTCTGCCCCAGGCCTGTAGCGCTGCATGGGGTTGTTGTGGCCAAAGTGCAGGACCCGGCACTTAGCTGTGTTGAACCTCATCCCATTGTCCTCTGCCCATCAACCCATCCTGTCCAGGTCCCTCTGCTGGGCCTTCCTACCCTCCAGAAGATTGACACTTCCCCCCAACTTGGTGTCTTCTGCAAACTTACTGAGGGTGCACTCAATTCCCTCACCCAATTTATCAGTAAAGATATTAAAGAGGATGGGCCCCAACACCGATCCCTGGGGAACACCACTCGTGATTGGTCACCATCTGGATTTTACTCCATTCACCACCACTTTCTGGTCCTGCAAGAGTACATTACTGCAGGAGTCATTGCTAGGCTCCAGGGGAAGCAAAGTGTCACTTCAACCCAAATTAGCTCTGGTGAAAGATCATCCTTTGGCAGACACGTCCTGCTTGCAGACGGATTCCTGGTGCTGATTGGTTTTGAAGTCTTCACTGAACCTTGGCTGCTGCATCTGGACTGTGCTGTTCCCCCAGGGCTGCAGTATTTGAGTTGGGAATTGTCAATACACTTTTCCTTGGCAGACGTCCCTCTTAAGGTGCTCCTGTGCCTGAAAGAGCCCAGAGATGTCTTCCATCCAGAAAGCTAAATTATTATTTGAAAGGCATTGAAAGGAACAGGACTTGCAAAACTCTTTATCTGATGTGCACACTGCACAGGCTGGGTTAGCCTCTGTAAAACTGTGGACAACCTATATAATGCTGTCAACAAAACATATGTGCCCACTTGAAAAAAAAAGTAATTGAGTTTAATGCAGAAATCATCCACATTGATACCAGAAAAATCCTTCTGCATGACAGGATACTATAATCACTGCCTACACTAATGAGAGGAACATCTAAAGGAGCTTTGATCCCATGGAAATCATCTTCTAGACTTTCTCACCCAACATGAGACAGACAGCTTTTAAAGCCCAAACCTCTGTTAAACACACTTTCACTAGTCAGAAATTCTAGACTTCTTTGAAGTCTTCAAAAATATAAAATTAAAAAAAAAAAAAAAAAACATAAAACTGAGGATATTTGTCATGAGCAGGAATAGATATTCCAGCTACATTTCAGCCAAATGATGGATCAATTCAGGCACAGGAATATAAAGTCAAAAGGTGGGATATTAATTATTAGCTAATATAATGCTATGTATACTCCTCTTCCCAGATGGATTTATAAAGTAGATTATTAGAGATTTAAAAAGAGAAGGGAGATAATTGTACATTACTCTCCAGGCAAATGGTACCAGTGAATTGTTGTGATGGTTTAACACCAGTGGGCAGCTGAGCAAGTAAAGAGATGCTGGGAGAAGTCCTGTGCTGAACCTGAACATTTTCTGGTGTTTCAGACCAAGAGTGTCCATATCATGTAAAATGGGAAAGCATAAAGTTCCTGATCAGCGAGGAGGTGCTAACAAAATAATAATTCTCATAGTTTCAGGTAGAGAAATATTAGCTCAAGAAATAAGTTTCTGTATTTGATATCCAAGAATTTGTTAGATAATGTAACAATAAACAGCATAAAATAAGTCAGTGGCTTGATTTCCTCTTTCTGGGGGTAAATTCTAGGGATCACTTTGCTGAGTCTGCTCAGTTTCAGGTTAGGGAGCAGCCCCTGTCCAAACCCAGCTGACACCCAGGAGGCTGAGGCTCCAGGAGGTCAGCTTGAGCTGGGGCTGGAGCCAGGGAGTGCAGCTCTAACACATTTGTCAGCCACGTGAGCCGCTAGCTGCCGAGGAGACAGCAGCCCTTGCTCTGAAGTTAGCCTTTCTTTACTGGTTATTTCCCACCAGAAGACCCCAGGGCAGCAGTTTGCTGGCGCGAGCAGTTCCCTTGGAATTCGTGGAGTCAAGTGACTCCGTCGCGCACCCTGGAAAAGAGACAATCTCTTATGCTCCTAACAGCTTGAAATGTGTGGTCGCTAACCAGAAAGTGGCTCCTTACGCTAGAACAAGCTGTGAAGAGTCCCAGAATGAATTTGTGCCAAAAAGCCCAGCAAAAAACAAGGGAGCTGCTCCCAGACTGAGAGCTGCTGTGCCTAAATTAGGTGCGGAACAACAAAATCTAATAAGCAGGAAAAAAATATCCTCTGTTATAAGAACTGGGCTTAATACAGAGGAGATCAGGCAAACCTCAAGGCACTCATTGAATAACTGAGATACAACTTTTAATTTCCCCTCTGTAGCTAGACTTAAGGCACGGAGGCAGTTTGATGCTGTGTGTGGTGGCTTTGTGGTGCTGCTCATGGGAGAAGGCCAGCAGACCTGGCACATGCAGCAGGCCAGGTATTGGTGTAAAACATGTGAAGCTCCTCACTTACCTTGCAGAGGATCTGAAAGAGCGGTGAGTGAAACACTGGGGGCTCCTATTTCACTAAAATTTCACTTCAACTTTTTGGCAAGGGAAGAGTTGTGTGTGTAGGAGTGGATTGACAGCAAGATGTTTTTTTCTGCATAAGATCCTAAGGGAGATAAGGCAAAGGAAGTTTTAATTTCAGAATCAAAGGTGAAGGTGACATTATTATCTTGGAGAAAGGAACTAGTCATAAAAGTTACAGAAGTCCAGATGCAGCTTTTAAAGGCTTCCTGTAGGAAGAAACAGTTGGATCTTTTTTTTTCTTATGTGTGGAACTTTCTGCACATTTTGGAGAAGTGGTTGTGGTGGGGTCAGTTTGTGTTTCCCTTTGCTTCCAGCAGCTTCTGGACATCCAGAGAACCAGGAGTACTGGAATACTGTCGTGACAGTCAAAGGCAAAACCAGGCTTGAATGGGGAAGGACATTGTGTTGTGGAGGCGTTTTTCTCAGGTCATTGTTCATTGCGAGCATCTGGCAAAGCACTAGGAAGAACAAGGTATTTGAAAAAGATAAGGGTCCAGCCCAGCCTCGAGATAAGGCTGGCATACCCTCCCTAACTACGTAATGATCGTCTCCAGGGACAAGCAGCTAAAACAAAATAAAAGAAAACCAATAGGGAGGGGAATGGGCACTGGGAGGTCTTCGGACCACCTCCTACTCAGAGAAGGGTGGGACAAGAAGTTGCTCAGGCGTTACCTGGCTGACAATTGGAAATCTCCAAGAATGTGGACACCACCATCCTCATGGGTGATCTTCAGCCTCCAGCTGACCTTCCTCCAGCTGCCCCAGCCCTGCTCACTCACTGCACAGCATACAGGGCTTTCTTCCCAGGGCTGCCCCATTGGCATCGCAGCTAGGGCTCTGCCTGTCCACTGCCCCTGCCCCAGCTGCAGGGAGTCCCAATGGACCCTTCTTCCTAGTCCCAGTAGCCCTGCAGTTACCCTGTATTTGCAAGGAGACCTTCTTTTCTTTCTTTCTTTCTTTCTTTCTTTCTTTCTTTCTTTCTTTCTTTCTTTCTTTCTTTCTTTTTAAGTGTTCTTTGAAATATAAACAGTTGAGAAGACTAAGAAACTTCTTTAGACAAGAAGAAAAAGCCTATCACTCCTTTAAATACCTTATTCAGAACCAATTTCCTGACTCGTAACTCTGGTGTAGGACCGTTGGCAACTTGTGTGTTTCAGACAGAAACTTGACAGGCAACCTTGCAAAAAAAAAAATACAGTAAAGTAAAACCACCACCACCACCACCAAAAAAACAAACAAAGAAACAAACAAAAAAAACCACCAGAGACCAGACCACTAGCCTCAATGAAGTGAAGTCCACTGGGGTATGCTGAGTCTGTATATATTATGGAAAAGGACCCAAGAGCATTGTGAAATTTGGGAAATTTTCTTCCTTCTCATAAACAAGAAAATCTGCTGCAAGCCAGCATTTCCAGTTTAAAATCAGCATTCTTAACTAGTCTCCCTCCCAGTCTGAGAGATCTTGTGAGAGGAATTATTTCAGCTATTCAGAATTTCAGGGCGAAAAACAAGCAGTCCCGTAGACTGGTCTTGGTGGAAAAGAACTGCTAGAAATGCCCAGGTCAGTTCTCTGTGCAAAGCTGGGGTATCTTCAGTGCTAAGTCAAGCTGCTCAGGGCTTTATTCATTCAGTTTTGAAAGCTCCCAAGGAGAGAAATTGCACTCCTCTCTTGGTGTTGTGCTCCACCACATCAGATTCCTCACAGTGAATGGTTTTGCCTTTGTGTGCAGCCAGAATTTAATTTGCTGTGACTTCATACAGTTGCTTTTGTCCTTTTGCTTTGCACTATCTCTTTCTTCTCTGCAATCCTCCTTTCGGTCTCGGGGAGAAGGCAGTAATTGCTGCCCTTGACCTCCTGGCTGCATTGCTGCCTGCACAACCCTGCTTGCGGCCATAAAACTGTTGAAGGTGTTCAAGGGAAAACTCATCTGAAAGTGAAGATAACAGGTAACAATTTTACACAACCTTGACTAGAAGTACCTGTCTATCTGTGCTATAATTTAGTACTGTGCTTTCGGAGAGCTAAAGAAAATGCCTGCAAGCCTATGCAAAGCTGTTCTTCGCTGTGAGCAAGGGCAGGTTACCCCTCCTTGATCTTCTCTGTCAGTGCCATGTTGCCTAGGACATGCAAGGGTCTTTGAGTTTTCCAAAAGTTTCTCAAAGCCACAAACAGAGAAAACATGGAGGGGTCACATCTTCACTCTGCCTCCCTGTGTCTTCCTCTAATTTTGGCAAACTCTCAAGCCTATAGCTACGTGCTGGGATTGAGCATCCAAGATCTAGCATGTCTCATTTCTGTAGTGTGCTATCCCTAACACACCATGTCACCCCAAAGGGAGACCACCTGCCTGTCGTAGTTAACCCAGGGTATGAGATCAAATAGCTTTTCTTATAGCTTTTACCTTCCAGGCCTGCACACCCACTTGGCCACTGGGTTGATAGTCACAGGTGACGATTCTCCATAACCTTCCTGTGGTGATCGCTGGTGTCTCATAGACGGTTTCTGGATCACTTGGCAGTGGGGGTGGGAGGATGCAGGTTCTTGTGGAGAAACCCTTAACCAAGGGGTTGCGATTGTGTGTAACCGTGCAGTTATGGAACCACATGCATTTGGATTGGCAGCAGGGCAGACCCACAGAGCCCCTGAGACCACGAGACGTCTTCAGCTCTGCAGTGAGAAATGTCCCTCAGCCCAAGGTTTTTGTTTTGAAGGAGAAAGCCCCAAACTCGGATTTTGAGGTTTGTGGTTAATGCTGCCAGCCTGCTGTGTGAGTTCGGGCATTTTTTCTGCATGGCTGGGACTCAGTGCCTCTGCAGAAGGACTTGGGGATGGATTTTGTGTCCTTTGCTGGTGAGAAGCCTCATATGTGCTCCATGGATAAGGGTTACGGCTTGGGCCTGGTCACGTTAAGAGGAAGATTTCAGCTCCCTGGGCATGACCCCAAGTGATATTGCCACAGGAAATTGCAGAGATTTCCAAATTACAGGTAACTTTAAACACAAGGCTGACTTTCTTTGTGCTGACGCATCAGGAGGAGAAGCGGGGCCCATGGGGCCTGCGCGAATTTTACAAGCACGCACGGCAGTCTGCTAAGAGCTGAGCTCCTGGCCTCACACTTACTGCCTGCCTAGCATGTTAACCATGCCCCTTCTATAAATATAATTCTTCAGGTCCTGCAGGCTGGCTCCTTCAGCTCCTCTATAGAGGCTCCTCATTATCGAATCCTCCATAGGGTTGCAAACATTTCTGCACCTCATTATTTGCTGCTTCTGGATAGAAGCCTGCTTGGAGCTTCATTAACAAAGATTATCATTGTGAACCATGACTAATTCCTCCCAAAGCACTTCCTTCTCTCATGATCATTTTTAAGTTTAAAAATAAATCCCAGCTGCCCCTCTTCGCTGGAGTTTGTGCAAAGTACAATGGCAGCCTGATAAGATTATTACTGCACTGATCACAAGCTGGTCTCTATCAGAGGCTCCAGAAGAAGCTTATTTTGCTTTAAGGATCAGGGAAGAATTTCTCTAAGCCTTACAGGAAGTAAAAAATAATAATAATAATTAAAAAAAAGCTTGAAGCTTGTCCTTATGCTGCCATACCGACTTGCTTACAGGAATGAACCTCATAAACTTGTAAAAACAGAGGGACCAAAATTTAAACAATTATTCACTTGAAACAAGGCAGAAAAAGCTGTGACTGGGACCACTGGCAGTGCTCCTTCTGAAGTTTCAATTTGCAGCCACTGTTATCCAAACCAATCTTAGCAGAGAAGGAAAAATGGGAGTCTTTTCACCTCTGCACCAGAAAACCCCCCACCTCTGGGCTGTTATAGCTAAGCTTTGTTTTTGTCTATCTTTATTTCATACTGCCACCTCAGCTGCCCTTGAGGACACGTTCCCAACAAGCCTTGCAGAAAGCTGTTGTTGCTCTAGGAGATCTTTACATTCAGCTCATAACTTCGAAAAGAAGCACCGAGTGATTCCTCGGCATCAAGGAAAGGGACAATTCCCCTCCTGAAGCAGCTGGCATAATGTCTGAAATCAAGCCAGACATCTCCTCAGACCATGACTTCACATGGCAATGACATGGTAGCAATAGATCTGCAGAAGGAGTTTAAAGGAATAAACAAAACAAAACAAACAAACAAACAAACAAACAAAACAGGCCTGTGTTCTTCTCCTCAGAGCACAGGTAACCTCTGCACATGTTTGGTCGTGCTGGTAGAACATGGAGATATTGGATAATAACATCAATCGTCCTCCTAAGTTTGTGATAAAAACTTGATATAATAGAGGTCTCATTCCGTGCCAAGGCCAACGGAGTATTTGCATCTTTCAGCTACAACCAGACAGCCAGAGCAGCAGCAGAGGCCAGGAAATGAGACGCCTAAAGACAACTTTTGTTATACAATTGATTTTTCAACATCTTTCAAAGCTTTCAGCAATTTCAGAGTACCATAGATAGATAGATAGATAGATAGATAGAGTATTTACCTGGCTTTGCTGCTGCTTTTTTAGTTTTTAGTATGCTGATAATTTGCAAAGGTGTATCGGATATCTGATTGCCTGGTTTGATTGCAGCAGGATTGAAGCAGGTTTGTAGAAGCTTCTGTAAAGAATGTCACAACATGAAAAAATATTTGCTGCTTCCTTGGGGAATGGATTCATGATCTCTCTTCCTCTGCCTTCAGCTGCCATCTCCTTCTGTTTCTTGCTGGTGTGGAGATGACCATGCCAGCATGGTGTCTGGCTTAGTGTAGGTAGCCCTGATGGTGAGGGTTCACCACAAAAAGCCTGAGCTTGAACACCTCTCCCAAAACCTGGGATGCTTCACCTAAACTTTCTGGCATTTGCAGAATTTGTCACCCTCCCAAGGTGCTTTCAGGCTGTAAAACTCCTGTGGGCATGGAGGCCTGGCTGTTCTGGATGGATGCATCTGGCTCCTCTGACCTGCTCCTCCTCATCTCCATGCCACACTAGTAACTGCTTGAGCAAACCTCGCCGACAGCCCAGCAGGTTTTGTTATCTGAGCTCTCAGCAGAAGATATATAAGTGGTGCTATAAGCTAAACACAACCCCACCAGTTTCAGGAGGCTCTCAGACAGCTTCTGCTCTCATGTACCTCGCAAAAAGCTCTTCACCAAGCTTTCCTGCCTTTACTTCAGCTTTCTTTCAGTCGGTTAATTTGCCCAGTCTTGCTGGCCTTTCTGCTGCAGTGTGGGAGGATGTCGCTGGAGGTTAACGAGATGCTCAGACACATTTGAAATGTTTGCTGGGTTGGACTTCTGCACCTGCTACAACTGCAAACTGTTCTCCGCTCTACAACATGACTCCCTTTTGACAAAAATAACTAAAAGAGAATTGTTTCCAGCACAGTTCTTTCTGTTTATCTCCCTTTCTCTCTGCCAGATCCACCTCTTCTTCGTACTTCTTTCCTGAAGAAGTTTTCTGAAATGTTTTCTCTTCTGGGAGGGCAGCTGGGAGGAAATGCTTTCCTTTTAGCCCTTGGCTGTCAGTCTTGCATTTCTGTCTTGGTGTACTTAGAGATGGTCAGGGATTTCAGGAGAGACTGTTTGCACCAAGTGGCTTTGCTTCTCTGTCTGACACTTGAGGCTGTGTCCTCTGCACCTCCCAGCCTGTCCAGTGCAGCAGACGTGTGCATATGCCACTCTGCAGGCTTGTGAAGAGCTTGTGAGACCACACTGATTTGATGAACTGGAAAAAGAGAAGAAGAGCTTAGCAAGAGAAAAGTGTGCAACTCATCTCGATCCATACCCTGGTAAAATCCAGCTTCTCTGGAAAGAAGAGAGGTCAAACAACGGTGCTCTCCCAAAATACATGTGTCTGTCTCCTCCAGCCATGCCTTGGCCAGGTTAGGGGATAAAACAGCACTCTCAGGCTTCCCTGCAGCCCCATGAGAGCAGACAGGCCTGGAGGAGCACCCTCATGGTGGGTGGATGTCCAGCCCACTGGGGCTGCCAGGTGGACATGGAGATCTCCTCCACCAGCTGGAGCAGAGCTGGAGAACCCATCCTGGCCAAGCCATTAACCCCTCCCACATCAGGGTGTGAGGTGTCCTTCACCAGGGCAGTGCCCCTGTTTTACCAAGCTGGCTGCTGACGACCTGGCACGGAGGTGACACACTCCTCAGGCACCACGATGCACACATCAGCAGGGTCTTGAGGACTTTTGGATTTATGCAGCAGATTTGCAATACGCAAATTGTATTGTGCAGCCTGGCAAATTGACCCTCACACTGCTTGTACTCGGCGCAGGCATCAGGGCGCCCTGTGCTCCTGGCAGCTTTTGCTGCTCCTGTTTTGCTGTTTTAGCTGTGTTTTCTGTGGTCTGAAGCAGCCCAGAGGCTCAGCTGAGCGAAAGGAAGACCCCGCTTCCTGAAGGGCGCAGGAGGAGCCCTGGACAACCTCTGTGTGTCTGAACCGGAACAGGATGAGGAAACAGCGGCTTTCTCATCCACTCACCCGAGCAGGAACAGCACAACCACGGGCTCAGCTGGCTCCTTGTTGGCTTGCTTCCCACAGGAAAGCTCCACTGCTCCAAAAGGCCTGCTTTAGGGGAGACTCGCCCCCTCTCACGTGGAACTTCTCGGCATGTGGGGAAGTTGCTGTGCCTGTGCTCTTGCTAAGAGATACCGAAAGAGATCCTGACGCAGGGCTTTAGGATCAAACACCAGGAAGCTGTTCTTTGCTCTGCATCTGGCTGACTCATCCCCTCACACAAGCAAACAGCTCTGCAGCAGGTTCGTGCATGCAGAGCCATCCGTCTCTGTCTTCTGCATCCATCAGCAACCAAGAGGGAATAAAATCACTCTCACGATAGTACCTGGTGATTTAGGGCTTGAGGCTGGGCCCTCAGTACCTCAGTACCCACAGCAGCGACATGGACCACATGTCCAAGAACTGCAGTATCCTGTGTCCATCTGGCTCCATAAATGGATGTTTTTGGGGCCGTAAGTGGATGTCTAGGAACCAGCAGCAGCTCTACAAGAAGTTATGTGGTATTTCTCCTGAGCTTTCTCCCAGCTTCAAATGCTTTAGTCTCTGGCATTTCCTGTCTCTTTTGTATCCTCCAAAGAATTTATTCCCCAGTCTTGACCAGTCTCCTGCTGTCGTAGTATGATTTTTGGTGGGTTTTTGAAGAATCGTTACTGTGGCAGCTACCCTGGCTCACCGACAGGTGTATCAAATATACGTGACAGGTAGGCATGGCATGTTTTCATAGATCATCAAGTCCAGCCGTCAGCCTGACCTACCACGTCCTGTCACTAAACCTTGTCCCCCACTGCCACATCCACACACCGCTTAAACATCTCCAGGCGTGGGGACACCACCAGCTCCCTGAGCAGCCTGTTCCAATGCTCAACCTCTCTCTGTGAAGAAGTTCTTCCCAATGTCCAACCTGAACCTTGCTGGGTGCAACTTGAGACCATTCCTTGCTGTGGTGTAGCCAAAGATGCTTTAGTGTGGTCCACTTTTGAGTTCATGATGTCATCAAGGAAGAGCTGGTGCTAGGATGATAAATGTCTTCTCAAGATCACAGACCAGCTGGAAGTACTGGGGAAGAGAGCAGAGGCTGCCAGATCAAAAACCCCAGCCACATACCATCCTGGTGACTACTTCGATGCCACTGGCCCAGGCGTACAGCTCTCCTGAAGGTGAATACCTGTGATTAGAAACCTTTGTTTTCCAGAGTTTTGCTGTTGAGGGAATTACCAAAGGATCGGTAGTGTCATGGTGTTATGGCTGAAATCACCCTAGTTCAAGGGCAGGAGGGCAGAGTCACCTGGAAAGCAGAGGTCCCTGTCTCTGTTAATGCCTCTCTTGGAGTGCAGTGCTGAGGTGCTGGACAGGTGAGGAAATGGCTTTAGCCCCGGTTTATACACAAGGATTTGAAGCCCTCCAGGTATCAGTTGCTGGTGAGAGGTCCCAGCATGCAGATGTGGGACCAGCCAAGTGCCCAGCTGAGGATAAAGCATCATGTTGTGCACACACAAGAGGCGTGGGCAGCAAAAATTCACTCTGTTTCCACTGATGCTGCTGGTGCACATCTTTGGAGGTTGGACTCAGCTGCGTAGGGTGACCCGTGTGCCTGCAAGCATCTCTGGAGGGAGCACCAAAACACACTGGGTCTGCAGGGTGATCTCTTCCAAAAAAAAAAATCCCTATTTTTATCTTTACGATAAAACGTCTGTGCTATAAAAATCCCTTCTTTCCCGAAAGTGCTTACTAACACTTGTAAATAAGCCAACCCCTCCCACGGGCTATTTTCTTATTTTTTCTCCCTTAAAACACTCTGTGAAGGCCTGGGGCAGGGGCTTCTCCCTGTTGCACCACACAACTTGGCTGCTGACTAGGGTAGGAGCTTACCCAACACCTGGCTGCGAAGTGCTCACGTACGAGTGTGCTGCTGATCCTCAATTTTTTGTTCCAGTGGCACTGCTGGCTGTGGTTTTCCTTTACGTGTGCTGACATTTTGCCTGCACACACAGATTCACAACAGGTCTCAGGAACCCTCTTCAGCATCCGTGCTAGCTGCCAGCTCCAGCTCTCCGTGCTGCTTTTCCTGCTGAACTGCTTTCCCTGCTGTTGTTCATAGTGTAGGTAACAATTCCTCCTTTTATCTCCTGCTGCCATACTATCTTTGGCACTATCCACCCTCTTTTTTCTCCATCCTTTTTTCTGCTCCGTGTCAACCCCAGGTCAGGTATTTTGTAGGTTTCTCTCACTGTGGGTTTCTCCGGATGGGTCCTGGTTTTTCCCCATCCAACTGTGCTGCATGTGCATGCCCTTGCATGATGCCACAGCACAGTTGTTCTCTTAATGCTATAATTTTGAGCCTGATGAGGAGTAGCAAAGTAACCCGGAGGAGCACAAGCTCCTTTTGGACCCAGTGAGAACACTGATGGGTCTCCAAGGGCACATATAGCAACTACACATGTACCAGCAGCCCTCCCAGGGTGTCCTGCAATTCATAAAATGAGGAGAAATATGTTTTTTTTTCACTTGTCCCTTTATCTTTCTCTTTCCTTCTGCCATCTTGCTTGCCAAAGGTTTGCCAGCAGAGCTGCAGTGGTTTCTGTCCTTAAAGAGCGCGGGTGCTTGTGCAAACCACCCAAGGGCTTTTTGCACCTGAGGCTTCAGGAAATCATTTCCAGTCCTATCCCCACCTTGTTTTCCAAACAGAGCAACGAGTTCATGTTTTGCATATGGTCACATCAACCCTTGGTGTCTGAAGCTAACCAACAAACATAAATGTGCTGCTTACAGTGCTCATCTTTAATGGGCAAGGTTTTCATATTGGATGTTAATTCCCCAGGAAAAATACAATACTTGTTTGCAGATGGGCATCGCTCATGCTTGCTGCAAAAAGTGGTGGTTGGTACTGATCAGGCAATCACTGAATGTGGACTGCTTAAACATTTATCAGGTTTGATCAATGTTACCTCTACGCTAGGCATATGACTTATTTTTTTTTTCAGGCCTGTTTGAGCTGTTTTTATGGAGAATTAAACTACCTTTAGTAAAAAATATGAACACAGAGCAATATTCAACTCCTACTTTGTGTCTATTTTTAATATGCTAAATAACACATACTGTTTATTTCTTTCTGTTACTCAAAGCATCTCAAACATGCAACTATCTCCTAGCAGGAGGTCCAGATGTGGAAAACTGCAGTAGAAATGTTTCTGGCTGTTTGAGAGGTTTGCCCTGTGAACAAATTTTGCCTAAGACATTATCCTTCCAAACCAGCAGCTTGGTCTGGCTGATTGATGATCCTGTAATGAACTGCTTTGTGTGGGAGTCATTACAGGTGTGTTTAATGGAGGGGTGCACAAGATCCCATCCAAACAGACACCCCACATCCCTGCCTCCACCCCAGGCAAGTTGTTGTACGTGTGGGTCCAGCTTGGAAGAGCCAGGATGATGGAGAAAAAGGAGCAAAGTGACGTGTCCAGAGACACCTGAGCCCTTGTATCACAGCCACGTTCCCATGGGGTGGAAATGAGACAGAGGGGGGCACAACATACAGGCACCATGTGGTGTGGAAAGGTCTGGTCTTAATAAATAGATCATAATACTAAAAGAGGTAATAAAGGGCAATCAGAACCAGCCACAAAAATCATCTCATCTTGATGGCAGCGTTGACTCTGCTCTCGGTTTCGATGGAAACAAGATCACTGATGCTTACAGTCGGCCATGTGAGGCCCAAACCTGCAGTTCTTTCTGCTTTCACTGTCATACCAGGACCAAAACATCTTTTGGACAAAAGGGAAAGCAGTTACATTCATGGTGTTTTGCAGCCTCAATGCCCAATCCAGTCTCACCCTGTAAACAGCAAGGCTTTCACTCACTCCCACGTTGTTCCTGCTAAGTGGGTCAGAAGTGCTCAATTCATTCTCAGAAGTAAATCCATGCTCAGAGGGAAACTCTGACTCATGACCTTTCTGTTTCAATTAAAGGAGTTTGAAGTGTCAATGCATCATTAGATTAAATACCAGGCACTGGCATTTTCCTAGCAGGAGAGAGATGGGCTCGCAGCTCCCACGTCCCTGAGCGCAGCCAGCACCTGGCTCCACCATCTCTGCCACAGGTCAAGACCTCCTCCTTTGCTAAAGAAAGTTATGCTGAAACAGCAGAAGACATTTGATGACTAGATTTCCATGGTTTAATCAGCCTCAGCTCCTCAGACGTTCATTTTCTCTTGCTCAGAGGACCAGGGTATTCCTGTACCACTGACCTGCAGAGGTGGCATCAACACCGGTTTGGGGCTGCAGCGAAGTCCTGGTGGGAACTGGAATGAGCCATCTGAGCAGTAAGAAAAGGGATGCCATAGGTGGGGAAGGTTCAAGGCCTTGCTGATGCTTCTGGAAGGAAATTTATTATCCAGTTATTGTCCTGAGTATCAGGCTCCAGTTGCACAATGCCCATGGCCAGTCCCAGGCTGCAGTGGAGAGCAGGGGCTTTGGGCAGATGCCTCCTGCCCCAACCTCCAGCCCAAGGGACTGGCTCCAGTGGCCAGAGCCCCTGTGCTTTGATATGGAGCTTTCAGGGGAGGTGGGATGGCCTGGGGATACCCTACTCCTATATCAGACCTTTGGAAATCTGGTAGCTCTAAGACAGTCAACAACAATTGCTGAAAAAAATTTTGCTTTCTCACTGCAGCAGCGTGCATGGTGTGTGCACAGCCCCACTGTAACTTCATTAGCAGCTCGGGGCAGTTCCCAGCTGGGCTGTAATTTTTCCCCACTTCCTGTGTTTGATTTCTGAAAGGGCCATTGACACAGGCGGGATCAGGGAAGATATCTCCCTGGCTTCACAGCAATTAGCAAGCCAGATCAATGAAGCCTGCCTTTCCTCGTGAATTTGTCCAGGGGCTGCGCTACCCTGTGAATGCTGTGGTGGTTGGCTAACACAGGCTGAATTCACCATCAAGTGGAGAAAATGTGGAGAAGGACCCTGCTAAAGTGTTTATTTTCATGAAAAGGGCAAGAACCCACACTGCCCACAGCCTCGGCCCCTTGGTGACATGTGGTCAATGTGCTCAAGAAGGAGGAGCACTAACAGATCCTTGGTGTCTTGTCCAAGTAATAGCAGTAAAATAAAATCTATCCCCCTTTTTGTCCTCCTGCACGCTGGAAGCTAACAGAATTATTCTGCTTTTCATGCTCCCACTTGCAGGTTTGCTCGCTGGTGTGAGCTGCCGACAGCCCCCCACCACCAGGGCATGCAGTGGAGCTATCTGCGCGAGTTTGCATTGCTGTATCTCAGGGAGCAAGCCGGCCTGCCTCCCTGGCACACCTCAATTATGGCACTATCTGTAATACTAATGACAACATCTGACTCCCAGAGAGTCCCTCTGCAAGGACAGGGGGGAATACCCCGGTCAAGAGGTGGGCCTGATCCCCTCCTGTAGCCAGGTCAGGGCTGGATGGAGCAGGGCCAGCAGCTTCTGCACGTGCGGTGGCTGCTGAGCAATCCCCCTGCTCCTCCTGCTTCTCTCAGCAAAATCCACAGGGGAATCTCCTCTAGAGAGTGTCTGGCACGGAGGTGCCAGGGCAATGTGCTTGCAAATGGCTGTTCTGCAGTGAACGGGAGGTTGGGAGATCCTTTTTTTTTTTTTTTCCAGGTTTCCAAGTATAAAGAGGTGTGGGCTGTCTAGGGTTCTCTTGGTTATTGGGCTTTCCTAGAAAACTGCTGCGTGTGGCAGCAGAGACCCCGTGGTGTAGGTTCTCTCCCTTTTGGTGGGGTTTTAAAGTATGAAGGGAAAAAAAAAAAAAAAGAAAAGGCAGACTGGGATGAGCTCTGGGATTTGACATCCTGCTGGGGAAACAGACAAAGAAGCTCCTTCAGAGGAGAGTAAACAGGCTGACATCACGGAGGAGCGGCGACCTTGCGGTCATGATCTGAAAGCTGTTGCTGTGCAGCCCCTCCTGCTCCTGGCAACTCCAACAAAGCAATGGGGTTTTCCAGTGCCAGCGGCGTTGAAAGGCAATTTCTGAGAAAGCCGCCCTGTGCCAGAGCCCTCTTCTGAGCCTCATCCCTGCCAAGACCTCCTCACCACCTCCCTGGGTCTGAAGGGCGCCTGTGGCTGCTGTGGGCGTCTGCTGATGAACCACACAACTGTGGTAGACACCAGAGCACGGCACGGGGCATGGACGTCCCGTCTCCTCGTGCACTGGTGGAGATCTGCTTTGCCTGTTGATTAGCTTTACCTGTTGATCAGCTTCCCACAAGGTCCCTGAGCTCAGGCCGTTCACTTCTGGGTCTCCTCATCACCAGACCAAGCATGGCACCGCTGCTGGGATGTACTCTGGGAGTCAATGCACTCAGGAGAGCAATGGGAATGCCTTGTGGCCATCAATACCAAGCCTCTCTTGTCCCATGAACACTATCACATGGAAGTGTCCAACGCATAGCTGCTATTTCTTCTTTCCTTCCCCCATTTCTGTTTGTCTCCCATTACATATTGGTGTTGGTGGTCTCCCTCGGGTGGACAGTGATGCTGCTTGGTACTACTCAGATTTGTTCCTCGCCCAGAAGCCCTTGCCATCCCCACAAGCCTGTTTGATATGTGTCACCTGCTACCTAACCTCTAGCCAAGCAGAAAAGCTGTGTTCCTCAGACCATTTCCACCTTACTGGAGACACCAGATGCCAATTTAAAGGGGCTGAGAAGAAAAAAATTGGAAGGACTTGGAAAGAAAAAAATGCACCAAACATTATGATTGAGCTCCAGCTGCAGTTGGCATCATCAGCAGAAAGAGAAGTAAAAGTTCCTGGTGTCAGGATGAGAAATGGGAAGTGAGCAGAGCATTCAGATAGCAGCACAGGAGCAATGGGCAGAAGAAAAGCATTAGATGAAGGGTGATGCTTCTGTGGAAAGGAATAAGTGTTGTGGAATGGGTGATAGAAGGCAGGTCCCAGTCGAGGAAGGTCATTTCCACATTAGCACTGGGCACGTGCCAGCTGCAGTGACATGCAAATGTGAAAAACACAGAGCTTGGAGAGAGACCAAGCAGGAAGCAATGAAAACTATACAGAAGCTTTAGGATTATACATGTAACTGGGAGAAGGCCGAAAGAAGTCCTAACCTACAGCCTCATTATGAAGCCTGGTCGTTAACTGCACAGATTTTGCTTCGGCAGAGAAAGGAGGTGTCTTTCGGCACCCACAAAAGACATTCACAAGTGACTGTGCCAGTGAGGATATCAGGGAAGGCAGCAGAGAAATAATTATCCCAGGTCCTTAATCCCCCAGAGAACCTTCCCTCCCAATTTAATGAATCTCTGCTTTCTAAGGCCAGATCCCCTGGGTCACTCTATTCGACGCTGCAGAAACCCACTGCTCTCTTTGGCAGCAGGCAGAAAGGGAGGACGTTCTGCTCCCAAAGGGATGGTGCATCAAATAGCAGGGTGTCCTGCAGCACAATGCAGAAAACTAACCTCTGCAGCTCTGGGAAGAAAGCAGGTCTTATAACAGAGGTGGGAGGGCTTCTCAAGCCCTCTGTATTGACCGGTTCTTGTCCACCTTGATGCCAGTTCACACCACAGCTTAGTCCTGGTGGACAGCATGTTAGGGTATCTCAAGAGCAATCCTATTACTGCTGGTAGCACTGCTCTGGAGGTCAGACAGGTGTAAATGACAAATGGTCACCTTGCATTGCTTGCGTTTAAAATAAGCTGCTAGTTTGGCTCTAATGTGCTAGATTATGGATTGTCTTCCGTTTATTTATTTATTCCTCAAAGCCAGTAGCTAGATCTGTCTGATTTTGCACACAGAAAATGGCAATGGGAAACATCGCCTTGAAATTCCTTCGCTCTTTTTGGGCCTGGATATTTATTTATTTTGTTCCAGACAATGCCGTAAAAGAAGAGTGGGATTTAAGATGCCAGCCAAATGCACGCAGAAAGAGGGAGACTGGGATAGTGCAGGGGTCTGAGAGGCACACCAGAAGGTCTCAGAGGGTGCAACCACCAAACCAGGGCAGGAACCCAGAGAATGAAGTTGCAAATATCCCTTAGAGGTCAGCAGGAAGCCTCCAGGCCTCTGGTGGGGAGCAGGTGGGTGAGCACATGAGAGCATTTCAGAGAAGACTGCTGGACCCTGCTTCCACATGCACTCCAGAAAGCCTCTGCTTGTCCTGGCCCTGGCACCCAGTGCCCATCTGTGCCCACACATCCCATGTCTATCCACGCACTGTTGTATTCAGGTCACCAGTTGCTGGTGAAATCCTCGTTTTTGTTTGCCTTTTGCTGTAAATACAGGCACTGGGAGCTGCAGCATCGAGTGTGCAGTGGACCGGGGTAAAACAGGCTCTGTATGAAGTGAAAAGCAGCCAAAATGCAAATTACCTTAAGGCAAAGAACTAGTGCATGGAAAAAAAAAAAAAAAAAAAAAAAAAAAAAAAAGGTGGGGGGGTGGGTGGAGAGAGAATTGCATGTGTTCAGATCAGTGAGTTTCACATTCACAATGATGTATGCAGGTTGAGATCCATTTACATTTTAACAAATCCTCTTTTGCTTAACCCCCAACTGTAATTACGCATTATGTGTGATGATGACTTTTCCTGCTGGGCTGTACTAGTCTGCGCAAGGAAGCTGGTAAATACTTGCTTGGCTTCCTAGCCTGGATTCCCAGACTTCAGATCTTTGGCAGAAGAAGACTCCCAGTCTTGCCTTGTGATGGAGGTCGTCAAGACATTCTGTATTCCTCAGGGGGAGAGGACAGAGGTAGTGCACAAACAATCCTGCCTACTCACTGTAGATGCATCCCAAGAGATTCGCATTGTTCCAGTTTTCCTCCTGATTGCTAATCACTTTCATGTACCGCTGAGCCGCTAGCTGGAAACTTCTTCTTGTTAAACCATTGTTCCAGCTCTTGGGGTCTAACATTTATCGAGAATGAAAAGTGCCAACATCAGAAGCTGGCAGGAATTAATTCCTTAAGCTGTCAAAGTGCTTCTCTAACACAATTCACAAAGTGGTTTCCTTTTGGAAAAGCCCAGTCCAATCCGCAACAAAAGGGTGATGAAATGCAAATGTCCTGAAGAGTGACAATTCACTCAGAAAAGAAGACGCACAAGCACATAAATATTCATCTTTCTGATAGTGTGCACGTTTTAAACCAGTGGCTTTATGCAGGAGAAATGTCCAAATGCACCTACAAGTCCAAGTTCCATCAAACTTCTTCTTTTCCTAAAAAAATGTTGCAATTTGCAGTATAGGAGCTGGGGAACTACTTGGGTTGTGTTGTCTGTACACAGTGCCATTTCAAGGGGCTGCTAGCTGTAGCCATTTCTGAGGAAGGATTAACTAGGATGGGGAAAAAATGGTGTATTCTGTGCTCCTTACAGAGGGGTAGTCATGACTTTTGCTTCCTTTCTCTCAACCCAGATCAGAAATCCCTCAGCTCGAGGGTCCTACATATTGCCTTACTACGATTTCTGGGCACCTGGCCTTGCAGAGCTGCTCTGTGCTTTTGCACGAGGTCTGCGTGTGGGCCACACATTTCAGGTGTCCATTCCTTGATTTGGGCCCCTGTCCACCACTGACACTGAACGGCTTCGGTTTTTACCTGTTTCACATCTGCTGAATGATGTGGAAACAGGTCTCAGGGCACAACAAAACACTAGCTGAGGTCAGCCGGGAAATGGTGTGTTCAATGCGGCAGGAAGAAAAACACTCCCTGTCCAGCTTTTGAGCCCTCCACTCTTCCTGCCCTGGGGCAAGCAGTCCTCTGGGGCTCTGGTGGGGCCAAGGCCAGCAGGGAAGCCCATGCAGATCAAGGGGAACCAGCCTGCGGGGAATTCGTGCCTGGGGGGTTGGATTGAGTATGCTCAGCCCACTGTTTCCAAGCTGTATTTTCAAGGTGAGAAGGAGGGGAGGCTTGGGAAAGAGAAAAGCCAGCCCCTCAAGGGCCCTGCAGGGCAAGATGACCTCTCATCTCAGTCCTGTGAGGACACAGCACGGGTGGGTGGCTGCCCGTGGTCTTCACAGGCCATGCGGGCCACACCGAGAAGGTAAACTAGGGAAACCTTGCGGAGCTGGAAGCATTTCCAGTTTTCTGCCGTCACTACAAATCCAGTTACAGTCCTGCCGGCTGTGTGACCTCGCAGGTGGAGAGCCCAGATGGTGTGAGAGCAGCACGCTTGGGAAGCTGGTCAGCATCCAAAGCAGCAAAACCTGCAGGCAGAGCGAGGGGAAACAAGGTCTTCCCGAGCTGTGGTTGAAGCTGGTTGAAGCTGTGAAGCCTTCTCCACCTGCTAGTCACATAGAGCCTGAACTTTTCATGTCAGAGTAGAGCAATGAGTCCCAAGCACTCACAGATTTGCACAAGAGGTCCAAGGAGTGCTGATGGCAGCCTCCAGAGAAAGTTTAAAATTCTGGTTAAAAATAGCAGCTTTGGCTGAGCTTCCAGTTAAAGAACTGGAAGTAATGCTTAAGAAGCAGCCAAGCCCCTCTGGAGTTAGACGTGGCAAATATCCCAGTGCCAGGACAAGAGGCAACAGGCACCAAGTGGAGCACAGGAGGTTCCCTCTGAACATCAGGAGACAACTCTTTACTCTTTTGGTGATGGAGCACTGGCACAGGCTGCCCAGAGAGGTGGTAGAGTCCTCTCCTTGGAGATCTTCAGAAGTCACCGGGACGTGGTCCTGGCAGCCTGCTCTGGGTGGCCCTGCTTGAGCAGGGGTTGGACCAGGTGACCTCCAGAGGTGCCTTCCAACCTCAGCCCTTCTGTGGTTTTGTGAAATAGGAACAACTGTCTTGACAACATAGGAAAAAAAAATCCTGCTAGGATTTGCTAATACGTTATCTGCTGAGGCTGATGGGATCAGCTGGAGGTCTTTGGCCATCACTGGTGTCCACCAGTACCTGATGCCAGCCACCACATCTGGCCACACCATGACCAGATGGAAGTCAGTGCTGCTCCATTACTTCAGTGGAGATACACAGCCTCGGCCAGCAGGGCTGGAACCAAACAGTTTGTGTTTTCCCTGTAAAACAAAGGCTTGTCCTGTGGTGCTGGACCAGCTCCCAGAAAATAAGTGAGAAAGCTGGTGCACGAGTGCTGCTCCCTTTCACCTCCCAGCCCTCACACTGATCACTCTCCAGGCTGCACTGCATGCACCAGGAGGTGAAATAAACATGCTGTGGGCTTTCTGTAGCATGTGCCAGTGCACAGACCTCTTGGGAGAGGCAAATCCCAGGGAAATTCACACTGGGAGGTCCTCACAGCACAGTTATAATGCTTCACCTCTGGCCATCTGAGCATGAACAAATTTCAGTGTGGTTCTGGTGGGCTCCCTCATTCCTCCTTGTGCAACCTGGCATCACACTAACATATTTAGCGTGGTCTGGGCTCAAATGGAACTGTCCTGCTCCACAGACCTGCTAACATCTCTCCTTCATGCTTGCTGACGGAGATGGGGCTTTCTGCACCTCGTCCATCCTCGGGCATCACCAGATGAGTTTCATGCCATGCTTTTTCTAGTGACCTGGCAAACGGCTGCCTGGGTCCGTGTGCTCCTGGAGGAGCAGCCAGCAGCCACCAGGACACCAAGGGTAACTTGCTGCTTGCCACTTGCATGCTCTCTCCCTGCCAGAAATGTTAGGAGCAGATGGACGACCTGGGCAGGCTTCCAGACCTCTGCCCGTATTCTGACCTCTTGCAAGCGTCACTGGAAATGCAATGTTCACCCCAAAACCACTCAAAAGAAAAGCAGGATCCATTCCTGGTCCTCTGAGCTGTTCATTTCGCTCCGATCCCAACATCCCAGTACAAACCTCCTCCGTGAAGTGCAGCCCCATGGGAGCCATAGGCATACGCTCCTGAATCACTTTGCTTTTACTTTCTTCCATTGCTGTTTTTCAGCATTCGGACAGCTGGTAGTATGATAAAAACAAACAAACAAACAAACAAACAAAACAAAAAAAACCCTTCTTTTTCCCTTGGACATTGATTTTTATTTCTAAAATTTTTAACACCAGCTCAAATTCAAGGGACTAACCAAGCTAACAGCACACTAATCCAGTTGTCCTCAGTAGGCTTGAAAAGATGAAACCCTAAAATATTTGTAAGCTGAAGAAAATTAACTGCAACCACAATGTCTATGGGCAGGGGTGTCCTCTGACTGTTTATCCCATACAGACTTGCCAATCAACAAGACAAACTTAAACTGCTGGTGGCGTTCCTGGTGCTTTCTGAGCTCTTGCTGCATCGGGCTGGTCGCTGACCTTATCCTTCACCCCCTTGCTGAGGATCTGCTCCCAGCTGCATCTGGATGACCGCACCACTTTGTCGTCATCACCGACTAGTTTCAAAACTACTTGTTACCTTTTGCTGCAAAAAGCGGCAGTGGCAGATTTTGGGGTGAATTGGCAAGAAAATCTTGCAAGCTGCTTGTCTGCAGCTGCAAGCCTTTCAGTGGGTTGTGCTGGCTTCCCTGGGTGCTCGTTGCAGGGTGGGAACCGGCAGGACACCTCCCCGCCAGGCTCACCCTGCAGAAAGCCTTGGGATAAACAGGAAGATTTAGCAGGACAGGCTGTGGCTGCTGCAAACAGAGGCTTTCGGACCTAAAAAAAAAAAAAAAAAAAAAAAAGGAGTGTTCTTGGCAGATCTAGCAAAGTGATTGGGAGTGAAGTTCCCGGAACAGAACCCTGTTTATGGGCATGTGTAAGTAAGAGACAGCTCATGGGGGCTCAGCATGGGGTGTGTGGCTGGTACCCGAATGGAGCTGCCCGGGGTAGAGCTGCTCCGAGGGGCAGGACAGGGGCCAAGATGCAAAGTGCAGCAGCTGAAAGCAGAAGTGCTGGATTCCCTTCAATTAAAACGGCCCAAACCCAATCTGCTGCTCAGGGATGATGACAGGAGCTGATCTCTGCAGCTTGCGGGGGTTTTGCCCAGCTCTGGCTGAAGCTGTCTGGGAGCTGATCGCCTCCAGGACCAGCATCTTCCCCCTGCACCCACCACATGCCCTGTCTGCCCTCTGCCCTTTCCTTTCTCCAGAAGGGGCAGCAGGGCTCAGACACCTTGCTCTCCCTCCTTCCACAGCAGGGCACGGACCCACATCCTCCCAGGGCAAACCAAAGCATTTTGGGGTATCAGCCTGCTAAGCCAAGGAGATCCCTCCTCACAGGGGACAGATTTCCTCGTCTCCCCCAGCATGTCTTGTCCTTTTACCCTTCCTCCCTCTATGGGATGAATCACGTGCTTCACGTTTTTATTTATGAAGAAAAAGACCGATCTCTCCTTCCCAGCCGAGCTTTCAAACGCAACATAACAAGAAACCTCCCAGGCTTATTCCGGGACACATGCTTTCAAAAGGAGGTGTGTGGGGGAGAAAAGGAAAGCAAATAAGTACAGACGGAGAAAGACGAGGAGGAGGGGAAATGTGCAAACCACTTCCTCTCAGTTGCCCCACAGGCAGTTTCTTTTTTCTTTTTCTGTCCCTTACAATCTGAAAACATCATTACTGCAATAGGTCAGGGCTCAGCCAAGAAAAGGGGTGTTGGACAAAAACAATTAAGCAGTTTAGAAAGATCAGGTCTTTCCTGATAACAAAATAATACACATTTCTTGGGCTAGTGAAATCTTAACCATTTGGCCTTAAAATCTGTTTGGTTCTCTGTGCCTTATAAAGAGGAAGTTAAAATTCAGGAAGTAGCGATACTGAGAAAGAGCTACACATAAGGTAATCAGAAATAGATCGACTGTGACAAAACTCGCCTGCATTACGGAGCAGGAGGATGTTCACCACCCCAAAGGCTTCCCAGTGAAATCAGAAACCTGGAGCGAGCTAACCCCTGACCGAGTAAGGAGAAGAAATCAGCCTGCCAGGCTCTCCCTCCCTCCCTCCCTCCCTCATCACCGCTTGGGTTTCCCTTCAAGTCACCTCCCTGCTGGTGAATCACAGCAAGAACGGCAAGGAGGAAAAACCAGGGGTGCAGCACTGTGACCAGCCTCAGCGCAGAAAACATCCTGATCCCGCTGCCAGGCTATGCTGGGGACATGGCTCTGCCCCATGGGTGACACAGCCACACGGCCATGGGCACCTTCCCTCCTCCCAGACCATGACAGCCTTCAATCACCACCTCGGGGTGATTTAAGCAAGCCTCCTCCTCATGCATTTGAAGGCCAAATATTTTCATTTCGTGAAGTCTGACATTTTGTACAAATATAAATTGAACACCAGCTATTAATGCTATTTCTTGATGCCTCCCCTTACCCCAAAGCAACCCAGTGGGTTGATGCATGGAGCTGGAAACAACTTCTCAACACCAATCTGCCCCTGCCTCTCTCTGGAAATCTGATCACAGCCCCCATAGGAAACAGGTGCCTGGAAATGGTGAAAGTCACCAAAGCACCTGGCACACACTGCAAGCTCTGGGCACCCGGGCTTGCAGACACCATGCTGGTTAGCTCCGTGTCAGCTGCTCCAGTTCACATTTTTCCCCCAAATTCTGAATACGCATTCATTGAAATCCTTGTTGAAAGCACGCTTTGCCAGTGGGAGAAGCTTGTATCCGTTTTCTGAAAAAGGGGTTGATAAACACAGGTGGGGAGAGGCTCAATTTCTATTCATGTGTATTTCAGCCCTGATGTTGTTCAAGCAAACACCACTCCTAAAAGTGCTGCAGGTGGCAGAGAGGAGGCAGAGCACCCATGGCCCCATTGCCAGAAGCAGTGAACAGGTGAGGATAAATTTGTTTGGTTTCCACCCCAACAGGGCTCACCTGGTGACACAGCCGGGCGCGCTGGTGCTGCACCCTGCCATTGCAAGCCCTGGGTGTCACATCTTCATTCATGTTTTACCCACTTCTTTAAAACACGCCTTACAGGAGGAAATGGATCTGCAAAATCCTGGTGCTTCACAGAGGGAGGTAAAAGCTTGTGCTTCTGTGAAATGCTAAGGAAGATTAATGGGGCAGGACCCAGGCTGCTTATAAAAGGGCCTGATGGTTCCTCTAAACCTTAGCTATCCTTCTTGCATCTATCAAGGATGTGGACTTTGTGCATTTTTTAAAATTCATTGAACAATATGGAGGAGGGGAGCACAACACCTGTGAAAGTAATTGTTTTCTGAACAGCTACCATGAGGTTTCTCAAAATGTAACATTTAGGATGACCAACCCCTTCCTGAATCTAAGACTCAGCTTACTGTCCACATCTGAGAAGGAGGTAGGTGAAGTGCTATGGGCTGTAGGTTTTAGGAATGAGAAAGGTTATTATTAAGCTCTTCTCCTTCCTCTGTCTCTCCATCCTGCCATTTTTCTCAACCTGCAGGAACCCACTAGGTGAGAAGAACTACAATTTGAAGCATTGATCACAGAGAAAATTCTCAGGGTCTCTCTCACTGGTGCTGCAGGCACCAATGAGGTGGAAAGCATCCTCAGAGACTTATCACAAGACTGATAGAAGAAGCCATTGCAAGTGGGAAGATCAGATGCCAGGCTGGGATGGTCCCTCTGGCCCAGTAAATCTCCACCAAAACCAGAGAGTAGCCTACTTGCAAATTTTCTTTTTCTTTTCATTTTTCTTTTCGTTTTCCTTTTTTTGTTTGTTTTGTTTTGTTTGTTTTTGTTTTGTTTTCTTTTCTTTTCTTTCCCCAACACTCTGAATCAAAGGTGAGTTGGACATTTATGGAGAAATTTTTCTGTTTCATTTCAGGCTCCTGGGTTCGAAGGAACAGTGTTCCCACCAAAAGGCTGCAGAGCCCAGTATTTGTTTTTCTAAACGGTAACTGTTGAGACCTACTATGTTCTTGGCACCGCTTGATGTGTAACGTCAACAGTGAAGTTCCTGTTGGCCAACGTCCCTGTCTCAGAGCATGCTTTTCAGTCATTAATATCACAAAGCTGAGCGAGAGGCCTGGGAGAAGGAGTCTGTCGTGGGTTCAGAAGGACACTCTGGGGGATGAAAATGTTTTCTGATGGTATTTGAAGGAAGGTAAGTGGTGGCCACGAGGCGAGGCCCAGCTGGCTAGTGCTGGTGGGAAGCAGGGGTGTGAGAGAAGGACTAGGGCTGGTGTTACTTGGAAAGAGATAACCCCACTGTGGTGCATCCTTGCTATCAAAAATGTCTTCAAAACACCTGCAGATAGAGAAGACAACTTGGGATTACAAGGTAAGCATGCTGTGCCTCTGGTTGTGGCTTTGCTGGAGAATCAGCTGAGCCTGTGCCAGGGAAGGGACAAAAGAGCAGCAACTGTTCAGGCAGTGCGGCAGCAAAAAAGGACAAAAAATGTGGTAGATTTGTGGTGTTTCACCCTGATGGCCAACTAAATTCCACCTCACTCCCCCTCCTCAGAGGAAGAGGGGGAGAAAATACAATGAAAAAGGGCTGAAAGGTTGCGATAAGGATGGAGAGATCGCTCACCAATTATCTTAACAGGCAGAACAGACTCAGCATAGGGAGATTAAAGTAATTTATTGTCCATTACTAACAGACTAGAACAATGAAAAACTAAAAGCAAACTACAAACACCGTTCCCCCATCCACCTTCTTTCACCTCCTCCCCCCAAGCATCACAGGGGAACAGGGAATGTGGGCTGCGGTCAGTCCATGACACTTTGTCTCCACCGCTCCTTCACGGTCACTCCCTGCCCCTGCTCCACGTGGCGTCGCTCCCACGGGATGCCGTCCTTCCCGAAATGAGCCTGCGGGGGCTGCCCACAGGCAGCAGCTCTTCAGGAACTGCTCCCACACGGCTCCGTACCACGGGGTCCATCCATCCCCCGGGAGCAAACTGCTCCAGCACGGGTCCCCCATGGGGGGGTCCCCCCAGGCCCCCTGCTCCTGCGTGGGCTCCTCTCCATGGGCCGCAGCCTCCTCCAGGCCACATCCACCTGCTCCACCGGGGGCTCCTCCACGGGCTGCAGCGTGGAGATCTGCTCCATGTGGGACCCATGGGCTGCAGGGGGACAGCCTGCTCCACCAGGGGCCTCTCCACAGGCCACAGGGGAACTGCTGCTGCCTGCCTGGAGCACCTCCTGCCCTCCTGCTGCACTGCCCTTGGGGGCTGCAGGGCTGGCTCTCACCCCTCTCTCCCAGCTGCTGTTGCCCAGCACTTCTTTCACTCCCTTAACTCTGCTCTCCCAGAGGCCCACCCAGCATCGCTCATGGCTCGGCTCTGGCCAGCCCTTTTGGAGCAGCTGGAGCTGGCTCTGCTCTGACATGGGGCAGCTGCTGGGCTCTGCTCACAGAGACCACCTCTGTAGCCCCCCAATACCAAACCCTTGCTGCATAAACCTAATGGACAGGCAAACTTCCTTGCTTGGAGCAGAGTGCCAGTGACATTTCTCTTTCTATCCCAAGCTTCTCCCTTTTTCTTGCAGGAGAGGTGGCAGATGTCCTGTAGCAGTGTCTCTGGAGCTGTTGGGGATGCTGCAACACCAGTAAAAATCTGCCTTGCTGCTGAAAACCATCTCCAGGTGATCCCCTCCTGCATCACTCCTCTCCTGATCCTCCAACGTACCAGTCCACAATGGGGTAGTCTAACAAAAAGAGAAGCACAAGAAATCAATGGTGAGGTCTTTGAAATTTCCCAATAGATGTTGAGAAATATTTGCCCGAAGAGGATACGGAACAAAAGCATTGGCAAGGCCTTCAGGACTACATCAGAGAGCAATTTCATAGCTGAATGATTTCACTGCACACACGGGGCTGCAGCCCCCATGCAGACCTGGGCTGGTGATGCTTTTCACAAGAGCTGTCCGCAAGCCAACAGCCTGGGGATGCAGCTTCACCCCCATCACGGAGCCCCATGAGTAAAGGAGAGGGCACCATCTTCATGCCTCAAACCCCAGACATTGTAAAAATGGTTGCTGAATCACTGGGAAGGGGAGAAGGTGCTGATGTTTCAAAGCCTTTTGCTATCTGCCTTCAACACAGATGCTCTCTGATAACACCTCAGCATGGCCTCCTGCAGCATGATAACCAACAGAAACCACATGAGCACCACGAATGGGAAAGAAAGTGACCTGGGACCCCAGCGCTGCAGATCAACAAGGTTGTATGAGCTCTACCAGCAGCAGTTCTGGTTTTTCAGTGACTCTCTCTCTTCTTGCGAGAGGGGTGTCCAGAGGCACACGCAAAATTCTGAGGCTGAAGAAAACAGCAAAGCGAGGAGGAAGGGAGATTGCCAAAGTGCAGCAATTCCTGTTTCCATGAAGTCAACTACTATGATTCAGGTGAGCCCTTTCTCCAGGCGGGGCTCTCCTGCACTGTGCCAAGGAGGAATTGCGCGACTGCTGGGTTGCATCAGTTCCAGCCCTGGGGACACAGGTGTCCACAAAGGGCGCTGTGGTAGTAATGAAAGAAAAGGCTTAGTTTTCCAGGAGCTGTACACAGACCCATTATTGCTGGTTACTCCCTTCTCAGGGGAACAGAGAGCCCTATACATCAGCCTGACCCTACCCATAGGGAAGTCTGCTGCCTCCCTGGTGCCCCAGCCAGGGACATTGCCAGAAACCTTCCCAACCTGGTTCGCCCCTCTGATTACTATCCTCTTTTGATAGTCCAGGCTGGCAGCGATGAAATTGCTGAGAGAAGGCTATCAAACAGGACTTTAGGGGACTGGGGTGTTTAGTAGATGGAGCGGGAGTACAGGTAGTGTTTTCCTCTGTCCCTACAGTGGCAGGGAGGGGTATGGAGAGGACACAGAAAGCCCACCTGATAAACACATGGCCCAGAGACTGGTGCCAACACATAAATTTTATTGCTTTTTTTTGACCACGGTGTGCTTTACTCAGCACCTGGCCTGTTAACTACAGATTGGTCCCACCTGTCTCCAAAGGGAAAACAGACACTAGCCCAGGAGCTGGCAGGGCTCGTTGAGGGTGCTTTAAACTAGGTAGGAAGGGGGACAGGGACGAAATAAGGCTCATTAGAGGTGTGCCAGGGGGAACAGTGTCAGGGCCGGGGGAGCAGGCAATGGCCCAGCTGAAGTGCATCTACACTAATGCACGCAGCATGGGCAACAAACAGGAGGAGCTGGAAGCCATTGTGCCGCAGGCAGGCTATGACTTGGTTGCCATCACGGAAATGTGGTGGGACCACTCCCATGACTCCAGTGCTGCAATGTCTGGCTATAGGCTCTTCAGAAGGGACAGGCAGCACAGAAGGGGTGGTGGTGTGGCTCTCTGTATTAGAGAGTGTTTTGATGTTGCGGAACTTGAGACTGAGACTGGGAATGATCAGGTTGAGTCCCTATGGGTTAGGATCAGTGGGAAGGCCAACAAGGCAAGCATCCTGGTGGGGGTCCGTTACAGACCACCAAACCAGGATGAGGAGACGGATGAGGAATTCTACAGGCAGCTGGCAAAAGTCACGCAATCGCCAGCTCTTGTCCTCATGGGGGACTTCAACTATCCAGACATAATCCTGGCAATACAATACAGCTCAGAGGAAGCAGTCTAGGAGGTTTCTGGAGAGCGTGGAAGATAGCTTCCTGACGCAGCTGGTTAGTGAGCCTACCAGGGGAGGTGCCCCGCTGGACCTTCTGTTCACAGACAGAGAAGGACTGGTGGGAGATGTGGTGGTCAGGAGCTGTCTTGGGCAGAGTGACCACGAAATGGTAGTTCTCTATTCTTGGCGAAGTCAGAAGGGGGACCAGTAAAACTGCTGTCTTGGATTTCCGGAGGGCAGACTTTGAGCTGTTCAGGACACTGGTTGGCAGAGTCCCTTGGGAGGCAGTTCTGAGGGGCAGAGGAGTCCAGGAAGGCTGGGCACTCCTCAAGAAGGAAATCTTAGTGGTTCAGGAGCGGTCTGTCCCCACGTGCCCAAAGATGAGCCGGTGCAGAAGAAGACCGGTCTGGCTGAACAGGGAGCTATAGCGTAGGAAAAAAAAAAAAAAAAAAGAGGGTTTATGATCTTTAGAAAAGAGGGCGGGCCACTCAGGAGGACTATAAGGTGTTGTAAGGATGTGCAGGGACAAAATTAGAAAGACCAGAGCTCATCTGGAGCTCAATCTGGCTACTGCTGTTAACGATAACAGAAAACATTTTTATAAATACATCAACATGAAAAGAAGGACTAAGGAGAATCTCCATCCTTTACTGGATGCAGGGGGAAACTTAGTGATGAGAGATGAGGAAAAGGCTGAGGTGCTTAATGCCTTCTTTGCCTCAGTCTTTAGCAGCAAGACCAGTTGTTCTCCAGTACCTGGAGCTGGTGGAAGGGGACTGGGAGCAGGATGTGGCCCTCATAATCCATGAGGAAATGGCTGGTGACCTGCTACAGCACTTAGATGTACGCAAGTCAATAGGGCCGAATGGGATCCACCTGAGGGTACTGTGAGAACTGGTGGAGTAGCTGGCCAAGCCACTTTCCATCATTTATTGGCAGTCCTGGCTATCAGGGGAGGTCCCAGTCGACTGGCGGCTAGCAAACGTGACGCCCATCTACAAGAAGGGCCAGAGGGTAGACCCGGGGAACTATAGGCCTGTTAGTTTGACCTCAGTGCCAGGGAAGCTCATGGAGCAGATTATCTTGAGTGTCATCATGTGGCACTTGCAGGGCAAGCAGGCGATCAGGCCCAGTCAGCATGGGTTTATGAAAGGCAGGTCCTGCTTGACGAACCTGATCTCATTCTATGACAAAGTGACGCGCTTGGTGGATGAGGGAAGGGCTGTGGATGTGGTCTACCTTGACTTCAGTAAGGCTTTTGACACCGATTCCAACAGCATTCTCCTCAAGAAACTGGCTGCTTGTACTGGCATACGCTTCGTTGGGTTGGAAACTGGCTGGGTAGCCGGGCCCAAAGAGTCATGGTGGATGGAGTTAAATCCAGTTGGAGGCTGGTCACTAGTGGAGGCCCCCAGGGCTCAGTACTGGGGCCAGTCCTCTTTAATATCTTTATCAATGACCTGGATGAGGGGATCGAATGCACCCTCAGTAAGTTTGCAGATGACAACAAGGTAGGTGCGTGTCGATCTGCTCGAGGGTAGGAAGGCTGTGCAGGAGGATCTGGATAGGCTGGACCGATGGGCTGAGGCCAACTGTATGAAGTTCAACAAGGCCAAGTGCCGGGTCCTGCACCTGGGGCGCAACAACCCCAAGCAGCGCTACAGGCTGGGAGATGAGTGGTTGGAAAGCTGCCTGGCAGAGAAGGACCTGGGAGTACTGGTTGATAGTCGGCTGAATATGAGCCAGCAGTGTGCTCAGGTGGCCAAGAAGGCCAACAGCATCCTGGCTTGTATCAGAAACAGTGTGGCCAGCAGGTCTAGGGAGGTGATTGTCCCCCTGTACTTGGCTCTGGTGAGGCCGCACCTCGAGTACTGTGTTCAGTTTTGGGCCCCTCGCTACAAGAAGGACATGGAGGTGCTCGAGAGAGTCCAGAGAAGGGCGACCAAGCTGGTGAGGGGTCTGGAGAACAAGTCTTACGAGGAGCGGCTGAGGGAGCTGGGGTTGTTCAGCCTGGAAAAGAGGAGGCTCACGGGCGACCTTATCGCTCTCTACAGGTACCTTAAAGGAGGCTGTAGCGAGGTGGGGGTTGGTCTGTTCTCCCACGTGCCTGGTGACAGGACAAGGGGAAATGGGCTAAAGTTGCGCCAGGGGAGGTTTAGGTTGGATATTAGGAAGAACTTCTTTACTGAAAGGGTTGTTAGGCATTGGAGTGGGCTGCCCAGGGAAGTGGTTGAGTCACCATCCTTGGAGGTCTTTAAGAGACATTTAGATGTTGAACTTAGTGATATGGTTTAGTGGAGGACTTGTTAGTGTTAGGTCAGAGGTTGGACTAGGTGATCTTGGAGGTCTCTTCCAACCTAGATGATTCTGTGACTGTGAATCTGTGGTGGGAAGTCAAGCTGTACAGTTTTCAGAGCAGAAATGTGAGCTTCTTAGATCCTTTCAAACTGTTTTTAAATGTTTTGTCTTCCTAAAAGGACACCAAAAATCCTGCTTTCAGCACTCTGGTGTGTGCTGTCTGCGACAGGCTGGGCCCTGCACATACACTTGGCATTATCTGTTTCTGCACTACAGAACCAGATTTTTCTCCCATCCAGGTAAGACACCAGAAGCCATCACAAACATAAATAGCAAATTGGTGTGTTGTCAGATTTCTCCTTTCACTGCATGTTGGCTAGTTACAAAGAAGCAGCACAGAAAAAAAAAAAAATATATATATATATATATATGTATATACATTTTTTTTTTTTTTTGCTTTACTACTTGTCTTCTGCAACACACATCTTGGCACGCAGGGATGCAGGGATGGCACCTGAGGGATATTCACACAAGCTGAAACCAGTCCATCCAACCAAGAGAGGGGCAAGGGGAAATCTGTGGATGTTGCTCAAGCCCCTGCATGCCCAGGGCTCTTGCAGAGGCTGGGCTTTGGCTGGGGGATCTGTTGGGGGCCACATGCTCATGTACCACCAGGAGCCCCTTACTGCTGAGCAGAAATCTTCTGTGTGCCCCATGACATGAGCATTTCTCTCACAGCCCCCACTGCCAAGACCCAGCCCTATTTCCTGACCAAGAAAGGAAAGAGGGAGTGAAGCTGCTCCAAAGGTTAAATAAATAAATAGCTCACAACTTCCTTCCCTGGTCAGTCGCTGGTGCTTGCTACACCAGTGGGTGAATGTTTCTTGCCCTGCGAACCCGACACACTGTCACTGGTACCCAGGGAAGGGGGCCGACCCCATGGTGGTCTGGGGAGGGGTCTTCCTCCTTTTGTGGAGGTCTGTGCCTGTGCAAGAGGGCAGTTTTGGAAATGAAGACAAAAGACGACATTCTCCAGTTCAGCTGAGACCCTTTACCTGACATACAGGCACCATGGCATGAAGAGGTGTGAGGTCACTAAAGTGAATTTAAGGCATGAAAGAGTAGAGAAATAGCACTGCAGAATGTCCTGCTGCCTGTCGGGCAGGGACGTCCTCTGCAATACAGCAGCAGCAACCGATCTGAAGCCACTTTAATGTCAGACTACAAATACTCCTAACTGCAAAGCTCCTTGTAAGTAATGCCAGTGTTACTAGGATAGCGCAAGGCTTTCCCTTCATCCTTATTCTTGGTAATTCCTACTGCAGCCCCAAGCAAAGGCAGGTAGGTCCTGTGCTGCAGCTCTCTAGAGAGCAGTGGTTAAGACTGAAAGCCAGATGGGATTGTGCTGCAGCACAGTAGCTGTCTGCGTGCACCCATTTATTTGATGTAAAAGTGAGATAACACGTTATTAGCTTGGTCTGTAATAAAAGGACATTGCACAACATTGTTCTTATCACGGGCTGAGAGTGTGTACTCTGGTATTTATGGCAGCTGGGCTTATGCTCAGCAATTTCCCATAAAAGCTGTCAATTAACTTATTTCATTCTTGTATGCAGTCTCAGAAACAGCAGGGAGCGTGATCTGTTGTTGATGGCTTGTGCAGGGTCCAGGGCCATGCTATGCTCCTACCACGGCCGTTTTTATTCATGAAAGTATTACCATGGTAATGAAAATACCTTTAAGTTGAGAACCAAGCACAATAACAAAGCCCTGGAGTGCTGTGAAGTAAAGATGTACCCTGCCTCCAAAACACATCGTGTTAAAAGGATAACGTGGAAAAGCCGCAGTGGAAGAGGAGATCAGCAGAATGAAGTATGCTTTGGTTGGTCCAAAAATGGGAACAATTAAAACAGCAGGATCTAAAGACTGGAGAAGCAGAAGAGGACGAGAAGAAATCTTTCTCCAGAGGAGTGCAAGGTTATGCCTGCTGCTGATGCAGTAAGGTCTGCTCACCAGCGCTAGCTCATGGGGCATCCCTGGAAAAAGCAGGGATTACTGTGCAGGGAAGATGAGTGTCAGACAACACCTGCAGGAGATGCCCAAGGTCCAGCATAGCCCAACAAGAAAATCTTACATCACACCCAGTCACCTCAGCTATCTGAGTCTTTCTTTCCCTTCTAGGTCTGGTCTAGGTGCCCTTTTCCACAGATCCAAAGCTGAAGACTCGGGTGCATTTTCAAAATGGCCCCCCTGTGTTATCTCATCTTGTGGTGGTCCATGTCCATCTCCGGGACAGGTCGGGTCTGTCTGGAGCCAGACGAGAGGAAGAAGAGTTAGGAAGAAATGCTGTCTGAGCAGAAGGTGAGTTTGGAGCAGGTCTCCTGCAGGCCCAAAAGAGGGTTTAAGATTTCCCAGGCTCAGGAAATACTTAGAGGGTGGTGTTGGTCTTATACAGCAATAATTTCTCTTTGTGCTGGCTTGGTGTCACAAGAGGTGAGGTACAATTTTGCCTGTTTCAGGCTGCTGATTGTCTCATATTATCCTTTTCATCAATTCATTCTTGAGAGCTCTCTGAAGTTTAGCTACTTTTATCTGACATCACCCCAGAAGAAATGTCTTCAGCTTTGTAGCCTGGATTCATTACCCAAATGATGCATGAGATCCCTATCCATGATGCAGAGGGATATTTTTGTTTTGCATTTTGATTTCCACTAAGAAGCCTCCCTCTGGAGACTCCAGCAAACATTTTAATGCAATATTTACTGCAACTGTATCACTTCCAGCATGGCATGCTCTAATGGTTTTGCTTATTGCCTGTAGCTGGACACTTCTGTCCCTCTGCATGCAGGCCACAACCCCTGAGATGCTCATGGAAATGCCGCACCACCTGAAACGCAGGGACCCTCGCATTTCCCAGGCCAGAGCTAGGTAAATAACAAATGCAGGTGCCCGTTCGTGCAAGGGCTGAGGATCCTCCTTGCTGACAGACTTCATGGAGACTGAGCCCTTCGCTTCTGGGCTCCTGGAGGCCCCTGGCCATGCTGGTGGTGGGGCAGATGCTGGCAGCTGGCAAGGTGTGGGTGACAGCTCTGTGTCACCCATCAGAGGCTGGTCCTGTCACCAGCTCTGAGAAGCTTTCTCTGTGGGACCAGCCTCTGATGGACGTGATCTCCAATGCTGGTTGGTGCCTCGTGTGGTGTCTCATCTCCTTCTGCTTCTGCTCCCCCCTGAACTCACCTCCCACATGTGCCACATGGTGCTGAGGGTCCTCTTCCACAACAGCAGTGGCTTGATTTCATCAGCAAGCTAGGCCAGCATGCTGAGGTTTCCATTAATTGCCCATCATTTGTTGCTCTTTGCAGCACTGCCCTTAGGGGGCCGTGGCAAGAGTTTGAAAGTCTATGATTTAGCTGATGAGTTGTTATGGAAAGGCTGAGATTGCTTGGTGGAAATTAGACTCAGACTTTCCACCAGCTGAAAATAAAAATAAAATGTGATTTTCCTCTGAACTGCAGTGATACCTAAATAGTAGGTGTGGGCAGATAAAACCTAAACCTTGCCCCTTTGTGTGAATGATAATGACCTTGCCCAACTGTACCGAATGCAGCCACATGTGTGGCAGTGAGACGTGTTGATGCCGTCATCGCATAAAGGAGAAAAAGGAGCTGATAGGCTTTTTATGAGAAGTGTCTCATCGACAGAAAAATGTATTTCAGAACCAGATACGTTATTGCTTTCTGTACACTTTGGTTTTTCACTGAAAAGGTTAAAACAAACAAACCAAACCAGTTTAGAGTGTTGGGGATGAAAAATCTCTCTGATTCCTGACATAGCTTTCCTGTATGAAAATTTTCTAATGGATAGAACTTATCTCTGTATTGTCTTCTTCATTCTTCCTTATTGTTTTTACTAGCCTTTTTTTTTTTTCTTTTTTTTAGATAATTGTAAATGGAGATATCTTTAGCTCTGTCTTACAATGGCTAGGGGAAGAAATAAGAGGACAGAAACAAATGATGAACAGAATAGATAGATATATAAATAGACAGATGGATAGATAACATAGATCTCAGAGCTTTTACTCTGACACAGGCTGGATTCATAAGAGATGCCAGAAAACCTGCAGAAGAAGTAGTCAGTTGAAGAAAGTTACACTCAAAGTAATGGCTAAGTTAAGAAGATTTTGTGTAAACTGCAGTGATTAAATTATGTACACAGTGTCATAAAATGGATGTTGTGGAGAGAACTGCTGGAGTGAAATAGACTCCTCACTGTGGCTATGTACAATCTGAAACACACTTTCTTTTAAATGGGTCTCCTGAACCAAACACACCTCTAAATGGACCAGATTTCCAGAACCATGCAGAGCTGCTACGCCATGGACCTTGGCTATGCTACCCAGCATTACTGTCAAATTGTGTGGGTAAATCACACCGCAGAGCAGACCAAATGTCCAAAGAAAAAGGGGGCTATATAGGATTAAGGTAGAGGCTGCAGCAACCTCAGGTTGTCCTGGGAGGTTTACTTGATAGATGAGCAGGAGTCTGGCATGCCCAGAAGCATGGTCTTGGTCCAGTCTTCTCTACCCTGAACAGGGAAAACATTACCAGAGACCTTAGCTTGCCTTGGGGATGTGTGAGCAGGTGGCACCATAGCAGAGAAACTCCTCTCTGGCCAGGAAGAGTTACAGCAGCCTCATACCCCAGGTGCCCACCCTGTGGGGTCTGCCAAAATGTGTTACAAGATGAGTGATGGAGGTGCACATCAGGGAGTAGAGGCAGACCGAAGCACAGGGGAGACAAACGCCCCTGCCACCCTAGAAGCAAAGCCTGTGGTGATATGAGCACGCTCAGTGCTGGAAAAGGCTCTGGTGACAGTCACTGCTGGAGTCACATCAGAGGTTGGAGGAGGCAGCTCCAGGAGTAAAAATTGCCAGGGGGCAGCTGCTGGCCTTGCTCAGTCACGTCAGAGCACAGGACCCTAAAGGTAAAGATAGAGCTTAATTAAACCACAAAGTTCATGAATCTCAATGGTTGTGCAATCTAATCGTGGTAATAAGGAAAGCCTGTGCAAACATGATATGACAATTCTGTCATCCCTCCTGTCGCAAGCACGCAATGAATCAACACCCACTTTGAGTTTTAAGGTCATCAAGCCTATGTATCCGGAGCAATGGGTCTTGAGGGGAAATCCTTCTTCTTGTACCAAAACACAACCCCCAGAAAGTCCTTGGCTGCCCAGCTAATGAAGTTCAGCTACAATGACCATCCCATCACTGATTCTGTTTGCTCCACATTTCCTGTCCACCCCATCTAGTTCAACCTTTTTTCCCTTTTCCCCCTTTATGCACCAACTTTCCCCCTTTCAGCTCCTGTTTGCAAACCTCTTCAACTAGCTGTCCAGTGTTAATTCCCTCTGGGTTGCACCAGACCTAGCTGTCACGTTTCCTTGCTACCACAGGTAAAACACCCTGGAACTCTAAAATAGAGAAGAAATAAAGGAAAGCAGGATATTATGGAGCCATAAATTCCACAGGAATACAACTCTACAATCTGGAGTATTGGTGGGCTGGATCCTACTAGCATCACGGGTGTTTTGTGCAGTGAGGCTAAACCCAGTAATATGAAAACGTCAGAGAACTGGAGTGAATAAAAAGAAAACCAAACTTGCCTTTATGCTCTTTTATGTTCTTGCTTTTATGTTCTGCAAGTGCTCATTTCCCACTCTGCAAGTGCTCATTTCCCATCCCTTAAGCTACCTCCCACCCCAATTTCCACCATGCAAACCAAAGAAAGGAGCAGGTTGAGTGTTTCTGCCTTTCTCTGGCCAAGACACAAGCAAGCCCTCCAAATCAGATATTTCAGCTGGGAGGAAGATTTGGAGGAGTTATTATGCCCCCTGAACTAAACTACATGCATATAGGCCTATATAGAGGCATGTATGTATGTATGCATGCCTTCCCACACCAGTGCAGGTCAAAGACCTGAAGATGACTTCTCCAGGTGCTTTCTGTGAACCACCAAACATCCAATGATGCTGTTCTTCTAACTGTGAAGCTCAAAACAGCTTCTGTGTGTGGCGTGATGTGGTGCGAACCCCACAGGAGTGCTGCCACCCAGAGCTGCACTAGGGCACGCTCCCATGCCAGGGCTTGCACCATCGGCCAGGGTCCTGCCCGTGCCAGCCCACCACTGGGGGCTGACACCCACCAGCCCCACTGGCAGAGCCCATCCCTGTCCAGGAGGCTCTGCTGTTCCTGCCCTCAGCGGTGGCCTCCTGCCAGCATGATGAGACGGGCAAGATGGGGCTCAGAAGGCAGCCCACAAAGGATTCAGTATGAGACTCTTCTCCTTCTTCATTCTCATTCTTATCCTTATTCTTATTCATATCTTTTTTCTGGTGCAAGCTCATCTGGCACAAATTTGAGGGACTGTGAAGGAACGCAGTGAAAACCTGTTCATTTTGCTTACACAATGCAGTTGTTCTTGAATCCGAGAAAGCAGTCACTAAACCATTGTCATGGGGGCAGAATTGCAAATAGAGGCCATCTTAGCCATAAAATATGGAATTTCTTTTGGCTTTTCCTTCCAGGGGGACTGCACTGCCCACAGCCTTGTGTGTACCACGTTGACAGATTTCACAGGTACTGTTTTGCCCTTTGGCTTCTCCTCACAGAAGATCTAAGCCCTGCTGTTTTTGCATAGATTAAGAAAAATCACGCAATAAAATCAGGGCAAAACTCCTGAACTGACATTGTGAAACAGACTTAAAGCTTCCCTAAATCCACATGGATTCAAAACAAGCACAAACCTTTGGTTTACTTTGAATTTGGAACATTCAGCTTCTTGGCTCCTCCCAAGAGACATTGGAGCTGGTTTAAGCAGAGAAGGGCCAGACCTGGAGGGCATGGGATTCTGCTCTCAACAGGACGACTCCAGCATGCTCAGGATGCCAGCTGCTGTAGGGATTGCTGCCCCTGGAAGCCCTGTCCTGGAGGACATGGGACTGGTGTCCATAAAGTGAATTGAAACCAACTGGGTCAGTGCAAAACTGACTAGGCCTGAGCAGGTGTGTCCCATGACATCCTACACAGGTGGCCTGCACCTGCTGCTGCTGTGTCAGAGCAGCTGCTCATCATGAAAGTAATGCTTCCTTCAGATGCAGGATTTCGTCAAGAGCTAGGGACTGCATTCGAGGAGCACCTGCAAAGCATACAGATGAAAGAACATGGCTGCTTTTCCTTTCAGACACCCCCTGCTTCAGAGTTTGCTCTGTGCTGGCCACTGGAAAGGTCTGGCACTACGCCACTTCCCTGGGCAGCACCTTCCAATGCTTGACCACTCTCTCCATGAAGAAATTCTTCCTAAAGTCCAATCTAAAGCTCCCCTATTTTATAACTTGAGTCCATTTCCTCACATCCTGTTCCTAGTCACCTGAGAAAAGGCCTACACCTCCTTCTGCAACCTCCTTTCAGGTAGTTGTAGAGACCAGTGAGGTCTCCCCTCAGCCTCCTGTAAATCAAACTGCTTCTCTTGTGTAATAGGCCACAACTTCCTCTGTCCCACAAAAAACCTCCATTTCAGGTGTATTTTAGGATACCAGACAAGCAAATACACCATGAATTTGTATCTGTTCTTCAGCCTTACTCCAATTTCTATGGAAGAAAGAACAAGACACAGCCCCAGCGGTGGGGAAGTGCTTGCCAGGAGAAAAAGCACTGCTAGTGTCCCCTGTTGTGTTCTGCCCAGGATGAAATTCCTCACACCAGGAGGAACCTTTGCCGAAGGCTTTTCTTAATTTTACATTTTGACAAGCGTGTTCACCAAGGAGCACGATTATTCCTCTGAGCACAGGACCATATGAAAATGACTGATTTTCACCTTTCCAAACTCTTTTTTTTTTTTTAACACCCTGGTAAAAGACAAGTATGTGGGTTGCCAACGTGGAGACAAACCCAAAAGGGACATGATTGCTGAAGGGGACATGAGTGGCAGTCCAAAGGTGACAACCAGCTAAGGGACCCTGGGAGCAGGGCAGCCACCACCCATCAGACCTGGCACGGTGGTACAGCAGGATTCCCACAGCACAAGTAGCATGGGGGCAAAATAAACAGAGAACATTTCTCTTTTTCAAGTAGGTAGGAGGATAACTGTTGTGCACTTCCCTGCCTTGGGGCAGTCTCCCCAGGCTGGGGTTGTCCATGGTAAGACAATGGTCAGGCACCATCACTCAGCTAGCTCTGCTCCTCAAGTCCTTGCAAGCAAGAAAAAAAAATACAACTGAAACTTTTACCCCTTCCTCTGCTGAGGTTACAGGACCATCAGGGGACAGCACCTCTGCGGTTGCTTTGCACAGGAGCTTGTTGTCCCACACCAGATATTTGCCTGCACAGCCCTGTGGGCTCGTGCATACATACACACTGGTGCAGGGGAACGTATACCTCCAGGTGCTTTGAAGCACTGAGAAGAGATGGAGCTCTTTTTAGAGACACATTTTACGTGAAGAGTGTTTTATCTGTGCTTAAAGTACCTAATAATAAATACCTGAAGAGAGGTGTTTATATAAATAGACAGGCATAGGGAGCATATTCCCTCCAGAATTTTAAACTGTTAACCTGCTGGATGGCCTGAAATGGTGTTACAATTCAGAATAAACATTACAATACAGAAAGCAGAGAAAAAGCCAAAATCCAGAGAAAAGCAGTCAGCCCAGTAGGCAGCTCCTATAGAGCACACTTCTCAGCCTGCCAAGCTGGGTCCTGCTCCTGGGTTGGTGATGGGCACCCCAAAATCCAGGTGCACGTCTGAGCACCCTGCAGACCACATCGGGCACATGCACGGACCAGGCCGGGTGACCAACAGCTTGCACTGACTGCATTTACCAAACACTGCCTAATCTGTATGCTTCCCCAAACCCTGGCATTTTATATGCAACCAAAACCACGAAAGAGCAGCAAAGGCTCTCAGTAGCTCCAAAAGGTGGTTGTGTTTCTGGAGATGCAATTTTCTCCACTTTATTTAGGTCAAAATTTTGACTATGTGTATTATCCTAAGGCCTTCCCATTCACTTGGACCTTAGGAGGGAGGGGAGAGAAATAGGGGATTTCCAGACTTCTGGAGAACAGCAGCCTTACCAACTCCTCTCCAAAATAAGTATGCTTTTGTTTCTCTTCTTAAGTAAAACCATTTGTTAGATTACTCACCGCAGTGGATTTTAGGGGTGTTCATTACTTCATAGGAAGAAATCCCGGGAAGAAAAACCACAAGGAGGCTGAGGTATTTCCTCTCTCAGGAACCAGCAAAACCCCAGCTGCACTTCAACGTGCAGATAAAAACACGAACACCACATTTGTACACTAAGCCCTCTCAAGGCACCAACATTATGATGGTTGCACCACCAGGAAATTTCACTACCTACAGAAGTGCGGAGAGGTTTCCCATGGCCTTAATGCACAGGCAGACATTAGCACATGGAAGGAATAGGAATATGTCTGAGCACCAGGGTGGTGTTGATTTAGCAGGAGCATCAGGATGGGGAGGTGTGAGCTCCTGGCACATCTCTGGGGATGTGCAGACCCTGGAGGAACCGGGCTCCAAGGAAGCAGCTGTGTGGCCCAGAAGGGGGTTGGGTTAATGCTGCTGAGCACCACTGTTTCCAGCACGGACTGCAAGGAGGAGGTGAGCAGTGTGCAAGCCAGAGCAGCTGCACAGGGGCTGCAGGGTGCTGTTGGTGGACTTCCCCTAAATGGCACGTTGTAAGGTCTCGCATCGCTGTCACAAACCTCAGTCCCTGCAAAAAGTTTCCAAAAGCCCCGTTTTCTGGTGGTGGTATTACCTTCTTCCCCTTTTAAAAACAAAATAGCAAAACAGACCTTTGTGGCATCCAGCCTGTGGGACTGAGCCTCTAGCATTGCTGCGACTTCTCTGAAATGAACCAGTCGTGGCAAAGGCTGCACACACCACGGCATCACATGCTGAGAGGTGAGGACAGTCCTTTCCCCTGCCTGGTCTCTCAGGACAGACCTCCAAGAGACGGAGGATGCCAAGAGCACTGATGAGGGCCATGACTTGCTCCTCCTGTTACTGAGACCCTTGGAGAGCAGGCAGCTAATTTTGGATGCAACCTGCACCACCAACAGGGCCACAGGCGTTGCCTTGGGGTATTGCCACAGGTTGGTGTCAAGAGCTACAAAAAAAAAAAAAAAAAAAGCTAATTTGCTGTAGCACAGCTTGTAAATTCAAATATAAGTGTTGAAACAAGACATGGGGCAGGCACATCCTCTGCCTTCTGCATCTCTGCAGCAGCCAGATGGAACAAAGAGGCGTGGAGGACACAGGACTGCGAACAGTCACCATGTTACGGGTTTCTCCTCTCTTTTGCACAGGAACAAGGAAAGAAGTTGAGGAATCCATCCCTGTGGCTGCCAGAGAAATAAGGCAGCCTCTCAGGATTAGGACATCCCATCTGCTTCCCACCTTGTGAATAAATGCAAGGCTAAGTTCTCAGCGTGCTTATATTCGTGTAATGTCTGGTACCCTGCCGAAAGAACACCGTGTTTGAACAATAGGTCTTTCTGGCAAGTGGGAATGTAAATAACTCTAGACAGTAGGCAGGCAAGCACACAAATCAAAAACATTCTTCATTTACTTAAATAGCCACATTATATATTTAATAGAAAATAAAAGAGAGGAGGTTTATTAACGGCACATTTTCTGTTGTTCCTAGATATGTGCACAAACATATGCACCAACAAGCATGTAATTTAAAATTGCATTGAGTACATCCACCTAAAGGAAAAAAAAAAAAAAGCAGTTAATATGAAAGTCAATACATTTAGCTTGAAAGTGAATATACTGCATATAGATACAATATTCTAGTGGTTAATGATGCTTAGGTGGCTCGAAGCTAGGCCTAATCCAATACACAGCTTGATATTCCCACAGTTTAATACATGTTGTGACTAAGCTGTGTGCTTCCGTGGCCATTCCTGAAGCCCAGGTCACTCAGCCCAGGACCCAGCCACCAGCGTGGGCACTGGGACCTGGGCTGAGCCTCCGAAGGCACCTCGAGGTTGCAGCAGTGCTGGGGTTCCCCTCCTCCTGCCAGCTGTTCTGCTCAGCTCCTCCATTGCTAGGGCAACAACAACCAAAAAAAAAAAAAAACCACGAAATTCCCCCCAAACTGGCCCTGACTGCTCTGGATTTAACTTCACAACTGGATGTAGCATGCTGAAGTGGCTTTGCAGAGGCTGTGCATGGGTCACACCTTGTGTGAAGTCATGGGGAGGCTTTGGGCTGCCTCTGGCTTGAAAACCACGCTCAGAAAGGAGCCAGAAGCGCTGGCCTTCCTCAGTTTGTGAGCCCAGCCTGCGGACAGCTTGACCTAGGTGCCAAAGGATGGTTTAGGTACAGCACAGCCTGAGGAGGTCCTGCCCCTGCCTCCCGCGGCCCTGGCTCCATGCACCAGGGTTTGGGAAGGAACAGGGGGGAACAAACAGGGGAGAACAAACAGGGAACAAACAGGGGAGAACCGCATGCAGAACCCGTGCCCGGATGGATACACCAGGGTTACACAAAACACACTTAGTTTCTTTTTTCACCCAGTTATTTCAGGAGTGAGTCACGGCCGATGAGTACAATCAGCAATTCATTTGCATTGTTTCCTTCTCAGCCCGAGAAGGAGACAGTTTATGGTTCAGGGTAGTAGGAAGCTCTTCCCCGTCTGTGCTGAAGTGAAATTATTTCAGACCCATGATTTGAATACTCGGAGAGAGGCCCGAGTGCTGTTCTCTGGCTGAGTGCACCTCCTTGCTCATCAGCAGACAGCGCAGACCTGGCTGCCTGTGTGGCACTCCTGAAATGAACGTGGTTTTGTTTGAAGTCTGGGTGTCACAGGAGAGCCTGGAGGTGCCTGGAGTGCTTTCAGTCCCAGTTCTCACCAGCAGGAGCTGGATGTCTTCAGAAACCTAACCCTGCTCAGACCCTGAGGCAGCACACAGAGGCCAGAAACGAGGTGCGCGAAGCCCAGGCTTGGCGCTCTTCTGTTTGTTCACACCTGGTGCAAAAATAAGAAGTGGCGTCGTCATTGATTTCTGCTGGCAGGAAGCATCAGAAAACTGCATCTAGCTGTACCTACAGTCAACCAGCTAACGTGGGAAAAGCCAGAACCCAAATACTCAGATTCCTTAAATAGCTGCTTGGGAGAGCTTGCGCAGTTCAGCAGGCACAGGGCACAAAGGTTAAAGAAACATCACTGGAAGACAAATTACGCAACCAACCTGTACAAATGAGAACTGCGGATCTTTAGAAGGAGCCAGTAAGATAATTTAATTTGCATAACTAAGATTTACCAATAAGGGGACTCAAATACATTCATTACAAAGGGGTTTTTACCAGAAAGATCTCAAATGCAGCAGGCCATGTGTTACCCTGCCATACCTGCTCCGCTTTTCCAGGGTGCTGATCCGTACCTGACACCCCACAGGGTGACGCTGCCTTCCAGAGGGACCTGGACAGGCTGGAGAAATGGGCTGGCAGGAGCCTCCTGCAGTTCCACAAGAGGAGGGGAGCCCTGCTCCTGGGGAGGAACAACCCCGGGCACCAGGACGTGCTGGGGGCAACCAGCCTGGCAGGAAAGGACCTCTGGGTCCTGGGGGACACCGAGCTCAACGTGAGCCACCACATGCCCTTGCTGTGAAGAACATGAATGCTGTCCTGGGCTGCATGACGCAAAGCATTGCCAGCAGGTCAGGGGAGGGGATCCTTACCCTCTACTTGGCACTGGTGGGGCAAAACTGGAGCACCTCCATGGACAGGACACAAAGAGGATTCAGGGACTGGTAGGTACCTGGCATACAAAGACAGGCTGAAATTATGTTCAGCCTGAGTGTGATCAAGCACTGGCAAAGGTTGCTCAGAGAGATCATGGAGCCTCCATCCTTGGAGATGCTCATAACCCAGTTGGGCATGGTCCTGAGCAACCTGTTCTAGCTGACCCTGCTTGAGTGAGGGGTGGGACAAGTCCTCCAGGGATCCCTTCCAACCTCAGCTGCTCTGCAATCTGAGGTTCAAATCCAACACTTTTGAGGAGAAAAACACTGTGGCTTTCAGGCAGCAGTGTGATATCCACTCTTGGATGGACAAGAGGGTCCTTTGCCACAAGGATGCTCATCACAGGCTATTTGGTGCTGTCTGCAGAAGCGGGGATTATCTCCACAAAAGAGTATGATTCTCAATGATTTTAAGAGGATTTAGTCAATCCGATCAAACTCAGGTGTGCAGTGATGCACTTTTTTTTCCCCAAAAAACACTGGGTTTCAGCTAAGCATGGATAAAAGAGACCAGGAACATGATTCAAGAGATGGGTGGCAAGGACTGCTGTCTACAGTGAGACTTTCCAAACAACCTGCTTATTTCAGAACAAATGCTAAAACCAAAGGCTTTATTCTTTTTTTTTCTTTTTTTTTTTTTTTTTTCTTCTTTCTCTCCTTTTTAAACACTTCCCCTCTATTGCTGCCTTGGCAGGAGCCAGAGCCCAGCAAAGGACTGCCAAGCATCAGCTGTGTCAGACCTACACCTCCTGTGCAGCGTGGTACATGGAGATAACATTCACCAAGCACAAGTTGAGCATGTCCTTCAGTGCCCTGATTTTCACCCACTGCTAACAGCAGGGAGGAGATGGACATTGTCTTTCGCCTAGACGAAGCTCACTAATCCACTGATTGCAGAGCTACAGTGGGAACAAATGGCTGTCAGATGCAGCAGGCATCAGAAAAGGCTGCAGCACAAACCAGGTGAAAGCAGGGAAGTTCTGGTGCAGACCAATGAAACAACAGCACTTTGGTCCCTTCAGACACCTAGACCTGATATAGAACAGTCCCCCAAAATGAGGAAAAAATGCATCCAGCCTGTTTGTGATGACAGCACCAACTTCCTGGGGAGTGAGAAGCTCGAAACAATTCGCAGCCAAGAGGGTTTGGACTGCGTGGCAGCGATTCTGCTAAAATCAGCCTCGATCCCATGCAGGGCTGGAATCTTTCGTGTTCCATGGACATGGCTTTGTTATTTTACACATTAATACAGAATGGGCCCTGCTGTTTGGTAGCAACAAACCGCCTGAGGCAGGAACACACCAGCTTCTCCGTTAATCGTAGAACAGAGGGCTGGAAAAGCCAAATCTCACTTCTGGCACTCATTTCAGCTATGGTTTTAAGCGGAATGAAATCATCTCTCTAGCCATCACCTGCTGCAGACAAAAAGCAGTCCATTTGATAGGCAAAGCAGGGAAATATTGTGCAGTTGTACTCTGGCTGCCCAAAGGCTGTCTTTACAAAAGTGTCACTGGATGTCAAACACAAGTGCTCGCTGCTCGCAGGGATAGCACAGTGCTGACGTGTTATGGTGAGATCATTGTTTGTGTCAGCCTGCACACAGATGAGACACTTTACATTCAGAGGCAGTCATCTTCGGCCACGTGCCACACTGCCCTGCTTGGACATCATGATTGCGGGAGGATGCCAGAAATAACACCGATGTTTTAAGTCTCTGCTATTCCAGTACCTGCAGTGAGAAGCTTCTGGGTCCATACAGCCAGGATCAGGCACATCCGCCAGTGGCAATTTTAAGAGTAAACACCAACACCCGAAACAAAGCTCATGGCTACTGACACTCTCAAACCTGGGAAGGCCCAGATCTGTCCGTCTCCCTTCCTACCCAGACAACAGTGACCAGCCCTCCTCATCCTACATGCCATCTGCAGAAGTTCACACAGAGCTGAATGCTCCAGGACATGGAGAGCCAAAACAAGAAGGTCTCTGAGTGGTCTGCAACCCAGAGACAAGAGCTGGAAGCTCTCATGTCTTGGTGCTTTCCTCCTTTGCCAGCTGTAGACCCCCAGACGCATGATGCAGCCATAAAGCAGCTCTTGCTGAAAGCCCCGTATAACTTAAGGGGAACAGGCTTGTTCTAGACAGCTAGCCTTGAACCCTTCAGAGGTCTCAGCCTATCTTTAAGCAAGAAACCTGAAGAGCATTCCTAAGATTTCACCTCTCTGATATTCTTCCTCACTACCCAACATGTTGCAAAAGCATCCAGATTTGTCCATAATCTGTCAGTCTTGATCATTAGCCATGGACAAACTTAACACTGTATTCACTGCAGCTCTCTCTTATATGTAGTTATAAATAAGTATATATAGCTATATATAACTGCATATATATTTATAATAATAGTTATTCATGTAAGTGCATATATACAAAAATAAACTAAATTAGCTATACTGACAAAAATCACTAAAAGCCTTCATAGTTTCTCTGTATTTCCTTATTCCAAAATGGTTTGTGGCCATTTTTTGAGTGTGTTGCTGCGTTTTATACGGGTGCTGTTTGGAGCCTTGTGTTGCCTCAGCGTATCTGCCAGCATTCAGGTATCACAGGAAGGAAGCAGCCACTGCCACCAAAGGCAATTTGCTGCTGAATAAGTAAAAACAAACACTTCCAGGCGACATGCAGGCCTTGGAAGAGGAGGAGCTACTCATTGTACAGTAGGGCAGGGGGAGGAAGAGCTCAGCAGTCAGTGAGCTTGCTGCAGTCCTGTCAGCAGACCCAAATTTAGCAGGCCCAGAGGACTTAAACCCAAGTCAAGAACAATAACTCTCTTCATGTCAAAGCCTGGTGACGAGACTCCTTCTGACAGCTCCTGTTTCATGCTTCCAGCGGGCTTGCTGGCTTCCTGCACAGCCACACGAGCGTTGGAGCCTGACCTCTTCCATTCACCCACAGGCCGGCCGCATGCGGATGGCATTAATCCCAGCTGGCACTGGGCTGGGCCGGGGCCCTTCCTTCCTGCCAGCAACGGGGGAGAGCTGGGGCTGTGAGTGGAGGGAGGACATGAGAACACGCAGCAATCCACGAACTTCTGCCGCAGGATGTCTGGCTTACACCCCTCCACTGATCAGCTACGGTCACAACCACCTTTAGGCAAAAATGCTTGGAGTTAAGATCAAGAGAAATCCTCCCCACAAGCACCAAGCACACGTTAAGCAGCAGGCAACTCCAAATCTGGTGAAAACTTGGGAAATACAGCATTACAAAAGCGTGTTGGACACTAGAAACAGCGCTTTCCCTCCCCCCTCCCTGTCTCAGTTCACCAGGATGGGCTGATCAGCTACTTTAACCTCAGTGTGAAGACCAGCATCACTAGCATCTTCCCCCAAAGTGCTACAATTAGACGAGCTGCTCTCCATATATAGGCTGCGGGGCTTCAGCACAGTTAGAGAAACACTAAAGGCTCTAACCTAAGACTGCTTTTGAAAAGGAAACCTCTCAGGAGGTTACAGCTGCACGTTGACAAAGCCTTCGGATTCACCAGATAGGCTGGTTTGCTTGCATTCAACAAGGCAGATCTGAAGGCAGAACTGGACACCTTTTTGGGACTTCTAAGAGCCAGCAGTCAGTAGAAACAGTTTACCACACAGAAACATTTTTAGCAAAGTCTTGCACTATAGTCAATAGCAACTTTCTACTTGAAAAAAATAACCAGAACTGTAACACAAATATGACTGTGGCTGAACTGCTGCGTTAAACTTTGCTTCCTTTCTGAAAGGTTCAGACTTTAAGAACCAGACACGCATGCAGCGAAAGCAGAACACAGGGAATTTAACTAGAACAGCTATCACTTGTCTTCAGTTGCCCGATGTCTAGCAATGGAAATTTGTGCAATGCAGAACAGCCCAACTCCAGAGCAGTCAGACTCTACAGGACACACGAAACCAGTCTGGGCGTGATTTTGTTAGTTTTTCCTTAAGAGCACATCCCCAATCACCGATTTGAGCCACCACAGAGTTACACCAGGTTAGGAACCATACACACCTCCTCCAAAGCCAACATGCAAGTACAGTCAACGTGGAGATTACTTTCCTACGGGAAGCTCCCCATCCACCCAGATATGTAACAACAGTTGGCGTTGTGAAACAATTCCGACATGGGATTTAGTTTATCTCAAATGAGTATGTTTTCTCATCCTTTAAACGTATACATTTACACTGAATATCCAAGTTGAAGACTCACATTTGTAGACTCACATGTGACAAACTTCATTTTACGCATTTTCAGACCCAAAAGCTGGATCAAGCTTGAAATTATTGCTATTCTACACATTGCTATCGTCTCTTACAAGCGTTTTTATTTTTTAGACATGCTTAAAAGTCACTCTTAAATACTCTATAAGAGCATTCAAGTCACTTTGTACCACTAAAGAAGTTTGTCTATATGACACTGTTGTTGATTTTTTAAGCTCTTGAGAGACAAGAATAACCTGACAACGCCTGAAGCTCAGACCTACCCTAAAATTAGGTAAGAAAATAATTGCGTGAGGAGTAAGAGGCCTTTAAAAGGAATGAAATAGCTTTCAGAAGTGATATGAAAGCAGATGGATATAAGTAGGCATCAACTGTTTAAGCTCACAAAACAGGAAATGAAGGTAGTCAGCACTATCAGGAGACAGAAGAATAGCAATGAAAGGAATTCAAGTGGGAAATATTTCATTTGAAAGCACAGAATAAAAGCCAAAACATTGCTTAATAGGGAGGAAATTAATAAAAGGACTCGGAAGGGGGATTTAAGTATTGTGCTGTGCAGCTGCACTGAGCACAAAATGCATTCAGGAATATTTATGTTTCTGTAACCAGTTATCAAATGATTCCAGTGGTGTTTGTTTCCACCATCCCTCCCAGACTCCAGCGGCTCTATTGTGCACAGTCTCTTATTAAGATTTGCATGAAAACTGGTATTAGAGAATGTATTAAGGAAGAGAAAAGACCAGTCAGGTGACAGCGCATGCACAGAGTGCTTTCTCAGCAGTAGTACCTCAAAGCGAAGTATGAATGCTACTCCTCAATTTCTCCAAGTTTTAAAGCAAAGACATCTATCTATAAAGTCTTAATCTAGCCTGATTAGTTACAATAGACAGTTTTCTATCTGTTCAGTTATGAAGTTTTCATACACTGAAGTTATGCTAAAAAAAAAGGTAAGGATAGCTCAAAAGATTTAAGCACATGAGAGTTAATTTCAGCAAAATGTAAAATCCAAAACAGATGGTATAGGTGTAAAAAAAAAAAAAAAAAAAAAAACTAAGAACAGCAGACCAATTTATTGTAGTAAAGATGAATTAGAAATTAAACCCATTAAAACTGCCATAAACACTTTAAATCAAAGCTTCCTTGTTACAATGCCATTGAACAAAATGCAAAAAAGATGTATTCCAAACATTGTATTCAAAATTTATTTTTAAATAAAAGAAAAAACAAGACAATGATTTTAAATAAACATGGTACATTCTACATATCTGTATATCAACACAACTTTACATTAGCCATTTTTAACTTTTAAAAGTTCTGTTGCAGCATCTTCTACAGTATCTGACAGTGTTGGATTCCATTCCATAATCAACCAGACAATACCCAAATTAAACTATTTCCTTAAGCTTCAGTTTTCTTGACCAAAAATGGCTCTACTAATACAAAAGCACCCGGTAAACAATTATCCCCACTTACATTTTTAAAATGAAGCCTGTTCAGCCTTTTTTGGTTTTCTGTTCCATTGCCTGCATAGAAATCAGCATAATGCTAAGTTGCAAGCTATGCTTCACTTCAACAGCGCAATGAATCGCATCAAACTTCATAAAACAAAGATACAAACATTGTCAGCAAAATTCAACTATGTAGAAACTCTTAAAAACAATGTTTTCGTGGGTCACAACTAGACTAGCTTTCAGTGTGCAACTTTCCTCAGGAAGAGTTTCTTCCTGATTCACATGAAAAGAATGAAGCATGCATCAAAAGCCTTTGTTCATATAGAAATGCCCATTAAAAGAAGTTCCATTGTATCATAAGGCGAAAGAAATATTAAGGTGGATAAAGCATTTTGGCCCAGAGTATGTTTAACACATACATACACATTACGCTAGTGTATAGCATATGACAATTAAGGGATTGGCTCAGTAAGGTGAAAGTATCCATTTTTATAAATACACATCATTATTGCTAATATGCTACACATTATAATCCAACTTTTAAAGCTGCTTTTTTGGCTTTAGCCTTGTAATTAACAGCTCACATTCATGGTGGCAATATTCTATCCCATCTGAAGTAAAGTAGCATAAATACAATTATGAAAACAAAAGGCTTATGCAACATCCCTCTCTAGCTTTGCTGTGTTTTTTGTTTTGCTTTTAATTTAAAAAGTTCAAAGAAAACAAGTCCAGTTCACCACAAATTAGGAAGTCTCACAATGAGGTTGGAAATCAAGCTACAGGGAAGGGGTCAGAAAACAGGGCATGCATTATAATCTAGTCTTTTTAGTCATACCACTGGAATACAAAAGTCCAATTTAAAGGCTAGACTAACAGTAGTAGGCAAAAAGCCAAGAGTAGACTTAGTTTGATACTTAAATTAAGATTACAGTTTTAATCAGTAACAGCAAACTCACTCAGCCCTTTAATATATTCACAATATCTACTGCAATTGAATACTTAATTATGATACTAGTGTAGGTATGTATGTTCACTTTAAAAAGTTATTAAATACCTGCATCATGAAATTACATTCTTAAGACATTGTGTGTAAGAAAATAGCTCATGTGAAATGTTTCTGAAATGTATTTCTGCTCCTTTCCAACCCCTAGTGACCACCCCGCCCCCCCCAAAAGCATTCACTCACACAAAACACCCCTTATAAAAGGATGGAAATAGTGAAGGGGACCAGCTAGGCTAGTTACAGCACAGTGCTTAACAAGGTTCAAGACCGAACCAGATCAGAGTTGGCCAAAAGATGCTCACAATACATGACTGTCTAATAATTCCTTTCAACGCATTCTATCAAACTCAGTCCACTTTTGGTTCATTGCAATGACAAGTATTTCATATATACAGATAAACACAAGACTCCAGCTTTACTTTAGCTTGTTTTTGCAAAGCATTTTTACCTTTCCATTCATTTTGTTCTGCAGCAACTACAAGAGGTAGGCATAAAGCATTTAAGAGCTTCTTTCCCGAGGTCCTATTACTGGTTCAATTTAGTGGGATATGACAGAAATCAGACATACTTTTTCTGTGATTTTACTGTGTGCGGCCTTGTGCAATCCAGCTGGACAATAGCTATGTGACCCCTGGCTTTGCTAGGCCAGCACACCACGGAGTAAGAAGCTGTTCATATCCAGGAGGATATATGTATATTTTTTAATTAGTTTACTGCAGAGCATTCACATAGCAAATAGATGTCAGGACCAATTCTCACCATTTCTATTTGTACATAGGAGCAAGGTACCATTTGGCCAAAACTACAGATGTATTTTCACAGATGCAAGTGCCATGCAAAAATAAATTAAAGAACAGATACCAAAACATACAAGTAATAAAACTACTGAAGGTAGATTTTCTTAAAAGTACTTATATAAACAATTTATAATACTTTTGATCCCCTTTCTCTTTTGACATTCACAGTTACAAAGCTGTGGCTATACATCAAGGATTTCTTCTGCAGTGCCTCCACAACGTAATCTGTAGCGTCCTGTCCTCCAGCTAATAGTGGGGTCCCACAAAGCAGATAGGAAGATATAAATTGTCATGGATTCTCTGATGAACCAAGCTACTGCATAATCAAGTTTTGAAAAGCACAAAGCACCACCCTAGGAACATAAGAACAAATACTTAAACGTACTATTCCAAAGGAATTTTGAAGTAATTAAAACACTTGTGTTACAGATAAATCTACACTACAGCTTACTGGACAGATTTATATTATCAATAGCATACTTTTTAGAATCCAAGAAAGTTTTCCTGTTCAAAATATTACCCATATTAAACATGCAAAGCTTGACAGAATGACCCACAAGGTTCAAAGAATGACTTCTATGTAGAGCAAAAGGCAAGGAAAAGCATAAATACTTTCTTTTCCCTTGTGAAGCTCTGTAAAATTGTGTTCAAGCAGGCACTAGGTTTTTGCCACAGACCCCAGAACAGCAGCATCTAGATGAGAGAAGTATACTGCAGTTTCCCAGGAGAGTGAAATTCAAAAAAAAAAAACCCAAGCTTTTGGCCTCAGAAAAAAAATGGGATTAAAAAGAGTTTAGAGCCTCTGCCTTTTCTGTTCCTTTGAGAATTTCCAGCCACATGCAGAGCTGGAAACCAAGGAGACTTCAGAAGAGGAAGAATAGGCACAAAGCTCTTTTCCTACTCCATGTACGTGTCACACATGGTGAGATGAGGATTCAGAAAGGTGACTGTGAAACCTGGCTGTTGGTGTTCTACAAAATCAACAGCAGAACCAACTTATCTTTCTAGTAATTGCTAAGGCTAAAAAAGAATATTTTTCATAACGAGAGCTATTTGATAAATTTGTATACACAAGTAATTGTGGATCAGATTTAGATGGAATGTGGTCACAGAAAAAATAGTTTAAAGAACTACAGCATTAGAACAGCAAATGCTGTGCTGATTTGTGACATCCTTCTACATTCAAAGTTTTGCTGAGGTGTCACTTCTTCCAGTGATGGAAGAATTTTATTTTTAGAAGACTACATCTGTACGGTAAGTCCATTATTCGGTATCAAAATAGAGTAAAACTGTAAGTAATTGTATACTTAAAATATACATATAAGCCTCAAGTCATACAAGACAAAAGAACAACTAAGAAAGGAAGAAAACTAACATCCCACAAAGCTGCTGTCCTTGGACTCTTAAAAAAAAAGCTTAAAAATTCTGGACATGCAGAGGTAGAGCAGACTGGAAACAAATGCAAAAGAGATAAAGGCAAGAGAGAAGCCAACTTTCAGAGCCCATGTAGAGGTAGGTGCACTCAGAAAACAAGATTACAAACAAGCACACTTACACCCTCCTTTCACGCTACTATAACTAAAGTTGGAAGATGGGTAGGGGTAGCGGTATTTGACCTGGTATTTCCTTGACAATGTCAAATATTTTGTCGCTATAATCACATTTATCTTTTTGCTGAAGTAGTTGGCACTAAAAACTTTCATAACCTTTGAAAAAAGTGCTACATACCTGAACACCTCTTAGTTGAATGTAGTCAAATATAAACCATGCCAAGCAGTGACACATGAAAAATACCATTATATCCCATCTGAAGACATGATGAGCTGCCCAACCAATAACTAGACTGGCAACAAAGCACTCTGAGATTGGCTCACAGATTATTGTAGCAGGCAACATATTAATTCGCAGTTTGGCCCACCTAGGAAAAATAAATAAATCAGTTCCAAACTATACACAATTCCTTATGTCTCTTCTACAGGCTCATCAGGTGATGAGCCAACAGGGTCTTTCTCAATGTTAGTTTAATCACACAAAGTACACCTCCAAATTAAGCATGGCAAAAAATCTCCCTTTCAAAGATACTGTGCATAGCATTTAAAAGGTATTAAAGTGTTGTGTGGTGTTTTTTTTTTTTTTTTTTAAGGTTTTCAGTTTTGTTTAAAAAAAAAAAAAGTGTTCATATCTCAGTCCTACTTCTGTGGAAAGCCAGCACCTGTCTTTCAACACCAACAAGAAGAGTACTTCAAGCCATGCATTGGAACTTCATCATTCTGGATATTACATCAAATTAGTTTGATAGAAGTTTTGCTCTCATCATTTAAGTTTTCCACATTCGAAGCAAGTAAGAGGTGAGAGGCAGAAGTAAAAATTAAAATTTTACCTGATCATTCTGGACTGAAACTGAGAAATAGAATATGAACCAGAGTTTTGCATTGCAACTTGCGTGGCCATTGCAAATTTCCAGCCCCTGAAAAATAAATGTGTATTAAAAAAAGAGCAAATAAGAAATGCAAAGAGCAATTCTAGAACAAACATCTAAGAATTTGATTAGACTTGGAAGGTTTCTTTGGTATATATGCCACATTATTATATATAAGCAAAAAAATGAAGCAGATTTTATCAAGTCTCTTGCTTGGAAGGTAGCAAATACCACTTGAATAATATTTACTCCAAGTTCTCTGAAACTTTTTTCCTAAAGAAATAGACTGCAGTGTGACTTAGTTATTTCTCCAAGAATACACTGACAGGACAAAGCACTTGTAAAACATGTTTGCTGTATACATGTGAAACTGACTCGACAGCCTATACATACAATACGTAATGTAAAAAAAGAATTAAAACCGTACTTAAAGTAATAAGCAATATCCAGTCATCTTACCGGTCAGCTATAGCTTTGGCCATAAAATAATCTTCTGCAATATATTGTGCAAAAGCTATCAGTCCTCCAGCTTGATCCAAGACATCCTTCCTCATCAAGCATGACATTCCTGTCACACACTTAAAGCCAGTTAAATTGGCTGAAATATATGACCTCGGATGTGAAGTTCCAAAATAAACCTGCAAAAACAAGATAAATAAGACTTTTAAAGATCTACCTGTATTTATGCAAGTACTACCCACAACTTTCTCCCATAAGTGTTTGGAAGAAAAAAAGAAAGCTAGACATGGCCAATTATGATGCTCTATTTGGAAAGGTCTTTACCACCCATATAAGAAATCTAACCTATCAACAAAACTGATAAATCTAACAGCGATATGTGCTGTTTTTATAAATTTAAGCTGTTCATTAAATCCATGTATTGAACCACCATATTAAATTTGGTATTTAATTTCTAGTTAATAGAGGTTGTTCTCAGGAAGTACATACTAAAATCATACCGCCAATCATTAAAATTAATAGATTACTTGGTTATAGAAAAAAGATATGCTGCCTCCTTGTAAACATCAAGTAAATTTCTGCATACATTTTCAAAGAAGCTTACTATATGGTTGTATAGAACCAGGGGAATTTTGTTTATTTAATGTACATGCAAGAAGAAATAGGGAAGATAAAAATTCAGATTGTAAGCAAGTTGTATCTTTGTAAGATCCAATATAGAACCAGCAATTTTCTACAAAAAGACAGTTGGTAGTGAGCATTAGCACCTCCCACTACTTTTTCCCACTGATGGTCTTACTAATACACTAACTCATTCAAGAAGAGCCATGCTGATCTTATAGCATACAGGATATGGGAAGAAAAAGCTCTTCCAGGAATACAGTAGCAAGACCTGAAACACTGTACTAAGGAGATTAACAGCAATACTAAGGACTTCATGCTATTGCTTCTTGCTCCCTTAAGAAAATCAATTCAGACTTTTCACTGCAGAAAAAAAGTCACATAAGCTGCTCTCTCTCCACTGAATTTCTCTGCACTTTTGTCTCTCATATTTTTGCCTTTGACTAACATTAGACTCAGGGCCAAAATGCTTCATTCGTGCCAGCTTAGAATAAAAGATAATTGATTAAATTACTTGCCTTGAGACAAAAGGAATAAACAAGAAAACTCAACCTCTTCATTCTACAAAAGAGAACTTACTGAGAATGGAGAGAGGGAAGAATAGGACAGATAACATAAGTGATATGAAGATGTTGGACAGGAATCAACTGTTCACTTTCTCTTCCAAAAGAAGCATTAGGAGACATGAAATACACTACAGGAGAACGAAGTTCAGAGTGAACAAGGTGGTGGTGGTTGTAACTGTGGGACTTCCTGCTACATACAGCTGTAGATGTTGAAAATCTAAATGGACTTAATCGAATGGAAATGGAAAAGTTCTTGTAAGAAAACCATTCTTACTAATATATTGAGTATTAGTAAACAGACAAGACTACTTCCTGTTCAGGATCTCTCTCAGCTTTCTGGTATTTTCAGCTGAGCAACTACTATCTGAAAACAGCATATATATCTTGCTTAGGTTCTGTTCTCAAAGGCTCTGCTTACAAGCTAAGCTGTAAATAAGACACTGTATGAAAAGGACTTTTCTGACATACAGCCATTTTTGTATTCCTATTCAAAATGAAAAATAGAATGAATAGCCTTTTCTGAGTAAGCATTGAAGAAGTGTCCAGTTTTAATTAACTTTAAAATAAAATCCTGCACTCCTTCTTGGAATTGCAAACTTAAATACTGAACCAATGTTTAGCGCTGTGGTTGGATTTTCAAACATGTAAATGTTATCCTAGATAGTCTGAAGTGTAACTGCAGCTAAAAATAAATGAAACATCCCTTCGCTTAAAAGCTGCAAAGGGCACTATACAACTTTTAGTCAGCCAGCAGTGTATTAGGGAAAAAAAAATAACAAAGTATTGCACTGACCTGTTCCAGGGTAGCAGCAAATCCCTGTCTGTCTGCAACATAGGGAAGCCCGTGGACCAGGCCTACTTTCTCAGTCATTTGATTGGCCATATCCGTCAGTGTGTCTGGTGTGACTAAGTGACAAACGAGAAAACAATTCACTGAACAGTTCTGTCATTAGCAGGAGGCTACTCTATAAAAAATATAGAGAATCATTTTATTATGAAGAGCAGGTACACTTCAGTGCGCAGTACTCTGGGGCAACAGTGTCAATAAAATACTAAATATGATTAACATTATTATGATCAACAACAAATAGAATGAAAGCAGTTTGAACTTTCTTTTTAATGGTATTTATACCTTTTAGAGATGAAGCATCTTTATTCTGTGAAAATATTTTTCCAAAATTCTATTTTTAATTTCTATTTCTATTCTCATTTAAAACAATTCCCCACAACTGCTTGCTTACAGGAGTAAGGGCAATACAACTGTCAGCACATTACAACACCCACCTACCTCTGATTCCACTATCACAGATCCATATCAGATCATATTTGGCAACTTCATAGCCAGGCATTAAGTTGTTAATTTTGGGGTTGATGCCAACCTTCTTGCCACCTAAAAAAACATAGACATCATACACAAAATGCATGCTTTTTAGAATCTAGGCTCAATATTCCAAATACTTAGATGTGTTAACTGAAACAGAATAAAGTAACCTTTCAATTTTTTAAGTCCAACTTAATGGAAACGATTTCAATTTTAAGTGTTCCTTCACTTCCATATTTTAGCTCTCACTACAATTATGCAGAGGGTTAAAAAGGAAAAGGATTCAAATGCTTCCTCAAAATGGCAGGCTAATAAGGTTAATGACATTGAAAAGACAGTAGAACTAAAAAGCTTGTTACTACATTCTGTAAGGTCAATGTTGTGTGCTACTACTGATCATGATCATTATGCTCTAGGGTAATTTTAGAAAAAAAACAGAACAGGAGCAAAAAAAGTGAGACAACATTTTGCTCCTAACAGATATGATTCAGTTTATTTCATGTCAGAGAAGCATTATAGTTCTGCAGTTAAAACTAGTATTTAGTTCCAATACACCTTATTCCTTTCCTCTGATATAATCAGAAAGTGAAGAAATAGCCTCACAGTCTCTAAGTTGATGAAAAAGGATTATTGTAGCACCTCAAGCTCAAATACACCCACAACATTAAGTAACTTCCTGCATATTTAGTTCAGCACAGAGATAGGATTTAAACTGATGAATTCCAGATTTAGTAGAGAAAAGCTGGGGGGCGAGGAGGGGCTTGCACAAATGCTTCTTCCTACAGTTTGGTTTTGTTTGTTTTTAAAACAAGGTCTCAAATGGTGAATACAAAATTAATTCTATACTCCTCTCAAACAGATGACTAAGCTACAGAACCAACACTGGCAGAACAAGACAACTGTTTATTGCAGAATACTATATAAGGAGTTGAAGGCCTAAAAAGATTTTTCAAGTGAGAGTCCCACCCCAGAGCTGCAATGCTTACCTATGAACAGCCTAGCATCAACATTTGGGTATTTGCCAAGGAGCTTTTTGCAAACATCAATAGCTGGATCGTCATGATCTTGTACGCAGAGTAGTACTTCATACTAGTAAAAAAAAAAAAAAAAGAAAAACAAAAGTGTACACAAATGCTTTTGTTTTTTTGTTTGTTTGTTTTTTGTTTGTTTGTTTGTTTTTTACACACACACACACACACACACAATACCAGTATAGCTGAGGGAATAAAGCTTAATGGCACACCAAACTGAAAAAATACAGAGCACTGCTATAGAATTGAAAAAAACTAACGGGGTTGTTTTACATTTAAATAAGACTTTTTTAAATGTGCAACCACATGCTTGTGAAAAGAACCCAAGCCCGTGTCCCTATAAGCTGTTGTCGTTAAGAACATTCATTTTCCTGTTATTGGAAAAGTTTTTACTGGGCACAAAACAAGACATTCTGGTACACACAAAAGGTAATATTTTTTGTTTCACTGCTATTTTTGCTCACATATGAATCTTAAAACTGAGTTTACACTCTATGAAATTACAGTACACAAAATATTTAAAGAAATGATGATACAAGCCATGAAAGCATTAGCTTCCACAGCAGACCGAGCAATCTGTATCTTGTCTTTCTGTCAACATACATTAATTCCCAAAATGCAGTATGTCAGAATTGTGTTAGAATATGATCTTTACCAATAGAGCCTGTAATACTCTGAATGCTTGCATGGCAAAACAAGGAAGACACTTAAAAATGGAATTCACACAGTCTGGGTTCTTTTTATACCCTTAAGAGAACCCCAGATGATATTAACACAACCTTTATTGTACACCAAACTGCATCTTCCTTTTCTTTACTTTGTAGGTGCATAATGTAGATGTAGATGCACAGAAGATAATCCTTTGAGACCAGTAAATGTGTACCTAAGCACATAATAAAGCTAAGCTCAGGGACATGCATCTTGCCATATATGTATTCTCCTCATCAACAGAAAAACAGAAAAACTAGCAAGCGTTAAAGGAAAAACGTAGCTGTTTCAGCAGTCAATCTACATGCTTATTACATGAACTACAGACACCAGGGTGAAAAAAATTGCATTTTAAGAATCACTCAACCTAATGTTTTGAGACAACTTTACAAGCTTTAAAGGAGATATTTGTTTCTGCATTTGCAAGAGATTCACTAAATGCTCCTTACTTGACATAACCTTCCCCTCTCCCTGGTCAAATGGCTGAAGTATTACAAGATGTTAATAGTGCTCCACACAAAGAATAACATTCAGAAAATTTAGATCTCTGATCAAGATACCTAGGGACCATTTTTACAGACCAAAAATTAAAAATTCAGCTTAAGAACAATATGGTTGTTGAATCTTATTTACAATTGCTATGCCAAATGAGAAGTTCCAACTACTGATCAGGATGGTTATTTCATTCTCCCTCACACTGTTTTAACACCTACTTGAAGTTTATTTTACGTAATCAAAAATTAACCTGAATCTCAAGAGCTGTCTAAGTTCAGTGAGAACCATCTCTAATGTTTCCATTCAGTAAGAAGTAATGTTTTTACAGTATTGGATGAATTAAATGGAATAAATACATTCTTTCAAGAAAAAAAAAAAGAGATAGAGACAAAAATACAGCAATCAAAAGTTCATTCAGAATGTTGTGGAAACCTAAAATCATTAACCACTAAGTGGTAGTTAGTAAGACTTGGTCTAGCACTACAGACTACCAGACAAGCACATTTATGTCTCAGAGTGCAAGCTTAAAGCCTGTTAGCCTAAAGAGTCAGTAATATTTGTTTCCTACTATTTTTACCAGCATAAAAAGTTGAATTTAAAAGGCAAAAGACCTGTCTCATTAAGCAGGCAGGTCCTTCCACTATTATAGAATGGTCCTGACATCTTGAACATCATGAAAATTACCAACTGAAGAAATTAGCGCTTTATTGCTGATTCAATTAAAAAAGCAAAAGAACAATTATTTTTGCTGGTAACTTGTAAAAATAATCTTCCATCCACAGTTGCAATGACATTTCTATATTCACAGTCTGAAAGAAATTCAACGAGATAGAACAAAAAGCTTTGACATGCCAACATTTGTACAGAGAAAAATTCTTTTTCACAGTAAATAGTCTTTGTATGCAGTAACAGATTAAAGAGATACAAGGTATATGACTAAAGCAGAAGAAATACAAAGATGCTTATCTACATAAACATTAGAATCAGATTCATTTGGATATAACAGGAGTGGGGAGATTTCTGCCAAAATTTCAATATGCATAGTAGGTAAAAACAACTGTATTTGTAGTCAAGTGTTCAGGTGCTCATTAAAGTCACAGAACATCTTAAGGTCTTGTTGCAACCCTTCTGCACTGTTTGCAACATTAGCATATACAGAATGCCTCAAGTGTGCTTTAATTTATTTTGGCTACACTTAACCTTTATCACGCTTTTCAGTAAGTCAAAGGATTCAAACCTGCACACCTCAAGCTTTTCAAAGGCCATGGATGTCATTACAAAAGAACAATCCAATTTTTAGTAAGTTCCAAGTCTTCTGTTGTTTTCTTCTGCTTTTGTTTTTTTGGTTTGTTTGTTTTTTGTTTGTTTGTTGTTGTTTTTTTTAAACCCTACCAGACAGAGCTTTGAACTCACTCCTAAATAGGATACACAACAAAAACTCACTGTACACCTTACCCATGTCTCTGGCCTTCTACACCTGAAGGAACAGTATCAGAAATGGTTTCGAGAAAAACTGAGAAAAAAAGTCCTTATATCTCCTGAGTTCGAAATCTTGATATGCAGTAGGAATAGCATGTTTTCCATACACAGTAGCATAAACCAAGTAGCAAAGGATGCAGCGAGCATTTCTCCTTTATGCTGTATGGTCCTTAAAGCAAGGACATACTCTGACGCTTATCACTTATATTACTTATCACTAATATTACAAAGTCAAATGGTGTTCAAGAGCAAATGGAAGCTTTTATTAACTATCTATTTTCCAGCAGTGGCTAAGTGGCTTGGAGACTGTGCACCTCAACACTTGTTTATAGGATAATCTCAACATTGAGCAATTCTTAGTTATTAATGTCTAGAGTATGTTTTATTCCCAAGTCTTAGTCATGTTTCTTCATAAGCAGCTTTTTTAAGAGCAATAAGTATTGTCTGGAACACATAAAACATGTAATTATGCATTAGCTGTGGAAGGAAGAACAACTCACTATACAATCAAGTTGAATAGTTTTAGCACAAACAACTGATATCAGTTTAGAAGGCAGAAGAGGAAAGACTGTAAATAGTATACATACTTTGGGATAATCCAGTTCAAAGAAGGTTTCTAAATTGTTGATCAGATTAGGATCCACACCTTTTAGCGGCTTGAGAAGTGAAACACCAGGAAGCTTGCTATACGGCTGTTTATCTGTAGCTTTCTTATTTAGGTGAAGACGTCTGTAAGAGAAATAACATACCACCATAAAAGAATGAAGATACGCTAGAGAACTCTACTCAAAATATAGTAAACACCAAGAAACTCGGAAGTTAAAACTGCTACAAAACTTGGTTTGTTCAGTATTTTTAGACCTGATGACAGTTGACATGTCAGAGGCAATGTCCAAAGAACTTTAGTGCTGAATAGGTTAAATTCAACCTTGTTCAACTTTTTATATATTTCAGATAAACTTCCAAGCAGTACACATTTTGAACAGTAAAAGTATCACTTTTTGCAATCTAGACAGGAGATGAGATTTTCCTGCCTTCCTACATAGTATGAAGAATTATTGGTATTACAATGGGATAACCAGAAAAACAACTTACTGTAAACAATAGAAAGAAAAAAAAAGTCATGTTATTTTTCCTATACTAAATTATGCAAAACTTAAATCAAGCTGAAAGCACGGGGGAAAACTGATCAGCAGAATCAACAGTTAAACATCTCCGAGAAAAGTATGACTATCAACCGTAGTATAAATATCCTAAAAATTAGATACCAGACTTCGTCAGATGCATGGATAAACTGAGAAAAAATCTAGACTATCACTAATATTTCAGCAATAAATATAAAAAGTAAAATTTAAAACCATGCCACAACTCACTATCATGAATGTTTAATTCTACACTCCTGTGTGAATTAATGGAAAATTAAATTCTGAGTTCTCAGCGGGCCAGAACACAATAAAATTTTAATGAAGTAAATATGTAATCTAAGTAACAGCAAAAAAAAAAGTATTTGCTGAAACTTAACATTTGCAAATTACTACAATATCAATCTTTTCAAAATGAGTTCTAATCTACTGTACGCTGCAGTTTTCTCTAAAAACATGCATAGTACTCAGACTGAAATAATATTTTATATTGAAAATTTTTACACTTCACAATTCACAAGATGCTGCCTAAAAAAGAGAATAGGGTAGTTGTCTACTGAGTGCAATTCATCCTGGTTAAATGGCAAAACAAGACGTCATGCTCCTAAGCAGCTTGTTCCTGAAGAATGTGCCTGATCAAGGGAAGTTACTGATCTACTAAGAAGCTCCACTAAGAGATTCCAGTAGTTCTTTATAGTTTTTCCTGAAACAGGACAGCAACATCCTCACGTGTTATTTCTTCTGCTTCACCAGCACGCTCCTTTAAACTAGTTTTGCAGCTGGACACCAGAGGCTCAGCACAGAGAGAACCACATGGCCCAGAAAACAGAAAGACAAAGATGATGTCCTCACGCTGTCAGCACTGTCACGCTGGGCACTGCAGAGGTGAACCAAAATAGTCTTGCAGAACAATTAACAGAGAAGGGACAGTCAGACCAAAATAAGGAAAGTAATAGTTTTAACAGTTCAGAAAGCTACCACAATGATTTCCTTGCCAATTTTCACACAAACATAATGTCCTTGTTTGCTGTTAAGTCTGGTATGAAGGGAGAGCAAATAATGCAACTTTGAAAAGGAAGAATAAGAGGTACGTAAGGCAAAAAAAAACAAAAAAAATCCATTTTAAATGGACTGTATCAATGCACACATAAGCTTTGCATACCAAGGCAAAATCCTTCAGAAAGGAAGGGAAGAGAAGAGTGAATGGAGAGAGGTAAGGAGAAGAAAAAAAAAATGAAGAAAGATTTGTGGCAGGACTGTGACGGAGAATAAGCAGCAAGTGACAGAACTGCAGAACCTCGCCCGGCGTCACAGCACAAGCCACGCTGACATGCAGGACCACACAGGTGATTGAATTACATAAAGAAGAGCCTACACATGCCGCGAGTCAGGGAAGCCCTAGAAAACCTGCAAAGGAGGCATGTGGCATTACCAGGATCCATCCAGCTACACAACACCACAGACAGGGAATTTTAACAGAGCACAGTTCAGTAGGGTAGCACCGCCTGTAGCTCGCCATCCTACAAGTAAGCCGTCAGATCACCCGCTACTTGTGACGCCTCACTGAAGCAGCATCATTTTACACCGATACGGACTGTTTGTGGGTTGACATAACCTGAACAAGAATGGAAGCGCTACAGCTGAAAACCTAGCATCACCGGAGAAACTGACCAACCATTACGGGAAATAAATTAAAATACCCAGGGCTAGCATTTAACAGGGTAGACAAAATACTAGGACAAATTAGAACAACATTTTTTAATGCAGATCTATTCTACATGAAGCCACGTGCTACAGGTCATAGACAGTACGGTTAAGATGAATTAGTAAGTGAAGTAACACTTTTGAGCACAACCTTGTACTTACGGTGGTTTAGCACTCTCAAGACAGGTCTTGTGATCACAGTGGTCTGTTACCACAGAGCACGTATAGCAGTAAAAACAATAAAGTAAGGCAGCCCATTCCAAGTTTGTATCACGTATATTATTCTGCATTGAAATTAACCCAGAGCAGCCGCAAAGACACTACTCAGATGTACCTGCTTAATGGATTTTTTCTCTACCCCTGCCTAATGCAGTAAGCTGCAGAAAAGCACTGCTACACCAAGGAATCAGTAACAACTTTGAACTCCAAAACAGGTGCTGGTAAAGCAATATTTAAGGCACTTTCAGGTCCTGAGTGTGAATGACCAGCAGCCAGGTTACCTGGGCACCTTTCACACTGTCACATTAAATGCATCAGCCTGTGATCCTTAGGTAACAAAGCTGTGAAATTTATTCTACACTCTGAAGCCGGGCGCGGGTTGGGAAAGAGAAAAGCAGCAGGGTGGACCACTTGGTGGGTAAGGAATTGGATTGATGGTCACACGCAAAGGGTTGTGGTCAAGAGCCCAGTGTGGAGATCAGTGAGCAGTGGAGTTCCTCAGGGGCCAGTATTGGGACCGATGTTGCGTGATGTCTTCGCTGGTGACAGGTGCAGTGAGATTGAGCGCACCCTCAGCAAGCCCAACGATCACACCGAGCCGTGTGGTGCAGCCGACGCGCAGGAGGGAAGGGCTGCCATCCAGAGGGACCTGGGCAGGCCTGAGGTGGGCCTGTGTGAAATTCATGAGGTTCAGCAGGGCCAAGTGCAAGCTGCTGCATCTGGGCTGGGGCAATGCCAAGCACAAACACAGGCGGGGAGGAGAATGGATTCAGAGCAGGCCTGAGGAGAAGGACCTGGGGTTGTCAGTGGATGAGAAGCTGACATTGCTGGCTCATGTTGTGCTTGCAGCCCAGAAAGCCAACCGTGTCCTGTGCTGCATCAAAAGCAGCGTGGCCAGCAGGAAGAGGGAGGTGATTGTCCCCCTTTACACAGCTCTCGTGAGAGCCCACCTGGAGCCTGCGTTCAGCTCTGGGGCCCCAGCACAAGAAAGACACAAGAGTATTAAAATGAGTCCAGAGGAGGGCCAAGAGGATGATCAGAGGGCTGGAGCACCTCTCCTGTGGAGACAGGCTGAGGGAGTCAGGGGTGTTCAGCCTGGAGAAGAGGAGGTGTTCCAGGCCAGGCTGGATGGGGCTTTGGGCAGCCTGGTCTGGTGGGAGGTGTCCCTGCCCATGGCAGGGGGGTGGAATTAGATGGGCTTTGAGGTCCCTTCCAACCCAAATCAGCCTGCAGTTCTGTGGTTCTATCCCATATTATCTAAGGAACATCTGCAAAACTTGCAGAAACTTAGTTCCTTCACATGATAAGTAACCCACAGAAGCAACAGTAATCCAGATTTTTTTTCTCTCCGAGGTACAAGTGCTTTGAAAGGCAAAATCCAGGCTACTCAGTTAGCACTGCCCAGGCACTACATGATGAATCCTTGCTCACCTGTATCAAGCCAAACCAAACCTTTTCTCCCACCCCCTTAAGGCAAGGAGAATACTCTAGCAAATGCAAAATGCTTGCTAGCATGGACTGCTGGGTCTCTATGGCTATTAAAAGCAGTTAAAAAAAAACACAACTCTTTATTCATTTATTTCAGCCTTCCCTCCGCAGCTACTTTACTTTAACAATTCACTCATCTGGTGCAAAAACATCATTCTTCGCCACAGACTGGCAGCAGATCCTGCAATCCTACAAGCCAGCACTAACAAGGCCTGGGAAGGGCTGGAGACATCCCTTGGAGGCTGTGGTTGCACAGGCAGTTGAGATAGCCTCACAGATCATTACTTTTGGAAGAGGCTGCTTTCCCTGCTTGTAATTCTGAATTCACACAAACACACCCACCCTCTGGTCAGTTTCCATCTTAGTCAGCTGAATCATTTCACACAGGGATTTGTGGAGAGCAAGATCTGCTGTGGAATACCAGGTCCAGGCTGAGAGCATGAGAAATAAAAGGGAGATGGTTCCTCTTCTTTTTGGAAGCGGAAAGGTAAAAAACAGGAGTTCACCACATCTAAGAACATGGGCATACTACTGTGCACTTGGAGGTCTAATAAACTGTTCTTTTTTAGGGTCCTCCCTCGACTGCAGAAGGATTTGAAAACTGCAAAACAGATCCGTAAGCAGAAAACATCACCTGTGGCCACTCCCAACAAGCAAACAGAATTCTTCTTTAAGCAAGAACTGAACACCTGGATCTTTTTCCAGCCTTATTCCCCTAGACTGCAGGTTCATAAAATAGCTGAACCAGTTTAGGTGTAAGCTACTGCTTAAAAGGCACTCCCTCTCTCCTCATTTTCCCTCTTTTTCTGGGATGTCCTGAGCTTCTCATGGTGGTTCTGACACTTGTCTGATCCCACAGTGACCCAGCTGAGGTACTTAAACCACCACAAAACTGTTATTCCATTCATAATGTCAGCATTTTGTCAATGTAATTTAGCAAGCATACACTCTGAAAGGATGGGCAAGATGATCATGCAGCTTCACTAACAGCAAAGAGAAGGTTCCCCTGGTGTTCCTTCTCTCCCTTGCTTCTGTCAACGCCAGCCAAACGAGATATTGCGCCAGTACTGATGCCCGTGCAACCCTGCTGTGAGCTGCTTCGACTCACTTCAACAGAAAATTAAACCTGAAGTGGGAGGGAAAAAAAAAAAAAAACATGTACTGTTTTCTGCCAAATTAATGTTGGAGTGCCTTAGGGAATGGCACAATAAGCTCCAGAGCGTGTTTGGAAAGGCGGCTGTGAACACGCTGCCAGGATTGCAGGAGAAGAGGAGGAATATGGTCTCCTTCCTCCCCTGGCTTCAGCAGGCTTCCACAAGGGCTGAGGTGCCCATGGAGGGTATGTAGTGCCTCAGGGCCAGAGCGGGACCCACGCCACCAGGAGCACAACCCCTTCTCTGGAAGCACGTGCAGGGATGAGGGTCAGTCGCCTGAAAACTCCTCCAGAGCTGGCTGTCACAGAAGTTGTCCTTCACAGCATCCTTTCCCTTGCAGCTTGCTCCCTGTCCTTACTTGCCCGCCAGAAAGGGCTAACCAGTATCAGCTGCTAGGAGAAAACGTCCCTGCCACTCACACGACACACACAGGGCACGCCACTCTTCTTCCTCGCGTGGCTGCAAGGAAGAGACTTGGCCTCGGAGAAGTGAGGTGGTGGCAGCTCGCACACCCCTGCCTGGCTGCTGGTGGGGACCAGCCCCTCACCGAGGGGACACAGAGTCATCTCCCAGCCTCACATCCCAGGCGGAGGGCACAGGGCCACACAGCCAGCCAGCCCACACATGCACTGGTCCCAGCTACACAAGTGCCCAGCAAGAGGGAGGTGCAGAAACGCGCTGCCAGGAAGAGGGGGAAACAAGACTTCCGAGAGGAAACCCCAACGTCATGTTTGGTGTGACTGTTACTGTAATAAAATGCACGTCACCCAGCCTTGACAGAGTGCTTGGAGATGGGAGAAGTCCCTTAGGATAAAGTACACTGAAATCGTGATGGGGAGGTGCAGTGAAGGGAGACGGTGTAAAGAACTTGAAACAAGCTCCAAAGCAGTGAGAGTGAAAAGGCTTTCCACACAGACTCACGAAAAACGCAGAATTAAAGGTCTCAAGGAGGAACGGAATGAGGTATAACCTGGGCTGTGATAATTACACTTTTTCAGGAGGTAAATGCTTTCAGAACACAAGCGTTAATTTGCTCTTCCTGTTCTGGGAATCAGGAGCTCAATTAGCAGGCAGCAAAGACAAGTATAACCATACAATGCAAAACAATAAAAATCTTATCTAGTGCAATTTAACATTTTTAACTTCAAGCCTTCAAACACAGCTGAAACTGCCTGAGAAGCACTTTCTGAACGGCTTTAACATGTTATCACAAAAGTCACATTTAGCACAGGCAATCCATAAGGTGGTGCAGTCTTTTCAAAGGTGGGGTCTTGGATTTTTATTTATTTTTTAACTCCATGTTTGAAAAAAGCTGAAGCAGAAAAAAAAACAAAAAACTTATCTTTTGGAAATAAGTAAGAGCAAACACTTTATACCTCAACTGAGAACCTCTAGCAAACACCCCCTTTTTTAATCTAGAATTTCCTTCCCTACTCCCCTCTCTTATCCCCACGCCCACAAGATAAAAGGGAAACAATCAGGCTCCCATACAATAGGTTGCAGTTAAACATAAGGGGAACCCTTTCACCATCCAAATCCTAGGTCGCGTACAGTTTGCCGAGCTGAACCGACATGTGCTTAACAAAAGCTCCGCGCATTGTCTACGCCGCAGCCATTACTGGATCATAGCAAGCACTAAAATGAACACAGCTCTCCTAGAAGCCTACCTGCAGGCTGCCATCAAAATAGCAACTCATGCCCTGTTTCTGCTTTCCCACACCCTCAGCCGACTGGTGGTTATAAAGCAGTCAGGGCCACAGGATAAATTGGATCAGCCGGCTGATCAAACTGAGAACTATCCCACAGAAAGAGCTCGTTGCTGATCTGAGTCACCCTGTAGCCACATGCTCGCTAAAGGCAGATTAGAATGGCAGAAATGTTTAGAAAGGTGTAGGGGTAGGAGTGGATTTAGATTACCCCTTTGGGCAGCAAATTAAGAGCCAGCGAGGCACGGAAATAGAAGTGCTTTTTGATGCAGACTCCTTGCAACAAGCGATAGGCAGCTTCAGAGAACTGCATCCCCTGTTTTATTTATGAGGGCACCTCCAGCGGATGGCAACAGCTCTGGGCCAGGTGAACCACTCACAGCAGTAAGGGCTTAGCACAGAATCGAGTCCCCAAAGCACAGTATGAAAATTTTAAGCAAAGCTTTATAAGATTTGCACTGTGAGATAATTCAGTTCGCTCTTCTGACTTATTTTGCAATTCTGTAGGGAGAAAATAGCTCATCACTATTAATTTCATAAGGGACAAGTTTAAATGACAACATCGTTTTCTGAACATTAAATAATGTGCTTCCTACAGACACGTTGCTCCTTACTGCTCCTGTTGTGCCACTCAGCATCATTTTTCATTTTCTTCTCCCCGAAAGCTTCCAAAACTGTTAACTGCAAGTAACAGAATTGTAGTAATGACTGACCAGAGATGGCACGAACAAATCAAAGATATACTGTGTCAATATTTTTTTCTTATTTTAGTGGTTGACAGTCCCTTTTTTTTTAATTAACTCATTTGCAAATGTTTCCAAAGTACAAAATAGAAGCAGAAACCTCACCCCAACACCAGTGTACTCAAGTCTGAACACACAGTCCCAGTCCCTCCTTGTATCAACTGAGATAATATAAACGCTACACACCTTGTCTGGCCTACAGGGCTGTCAGTGCTCTCTCTGCAAGTGTCTTAAGGGACCTTTAAGACTTTCCAATAAAGAAAGCAATTATGAAAACCTTCCAAAGAAAACATTAGAGTAATTTCTATACTCAACACAATATTAAAGGCTTCAGAAAAGTAATCCCCCCACTCCCTCAGCAGATGGGAACCAGAAAAACTATCTTGGTAAATTTCATCTGTCTTCTGTACAAAGAAAGCCACCAAAATATACACACAACACTTTGGTCACAGACCCTCAAAAAAAAAATTCCTTCCTTCACTGCTACATGATCTATGTAAAACAATCTGCCTGGAAATGCTGTTGTGAAACATGTGCATTTCACCTCCCCTTTAAAAATGTTTGAAAGGGGACATGGAGCGTCTTAATTTTGAAACACCCCACTAGTATTTCAAAAGGTTGGTGGGTACAGCCCTCGCCGCAGCATCTCAGCCACTGGCCGTACCACCTTGTTCTGTGGAGTCAGGCAAGCGAGAAGCCAGCAAAAGACTCCTGCAGCCTGAAAATCCTGTCTGCTTCCTCCACTCCCCCAGCCCAACACATGTGTCTGCGAGGATGAACACGGGAAGAAGAATTTCTCACTTCACCATGTGTGCTCTCATGGAGGAGACAAGTCTGAAAGCTTTCTGCTTTACCTCTGAGTCTTACTCCAGCAAAGTCTGCAAGAAAAACACGTTTAGGATTAAAAAAATTATTTTGGCAGAAAGCGTTTAAGACACCTCCTCAAAAATAGCTCTGCATATTGACTAAAATCTAATTCTCAGCATCCTGATTTTGCTTCAAGCAAGGTATGCATACGGCCAGAGAAATATTTCTTCAAAATGAAGGGTAGCATGCTGTCATTATCGAACCATAGCAACAATCATCTGAGAATTCATTATTATACAGACAGAATGAAACAACACCCCAGAACAAGCACTTAAAAATAGGATACTTGCAAACGTGAAAATTGGTGTTTCTTTACCTAAACAGGTTCCTTCTCCACGGACTATGCTGCTGACATAGAGCTGAGAAGCCTTACCAAGGGGTTAAAAAAAAAAAAAACAAACTAACAAAACGAACAGACTTTGGTTTTCAAAGAGGTATTTCTGAAGAGGGGAACAATTAATGGTCTGAAATAGACCAAACCAACTACCAGCATCAACTGGCAGCAGAGATGTGTTGGTAGTTATCCGTCTGTTTTAATTAATATAAAAAAAATAGGTTATTCCATTGGAGCACCTGTGAAGTCAAACTGCTTCAAGAAATACAGTTTGAAAGCAATAAAGTTACAAGCAGCACTGCCAAGACAGTCTAAGCCTTTTTCTGAGTACAATACTTCACTGCGGCTTTCTGCATTTGTCTACGCTTGTAAACATGTTTTACCTTACTTGCCCAGAAGACAACATAAGACTTGTTTTATGCATGCTACAACCTCAGTAATTTGACTCAAGGTATGAATTAGCTCAAGCCAAGAATGAGAAGGTATAATCTAGCCTCGATCTTTATCAACTATAAGTAACGTATTTAAGAAAATGCAAACTATTCACCTTGCAATAACCAAAAATTAAAGGCTTTTTTGATCTATTGCAAAATATTTAAAGTACATTAATTAGTTTTCTAAACCATAGTCTTCGCTAAAATGCAAGACCAATGTTAGGTGTATCAAAATCACAGAACTTCTTTCAGTTATGAGAAAAAAATTACAATCCCAGTGAATTTGACTACTTCAGGAGTGCTCTAGCAAACCAGAAATACTAGTTACATACTTTGCATGCCACACAGGAGTTCTGACAAATTCCACAAATTCACTCTTAAAGTCACTTGTCATTGCCATCTACCAACTTCTACCTACACAACTCTACACACCCAGCTTAATCAAGTTACATCTTTATAGCAACCTTTGGTTTACATACAGCCTCAGCTTCTTTCCACTTTTTTGAAATCTTGATAACCTTATGGTAGCCAGCACGCAAAATATATTCTTCCTCATCCCACTGCTCAACTTCTTCCTCTGCAGCTGGCACACAAGGCTGGATGCTTCTTTGCGTCAAAGACCTCCACTTACACCGATAACACAATCCATTTCACTCCCTTTAACCTAGTTTTATGCCTTACACACTCCAAATCTTGCAGCCTTCCATCTTTCCTTTCCACACTAACCATTCACCTAGCAGACATGGTTGGCTCTAACAGCGCACTTGTCACATTTATTGCACCACCACCACTCCTCTTTCTCAACACATTGAGGATATCATCCACAGGTTTGTCACAATTGCTCTCCTTAAAGCCTACCCTAGACAGTCTTTAATTTTAGCTTTGGATTCTACCAAACCATTCACGTTAAGAGCCTCCAATATTACACTGCCCCCTCAAATTTTATTACCTGTACCTTATCCTCCTGACTCAAAACATTAAAAAAAAAAAAAAAGGAAAGAAAACACAGTTTTCTAACTGCCTACAACATCATGGCTTTTCTCCTACATTGTTACCACTCTCAGATTTCTGGTTCTGCGCTGTTTTGCTTTCCTTTCTTTTAGTCTAGAACCACTCACTCAACCACAACTTTATTATACATAACTCAAAAATTAACTCCTGCCTTCTCCAAGTCTGTCTTTCCCTACAGATTACCTAAAATTAAGCCTGGTGACCACGTAGTGTCTGGTAAATTTAAAGCTGTTTAAAATTGGCAACATGTACAACTTCCGTCCTCCACGCTACCTCCATCCCAGTCAGTCCGTAGGTAATAGGAACCAGTAACACAGCCCAGAAAGCTGTTGGCTTTTTGTGCTGCCACAGGTAACGCTGCTGCCTCAAGGGCCATGTGTTGTCCACCAGCACCCCCAGGTCCTTCTCTGCAGAGCTGCTTCCCGGACAGCTGGCCCCCGGCCAGTGCTGATGCACGGAGCTATTCCTTGCCACGTGCCTCGACGGAGCTTCTTGACGTTCCTCTCGGTCCATTTCTCCAGCCTGCCCAGGTCCCTCTGAATGGCGGCACGACCCCCTGCTGTTTGCTGATACCTCCCATCGTCCATGTCTTTAAACATTGGTTTTCCTGTTCCTCATGAGCAGTTCTGCTTTACGTCACATCTTGGCATTGCAGTCCCTCAGATTCCCCTCTCCTGCAATGCTGTCATTCCCTCGCCAGGTAAAAGCCACCCAACAAGCTGTAAGGACGCAGCACTTGCAGCAAGTACCTTAAGGTTGCTGCAGAAAGCGGGGTCCATGCACAGGTTAGGTGGGAGGGTTGTGCGGAGACAGTAGGAAGATAAAAGTCTCACTCAAGATCAAACCGAAGTTTCAGGTAACTGTTCAACTTCTCCGAGTTCTCTAGTGTCCCTCTTTGTGGTCAAACATGCAAGTTCTGTTTTTGCTTGCTTTCAACCCTCTGCATTTTTGCAGAAAGATTACTAATGGAGATCATGAGCTTGCTCCATTCTCTGTTCCACACAGACGAGACCACAGATGACAATCTACTATTAAAGTTACCAACGTTTTAGATCAGGTTTGTTTCTCATCAGCTATGTAACTGGAAAAACTATTCACCTGCATGGAAAATTTCAGCCTAAATGGTTCAAGTTCAATAAAGACTCATCTGAGTAGCGAAGAAAAACAAACCCAAGAACAGACAGAGCATTCTGCATGTGCTAGAAATCTTCCAGACATTTCCTGGAGGAGCTCCAGCACACGTCTCAGTTTTCTGTTTGATTACCAACAAGAGGGAAGGGTACCTCTCATCTCAGAAACAGGTATTTGCATTATCTCTAGAAAAGTTTATCCAAATGCTGGCTCGCTTATGCCTGGCAGTACTTGATAGCACGCTTCCTCCCCTCGATGCTTCTGTCTGAGGACTGCCTCTGAAGCAGTGCCACAAACCAAAAAAACCCCGCAGCCCTGTCACGGCGAAGGGAATTACTACTGCTCATCCATCTCCTTTGGTCAATCCGTTGCCAGACACTGACGGTGGAAAAACCAAGACAGCCCAAAGGAAGGAGCCCCGTGCCAACAAGCAAAAAGGTCAGAAGGACAAGAGCAAGGATGTCAGCGTAGAGCAGGGTAGGACTGGACACAAATCATCGACTGAGCAGCAAGGGAGGGACAAACAGAAATACAGGGGGACAAGACAATAAGATATGGACAACAGAATTGTTGTTTTAAGAAGGAAAGGTCACAGATGCTCTATAGTAACATATCATTAACCCAAAGATCAACATGACTTCATAAAAAGCAGAAATCAAACACCAGCTCTGCTGGGGGAGAAGGGAGCTGGTGTTTGTTTAGAAGAAAACTTGATTTTTCTGTATCTTTGTAAACTGAACTTCATCCTTAGATGCATACGATTCACACTAGGGGTATTAGATATGTTTTTAGTTAGCTTTAGGAGTTTTACTACATTTATGTTTCTGGAAGTCTTGGGTTTCACTCAGACAAGGCATAGTGTGCCTAATTATACCTAAATACTGCACGAATGCAGAATTTGTTTTTTTTTTTTTTATCATTGAATACTGTTTAACATATAGACATTTTAATTATAATTAAAAGCTAAAAACAGCAATGTAGTTATCAATTAAATGATATGGCGGTATCCTTCCTACTCGTACCTGGAGAACCAGCACAATGAACAACTTGTGTGCGAACTGACTATGGATCCCTTGTTAAAAAAAAAAAACTAATTTAAATGAGGTGCTGTAATTAGAATTGCTGCTGACAGCAGGTACAAAAACAATGGAGACTCGGGGCTGGAAATCAACTCCGTCAGTCCAATTTCGTGGACCAGGAAAACAAAGCAGGAAGTTGCAAGCAGGTTAAGAGATTTTGTGAACTCGCACTGGCAGAGTTCAATGCAGTTCACCAGGGACAAAACATCTTAGAAGATGTCCTATCCTCTCTTTGGTCCCCAAAATACATTAGCAACACACCTCTGTGTGGCATACAAGTTGAAACAATCAAGTCAAGTTATTCAGGGAACTATAGAACATAGGCTTTCTTTCGTTTCTAGACTAAAGCTGGAAGACATAGTAGGGAAACAGATCGGGTTATGCGTAAGTAAGGCTTTTTCTTGCTTCTGCAGACTTTGTTTGCCAGTCTTATTTTAGAAGCGACACAAAGTTCAGAAAACTATCATTATTAAGCTAGAACCAACGATTTTGAAATACTGTCAAAGCAGCAAGCCTGCTGCTACAGAATTTGCCAGTCAGTTATTCAGAAATACAAGATGTGTTAGAGTGCCATAAACCCTGAGAAAGCAGCTTTAGTTGTTTTTATTTTTTCCCCATGATTTAAGACAATTTCTGTTCCACTGTTTGAATGTCTTCAGAATCGTAGTGAGGCATCATTAACTTAACATTGATATTTTAGCAGCCTTGAAATAAATTAAGATTTACTCCTCGGTCTCCTGAATGACACTTCAGGCAGTATTGTAAGATCCTTTTTCCTTATTGCACATCACATGCACTCCTTCCATTTCAGACATAGCTATAGGTTTGATTTTAGTTCTGAAAGTCTGTTTTAGCTGTCCACACAGCTTCAGAAGGTTTCAGAGTTGGTATACCCAGTAACCTCCAGCACTGAACTCCTGCTGGATCATTCGGTGTCTCAACCCCGATTCAAGCAGCTATACACACGCAAGGGTCTTGCCCAAGGACCCAAGCTGTGCATGAAGGATAGAATCTCAAACAGGTCAGTCACCACTGCCTTATTACACAGAGCAAATACATGCAAACTGCCCTTTACCTAATTACTAGCAATAAAAAACTGCCATTTGGCCTGTGTTCATTTCATTTACTCCACTGAGTCAGTGCTACACAGAGAGCACCCAGCGTATACTGGTTTCATAATCACATACTTGAAACAATTTACCAATATCACCTTTTGACTTAATAGTGGGGCTGTCTGAATTTCACTGCTCCAGCCCACCTGCTTATTTCGAAGGAACACGAAATCCACCAAACCTACTGCACTTTTTATAAATCAAACCCGTTCACAACGGGGAAAGGTGGTAGGGGAAAAAGCCAAGAACCAAACTGACAGTCATACATGATTCGTACCCCATGCAGCAAGTGCTTTCATGGGAGAACAGACAGTGGACATTCTTCTTACAACCGAAATCTTGTATGTCACCCTAGATATCCAAAACCTACATCTTTTTAAAGCAACTGCAATGCAAACCAGCACCACTGAAATGCTGTTATGACCTTAACATTGGCAACTGCTGAAAGCAATTAAAAACAAGAAAAGATTACTTTCTAAGCAGATGTATAATCCCATTTATCTAATTAATTCACACATCTTCTTAGTATATTTCCTTTTAAGTCAAGCATCTAAAATGCTGAAGGGGAACCACAGCATGAGGATTGCCTTGGCCACAAAAGCTCTGCTGGGTAGTTTTAACGTTATCATTCCAGTAGCACAGATCAGCCCTTCCAACCCACCAGCCAAGCACTGCTGGATGCAGTACAGGCTGAGAACAAGCAGTCCCTACCCCTATCACTTTAACAAGTGTTAAACCAACAATATCATCCACGCAAAGAGAAAATGGGAAGAGTAATTACTTTTATCTTCCTTCCTCACTTTCTGTAGTGGGTACAGTTTAATTAGTTTTCCGTGGTAAACACGAGATAATTCTGCTCCGATGCTACACCCTCTCCCTGGGATCGAGAGGAGTTTCCACGTGTAAGCAAAGACCCTTCACATCTTAGAGATCTAGGGAAGGGTGCAGCGTGCTGTACCCACTCTCCAGGACAAAACAGCCTCCACATGATGAGAGGCATTAGTAATGGTATGTGGCCACCAGAGCTTTCAGGCCACAGCACTAATGGCATACACCTTTTTGGGGTCCCTTCCTTGTAAGAGTACAGCAGCGGCTGTATCCATGCCCACTGCTCCAGCTTCCCAGCACCGCCAAAAGGACGTCTCCCTGCAGCGGCTGCTGCAGGCACCCAGCATTTCTTTAATTTCACCTCCAGTGAAGGGCAGCTGAGTGGTCACACCGGGTGCAGCGGTCCCGTTTCCATACAGCTGGGGTCCTCCACCACAGCTTGCCATCTGGTCACCTCAGCTACCAGCTGCTCAGCTCTGGGCAAGGGAGACCCTCCTGCATTAAAGAGCCCTGCTGGTGGCCTTTCTCCAGCAGAGACAGCCAAATCTGCGGGGCCAGTCCCTGCGGAGCCCTGCTGGAAGCACGCCTTTCTCCAGGGGTGTCACAGCCCGGGGCAATCACCCACCCAGCTGGCGAGTTCCCAACCTGTTATCGCCTTGTGTACCAAGCAGGGGTGGCACACGCAGGCAACAGGAACACCACAAATTCCCAGTAACAAAACCCAGAGCTCTGTCCAAGTTTCACAGCCATGGCACCTAGTCTAGCCACTGCCCGTGTTCTCCACCAGCTACTGGAAAAGGCAAAGCAGCCTCAGCTTGGGGAATTCTACTCACTTTGAGTTATTGCCAGTTAACGGAAAATTAATCGTTGTTTTGGGTGTTGAGGAAACAAAGCAGACCATCAAACTTCCAGAGAAGCGCCTTTTTTTTTCCCCTTACCCAAAGCCAGCTTCAGGCAAAGACCTTTCCTCCTCACCTGGGCTCCTTGTGCTTCCCAGCACCTTACGCTCAGTCCCTCCTGACCCACTCAGCCAGGCGATACAGGAGGCCATGGTCAGTGCATAGTCACCTTCTGCCACGCCTCGCTTCTTGTTCATTTTCCTCCTTAACTGTTCCCTGCTCCGGCAGGTGCACCTGCTCTGCCGTGACTCACCCACAGGTTGCACTCCCTCTGGCAGCATCCCTGCCCCACCGTGGGTTTTGCAGGGGCTGCAGTCCCTCGGGCGTCCCCTGCCCACCCTGCTCTGGCGTCACCCTCCCATGCCTACCACTGCCCACCCTGGCCATCCCTTCGCGCCTGGGTCCTGTGGCGAGGGCTGCCAGTAACATCCCCCTTCTGTACAGTCCCCTGGCTCCCCTCTTGCCACAAACCTCCTGTTTATCTTCTCGCATGTCTTCTCCCACATCTCTGTGTGGGTCTCCTGCCCCTCACAGCTGCCACTCTTCCTTAATTATTTATGGGCAGCGGCAGCACCGCCACACGCTCTCACACGAGAGGCTGAAGTTTTGGCATGCAAGGGGCTGTTTTGATCTGGCCCAGAGCTGTCCAGAATCAGCTTTTCTATGGCAGCTCAGTTCGCTGCCTGTTCCCACACAGGGCACCCCTGCAGCTCACCAGTACCAAAATACTGTCATTTCTACCCAAAACAAACCAGACAACTAGCCTTCGAGAAAGGAGATAATTCATCTGCATAAGACCTAAATGCAGCTGAGCTACAATACGGAAAAATTAGTAGAGATTTTAAGCGATTTTGCATGGAAAAAGGAGCACGGCAACCATGACCAAGGACAGCAGAAACAAACCTCCAGCATCCATGAGCGCAAGAGGAGCTTTGTCTTCAGCGAAGGCAGGGGTTCATCAGGGATACCTACCACACGCAGGGAGCAGCGAGAAAGGAAGCCAGCCGAGCACAAACAGAACAAATTTAGATATTCTCTAATGCCTGCAGTGATGCAACAGCGGCCTTTCATTTCAGGGAGAGGCAGAAGAGAGGTCTTTCAGGGGGAGAGGCGCCTTCCCAGCCCCTTCCCATATGGAGGATCGCTCTGCCAAGCTGACAGGGCTGAATAAATCTGCTTTGTTTGCCAGCCCCCGGGCACCCCGCGACTCAACAGCCGGGGGACCTGCGCATACCCACACACCGCCATCATTCATCAAACCACCACTTTAACAAAATAAATAAATACATTTAAAAACGGGAGGAGGGGGCCTCCCCACGCCGTACCCCCCCCCCCCCCCCGCACGCCCTGAGAGCCAGCGGCGGCGCAAGGTCGCCGGGCCTCAACACCGACGATTTATTTTTTTTTAATATTATTATTTTTACTATTTTTCCAGCCCGAAGAGAGGTTTTGGGAGCTGCGGGCTGAGCTCCGGGCCCGTCCTGCCCCCCCCCCCCCCCCCCGCGCCCCTCGCTTACGTGTAGATGATGGACATGAAGTGCATAAGCCAGAGCACGACGAAGAGGACGAGCCCGAAGATGGCGAGTCCCTCCAGGGCCAGAGCCAGCACCGCCATCCCCGTCAGCCGCGGCTGCGCCTCTGCTGTGCCGGCTGCTCCCCGTCCCCCCGCCGGCCCGATGGCCTCCGCTCCGCGCACCGAGGAGGAGCCGCTGCCGGCCCGCCCCGTCCCCGTCCTCCCTCCTCCTGCCACCGCCTTTCTGTCAGGCGCAGGCCCGGCCCGCCGGGGAGGGGCGGGCGGTTATGGCCGGTACCGCCCCGCCAAGGGGCCCTGGGGCCACCGGGCCATGGCGACGGGGCTGACGGGGGTGTCGGACCCGCGATGTGGGGCGGGACGTGGCGGGACCCAGCTTGCGTGTGTGTGTTCGTTCCGCAGCTCCCCGTTGGGGTTGCGGGTGGAGGAGTGCTCGTAAATTCTCCTTAAGAACTCAGTCGCTGCTGTTAGAAGAGTCTGGTCACCAAAATGCAACTCAAAACTGCACAAAAATCAGGCTTCGGAGTAACTCTACTTAGTATCAAGGACTCAGGGTGTAGGGATGGAAAGCCATGGCCTCAAGTTGTGCCAGGTTGGAAATTTGGAGAAATTTCTCCTCAGAAAGAGCAGTCAGGCATTGGGATGGGTTACCCAGGGAGGTGGAGTCCCCATCCTTGAGGGTTCAAGGAAAGGCTGGATGTGGTGCTTAGAGACATGGTTTAGTGGGTGACATTGGTGGTAGGGGGATGGTTGGACCAGATGATCTTGGAGGTCTTCTCCAGCCTTGATTCTGTGATACTATCCACAAAGCTCACATGCTGCAGCAGAAAATGACTGACTGAATTTAAACTGAAAGCACAGCTTAAAACTGAAATGGGAGTCTGACAAATCTCTGGTAGGAACAGGTGAGGAACTGGTGTGCTGCAGAGCCAACGCTACACGGGTAGTCTGTTAGCTCCTGCTCAACAGCATTTATCATGTTAATTGTAAATCGTGGTGGCCAGCAACATACCTTTATGCTGTCTGGCTTCAGTCTTTTTCTCAGCAAAACTTGTGTTTAATGAACTTTTCACAAAAAACACATGGCCTCAGTTTTCAAATTCATTAATCACAGATTGTACCTGATTTGTAACTGTGGGTGGTAATCAATCGGTTTTTCATTTTTCTTTGTTAGAATCTAAGAATCGCGTTTATATGGGCTTAGGATCCCATCATTCTTAATGAGCTTTATGTACATTTTTAAGCTGTGAATTGAATAGTAGTGCTCAGTTTTGATAGTGCCACAAGGCCAGCCAGAGAATTCTGAGTCAGTACATCTGAATCATGAAATGTATGAGCTGATATATGTAATAAACCCTTACTTGGCTTGACTTAATCTCTCTTCTGAGGCAGAAACAACCTATGCAAAATAGTATCTTGCATTAAAATATTACGGTACAGTGAATTAGGAAGATTGAGGGCCAGTCTTCAATAGTAAGTTGAGCAAATATTCACAGTTTATTAAACTTTTTCTGGCTCTGAAATATTGAGCTGAAACACTAAAGCTTAATCTTTGTCCCAGAAGGTGTTTGCGTGGGAGATTATGTTGACCAGCTGCTTATTTTGCAATAGCTGTTAGGGTCAGTGGCTCCGTACAAACATTCTGAGGCTTCTGTAAACTGTAGCATGTGTTTAAGAATTGTTAGAGTATAAATAAAATGAATAAAGATTATTTACCCTACTACTGACTCCAACCTTCAGCAAAGCATACTAATGATGAATGAGCAACCGTCACACAGTGTCATGCGGGAAAATGCCAAGCTGGCACAAGTCACTTTGGTTTAGCAGAGGACCTGTCTTTCTGCCATCCTCTCGGGGTCAGCAATTGGTCCTGCTTGCTCTGTTGTATCAAAAGGAAGAAATTCATCCTCATGAGAGGTCTAAGGTAAAAAGACCTCTCTAAGGTAAAAAGGTAAAGAGGTAAAAAGACCTCGCCTTTGGGAGACTGCAGCATCCAACACTGAAGTTGATGTCTAGTTTAATACACAAGGCCCCAGTACACTTTCAGGAGGTTCACTGGGAGCATGGTGGAGAGATGTGAGGTAGAGTAAGGCCTTTGGTCTGAATAACTTCTTTAGCAAACCTGCAATGTAGCTTCTTTCAGCAGGTATATTCAGCTTAGTGGGGGACAAAGAGTAAAGGATATGGGTTCCTGGAACAAGGGGCCATCTGGAGCTGTGGCAATTTGAAGTGATGGATGACGTGCGCCTGGTCTCCCCTTTTAGCACAGACTGTGTCGATTCACAAAGAGCAGCGTTCTTCAGCTAGTGTGAATCTGCCTCCTCCTCAAAGATGGCTCATCATGCCTCAGAGGCATGATACACCCTGGAGTTCTAATCAAATGCCTTGGACTTATGCTAATGTGTACTGTGTTTAAAAAAAAAAAAAAAAAGGCAAGCTTTCCGTGTGTTGTAGAGCTACTGCTCTTGGTTCATTCATCGTTTTATTGCCAAAATATCGATGAATTTATTTACCAGGGTTTGAGGAAAGCTTTGCTGCATACTGAGAAAAACATAGAATCATAGAAAAATTAAGGTTGGAAAAGACCTTCAAGATCATCTGGTCCAACCATCACCCTACTACCAATGTCACCCACTAAACCATGTCCCTACACACCAGGTCCAACTTTTCCTGGAACAACCCCAGGGATGGTGACTTGACCACTTCACTGGGCAGCCTGCTCCAATGCCTGACCACTCTTTCTGAGAAGAAATGTCTCCTAATTGTTTTAATTGTTGAAGAGTAGTGCTCTTTGTTCAATTCTTTGTTTTAATTGTTGAAGAGTATGGGCATGTCGTTTCCATTTTTCCACTCCCCAGGGACATCGCCTGAATGCCAGCACTTTTCAACTGTGATGGAGAGAGGCTTGGCAACAACATCAGCCAGTTCCCTCAGGACCCTGGGATGCATGTCTCAGGCCCCATACACTTGTACCTCTTTAGATTCATCAGGTGGTGTCGAACCTGCTCTTCACTTACAGTGGGTGTGACTTTGCTCCCCCAGCCTCCATCTACGGGTTCAGGGAAATGACGACTTGGGAAGCCTGTCTACCAGTGCAGATAGACGCAAAGAAGTTGCTGAGTACCTCAGCCTTCTCCACGTTTGTCATTACCAATTACTCAGATATAGAAACTCACTCCTAATATAAGAAATTAGCCACCCATAATCACTTACACACTACTATTTTCACCCCTCAGTCTATTTGCACAAATGTTAGAGGTGCATGGTGGCCCACAGGGAGTCCTCCTGTCACCCCAGCACAGCAGCCCAAAGGAAGCTGGGTCTTCTCTTGTGCTCTTCCTCGAGGCTCTGTGCAGAAGGGATGCCACCTTTTGCACAAGGGCTGGGAGATGGGAAAGAAGCACTCACACAACTCCTGAGAACTGGCAACAGAGTTGTTTATTGCTGGGATACCTTGCAGGTGAGCCTGCGGGATGTCCGTGGTGTTTGGGGGCTCCAAGCTAATGCTTGGGATGGAGCCTGCGCGACGACGAGTAGGGAGCTCGCCGGGCACTGCTATGACGCTGTTGGTGCGCTCGGATGGCAGGTAACAAAGACATGCCGGGGTAGTCGCAGGTCTGTTCTGGCCGAGGTGGATCCACTTCCATTGGTTCCTCCACCTCTTCTGGTGGAACCAGCTCCATGGACTCCACGATGTTGGGCAGAAGGCTAAGCCAGTCCTTGCCTGGGACTGCCCAGACAGGATGCGTTCCGTCCGGAATGTTCTCAGGCCAGGGTGCCAAACCAGGGGGTCGCCCAGTCCCATGCCGAGGTCCCATGCCACTCTCAGATTGATCTTCATGCATGGGTTTGACACTGATGTCCATTGTATGGCCATGGCTGGGTCCCACACTGTGCTCTGGATGATAGGCACACCTCTGCTCCCCACGGCTGTCTGCCTGGTGCTCATGCCTTTGGTCCACGCCACCACTGCACCAACTGGAAGGCCCAGGCCCCCTATCTCTGTATGGCTGAGGGGGCAGCCTGTTTCCCGCATCGTTGCGGTGCCAGTGGCACCGCCTATATGTGTCTGTGGGCTGTGCGCCAGAGGTCTCCCAAGCACTGGTGTCAGTTGTGCTGCCAGCGCTATCCCTCTGCCCACGACACATCTCCTTCTTGTTAGGTGCACTCCTCAGTGCTTCCTTGGACTGCATTGCTGTCCTCACACCGAGGAGGCCTGCCGCTCACCTTACTTCCTCTGCTCTTCCTCCTGCCACACGAGTTGGCTATCAGAGGGCCTCAAAGCTCAGCAAATGGTGGGCCAGCTGCGGGGGTCCTCTTTTATAGGGCCTGGAGCAAAGGGGGGGCAGTGGTGGCCACTGTGACCTCAGCAAGCCTCTGTGATGGAGTGGCCCATGCGTGGCCAAAGGCAGCTGTGTTGGGAGCAGCCTGGAAGATGCCCTCACATGGAATAAGGAGGAGGGTTGGGGGGGCTGAGGGCCCCTTTTCTGGGGCTGGCTCCTCTGGGCCATTTGGCTTGCCAGAGAGATAGGCTGCCCCTTGGCCAGAGGGACTGCCCTCCACCTCCCATCCTGTGCCCTGGGTTTATTTTTAACACTGGTTTTTAGGTAATTTCATTCTACTGTTTACGGAAAAGAACAGAAGCAAGGTGCATCTTCAGCCCTAATACCCATGTGCACTTTATGCTCTGAGTGACGAATTTCTTCCTCACATCACATCTAATCTATATCTCCCCTCCATTTGTTCAAAGCCATTATTCCTAGTTCCATTGCTACACTCCCGGATAGAGTCCCTCTCCAGCTTTCTTTAGGCCACTGTTATGGGTTAGGTTAGGTGGCAAAACTGCAGGACCTTGCAAATTGCAGCCCTATCTACCTTGTTCCACATTACATTTTCCAGCTCAGGCTAGAGCCTCTCATCAGTGTAACATAGAATCATGGAAACATTAAGGTTGGAAAAGACCTCCAAGATCATCTGGTCCAACCATCACCCTACCACCAATGTCGCCTGCTAAACCATGTCCCTGAGCACCACATCTAGCCTTTCCTTGAACACCCCCACGGACAGTAACTCCACCACAGAATCAAAGAAGGGACCTCAAGAGATAATCAGCCTGCCAAAGCAGGTTCCCTAGAGCAGGTTGCCCAGGTAGGCGTCCAGACAGGCCTTGAATATCTCCAGAGAAGGAGACTCCACAACCTCCCTGGGCAGCCTGATCCAGTGCTCCATCACCCTCACAGTGAAGAAGTTCTTTTGCATGTTGGTGCGGAGCTCCCTGTGATCCATTTTGTGGCCATTGCCCCTTGTCCTCTCCCCACAAACCACTGAAAAGAGGCTGGCCAAATCCCTCTGTCTCCCACACTTAAGGTTGCCCACCTCTCTGGGCAACCCATTCCAATGCCTGACTGCTCTTTCTGAGAAGAAATGTCTCCTCATTTCCAACCTAAACCTCCCCTGGCACAACTCGAGGCCATTCCATCTAGTCCAAACACCTCACGACGGCACCCTTTCCTCTCCTTGGACATTTATTCCTGTCAAGAAGCGTAGGTCGCACATCCCGGGGCCCAACTGTACCCCGATGTTTCTTCCTGAGGATCCTATATGGCTGTGGAGTATGTAGATATGAGACCTGTTGCTCCAACAAAAAAGATGAAGTATAAACACTCATATGTAATTTTGTACTGATAAAAAGTATATATATATTTAGATCATTAGCAAAAGGTCATTAGTTGATAACCTGTAGTGATGCTGGTATTAGTTCTGAGAGGACTGTGGAAACATAAAAAAACACAAAAGTTTATACAGGCTTTTCAGGTTTCTCCAAAATCATCAGAGTTTCTATTGAAAAACATCATTTATATAAGTTTTGGAGAGACAAAACTTGTAATCTAGTTCTCCAGCTGCAGGTGGCAAAACAGTTTTTCACCTGAACCCCAGCTAAAACTGTATGTAAAATCTGCTGAAATGCTATTTCACAGCCTGTGTGTGCCTTTGTTAGTATTTCCAGCTGTACGTTTTGCCCGTCACTGTCCTGTTACTGTTTCTCCTCACAAGGATATTGCTGAGGTTCTGGGCAAATAAAAGGCAAGAACAAATTATTCATGAAAATATGGATATGAGCGGAGGGTGGAAGTATGCCCTGCGCATGATGACTTCATCCACTTGTGCATCTGCACTTTGAAACTGCTTTGTAAAAAACCTTATTATAAAGGTAATATGCTTTGGTAGGAATTGTGTGTATTTGAAGTGAAGTTTTAAATTTTAATAACTTAAACACTGAAAACTCTGCCTCCAAGGCTAAGCAGAATGTAGGATATGTCTAACTAACCCTTTATTAAAATTCTTTCTTCCTTTCTTTTGAATAAAACCAAAGAAATAGGTATGTTACTGCTAAGCATGTTTGTTATTATCAAAATGTTCTCTCTTGTGTCTTTCTCTTCAGTCTTCATTTGCATTGAGAAAAAAAGTATGCAGTATTTAGCAGAATTCAATACAGAAATTTACTCAATTGCTCTCTGTCAGTCATTTCCCTTGCCTGAATGAGTTAGAGATTTTACTCAAGTCTTTGAGCACTTGTAAAATTTGAGGAAAATTCTGCCTAATAGAGGAGAACTAGAGAGGCCCAACTTATCAGAGAAGTCTGCCAGTACCCTCATAATTGGCAGTAGTAACAAGCTTTCTAATCAGCATATGTGAAGTGGCCACTGAGGTTTAACAAGTGTAGTTCCAGGCCAGCCATAGCACAGGCTGTCTCCTGTCTGGTAGAGTGTCTCAACAAATTAAACACCAGAAGGATTAGATACCCAAGCTCTTAAAATGTCCAATAGTGGGAAAAATTTAAAAAAAAAATCAACTTAAAGCTTGCAGTGAAATCTCAATGTACAAATCTGTCAGGAATGAGGCTTTGATACTTTTGACCTTCAGGAATGTTATTGTAAGAGAATATGAAAACAACTTAAAAATAAATTTAAAAATAATAATTAAAAACCTCCTCAATATTGTGAGATGTATGCAAATGTTTTAGTTCCATAGTATTTTTGGGGGGGAAGTGATCCCGGTCTACACTAACCTGTAAGCCTTCCCCCCAGTATTGCTGTTGAAAGCAGTTATGCAATCAGCATTAAATTAAGAAAAACTTGGAGAAGGCATGCTCAGAGTTTAGCCTTAAATTTAGAAAGCCCAAGTAAACAATTTCAGAGAATCACACAAGAGCTGAAGAGACCAACCTCCTGCTCAAGCAGGGTCAACTAGAACACTTTGCCCAGGATCTCGTTCCAGCAGGTTTGAATGTTTCCAAAGATGGAGACTCTACAAACTCTGTGGGAAACCTGCACCAGCATTTGTACATCTTCACAGTAAACAAGGTTTTTCATATGATTAAATAGGTGTTTTTTGTTTTTGTTTGTTTGTGGATGTGGTCTACCTTGACTTCAGTAAGGCTTTTGACACCGTTTCCCACAGCATTCTCCTCAAGAAACTGGGCGCTCGTGGCTTGGACTGGCATACGCTTTGTTGGGTTGGAAACTGGCTGGATGGCCGGGCCCAAAGAGTTGTGGTGAATGGAGCCAAATCCAGTTGGGGAGGCCGGTCACTAGTGGAGGCCCCCAGGGCTCAGTGCTGGGGCCAGTCCTCTTTAATATCTTTATCGATGGTCTGGATAAGGGGATTGAGTGCACCCTCAGTAAGTTTGCAGACGACACCAAGTTAGGTGCGTGTGTCGATCTGCTCGAGGGTAGGAAGGCTGTGCAGGAGGATCTGGATAGGCTGGACCGATGGGCTGAGGTCAACTGTATGAAGTTCAACAAGGCCAAGTGCCGGGTCCTGCACCTGGGGCACAACAACCCCAAGCAGCGCTACAGGCTGGGAGATGAGTGGTTGGAAAGCTGCCTGGCCGAGAAGGACCTGGGAGTACTGGTTGATAGTCGGCTGACTATGAGCCAGCAGTGTGCTCAGGTGGCCAAGAAGGCCAACAGCATCCTGGCTTGTATAAGAAGCAGTGTGGCCAGCAGGGCTAGGGAGGTGATTGTCCCCCTGTACTCGGCTCTGGTGAGGCCGCACCTCAAGTACTGTGTTCAGTTTTGGGCCCCTCGCTACAAGAAGGACATGGAGGTGCTCGAGAGAGTCCAGAGAAGGGCAACGAAGCTGGTGAGGGGTCTGGAGAACAAGTCTTACGAGGAGCGGCTGAGGGAGCTGGGGTTGTTCAGCCTGGAAAAGAGGAGGCTCAGGGGCGGCCTTATCTCCTCTATAGGTACCTTAAAGGAGGCTGTAGCGAGGTAGGGGTTGGTCTGTTCTCCCACGTGCCTGGTGACAGGACGAGGGGGAATGGGCTAAAGTTGCGCCAGGGGAGGTTTAGGTTGGATATTAGGAAGAACTTCTTTACTGAAAGGCTTGTTAGGCATTGGAGTGGGCTGCCCAGGGAAGTGGTTGAGTCACCATCCTTGGAGGTCTTTAAGAGACATTTAGATGTTGAACTTAGTGATATGGTTTAGTGGAGGACTTGTTAGTGTTAGGTCAGAGGTTGGACTAGGTGATCTTGGAGGTCTCTTCCAACCTAGACGATTCTGTGATTCTGTGATTCTGTGATTCTGTGATTCTGTTTGTTGCCTTTCATTTTGTGCTCATTGTCTCCTTTCACCATTGAGACAGAGTCACACCATTGAGAAGAGTCTGCTTCCATCTTCTTTACTCCCCTGGATCCTGGTAAGGTTTCACATGGACAAGACTCCCCTTGAGCCTTCTCTTCTCCAGGCTGAACAATCCCAGCTCTTTCAGCCTCTCCTTGTAGAGTCCCACCATCATATTTGTGGCCCTACGGTGGACTCACCCCACCGTGCCCATGTCTCTTGCAGTGGTAACACACTTACTAACGCAAACCAGAATGCTGCTGGCCGCCCTTGCTGCTTATGGTCAGCCTGGCGTCCACCAGCACCCCCAGGTCCTTCTCTGCAAAACTGCAGGTACTGGTACCTGGAGTTGTTCCTGCCCAGGTGCAGGATTCTGCATCTTCCATTATTGACCTTCACGTGGTTCCTGTCAGCCCATCTCATATATACAGCCCATCTCATATATACAGCCTGTCAACACCTGTACGTTTTGTGTCATCTAGAAACCTGCTGAGCAAACACCCCGTCATTAATGAAGATGTCAAACACTGTTGCCCCCGTGTCAGCCCTTGGTGCATTGAACTGGTAACTGACCTCTGGCTGGCCTCCTGCCACTGATCACAAGGCTTGGGGACTGGACATTCAGCCAGCTTTCTGACTAACTCACCATACCCTTATCTAGTCCAGTCTGTGCCAGTTTTATCTACGAGGATATTATGGGAGACAGCATTGAAAGCCTTGCTCCAGTTCAGACTCACACCATTCATATCTCACCCCCTGTTTACCAAGCCAGTCAGCTGGTCAAAGAAGGCTGTCAGGTTGGCTGAGCATGGTTCCCCCTGCATAAACCCACACTGAATATGAAGGAGGAATGTGGGCCTGTCAAAGAGCAAAGTCAGGACCCCGAACTTTCAAAGAGTGAACTTCCAGCTTTTTAAAGACCTAGCTGAGATCCCCTGGGACACTGTCCTTAGGTATAGAGAAACTGATCAGAGATGGCAACTCTTTAAGGACACTTTTCTTTGAGTGCAAGAGCTCACCATCACCATACGTAAGAAATCAAGCAAGGAAGGAAGGAAATTGGCATGGTCACTCCTATTTTTAACAAGGGTAGAAAGGAGGAAACGGGGAGCTACAGGCCAGTGAGCTTCACCTCCGTGCCTGGGAAAATCATGGAACAGATCCTCTTGGAAGCAATGTCAAGGCACATGCTGGACAAAGAGGTGATCTGAGACATGCAGCATGGCTTCCCCAAGGGCAAATCGTGCCTGACCAATCTGGTGGCCTTCTGTGGTGGAGTGACTGCATCAGTTGGCAAGGGAAGACCGACCAATGTCACCTAGGTGGACTTATGTAAGGCATTTGACACAGTCCCACATGACATTCTGATCTCAGAATTGGAGGGATATGGATTTGAAGGATGGACAATTCAGTGGATAATGAATTGGCTTGAATGTGGCACCCAGAGAGTGGTCGATGGCTCTATGTCCAAGTGGAGGCCAGTGACAAGTGGTGTCCCTCAGGGATCTGTCTAGGGACCAGTGCTGTTTAATATCTTTACCAATGACATAGACAGTGGGATCAAGCACTCCCTCAGCAAGTTTGCAGATGACACCAAGCTGAGTGGTGCAGTCACACAACAGAAGGAAGGGATGCCATCAAGAGGGACCTGGACAAGCTTGAGAAGTAGGCCTACATGAAGAGAATGAGGTTACAAGTCCCAGTGCAAGGTGCTACACTTGGGCCAGGGCAATCCCAGAGAGGAGCACAGACTGGGAGAAGAACTCCTTGAGAGCAGCCCTGCAGAGAAGGACTTGGGGGTTCTGGTGGACAAAAAGCTCGACATGAGCCAGCAGTGGGTGCCTGCAGCCCAGAAGGCCAACTGCGTCCTGGGCTGCATCAACAGAGGGGTGGCCAGCAGGGCAAGGGAGGTGATTGTCCCCCTCTGCTCTGCCCTTGTGAGGCCCCACCTGGAGTGCTGCGTCCAGGGCTGGGGCCTCCAGAACAAGAGGGATGTGGGGCTGTTAGAGCAGGTCCAGATGAGAACCATGAAAGATTGATCAGAGGGCTGGAGCACCTCTTCCTCAAAGACAGGCTGAGAGATTTGGGGCAGTTCATCCTGGAGAAGGCTCTGGGGTGACCTCATTGCAGCATTTCATTACTTAATGGGAGCTTATAAAAAAGATGGAGAGAAACTTTTTACATGGGCAGATTGTGATAGGATAAGGGGGAATGGTTTTAAACTAAAAGAGGGGAGATTTAGATTAGATGTGAGGAAGAAGTTCTTCATTCAGAGGGTGGTGAGGCCCTGGAGCAGGTTGCCCAGAGAAGCTGTGGATGCCCCATCCCTGGAGGTGTTCAAGGCCAGGCTGGATGGGGCTTTGGGCAACCTGGTCTGGTGGTAGGTGTCCCTGCCCATGGCAGGGGGTTGGAACTGGGTGGTCTTTAAGGTCCCTTCCAACCCAAACCATTCTGCGCTTCTATGATTCTATGAATGTGTACCTTTTCTTTACTGCCCTTCCCAATTCTTCCTTTGAAGTTCTTAGTCTTCACTCTAGAGGCCCAGTAGAACTCTAAGTTTCTTGCACTTTAATGTCTCTTTCTGGTGCCTCGCCAACTCTTTTTGACCTCATTTCCTAAATCTCTTGATTCCAATTTACGCCATCCCTGCTTGCTCCCTCTACTATGTTCTGACATATTTCACAGGCATTCATTCTCCAAGGCCTGTCCCCAAACATGTTTGCTCCATCTTGTCCTTTGTAGGTATTTCAGAATTTCTCCTTTCAATTTCCAATCATCAGTGAGCAAGCAAAGTGTGAAGGATTTGTTGTAAGTAACTGGAAACAACTATTTTTTTTTCCGGTTTCCATCTGCCCTTTTCTTTTTCATTTTCCTTCTCTTGTCTCCATTCATTTTATATTAAGAGATTTTCAGGACAAGGATAATCTCTGTAAGGTGAAAAGTCACTTTTCCAATATACAAACTGACAGAAAATTGTAGTATCTACACTGCTGTGGATTGTTTTGCTTTAAAAAAAATGTAACATCCCTATAAACAAATTACATCCCCTTTCTGAGAAATATTATGCTATCCTTCCCTCCTGGAAAACAGAACCATCTGGCCACAGTATTTCAATTATTTCTGAGCTGCAAACTAAGAAAGATGACCAAGACTATCCCTGTGTGCTGATCCAAGAAAAAGAGATGACAGTCAGGGGTGAGAGCATCTGGTAGCAAGAACTCAGTATCTGTGGTATTTCTCACATCTAAAATTTTTCCCAGGGAATTTGTGTGAATGCTTCAAGAACAATAAGATAGATAATCAGCAAGTGGGGCACAAGTGTGTTGGGGAGCAAGCTCTCTGGGCTGATTACCAGGGCTTTAAACTAGGTTTGACGGGGGAAGGAAGGGGAGCTAAAAGTGACAGAGAAGGGCTGGGGGAAGTTGTCACTGCTGTCACGGTTGAAGATAGTAGGGAAAAACCTCTGAGTTGTCCCACAGGATTGTCTGAGGGCTCCTCAGAGAAGGTAATGATCCCGATACCCCGTCCGGAATCTTCCTCTTGCATCCCTCCAGGGGAAACTGTGCCTGCTGCTTCCCTAAAGTGCCTGTATACCAATGCGTGGAGCATGGGAAATAAACAGAATGAGCCCGAGATCCGTGTTCGGTTGCAGGGCCACGATCTCGTTGCGATCACAGAGACATGGTGGGACAGCTTGCATGACTGGAATGCTGTCATGGAGGGCTATGTCCTATTTAGGAAAGACAGGCTGGGGAAGTGAGGATGTGGGTTTGCCCTTTATGTGAGGGAGCAATTAGAATGTACCCAGCTCCACCTGGGGGAGGGTGAAGTACAAGTGGAGAGCTTGTGCGTGAGAATTAAGGGGTGGGCTGGTATGGGAGACACTGTTGTGGGGGTGTACTACAGGTCACCAGATCAGGAGGAGGAGGTCGATGAGGCCTTCTACAAGCAGCTGGTAGTAGCCTCACAATCATGGGTGCTGGTTCTCATGGGGGACTTCAATTATCCAGACATCTGTTGGGTAAGCAACTCGGCCAGGCACATGCAGTCCAAACGGTTCCTACAATGCGTTGAAGACAATTTTCTGGTGCAGGTCGTGGAGGAGCCGACGAGGCAGGGGGTGCTTCTGGACCTTGTCCTTACCAACAGGGATGGGCTTGTTAGGGTTGTGAAGGTTGGGGGCAGCTTGGGATGCAGCGACCATGAGATGGTGGAGTTCAAGATGGAACTTGGTGGAAGAAGTAAGGCTAGTAGCAGGATTGCTACCCTGGACTTTCGAAGAGCCAACTTTGACCTCTTCTGGGACCTGCTTGGGGGTATCTCCTGGGCTAGGTTGCTAGAAGGCAAGAGCGCTTGTGAGAGCTGGGCTACATTTAAACAGCACTTCTTCCAAGCTCAGGATCAGTGCATCCCTAAGAGTAGGAAATCGGGGAAGGGGGTCAGGAAACCTGCGTGGATGAGCAAGGAGCTCATCGACAAGATCAAAAGGAAGAGGAAGGTCTATGAAATGTGGAAAAAGGGCCTGTCCTCTTGGGAGGAGTATAGAAGTGTTGTCAGGGCCTGCAGGGACGCGATGAGGAAGGCTAAAACCCACCTAGAGATGAGGCTTGCAAAAGAGATAAAAGATAATAAGAAGGGTTTGTTTAAGTATGTAAACAGTAAAAGGAAGACTAGGGATAATGTGGGTCCCTTACTGAACGAGGGGGGTGTCCTGGTAATGGGAGGCACCGAGAAGGCGGAGATACTGAATGCTTTCTTTGCTTCAGTCTTTGCTTCAAGGACTCTCCCCTGGGACTCCTCGACCCTGGTGGGAGGAGAAAGGGTTTGGGAAATGGAGGGCTTCCCCCTGGTTGACAAGAGAGTGGTTCGGGAGCGTCTGAGTGGGCTCAACGCACACAAATCCATGGGTCCCAATAGGATGCACCCACGTGTGCTAAGGGAGTTGGCAGAGGTGATGGCAGAACCTCTCTCTATCATCTTTGAAAGGTCCTGGAGAATGGGAGAGGTGCCTGAAGATTGGAGGATAGCCAATGTCACTCTGGTCTTCAAGAAGGGCAAGAAGGAGGATCCGGGAAACTACAGGCCAGTCGGTCTCACCTCTGTCCCTGGAAAGGTGTTGGAACAGCTCGTTCTGGATGTCATCTCCAAGCAATTGGAAGAGAAGAATGTTATGAGTAGTCAGCATGGATTCACCAAGGGGAAGTCGTGCTCGACCAACCTCGTCACCTTCTATGATGGCATCACCAGCTGGGCATATGGGGGGAGAGCAGTGGATGTCATCTACCTTGTCTTTAGCAAGGCTTTCGATACTGTCTCCCATGACATCCTGATAGCAAAGCTGAGAAAGTGTGGGATAGAGGAGTGGACAGTAAGGTGGGTTGAGAACTGGCTGACTGACCGAGCTCAGAGGGTGGTGATTGGCGGCACAGAGTCCAGCTGGAGGCCTGTGACTAGCAGCGTTCCCCAGGGGTCAGTGCTGGGCCCGGTCTTGTTCAACATCTTCATCAACGACCTTGATGAGGGAATAGTGTCTGCCCTCGGCAAGTACGCTGATGACACAAAGCTGGGAGGAGTGGCCGACACGCCAGAAGGCTGTGCTGCCATTCAGCGAGACCTGGACCGGCTGGAGAGATGGGCAGGAAGAAACCAAATGAGGTTTAGTAAGAGCAAGTGTAGAGTCCTGCACCTGGGAAGGAACAACCGCATGTATCAGTACAGGCTGGGGGATGACCTGCTGGAGAGGAGTTCTGAGGAGAAGGACCTGGGGGTCCTGGTGGACGACAGGTTGACCATGAGCCAGCAGTGTGCCCTCGTGGCCAAGAGGGCCAATGGGATCCTGGCGTGCATTAAAAGGAGCATGGCCAGCACGTCAAGGGAGGTGATCCTCCCCCTCTATTCTGCCCTGGTCAGGCCTCACCTGGAGTACTGTGTCCAGTCCTGGGCTCCCCAGTACAAAAAAGACAGGGATCTCCTGGAAAGAGTCCAACAGAGGGCCACAAAGATGATACGGGGCCTGGAGCATCTTCCCTATGAAGAAAGGCTGAGAGACCTGGGTCTGTTCAGGCTGGAGAAAAGAAGACTGGGAGGGGATCTCATCAATGTGTATAAATACCTGAAGTGTGGGAGACAGAGGGATTTGGCCAGCCTCTTTTCAGTGGTTTGTGGGGATAGGACAAGGGGCAATGGCCACAAGATAGAGCACAGGAAGTTCCGCACCAACGTGTGGAAGAACTTCTTCACGGTGAGGGTGACGGAGCACTGGATCAGGCTGCCCATGGAGGTTGTGGAGTCTCCTTCTCTGGAGATATTCAAGGCCTGTCTGGACGCCTACCTGGGCAGCCTGCTCTAAGGAACCTGCTTTGGCAGTGGGGTTGGACCTGATGATCTTTCGAGGTCTCTTCCAACCCCTTCAATTCTGTGATTCTGTGATAATATAGTATAATATAAATATATTTATATTTATAAGCTAAAGTCTTTTGTTTTGGTTTAAGCTCTAAATCTCTCACTCTTTTGGGCTAGCCCTGTTTCAAAAACAATCCTTTTATTCCAGTGTTTAAAACAGTGTTTCAAAGTCAGCCCTCTAAGGCGTATTAAGCAAACAGCTCCCCTTTATGACATAAATCTGTTTGCATGTATACCCACAGAACTGCATATGCTGAGGAGAATATATGTCAAAATATATTTCTGTTTTTTGTTTTTTTATGACCAAAACCCACATGATTAGAGAAATATTGAAAATGAGCATAGAGAGAAAATGAGAAGGTCATAAGGTCTTAAAACATTTTGTTCTGACATTTTAAAATTTGTCTTTTTTCACGAATAGCTCTTAGAATTAACTTTGATTTTTTTTTTCCACAAATAACTTCGTATTTGTTTTGTTTGATTGTTTGTTTTTTAATTGCTTGTTAGCCATGCAGACACAGACTATCCATGGACTTTCTACTCTGACTAGAATTTATATTTTTATTCATGGTGCTCAGTTGGTCATTGATATGACTGCATACTGGTCTAATGCCATGTATGACCAGTTCAGTTTTATAAAGAAAAGGAGAAGCAGCAAACAACATTGCAAAATGATTAGACGGATAATCCTGCATGACTTTTGTAACAAGAAATGTTTATTCAGTGGGAGTTTCTGTGAGTTTTCATTAACACAAACAATCTTGCAAATAAAAATCTCCCATAAATAAATGTTTGTGGAGTGCCAGTTAAAAAGCATAGTACCAATGAAAACATATATTCAAGTTTATTTTTTAAAACATTGGACCCAAGCAGACACTTGTGCATGTAGCAATCCTTTTTGCTGTGAAACTGTTCCATGCTTGTTGATCCGGGCACAGGCAGTCACAAGCAGTTGTGATTTCGAAGTTGTCGTTTCAGCGTTGTGATTTTAGGGAGGGCAAGTTGTTGGTGGAGTCAGGAACCAAAGGCAGCCAGCAGGGCCTAAAACTGAGGCTAAGAATTTGGTCTGTGAGAAACAGAACAGAAATTCGGGTCAGCGGGCCACTTGGTCCAGAGTGCCAAAAACACAAATGCATTTTAAGCTGAGTGCAAGAATCAAAAAGAGTGAAATAAAGGCAAAACATGATAGAGGGAACAGTGTCAGTCCGCAGAAGAAGTGAGCTAAGTAGTCATGTTTTGTGACTGAATATGACACTACATTTATAATTAATTTTGGTGCTTCCATCAACAAATATTTTATGCTTGAAGAAAATGAGTAGATACAAGTATTATAGCTAGACGAATCTTTAGATGCCAACACAGAAATTCATCCTTAAGAAAGCAACTGGTGCACTCTTGGGCCCCAAGATGGGCACCCATGGTGCAGAAATGGCAGTGAGGGTGGGAGGTGGCTCCTGAGTTCAGTGGAAGCAGACCCAAGAGATCTGGAAAGCTCCTGTGTCCTTTGTCACTAACACAGCCACAAGAGCCTGGAAGCAAAACGGCCTTGGCAGATGTTTTGGTCCTTACTTATAAAAGAACCCCAGTATTGGAGGAGTGGAGGAAATCTGTGGTTTAGAAAGACATCTGGCTTAGAAATCAGGTTCACCTCTGCCTCAAAACAGAGTACCTGGCAACATCTGAAGTCTGCAATTAACACATTGATTACAAGAAATCTCTTGGGATTAAATGAAGTCATCAAGACATCATGGAGTTTCCTACTCCTGTTTCAATGGCTACCACAATTATAGCATACTACACAGCTCTGTCAGGGGCCTTCCCAAGGATTTTCTCCTTCCACAGTGTCTGTAAAGATGCAAGCTGTATTTGTATCTTCCCCCACCGCTGCGCAGTTGCCAAGCATCCAGGAATTACCCTGTGCTTTCCAGGTAGAGATCTGCTTCCTGATAACCATGAGCATTTGCATGCAATCTTCCAAAATTTGAATGCAGATGCAGACTGAAGATGGAAGAAAAGGTTACATACAAGCAACCAGAACTCCTTAAGACCAGAGTTTTGAAATTCTGTCTCCAGATAACCAGTGATATCTGAGATTCAGTTTCTAAAAATATTTAACATTCCCATAGCTTTTTTTTTTTTTCAAATGAAAGATCATATTTAGCCATCCATCATTTTTTTGTTATACCTTGCCTGATGTGAGCTACTCCTTAAAAAAGTAGGGAAAGTTTGTGGGAAATTAGAATTTAATTACTACTTATACTATATGTATATACATACAGTACTTGTGTGTGTGTGTGTATATATACATATATACATATTCATATAAATATATATATCAAGTTTCAGTTACTACTTAAGCCCATTACAAACCCACCACAGTTTAAGGCTCATATAATTTGCTTCACAATGGAATATTCTTAGAATTCAGCACACAGCAGGTGAGTGAGAAGGCTGAGCTTTTGTGCATTACAAATAAAGTAACTGAGAAAGCTCTGAGAACCTTTTTTTTTTTTTAAATAGGGATTTTATAAAACTCTGAGTACGTTTTCCTTTCTCTAAGCAGAACAGATTTCTGTTGCTTTATTGTAAATATTAAGTTCTGAGTTGTGCAAATTGGGTGCATGCTTGGGACAAGTAGTTGGAAGAGCTGTGGGATAACCAGAGCTCTCAGCATCATGGCCTTTTCGTGCAGTGACTTGTGCTTTTACTCTGGAGCTTTCTCCCAGTTCAGGTCTTTACAGTGACCTAGAGAGCAACCTCTGTGTAATGGTTTTCTTTATGTGCAGACAGGAATGAATTTGATTTGGTATGGATGAATGGCAGAATGGTGTCTGAAACCGTATCCATTAAACAGAATACAGACTCACCTGCTTCTGAAATCATCTGTCCTTAACAAACCTCAGTGCCTGTTATCAGGCATGTTTACAGTTGTAAGAGCCAGGAACAGAAGCAGAAGCAGCTGGTGGCTGTTGTTTCAGCTTTGCTCAGAACAACCTTGACATCAGGGAAGAAACAGTGGGAACTGCTGCAGAATCCAGCAAAATTTTGCCTTCTTCAGGAGCAGGATCCTTTTCACATACTGAAAAAAAAAAGGGGGGGGGAGGCTGGGCGAGGAGTCAATGGCTGTGCAATTTCTCTCACTTTCTTTTCACTTTGAGGCCTCAGCCCATAGCGTGAAAGCAAAAGACGCAGGGATAGCACATGATTTTGCCCTTCCGCTAGCCTGCCTGTGCCAAAAAGCCCTGTGGCAGACAGAGCTGTGCTCACAGGTGGGTCTTCCCTTGGGTGAGCCGGGAGACGTCATGGAAGCGTTGCGCCGTGTCTGGGAGTCATTGCTGCGGTGCCCTTGCCTAAGGACAAGAAGTTCAGTCCTTCGTCAGTAAGTCATAACAGGGCTGACTACCCAAAATACAAGGGACAGGCTCGATCTGCGTCCTCACCGTCGTGAGTCATCGCTGCATTGTGTCACGTCCTCCAACCCTCTGGTATCAGGTTAGGGCGTGACGGTTGGTTTTGATAAGGAAGCGAGTGTCTACAAATTACTTCATCCTGCAAAAGGGACTACTACGAGATCGTATCTTTTCACCCATTTCTTAATGACTTGCCCTGGTTTTCATCACAGTTCGGGATTCTTTTCAGGCAAGTAGTTGTACATACGGGTACAGAAATGCTGTGTTCTGTTCCTGGGTATCTCACCCTTAAGGACTGGACATCTGTAAAAACTAATAGGCATTTTGTCTTTGGTTAGCACCACTGCAGTTAAATAATAAAAATATATATATACTATATATAATATATATAAAATAATACGTATATGCATATATCTATGGTATATAATATATATAATAATAATAATATATATATGTTGAAACTTTGCCTTTGCCCTTCCTTTCCCTTTGCCTCTCCAGCAATGAGAAATATTACTCAGCTAAGAAATATCTGTGTGTGTGTGTGAGAGCAACGATTTGGCTAAGTGGGCAAGGTTGCTCAGTCTCTGTTAGCTTTCTGGCATGTGTGTTTGTGTACCCAGTACAGCGCTGCCTTGCTTTCCAGTGGGGTGTGACGTATTTGTTTCTCAACGCCACAAGAGACCAGGAGGCTCAGCTGAGAGGCTTGTACGATACGAACAGGTGTGGCTTCAAAAGAAACTCCAGAGTGCTTCCAACAGGAACTTGTTCACCAGCAAAGTGTTTTCACAGTTATCTCCTCGTAGGAACGGGGCTGGCAAACAAACCCTCATTGGTCAGTAAAGGTATGTGCGGCATGAAGCAATCAGTTTTCCCACAAGGCAAAAAACAAACAAACAAACAAACAAAAACCTCAGACTGCCCCAAATCACTCTTAAATACTGGGTAACACTGAAAGCAAAAGGACAAGCAGCCTGTGAGCAGCAATTTTACAACCAGGGTCCAAAATGGTGATTCCAGACTAAAGCAATGCACTGTCAGTTGTTGGGGAACGTTGAACCCTGGCTGCAGCAGAGCTATACTCAGCTACACCGGCCTAAACCTGGCCCAATATGACAGAAAAACAGTATTTAAAAAAGCCTATGCTGCATGAAATCAGTGAGATTTTCATTATTTGTCCAAGAAATTAAAGAAGTTTTAAAGAAAGCTCAGCATACCTTATTGTGCATAAAATGGAAACAGAATGAAACTGCATTCTGCTTTCATGAATCTCTCTAAAGTACCTGAACTACAGGATGTTGCACATCTGATCATTTTAAATTCATTTATGTCTGTAACCTTTTGCAACTTTACCTATACGTATGTAATTGAACCTTTGCTGAGCAGGTGGTTGTTTCATTAAAGACAAAGAACATCAATGACCTTCCTTATATATACTATTCCTTGTTTTCAACTGCATTTCTGAGGGCTAGGAAAACCGTTTCCAAGCCCATCACTTCAAGTTAATGTGATTTATAAATGTGCAATGTGGTCTAATAGTGTTGCACGCAAAATTTTCTAGTCTTTTTATTACAATTTCCTTTCACTTCTACTCAAAGTGTGTTGCACACTGCAGAGAGTGCAAAGAGACCAGATGGTTCCTCAAGGAGCTCTGGTCAGATTTTAGCCATGACACTACACAGACAATAAACAAAGAGGGGAAGATAAAGAAGAGAAATCAAGGTTACAACTAACTTACAGTTAGTTTTAAAGCAGACCACATCAGAAATCCATTCAATAGTCTCTCTACAGCAAAGTAACAAGTATCAAATACAAAGGATCGTATCTCAAAACATGTCTGAGCACAGTAGCTCAATCAGTTTTGTTGTGATAATTCTAGAATGAGACAAATAAGACTGAAAGCAATAGCAGCATACTGAGAAATACACACCATATAAAGCTACAAAAGTAGTTTTGAACTTGAGGTATTTACAAAATTAGCAAATTAACACTTCCCCACTGTCCCCACTTCCTCACCATCTCCAGTCTGCTGCTGGCCAGGATTAAAAAAAAAATAAAAAATAAAAATAAAAAAATGAAAGGTTGATAAAGCATGAAAACAAAAAGAAAAGGTCAGAATTTAAAAGCAAAACAATACAAATATTTTTGTTGTTATAGCAGAACCAGCTTACGCAAGCAACAGGAAAAGTGGAGCAAGCCAGGGAGGTGTGGGCCCTCATGAACCTTGACAGTCACCAGAATATGTAGTAAGAATGTCATTCAGAAAAAAAAAAATATGTGGCAAGATAGTTTGGAAATTTTCTGTATAGGTTCAGGGCACGTTGTCATTCTTCCAAAGTCCACGTGCATGTGTCTGTATGCGTTGTGCCTGCAATAAGCCTGTGTGTGCAGCTTACCAAACAGAGAGCTCCTGGTCACTGAAATGATTCTCACTGGGATGAAAGGGTGGCCCTGCTGGCACAGCAATCTGCAGGAATGCTTGGCCCACAGATTTACATATTTCTGCTGATATGTAATGAAGTGCAGCACTAGGGGCCATTATTGCCCTAAGAGTCTTATTGAGAATATCCACAGCATACACTTGGATATCTACAATGGCTGTGATTACAACGCATTCGGTGCCAACCATGCCATCAGCAGTAAATGAGATGGAAAGCAAATCTCTCCCTCCTTCCCGGAGGTTCAGGTTGTTTTTCCTACTTTTTCCTCCAACTTACACCCATTTATATATATATATATATATATATATTTTATTTTCATTCTATCTTTTCAAGTGTACCAAATCTAGCAAAACCTCATTTTTTGCAGTATGGACAGGGCTGCCATGCCATGCTGATTTGCAGCTGGCTCAGAATGGAGCAGGATTTTGTTTCTAATCAGGGCAGAGTGTTGTTCTTCTGCCACCAAGACCATAGACTCTCTCACCCCACAGGATCTTTTGCCTATGACAGACTTTGACCTGAGTCCTGGAATTACATCGTCTGTGTGTCTTTAGAGTCACGCCTTTAAACATTTTCAAGAAAGCTTTCCAACTTTGTGTCCATATCTTGATGTTTTCATTAAGCTTTCCCAGATGGCAAGTGATATTTTAATCCTAACACTCTGTTGCCTTCCTCTTCTATCTACACGGTAGACTTCTGCTGAACCTTCTTACAAGTAAGAATATCATATTTATGCAACGTATTTTACAATCATAAGTCTTAGAAAAAAAAGCTGGTTTGCAACACTGTCAGAGAACACAAATTCAACCAGTGTGAAATTTGGTAGTGCTTAAGCAAAAGTCAACTGCATTGATCTCATGGGTAGTGAGGCCACGAATTTTGATTCCAAGCAGATTATATTCCTTGACTCTAGATGAGGGGAGAATGAACAGGAGAAATGCTATTCACATTTGGTTTAACTCATTGCATGGGGAAATTGAATGACAGCTGTTTGGCTGGTGGACATGAGCAAAACTTTGACAGGAGATGCCCTGACCTAGATTTTAACTTCTCCCTACTGCTCAACAACTATTTGGCATTATCAGACTTTTATTTTAGGCAGGGGCCCAGCATTCCCAGAGGTGCTCAGCTTGAGTACCAGACATACATTTTAGAAAGTGAAAACTTTTCTGTATGGGTGTGAAAGAGCAATCTCAACTCAAGAAGTACATGTGTACAGATAGTAGATGTATATACAGAGAGCAGCACCTTAAACTGATATCATCCCTACCTGTGCCTGGGCATAGCCCATGCTGTAATAATTTATATAGCAGCACAGGCATAAGAGAATTTGACTCAAGAAGGCAGCTTCTTGTGACAACTCTCTGCACTCCATACTCTTTACATCTTCCCCAGTGTTCTGTGATGCTTTACTGTCTCTGGCGTTTTGATGAGTCCCAGTGAGTTTTACCTGTGACAACGGGATCTTTCTGTCCACTTCTTGCTTATACAAGGGTGTATGAACTTGCTTCATTAATTACAGAGGTGAAGCAACCATGTCACCATGTCCCATTTCCTGTTAGCAAGTGTATTACTATCTACGGAGCTCTACTTATAAGAGTTTATAAATAGTACTACAGCTTGTTAACAGGACCTCATTGACCACAGTATCTCATAACCGCTCTGTATGAAAGTGTTCCCAAATGCTCGGGTGTGTTCAAGAGGGCCCAGGGAAAATACTGTCCAAACCCACATTAAGCAATAGTAAACAAGTTGCCTTCTTTTAACACTGTTCAACAACCCCTGCTCGCCTGTGCCTTTCCCGTTGTGATCCCGCCTGTTCCTGATGAGCCATCAGCAGGCACTTCTGCAGCGCTGGAAATTCTGCCAGGAGTGTCTTAGCATCATTCTCACGTGCCTGGCTTACTTCGCCCTGAAGTCATGACTGCAGAACGTACACATGGGGAAGCACGCTTCAACTGTGATCTTTTCCACACTCTGCTCCTTTTTTTTTTTTTTTTTTGTGAATGTTAGCACAGAACTTAACTGTTCCCTTCCCATTTTGAATATTTAAAAGGCATCCTTTTTCAACCTGTAAGATTATTAAGAACAATTTATTCTCACAACACTTCAGTGAGGCAAGTAGCAATTAGCACTATTTCACCAAAGGGATAATTGAGATATAAAGTTTAATGGACCGCATATGGCAATATGACAATTAAAGTCTTATTTTTATTTATTCTTTTGAGCTATCTGGAAAGTCACATTAGGAGAAAGGAATCTCAAAAGCATTGATCTGATTTATGGAGCTGATTTATAGAGGTGACTGACCCTAAGCTAAGTTACTTTTCTCACGTTAGCCTCTTAGATCAGCATTTGGTTGAATTTCACAGAACGGTCCAGCTGTGTCCCGCCAGACCCAACACCACCATCTCTCTCTGTAAGAGGGTCACTCAAAGCCAACATTCAGGACAAGCTTTCTTGACTCCGGTTTGAAAACAAGCTCATGGTATCGTGGCAAAGTCTCCAGGTGAGTAACCTTCACTGAGTGTAAGCCTGCGTATCGTTCAGTGTACCACAGCAAGGGACTTCTCAAGCCCGCTGACACTGAAGAGCAGGAGGACCTGCACAGGGAATCAGCGTGGAGTAATGACAGCAGCTTCACTTTTCTCACAGATGTTGTCCTTCTCCATCTACATGACCCAACCATCCAATGCAGGAAGAAATCCCAGCTTTTGCACTCCCATTCTCACCTGTGCCTCTTATTAGCAGGAGTAGGGCAGAATAGCAAAGCCTTGTCTTGCAGTTTGTTTCTTGGCAAAACTAAGCTACCATGCCAAGCTATGTCCAAGAAAGACTTTGTGATTGTCACTTGTCACAAGGAAGACAGGCGCAATTGTCACTCTGTGTGCTAGCAAAAGTATCAAAGTATTTTTGGGAATTACATTCCTTTCTGAAGTTCCCTGAGGTACTGCTATGTGAGAGACATTAAATGGAATACTTTTTAAGTCTATCAAAATCATTATCTAGCAGGAACGCACAACTTAAACAATTCCCCAAAACTTAGCAAATGTGCTAGAAAACTAGTACCTTAGATATCCTTTCAGCATGATTTCCTTTAATACTTGTAGAATTTATCTATGAACATTAAGAGAAAAAACGTTAAGAGAACAAACTCACCAGTACATACAGTGGTTTCCAATTTTCATGTTATAATTAATGTTTCATCATAAAAATTCTGGGATGCAACTGTGACCTTAATAAATGCACTGTGCTAAACTAATAAGCTATCTTTGAGAACAAGTAATATCCCTTTTGTAATTTTAATGGAAGAATTCATTCCATGGAGCTTTTCATTAATTTATAGATTTGTTTTCATGAATGGGATACACTTCAAGTCACATTTGCCCTTGTCTACTGCCAAGTCATGATATATAGTCTTCTGCATTTCAGAGGCAATGTTCCTTCATTGGGTAACAGTTTTGGTAGGTTCAGAAGTCCCACCAGAAATCAAAACCCTAGGAAGCACTGCCCCAGCTTGTGTTTCCTTTGTTCAAATATGTACTCCTAGTGTGAAAGCCCAGCATTAGCACTGGTAACAAAGGGGCAGGACCCAGTGCAATATGCACAGGTGTCATCGCTGACACTCAGTAGTCCAAGAAATACAGCATATTACAAAGGAGATCATGAGCTGTAGCCAGCTATATTTTCTCTAAGCCCTGGACAAAGCTAAGGATGGATTTCTGCTTCTTGGTCTCACATCAGTATCTGTATTGCATGCACTTTACCCAGAAAAGTAAATTTTGCCCTTAATATGGCACTTTTAATGACAAAAGGAGCCATAATTGACCTTTCAGCTGAATTTTGCCCTATGCAGACTGATGGGGCCAGTACACTAAAAACTTATAACTTGTTTCTTGTGGCACACATATTTTCTTTTTTTAAAAAAGGGAAGGGAAGGGAAGGGAAGGGAAGGGAAGGGAAGGGAAGGGAAGGGAAGGGAAGGGAAGGGAAGGGAAGGGAAGGGAAGGGAAGGGAAGGGAAGGGAAGGGAAGGGAAGGGAAGGGAAGGGAAGGGAAGGGAAGGGAAGGGAAGGGAAGGGAAGGGAAGGGAAGGGAAGGGAAGGGAAGGGAAGGGAAGGGAAGGGAAGGGAAGGGAAGGGAAGGGAAGGGAAGGGAAGGGAAGGGAAGGGAAGGGAAGGGAAGGGAAGGGAAGGGAAGGAAAGGAAAGGAAAGGAAAGGAAAGGAAAGGAAAGGAAAGGAAAGGAAAGGAAAGGAAAGGAAAGGAAAGGAAAGGAAAGGAAAGGAAAGGAAAGGAAAGGAAAGGAAAGGAAAGGAAAAAAGTCAATTTCTTCCATCCTGTCTTCTAGCAAAGGCCCTTTGTTCTGTCTCCTCTAGGCTACAAGAGCAGCTTGCAGCTGCTCTTTTAAACTGGCTTAGCTGAAGTTTCTGAATCTTTCTTTTCTCAGCAGAGTCAGGTTCCCATGGAAACACTGGGCAAAACAATGCAAAGCCTGCTGGAGAGCCGCTGGAGTCCCAGCTTTATGTGGAGCTTTGTGGCTGCATTGTGAATCTGCAAGGGCTGATGCTTGAAGTGCTCAGGCTAAACTGTTAGAGAACAAGCAAATTATGGCAGACTAACTTTTGGAATAAAAACTATAGACAGGCCTACACATTTCTGTCTAGCATGATGGAATCATTTAAGGCTGGCTGTTAAAATGTATGTTTTTTCCCTCATTATCCCGTGTGTTCTTGTAATTCTAAGAACAAGCAAATTTTCCTCATTTCCATAGCAACATCCATTACTGAGATGGAGCTGCTCCGCTCAGTCTTTATTGCTGCTGATTTCAGCCACAAAGCTTCTTTTGAAATTAACAGCTAAGAGGAAGTATCCAGTCCCTAGTCCATATTTCTGTGCCTCTCATGTGATAAGCAGTTTGGAGACAATGAGAACTCTTCCTTCCAGCGATTACATTACTCCGTCAGAAAATCAAGAAAAATTGAATGTGTCCAGTCCTGATTTTTCATATAAATAATCCTAGCAATGGTAACCTCATTTTTTGCTATTACAAGGACATGGGCTCCATATAATTCGGCTATAAGTCAGGCATGTCTATGTCCACTGAATAAATTCAACATTAGGGTCCTTCAGTTCTGTCCCCTTCCCTGAGTAAAACAATTTATCTATATTCATGGTCTTCACAAGAGCTGGGTCACAGCTATATGAGGGCTGGTTCGATGTCCCTCTTCTCAGTGAGAGTTCATGGATGCTGGGTTTCCATTTCGTACTAAGAACAGGTAAATGTGGGTCATAAAACCTCCGGCAGAGGAGTAGCTGGGGACTACAGCTACAGGACTGGTGGTATCTTGGTCGTGTGTTATGGTTTATGTCAGGATTATGCCACGGACTGCCTCAGAGTTCAGGTGTCATCGCTGTGACAGTGGCATCAGCTGACAATGCAGTGCATGGTGTCCTTAATCCTGATCCCTTGAGCAAGCTCTGTATTATTCAGAGAACTATCTACAGGTTAATCCAGGACAAGAATGGTTGCCTTTGTTCATAACATAAACAATGAAACTTTAACCAGTGGACAAAATTCTGAAAAGTATGCGACTGGCTGCTTAAGAAGGGAGGATTCCACAGTTGTTTAAGAACTGCAGACATAAACACCCCAGAAAATTCACCCGCAGGCACATGGAAAGGAAGCTGAGAGAAGACCTGCTCTCACTGTTTTTCTTAGCTGTTAATTACATTGTGGGTAATGCATAGGAACTCCAGCCGTGGATGGGGTTTCCACAGTGATTGATGTTGCGCTGACAAGGGACAGAATGACAGCCCTTAATGTTTGTAGTGCTGTACTCCATGCAGCTAGAAGTGACAGACAATAAATCTGTTTAATTTAGAGATCAACAAAATTTATTGTTCCTCTCTACTGCGTTCCTTATTTTATGCTTACTAAAATACTTCTGCCTAATATTCAGTCTAATATTTCTGGGCGATCCTTCTCCATCCTCTGACAGTAAAAGATCATCTGCAGTTGTTGGAGATAGGCTAGGTAAATGACAGGCTGGCATTTGATTTAGCAGCCAGCCAGCCTTGTGCCATTCCCTTTCTATTCTGAGGAATGCAGCTGTTGCTGGTGTCAGGGGCTTGGGGAATGACACTCAGGTCATGCATGTTAGCTTCTAGTAATGATCTGAAAGCGCAAACAGAAAAGATAAGGGCTTGTTGTTCGCTGCCTGAGGTCCTCTGACTGCATTACACAGGGGTTGCTAATGAGATGGTCCTAATGTCACTGATGGCCTTCGAGTCTTTCAGCTGGTGGTCATCAGCAGCCTGTCACAAACCCCACACTTCTTGAGGCAGTAAGCAGAGCACAGAGAGCCTCTCAGCCCCTCACACACAGGACAAACTAATGGATTCTGATCCAGATGGAGATTTTCCACATTACAGATGCTTTTATGGTTACTAAGTGTGAATATCATGACCTAACCCATATCATGGACTTTTCTAAGATGAGAGGCAGTAATGAAAGCTACATTATCCTGGTATCTGCGAGGACTGCAGATAATCATTTCCAACCACTACTGAGCATGTAGGTGCACTGCACAGAGCCCTGTGGTTCTGCAGGCACAGCTACTTAAAACACCTCGACATCTGACAGCAGATTGTAAGGCTTGCCCAAGTTCCTGGGGTGGCCACGGAGTATCCCATGATGTTTCCCATGCCAGGGCATGTTGCTGTAAATGCTTCATGCTGAGAAAATATAGGAGCTGCATCGGAAGTTGCACAGGCAGTGAGAGCATTTCAAACTATGTTGTCATACAATCTCCCCACCACAAGATGGGAAAGAATATAGGAGACGGTGAAGAGACACCAAGTGCACCGCGCTAACCGAGCAGCAAAGCACAAAACCAGTAAAGGGTACTCTTATTAGCAGAAGTGTTACTTTTTATCAGCATGCCCCAGCAGAGGAGTTGTTCAGTGTGCTGTTCTGCAGTGCTTTAAGTAAATCCTGGATGGACTGTCTGAGAATCACTGGGTGTGTGACCTCCATCTGGGCTCTTCCATACCTACAAAAAAGCATGCTGTGATGAATCTTGCTCTGTTATTCTGCAGGTAATAAAGAGCAGCTACAATCCTAGGCTGAGGAACAGTGACAGGATGCCTTGCATCTTTTATTGTTCATGAATTCCCACCCTGTTTTTCCTTCCAAATTGTAGGCAGGTTTTATGTCACTGTTGTCTGGGCTAAAAGACACCATATTTGTAAATATCTTCTTTGATTTGTTTTCAGTACTCTTGCTATAGCAAGAGTTTTACACTTATAAGCACGTATTTTCTGCTTCCTTGGAGAATTTCTGCCTTTAAAGAGGATTAAGAAATCCTGCAGCTTTCTGCAGAATTTGTCTGGGATGTCCAAGTCATAGGTACGCACCTCTGCAGGATCTGTCATCCCTCTGCACCCCACCTTCTGCAGTTATAACAGTCCCATAATTATGGCTTAAAGAGAGACCATATACAAGCTGCTGAAGCACTGGCCTTCTTTTTCCTTTGGGTGTTGCTAATTCCTGACCAAACATTCCTGATCAGACCCATAGCTGTTTCCAAAACAAGAATTTATCCAGGTGTCTCCAACATCTGTGTTGGTAAACTGACCAGACATAAGATCCTACGAAGACAGGCTGAGGGAGTTAGGCTCAGCCTGGAGAAGGGAAGGCTCTGGGGAGAACTTATAATGGCCTTCCAGTGCCTAAAGAGGGCTACAGGGAAGCTGGGGAGGGACTCTTTGTCAGGGAGTGGAGGCATGGGACACATCAGCCAGTGAATACTTAATTGTAAAGGGCACTCTTAATTGCAAGAATAGTGCAAAAAGTTTGCTGAAATGCAATTGTAGCCTACTAGGGCAAAAAGCATGCACAATTTTGACCAGCAAGTTGCTGACTCGGGGAAAAAAAAGAAAAAGAAAAAGAAAAAAAAAAGAACAGAAGAAAACAGAGAGGAAAAATAAGAGAAGTTTGGACCCTGTGTGCTCATTCTGGACTGAAGGAATGTGGTGACTCTTCTCTACCTAGAAATGCAAGCTGCATGACAGGACTGTGAAGCTATTGTGCTTGCTTTCACCTAAGATATTATACAAATTATTAAAAATGTCAACGGATTGGACATTTCATGTTTCTCATTTGTCATCTTCAGAAATCATCTAGAATGAGACTGATCAGTTTGAACAGATCTGCGTTCCTCTCAGAGACCAGTCTCCCTTTATGATTACATGAGTCGTGCTCCTATTGAAGTCACCGATGTTTGTTTGTAGAAGACACCACAAAACTCAGGCAGCAGAAAGCTCATTCTCTGGACAATTTCCAAGCTGAAGTTGTCCTCAGTAAGGATGTTGCATAAAAGCAGCACAAAGCATGGGAAGAAATCCCGGAAGTTCACTCCAATCACTGGTGATTATCATTCATTGCAATGTGTTTGCTACACCAAATCAGTTTGGTGATTTTACAGTTAGGATCCAGTTTTAGCACTCCATGTTATTTGCATGATAGTGCTACAAGCCAATTGCACCAGAAAGAACTTCTGCTGATGAAATCTAATTATATGGGCTTCGGCTTCAGTTCAAAGGAGCCCTTTAGTGTAAAGCTTGTTCTGTGGACAACAGTGAAACTGCCTTTATGCTTAGACCTGCCAACGCTGTTTAAATCAAGTCACTGTTTTTCTTGTTCTTCCCCTTTCCACAAGAAAATGGCCAATTAAACAACAAGAGAAGTGCAGAAACCCACCTTTTCCCCTTTATGCTAGAGGGTGTATTCATTTATGACACATCTTCTCAGTCACTCTGTGCAAAGGAAAAAAAGAATAATCAGCTAAAATATAAAACAATTGACAGGCAGAGCTGGTGACCTTACAGGGGGATTTTTCGGAAGTATCACACTAGATCAAATATGTATCGTATGCTGAAATCAATGAAGGTTTGACAGTGGTGCATGTGAGTACTTTTATAGCCTATTATCCAAATACTTTTTAACATTCTTTCCACACCTGAGCTTTGGTGTTATTTGTTCTTGCCTACCTGAACAGAATACTATATGGAGTAGTACTTGGCACAGCTTTAATTTAGAAGTACCCAGAAGGAACTAAATTTTTTTGAGATATAAAGGAACAGAACACAACTTAACTTACAACAGCTAGTCCAAAGCTTGAAGGAGCAGAAAAGTTTCCTCCCAAAGGTGCTATAAACGCACCACTTGAAGGAAACAGGATAAACAAGTAAAACTGCACAGGCTGCGTAGAAGGAACTGTGCCTTGTGTTTCTCACGTGGGCTGAAAGTAACGGGCACCAACAAAGAAGCGGTGGTACCAGGGTATTTTAGGTGAACTATTTGTCAACAACAACAACAAATCAGACCATTTTGCTCCACAAAATGCTCTGTTAAGTGTTGTTGCTCAGGGACACCAGCTGGGAATCCTCTGCATCAGGCTGTTCTAAGGCAGAGTGAGCTAGTTCATCAAGTTAGCCCTTGGAGCAATCGTGACTTCAAAACTAAAATTTTACTTTGTATTAGCCTATGAAGGTAGTCTTCCACTCAATGCAAGAGTATTATTTTGAAGTGGGGAGGCAAATCTGGTTCACAAAGCAGTGTGAAAAGTCAGTTTGCAGAAATTTTTACTCAACTCAAACCAGCAAAGCTTAAACTGAAGATTTCCTATTTTGTGTCTTGAGCTAGCTTTAAGGGAAGCCACTCTGAAAACAGCATGTAATAACAAGTAAGAATAATTTGCTATATTCCATGGAATCTGAACCTTTTATCTAGAAATCAACCTTGTTTCAGAATTTGTAGTAGTTATTACTTGTTGTTACCCAATCTTTTGCATGGCAATAGCACACAGGAGTCCCAATCAAACTGTTTTCATATTCAGCCTTTTTTCACTTGATCCTTTTTAGTTTTCCAAGATACACTGGAGGCTGAAACCAAAAGTACATGGGGAAAAAGCACTTGCCACTTTTGATCAGAACAGAACCAAGAAAAAGTAAGTCACAGATCTGATGAAATTTTCCAGTTCATTTCAAGATCAGTCAGATAATTTTCCAAGGGTGATTTTTTCCTCTAAACCACCAATGTGTGTTTATCCCACTGTTAATTTGAAGTACCTACTGTGCAGAAAAAGGACACAAGATCTGCCTTTCTGACTGCTGTAGAATGTTCCAAAGCTTGGAGGCCCTTGCAGCAAAGTTACGATAAAAAATCTGTATCTAAGAGGGATCTTGGAAACAAGTAAAGAAACAACAAAACAAACTCTATAATAGTATCTTATTTCTTAGATATTTGCCACAGCATAATTCTTAGCATATTTGCCACAGACAGCAAGAAAAGGTCTCTCCTTAGAAAGTTTTCCTAACAATTGGATCCTATGTAATTACTGTGAGGACCTATACCTAACTACTAATTAACAAGTTCTTGCACTTTCCTCTGAAGTTTCTGGTGCTAGACATTTTCAAAGCATGGCTAACATAGTATCATTATGGCAAATTCTCCGTAAAAATAATGTTTCTTCTCCAGCCCTTCTGGGATGTTCCTGGAAAAGGAGTTGGTGGACTCCAAGTTTGGATAGAGAAAAAAAATATGAGTATTTACTTCCTACAAGACAAGGAATTCATGTTCCTAAAAGTGAAGCAAAGCAGATAGGCAGAAAAAACTTGGCTAACACATGTAGAAATCCAGAAACCTGTATTCCTCATCTGTCCAGTGCTCTGCTCTTTTGTATTGTCATTGTACAATGACATGACAGCTACAATGATCTGCTACAATGGGAGACAAAATACTATTTTTCTGCTGAAGACAGTTTTGCTAATTCATTTATTGATTTTATTGAACACAAAGTGTAACAGTGGTATAAAATTTTATGTCCCGTCTATAATGTTCAACACGAGGCTGTCTAACACACCTGGGGCAGGTGGACTGCAGGTGGAGGTGGTGTTTTAAAATCTGGGTTCACCTCTCAGCTCTGTCATTAAGTTCCCATTACATGTCCTGCTTGCACTTGGCCACGATGATATACCCTGAGGATATTACCACTAGATATCCAGTGCACCATGAGGGTTTGTGAATGAAAAATTGCTCTAATTTCTTGAATATCTGTGGAGGGAAAAGGTTATAGAAACAGAAAATAAGTGTATGTATTTTGTGGGGCAGGGTGATTACAAACCATTTGGCTGAGAATACTCTGGAGAAGCATGTGAGACTATGAGAGAAGGACATTAATTGTGCCTTGCCTCTCAGTTTGTTTTAATAAATTCATTTTACACTTGGTGGACTGTGGCATGTTTGTACAAAACTAGTGTGTTTGCCAAGAACTTTTGCATGTAGAGAATAAAAATGATTCCTGGAACATCAGAAATTATCAGTCATAAGAATGCCCACATACAGAAGAGGTTTTTGTAAACAACTGGGCATTTTAATTATTCCTCTTTTCCTGAACTTTGTCAAGATTAAAGAAGAATAGAAGAAATGATTATTTGGGAAGAGAGAGAGAGAGAGAGAGAGAGAGAGAAACTAAGCACGTGTGTTTGAGATGCACCATGATGCTTAATGCTGCATTCATAGCACAGAGAGATTTGGAACTGATTGCCCTGACCTGTGACTGCAGCATCACGGTTTGACCTGTCAGCACTCCTTGGCACGAGGAGCATCCTGCACGGCCGCTCAGCACCTCTGCGGTAAGCCTTGAAGTGTCAGCAGTGGGATTTGCCTAAAACCACAAGACAGGCTTGTAAGTCACACAATGGAAAAAATGTTCCCTCTTCTTTTTCTGCTTCTAGGTTTCAAAGCCAGGCTTATTTATAACACTTCTTAGGCTGAAATCTTGAGAGCTGGAAGTGTCTAAATAGAAATTGTGATTACTCTGTAAACACTTGAAACTAGAATCAGAGGCTGTAGGAAGGAAAAACAACGTCTCTGAGAATGCTGACATCTAAAATGCTGCTTGTAGCTGTTTTCCACTTCCTAGAGATCCAAACTGCCTGGAGATACTGCTTCACAGACCTTTAACTTAGCAGAGAGGTTGTCTTTAAAAGTTCCCTGAATCTCTCGTTCCCCAAACCCTCACTGCAGTTCACTGGTCCTGCATTTGTATTGGTAGCACAGCTTCTTGGGGCCAAGCTATAAATCAGTACACTAAAGTGGTTAAATGTTAAAAATAAGCTTGTTCTCTCTGTAACATCATTTTTCACCCATATATCTCTGGCAAAGGTTTACAAGACAGAGGTCTATGAGGCAGTTTCTGATTTTTTCAGCAGTTGGTTTAGGCTGGATGATCCTTGACTTTTCTACAGGAAAAATAAGGGAGTTTCTTTTCTGAGGCAAATGAGAGAAGCACTGGGAGGAAGCAATGGAAGCAGCAATGAAGCCAGAGAAAACAGATGACATTTACTTAAAAATTCTCATTATCTAAGACAAAAAGAGAAAATAAAGCTACGCTATTCAGCATCTCCAGATACTAAAATAAAGGTAAAGAAACAGACAGCGATCAACATAGGCTTTCACAGTTATTGTGTACAAGAATCCCATTGCAATAAGTCTTAAAGCAAAACATATTTTTCATAATTTGTAGTATGAGTCTACACACAAGTTCCTAAAATCTATTAATAGAGAATCCCAAGGAAACTGCTTGCTTTTCCTCTTGAGACCAGTGCAAATTTAATTAGTTAGGTGCAGAGTAATTACTCTGAAATTAGCTTCTAATGAACACAATGTATGAAAAGCTGCTCCTTACTGACAACTGCCATCTACCAAGACCTCAGTTTGGTCTTCTTTCACAAGTTGCTACCAGGCTCACCATCAGAAGTGATGCAGCTCTCCAGACTAGCTGCAGACCAACTCACATGACAACAACTATCACTTTTTTAGTCATCTAGGGTCCAACTCTAACCACTTTTCTTAAACAGACAAACAAAACAGACTAAACACATTTACAGCTTGTGGGAAATAATCAATGACTTTTCTTTTTCTCTCTCTCTAGAAAGAGAGTAAGTGGTAGGTACATTCACAGTAACACTTTCCCCTTTTGCTGTCTGAACTCACCTTAGCCTTGATAGCATGGATCACAAAAGGACATACTATGTATGTACTTTAAAACAAGGAGTCCAGAAGAAAACTTATATTTGATCCACAGCAGAAAAATGAATAATCTCCCCATGCTTGCAGTCTGTCGGCAGAACATAGAGGAAGAAGACACTTTTGTGATTCAGATCAAAAATTACAGAAATATGAGTATTTCTTCTTAATTTCACAAATTACATTTCCTGTGCAGCCTTGAGCAAATTACGTAAAATATTGTCTCTGAGGAGGGTTCTTTTCCATTTTTCTAATACAGAAATAATGGCAATTGATTTTCCTCACAAGGTTACTTTAAGGTTAAATTAATTAATTTTCCTAAAGTCATTTGAGAGTAGCTGCTTATCTTGTCATTTAAAAATAATTAAGAGAAGCTAGTTTTCAAAGAGGCCTTAAGCTTGACCTCAGTGATATGACAGTAACACAGTGGCAATAATGATTGTGATGAAGTGCAGACCCACCTGGGAAGCTCAAAGCAGCTCTCTCAGGTGTTCATAACTGCATGGTTTTGGCAGTCCAGATCCCACATGAGCTGCAGTTCCTAAATTTTAAAAGCAATATGGCATTGATTCACTGAACAGTATGTGGTCACACTAGCTTTGCTATCCCAAAGAGGTGAAAGAAGTACTCCTCTCTAAAACGCTCGTCACAGTACTAATCAGGAGTCATTGCAAATTACTTCCATTTTCTATACATCAGGTATGTAACACTCACCAGACTTCAAGTGGGTTTGTATCACCACTTGCTTCAGCTGAGAAAAAAAATTTGTTTATGTTGCACTTTTGGATTACGTGGGATGTTTACCTGATAGAGATGTTCAATCACCTGTAGCAGATTTTCCTCTCACTCAGATAAACACTACATGGGGAAAATAAGTGAGAATATATTAGCTATCTGTTGCTTGCACTGAGCCCTTTCACTTCCATAGCCGGACCTGACGGTCCCGTTTTTAACCAATTTCCCATACTTCTGTTCAACCACGCAACCTCATGGTCATGTTTATGGAGAAGGAGTAAAAATAATTATATTTCCTGTTTTTTCTAGCAAGGCTCATTTTCTGTTTCCAAGAAAGTTGCTTTACATTAGCATGGTTCTGCCTCCTGTCTGTGAAAGAGAGCTTCCTACATAAAATATTTCCAAAAGATTTTTGCAGTTGGCAATTTCTCAAATAAAAGGATTTCCAACTCTTCCTCTCTGTGATCACTCACTCCCCAGTCTGAAAGACGTCATTGTGAAGAAATGTGTTTCCTGACAATCCACCTACATACTCAGTTTATCTAGTTACACTGTATTGTACCATGAAAATAAAGTGTTTCCTGGTCCTGCAGCCGTAGGCAAAAGGCCTGATAAGGCCTGCTAACACCAATGAATATTATTAGAACTACAAGACCGGACTTGAATGAAAATATTTCAATAAAGCTGTTAAAAATTAATTTTTCGTAGTGTTCCACAGACTAGCAAATCAGGCTTTCTATATATCTGCAAATCAGACTTCATACATAGCACCTAACTAGGGAACTGGGAATCTTTTTTTCTTTACTTCTTGTGTTTGTATGTTCACATTCTTTTAACCGACTAAGAAATCATTTTCCTGTCCTAGCACTATGTGGGTTTCAGCTTAATCTTTCCCATTTCTTTGAAACTCATTACTCATTTACTTGAATCTCAGAACTGGATTGTTTATTTATTTATTTAGGGGTAAAAGGAAGACAATAAGCTATAAACATTGTTTTATAAGAAAATGTACTAGTAGGGTGTGGGTTTTTTTTTAAATAATAGCATCATTTTATCAGCCTTTCTAGCCCTGTATTGTTTAGCTTCCAGTACTTTCGGTTTTATGCAGTTTTTGTGAATAATCCTACAATGAAATATGGATCTCTGATGGGATCGATCCTAACTAAAGTGATAGATAGACTGAGAACAACCGAGCACACCTGAATGTGTGCATTTTTTGGCCACTTAATTTACCTCTTGCAAACACACTCTTCTTTAGGTAAGATCTTACTTTTTTTAATAGAGACTACTATACTCCATTCAAAGATAAGTGTATTTCTACTCCAATTTAAAGATGAGTGAAGGGCTTAAATTCAGGAAAAAAAAAATCTTGAGGCTAGTTTAAACAATATGACAGTATCTTTTCTTACACTTTTGTACTGGGGTTCTAATCTCCACCATAGCCCTTCGAGTGTTCCTTAATATATATAATATATATTATATTATATATAATATATAAATAAAACCTGAAATTGAAAGCTGCTAGGAAAGCAGAATTTGTACAGACTTTAGTTATTTTACAAGCACTTAGGCAGCCTAAGCCTTCTCCTACATAGAACAATGACAGACTAACTAAAAACATAGGAATAAACATTAGAAAATCAAATAGGTAAATCAAAGGTAGGTACTAGACTTTACTGATCTTCATTTGTGCCTTCATCGATGTTGAACAGTGTGTATGGATGTATCACTGTCTCCAGGCTTACCTGTGTGGTCATTTGACCACTATAGTGGAAATTCAGATTTTCATGACTTGAGCATTATTTTTTGTAATGATACAAAAAAAACAACCTCTAGAGCTCAAACATTGTCTATGGGTACTGAAGAGTTCCAGGGCCTTTTTATACCTGACTGCAAAGTTACTCCCTCTTTCCAACACACCTTACCACCTGAATTGTGCTCAGCTGAGGCGCTTTGAACTTTTGTCATATAATAATTTAGATGGGAAAATACCCCTGTAGATCTTCGATCCAACCCCTTCTCGAAGCAGGAGCAAGTTGCCTGGGGTGTTGTGTTCTGAGTATCTCCAAAACAGTGATCCTACAAGTTCTGTGGGCACCTGTGCCAGTGTTTGACCACCCTCACGGTGCAAAAATTTTCTTCTTACGTTCAACTGAAATTGAAAAACACGTTAATAGAGATGCAAGGATGATGTCTTTTTACTGTCCAGAAAACAGACCAGATAGTCCGTCTTGGCTACAGAAGGTATATGATGGAGCACTGTCAGAGGATGGAGTGCACAGAGTATTGCTCCTTATCAGGAACAGCTATCTAACTAGCTATCTAACTAGCTCTGGAGATCAGCTTCCACCAACCATCTTTATAAACTACTGTGTGCCTTTATCTCAGCAAGAACAGAAGTTAGCAGGATATGACAGCATCCTTTTCTTTTGTATTTGTCTAAATACACTAGTGCTTTCCAAGGTGCATCCTAACTCAGACAGCTCCCAGGTGTTAGTCAAAAAAAACAACAACAAATACCAAGAATGCAGCACTAAAATGAAAACCCCATAATCTGATCTGAAGACTGGAACTGCAGTTGAAATGCCTCAGCTAGACCTCTGTTGACCAGAAATAGACTTCACTCAAAGGCTCAAGCAGGCTTTTTCAGGCAAACCTGTCATCTTACTTCAACAGAGCCTAAAGGCCATTTTCCCCAGGGGAAGAAAGGCCTTGGGCTTTCCAACACTGTTAATGTATTTGCAAAGAACAAGTAGAGCCTTCCGCTTTTACCACAGATGTGCTGCATTGTCCCTTGAGCCTCAAGACACTGCACAAGAAAAGTGGCCTCCAAAAGGCCAAAGAAAGATCAATGGAGAAGGAATTTTCTCCTTCTGCATATATAAGCGAAAACAACAACCAGAAGGTTGTGCTGAACTGTGGTTAACTTCTTTTACATCCTGGAATGGAAGGCAGCCAATGAACATTTGTGTAGAAAATGCCAAGCTACTCACTAAAGTATTGGCTGGGACCTAATCTTAAAACTAGCCATAATAAAAGATCCTATCAAAGACAAACAAATGAAAACAAGTGGACAGAATTTCAAATGCCAATGCCTCTTTGTCCTTGACCCTGCTCTTGTGGGTTGTTTTCATCATGTACATGCCACCGTTTTTCTGTCAGCACTCCCCCTCCGAGCCTCCCCAGGTAATGCACATTAATTCTGTTTCCCCCAGGACATCTATGAAAGCCTTCATTTGTTAACCTATTTCTGGAAATACTAAGTACACATTATTATTTGTGCCATATCTGAAGCTGTTTGACAAATTGTAGCTGTTCTGTAATAATTTTCCTCCTCCTTCTATTGAAGGTGCATGGCAATTATTGTAAGATTACTCTTGGAGAATGTGCCAGAGACTCTCATCTCATCTAAATCTTTTTCTTTTTTTAAAAAAAAAAAAAGTTTTTGCTTACTGAAATGTTTCAAGTATAATATAGAAATGTTTTACATGTGTGCCGCCTTACACATTAAGTGGAAACAATGAATGGATATTATTTCATAATATTAATTCCTCCATTCCTTCATACATGAACATTTATAAAAACTAGCTGTGTCCAATCTTTCTTTTACTAAAAGTTATAACCACTTACCTTTCTGATAGTAGTTTGCTAATACTGTCTTGTAATATAACCCAATCCATCCTGATTAAAAAAAAAAAAAAAAAAAAGGCCAGCATATTTGCAAATTTGCTGGCATAAACAAACAGGGAAAAAAAAAAAAAAAAAAAAAAAAAAAGCAGAGATTCTTGGCATATTTGCAAATAGATAGAAGTGCTCTCCTGTAAAGCAGAATGAGAGAATGAGGACTCTTTGGTTGTAGATATGCCAAATAGAACTGAATTTCCTCTAATGTTTCAAGCACATACACATTTCGTCCATCAAGAGCTCTGGATGCAGTGGCTTAAACTATCTCCAGGAAAGCAGGTGCTCAGACACATATACACACATTCACATTCCTCTCTCTCCTTGCATTAGCATTCTCAACCATCCTCACTGATGAGATGGAAACTAATCTTTTTCTTTTTCTTTTCTTTTTTTTTTTGGGGGGGTGGGGGTGTATATGTTAGGTGACCTTTAGTGCAAGGAACCCAGACTAGGAGGAGGAAGGAGAGAAAAACTTCCCTTTTTGGTGGCAGCTTCAGCCAGAACAAAAAGCTGCATCACTAAGTCACAATGCCATGGCATCGTAAGGAGACCTAGTTGCTGGCTGTCAGTTCTGGCCTTTCTGGGGCTGTAAGTTTCCTCCTTCAGCAAAGGGTCCAACAGATGCCAGAGCTGGCACAAGGGTAGTGCTGGGACACTGGGCAAGGGCTCAACCAGGTCAATGCCAATCATGACATGCACAGGTGGATGCACACCCACTGAAGTAGCTAAGCACACTTTTATTAGTAGTATTATTATTTTAAAAAAGCAATCAAAGTCACTCAGGTACTCTCTTAGGATGGCACTGTACTAGAGTATTCACCAGGATTAACACCTAAAACACTAACTCTGTAGCTTCACAAGAGTGAAGTATACTCTTTAGTCAGTCCTGGAGCTGAGGTCTGAATTAGAATCATGGAATATCCCAAGTTGGAAGAGTCCCAGAAAGATCCTTGAGTCCAAACCCTGGCTCCACACAGGACCACCCAAAAACCAGGCTCTACATCTGACAGTGCTGTGCAAACACTTCTTGATTTCTGGCAGGCTCAGTGTCATGACTGCTGCCCTGGGGAGCCTGTCCCAGTGCCCGACCACCCTCTGGGTGCGGAACCTTTCCCTAACCCCCAGCCTGACCCTCCCCTGTCCCAGCTCCATGCCGTCCCCTTGGGTCCTGTCGCTGTCCCCAGAGAGCAGAGCTCAGCGCCTGCCCCTCTGCTCCCCTCATGAGGGAGCTGCAGGCCGCCATGAGGCCTCCCCTCGGCCTGCTCCGCTCTGGGCTGAACGAACCCAGGGACCTCAGCCGCTCCTCATACATCTTGCCCTCTAGACCCTTCACCATCTTTGTAGCCCTCCTTTGGACACTCTCGAATAGTTTTATGTTCTTCCTATACTGTATTGCCCAAAATCGCACACAGTGCTTGTGGTGAGGCCACACCAGCGCAGAGCAGAGCAGGACAATCCCTTCCCTCGACCAGCTGGCAGTGCTGATCCTGATGCACCCCAGGGTACGGCTGGCCCTCCTGGCTGCCAGGGCACACTGCTGGCTCATGTTCAACTTGCTGTCAACCATTAGCTGATATTGTTACCAAAGCAACTTCTCAATTCCTTTCCGAACCAGAAAAAAAAAAAAAAAAAAAAAAAAAAAAGATAAAAAAAACAGCCCTTCCATATGAAGCCATACGACAGGTCTCCACAATACAAACTTATGGTGATCAAAAATGTCCTGACTTGAATATTCACTTTTTTAGTAGGTATAAAGAAAATATGCACAGCTTATTTGGCAGTTCACACTGCAAACTTTTACATTTGCAGACATGTCTAAGAACATGCATTTTATTTAAATAGAGAAGTGATTCCAACAGAATATGAGCAGAGCTGATACATACTGAAAGCAGAGAGACAGCTGTGGGAAATAATACTAAGACTGAAACATACTGAAAGGGAAGAGGTAGTCCCTAACTCTGAACCAAGAAATAAAATAGCTGAGATAGGCTCTTTTCTAAATACTCAGGGGAAGAAAAAAATTCTGCAAGAAAGTAAAACTCATAAGAAAATGGAAAAAAAGGAAAACTAGATGGCATACCAACTGACAACACTGCACACTAGGAAAGCATACAGCCATCGAGCCTATTTTTGTGTAGCTGCCACATTTGAAGTATTGCATGGAGTTATGATGCGTTATTATAATTATAGTCATTTAAACAGTGGTAATGCTTGGATAGCTTGTCCTACAATTAAATTTTCTTCTCATCACTAAGAAAGGGGATGACTCAGTGATATGTTTACTCCAATGAGGAAGCTCACCTGAAAGCTCCCGACTCGCCATTCCTCCTGCCCTGCTGCTCATCATTCGTGGCTCTCCCACACCCCTAGGCTGTGCCATGAAGCTGTCTGGGGGTATCAGAAATGAGCTGGATTAAGGATTTTTTTTTTTCCTATTTGAGAGGGCTTATTTGAGACACAGATAATTCAGAAGCAAAGTTGACAGTTGTGTCACTCTTCCTGAGAAATGTTGATGGTAGGCAGGAATGGGCTACCAGGTTTGGAGGGGAGCTTCTCCAACCACTTTTTTGCAGCTGGAGAAAAGGTATAGTCAATTTACTCGCTTGTTAAATGATCAGCAGCTAGGGTAATGTTTAGCCTATATACAGATAGCATGATAACTGTCGCTATTTGAGGCCATAGAAACTAATTGATCTGCCTATCTGTTTATGTACTCATGCTCTGCCCTGTCATTGTGGTGTCTGAATGCCGTGTCACTTGACAAGCCTTACATATGTTCCGTCTTGCCAGAACTAAAGGGTGGGACTCAACAGCCATTATATCTATTATAAGCAACTCCAGCAAGGCGTGTGTAGTAATCCCTAGGTGGGGTTTGGCCACCAACGCAGGATGGCCAGTGAGGCACCTAAGCAATACAAACAATAAGCACTAACAAAAATAACATCAGCTCTTACTCATATTTTCCCCCAAAAAGAAAATGCACATTCACGTTGCCACCTTGTCAGCTTAAAGAAAAACAGCTCCCAGGGTCAGGGTATGGTGCAGGTGAACTTTTGTAATTTCTTGCTGAAGAAAGCAGTTAAATTATCCAGATGCAGTGCACCTCTCTCCCTACTACAGTACTTTTTGCTCCTCTTTCACTGCTCTTGCTGCATGTGAGACTAGCTTGATCACAGTTAAGCTAAAAGAAAATCAGCCCTACCAAACAAGTTAACAGTTTTATCTACGTTTGGCTTTCTAAACTGACTCACCTCACTCGAATCCTGCAGTGGGTCCCAGCTGCTGTGCAGTGTTTACCATCCATAATCATGGCAGCAGTGGCCTGTATCAGTTACTGTGAAGTATCAGCACCAGCCTAGCTGTGTATAAAACAGCAAGTATTGATTTAGTTTGTCTTGGTTCGAGTAAGAGACGCAGACTTGACAGCGCTTGATCCAAAAGTAACATTTTTAAAAGCAACCAGGTGATACTGAGGAAGTGTTTTGCTGGATGACGTTGCTACAGAACGTCTGAGGAGAGACAGGACAGGAACTGAATTCCTTTAAGTTCAGAGAAACTTGCTCAGCACCTTCTGCTTGAGCACTCCTGCATTTATGTTAAGCAGATCTTCAGTTCTGGAGGAGATGAATAATCTCAGGGTAAGTGAGATTTCCTGTGATTAATCAGCTTCTTTGTTAAAAATTCATACCTGATTTCCAGTGTGAGTTTGATTAGCATGGATTTCCAGCAAGTGGGTCTTCTTGCACTGCTGGTCCCTTGACAGTGGTGACTGTTCCACGTAACTATGGGAACAGAGCACTAAAGAAGTGTTTTTGTAAAACAGTTATTTTGCTATCCGTCTCAAGTATCACTGATATGACGTACGTTACTGTGAATCTTTGCATCATGTCACTCAACTCCTTCCTATGGGCTCTAGGGAGAGTTTTCAGGGATAAACCACAGTGTATCTATAGCATCTCTTGCTCTGCAAAGTTCGTGCAATCACACTGATGAAAATCTGTAATGATTTTGTTTTCCTGAGAAGAGCATATTAATCTGCATGTATTATGGATTTTTCTTTGTAGCCTTTATCTGATGTGCAAGATAATGGCCACAGCTGGAGAAGAGACATCAGATGGTTGGGACCAGAGGGCAGGAATGATGCCGAGATGTCTATCCTTGTATGCTCAGATTGTATGCTTTGTCTGCGGAAACTGTCAACCACATCAGCAGACTTACAAGGTGCTGGGATGACTTTTCCCTGAGGTTTGACTGGAAGGACCAGGTGGTATTATGCTTGCTCTTTTTGCAGCTGGAAGGTAAATAATCTGTTGGATCATCTGGCAATATGTGATCTAAGCAATTCGCTTACGAGGTCAGTGTGGTTTCATTGCATCGTGAGAAAAGAGAAACCAAGGAGTCCAGTCAGACTGTGGTACGCATACAAGCCACCCTGGTGGTTGTTAAGGCAGCTAGTGACTTCTCCACTGGAATCCCATCTAGGGTGAAGGTAACAGGTTATACTTATGGTGGCCTCCAAGCCTGTAAGAGAAGCTCTCTTCTCATGGCATTAAACTTCCATGGACGAAGACCAGCTTCTCAGGCTTAGAACTGCAAGACATTTATGACATTCAGTGAGAGAACTCCATACAAATACCAGAAAGAAATGTGGTAGACCACATTTTTTATAGGTTTAGGTATTATCAAGACTTTGCAAATGATTTTCCTTTTAATGTTATGCATATAAAACAGACACAGATTATAACAAAAAATTGTGTGCTACCAACTTAGTTTTCCTACAAGAATGGAAGAAATGATTCAGTGAAGAAGGAGTTAAGCCCAAATCTACTCATCTCTTTTTCAAAGTGACTTCTGTAATCCTTCATCTTTATAGGCATCCTTTGAGAGCAGGGACCTGATGGGGAAGTACTCTGTAACTTAGCTGACTGCTTTCAGACCAATGCTCTTGCAAGGCTGCTAAAATGTTTGAAAGATCCCTAACAACTGAGGAAAAACAGCATCTACCTTCAAAAATGGTCAGAAAGACAACTACACAATTACAGGGCAGTCAGTCTCTCTGTGGTTGGAGCAAGTCCTCCTGAAGCACTTGTCTGGGCACATGAAGGAGAATGTGATTGTGGACAGCTGGCATGGATTATCTAGGGGTAAATCATGCCTGACCAACTGACTGTCTTCTGTGATTAAAAAAAAAAAAAAAAAAAAAAAAAAAAAAACTAGAACTGCATATGGGGGGAGAGCAGTGGGTGTCATTTACCTTAACCTTAGCAAGGCCTACAGCACTCTTCCCACACTATGCTTTTACCCAAGTTGGGATACAACAGCCTGGGCTGGTAGGCGGGTGGGCAGCCAGATGGGTAAATACCTGCTTGGATAGCAGGCCTCAGAGGCTGGTGGATAAGAAGTCGTACCCCATTTTGAGCCTGGTAACCAGTGGGGCCCATAGAGGTCTGTCCTGGGACCTGTCCTCTTTAGGATCTGTATCACTGACAAGGTGGGGAAGGTGACAGGGTGCAGTTCCATCAAGTTAGCAGATGACACCGAGTTGCAAGGACCAGTCAATAATGGATGAGGGCAGGGCTGACATCTGGAGGAACGTTGTTGGGGCTGACAGGATCCCCATGCAACTGAACCAGAAGCAATATGCAGCCCTGACCCAGGGAAGGCAGAGCACTGGCATGGATGCCAGCAGGGATGGGGTCAGCTTCATGGAGAAGGCCCTGGGTCCTGGCAGGCAGCAAGCTGAGCAGGGGCCAGCCATGTCCCTGATTAAAAACAAGGGCCAGCAGTGCCCAGGGCAGCATGAGCAGAGCATGGCCTTGCAGCAGAGATGGCCTTGAGGCACCTAACAGCACCCCGGTAGCTGTGGGGAGGCAATTGAGGAGCAAGCGATGGGCTTTTCACAGTGGTGCCCAGCAGCAGGATGAGAAATAACATGCATAAGCTTGAAACCAACGAGGTGAAAAACGTTTTCCCCACAAGGGCATCCAGGCAGTGGAGCAGGTTTCCCAGAAAGATTATGCCACCTCTGCCGTTGGGTGTTCTGAAACCACAGCTTGAACAAACCCTGAGCACCCTGCTTTGATCTCACAAATGCCCCTGCTTTAGGCAGGAGGTCGGACTAGCGACCCCTAAAGGTCACTTCAAATCTGAATGGCTCTGAATGTTTTTGTGTTGAACAATCTGAGACCTCTGTATGAAAGAAACATTACCTGTAAGCCCAAAAAGTCTTATAAGATTTTTCATTCTGTGCGGTTGTCTTTGCCAGTGTACTGAGAGTGGATTCACAGCTGGAATTGCTCCTACAGATTTATTGTGATATAAATGTGTTCAGGAAGCTCTTGGCTGTATTTCCTCCTGATTATTGGGTGCCAGAGATTTAACTCTGCTACAGTGTCAGAAAAAGCCACCTCAGCCTCAGAGTCCTTGATATTGATTCCCATGGTGTTGTGTGTAGCATTCTGACTTACCGATCGTTTCTTGTGCTGACAGTTCTTTCAAAGATGTACCATGCATGCTTTAATATCACGGATGGGGATTTCACAGACAGGTATTTCAGATTCTCTGACTACTTTTGTTTCTCCGTTTTGTCCATCACATCATACAGAAACCTTTTCCTTTCCTGATAGATACAACGAACCCTCCTCCACATCAAAACATCTCCTTGTTGGGCATGTTTCCCAAGATTAGCCACAGTCCTGCTAACTCCTGATAAAATGTTTCCAGTGGAACTGCTCATGGACTGCAGTGCCATTCAGCATGGACTACAGAGACAAAATCTGCATCTATACAAACAATATTCTATTAAAATAATAATAGGCTTAATATATGCATACTAGTAAACAAGAAGCCTATCACTTTTCACTAGTAATTGTCCTCCTACATCCATTTCCTTGTATAATGTTACCTTTTTTTATGACATCTAACCTAAACTGCAGACTCTTTAGAATGGGTTCTTTCTTTTACCTGTTCATTTAAGTGACAATAATAAAATAATGCAGAATTAGGCAGAAAACCAGAGGTGGAACTTCTTGTCACCAAGTTTCACTAGGCCTAGCACGGAGTGGAACCTGATATTGGAAGGCCAAGGGAAAGAACAAGTTGGCATGCCTTTGTCCTGCACCACCATAAATCTTCCAGCCATGTAAAAATGCCATCTCGAGACACAGGATTTCAAGACTGTTCTGCCTATGTGAAAATCAGGTGAAAGGTGAATGTAGAGCACCAACCACTGCTAGCTGAGACTGCAACCTGAGGAGTTTTGTAATATTAAAAATGTTCTTCTCTTCCAAACAGATTCTACTGTGTAAATACTTTATATGTAATCTTAATCTGAGTGTGACTGAGAATAACCTGCTTTGCTTATAAGTGCGTTTGGAGACAAGGCTCACTCTCTTTTTAGGTGCTTGTGCCTTCCTAACAACCATAATCAATATCAATCATGGTGATTATGCTCATCTTAGGAAAAACAAAATCAAATTGCTTGATTAACTTAAAACTGGGCAAAACATAATGAAATATCATGTGAAGATCAGGGAATAAAGTAGTGGACTTATTTTTAAAAATTATTTTTATCTTTCCCTTTAGTCTCCCTAATATCAGTCACAGTCGTGGACTTACCTTCCTGCAGAAAATGATTATCGTACTGAAGAAACTCTTTGCTGATTTGATATTTTCCCAGCAAAACAGTAATTACATGTTCCCTGATGAAAACTTTATTTTATGCTCTGAAGAAATTTTAGTTCAGAATTAAAAGAAAACAGGAGAGTGTGTAAACAGCATATAGTAAGTTAATACAGATAAGATACTTACATAAGTTAACATATACAAAATAATATAAAGTAGAGAATGTAATTGTGTAGGAGAGTGTCTAAGCCTTGGGGACAACATAGCTCCCTCAAATTTCAAGTAATCTTTGAGCTGTGAGCTGCTTCTCTGCTTCTGGCTGCTTGACAAAAAAATTTCTAAAGGGGAGTATTGTGTTGCCTTAACCTTGCACTCCTAGCTTTGAGGAAAGTGTTGAACTTCCCAAAAGACATCTTGCATGATACTTATTTTAGGGGTGTACTAATCCACCCCCCAAAGAAAACCAGAAAGACTGCCAGCTCACCTTAGTACCACTTTTATTACAAGACCAGCTTTAAGAAAGTAATGGTCATGACTTTTTGCTTCAAATTAAGCAAAATTAAGCAGTTGATTATTACATTGGAAATGAAGTCGAACCAAAATAATAATAATAATAATAATAATAATAATAATAATAATAATAATAATAATAATAATAATAATAATAAACACATTTTAAAATTCCACTTGAAACTGTGGGGTTGCCCATTAATTTCAGTTCATTGCAAATAGTAACAAGGAACTTCCCTTGGCTGAGTCTGATGTCAATGGACAACCCCAGGATGCTCCTCAGCTTTCACAGCTGAGGGTCTCATTCCTAAAAAGAACACAACAGCCTCCAAATACTGCCTGACCGAACAGGACATGGGCATTGGCCAAGGCTTACTGAATGCAGCCTGATGTATTTTCATTTCCCTTTCATTTGAAGTATCAAGGATCTATTCTTTCCCCTTGAATTCAAGTAAGATAAACTCATAAGCGGTGTGAAACTATCAGAAAAATCTCTCAGAAAAATGTTTTACCTTGTTTTCTCCTTTTTTTGCTTAATTTATGAAAATACAGATTAAGCATTGTTTGTTTCTCTGTGTATCAATTAGATTTTTCTGCTTTTGTTATTCAGGAGTTCTCTCCGGTAGTAACTTTACGTTCTTGTCACCAGACAGCTCAGCTTGTCAGTTGACTAGGAGGAAGCTTCAGCTGGACTTCTTAGGCCACACAACGCACACCATGAAAACCCTCCCTTAATTTTCCAAAGTCATACAAAAGCTACAGCCAGCGTCACGTTGGCTGCACGGGAATTCTGACACTCTCGAAACTTCTGACGGACCCTATGAGTAAGGCACCAGCTGCCTGGCATGACATATCAACATTGCAGAAGGCAGATGTGGCAAAGAGTCTCGTAGGTATGCACCTGCCCTCCCTGCAGCACTCATGGAACGTGCAATTATGCTGCGGAGGTGTAGTGTAACCTCTGTTATGCAAAGCACCTCTTGCATGATGGTTATCATTCTTAAGCCTGTACGCTATAAATCATGCACTGTAATATGCTTTCTCATTCAAACAACTTACTAATTTTATAATTTACTGTTGCTGCATGGCATTGCAGGGAAACTAAACATGACACATGAAGATGCCAGGAAATGGATGACAGAATGGGATTACCTGGCATGGTGCGAGGGCCCAGCCTCGACAGCTTTGTGATCTCTAGGTTAGGGAAAGAGTGTCTGTTTTTTAACTTTATTCATGTGAGAGTTTGGCTTTTTAGACCTTCTTGGGGAAAAAAATGGTCATAGTATGAGTCTTAGTGAACTAAGCAGGTTCAGGATAGGATTATGGGTTATCCATGAGAGGTACAGATGGAGCACGGTAACTGAAGCTGCTGTCTCCTGCTGGCTTTCTGTAATCTAAAAATTGACCCAGCTATTCAGCTGGCAGTACAGACGTCTCCAAATGCAGAGAGGAAATGGGCTTAGACAGTGCTATTCACACAGCTATCTAGAAATTCATCTCAAATTGAAGGTACTCCTATCAACAAAGCAAGCTAAGACGACACATGGAGAGTCACAGACTGAGTCATGTTGCCAGATCATCCCTATGAAGCAGAAGGATATGCTGCTTGTCAGTGCAAACAGTGCACTGGTACTGGGGACACTCCTGACAAACTGCACAACCTTATCCTGGCTATCGTTACTGATATGACCAGCAATATTATGACTTCACTGCAGAAAAATATCCTGGTGATCCTCAAACTTGTTCACTGTGGGATTCCCAACCTCTCTTTAATACCTTTCACATGGATGCTGACATGTTTTTGCTAGCGTTACAGTTGTCAAAGCTGTCTTTCTTCCACCTGTTCCATTAGTCACAGAGTGCAGGATGATTACAGAGTATTTGTACAGAGTCTGTGTATAAGCTGTTCCAACCATACTGACAACTCCATGAAGTGGCACCAACCATCTCTTCACTCTTTTCCCTGTCTCCAGTTACTGCAGTGGTGGGTGGTGAGACACCGGGTGGTGAGGCACTGGCACAGGTTGCCGAGAGAAGTTGTGGATGCCCTGGAAGTGTTCAAGGACAGGGTGGATGGGGCTTTGGGCATCTGTCTTTGATCTAGAGGTGTCCCTGCCCATGGTAGGGGGGTTGGAACTAGGTGGTCTTTAAGGTCCCTTCCAACTGAAACCCTTCTGTGATTCTGTGATTCTAAGTGTAATGCTTCAACAGGAAGCCAGGCAACATTACTTTCATTAATTTCTGAAATATAAAAAAATCTGCCTTTATGCACAGCAGCCAAGATAGGAATGGAGAGTTCCAGCACAAAATCATAAACACCCTTGGAAGGTGTCAGTATACCAAATCATTCAGTCATGAGCAGAAACCTGACTTAATAACACTTGGCAATGATTATGACACTTTTGATCTACGATCTGGAAAGCAGTCAGTGATGAAGTAACTCATTCAAGGTCAGGCCTGGAGCCAGTGGTAAGGATTGGCATCAGAGGTGTGAAGACAGCACTTTAAAGATGAAACAAAGCACACTGCATGTTTTCAGTTTTACCCCTCACTCCTGAGCAAATAACATCGTCAGAATTGCCAGTCCCTCAGACTACAGTTAGTGTATGTTAATAAAATCTTGTGGGTACCAACAGTAACACATACATCAGAAGAACCCACTGGACCTTTTCCTCAAATCAGTCTGTCCTTCTGTGAGGTACCTATAGAGTTTATTTCCTATATGTTAATAACTTCTTTTTTTTTTTCTTAGACAAATTGAACCCTTTGCCTTTAGATTTTATACACCAACATAAACTGGAGTCACTGGTGTTTACCAAGATCTGTTAAAGATCACAATTTGGAAAATGTTTTACTTAACATTTACAGTTTCAGTGATACTACACTTCAGTAAACAATAGAGGGCAATTTTTCAGTAGTTAATCTTTTATGGTACTTTCATGTCAGTCCAAAACAAAGCCACCCTCTGTGCTCAGTCAGGTGTGGAACAAGAAACCAAACAGATGACTAACTAAAGTCAGAAGAAAGTTAGAGTAAAAATGCCCACAGACCCATAGATATTTTGAAACATGAGATTCTTAGATTAAACACTGTTATGTTCAGCCCAGTCTCACACCTGCTCCAGCAGTGACCAGCATTCATTGTTTCTGAGGAGGGAATAAACACCTGGCTGCTGTGGAAACACTTAATGGAAGGTGAAAGGTGAAGGAAAGAGGGATAATCTGTCATTATTGGTGTATGTGAGGCTTGCTGACCACAACATTTCCTTTCACCACCACTGTCTGCTGGAAGGACAGTTAGCCAGGTGCAGCGGAAATGCCACCAGCACAGCCCTGCAGCAGGCCGTTTGACATGGACATCTTCTGAGCACAGCTAAGCTCTGATCCTGATCCATACATCAGAGCTTCTGTCTTGTTAGAAGAACAGAGCTCTCCTCTGAGTCACCACTGCTACTATAAAGCTTCGAAGTATTTAATTACAGAGCTTTACTCACTACATCTCCATAAAAATTACCTTTTGCAAGGCTTATTCTTTAAAGATCCTTCCCTATATCTAAGGACTTCACAGTTCCAGAGCGCAAACCAAATAGCCCTTAGTGTGCTGTCTGTTGTACTAAGCCAAAGGCCTCACAAAAATCTGCATTTGTTTTGGATTATAATGTCCAAGAGAGGTTGTCAACACCTCATCGTTCTGGAAGCATTCAGTGTATATCTAAGCCTATTGAAAAGAATTCACAACAGGCTGCTAGTCCCTCTGAGATCACGACGTCAGTCCCTGCTATGCTGCCCACTGTAGTATCAAATGGGACACTTACTCCATTTACAGGGAATTTCACACAGCAGTTGCTCCCTTCTTCAGCCTGTCCAGTTAAGAAAAGGTGAACCCAGATATTGAGTTCTAGGTTTGCACTGACCACATGAAGATCTCTTGAATACCTTTTCTGGCTAATACTAGATGCATTCATGCAACTGAAGAAGGCCCTCCTTCTAGATAGACGTATACAACATCCATCCAAAATTCAAAGCCTCCTTCTGCCTGTCTCCTCCTGCCTCTGTTTCTGAAGAACATCAGTGTTTCCAACTTTCTGGCTACTCTGTTCTTTGGGAGTGATTTTTCAGGACATCACATTCTCTTGAGCCAACTGCTTCCCTCATTCCTTACAGCTTTGCTCTATTTGTTCAAGGTCATCCATCCTAATGATCACAGGGGGCTGCTGACTCCTTTTGCAGAGGGAAAGATCACTCTCTTTCTGTGCTTTTGTTTGTTTGTTTTCTTATTATTATCCAAAGGACTTGATGGAGAACAGCAGGGGATCTTTGCAGCAGAGATGGGGTTATTCAATATTCAAACTAACTCATTCTGCTCACCAATTTGTAAGTCATTCCAAACCACAGTGGAAATTTCTAAGATGATACCTGAATTACAGTGCTGTTGCAAAGCTGGCAGTAATCTGTTTTTCTTGTCTTCTGAGGTGGATGAAGATAATACCTGTCAAACCCAGCACACTGCAGAATGTCAAACAGTTGGCTTCATTTCAGATCAGATCAGAAGTTGAGTCTGACTGTGGTAAGAAAGCATACTGAGGAACTGTCAAAAGTCTCTGACAACCCCATCTATCAAGGGAAACTGCTCAGCCATAATTACAAAAGCCTATTAAGTTCAGACACTGGCTAGATACACTGGTGCTTCTCTTCCTCAAAGAACAGAAATATCTTTCTCTGGTTCCTGCACAGACAAAATTGTTATCTCTTTTCCATGATGGAATGCACACCTCTATCATTCAAGCCCCTTAGAGAAGACTACAGCAGGTCAGGAGATATATGAAAACTTCATCTGGTACGGTATGATGCTTCCCACCACTGTTAGCATCTCCTTGTCTCTGTTACAGTTTTCTGTCCTGGTGAATGTAGCTTGCCATGCATAACTGAAGTGGTACTGTGACAAAATACTAAACAATGGCTACATTCAGCTAGAAAAGACCTCAATACATAAGCTTCACAAATAGAAAGGATCATATATAAACCAAGCAAACAGACTTTTACTAAGCCTTTACATTAGAATGCAATAGTTCATAACTTATGTAAGCCTCACAGGTTTGCCTCAGCATCTTATTTGGACCCTTATCTATCAAAGGTAAATACTGAAATGACTTTCAGAGGGACTTCATGTTTTTGCTTCAGCAGAGAGATGTATAATAAATACATCAAAAATTATTTTACATTACAACTGATCTTTTTGGCTGTATTACTCTAAACTTGTTATCTTGCTAGTTGTGGAAAGCCTGGCCACATCAGCAATTAATATTGTGGCCAGTGCTGAAGCACTTAGCTTCTCCACACCCAGCTCCCGAGACAGCTGAGACTGGCAGCCCAGGATGGATGAGCAATTTCATCCAATCGCAGACACATCCAGAAAAGGCAGTATTCATGCTATTCACAAATATCCACTGAAGTCAAGAGAACAAAAACTGCAGCTAAGTAACCTCAGGTCAGTATTAAAGCTGGCTTATTAGAGAGCTGTTGCCTAAAAGATCCTGGCAAAAGCTTCTGAGGCTGCTTTGACGACATTGAAGACAGGGATGGCAGCATAACAACAGCAAGCCAATATGATGAGGCAGATATGGGTGTTGAACTGACACTGTTTCTGATGGCAGATGCTCTCTGCAGAATGGTTTTTCTAAGCCAGAAATGCAGCCTAGAACTGCTGAGAGTATCAGCTTCATCTAACCTTACACTTTGCACATATCTGAGTTAGGAGATAGCTTTGACAGCTACGAGGAAAAGTGATACTCCTCCCCAGGACTATTCAGAACACTGAAATACAGAGCATGCTTCTATCATTGACTAGTGAGCCCAACTCTAAATACATGGAATTAAATTATATATGTGTCACCCTTGTAATTGAGAATGGATGATGACCACTGGCAAGACCATAATTTGGTAACTTTCATACCTTTGCAGCACAACAGGGGCTTGTCATTCCTATTCTGCTGCTTTGACTTCAGATTCAGACTAACATCGCTGACCTTACATGTCCTGGCATTGTCTGGTACGTCAAATATTGCTGTAGTTGTTCAAAAGAAGCAAATGAAAAGGTATCCCAGGTTTCTTCATTTTTCTTCCTGGTCTATATAGCTGTGACAGAGATAGAACTTTTTTTTTCCCTCAGAAAAATGCTAGTATACTAGTACCTTGTTCTTAGTCACCACACTCCTGCCTGAAGTGAATAAAATGTCTTTTCAAATATTTTATACTGAAGCAAGCAATCAATAGAGAACATAGCAACAATGACTAAACTCCCCCACACACCTTTTTTTTAAGCTGCTGAAAAATTACAAGCTATTAAGATGCTCCAGACACTTAGTTGAAATCGTACTTAGATTATCTCTTACCATGTTAGAATTATTTTTTGTGTCTGTGACAGAATAATAACTGTGAATAGAGAGAATTGCCATTGAAACTAAATTCTTAATGAGGAAAACCTCATACAGGCTAGGGTGATGACTGACTGAAAAGTGGTTTTCCATCAGACCTCCAAAGTGGACAGAAAGGGAAGATCAACGAATAATTGTCTACTATATTAATCACTGCATGTCCTAACACATGAGCAGTTTGGGATGCTAGTGAGCATTTCCACATAGTTTTATGGCAACTTATACTTTGCCTGCGATATGGCAGCAAGACTTAAGATTTTAAAATCAAATACGTGCACATGAAGGGAAAATACTGTTTTAAAGGTTACTTGTAAACAGCTGGTTTGATTTTTTTTCTCCGTATACTGTTTGAACACCGTTTTGAATAGGATGATCCAAAGAGGAGTGCTATAGAGAAAATCTTCTCTCAACATGAAAGCTTAAAGCCCACCCAAAATTTATAACAAAGTTGACACTGCTTGTATTACCTGCCTGAGGTACTGAGGCTTCTGCAGCATCTCCAGTGTAGGAATGCTCCTGTTTTGGGTGCCTGTTGAGTCACAAGAGAGAACAATCGCATAAATTAAGGCTAAGCTCTTTCCTAAGACCATATGATTTCTTAAACTCCACGCCTTCCTCTTCTAAGGTTTACAGTACCATCACAAGCTGTCACATGAAGATACATACCCATGCCAGCTCCACAGATACAAAGAGTAAACAATGTCCCATGAGCTATCACAAGAAGGCTGCAAAACAATCACAATTTTCATACCAATGTCTTTATGGCAACAACAGATGCTTCAGAATTGCCCTTCAGTTCCAAGATTAAAATTGTTAATTAAAATTGTTAATACACTCACCGTGTACTGCATGTGTATGGCAACAGAATTAAATTAAACTTTGATGGAAAAAAGACCAGTGAAGGCAGAGGATAAAAGTATGTATCACAGGTAACACAACCCAAAAGCCAAGACATGCATAAAAAGTCTGTGAAATAGAGCTTTGCCGGAGAGAGAGAGAACACCAGTTTATAAGGTGGTCTTTGAAGTGTGGGAGAAGCATCTCTGAAACTGTTCATGGTGTCTTTTGTGTTTCATAAGTTAGCTCAGTGAACAAACTGAAGTATTTAAGTAATGACCAACCTTATCTGCAAATTTTAAAAGTTTAACCTGTTCCTCCCATATGATCTCACTGAGAATTTCAAACAAATCCAGCTGTTTTCCCCTGAGGCTTTCTCTGAAACCATATTTGTGTCAGCAGAAAGACTTAGTCTCACTTAGCAAAAATATAAATATTCTCTGAGGTAGTGCTTTACTTTCTCACAAAGTTTCCATAGTTAATACAACTGTGGCATGTTACAATACCTCATCACCATCCCACAGAAAGTCCTAGTTCAATTTGTAAAATGAACCATAATAAAACTCCAATTTTAAAGAAATCAGTGGATTAAAACCTCTTCTTTCATATTGCTAATGATTTTATGTGTCTCCAGGGATGTCTGGATTTAGCAAATCTTCATAGGTTTAGTGACTTTCCAGTGGGTCTCCTCCACCATGTAGACGGCTCAGGACTAGCGTCATCCTCTGTTAGTATAAGATGAAGTTTACAGACGTACTTCAGAAAGCATTTTTAGTATTAGAGTGGCGGTATTCAATTATTTGAACTTCTTTCAGGGCTTAGTTGAGACACCCATGACAGAATTACTTTTTGTACCAAAAGAATTATTTAAAAATATTACATGATATTTCCTCCTCAATAATCTGCAAAAACAATGAAAAAATCTTTAGTGTTATATGTGAACAACCACATATCCTACAGACAGTTTTTCAAAGATGACACTAGTTTGCAGTACTCATGAAAAGTAACAACAAAAATGTTGAAGTTCACAAAGTTTTTGTCGCAGCAACAATGATCTAGTTGTCGTTGATGTCCACTTCTTTCTGATTTGGAAGCAAATACCTCAAACAGCAAAGAAAACATGTAAGAACCCCATAAAAGCATTGCACTTATATTTCAGGGAATATGGCCAAAGCAGATTCCCCTTTTGAGCTTCCTCCGTTCTGACAGAGGAGCTGTTTTGTTAGGTCAGTGGAAAGATCCCTTGCTTGGGAGGCACCTGGAGGGCTGAGGCTCTTCTGTTTCACTCCCTGTGGTGTTTTTCTGCCTACACTTTGTTCTTGCAAGTGGAAGCTGTGCACCTAGATGTGTGACAATAACAGCCCCTAGTGGAGCACAATTACTTCCACAGCAGCTTTTCACAAAACCTCTTCAGCAAACACTGCAGAATTTGCTTTACTTGGATGTGTATTTTTCTACAAATCCTGCTGGTGAATGAATACAACCACAAAGTTTCTTCATTTTTCATCCACTCTAACTAGATAACAGCTTCAACGTCCCGCTTCATCAAGTTTTTTTGTATTTTCCTCCATTTATCATTTCTAGACTTACCAATTATTTTACCATTACTCTTTTCCTGAAGTTAAAGTGAATATAGAGTTTTATTGCTTTTCTCATTATTCTGATTCATAAATAAAAACATTGTTTAGCATTTGTTCTTACTTGTGGTGGCACAGCACTACTACTTACTACCAGATATATTTAATATCTTCTGTTTTCCTGTGCCATCTTCGTGTATCTTGCTTGAAAGCAGGATTTTTGTGTTTCTCTCCCTCATGAAACTGTTTGCCAATGTCAAGTGATTTCCTGCCAATACGCAGGAACTTCATGTAAAGGCTACTATTATCACTGTTATGATGAAATTTGGCTACTCTGGGTGAGATGTTATGACAAGAGGCAGTCTCTTAGTGACTAAAACAATCTAACGCATGATAAGATCAACTCTGATATCATCTATTTCAAAGTACCTATTACAAAGTAAACACTGAAATAATACTATAGGTGTGAGCCATGTTGCAAAATGAAGGCCAATTTAACAATCCATAACAAATTTTAAAATAGAGAATACGATTACTAGTGAGATAAACATAACCTCATTGAGATGTTTTTCTTCACACAGAGGTCCATTATATAGCTGCTGCAACTAGAGTAGATGAGACTAAAAATCCAAAGACTCCACAGTTCTTGTTCATCACCTAAACTCTTCCAATTTCCTCAGTGAATCACAACTCTGAGATAATCTAAGTTTCTTTAGGAGCAAGGAGATTCAATGTTTAAAATCACTGTTCTTTTTGTTTGGGCAATGATTTACAGTGGTGGTTTTCCAGAGCCAAATATTTCATCATTAGGGAAATGACACTACAGCCTTGTACAAACCAGACCACCAACTTAATCAGTTCTCCAGTCACAATGGATCATTTTTAAGCTTTTTGATCCTTGCTAACTTTAAAATAAAATATATCTAGTACTAAGTTTGACCAACCCTTTTCATGTCTCTTCTCCCTACTCTTGAAAGGAGAATGCCATAAATACACAGGCTAACATACAGACATACAATAATATATCTTAGAAAAGAAGAGGATAAACTGGTTCATTTTCATAATTGGATGAATTGTGTAGTATGCATTCTGTGAGGAAGGACATATCATTCCTTGTTTTATCTTTATCTTTTAAACTAATTGCAAATAAGCCTCAAGTAAAAAGAAAAGTAAAACGTATGCTGAAATGTAGTTACCATGCCATCATGGTGCCTCCATTAGCATTATAACAACATCTGTATACCTATAAATCAGAAGGGAAACTGCAGAAAAGAACTAAGTATGATCAGTGTAAAATCAGAAGGAAAGGACTATCAGCTGAATAACAAGTTATTGAAAGACAGCATGCCTCTGAGATGACAAGTCCAGGAAATGCAGTAGTCAGTCTTTAGAGGTGCTGAAGGCCTATGAAAAGCCATTCTTGAGCGACCTCCAGAGGGGGCAAGTATGAAGAGATAGAAGTATTCTGGATAGACAAGAGATTTTTGTGCTGCAATGACTACATCTATTGATTTAATTTGAAACCTAGCATGTTTATTGAAAGATGCTTGGATACCAACACCAAGATTCACTCACCCCCTTGTGCTTATAGTTGTATTCCAAACTTCTAATACATCTGTAATATATGACATGGATAATTTATTTTTTTTTAATTTGTTAGACTATACATCAACTACAAAGCCCCCTCAGAGTTGTGCATTATATAGCAGGACCACTGTAACTCAAATGTTAAAAGCTAAGTATTGCAAAAACAAGTCACTGAGACAGGAAAGGCGTCAGATTTATGTGATGTTGTCCTAATCTCTGACTGCCAGCTGACTCGAAGGCTGATGTGTTAAATAGGCATTTTAGCATATTCTATTGACTGCCAGAATTTTGCATAAGTGGTAGTAGCGAAGAAGGACTACCAGCAGTGGACATTGCCTAGGCAACTGCTAAAATAAGCCTAACAAAAGGCAAAAATGGCAAGAGATTTCAGAATAACAAAGAACTATTCTTCTAAAATAAAAGACAGCAGTAGAGGCAGGCATATACATTTTTTAAATGACGGGAAAAAAAGGCAAAAATCCTTTCCACTGAGATTGTTAAGAAAAACCCCATTGCCTTCTAGAATGCCACTTCACCATGCACATTTATATGGATTTTGTTTCTACCTGGAGAATATTTTGATTGATCAAGGTTTTCTTGCTGAGATTAGGACTTCAGGGTTAGCTTCTGCTGCCAGTATCTTCTAGCTGAGAGGCAAAAATACCTGAGTTACATTTTTAAGCAAAAATATCAGGAGTGAGATAGTTTTTCAGAGATGTCAATTACAAAAGCAGATCACTGGCAAGTCTTCAGACCATCAGCTGGGTAAGACTGCTTCAGCACGCTGACCTAGAGTTGTGACAGACAATTTTCCCTGTTTTATGTTTTTTCAACCTAAGAGTGCTAGCCATTACCAGCTAAACATACATGCATCATGCCAGCAACAGAAAACTTGAGCTATGTGATTAAATTGTGGAAGACCACCTGGCTTTGTTTCTTCTAAAAAAATTAATCAATGGTCAGCTGGACAAGTGCTCTAAGAATCATGTTTATCCTCTGGACAGCTTTTTCCACACAATTATCTTTACCTCCAGGTGGTTAGGGCAAACCAACAACTGTAAATATTAACCAAAGAAGTGGTATTCAGAAACCACTGCGATGAAGAGAAAGGGTCTTATTTTCGTGTACTCTTTCCTCACAACCTGTATCTGCAAGCTTGATTTGTAAAGACTTTAAGCATGAAAATAAATATTTAATGACTGTCGGGTATATGCTACATATTAACAAAAAGTGCCCTTTTTCTGATAAAAATGACGGCCAGTTAAATAATGTAGTGTAACATAAAGCACAATACAACTGTGGTTAAGTTAATAAATGCACACAATGAGATTCTCATTTGGGAAAGAAAGATTGGAAAGTTTGTATGGCCTTACCAGTTTGACCATTTAAGTGGCTAACAACATATGTAGAAATCAATGTGCTTGTTCTGGTGGAGATTTTATCTAATGTCTTTTCTTCCCCAAAAGATGTATTTAATTAATATGTAACTTATCATGCTGGCAAAGTGCATAAAGATCTGAATTTAATATTAACGTGGTTTAGGTTAAATAAAATTAGGCACATTAGGCACATTAGGCACCTCACTACTGAGGTGATCAAAAAATACAGCAAGTGAATGAGTGTTACTTGGCAAACGTGCAATGAAACGCAGTGAAATGCAAAGACAGCTCTTGCCGTCAACAGAGTCTGTGGAAGACAGAGAAAGGTTTCTTCTTTCCAGTTTCTTCAGCTACCATAGAACAGTGAGCAGCTCCTAGAAAACTAAGGAGTTAAAAGAGCAGAATTACTTTTTCTGTTATGAATAATAAATTGAGACTAGGTATGAATAGTACTAGTTCTGATACTTTGAAGAACTTAGTAACTGTAGATCACTTAGATTCACAATAAGTCCCTTATTTTAACATGTAAACATCAAATGATAAGTTATTTCGCATGAAAAAAAAATGCAAAAATAGCTCTTGTACAATTTACTTAAATTCAGTCTTAACCAAAATAGACCCTGAGATAACAAGAAAATCCGAGTCACACATTTTAAAAAGTATTGCTTACTATTTCTAAACAAAATAAACTAGATCCAAGTGAAGAATCTAAACAAGATCACTCAAATCTATTTACTTAAATAATGTCCCTATAAGTGTTTTCTACTAGCTGGGAAAAGGGCATACCAAGCATAGTAAACTAACTGTGTTTAGTTGAAAATGAACTGGAAAAAAATAATAATGGCCAATAAGGATCAACTTTTCTTTTTTAAAAGATCATGTTTAAAATTGGAAGAAAAAATATTTAATTGTTAGTAGAAGAAGAAACAAGATGCAGGTAACACTGTCTGCCTTATCCACATTTTGAAGAGAGCTCCAAATACTCCCTCATTTAATGCTTTGCCTTTAGCTCCCTGACCCTGTTAGTCTTGCCCCATCGGGATCTGTTTTTTAAGTACAGTGTTTCTCATTTCTGTAATTTTTTTACGTAGCCATCTTGTCAAAGTGTCCACTGGTGAAGGATGGCCAGCTGCATATGTATTATTGCCCTTTTCGTATCTGTAATGACCTGTAATTTCTCTTATTCTCAGCTTTTTCACAGAGCCACAGGAAAGGGATGGCCGCCTGCATAGCTCACCATGATTTAGTTTATTTTAAATCTGTTTTCCTGGTAGCTGATTTAACTCTCAATCAAAACTGATAAGCAATCACTTCAATGCTTTACTCTAACCTGCATGTCTAGTTTATGATTTGTACCATATGCTGTTTAATTCCATTTTTATAGAATCACACCAGAAGACCTATAAATACCTTGTTTTCTGATGCATTCCCTACAGCATTTGAAAAAAATAGTATCACAGTTTGCTGTTAGGGTATCTGCTCCAAATTCTTCCCATTAATTCTGTGAATTTACAAAGCAGCTAGAGGCCTTGAACCAAATAGCATTTAAAATTCAGTAGGAACACTGATTTCGCTGACTTTTTGAAAGCAGACCTGCAAAAGCAACTGTGACACCGTACTCATATATTGAAGCTGTGAGTGACTTTGCATTCAGACACTCATCTGTGATGAATTCAGGTTCCCTTAAGTGGAACTGAATACACATTGGCAGCATTTTCTCCCTTAGTAGTCCAGTAATGGAGTCATACACAGCTCAGATGTATTTACCACAGACAGAAACCCTTAACTCACATGAATCAACTGATTCAAACTCACTGATCTCACTGATGCAAACAGTTTTGCACAGTCACAAGGCAGTGAGGCTACACACAGGGACTGCTCACGCAGTCATGGGTCAGCTGGTGCAGCACTCTTACTCACCCTGCTGTTGAGGAAGAAAGGCACTTCCACTGAAGCCAGGGGGGTTTGCAAGATGAGTGAAAGAAAAACAGCAGGATGTCAGGGCTGGGGCTCTGAGCAGGTTTCATTCTGAAATAGATGTTTACCCACGATTCTCACCACTTTCAAAATGCTGTGACACGGACCACTTGGTGATGATTCTAAGGTCTCCTCCTTTTCTTCTTCATTCCTCCTCCTGAACAGAGCAGTGTTTTACCTTGCAATTAATTTAATTGCTGCACTCACAAGGAAACATACAGCTCAACAAGGACTCAGCTGTATAATTTACAGAGCCAGTCCTAAGTAGGATGTGGGAGGCAATTAGACCACTACAGAGACATTTGAAGGAGCTGCATCTGTTCATTCATATCAGTTGTTTTTCCTGCCTATTCTTCTTCTGCTAGATAAGCATATATATACATAAACAAGATTTTCCCAGGTGCTGTTCCATCTCTAAAAACTTACACAACTGATCATATTTATATATGTACGAGTATGAGACAGAATGATTCTACCAACAACACTCATGATCTTGCAATGGATAGCCTAAGAACAGAGCCAACAATGGTTAGGAATAAGTTGGTTTAAAAGTTTCCTAGGTCAAGAGGAGACAGTAGTCGTTTATTAGGCTTCACAACTCTGCATAATTATTTGATTTGATAGCCCTTGGGGGAAAAAACAAAACTAAACAAAACAAACTGACCATTTGCTTGTCTTGTTCTTCTTTTACAACACTGCTCAAAAAGAATTTGACATAAGTGGATGTTGATGCTTCTCTGTTGCGAAAAGAAACAAAACAAACCAACAAACCAAAAGTCTGGATCTGTAGTTTGAAAAGGAGAGCTTTAGTTTGAATGGGTGAATAAAAAGATGGGTAAAAATTCCTTGGATGATCAGACTCGGAAGGTGGTGGTTAATGGGTCATATTCAGCCTGGAGGCAGGTAACAAGTTGGGTACCCCAAGGATCTGGGCTGCAAGCCATGCTGTTTAAGACCTCTATCAGTGACCTGAACAAGGCAAGGGGGTGCAATCACACCACATGTGAAGACGACACCAAGTTATGGGGACCAGTCAATACCCACAAGGGCTGGATTTCTGTCCAGAGAGGTCTGAGCAAGCGGGTGGAGTGGTCTGACATCAACCCCGGGAAATGCAGCCAGGACAAAAGCCCACGGAGCAGCTCCCGAGACCCAGCAGGTGGTGAGCTGAGCAGGGGCCAGCGACATACGGGGTAGAAACAGCAGACATAGGCTCAAGCAACAGAGGTTCAGACTGCAGGGAACGAAAAGTGTTTGCCTGCAAAGACAGCCAGGCAACGGAGCCAGAATACAGAGAGGTTATCCCACCTCCATCTCTGGAGATTTCCAAACCTCCACTGGGTAAATCCCTGAGCAAGCTCACCTGATCTCCCATCTGAGCCTGCTAGAGCAGAGTGTTGGTCTAGAGACCTCCTGGTGTCCCTTCCAGTTAAATTATCCTGTGATCCTATAACGCTTTCCTCATCATTAACAAACTATGTATTGAATGCACAAAAATCAAAGCTGTCACTTCCAACTATCAGACCTGAAACATCTTATTTTATATATGTCCTCAGCATAATTTAAAACAAGTTGTCTAGATTTCCTTACTCTGACTCTTCTTTTTCTTCCCCACATTCTACAACAGAATGAAAGAATTCTTCCAGACCCTGAGCAGCCACCTGGAAGGCTAAGAAGGCTAACTCATCCATAGCCTCTACATCCAACCACATTTACACAAAATGCAAGGCAAAAAATGAAACAGCAATATATTCTGTTCAGTTTCTTGTATCTCTGTCTTTTCAGTATCTGAGCATCACAGGTGAAGTACAAGCCAAGGCAGGACCCAAGGACACACTACACAGCTGCACTGCCGGTCCCCATACTTTTCTCTCTGAAACTGTTTTTTCGCATCCTTCACAGAATTTTCCAGCCTTCCACTCAAGGCTGAGTGCAGAAAAGCATGTCTCTTTCAACACTCATTTTCCATATGGATATAATTACATGTCACAATGCAGTCACTGATGCAAAGCAGCAACTTGATTAGAAGACATTATACGAAGCCACACTTCTGAATTGATGACTGTGGTACACTTAAGTATTTTATTAAGTATACTGTGTAGCTATCCATTTTCTCTGTGTCTTGTGTCTCTGGATGCCTGATCTCATTATGCTGTCTTCAAACTGTACTCTACATTTGTTTTGTTCATTTAAGCTGGCTTATAAAAATTCTTGATGAATAAAATGGAAAATATTTGTACCATTTACATCTCTATGGAGGTTTTGAACAACTCACACCAGAGGAATACAAATTCTGAGAGAACAAATCAGACCATGAGGTGTTACCTGATGAGATAAATCCTCTGAAAGAGAGTGAATTGATCCCTCTAGTAAAAATAAAATTAAAAAAATAAATAAAACAAAGCACATATTCATACATATTCAACATTTTATGTTTTCAAAGCAATACGTAGCAAAGTATTTATTTTCTCCAAATCACAAGTATTTCTTTATATGTTTACTTCTTTCTTTCCTTCGTGATATTTTTACATTCAGTTGTGATTTTTATGACTAGCACAGAATGAAATGAGACAAGAAAAGAAGATATAAAGGTACACGGCCAAATTCTCAATTAAAATGAGTTGGTGCAGCTTATATAATATAACAGTGAATGGCACCAGCTATGATCCAGCTCATGATGGACTATTTTCTGAAGAACAATGAACTATATTCAAGATTATGACTTCATTCACAGTAATCTTGTGCCCAACCCTCCAGTATCTATTAAAAAATGTCTTTCTGGAGTTCAGTAAACACTTTCATGGGTGCTGAGTAGAGAGCACAGCAGCAGACTCCACAGCACAGGTGAGAACTAAAACTAAACATCTCATGATCATTTCTTGCAATACAAAAAAACAGCCCTGCTGACAAAGATGAGGACGAGAAATACAAGCACCAGATATATTTCATCTTAATTCTCCCACAATCCTTATCCAGATCAATACTGCTAGCTGGCATCTATCTCTTCCATGGAATTCTCAGCACCCCTCACAAGGGAACAAACTAAGATGCAGGATGTAGTTTTATCAGGAAAAAATGTGTTTGCCCAGTGAGTGCCCAGGCTATCACTTTGATTTCACATATTCCCTGAAGTCCTCCTTCACGTACGAAGGCTCTGTCTGGGTTAGATAGTGAGCTGGAAAGGCTTCTTCCACTATTGATCTCACTCATACCAGTACTAGTATTCCTAGTATGCCACTTACTGGATTTTATCAGCCAAACAGTCTCCAACCACCTGTTTAAAAGTTGTTTGTACAGACACACAGATCTATGGGCGTATAGAGTCAAGGAGATAAGTTTCAATCGCTGGCACTCTTCTTCTGCGGGATGTGTACGCCAGTAACTCTTCAATCTGATCAAGAAAATCTGTAGATAGCATAGTCTTCATGGGACATCCTTACCTCCACGTGCACATGCATCCACTTGCATCTTTACCTCTTCACAGCATGTGCTGCTGCCTTGTTTCTTGGAGTAGATGCAGACCATATATTATGCAGTGGCATAATGTATGTAATTTGGCAAGTGTGTGCTTGGCTGATGTAGCTGCCAAGCCTCTATCCATCGTATTTGAAAAGACCTGTCAGTCAGGTGAAGCTCCGGTGACTAGAAAAAGGGAAATATCACTCCTATTTTTAAAAAGAGTAGGAAGAGAACTACAGACCAGTAAGCCTCACCTCTGTGCCTGGCAAGATCATGGAAAAAATCCCCCTGGAAGCAATATCAAGGCACATGCAGGACAAGGAGGGGATCCAGGACAGCCAGCATGGCTTCACCAAGGGCAAATTGTGCCTGACCAGTCTGGTGGCCTTCTGCGATGCAGTGACTGCACCATTTGACAGAGGAAGACTGACCGATGTCATCTACCTGGACTTCTGCAAGGCCTTCAACACGGTCCCATATGACATTCTAATCTACGAATTGGAGAGAGATGCACTTGATGGCTGGACCATTCAGTGGATAAGGAGTTGGCTTGAAGGTCACACCCAGAGAGTGGTGGTCAAGGGCTCTATGTCCAAGTGGAGGCCAGTGACAAGTGGTGTCCCTCAGGGGTCTGTCCTGGGACCGGTACTATTTAATATCTTTACCAACGACATAGACAGTGGGATCGAGTGCACCCTCAGCAAGTTAGCAGATGACACCAAGCTGAGTGGTGCAGTCACACAACAGACAGAAGGGATGTGATCCAGAGGGATCTTGACAGGCAGGAGAATTGGGCCCACGTGAAGGGAATGAGGTTCAGCAAGTCCAAGTGCAAGGTGCTGCACCTGGGCCAGGGCAATGCCAGCCAGGTCAAGGGAGGTGATTGTCCCCTTCTGCTCTGCCCTCATGAGGCCCCACCTGGAGTGCTGCGTCCAGGTCTGGGGCCCCCAGCACAGGAAGGATGTGGGGCTGTTAGAGCAAGTCCATAGGAGGGCCATGAAGATGACCAGAGGGCTGGAGCACCTCTCCTATGAAGAAAGGCTGAGAGAGCTGGGGATGTTCAGCCTGGAGAAGAGAGGACTCTGGGGTCACCTCATTGCAGCTTTTCAATATATAAAGGGGGCTTATAAAAAAGATGGAGAGCAACTTTTTGCTTGGTTTTAAACTAAAAGAGGGGAGATTTAGATTAAAAGTTAGGAGGAAATTCTTCAGTCAGAGGGTGGTGAGGCACTGGAAAGGTTGCCCAGAGAAGCTGCGGATGCCCCATCCCTGGAGGTGTTTAAGGTCACCTTGGACAAGGCCCTGAGCAGCCTGATCTAGTGAGTGACATCCCTGCCTATGGCAGTGGGGTTGGAATTAGATGAACTTTAAAGTCCCTTCCAACCTCAGCCATTCTGCGATTCTATGATTAGGCAGTACTAGATCTAACTAGTGACTGTCATTACTTTTACATTTTCCAGGTACTTCAAGGGCTTTGCTGCTGAGGGGCATTTCTCTGCAGTAATATGCTGTTCAATTACCCATTTCTCTGCAAGTTAGAATCAAAATATTCCATAAATAATTTTGGCTTAAACTGTAATCTTCAGAAGTCTCCAGAGCTACATGTGATGACAGAGTTCTTGATTTAACAGTGTAAGAATAATATACTGTTCTTTCATTTCCTGGTCTGGGGTAAAAACATGTATTTATCTGTATTCCAGCTGGGAGAGCAGCACTTCTGAAATATATTTTTTTGAAGTTCCTGTATTTTGTGTACTATCCCTACAGGGCCCAAGGATTTCTCTGAAAAACGTCTTCTGGCATACTAGAATATAAAAATGTTCTAAAAAATATGAATACTCAGATATCAATCAAGTACTACCACTTGCACTTTTCATAGGACCTGCTCTGGATAGAGGCGACAGAGTACTCTCCCCTTCCATCTCCAGCAGGACCATATAACTGCAACAGCTAGAAGACTCCAACTGTATTCACTCTATCCATTACTCCACAGGCCTCACAGCAGTTTTCCAAAGGCAGTAATTTTCTGATGAAGGAGCCATTACTCCTTAAGGAGCCATGTGCTCTTTGCACTACAGTTTCTGTGAATGGAAGAACCAACTTGGGAAATATCTGCAATGTACCTGCATTTTGAAAAACTCTATGTGAATGCTAGGGTAAACCCATGCTCTCAGGTGAAAAAAACAGTATTTCTTAGTGATAAAGACATCGTCTGTCCATATAATTTTTACTTAACTTTTTTGCTTTTTGTGAAGTACAAAAGCTAGTATAGCTCTTAAAACAAAACCAGAGTGAAAAGTGTCAGATTTATTTTCCCCAAAAAGATCTATCCCCACAAAGCACTCAACCTTTACGGAGTTTTTGGAGGAACCATGTTTCCTGGACTCCCTGAGTAGTGTAATGGCATCTGCTGCAGCATTACTGGAGTTTCTGCACCTCCACTTCTCAGGTAACAGGAGGAGGCAAGGACATGCAACGTCACGGCCCTGCTGGTGACAACCATGGTAAGAAGTCACCATTCCAGCAAGCAGATAATTGCAGCTGGGACGTGTGAAAAATATGGGAGGTGAGGCGGCAATGGGGTGATTCTTGCAGCAAACCTTCAGCTTTCTGCCAATCCGGGGAACTGTCTGAGCCCGGACCACAAGAGACATTAAATGCTCAACTGGCTGCTGTGAAACTCAATTTGTTCAACAGATGTCAGCCTGAAGGCTGCAGAGCAATTTAGGCAGCCAATTAAAAGCAAAAAGAAAGCCTTTCCCTCAAAGTTGACAGCTATTTGTAGAAACTCATATTTCACATGCTTCCTGAGCATATGAAATGGAAGCATTTCTGGATATTAAATTCTGACTTCCTACTGTTTCTATTCCCAAGGCAACAGACAGTAGATCAGCAAAGTGTAAATTTACATAATATCACTTTAAACACTAACATTGTTATTTTTGTTTGTTTCCTTAGCTTCTTCTCCTATACAAGCTGCTACCAGCAGACATAAGATGAAACTTACTTAGTTATATTTATCACAGTCAAAGCATTTTCATCTCTGCTTTTTAAGACCACAAGTTTTCCAATCTGCTCCTCCCAAGAACATGAATCAGGAGCTTCTCTTTCACATAGATTAGGGACAGCCTGCTTCTGACCCCTTGGAGCAACAGATACATGGGTTCTTTGGACTGCCAGTGATAAATTCACTGTCTGCAAAGCACGTGCAAACACCAAAAGTATGAGTAATACAGCCTGGCTATAAATGTGTTAAAATGTATAAAGCGACTCTATTGAGATTTCTAGGTTTCGTGGGGAGGCACTTGGCATAACCAAGTGTCCGAATCTTACCCAAAGGTGTCCCAATGTGGGGGAAGAGAGGCTCAGCCCATTGACTGATCCCAGAATTCAGAAAGTATCATTCATTACATGATGGTATCATCCCTAACATCCTCTGTCCCTTAAGCTAATTTATATTATTTTCTATCTTTTAGGTGGAGCTTGAGTGACTCTAGTCATTCATCTCTTTGTTACAATTGGTTTGAAATTTTCTCACTTTGCTTTTAGAAGTATTGACTAGAAAAAAATTAAAGTGCAAGCTCAGTGAGGTATGGTTACACTTTGGAGGTGGGTACCCTTTGGGATGGAGGTATGTTTTGATATTATCATGATATTATAACAGGCAAAGTTCACCAAAAGGACAGCATTTTGTCAAAACCATGACAGGCCGTTGGCTCGGGGGAGTAAATGTGCAGCTTATCAGTTCCAGTGTGCACAAGAACAATCAAGTTCCCATCTTATCACAGAGCCTGTCCACAGTGTCTCCACTCCACCCCACCCTCCGTACAGTTTCTCTCAGAGTCATCACTCCAAGTTCCCCCGGTGTGGCCAACATCTAAGGTTGGAGGCCTAGGGAACTTCTGCGGAGCGCAGCTACAATCCACCCTGGAAGCTTCTTCAATGCTGTACCTTTTCTGTAAAATATGAATATAAGCTTAATTTCCAAGCCACCTCAGGCAATTATTCAATAAGAGGGGAGGTGGTGAACTGCTTTGTAGTGCTGTTAAAAGGGTTAAACCACAGCAGTCTTTTTGGTGCCCAGCATAGGGCACAAAGGTTGAGATGACAGTGCTGAGTAGTGTGTGCAGTTTTCCGTGCCACAGTATAAGAAAGATATAAAACTGTTAGAAAGTGTCCAAAGGAGGGCAAAAAACATGGTAAAGGGTCTTGAGGGGAAGACATATTAGGAGTGGCTGAGGTCCCTGGGTTTGTTCAGCCCAGTGCGGAGCAGGCCGAGGGGAGGCCTCATGGCAGCCTGCAGCTCCCTCACGAGGGGAGCGCGGAGGGGCAGGCGCTGAGCTCTGCTCTCTGGGGACAGCGACAGGACCCGAGGGAACGGCATGGAGCTGGGACAGGGGAGGGTCAGGCTGGGGGTTAAGGAAAGGTTCTGCACCCAGAGGGTGATCGGGCACTGGGACAGGCTCCCCAAGGCAGTGGGCAGAGCACCGAGCTGCCAGAGATCAAGAAGTGTTTGGACAGTGCTCTCAGACACATGGTCTGTTTTTTTTAATTTATTATTTTATTTTTGGTGGTCCTTTGGGTACCCAAGAGTTGGACTCGACAATCCCTGTGGGTCCTTTCCAGTTTGCATTTCCTGTCATTCAGCCCCCCCCTCAGCGCCCCCCCCAGCGCCCGCCCCCCTCAGCGCCCCTCAGCCCGCCCCCAGCGCCGGCGCGGGCACGCGCCCCGCCGCACGTAGGCACGGCCGCGAGGGCAGACCGTAGGCGGCCGGCGGGGCGGGGCCTCCCCGCCAGCAGCCAATCAGAGGCGCGAGGCGCGGTTCCCGCGCGGCAGGGGCCGGGGCTCTACCTCAGCCCGCCCGCGCTGCCGCTGTGAGGCGAGCCCTGAGGGGATTCCTGAGGGGAAGGCGGGGCAATGCAGGGTTGTGTGCTCCTATAGCGCTATTATTTCGCTTTGAAATCTTACGAGGTTTAAAATAAGTTTAGAGCTCCTCGTTCCCTCACAGACTAAGCCCTGCTTTTTCTGGTTAAATTGGTGATTTACAGCATACCAGATTGAGATGGTTATGATGTTGGATGGTTGGCACACCCTTAAGCCAGTCATAACTAAAGTGGCTGTTAAGCGCTCTCCTACTCTGCAGCATTAATTCACAGTCAGTGCAAGTGATAGTCGTAATCCTATGGCTTAGTATTTAGCTGATGCATAGTTATATTGCTACAGAGAAGTCTTAGTAAACAATACATGTTAGTACCCAAAGCTGCACTTCTACTCCCTGTCCTCCTGCTGTTAGTATTAAGGTACAAATCTGTCCCTCCCTTCAAGTTCATTCCCTCTCACTTCACCCTCCCACACCAAGTCTTTTGGACTTGATGGAGGGTCCAGCAGGTTGTCTGGAGGTTTCCTCAGCATCCCCAAGGTTTTGATACACTGGTCTGCTTTCCCACTGTCTCTAGGCATCCATTTTCCTTCCACCAGAAGATTCCCCTCTGCTTCCTCTTACATCTGATTTTATGCCTTATTCCTTGTTTGTGTTGTGTATGTTTTTCTTTTCCTTTTCCTGAAACCAGCCTTTTGCTTTCTCTGCACTTCTTTTCACTGTCCTAACTGCTTTCAAGTAAGCAGCCAGCCCTTAATTACTTTTCCTCATTGCTCCCAATTCTGTTACATCCATACCCAAATTTGCTATTTCTGACACTGTTATTGAGGCAATTTTAGCCTAATACCATATCTACTGGCAACCTTGCATCCCAGGTCTCCCTTATGGCCTTACAATTCATGTTTGTTATGTTTCGTTTACATCATTCACTTTTTGGATAGACTTATCTTACTTTAGCCTTAATTCTGCTACCTAATTTTAATTTAGAACACGTACTCTTACCTAACAAACACCTGAGTACTCACAGCATATCTGCGTCTTTGTGTAGTTTTCATCTGACTCCTGGCTGCCATCAGAAGCATTGTTTAATCTAGAGCCCTGCTGTTCCATCAGGACCTCTTGCTCACAGCTAGCCCATATGATTAGCACTTGTAAAACTGACGGAGAGAAAAACAGCCTCCTCATATTTACAGGAATCAGCGAAAAGTTAGCAATTTAGATAGGTGAACTACATTCTTTTAATTAAAATCCACAAAAATTTCATAGAATCATTTCAGTTCTCATAATTATTGGCTAGGGGAGAGAATCTTTATTGCTGACGTTCACTTGAAGGGTTGTAAGGTTTTCTGTGAAATGCACACACAGCAAGAGGTATAGCTTAAAAGAAAAAAAAAAAAAGCCCAGCTTCTTTGGATTAAAATCAAGTGTCTTTGGAAGTGTCAAGGAAGCTATTCTTGTTGAACCTTAATTCCAACATCCTCTTCCAACACTTTGGTATAAGAACTTTTTAACCCATCTTCTATATTTGTTTTAGACAATTGAAGTGCTGAAAGCATCACAAAACAAGAAAGATGTTCACAGCTTTAAAGTATCACTCAACAGACTATTTATATGAGGTACAGTTTTACTATTTCTCTTAATATTTTGAAAGAAAAAGAGCAGTAATCAAAGAAAAGATTTAATAAACATTAAAAATGTAGAGAACTAACTTCTTAGAAATTGTGTTTTAGTGAGGTTGTTTTACTGCATTGTTACTGGAATAACAGTGAAGTGATTACAGTTTTTTAATAGAAAGTTAAAGTACAATTTTGCCAAAACTGAAAAGAATCAATTTTTTGATTGTCTGTTGCACTTACAGTTGTGTTTCCTAGCCAGTTTCCTGCTCGGATCTTTCTTTGGAGCACACACTGTGCTTTTAATGCATGAAATTAAATTAATTACCTTTTGGGGAGCTAATCCAGTTTTTCAGCTACTTTAATATGCATTAGGGTAATGCTACAAAACACTGTTTCCTTCTGATGGTAGGGAAGAGTATTTCTTTGTAATGTTTTAGATTAAATCTAAATTTCATGGAAAGCAGATGTTTTTGACATATGCAATGAATCTTTTGGCTATAAAAACATTGATCTGTAATGACATACAAGCATTATGAAGTGCTGTTTTCCTTCCTGTCTACATCCATGCGGTGTTACCAAGTGCTTATCAATTGGTGCAATGTCTTACCTAATTGAGTTTTTACTTATTTATGTTTTCAAAGAAAAGATATTTAAAGATTAACATTAAATTAAACATTTTAAACATTATTTAATTTAAATTAAACATAAAATTAAACATTTTAAAGATGTCTCCAGCAGAGTGGTGCTTTGCCTGGAGGGGATATTTCTAGTGTGTGAGAAGAATGAGGTAGCAAGACATGATGTCTTCAAGCGTTCAGGGAGAGTGCAAGTACGTACACAAGTAGTCCTTGCACATAGCTGGAGAAATGCAACCCAGAACTGGTCCGGGATACTATTTGTGGGTAAACTGAGATCCATATTATGAAATACCTTGCCCACATCCCTTTTCACAGAGTGCAGAAACTGTTCCATATAGTACCTCTGCATGTTCTTAGTGTTTTCTTAGGATGTAGCATCTGTCTTTCAATATTTGTCTGAAAACCTTCCCGCAGTAGTTCCATTCAGTTTGATCTTAAGGTGTTTCTGTGGTATATGTAACTATAAAAAGGAGGTATGTTAGCAAAACGTGTAAAGGACCATTGTGGAAAACAGAAGAATTAGATTCATGCCTTTTCTTGCCTGAATTTTGAGGAGTCAGGCAGTGCAGACAGCAGGACAAGTGAAAAGAGGTAGAAGATAAATGTTTAGTGACCTGCTGAATGGCTGCTAGCGCTTTCATACCACCAGAAAGGGTTAATGGTTGTGGTCATACTTTTTAAGGTATTAAGGATCTGACTGCGCAAGGGCTGTGATGTGTTAAAACTGCAGCTTCTTGTTCCACTCTTGTACTTAGCTTCTACCGCCCTCCTAGAGGGTACCTGATAGTTAAATGGACTTTTCAGACATCTGTTACATGAAGTGCAGTTGCCTAATGGTTCCAAGTTTAGGAAATGCTGGAATTTGATAGGAGTATCAAACTGATTGCTGCACATGTTTAGCTGAGCTGGGTGTGGAGTCCTGCTCTTAATATTCTTGTTGCACATTTTTATGAACCCCAGACGAGCTTTTTCCAACCGCCCAGTTTAAATATTTTTTTGAAGAAACAGGTAGTTTCTGGAAGGGGTCTCAGGCTGGGAGTTAGTAAAAGGTTCTCCACCGAGAGGGTGGTCAGGCACTGGGACAGGCTCCCCAGGGCAGTGGTCACAGCACCAGGCCTGCTGGAGCTGAATAAGCCTTTGGACAGTGCTGTCAGATGTAAGGTCTGGTTTTCGGGTGGTCCTGTTTGAGGCCTGGGTTTGGACTCAAGGATCCTTGTGTTTCTCTCCCAACTCGGGATATTCTGTGATTTTCAGTCATTACAGGCACAAGGGTTAGATTCCTCATGCTGCTGAGTTTTGTAGGTGTAATTACAAAGTAATTTAGCAGTTCAGCATTCTCTTGTGTCTTAAACTGACAGTATAGGCAAGCTGAATGGACCTATAAAAATGCACATAGTGTCTTTTGGTAAAACAGAAATTTACAGGGAACTTTACATTAAGAAATATGAATAAATACACATTGATTAAATTATATATCCGTTAATGCTGTCTTTTAAAAGCACTTTTGTATATTTAAGACAGGCAAGAAAAGCTAAGTAGTAGCAGAATCCATAAAGGGAACTAATTCAGGTTAACCTTTACACTCAGAACATTCATTTAACATATTCTGTAAAATGCACAGTTTGCATGTTACAAGGCCACCATCTGTGAAGATAGCCCTAGGATATACTTGTTGTACTTAACAAACATCAGTGAGTGAAAACAAACTTAATTATAGGCTGTTAAGTTAAAGTTATCCTCAGTAAAACTACACACTGGCCTTTACAATTTCCTTCTAATCCCCATCATTTTATTGCTTGCATTTACTTGTTTAGTAATTTCTACTTAAACTCCAGCAGCTGATTTTTCTATAATCTCAGAGTTCTTCGGAAGCTGTTGTGTCACAATCCTTATAGCTTGTTTTGGTGAAGAGGAAGGTTATCATCAGCTCTGTTCTGTGATCTGTGGCAGGAACTTCACTAGCTGTACTTTATTTGACAACAAAGGCAGTTTTAGCAGTAACTTCAATACAGATTATTCAAGATGGTGTATGGCCACTGGCATGTAGCATGTAGGACCAATTGTCTGGTTCTGTTTTCTTCATTCAGAATTAGTAGAGGAGATCCCTAAATTAACATCACCTTTTGCCTTAAGCAAAAGGGAATACACTGGATGAATATGGTTTTCATTGAATTTTTACAATAGCCTTCTAAAGAAAAGATAGTATAATGGCAGTGGGTTTTTGCCTTTTTGTTAAAATTAATTGCCATTAACAGTTCTGGGAATTGTAAGTATCCCACAGATGATTAAACTGAAAAGGAAAAAAGATTGGTAATGCTGACCTTTGACAGAAGTGACTTGAGTCTGTTCATGTTGCTTCCCAGGCCTCTTTTGTTTTGTTTTGTTTTTGTTTTGTTTTTCCACTTGCTCTTTAACTATGCAAAAAGGTTTCAGAAAGCGTGGCTGAGAGCACAGTTCTTCTGACAGTAATCCAAGTCAGTGAACTATCTTTAGTTTATCGTCTGAAACGTCTGACTGTACAAACTGTAACTGGCTTGGCAGCATATGCTGAAGTGGGTGGACATCTCTACGACTGAAGCAACACAGCTAAAGTCAGGCTGTGGACTTAGAAGTAGAGAGAAGCTTCTAGTCTCGCTCACGACACTCTACATGCTTCTATAGCTATTTGTCTTTTCCAATATGCCCTTATACCCCAGAATTTCGGACAAAACTTATTCGTAAACTATATACTTAATAAATTCAACCCCCTATATAAGAATTATTTTTCTCTGCTTCCTAAACTCACTGATTATTCTGGAACTCAGTGTTATTTATACAGTACTGCACGTGGGCATTTGTGACAAAAGAACTGTTGGGCGGTTTATTGAAGGTGGTCTGGAATGAAAAGTCACTGAAATTGCCATGTTGACCATTTAATTCTAGAATTCAGCTAATTACTGCCAAGTTCCCCTGTTATTTTTAATGAAGATAAAATGATTTGTCTAAGCCTTTTTTTACTTGATAATGGCACATGAAAACTGAGAGGCTTTAGAATACTTGAGCACTTACAACAGCAATAGTAGGAGTCACTGTAAATTGGTGCTAGTCAGCTTACACACATGTGCCTGTTCAGGAGGCCAATACAAGTGTGATGATAAGCACCCGTCACTGCACCAGATAAGTTTAGGTAAGTGTAGCTAAACTTATGCCAAGTTTTGCATGTGCAGAAGTGTAGATTAAAAGTTAAATATCAGGTCTGGTAAATGTTAATATCTTCTCTTAGTTTGGACTGTATGTCAGTTTTACCAAAAAAAAATAGAACTTAAATATAAAATATTATGTTTTAGTAGTAAACACTTGGATACAGTGGAACTAAAGAGCAAGTGCACCAAAAGAATAGAAGTATGTTTCATAATCTTACTGCGCGCCTTCTTTTTGTGCAGAGCATGGCAAGGCAGAAGTTTTCCATCTGTAGATTATCACTTTGCTTTCCTCCCTGTTTGCAACAACATGAAAAGAGTCATCTGACTGGACTCTTTGCTGATGATAAGTATAGGAAGCCATGGACTAGAGGTATGTTATACAATTTTTAGTTTAAATTCTCTGTGGATTAGAAAAAATCTTGTGTTTGGGCATAATATGATGAAGTCTGGTAGGAGGAAAATGTACTTCCAGACGTATCAGTATACCAGGTCACATAACATTTGAAGGTAGCATTCGTTAGTTGTCTAAGTAGGAACAGATGGGTATTGGATATTTATTTGTGTATGGTACCATAAATGAGGGTGATGTTTGTTTAGTTTGTGGAAATATCTGTAAAGCTGCTGAATTAATCAAATACAGTATAGCATGTCATGGGACAGGCTGTTATGGAAGAAAAATATTGCTTGTAGATAAGTAACTAAAATCTGATTGACTAGGAGAGGCTTGAAAGATGATGTTGAAATTTCAAGATACGGGAAAAGGTGGGGATTTCCAAGCACAGAGGGGGAAAGATTTATGATTATAGACTTAAGTACTTGCATCTTTCTGGCTTATTTTCATTTACTGTTGCTAATGAAAAATATTGTTTCTTCTGTGCATAGGAGCTATAATTTAGCCATTCCAATCTATATGTATAGATAAAAAAATAATATTTTGTGTGATTTTTTTCTCTGTTTATGTCTCAGTTACATCAACACAGAACACAATTGCTATTTCAGTGTTGGATCAATGGAAGAAAAGTTTATCTGTGGAGGATTTCCTGGAAAAGTCAGTAACCTTAACTTGCAAAGATATATGACTCCTTTGATATCATTCAGGGGCTTTGTGAATCATAAGCTAATGAGGATAATAGAATATGGAAATGTTTTCTAATGGTAGCAAGTGAGTAGTGCACTAAAGCTCTGTTAGCAGACAGCTTAAAGATATCTTTTTCGCTAAAAGCAGTACTATATTTTTATGGAGTTCTGTGCTTCCTTATCTCATTTTTATAATTGCTTTGTAACCTATTTCTGACATTGAAGAAAGTCCCTGAAGTCTACGCATGACCATGAAAGTAAACCACGAGTTTCCACACCCCTGCTTGAAGAAGGCAGGTATCTCATAAATGGAGATGGAGCTATCCAAAGAACACTATTTATAGACTTTTGAAAAGAAGCAAAAAGCAACAGGAAAAAATCCAGCTTATATCATACCAATAAAAGATAGAAGATAGAATAGAAATAGAGTTCATTTTAAAAACAGGTTTCCAACGTGGCATGTACAGCATACATGAGACATGAAAGAAAATAATTTTTCTGTGAAACGAGTAAATTGTGTATAGTTCTGCTCTCAAATGTTTTTCAATATGAAAGAAATAGAGAAATTACACTAGCGGTTTTACAGGCCAATCTACAATCTATGTTATCTTCAAGTCTGTAGAAAAATAAATAAAGAAAAAAAAAGGTGTGAAGAAAAGTTGTGGTTGCATAATTAAGCAATCATATATACAGACAAAATGCTAGCACCAGGCTTGCCAGTACCAGTGTCATTTTCTGTGATTTCACTATGTTACAGTCTTCAATTGTATTGCTACATACTATTTTTATTTTATTTTTTGTACGTAAACCTCTGCTTATTCACAGTACAGAAATGATCATGTTCACAGAATGTATCAGGGCTGTACATCGGTTTATGTGGTTGTCTATGCAATTCTGCCTCTGTTGCAGCAATGGAGAGGTGCTTTTTGTAGATGTGGTACTATCTGAAGAGGAAGTTCATAGTTTTTTAAAACAATAGTTACTACAAGAGAAGAAAACTAGAATAAAGAGCACATACATGGGGGGTTTTCTGGGAAAAAAAAAAAATCTTTACCCTTAATTTAAAAGGGCAGTTAACTGCCTTAGTGTTTATCTGTATAATCCTTCAGTCATTTGTTAATGATCATAAAAGACTGGATATTTTCCCAATAATGTAATTTCTCATGTAATTCATGGAGCTTGGTTAAAGAAATCAAATGCTGCCTAGGGAACTGATTCTATTTTTGCTGTTGCCAAAAACTCTGTGTGATTTTGGGCAAGGCACTCGAACCAGGAAGTCTGTAGTTACCCATTGAATGTGCTTCTCTTACTTTCTTGCAGACCTAAAGAAGATGATGGGTGCTCGTAAGATGGTTGGAGAGTACTAGTGCTTGAACAATGTAAAAATGCCAAATAGCTTCCAAGACTAGGGAGTTTAATATCTTAAATTGACAGCAAGTATGAGTGTCTTGGTCCTGTTCTAGAGAATTGAGCTTTTATTGCCATTTTTGTGGGAATCTCGTAAATATTAATTACTTTCTGTTTTTCTTACAATGCTATTAGAAATATCCAAAATAGCATAACTGTATTAATTTGGATTTTGTTAAAGGGCCTACAGCCATATGCTGAATAGCGAAGATAATAGCATTGAACAATTTTCATTATTCAGTCAGCCACTTCAGAAATGTTAGCACCATCAGTCAGGTCATTTATTGTTCAATCAATTCATATGGATAATGGAGCATTAACAGGGGCATATTTTAAATAGCAATTACAAATATTTTATCCAAATGTATAATTAGCATAGAACAACGACTTTCTGTTGTCAAATAATTTTGCTATTTGTTTGGTAATCTTTTTTCTCCCTGACAAAGAGCAGTAATACTGAAATTGGCGTGAAAAGTGACAGGAAAACGAAATGGTTTTGTTTCTTCATTTATCCCGTATTTCACCTCCTGCAGTTTCTACTATGCTTGCAATTTCTGCATGACGTGTGAAACATGAATATACTTTTAACGCATCAGATTTTTGGTCATAAGTGTTATGACATCAATAGGTTTGATGATTTATTTTTCAAACATTACCCTTTGTTCAATTCCACGCTGAGGGTAAATTTAAAGGGCTTTTTCTTGTGGAAGTTTTAAAACTAATTTGAGAGTAGAGAGGTTGAACTTTGGATTTATATTTCAGTAGTGGTAATAACTTGTAATTTCCAATCTTTCTCACCAAATACAGTGACTGTCAAAGTTCTTAGAGTATCTTTCTGAGTGCCATCGATTCACTTGGGAAGAAGGGAAGTTATGAAAGTGTTCTTACAGCAGCTCAAGTATCAGATTTTTTTTTCTTCTTTTTAGGAAACCTATCACTTCTCTGGAGTTCCATAGTAATAACGAATTGATAGAAGTTATTCCAAGTTCAAATCCCTTCTCTCAGACTGACACAGAAGAACTTTATTTACTCAAGGAGAATATCTGTACGGAAGAATCAACTCAAGACAAATATTTGAAGGCTGACTGTGCCTCTGAACTTAAAGAACAATGGCAAGGTAAAGTGTTTAATTCGCTGTCTTATAACTGTTTACAGAGTAAGCCTGTTAACTTCTAAAAGTTTTTTGTGTGTTTTGCATTTTGTTCATTTGAAGAGATCATTTGAGTGATCACATTCTTTGCCATTTAATAGAGATTTATTTGCTGGAGAAGCAGGGCTTAACAGTTCAAGATAGATACAAGCCAAAAGAAGTTTCAGGCCGATCAAGCATATGGCAAAAGTTGTACCAAAAGCATCACAACAAACAGATCCTGTTAGGCATTGGTCAAAATGCTAACAATCCTTTGTACTTCAATAAAATTATATTCGTGAGGCATGTTCTTTTGCCATAGCAAGAAGAGAAAGAAGTAAGCAGTTTCTGCTTTATTGCTTGGATGAAGGTATTTTAAACTGGATAGTGTTCCTTAGTGTTTTTGACTATTTTCTGGTTGGTAGTGCCCAAATAGATACACTATGAACTATCCGGGTTTATTTTACATAGTTTGTCCACCACTAATTAGATTTGTTTAGGAAAAGAAAGTAACTTAATCAATTACTAAGGCCTTTGCTCCACAGTGGCACAGAGGATGCAAGTGGTTCTTAATGCAATATTGTACAAGATAACATTTACTTTGAACACAGTGTCAATAATGAATCTGTATTGCAGTTAATAATTGAAACTAATCTTAGTTCATCTCATTAAGCAATTACCTGATTTTTTTTTCAGAGCTAGGTGGTATCTTACAAAATATTTTAATAATTAATAAAGCTGTCTATATATGTGTTTACAAAGAGAATAAAAAGAGTTCAGATGCTTTCCCATGTCTTAGCTCTTGCTTTTTAGAAACAACCTCAAAAGAGCTAAATTTCCATGGACTGAAAGAAAAAAATAATAAAATTCATAAGACTTTTTTTTTCTTTGAAGTTACAGATAATTATTGTGTTTAAGAAAAAGTAGGCAAAATAAAGAGAGTAGATTTTCCTTTTATAGGAGAACATCAAGCTATTCGCTATTCTGTTGACAGGTTTATTAAATTAACAGATCAATAATAATCTATCAGTGTAACCACTGCATTACCGCAACCCATTTTTCTAACTTACTGTTGCATTAAAGAAGGAAATGGTAGCAAAAGGCTCATCTTTGTGGGAAATGTTTATTCTAACATTTTTTAAAGCCATGATTTTGAAAGGTTTCAAAGTTATTTTGGGTCACTGAGAACCTGTTAGTTAATGCTAACTAGTCTGCTGACAGCATAAAACTAGCTAATTATCAGTAAAGGCATGAAGTTATATACAGTGAATACCAAAACATAGGAATTTACTGATAGGTAAAAGTTATTAGAAGTGGAATATTATGAGTGATGTGACATACCTTTTTGACAACGTGTAATGAAAAAAGAGGATAATATCAAATTAAGAAAGAACATGATACAGAATTTGAAATGATAATTTAAAATATGTATTTCCAAGAGATAGTATTTTAATTCAAAATATCTTGTTTTATTAGTGCAAGGTGGTATTTTTTTCTACCAGCCCGTGCATATTAAAGTGTTTCATAGTTATTCCTGTTAATGTTTAATTCAAAATAAATTGAGGTCCATAGTTTCATCTTTCTTGAAATCATAATCATTTATATTTTTGTCTGTTTCTTTTTTCAAGAAATTTATCATTGTTGCAGAACTAGAGAATCCACGCTTACATTTAGATGTCTATGAAGAGACTGCTTCATTACTGCGTTTTGGAATATATGAACCTGTCCAAAATTTCTCTGAATTAAGTTACTCAGCCAAAACCTACCTTAAAAATTCCTTTATAATATTTGATAGTGCAAACGAGAATGAAAAGAATGTAGCTTTTCTTTTTAACAGGTGTTACATAAAACAAAAGAAAAAAAAAGCTAAAGAAAACCAAAGCTTATCAGGTGAACCAATGGAAATCTAGACTGGGTTCCATATAAAACTTAAAAATCCTAAAATATTTAAACTGAGAAATAGTTATTGTTTTGCTAGTATTTATAGCATTTGGACAGCTGCTTCACAGTTCTGTTTATTCTGATCATTGTAATTATTTTTATACTGTTTGACAATGTATTTTTTCTTTTTTTTTTTCTTCAGATTTATATGTTGGAGATGAACTTATTTTTGTTGATAATCTTGAAAACTATCATAAAAAACTTCCACATTCATCTGCACTTCTGGACAGACTAAAATTTTTTTTAGTGAGAGATCCTCTTTTAGATTCTGAAGGACAGAATTTAAGAGAAGAGAACATTTTTAGGTATCTACAAATTATATAATATTAAACATAACTAACAGCTTGTGAGTTAGCAGTTTAACACCTCATATGCTTTTTAACTAATTTAACAATTAACGACTTCAGCTTTTCTTCTTTCATAGGAAAAAATGAATAGGATAGCATTTATATGTACTATTTAAGAAAAGTGAATAAATGAAATAGTCATTTTTATATTCTGCAAGTATTAAATATGCTCAGAATTTTAGTTTTGGAATGCTGAAAAAATGTCTGTCTTTAGGAGACCTGGTACTCACTGACTGATTTCCTGTCAGTAAAATGGCACTAAATTTACTTGGGCCAGAATTTTACACATGCTTCTATGTTCGTTTTTCTCCTCCTCTCTGTTGTACGGTCAGTAAATCCATTCTTTTAGCCCACTGTTCTTCAGGGTCAAATATTAATTATTTTGCTGTCTTTCCTTATTTTCATATTGTCGGTTTGATTGAATTTAATTGAATGGTGTCTTACATCAGGGATTTGAACAAAATGGATCATCAAAATATATGTTATATTCAGAATGTACCCAGTATTTTGTAATACATTAATCTGTGTATAGATATTCATAAAGTCTGGCTAAATTTTCTGCTGATTTACGTCATGTCTGGATGACTTGTATAACTTCCTTTGCACTTGACAGGGTTGCATGATTCACAAGCAAGGCAAAACAGAATTCAAATGACTTAACTGTACCTACATAATAATAGAACAAGGAGGACTGTGATTATTTTCCTGTTTTTCTTTTCAAACATGAGCTTTGATCTTCCAATGAGTTCTGATCATAAGACTATGTGCACATGTAGAGTTTTGTAAATGTCATAGAATCATATAGGTTGGAAAAGACCTCTAAGATAATCTAGTCTAACCTTTATATATATATCCTACAAAGAGAACATGATTCAAATTCCGCAATAACTTTTAAGAAATACCAATCAATGTGAGAAAAAATGCTAGTGTGAACCGTGACAGAAATAGATGTGATCTGCTGATGTGCAGCCAGCAAAGCCAGCAGACTTCTTATGGTGGGAGCCTAAATCACCTAGCAGAGCACACAGGGAGATGCATATACATAAAGGGATACAATTAGACAAACTGCTGTTGAATATAAAGTCTTAGATTTCAGTCTTAGATTTGAAGTAATCACTTGCTTTGTTTTCTGATCTTCTAAAGGGAACTCTTGACTTTTCCAAATGAAATGGAGATGCAGGAGAGTAAAAAAGAATTGCAGGCAATTAAAGAGACCTTCTGTACAATAACTTTAAAAGATAAAGAGGTATCATGATGTTGTTTCTTGCCAATTATTGTGTTAGTGGTCAGCTTGTGTGTTCATCTGCAAGTCATTTCACTAATTTTTTTTTCATACTTGCTAAATATTTGAACCTTACCTATTTCTGAGATTAGAAAAACACTAGTATTATTTGTATATTTTTAACTTTTGAATACCATTGTTAAGAATCTCCACTCTAATCATCTGTTTCTACTGGAACCTGATGTCTTGATAGTTTTATGTAGGCAATGCTACACTAAGAATAAAAAGGAACCAGAATAGAATGCCACAATATGCCCATAGAAAATGGTAAGTTCTAATATGTGTTTTGGGATTCGGCTTCTTTTTTTCAAAAAAAAAATTTTTTTTCTCCATTTTACAACATTCTATCAAAATAATCTTTCAATTAAATAAATGAGGATTTTACTTGATTTGTAACTGTAAGTTTAGATCTACTCTTCTTATTCCACTGGCTCATTTTGAAATTCTGTATGCTATCATTCTTCTGTATATTGAGCAAAGCTTTGTGTATGCTGTATACATGTCATATGACTTCCTTCCTGAAAGCTCTTAGATCAGGCTAGAATTAATTTAATTTAATTAACTATTTCAAGATTTTTAAAAAGTTTAGACTGTACAATAATATCAAAAGAAACTTAAAATTTACTTAGCATTTTATGGTGATTAATATTTTTCAGTATTTCATGTTGCCTGTTCAGTTAGAATTCTGCAAAAACAGCAACAGCAGATCAGATTCCATTAAGACTCCATCGTATTTGGAACTGAAAGAGCTGTTAAATGTAGCTCCAGAAACTATGGCTGATGAAGACATGTGTGAAGAGGTGATCAAAGAAGGTGAGCGCTGGTTTTCGTATATGCTTGACCCAATTTTCCTATTGTTTTCACAAATTTAACACAATATAGCTCTTTTACCATCAGTTCACTTAGAATTTATTTATTAATTTATTTTAATTTATTTATTAGAGTGTATCAGATGAGAATTTTGATACATGAAATCATGAACTGTGCTATATGCATATTTCAAAGTATTAGAAATGTCTCCTCAAATAGCCAAGGGGAAATGACCTATTTGCCCTTAGGTTCAATCATCGGTTACGTGGCAATCTTGGAAATAAATGTAACATGAGCCATGATATCTGTTCCTCCATTATTATGGTAATTTAGTGTTAAGTTTTATTATCTGTAACTAAATTTGATTTCAGAGACATCCCCAAGAGATTATATGTAGTATGTTCATTCCATATACATTCTTTGTATTACGTAGTAATTGAATGTGCAAAAGCAGATTTCTGGAAAAAAAAAAGGGTTAAATATGCCCATGGCCAACAGAAATATTCTAAATAGCAGTAGTAACTTCTCCAAAGGAATTTAATAAAAGTTACCAAATTCTTTTACACTGCAGATAAGTACAACTTTAAAGACAGTTATTAGCCTGGGTTGATGCCTGTGGAAGTATTCTGTATAGCTAAGAGAAGACAGTGCCTGATACTTTTAATTTTGATTAGGAAAAAAAAAAAAAGTTTGCATTGTTTTTGGCAAACAAGTGAGGAAAACTACTTCTTTGTTGGGGCAAAAAGTTAAGAGTAATCTTAACTTAAAGAGTAAAGCTTAAAAAATTACTTGTATATTTAACATGGACAGTTCCATGTTCATTCCTCTGATACATACAGTACATCACAACATATATGCCATGTTTATAGTACCAAGCTGAATGACACAGCCTCCACTACAGAGATCTGAGGATGTTGTACATAACTGTCGGTCTATTCTTTTTTATTCTGTTTTAGTGCTCTTTAGTTGCAAGAGAACCTACATACAAAGACACTTAGTAAACTACATTGATGCTACCTGCTTGTTCCAGACATCATATCACTGTGGTCATAAGAATGTTGAGTAGTTCAGATGCTGACTACCCTACCCTGCAATTCTTTTTGTCACCTTTAAGGGACAAGACTGGGCACAGCTCTGATCAGTCACATTTGGTGTTACTAAGCATAACTTTAATTTTTCATAATGATAAATTTTGGAGATCCACTAAGTATTTTTTTTAATTGCTTTGACAATAAAAAGAAATAAATTGTTTATTTATGGCACATTTTAAAATCTATTTTCAGATCTTAAAGCAGAAATTTCAAACAAAATTGAAGTTTCCAAATACTGTCCCATACCAGGAGAGCTTTGCTCCAGTAACAGCACAAGTATGTTGGAATCCTGCGAGTCAGGTAGGAGGACCTACACCCGGTGCTGATACTTAAAATAATTTTTTAAGCGATTGTCTGCATATTCTGTTCTTCACACTTCGTATCAGCTCAAAGTGTCTGTGTTAGGGTGGTTTTGTCTTGAGCTTTTGCGTTGTTCCACCTAAACAAAGTTGTATCTAGTTTCCATCTGGAGACTTTTTCCTTGCAGGATTAACTTTAATCTGAACCTATTCAGCTAGCTGCCTGCTCTTTACTTCTAATGCTTCCGATATGCAGGAGGAGCTTAAGCGCAGTAGGTTTGAGCAGCTTGGGACTCACCTGTATAGAGAAGTAACAAGTTGGCCATGGGCATGTCTAGGATCTTGTCCATTCTTTCAGTGTAGATGAGTGCTCAAACCATCTTGAACTGTTTTTACAATAACGTAAGAGCATTAATCTTTGTTTCCAGTTTGCTGGCGTAGCTCCGCTATTGGATCAGGCAAGATTCAGTCACCGGGGCACAAGCAGCTTCTATATCTGTAGGTTAGAGACCTGCAAAACTGGATGTGCATTGCTAACACTCTTTTCTAATGGAAGTTAATGCAGGCATCACGTGTCAAATTTCAACAAAGATACCTTGCAGTCTTCTCCTCCTTCTTAATTTTGATATTTATGAGTTACCAGAAGTGTCATATCTTTGCCTGGACTCAGAGAATAAACAGTAATAAAATAATGGCATTTTTGATAAACGTTTCATTGTTTACCTACCTTTCCTGCTAGCTATGGAGTTTGCTTATTGACAAAGGAGCTGAGGCACAAGAGAAATCAGTCTTTTTTGTTTTTAAGAGGGGAATGGCACCTTTAGTGCAGGCAGAGTTTAGCTGATGTAGTAGGTCAGAACAGTCCAGTCTCAAAGGCAAAATAACTAGATGAAAATAAATATGAGAAGTATTTCTAAAAGAGAAATAATTGTTCTTTTTAGTTGTGGAAGGAATTTTTCCATCCTGAGATCAGCTCCTGTTCTGTTCAAATAAAAATGCTAAATTTTTCTCACCACAAAAATTAAAATAAAATAAAATTAAATTAAATTAAAATAAAATAAAATGTGAAACTGCAGCTGAAGTTCACTAAGCATCTTTTGTTTCTAAGTAAATGGGAAAGAAATTACATTGATTGGAAGTCTGTTTCTTTCTTTTGTAGCAGCTGTAGTTTCTTTTGTTTTTTGATGTGTAGTATATATTATTTGGCTTACTAACACTGTCTTGTATCCTTCCTGCCATACAATCTGCTTGTTAAGTTGGCAAGGAGCAGCTGTAAGCAGCTGGGCAGGTAGCTAATTCACAGCCTGCTGTGTGCCAGTTGGCCGAACAATGTGCATATGGTCATTGCAGCTGCTTACTGCCTTTTGGAATGAGTAAGGAATTTGTTACAAGTGTGTTTTTTTTTTCCTTATGGGAGCACTAATTTACTTCAATTTTTTCTGGCTGTTAGTTTTCCCAGAACATAGAGGAAAAGTTTATTTGTGACCTTTACTTTGTGGTCAAACATAACTAGCAATATTATTAGAAGAATGCCAGAGAGGCAATCATGTAAATATATAAATATCAAGGCAATCGTGTAAACTCCCAATTTTTATCGAATGACAGCAAAAATCCACCAATTCACGATTTCCATATTAGATTTTAATCAAAAGATACAATCCATTAAAATATCCACATTTAATATGATTAGCAGTAAAAGGGTTAATGAAAGTGACTTGCGGGTACTTGTAACGTGCCAGATAATACTGTGTTTTAAAAATGGTGTTGTGATTCATTTCAGTGGTCACACCTATAAATTACAATGAGGACTAATTCTACATGAAAGAGTAATTGCATCTTCAAAACCTTGAACTGTTTCTAAATGTCCTGGGTCTATTCAGCTGCATGTGCGCTGTTACAGCCACCACAAGGCTGTCTGAAGTATCTCTACCACCTAAGTAGCTTAGTGGGAACTAGCTAAGGATGCCAACAATGGTCATTGCTTAATACAAAACCTTATCTGCAATACCTGGTGATTTAATCATAAAAATCGTATTACATGGGAAGAGTAAGTAGTCAGAATTACATCACAGAAGGAGTAAAGAAATGAAATCTACATATTATTATCCCCAAACTGTCAGGAAATTAGATGTGAAGTATGTCAGTTTGGTTTTTATTGCTGAAGTAGTAAATTGTCCCATTAAAATATTTTGGATTGTAATGCAATCTTTGCTAGTGTAAAATTTCTGAGTATGTGTGTTTCATTCACATGTAGCTTTGTGAACTGTACTGGATTTTTGTTTGTTTTGGGTGGGGCTTTATGCATTTTCTAGCTACACACGTTTCATATCTGCAAGACGAAATGGAAATACCTTTAACTCCTCTGTGCAGACAACAAAGATCACAGGTGAACTGTATGTGTGTAGGACTTCAAGAAGAACCTATTACTCTTTCTGGTAACAGGTAATGAAAACTTTGTAGTGATAAATCTTGTCATAGATCCTCTAAATCATACATCCTCAAAATCAGTGCAAAAATAGCTTTAGTCTATTTGTGAATTGGTAGTCATGTGCTTTGAGACAGCTGCTTATATTTTCTGTTTTGTCTTAAAGAGTAAACAGAGCGAAGGATCCATATATTATGTCCAAAGAAGGGCAACAAAGCTGGTGAAAGGTCTAGAGAACAAGCCTTAGGAGGAGCAGCTGAGGGAGCTGGGGTTTTTTGGCCTGGAGAAAAGGAGGCTCAGGGAAGACCTCATTGTACTTTACTACTGCCTTAAAGGAGGTTGTAGTGAGGTGGGGGATTGGACTCTTCCCCCAAGCATCAAGCGATAAGATGAGGGGAAATGGCCTCAGGTTGCACCAGGGGAGGTTCAGGTTGGATATGAGTAGAAATTTCCTTACTGAAAGGGTTGTGCAGCATTGGAACAGGCTGCCCGGGGAAGTGCTTGAGTCACCATCCCTGGAGGTCTTCAAGAAATGTGTAGATGTGGAGCTTAGCAGCAGGGTTTAGTGGTAGACTTGTCAGTGCTAGGTTAAAGGTTGGGCTAGATGATCTTCGAGGTCTTTTCCAACCTGAATGAGTCTATGACTCTCTATTTGTGGCCTTTTTCAGAGAGCTTTAAAGAGGAAACCACAGTTTCTGTTGTAGACATCTTTCTCCTGGGATACTTAATAGCCTGAAAATCCAATCTCATTTTTGGAATAGGCAACAGTTTATATTTAGCAAGTATGTGTGGGTGTTGATATGTATATTTATACAAATAGTAAGTATATATGTTTATTAAGTATCACCTATGTAAATCTCCAGAAGAGATTCTAGAGGAAGTAAGAAAGTATTGTCTTTGTTCTGGGGATACCCCCCAACAAAGGAATTTCATGCTGACATAGAATCAGGGTTGCTTCATCCTTTCCTTCTCATCTCGTTTGCAAGACTAGCATATTTTTTTAATCTCACTGCCTCTCTTGCATACACAGGAAGTATTTAAATACTTTTCTGGGGAGGGAATCACAGTCTAGAGAGTATTCTTGTTCAGTGCCACTTAGTACATGAAGCAGTCTTGATGGTTCTCTCACTCCCTCCTCCTTAGAGTGGTGTTGCATTAAGTGACCTTGTATATGCACAAGAAAAAAATACAGTGAATGAGTGAATGAATGAATGAACATGAAATTTGGAGAGAAGGTAGATCTTTAAAAACTTTTCTATAAATCAAATAGTTTCAGAACTCAACAGATAATGCTGTTAAACTAAACCCTCAAGTCTTGTTTTATGTTCTTAGCATTTTTATTACAGAGTCCTCTAGGGAATACTTAGAATGCCTGGTATGGCAATCAGAGAAATACTGGGACAATGTGAGCTCTCTTTTGCTTGTCGGTAAGGACATACTGAATTTCTAATTGATGTTGAAGAGTTCCACGTATATATGGAGAAAATACAGTGAAAAAGATAATGTTTCCTTACAGAGCACATCTTTTGAGCCTCTGGAGTTTACCCTGTTAATGTAACTCTGCTTTGGTTTATTTGATTTTTTTAATCTTTTTTTAGAACATGTAAAAAATTACATAGAATTACATGTGGCAACATAAAAGTTAGTATTTTATCTTCTATGGAGATAATTTGAATGAAGTAGGAGTTTTATTTCATTATAAAAATGAAATATTTAAATAATAGAATATAAATAATAATAAAGTAATGAAATATTTAAATAATAAAATAAATGGAATATTTTTATATAAATTTTAAAAGCTATTAATTATATTTAATGAAGGTAGTAATTTAATATAGTAATAAAATTTGTTGAAGTAACTCTTTTCTTGGTGCTGTTTTTCCTTAAATAATGTTTCAAAATGTGTATCAAGCAATAGAAGAATACTGTTAATGTAAAATAATGTTATAATTTGACCAGAGTAGAGTTCGTGTTAGGGGGCAAAACACACATAACCAAAATAAGCTGCAGGTGATTTCTGACAGCATCAGATTACTCGTTACCACTGCTCTTTCATTTCTTTTACTTTTCTTTATTTTGCAAGTCTCAGGATTGAGCAAAAACCTGTTATGTTGTCCAGTTCATTTATACATTCATTTTTGGTTGACAGTTATTTACAGTGGGCTCATTAGTATTTAATCTCATTATTTTTTCCTGTTAAGGATTATATTACATCTTTGTAAGCATGTAAGACAGGTAAATTCACATATAATTGGGTCATCTGTAACTTTAGTGATGTAGCTACACATTAATAGAGCTGAACAAATTTACACCCCCCCGAACATTTAAAAAGCACACTTGCTCTTACAGTTCTAGCTACTTTGCTTTTAAGCCTATCAATGGATACTGTGTTGCAAATTAAAATATAAGCAAGGGGTATGTGTAGTAGGTCATGAGTTCCTGGGATTTTTCTTTTCCGAAGTGACATTCTGTTTTCATGTTTCTAAATTATTAATATTACTTGTTGATTTCTGCTTTTGTAGAGCATCAGACCTTTAAACTTGCATATCAGCATCATTCGCTCACGGAACTGAAGAAAGTGCTATCAATTGATATAGAAGCACCGATGCTTATCTCACTAGAGGAGGACTGGTGGATTCATATGGGATTAAGTCCAGCCTGTGTTGATACGTTGGAGCAATTAAATATGGATTCCAGTAATACAAACAGTTTGCTTCCTACAGAAGTAGAAGCATTCACACAATTTAAATCATATCAACTAGAAAGTAAGTATCTTCCTTAAAAAAAGAAAATGGTAAAAAGGCAAAGATAGGTACTTTAACAGAGAATCACTCAGGGACAGTTACATACCTCCATCAGGGAAGGAAATGGAAGATTTCTTGTTTTAAAGAACAAAATATTTTGCACTATGAAGCAGAAAAATGACTATAGTATAGATGTACTTGCACAAACTCTCAGTAACAAGTTTTTAACTACACAGTTATTTTTTCTAATAATGTGCAAATGAAAAGTAGCCTTTACCAGCAATAGTACTTTTTAATAAAATAGTTTAATAGAGGAGAATTTCTTTGGAAATAGTAATTTTGGACTGGATTATTTTGGTAAAGCAGACATATAATCCTTTCTGCACAAGGTCAGTGGGAGGGTATGTTACAGTGAAAATTCTTTTTTGTGATGTTATTCAGAAAACTTTTTTTAGTCTGACTATGGCTTCAAACATGCTGCTGATAAATATTAGAATTTCTAACAGAGCATACTTAGATGCATACTTAGAATCAAACAGAAAATGCAAAAAGTTATTTAGAATTATGTATATAACCATGGCCTGACTTCAGGGCTGTCAGTGTGGTTGTAGAACACCAAGGAATGCTAGAAACATAACATGTTGTGATACAAATAGGCACAACTCATGAAAAAATGTTGTCACTTAACTTCTTTTTAGATATTGGAAAGTATTTAGTTACTGTGTTTAACGTAGATGTGCTGCAGCAATGCAAAAATTACAGTTCTAGTGAAGCACTTCTTTCAGAAGGTGGTAATTGCCTGCTTTATTTCTTGTTTTCCTCTTATAAAGAAATCTGTTAAGCTTTTGATCTTTTTTCCTAATCAAATGTGTTGCGTCCCACTTTTTAGAAATCTAACACCAAGAAGCACCATGCAAATGATCATAACTTAATAAGACAGTAGCACGGCCTTCTGTTTCTCAGCGTTATACCTTTTGAGTAAAGATTAATCAGTACAGATTTCCTAAAATCAGATTCTAACAATCTGGGAATGCAGAGGGATAAAATACAAAAATGCTTTCTCTATAATTAAACCAAAACAGTTTACATCAACCAGGAGGAAGAAAAAAACATTCTGCATTACAGTGGAGAAATCAAATCTTATTTTTTAGGATGGCTTGAAGAGAAGAATTCCATGACAAATCAGGAGCTGTTTTCTGCCAAAAGACATCAGTTGTACCAAGTACCTAATGGGACCCTGCCTATAAATGCTGCATCTTCTGTCAAAATTGACGGTACAACTGCCTTTGTAGAAGAGTTTGATGGAAGAAGCGTACAAAAGAGTAAGGTAGAAGAGAAGATTTATTTCTTAAACCAAGGAAAGAAGACACCCAAATCACTTGATTCAGTCAGCCCTAAAGATGTATCTTTTAAAGAAGACAACTCTTCCGAGGTTCAGAAGCCTGCATCATTCACACCTGCTACAAAATGGGACAATGATGATTCTGATCTGAGCAACTTTATCATGCTGAGATCTAAACACACAGTCACCCAAAGAGAGGAAGAGAATGACATAGATAGTCCTGAAAAAGGTATGTGAACCAATTTATTGTGCCATTATTCCAGGTTTAGTTTTGCTTTCTAATACCAGTTACAGTAGATGCTGGTAGCTCACATTGGTAACATTTTTAAGATCTTTAATGTAGTTAAATTTTCATCTAAGGTTATTGAGTTTATTATTCTATAGATATCTTTGGGTTGGTTTTGTTATGTTTGCTTGTTTTTTAATAAAATATATATGACTTTAATCCTATTCTGACAAGTAACTTTAAATGGTACTTACTCCAGAAGATCTGAACACCAGGAAGCGCTTCTTTATTGTGTGGGTGATGGAGCACTGGCAGAGGTTGCCCAGAGGGGTGGTGGAGTCTCCTCCTTGGAGATCTTCAAAAGCTGCCTGGACATGGGCCTGGGCAGCCTGCTCTGGATGTCCCTGCTTGAGCAGGGGTTGGACCAGGTGACCTCCAGAGGTACCTTCCAACCTCAGCCGTTCTGTGGTTCTGTTTTGTCTGTATGTCCTGAATCAGATCTCCTGGCCTCTGTGGATAAATCATTAGAATTAGCATAGCCTAGACAATAAACAAGAGTTAAAGTTCTGCTCTCAAAACAGCTGTTGGAGCCAGTTACCTTGATGCAAATCCCAGAAAACAATGAGGCAGATCAGAAGTTAGGGAAAACAGACAGTTGTTGACAGCCCTGTTCTCTCTGATAATAGCGCTTATGAGACAAGCTCAGGCTAAAGGTGAGCATTGCAGGAATGGAATTAGGAGAGAGGGAAAAGAAGTAGAAGAAAGTCCTCGTGAGTTTCTTTTGTTGTTGTTCTTGTTTTGTTTTAAGGTACATTGGGAGACGGTGACATATTTCCAAGCTCACTTTTCATTATAAAACTGTATTAAAAAAAGAATATTTTTCATTGTTTGGACCTGTATAATGGAGTCCTGACAACAACTTTTATCTGTGTTTCAGTTATATGTCCCAACATTTTAAAAAAATAATTGGTAAATAAAACCTTTAAGCGATAATTCCTATAGAAGCAAATCCGTACATTTACTTAACCACCAGTTTATATAATCTTATGGAGCAAATTATTTCTCGGTCAAATTCATCGGTAGCTGTTTCTGGTAGACGTGCAAAAACCCATTTTCATGTCATCAGAAAGGAACAATCCCACCTTTAAAAGTTCTAGAGCAGGATATCTAACAGGAGACTTCTGCTACCATCTAGTGAACTCTGACTAGAACTACATCTCCTAAGAAGATAAATGCAAAAGTTTTGAAAAGCAAACCGTCTATGTTACGCTTTCAAGCAGGGAGCAATAAGCCTGCGGAGGTTTAAGTTAAATGCCATGAAGAAACATATAAGTTTACAGGTAGATCACAGAATAGTAGATCTGTTATGTCTGATAAAACAAGAACATGTTAAAATATATAATCTTAGCACATTGATATAGAAAACATGTAAATTATTGTACTCTCTCAGTGCAGATTAATGTCTTACTAAAGGTCATTCTAAATTTAGCTGAAGATAAGAAATGCTAGCACTGATCGTAGGGCTGTTTCTCTTTTGGTTTTCTTGGTTAGCTTATTTATTAAAGATGCCACTGTGTATAGTACTTAAGTTAGAAAATACACAAGAGGAAAGTAGTAGAATAAATTTATTGATCCAATTTTGAGCCCTGTATTGCTTTTCAAAACCAGAAAACTTTTTAAACTTAACTAGAGAAGTAGGTTTTTTAATCTTTTCTTTTTATCTCTATATGATCAGTTTGCTTTTTGAGGAAACTGAAATTCTTAACTAAAAATAATCAGCAATATTTAGGAGACACCTATCCAGCCAGAATCCCTTTCAGAAGTAAAGAGATAGAGCTGTCAAAGGCAGTTTTTGTGTGCAGAAGTACATGTAGCTCATGTATTAGTATTTATCAGGAACAAAGGAAGGAGACTTTAAAATGATAACTTGCAATAGATTGCTGTAAGATACGGGGAAAAGTCGTTTTCAATAAGCAGTTTTTCTTTCATTTTTCTTCTGCCATTTGCAGCTTCCATGTTCTTTCTGGGTCACTTATGTTATCTAACCCTTTCTACTCACACTCACTCTGTTACCTAAGGTTTTCCACACAGGCTGAGGTATTTTTTGTTGTTGGAGCTCCTTATGGTCAGCAGCTTCTTTGCTCTCATGCATGTTTTTTCTCCATACAAATTTATACAAGCTTTGCTATAGAATTATATTATTACAGAACCATAATAAAAGCTCCTGATTTTTCCCAACACTGTATTTCTTCCCTAAGGAAAAGGAACCGGATAGAACCTGACTTCTTGGGAAGTGCAGGCTGACAGTGCCACATCTCACTCTGTCGCAAAGCTTTGTCCGTAGTATACGAGTCCATGGAAAGAAAAAAGATGTTTGAGAAAAGAAAAAGTTGTATGTGTCATACACACTACTTAATCTGAAAATTTATTTATATGTAGAATCACTTACAAAAAGTTTTCTTCATCACTGAGATGGTCGTGTGATATTCATATCTACATCTTTTCTGTGGTTTGATGATTTAGTGCTGCAACCCAAAGAACAGCACTTGCCTGATCACAAAGAGGACAGTTCTGTGTGTGAGCCTGTAACAGCAGAGAAGGAAGAGAATGAGAGCAGCATCACAGTCAAAATTCAAGCATCAGGTGTAGTATTTTGGGATATGCTTTATTTTATATAGCATTGCAATATAATATCTCACACTGAATAGTGCCACTCAGACAAACGTGAAAATTCTTAGGCTTATTATCTCCTGATTGTGCCTGAGAGCATTCCGAATAGATGGATATTTATGTGGACACAGGTGTGAGAGCAAGCAGTGGAATTCTGTCTTATGACTTAGGCAAATCTCACGCAAACCGAAACATACAAGTTATGAGTTATGTCAGATATAAGTCAGCTGACATGAAATTTCTTCATGCTAATCAGTACTCTCAAACTACAAATCTGCATTTTTCTTCTGACAGGGTAAGTAAGTGAGAGAGAACTGAAGGCAGAATGGATTAGCAATACTTTTGTAGGAGATGTCTGTAGCAAAAGTACAGTCTAACAAAGTACCTGTGCTGCTTTAACGCAGTAGCAATCCACCATAGGCTTAGGGTTTGTCTGATAAATTATTGAGCCTTACTCAGTGAACTCATGCTGTTGTACTTTTCAAGACACTAATCAAAGAATACGCACTGAGAACAATTTCTTCATACAGTAGAAATGGTGGGGAAGAACTACCATTTGTCTGGAAGTGTATATAGATACGTATATATATAATATAAATTATATAGATATATTATATTTTTATAAATATTATAAGGATATTTACCCTTATATATCTAAGATTATAGATATATTTAGATAAAGATATTTTTCCAAGATATTTTACAGGCTGAAAGCAAACACATCCTAAGCATACCCAACCCCATCTGAGATGGGTTTATGAAGTGTCAGGTGTTAGCTTTAAGCTTATTTTTAATGCTTTTTTTTTTTTGTATATAACTTTGGAACAAGATTTCTTTAATATACTCAGAAAAAAAATCTCTTCAACAGTTAAAAATATATATATATCATTTTGCAGCCTGGGACTGAATGTCTTGTTACAGTCCTTGAAATGCAGTGTGTATTAAACCATGGTTCAATAAGGCCAAGTGCAAGGCGCTGCATGGATTGAGAGCAGCCCTGCGGAGAAGGACTTGGGGATACTGGTGGGCGAAAAATTAGACATGAGCTGGAAATGTGTGCTTGCAGCCCAGAAGGCCATCCATGTCCCGGGCCGCATCAAAAGAAACGTGGCCAGCAGGGCAAGGGAGTTGATTGTCCCCCTCTACTCCACCTTTGTGAGACCCCATTTGGAGCACCACATCCTGCTCTGGGGCCCCCTGCACGAGAAAGATGAAGATCTATTAGAGCGGCTCCAGAGGAGGGCCACGAGGATGATCAAGGGGCTGGAGCACCTCTCCTATGAAGACAGGCTGAGGGAGTTGGGGTTGTTCAGCCTGGAGAACAAAAGATTCCAGGGAGACCTTACAGCGGCCTTCCAGTACCTAAAGGGGGCCTGCATGAAAGCTGGGGAGGGACTTTTTGTCAGGGAGCGTAGTGGTAGGACAAGGGGGAATGGTCTTAATCTAAAAGAGGGGAGATTTAGATTAGATATATGGAAGAAATTCTTCGCTCAGAGGGTGGTGAGGCCCTGGCACAGGCTGCCCAGAGGAGCTGTGGCTGCCCCATCCCTGGAGATGTTCAAGGCCGGGCTGGATGGGGCTTTGGGCAACCTGGTCTGGTGGGAGGTGTCCCTGCCCATGGCAGGGGGCCTGGACAAGGTGATCTCTAAAGGTCCGTTCCAAACCCAAGCCATTCTATGGTGGCCTTGCACACGAAGGAAAGGAATCTTTCTCAAAAACAAGCTATAGTCAAAACATAGATTAGAAAAATTCACACGAACGTTTTTCTAAACAGTGGAACAGTGATGAGATGTGACTAGAAATATGCTTTAAAAAGAAAATGATACATAACTGCAGGAATGTCTGAATTAAATCAAACAATGTGCATCCAAAATACCAAAGTATCTGACCTATATCCATACAGGATGAAGAACTGGTCATAATAATATACCGTTCTTCTAGAATGCTTAAAAATATGGGGTTGTTAACTGTTGGGAGATAATGAACTGTCCAGATAAACTTAAGCCAACTGCTAGTCAAATCAGATTATTCATATAGGTCAGTTGAAAATGTTTTTGAAAAATAATAATAAATCGTTGAAATTGAAGACTCATAGAAATCTCATCTTGTTGACAAGGTAAACTCAACTGTAATGATGAACATGTTAAAAATGGATAGTGAAGAATTTCAACTTCTTCCCCATGGAAAAGATCGACCTTTTGACGCATTGAGCATTTAGCAGCTCATCCTTGATTCTAATAGCAAAGAACTTGGTTGTAATTTAGAGGGAATTATAGCGTAGCCACAGAGAACCCATGAAATTATGAAGGCACTGAGAGATTGACTTGTTTAGGTTTGCTAGACAAAGACATCTGAAGTTAAATGCCAAGAAAGGAGAAGGTCTGTTTAAGTTGCAGTTATAGTAACAAATGGATATACATGGACTAAGTGTAAGTTCAGACTGCTGCGTGGAAGAAGGTAGCTAAACAATGGAGCAATAGCAGTGGAGTCGCAAAATTCCTAACTATCCATCATGGAGTTTGATCACTTTGCAAAGCGGATGGAATAATACAGTTATTATTCCTCCTGCTGGGAGGAGCAACTTAATTCTGTGACCCAGCAGATATGCGCAGCACCATGCTGAGCATTTGCTTTTCTGTTAATGTTACAGCTTTCATGGAGAAGACAGTGTTCTTTGTGCTTTACTAGGTCTCCTGAATATTCTTGTCCAGTATATGAAACCAAGCTTTATTACTGTTTTCTTTATTGTGTTATCCAGAAAGCCAATACCAGGCATACTGTCTGTTGGAAGGAGCAGCCACCCCTATTTTAAAAGATTTGGCACATCTAGGTGTTCTTGCTTCTATAAGTTGGAGCTTTGACAGCATAAAATTTGACCATACAAGGTTTTTCTTAAAGCAGCAGGAGAAGGTGATATGTGATCATTTTAAAGAAGGTATGTCTTCAAAAAGTCAATGTTTTTCATCTGCAATACTAATATGGGTATAATTGATGACACACAGTTCAAGGTGTTTGATAAATTAATGATAAAACTTTCAGCAGTTTATCTCATATGGTTACTGTAGTTGATTTCCTTGTTTATTTACAAAATATCTTAGTTTACATAAGTTTAGATGTTTTATATCTTAGTTTACATGATATATAATATCATAGTTTACAAAAAGTATCTCATAAGTTTTCATCATCACATTTATTAACATAAATATTGTAATACAAGAAGTATTTTAATTGAATTTCATTTTAAAATATGTGTTCATAAGTTTTCTTTTTCCTTCCTAGGCATTTAACTTGTGTATTTGAACTAAAAGCTATGTTGACCCTAGTACACAGAACTAGCTAATTATTTCCCTCAACCTCTTTTTTAGTATCTTTAAGTCTGCTTTTCATTCATTAGTCCACTTACTCTGCAACACTCACATCTTTCCTTTCTTAAGATAATGAACTACACTGCTTCCTGTGTGCAATTCTCAAAAATGCATTCCTTCTTTTAGACTATTAATTCCTCCCTGTTCAGTCAGGTCCTTGAAGATTTATTCAAAGTGGGTATAGAATACAGAATATGTATCCCATAAATCGTTTGATTTAGTCTGTGGGTTGAAGAAGATGTCCTCCAAACCATAACCATTTTTTAAGGATTCTTATCAGGAAAGGTTAATTAGATGTGGATAAGGTAATATCAGGAGTTTAGACTCTAAATGGATCTTTACTGGAAGTCAGTGGGAACTTTTCTTATGATATATGCTATGACTTGCAGGGTGATAATAATTTCTCATAAAGAATGTGACTTTTATAGTCTAGGATTTGTTGAAAGGGTTCTATGAAATGCTCAATTTGAGGTTATCACTGATTTAAAATTGTTTATTGATTAATGGATATTCTGTCATTTTGATTTCTTGGAAAAAGTTCCAAAATGTTTGGAAAATGAGTTAGATGGAGTTATAGTTGTATTGAAAATTTTAGTAATTTGACTAGTCAGATGAGGAAATAGTAACATCAATACCTGTGCTTGTATGAAGGAACAAAAGATAGGGAATTTATTAGTTTCTGTGTGCGTTTGAAGATTGCCGTAATAAAATCAGCAAGGCAGTGTGAATTTGATGGCAGACCTGGGGGAACTGTTATACCCTCCTCCAACCTCCTGCACAGCTTTCAAAAATTACAGCTTCCCTGTGTGCCACTTGTTTTTGATCAGATGTCCTGGGAAAAATTACACTGTGTCATATCTATTTCAATCACCATTATTAGCCTTTCAAGGTTATGTCAGTTCAGTTGTTTTTAATGAAAATTCTGAGATATTGAGATCTTTTAAATTATTTTCATACATATAGTGTGATTTCTGAAATGTTATGTAGACCACACCTATGTCTTCTATTTGTAAAGGTAAAGTAGATGAGAAAGAGATCACGCTGTTCAGACACGCTGCTCTGGTGCATCTCTTGGTGACAGTTCGAGACCTTCTATTAACATGTGGCTTGGACACAGCACTAGGTTTGTTTTAAATAGTGAACCATGATACCCAGAATCCCTATGTTCTGCATGTATTCTGCAGTCCTTTCTTCATGTCTGTAAGTTGTGCAAGTTCACCATCAGTAAACCTCTACCATAGCTTCGATGTAATTTTCGTCTCCCTTTGCTTCCTTATTTCTGTTCCATCATGAGGTATGAATTCACAACAGATTGGACTTTGGTGGTATGTATGCACTGCTTATGTTATTACATGGATTTGCCTAAGAAACTTTTGTATGAATTTCCACATACATAATGTGTTTACTGGTCTCTCAGAATGACAATTTTTCTTTGGAATCTCTGTGTGGAAACTGAGGAACATGCAAAAATGACAGATCCTTTGTTGTTTACAGTCCACCTTCTGAGAAGGTGGAATGATTTCCATTTAGAAATATTCTTAGGCTCATGGAAAATGAGGTACTTCAAACCAGGTACATTTTAAGCAAAATCTTAAATCCTATCTAACAAGCATATAACAAAGCAGGAAGTTTGAAGTTACAGTCCAATTCTGAGCACTGGACTCAGGCTGCTTTTTGTGCTTTTCTGCTATTATGCTATTTCAATTTGGAATATGAAAATTCTTAGTAACCTAATTTTATGTCTGAAGTCATAATATTATGCTTTTCAAGTTCCCATAGCTGTGTATTGTGAATTTTCAGAAAGATCTGTCAGGGTAGATTCATAAGTGGCCTTTTGAATGCCCTAATGTCAGCCTCCCTGTTTATTGAAGGAGATAAACAGTTCAGAGTTTCTAACTTCAGTTACTCAGAATTATCCATTAACGGTGGGTTTTCCTTAAAATCGACTTAAAATGAAAACATCAGCCATAAATTGAGCTGCAGGGTAAAGAAATGATTTTGTATTTGCTTACATACTTCTTAGCCCTAAAAAAGCGGGAAGAAAATACAGAATGAATACATGAGTTCTAAGTTATTTTCTGTGTTTATTACAATCAAAAGGAGGAGGAGGAGGGAAACAAGAGGAGAAGTTTTTCCCCCTTTCTTGAGTTGTAGCAGAAGCACTCATACGTGGCATTTCAGAATTACACAGTACCTGACCATCCAGAGCCCAGTAACACCTGCCACAGGAAACTGCGCAAGTAAAAAAGATATTAGAAAATTGAGACGTACTAAATAGGCCCTGTGGTTCTCAGTACTGTTGTGATCTGGTGCTGTGATGTCTGATTCATCACATAGGTTTCTTAGATCTATTTTTTCTTTATGCATTTTCTAATAAGCCTGGTGTTGTTCACGATTTATATGCAAAGGGCATCATTCAGGGATGAGAAGTAATTGTGATAATACAAACAGAGTGATGAAAACGTGGGAGAAGTAAAGCTTTAGAGAGTGGGAGTTTTTTAGTATAAACCATACAGACTAATTAAATGTAATGGGACAGTTCTGGTATTTGCAGCTATAGAATGCTGTGTTCTTTAGCTGAAATCATATAGAAGACATTATGGGATGTGTAGCAGATCTATAAAGGGCACTTACATACCCGATTAGTCAGAATAGTATTCTTCCATATTGGTCAGCCATTAAACTTTCAGCATTTTTGTGCAAGGTACCATCATATTTTAAACATATGTGTAGATTAAATGCAAACCTTGGCAAATATCTTTTGTCTCTTTCATTTCAATTACATTCCTTCTTGGTTTAGGATATTTGTCTAAAGCAAAGGATATCTACAAAAACATCGTAGAATCCTGTTTGGATAATATCTGGAGGCAGCTGAAGGTTGTACAGTACAGCAGCCAGAAAAAGCATGAAATCAGTCCCAAAATAACAGAACTTCAGCGTCAAATGTTAAATTGGATGCAAAGTTACGGAGAGGGACGCAGTGCTAAGGTTAGCAATGTAAACGACCTCTCTACACAAATGAAACTGATTAAAATATATAAACTGTTATAAAACCATCTTTCAATGAGAGTGGGTTTATGGAAGGAAGTCTTATACATATTACCTTTGCAATTCACAGTATCTGCTAAGTAAGGATAACATAAAGTTTAAGACCTCTGTCAGAAGCAGTGCAGAGTTGTGTTTCACCAGATCTCCCCTTGCTGCAAAAGTGAAATAACATGCATGGAAGTTTTCATATTGGATGGGCTTCATTTTATTGCAGGTGGTTTTGTTCCTCTGGTGAATATATGTATTACATCACTTACTGAAAATTGCGTTATAACTTTTTGACAGCTCCAGTCTTTTGGTGCACAGTCACATCACAAGTAAGAATGGGGTACTTGTACAGTGATGTTCAGAGCACAGATACCCTGCAGTGTATGGATATTGTTATCCACCGCCTCTGCTTGACCCCTGTATCAGGCCAATCTCCTGGGATTGTATTTACATGACCCAAATATTTATAGGGCACAGTTATTGCATTGAGGATGGAGTTGTGGAAAAAGTTCAAGTTATCCAGAGATTTTTTATTTCTAAATGTGAATATTTTGGGTGATACCATGCAGGGTATACTCTCTTTTAGTTTGAAACCATGACTCCTTGTCCTATCACTCCACTCCCTGACAAAGAGTCCCTCCCTGTCTTTCCTGTCGGTCCGCTTTAGGTACTGGAAGGCCACAATAAGGTGGCTTAAGAGAACTTTCTCTTCTCCAGGCTGAAACAACATCGGATCTCTCTGCCTTTCTTAACAGGAGAGGTGCTCCAGCCCTCTGATTGTCTTCGTGGCCCTCCTCTGGACCCTCTCAAACAGACCCACATCCTTCTTGTGCTGGGGGCCCCAGAGCTGAATGTGGTACTCTATGTGGGGTCTCACAAGGGCAGAGCAGAAGGGGACAATCCCCTCCCTCACCCTGCTGGCCATGCTTCTTTTAATGTAGCCCAGGACACAACTGCCTTTCTGAGCTGCAAGCCTGCACTGCTGGCTTGTGCCCAGTTTTTCATCCACCAACACCACCAAGTCCTTCTCCGCAGGGCTGCCCTCATCCATTCATCTCCCCACCTGTTTTTGTCATTGGGATTGCCCCTCACACAGGTGCATTCCAAAGGGGAGTACAATAAGCTGTTGTAATGGAATGTAAAGTGGAAATGAAACAACCAAAACGTCACAGATTGTCTCCATGCCCGTCTTTCAGTATTCCCTCTAAGGTGATTTCAGCATCATTTTCTTGTTCGTAATAGTAACGCATTTTGCTTTCTGGTAGTAGGATTACGCTGTACTAGGAGACGTTCCACAACTTTTTCATCCTAGTGTCAGCTCAGTGACGATTTTGACTTTCTTCTGAACTCCGCTAGATGTGATTTTTAAATATAACTCTCCCAAGTGTTGACTTGCTTGCTTGACTTCAACTTGAGGTTGTGGATATGTACCTGTGAAATTTAAGAGTATATATGATTTTATTCACAATTATAAGATGCATACATTAATGCATACATTATTCACTGACATTCAGTGTCAATCAAACAGAATAGGAGGAGTATTGCAGCTTTAATGAGAAATGAAAGCTCTATTACATAAGCCATTTCCTCCTCTGTCACATGACATCAGCATCAGTTAATACGATGTGAAATATGATAATTGGTTATTCTTTTATTAAAGAAAATTATTATTGATACAGGATTATAATACAAAATTTTCTTTGTAAGCAAGAAATTGCTAACAAAATAGAAGAAACTAATATGAAATGAGCTTCTGATCTTTTTGTTTCATTTTGTTTCGTGACTATATAGGATATCACTAACAATGTCATCTAGCTCACAACAAGATGTAATGTTATTGAGTGGTATAGGAAAAAAAAAAAAAAAAACAGGCCATCATTTTAAAATGTAGCTGTCCAAAACTGCTTCAAAACGAGCCAGTGTGTTGTCAGGTGACTGCACCAACATGTGGAAACAGATGTCTACTTAAAGCTTGTCAGGCAGACTGATATCTTTTCTGACAAGATCTATCACAGTGTCAACATTTACATATGTAATTACCTTTTGCCTTTAGGTCTTAGAGTCAGATGTGCCATGTGTCTTCTTAAAAGTCTTATCTTGTGTATACCGTGAAAAGTGCCTATAAAATGACATTCTCATTCAGAGATGATGCTACCTGAAGCTCAAAGTCTCGTATGTGTGTACATGTTCTTTAAATACTTTGATTGTGTAACACAAGTTCAGTCTGTATCATTTGAAATAGTGGACAAAGTAAAGCACCTTTTCCAGTAGTGATTTTTAAAAAAAATATGGCAGTTTGGTAGATTGTAATCCTTACCAGTGTTTTCATCCTCAGCAGTATTTAATGAGTCTCACACATAAGGTATCTTTGGTAGGAAGACTTCAATACACTCTGTTTTCAGTCTGAAAAATCTTTCTAACTAGTTCACCAGTACATCCAGTGCTTCCCAGTACATCACCACCTTGCAGGCTGAATTCTAAATATCTTCAGTTTAAGTCCATAAGATGTGACAGTATGTAGTCATCTAATGTGACAGTAATAATCTGTCTCGTGCAACAGTAATATTGTGGCATAATGTCTTTAGATAATATCTTTAAATAGCATTTCTACTTTGAATTACAAGTTCATGGTTGAGATTTCTACTAGAAGAGCTTTGTTCGTAAAACTGAATTATGGTCTTCTGTAGTATAATTTCTCCAACTCTTGTAATAATATGCATGTACGCTCGTCATTCTGGAAAATTCTGAGGTTTCCATCTGTTTCACCTGCCTAGTCAATCTCGTGGGTTTTGTGCAAAGGAGAAAGGAAGATGTATGTAGGCAGAAAGCACATTTTTACAGTACCAGAACTACTTTTATTTGTCTTCTTCCAGATACTAATCATAACAAGAATGGACTCAGAGAGAGAAAAAGCTGCTGTCATTCACGCTTTATCTAGAGTAGAAGGTAAATAGTTCATAATTTATTTTTGAAAGAAAAAAGGCTGTTGCTCTGTGCTTAATTACTTTTCTTTTTTTGTGCCTTCTTTTTTTCCATGTGTCTCCTTTTTTCTCCTCATCAGGGACCTTTCTATATACTTTTCTCACCGTTTTCTGTTTTCAAACTCTTCTGTAAACCATTTTTTTCTTTCTTGTCACTGTATTTTCCCCTGATTAAGAGTCGTCTTGTGATGTTTTTTGTTGCAAGAGAATGAGAGCTCCTCTGTCAAGTCAAAGATTTATTTAACAGAACACAAAGGAGATGTGGGCACCCCATTGCCTAATAATAATTGTATCAATTGTCTCAGTCAAATTGTCTCTGTTTTTATCTGATCGAGGGTCAGAAGTTTTCTTCCTTGCATGTCTCTTAAGAGTAGTTTAAGGACAATTTACAAGTCTTAGCTAAGTTCCGTAAAGTAAAACTTCAAATGAGTATTTAGGTGATTCCCTTTCACCACCTTTTTGCTGCCTTGTTTATTAATTTGTTAAATATATAGGCATAAGCTGTAGCAAACTATTGCAGTCAAGAAAAAAGTATTTGTTTTCTATTTCCAAGCCCCCCTGATACAAGTAGCACTGTCATTATTTTACCCATGAGTAATTTTTGTACAAGCTCTTTCAACATCAGAGATTCAACTGGTAAAACAAATCTGTTTCAGGAAGATTGTTATTTGAGCCTGTACTTATGTTTAGTGCAAGCCACTGATTCCTTTCATATTGCTTTTTAAAACTCACTTTTGTAATTCCTCCTTGCTTGAACCTTATCAACAGTGTCATGTATCGTATTGTTCTTTTGCCTTTCAAAATAAAGTTAAGTTTCCTGTGCTCTTAAAAGAAGAAACCCTATCTTTTATAATGTTTTGAAAGGGAGGAGGCATGTTCACGATGCTTTTACTAATTATAATGATATTTAATGGAAAGTATTTGATTTGTTTTAACATGTTAAAGCTTGGTTGCAAACACAAGTCAATCAAGCTAGATAAACTTTTCAAGAGAAGCATTTATGTTATACAAATATCCATTTTTAGTTACATCTTCCAGTCATATCTGCAAGATTTGAAGCATACAGAATGCGTAAAGGAATCAAAAAGTTAAATGGACAAAAAACGTTGCCTTTTATACTAGCTCTTAATTTTTCATCTGAAAGTAATCAGAAATAATACTTCAGTTATGAGACAGAATCTAGTTCACATTACTTCTGCCTTCAGTTCAAAAATGGAAGTCTCCAAATCATTATATTTACCACTGCAATACAAACTGAAATTATGTAGGACTTAATGAAGACAGACAATGTAATACAAAAATGTTAATAGCCTGTGTTGTTCCACTTTACTGCTTTGCTTACTGCTGTGCATACCAGCAGAAGCTCATTTATTTGATTAAGGCTTTAACTCTTTCTGTGCAGGTTTAAAAGCTATCGATTTGAATTATGAGAAAAAAGGAACCTTCCTAGGTCGTAAAGATGTCGTAAGCAAGTAAGTTAAATTCTGGATGTTTAAGAGCGTAGCCTGAACTCCCTAGTTAGGACTAGCTTTAGTGAAACTTTTGTTTGTTTTTACGGAAGTATCCTGTCAGGGTAAAAATTTCAGAATATGGATCTACAGCTTCATTCTGAGAGGAGAGAAGTTTGCCAAAACTCTAGTAAAATGCTTAGTTGTAAGACTCAGAGGAATTTCCCCTGCAATTGCTAACAAGTGTTTTAGGAAAATCTCTTCAGTGGGTGGAAAAAAAAAAAGCATAATGTTCAAATATGACAAATTATGAAGTTGGAAAATATAAATAATTTAGGCAAGTAATTGGATGGGGGCGTAGCTTTTAATTTTAAAATGAATTTGTGAAAAATTACAGTTTTTAAATGCAGGAGGGGTAAGATCTTTTTGTAACAAACTTTAACCAACCATAATTCTTCAAAGTAAAAATGTGTTTATTTTGTTCTGACTGTAGTTCTACCTGAACGAATTTTTAATATTTGTCATTGTTGTGTTTTCTTAAGCCTCAGTAGATATTCCTGTGTTATTGTACAAAATCAGCAAATTGGAGCTGACTTCCCTTGGACTCACTTCTCATTAGTGATAGAATATGATTATTCTGAAAATTCTTGCTGGAAAAATCGGTGTGAAAATCTAAATATTACTTACATGACTTTTAAAACCACCCTCCCTGAAACAAGACAAATGGGTAAGCGCTCTCCGGACTTATAATAAACAATTGGGCTGGCATATTAAAGGAAAGCATTTTCAGTTCTCAGAAATACTGCATTCAGGTGTTTGTGGAAGAGAATGAGTCGTGAGTTATGAAGAGTAAAGCTAAGCAAATAGTGCTGGTTTATGTGTACAGAAGGTTAGGAAGGTGTTTGTCTTAGGATGTGAGCTTAGTTTTGATCAGGATGTGGTAGTAAATGTTGATCTCTTACAAAAGACTTCTGCCAAGCTTACAAGTTGTTTACTGTTGATACAAGCTGTATCCACCCTTCCTCATCCTAAGGGAATGTTGCTGTAGATCTAAAAGAATATAAGCTACAGCTTAATTTGAAAGGGATTCAGAAGAGTTTAATTTTGGAGAAAGAAGAAAAAGCACATAATGGAAGTATTTTAATGGAGATGAATAAAAGCAGCATTTTTAAAAGATACATCCATATAAATACTGAAACTTCTTTTTTTAGTTATGAAACTATTTTCTTATGTATGCAAACTGTTTCAGGAAATCACTGTGGTTCCTTTCTTCTGGAAGTACAGATTCCCTATGTGTTTCTCACAACTGAAGGTCTTCTTAATATGCCTGATTTTCTTCAGCTGTTGGAATCCAAGTGAGTGAAAATGACTTATTTACTAATGACTAATTATTTTCAGTTTTCCAGGATATATATAATCTACGTAGTTATAAAGGATATACTACTGCAGTTAGTGAATTAGCACTGCAAGAGACAAAAAGGTAACTTTTCTGCTGAAGCCCATGCCTTAATTCTATATATTCACACAGACATCAACCAGAGCAAAATTGGCTGATTTGTTAATTTTAATGATGAGCTGGAACTTTTGATCAAAACAACTTTTTAAGTTGTCTACTTTTCCCTGAAAGTCACACTGTTATCCCAAAACGTTTTTTGCTTCTCTACTTCTTTGTGCTTTAAAGAGTTTTTATTTAATTCTTCATAAAAACTGCATTGGGATTTTGCAGGGGGCTAAGTACCAGAGCTATAAAAAAAGTAAAACGTTCACTTTCTGATGTATCACAGTTTTTGGAACAAGCTAAGTTTTAAAAAAGTATTTGTAAAAATTAAGACTGAATATCCACTAAATCTTGAGTAACTTCAACCTGTGCAAAAATTTGCATGCATTGTTCTCTTGGACATAATTTTCTTGCGTTTTGTTTTTTCTCATAATAAGTACCTATTAAAAGTATCTTCTATCATGAGGGGAAAAAAAAAAGGGGGGGAAGAAAGAAATAAGAGACATAGCACTGTCAACTCTTAAACCAAGTGCCAGAGATACAGATAGTTGATTTCACCTTGCTGCTGAAGAGTCTTGCCAGTTTGGATCCTAGAGTCAGCTGTGAAGGCATTTTAGAGCTCTAATTGCAGTTCAACAGGCAAAGAATAATAAAATAAAATATTTGATATTTAAAATTTGAATATTCAATTTGACATACGCTTTTTGACATACACTGACCTATTCAAATTCACTGTTCAGCCTGACCATAAGCTAAATAGTAAGAGCTGCTATTCAGTATTTTCCCACTAGATCTTCTTGGCACCAGTGAAGTAATTAAACAGAATTAAACAAAGATCTATGTAGTTTCAGAGATGCTTACAGGTCACTTCTTTTGTTGTTGTTTGTGACTGAATACACTGTCCATGTAAGTCTCTAGGAGACTTACTGCTGGCAGATTCAGGTTTAGGTCCCTTGTGTTTCCCAGGGATGAGACCAAGTAGTGTGGCTATTGTTCTCAACTTCTCCCTTAGTCAGCCAAGACTCTTCTAAGGCTCTAAGCATGTGATACTAATTCAGTGAGTCTCTCCTAGCACAGCTGATGAAAGGATGCTGTGCTGCTGGCAGTTCTCTTTCACTTAGAAAAAAATAGGATAATTCAAATGGCAGTCAGGGATCTTTCACTTAGTTTGCTTTCCCTGTGCTGCACAATTGTGGAAGAAAGAAAAGAAAAGCAATATACACTTAATTACTCCAAAAGAAGATAAGGAGATTTTAATTGTTATTCCAGAAACTTCAATGTAAATATATTTGCTTGTTTTTTTATCTTAGTTTCTGTATTATATAGTTCTTGACAAATTCAAGGTCTTTGTATCAAGGTCGTATTCCGTGCAGTTAACAATGCAATTGAATTAATCTAGTAGTATTTCAATATGTCACTGCTACGTTGATGTTTATTCTTTGAATGTGTCTCAAAGTTAACTTGAGCATATCAAAAAGGTCATGGTATGTAAAAAAACCCCACATAATTATAAAAAATTGTATTAATAAATTTATGTTTCCTTAAAGAAAATCTCATTATTTTACTTAACCAAGATTTAACAACAGATTTTGACTTAACTCAGTTACAGCATTACCTTTGTTGAAAGAAGCTGCAGTCACTCCTTAAGGCTATTTGGAGACACAGATCGATACGTTGTGTTGACAATAGATGAATGCACTGCTATCTTTTTGCAGGTACAAAAGGAAACTAGTATGTCCAAATTCTTTAATGTGCTATATTGCTTCTAGGCCATGTCTGCACCTTTCTCAAATATACTTTGTTCCTCTTAATCATATCAAATTCATGCATTGTCTCATGACACAAGTTACTTCCAATTTCATTAACTCCAAAATTCTGTGTGCGCCAGTCTGACTGGTTTAAAATGTTCCCGTCTGTACCTACTTTTTTTCTTTATTTTTTTTTCCACAGAAGTGTCACACTACACCTCAGATTGGATTGTACTAGATAGGGTTAAAAGATACATAGTTCATAATAAGGTTGTATACAGAAATATTGTAACAACCAATTAAATATATCTGTGTGACTTTATCCTCCTACCACATTGCATGTTAATTTCTCCCATTTTGAATAGTTATCTGAATTAGTCTAAAGAATAATTTGCTCTACTTTTTATAAAAAGAAATAGTTTAGATGACAGCATAGTACATCAATTCTATTACGTAGAAAGACAGGTGACTTTACAGGTAGAAGAACTGTTAGTGATAAAGAATAAAATAATCAAAATGGACTCCAAGCACAATACAGATAGACATTCCTACATGCTACTACTGCAAATGCTTCTGTAACTAGCAATGCTGTACCATATAAATTAAGTGCAGGTATAATATGATTTATATACGTCATGTAAGTATCTCAGTGGTTTACGACAGTATTTTGCAAGTTTTGTATTTGCAGCTTTGTTAAAACTCCCAAAAATCTTAGAACACCCTAAAAAATTAGTAGTAGTGTCTCCTTTTTACAGGAGGGAAATAAGGCATGAAGCAGTGAATCAGCTTTTCAAACACAAAATAAAAGTTGGGAATATAACCTAGTTTTTTTGACTGACAGATATGTCATTGATACTTATATTATTTACCTGTAACCATGTTTGATTTCACTTCTGCATAATATAGCAATGCATACTAAAGGCTTGTGACAGCCATGGTAGTATGTTTGTTTATGTTTTACTTTTTATGTTAATTTTATGGTAGAATTTGGATGAATTAAATTACGAGAAATCCTGTGACAATGTAATACTGAAGCTGACGGCGTTATCACTCCAATATACATGCTGCTGGGTTGTTTTCTATTCCAGAGAAAGACTGAGTTTAGAGTAAGTTAATACATTATTTTGCTATCTTGGTATCTTTAAAAGAAAGTTATCATTAAAGAAAGGTGAATACTAGAACAAGCTAGCAACCTTTGTTTTTGAATTAGTCTGTGGGGACACCCTTCTCTTAGGAGAATATGAATATTGTAAGTTTGTATTTCTAATGTGCTTTAGTTGCTTTGTTACAGTGTTGTCATGCTCTCCAGTAAAAAGCTCAGTAGAGGCCCTAAAAAAGTCAGCAAAGATGGTTCTTCATATGTTGATTTTAGTCCTACACAAGAGGTAAAGAAATTGAAGAAATGTTTGTAATAAAATAAGAGATTTTGATGCAGGTAATGCTAACATGAAGCCTTATTTTAATAAACATTTAAAATCAATAGGTCCAAAAATTTCACAGGATTAAGGATATTTGACTACTGGAACTATTCCTTTTAAGTGTTTGAAGTAAATTAATACCTACAAGTACATCACTTCCAACAGGGAGACATTCTTCAGGTGTACTTCCAATCCATCAGTAGTTTTTTTGCTCTGGAAGCGCTACTTTTATCAATGTAGTTCGTAAGCAGTCCTTCTTTAACTATTGTGAGACTTTTTCTTTGAGCTCGTGGTAAATTTTCCTTGCATCACCTTTCCTCGCTGTATGATTTTTCTCTGGTGACTGACCCTGGTTCAGTTCTTTGCTTCAGGCCAGGCTTTCTTTTCTGTAAGCTGACTCCATTTTCTTCCTTACAATGCATCCTTCAGTACTTAGTCACTTAATATGTCCTAGTTATCTTTCACAGATGATAATGTTCAAGGAACTGTACTCTGAATTCTAGGAAATGAGACATTTATTAACACAGCAAACAAATATCTTGCAGCTATTACATGTGCATATTAAATATTAATGGTCCAATTAACTGTTTTTACAGGTACAGTCTCAGGGGAGATACTCTGCTTAACCTGGTAATAATTTATGCCACTCTGATTGAATTAACACAGAAGTCAGAAGACTTTGAAGTGAAGGTATTTTTTTTGGTAGCAACTCTTCTATTTTAATTTTCACTGTGTGGTATTTCCAAAGTGTTTAGCAAAATATGAATTCTACATCAAAAGCATGAAATAATTCAATATTAAGAAAATAATATAGAGGAATTTAATTCAGTACTCCTGAAGTCAGTGAAAAAAATCTCTGACTCCAGTAAGAGCTGAATCACATTCAAATAGAATCTGGATAGTATTTTTACTGCTAGGAGTGAAGAAGTAAAGTTGTAACTTTAATTTTATGAATATTGAGAATGTTTATTAGTCCTGTTTATGCCTTAATTTGAAGTTTCAGATTAATGTTTTTATTAATGTAGTAGAAAAGAAAGCTTTCATTTATACTGCTGTGGTAGCTTTCTTGCCTCTTTTTTCTATTATGTGACAATATCAATTACTTCATTTTTTGATCCATAGAGAAAAGGTATCTGGAATAATTCACATTTTTTAAAAATGTGGCAAAAGTTTCATGTCATACCAAGTTGTTGTCTGTAACCTGAACCTGATTCTTTTGCATGAAGTAACATCGTCTTTGATAATTTTTTAGAACGTGTTTGCATATTAATGTTATTTTCAAAATTATCTGGTTAAATGAAAGTTCAAGGGAAGACAAAACTTCTTTCAATTCATGTCCAGTAATACAGAATACAGTTCATTTGAAAATTATGTACACCTTCAAAAGGTTGTATACCCCTATCTTCTTAAACTATTTTAAGCATCTCAAAATTACCTGTTTTATTAGAAACTTGTACCCATAAATGTAATAACGTATAATATACTTATAGAAGTAACTAAAGAAGTAATAGAGACCTATAGAAGTAACTAAATCTCACTTACATAGGATTTGTAAGTGTAGTTTGGAACCGGGTTTGTGGTCAGAGGTTGATCTTCCACTATATGATGAGCATGGATCAGGTTTCATTACTCCACATTACATTACAATATTAGCTATTGTGCTGAGGGTCACCTTTAAACTTTCACGTTTGCTAACTGTTGTCATCAATTAAGACATTTGGAGTTTCTCAGTACAAGTTTTAACCAAAAATATTATGTATCACTTCTAGGTATTTCTTACCCCAGGGATTGAAGAGGCAGCACTGTTAATTCGTCTGATTGCCGACAACGTTTTAATGGCATCTAGTATCAGTCCTCTTGAGTGGTTGGACAAATCCTGGCTTTCTGTTTTGCCTTCTGAGGTTTGCTTATCTTTCTGTTAAATTACACTGTTTCCTTCCTGTTTTCCAGACTAATTTCTAGGTGGAATTTTTGTGTTGTTTTGTTAAAATACATTATTAAAATAAGCATTTTATGTTATGTATATGCATTGTAGATAGATGGATAGACACACTATTTTTTTATGTATGTAATGTTTCAGTCATCCTTGTCAGCACAATTACGGGGAAACTTGGACTTTCCCTGTGCCTTCGTAATTAACCATTGGAGATGTTTACCTTCCACATCTGTAGATTAATGTGTACAGCTCTACAGCTCTAGGCTCTAAATTTGAAAAACTATCCAAACTGTAAAAGATGATGATACAGGGGCTCGCTTGGACAGGAAGCCATATTCATCAATGCTGTCCTTTACTGACGTCAGTGAAGTTGCTTCAGACTTGCTTTAGCACAAGATAGTAGAAATGTACTTAATTTATTGTGCAGTAGTTGATTTAAATATTTATACAGTAAATGCTGGACCATGTCCATTAATCACATTTAAATACTGATGTTCTTTAACATGTATATTAAGGTTTTCAAATTAATTAGTTTGGCTAAATAGATTTAGCCATTTTATATGGAAGCTTTGAACTCAAGATACTTCTTAGCTTTTGAAAAAATCTGAAGCATTTTGAATCAGATATTGACGTAGCCTTTCAAGTGTTTAATAAAAAAAAAAAACTGAGAGGAGTCATTTATTATATTTCATCTCTCTTAAAGGCATTAGATCCTGATCTGTTGAGTGTAGAGCTTTACAAATGTCAGAAACTGGAAGCTGACATTCTTAAAATGTTACAGCTTTCAATTTGCTGCCCTGTGTGTCACATTCAACCTCCACCTAGTAATTCCTGCTTTTGGCACCTGCCTCATTGCTCTTTACAAATGTATCTTTTTTGTAGAAAACAAAATCTTTGTCACTTTATTTTGACCTAAGTAATAGTCTTCAAAACAGAATAAACAGTAAATCTGATAATGTGTTTTGAAATGTAGTTTACATGATTCAGTGGTTTCATCTTAATTATAGAAACATCTTTTGACTGTTCTTCCTTTTTATCAATCTCCTGTGCAAAACTTACTGTTTTACAAGAGTTATACACTGTTATATCTATAGAAAAAATAATAAAAATCATGTAGTGGGTGTGAAACACCTATCTAAAATTGCACTGGTTCAGAGCTCTAGTTCTACAATATACCGTATGACCTATTCACAGGGATGTTATTCTGTAAAGACAAAAAATAAAAAATAAAAAGTTTATGAGATATTAATCTGACAAAATTATTTCCATTTTCAGATGGAGAAATGCCTGCTTACTTTTCCGTGTATCAACCCTCTGGTTGCTCAGTTTATGTTAAAGAAGGGATCTTCTTTGAGTAGGCTGTTTCTTGCAAGTTTTGTTCAACTTCAGGAGCTCCTGCCAGAGGTTCCAAAAAAAGTTTTAAAGGCTAGTCAAAATTAATATATGTATTAGCTCAGTCTATTTTCACAGTTACAATACCTTTTTTTTTTTTTAACCTGAAGCTACATGCCTATTTGCTGGTTTTATTTCAAAATTAATGAAATAGCATTTTATTACTCTCACAACTTTAGTGTATAACTTATATCTAAATTGTCACATCTGCAAATTCTCAGCAGATTTTGTTGAGTCATGTTAGTGTGAAGGTTATTAGAACTGGAAAAATTCCTTAACTGAAAAAGTACTCTGGAAAATAAAGTGGAAAAAAATTAATCCACTTTCATTCTAAGCTTCCTCATATCAAGTATCCTGTGAGCATAAAAGCCTATATGTTTCCCTAAAATAAGAAATGTTTTCCAATTAAGTGTTTTCAGGACAGTTTTCCTTCCTTCCTCCCTTCCTCAGTTGGAATTGTTTATTCCTACTGTTTCACTTGGGCCAAGTCTAGAAGAATTATAGAATGGCTATAGTCAGCTAATTAGATTAGAAATGCACAGCTTTTAACCGTCAAGAAAAAGGGAGGACAGGCTTCCTTCCTGAATCAGGAGCATTCAGTTAAGGTGAAAGAGCAGGCAAACAGATATTTGAGCACTGAATATCAACTTATGCATGTTACTGTAATAACAGTGTATGTGTAAAGCAGTGTTTACTGACTGAAAAACTTCTTGTCAGTTTAATTTTGTCCATGATGTATGATAGGCAGCAATCCATCGCAGACAATACCTCTTGCAGTCCTGGACTGATGAAAGAGAGTACAGTATACTAAGATATTGATTTTGTTGTGTTTCAAGTGACATGCTGTTTATTACTTAGTCTGTTTATAGATTGAAGATTGGTGGCTCATTGTTTGCCTTAAGTGCCTTTCCTTCTGTACTCGAGTCTTTTTTCTTTCTTTCCAGTAAACAACACATTATACATAAACCTTAGAATCCTGACAACAGATTTGTGTGTGTGTGTTTTTTTTTCCCATATTTGACAGTGTGGACAAGCACTATAAACACTACTTGAATATCTTTTTTTTTTTTTGGTTTCAGCATTTTAGTGACATGACATCTATGTACAGCCTAAATGCTGCTGGTCCACTAAAAACAGCAGTGAAAGGTGCATCACCCCCAGAAAACTGGAAAAACATTAACAGACTCTATCCAGATTGTAAGCAAAATTATCAGTCTTTAGAGCTGCTGGCTAAGGCACAAACTAGCACAGGTAATATCTTGAATTCCTACCAAATGTGTCATACTTGAAACCAAGTGAATGTCTAGGTATATTAAAATTTTTATATTCTAACCACTGAATGGTGAGTTGTTCTCAGAAGACAGACTGTATTTTAATGCTCAATGGATTCATATTTTTCTGAAAAATTTAGAGAGGTAAGCTAATTTTTCATTTCTTTCTACTAGGACCACCTCATGTGAATTCTGAAGCCATAGTTCCTCCACCGAACTGTCATCAGGGTCTTATTGACTCTGACCTTTCAAGCTATATGCAAAAGAAATCATGTTCTTCAGAAGTAGTTACAGGGAGAAAACAGAATTCCTTTGTTGTGCCAAAGGACTGTGAAGGTTTTACTCATCCAGGTGCTATGAATTCTTTATTTGTTCAAAGACAGCCCTGCAGGATTAACTGCAGCTCTGATCATTCCTCAAAAAAACCTGAACAAGAGGATTTCTTTGCAACTTTCATTGACTGTGCACCTCGCAAGAACTCTAAGGGCTTTCTAGAAGAATTTAGAGAAATGACATTTAAGAGCCCAGAAATTGTGATTGATGAGACCCCGTGGAATGGCTTTTCATCTACCTGCACATATGATTCATTTGCACCTAATTCTTTTCTCTCTGATTCCCTTGCTGATCCAGATGAACCTCAAAGTCTGCATTTTCATCACCTAGGTAGAGAATCTTCAGGAAAGAGAAAGCAAAGTCCACCATACTTATGGACAAAAGGAAAAACGTTAACAGGTATGGACAAAGCAAGCAAAATGTGATGAAATTCTGTTTGTAACTTGACTGGAAACAGGAGTATCAGTAAAACTGATCATATTTTCTTTAAATGGTTATTACATCCAATCTAGCATTGATGTGTTTCCTTTACTAAAAAACAACTTAGTTGCACATATATTTTTGAGTAATAAAACATCTCTAAGCATTTCTGTTCAGTTTTGAGCATTAAGAAATGAAAAGATAAAATCATAGACTGGTTTGGGTAGGAAGGAACCTTAAAGACCACCTAATTCCAGCCCTCCCCTGCCATTGGCAGGGACCCCTCCCACCAGACCAGGCTACCCAAAGCACCATGCAGCCTGGCCTTGGGCACCTCCAGGGATAGGGCATCCACAGCTCCTCTGGGCAGCCTGTGACAGGGCCTCACCACCCTCTGAGTGAAGAACTTCCGTATATCTAATCTAAATCTGTCCTCTTTCTGCTTAAAACCACTACCCCTTTTCCTATCGCTACATGCCCTTGTAAGAAGTCTCTCTCCATCTTTCCTGTAAGCCCCCTGATAAAACTGAGAGGCCTCAATAAGGTCTTCCTGGAGTCTTCTCTTCTTCAGATGAAACAACCCCAGATCTCTCCACCTTTCCTCATAGGAGAGGTGCTCCAGCCCTCTGATCATTCTTGTGGCCCTCTTCTGGACCCGCTCTAACAGATCCTCATCTTTCGTGTGCTTGGTGCCCCAGAGCTGGATGCGAAGCTCCATGTGGGGTCTCACAAAGGTGGAGCAGAGGGGGACAATCACCTCCCTTGCCCTGCTGGCCACACTTCTTTTGATTCCACCCAGGAGTCAATTGACTTTCTGGACTGCAGGTGCATGTATTTAATTGTGTCACTACCACTAATTTTTCTTGGTAAAATATTGAAAACTGTAATTCTACAATTTTGTATGCTTCAGATTCTTCTGTCTTTGAAAGTGTCTGAAATGTGCATAATAACCTTACTATAGTAATTTTAAAAGATATAGGAATGATTATTTTGTAAACATTGTTTTGGACAAAAGGGAAAGAAAAGACTACATAGTATTTTCTCACAGGGACAAAATTAGATTTAGACATTTGGATACTACTAAAGGCTGTGTTTTGCTTTTGGCTTTACTCTGGCACTCTTCTAAGCTTGTTGCATACGATTACCTTATTCTTGGAATTGTTTTTCACAGCTAATGTCTCCAGGGCTGTACTCTCTATCTTGAAATCTTTACCAAGCATATTTCTTCAGACAGATAGTTTAGTGTGTACTTCTAAACTTTGTTTACCCTGAAGGCGTGTACACTCCTTACATGCAAAATTCAGTTGGTGGGTTTTTTCTTTGTTGTTTTTTCTTGTTTGGGGTGGGGGTTTGGTTTTCCTTTTCTTTTCTCATCTTTGGCTTGCGTTCTCAAATATAGCTAGCCTGGAATATTTTGGATAAGGTATAGTATATATCTGTGGAGCTTTAAAAGTAAGAAACCATCATTAGTCCCTATCATACTGAGTGTTTATTTATATATATATATATATATATATATATATTAGTTTTTATTTAAATTCTGCTGCTTCTTTAAAGGTGAGATGCTATATGTCTCAGAAATATAAAGTTAAGTTTCTTAAACAAAGTGTCTAACCCATAGTGCAGATAATTTAATCTATGTTTTCTCTGTTGCTGCCTTAAGTTAAATTTCTTGGTGGTAGAGCAGTATCAGTGCAGTACTAAATACTTTCACTGGTTAGATGAGATCATTCATGAAAGCAGAAGTAACTAATCAGTACCACTATGTTTCATGGCTGCTTACAGCATTTCTGGTAGTAAACAGAGGAAAAGTTAATTGGATATGGTGAACTGGTTTTAATTTTCAGCCTATGAAAATTAAATACTCATACAGAAGTTGCGAACAGACCTGTTGCCTCTCCCTTGGGATGAAAACTGTGACCTGAAGTGTTGCTAGATAGTTAGTAATCTGTAAATGGCACTCAAAACTGAAAATTCTAATTACAATAGTTTCAGCAGAGATCAGAACAGGCTCTTCTGGCACCATGTTACCGTATTCTGAAAACACTGGGTTCTCTGACTGATTCATTTTCTGTAATACTCTCACCTGATAGAGCAGATATATACTTAACACTGAATCAAATCAAAAAAGGGTAAGTGGTTTTTAAATTACCTTTTGGGAGTAGTGTTTTACTTTATTATTCATTAACCAAGGGAAATATAGGTATGCTAATTAGCCATGCATGGTGATGCAAAAAAAACACCTCAATACAATGAAAGCTTTCTGAAATCCAAAATTTAAGAAATGTGTGCCGAGTCAAGTTAAGAAAGACACACTGAGAAATGTCAGGGATTTCTGTAGGCTTCTGATAAAGTGTTTATTATACCACAAACAATTAATACCAGTATGCTAAGCCAGTATTTCCACTAAAGCAGATGAAATTCTTAGATCAGTGCTAAAGTTTTCTTGCAATACTTTTTGCAAAGGCTAAACAGAATTTTCTTCCATTAATTTATTTTGAATAAGCAACTTTCTAAATATTTTATTATAAAAAATACTTGAATCTTAAGAATGTAGGAAGCTTTCTTTAACTTAGAAACGGGAATAATTTCTATCTCTGGTTAAAAAGAATTAACTTTTACTATTACTGGATAGGACTGGGTGTCATATTAGTGAAATAGAAGTAAGTATGAAAATCTGTACTGAAATATTGTGGTTAAGCATAGAGCAGGTTGATTTTGTATAAGTGGTCCTGTATTACCATGACAGGATAATATGCATTAAATTAGTCAGTAATAGTAAGCAGTAGTTAATATTACTCCACATGTATTTAATTTGATATTTTTTTCCTACAAAAGAAGTCTGTTACTGCTTCTGAAAAAGTTAAGTTTGCATAACTGTTGTATTCATAGCTTATCATACCTCTACTTTCTTTCCACTTCTTTACCAGATTCAGGATTTGAAGAAGTAGCAGGGATCAAGAAAAGGAGATTGATGTATGAAAGAGTCCCTGGAAGAAGTGATGGACAAACACGTCTTAAATTCTTTTGAATGGAGTGGGGAATTGTGTACTACACCTGGTTTTTCAAATTTGTAAACTGTTTGAAGAGAAATAGATTAAATTCATTTTGTTGTTGTCGTTGTCATTTTTAGAGAGAAATTAGGGTTTAGGAATCTTTACTAATTGAAGAATTTTTTCTATGCTTTTTTAAGTCTTACTAGACAAACTAGCTCCCTGAACCTGGAGAATTACTGCTTCTCTGCTTGTTTATATAAATCTTATAAAGGTACTTTAACATTATTTATACAAAAATTAAGAATGAAAACAAGCAGATGCTGAAGAACATAAAATTTTCAAGGGACTTATGTTTGTTTCCTGAACATGTAGGCTTCCACACTTACAGCTGGACTAGACCTGCCAGAATCTCAAAACTGCTCACAAAGTTTTAAAGCTTCCTTCCACATGAAGCAGGGACTCTGTATTTGTCCTTTGTGTTCATGTTCCACTTTTTTCCTTCTGACAGCTCCTCTGGAGCCATGTGATGTTAGAAGTTCCTTTGTAGCCTGAGAATGGCTATAGTTGTAACCAAGCTTCAGAAAGAACACACTTGTTTTATGGCCTGCCCATGAAAGATACGTTGAAATTTATGATTCTCATAATTTAATTCAGAGGACAACTCTGTGACCCTAGTGCCTGGTGGAGGCCATTTGTTGGCATACGCGTTTCTCAGTCTGCTACAGCGCATTTGTGAGTAGGGAGAAGAGAATCCTCTGTGTCAGAAATTGTAGGCTACAGCTAGAAGGGGTAAGAGATTACAAAAAGTCATCTCATTTGCAAGCTATAGAAGACAGAGGGTAAAAAGAGCACTCAGCCCCTCACTTTACATCAAAAGATTTCACAATGAAACTGGAAATATGTGTGGGAGCAGTGGAAGAAAGTATCTCTGTGCTGCTGCAGGAATGCATACACGGTTCGCAGAGGAATGTCTGCTAGCTCCAGAATGTCACTGTCTGTTCAGTGGCTCTCAGTTCCGATGATTCAGTTTTCAAGTTTCCATGATTCAAATTCACATATTGTTATGTTGTGTTTTTTTTTTAAGTTTTAATTCAGTAAAATAATATATATATATATATATATATATATATTTGTGGTTTAGGCTTGCAGTAAAATACTTCCTTGATACAGAGTTTTCGTTAAGTGCATATTCACTCTTTGAATAAATACAGCCAGATGTTAGGGGAGCAGCTTTGACTTATCAGAGAAAAGGGGGTGCTGGTTGTTAACTGAGAACTAAAAGCTATGATGACAGCACTAGGAGCGATTGTCGTTCAGAGTAATATCCCCACATTATTTGTATCCAAACTGTTTACAAGGTCTTAAAAAACATCTTTCATGTGTAGCATAAAGACCTTTTTGTAGAATTGCAAACAAGCCAGTGTTTCCCAGTTTGCCCAGAATACGAGAAAGACTTAAATAAAAGTTGCAGTTTGCTCACTATTTCTGGCCCATTTTTGTGGTCACTTGACCTAACCATTTTCTGTCTCTTTCCATCATGGATTTGGCTCTGTTTTTCAGAACCGTCTCCCAGATTGCCAGGCCAAGGAATCTGTTCTTTTAAGAGTGCAGCTCTGCAAAAATCTCAGTCACGGATGACCACAGCGGAGAAAATTATAGCGGCCACTCCTTAGCTGTGTATTTATGTCCTCCTTTCACACAGACAGGGGCTGACACCAGAACTTCAATGTGAACGTTCATTACAGGCTTGCTCAGATAATCTGTGGATCATTTCAAACACAAAGGTAAACCGTGTGCTGCCTACATTTGATTAGCGAAGAAAATTCAAGTGCTATCTGCAATCAGTTTCCATTAGGTAGCAAAGTGTTACTGAACACTTAGATACTAACAATATTGTGGAAAATAAGGAAAAGGCTTGCAATGGCCATTTGGTATGTATTGTGTTTGTTTGTGACTCTCAGTCATTCACAGATTACGTGCACGGTGACAGATTTGTCACATGTAAGGTGTGTCCCCCTCCCCCCTGCCCAGTCCAATCTGTTTCATGTAGAGGAAAATTAGTATTGTACTACATAAATGCTCTTTTTTTTTTTTTCCCTAAAACATATGTAACTGAGAGATCCGCTTTAATGGAGTATCAAGAGAATTTCATCCTGGAAGGTGAGATGGTGGTGACAAACCAGATGATTGACTGTTGTCCTTATTTTCCCAGTTGGCAGTGGGAGGGGAACATTACAGAATTTTTGTATTGCAACTTTTTGCCTGAGAATGAGTGATTTCCTGATCACCAATCCTCCATGAGCAGTAGGTATGCTCATTGCTTGGGTCAAATTCTGAATGGCTTGTTAACCTGGCAGGTGTCACCTCCAGAGGGAAAAGAGCCTTGCTGATGGGCCATGAGGGATGAGGAAGAGAAACCATGGCCTTATGGCTCATGTTAGGCCCTGCATAGCACAGACCTGTGCATTCGCTTAATTTGTTTTATTGTGGGCATCGTGTGGGTCCTCCTTCAGCTGTGAGACAGCTGTGAAGGCCTTCACGCAGCGTGTGGAGAGCCGAGACCGTCTTGGCTGGTGTTAGAGGAAGCTGCTGTTGTCCACCCCGCTGCAGATGATGCCTGTTACAGCCAGGGAAGAAAAACACAACGCAGGGCCTTGTCTGAGCTGCGTATCCTGCTCAGCAGAGCGGTGCAGACCTCTGGACGCCTGCAGCTGGAGACAAGGCTCTGTTGACCGAGGAGCTCAGAGACGCCCTGTTCTGCTGCCCACAGCAGCAGGCAGCTGCCTGGGCTCCTCTAAGCTTCCTTGGCTGCCTCAAAAAGAAGCTTGGCACACACCAAACACCTGCACAGCGCTGCTCCTCCGTCACAGGCTGGCACCAACACAAATGTTGGTGCTGGGGGTAGGTTTTATTGCGGGGGGTAAAAGAAACCAGAGGGGTTTCTTTCATCCCACTCATCTCTCTCCCCCCAAGCTGAGTGTTTTAACCCCAGCCTGAGCCTCTGGTCACCTCTCTGCAAATGAGAATAGCAGTATTTCCTCCAGCTTTCCGCAGTACATGCCTGTGTCAAGTGCTAAAAGAAAAACTGCCAGCCACGGTCAAATAGCCTGCAATGAAGAGGAAGCCAGAGCAAAGAAAGGCACTCGAGGAAGGACACTTGCTTCTGTTCTTGGAGGCACAATTCATATTGGCAGTGTTACTACTCTCATTTCAGCGTGTTCCTGCCAGACAGTAAGTGTGAGAGTCTTTCATCAAAGACTGAACTGCCAGGAGGGAATGGGTTGTCCCATTTCTGTTAGTATTAATGAAAATTAAATGCTCGGATCATTTAAAGCCCCATTCATCTTCTTCCTTACAGCTTCAAAATGTGTAAGTGGGCCTGATAATGTAGTTACTATTTACCACAAAAATTATAAATAGGTATAAATTTGATTTTTCTAATAACAAGGCACATTTCCTAAAATTCCAGAAGTGACTTTCTCCTCCCCAAAACGCTAATAGCCTGAAGCCTCCCCTCCCACTGCAAAATCCAAGTGTCCTCTTCAAAGTTCACTAGAGAATTTGGTATCCCTTGCAATTAAACAATGAGATCAAAGCCAGTAGGGAAAGAAATTTTATTTCCAAACTTCTAGAAGATTAATACAAACAATAGAAAGTAAACAAAATGAAAAACCTAGTAAAAAAATTAGTTGTCCTTGTAAAAGTGCTCTATAAAAACCAAAGGCAAATGACCAAGCGTATTTTACTTGCTGAACTTGGTAATTTTGTGTACGTCAAAACTTGAAAATTAGGCATGCAACTGTCTTTGGATACTAATGTGCTTTTAGGGTCAGTTTGGCTACATTTTAAACATGTCAATGAGATTGCAGCAAAGCAGTATGTTTATGAATACAAGTTATGAGAAGTACCAAACACATCAGGACTTTTACGAGACCCACAGCTTAGAAATCAAGCCTGCACCACATACTGTGTTAAGCAGTTCCTAAGAGGTGACATTTATGGACTTAGATGCACTTGAAGGAAAACAGCTGATTTCAGGTCTTGGTAATTAAAAATTCCATCTGAGAGCATTTCTTTAACACTGGCGGCATTTACTCTTATGTTTTAACAGTTCATTTTTTTTGATGTTTGATTTTGGAAAATACAAGTAGTTTTTTACCATCACTCCAGCATAAGAACCTACCAAGATAGAAATAAGAAATTTGGTAAAAATTCCCGTTTATATTTTTTGAAATGTAAACTTCTCAAGTAATATTTGTATAGTTAGTACAGAGTAGTAACAACGGTGACTTTTACGAAAAGAATGCTAGTTACATTAAAAAACTGTAAAAACATTAGCAAAAGGTAGTGAGGTACGGGTGCACAAGAACAAACATAAATATCTAAGAGATTGTTTTAACCACACAAAAGTAAGGGCACAGAGATACTTTTCTTGAGAAGGAAAGGCAGTTATTCGTGTCATGCTTGAAGGCAGCTCTCCGATGACCTTCCCTATAAAAGGAAAAAGGGTTTATTAAATGCTGTCTTCCTAATCTGATGCACCTCTCTTAGAAATTATAACATGAAAGCTTCTTTGCACTGAGAGAAAAAGGATAACCACTCTCCTTTGTTGGGTGTTGGCATCCTTGAATATTATAAAATTTCTGCATTGGCTTTTTCAATTTTGTTCTCATTGTTAGGATCCTAATGTAGCTAAATTCCTACCTAGACTTTTGATCAATTATCAGAAAAGGATAAAATGGTATCTTGGGCTCAGCTATCCATTTCTAAAACCAGCATAAATCAACCATCAAAGTCAAACTTGAGAAAGTATGTCATATCCTGCCTGGATGATGCAATCAAAATTAAACCCTAGAAATTACCAAAAATAAAAAATAAAATAAATAATGAAGTAGAAGGGCTGCTTTAACAACAGATGAACATGTGCAACAGTCACCATCAACTTTATCTCATTTGCAGGAGGAATTAAGGGCAGCACCTAAATTAAGAATATCTGCTTGTGCTTTTTCCTTCTCCAGTTTTTCTGCAAGAATAGTTCATGCTCAGTTGCTCCCTTTCTTCAGGTTCGCTTCTGCTTTATCAAAGCTATGTAGCAACAATCAAAACCATGCTATTAATGAGGCCAAAAGCAACTGCACGCTCAGGAACCCTGGCAGTGGGAAGGGAAACACCCTACAAGTACTCTGCATTCTAGTTCAAATCCTGATGTTAGAGAAAACAATCAATTTCGCTTTGATAGCATTCTTAAAGAAATAACAGCATTCGGTGTTTTTTCCTCTCCCAGTAGCTTTTTCAGCTCTTTAGGAGGACCTGTTTTAATTTTAAAGAGGAGCACCCCCTTCTGAATATCCTAATTCCACACTTGTTTGCCATGCAGAACAACAGAAGTCACGATGTGATCCTGCCCAAGGCTACTAGCACACGCAACATTTCTTCCTCCCGTGATCACCACATCCCTGTGACAGACAGGAGAGACAAGAGAGAGAACTGCAGAGCTGGAAACCAAAAGGGTGCAGGTGTTGGAAGGTCACCCACCCTTCAGTTGTTGCGCAGGTACAAGCAATGCAGAGCACTAAGGCAGACAGAGTGCCAGGAGTACCTTATCTTTTAGACCTGCGCTGAAAATGGTTACAAAGAACACAATTACGGATTGTCTGAGCTCCTCTCTGCTTCCAGCAGCTTTGGTGCTGCATCAACAACAGCAACAGAAGAAGCCTAAGGACAGACACAACCAAAGGAAGCGCGGTACGACGCAGGAGACCAAATGTATTTTTAATGAGGCTCTTGCCTAGGCTATCACCTTGTCATCACAGCACATGAAAGTAGCACAGCTCTGTCTTACTTCTCCAAGCTAGGTGCGGGATTGTTTTTCTGTCTGGCTATGTCGAACACACATGGGCAGTTTTTATTATTTTGGATGCTGCTAATGACCCTAGAGATGCTCAAATGAAAAAAATAAAAAATTGAAATTTCTGGAACCTGACACCGAAACAACTCCCACCATGCCCCTTTGTCACTGCTGGGGCTTGAATTTCCAATCAGAGCCGTGGTGCCACCACGATGCTGTTACCTGGTCTCAGAGCAGGGCGCAGGACCGGGGCTCCCGGAAGGGATTGCTCCCCGCAGGCACCCCCACCAGCAAGGCGTCCTTGCAGGCGTTCTGCATGCAGTACTGCTGGAGCTCTGCAGCTGCCTGGGAGACCTGTGCGGAGGGAAAGAAAAAAAAAAAAAAAAAAGAACAACAAAAAAACAACAATCCGGAGAGGAAACTAATTTGTTCGCAAGCATCTATTAGGCATTTCCTCTCGAAGAAACACTGTCAAGCGGAGCTGGGGAGCAGCCAAGTCAGCGCTTGAATTCTAAAACACTGAATAAATCAGCACAGACATCTACAAAGCTCTGATGAAACACACACGAAATGCCGTGTCCGTCCTGAGCCAGGGGAGTACACAGGGCTGAGGTGCCTGTGCCGTGGGGTTCATCCTCATTGTAAAAAACAGGACCGTGGCCGCAGGATTTTCCATTCCATCGTACAGCTTTGGGTTTATGTTTGAACTCTTATAACCTCAGATCATTTATTAAAATGACTTTTGTTTCCAAACTGTTAAGCAGCACAGAACACAGTAAGAAAGGAAGAAGATGAGGATGAAAAGCTTTTGGTGCAAATCGTCACCTTCCCCTGGCAGTGAGGTCAGGCCTCTGAACCCACCCGGGGGGCAGCCGGGGGTGCAGAGCAAGCCCAGGGACCTGACGGCAGGGCGGCTGCTCTCCCTGAGAGCACCCATGCCAACTGCTGCTGCACGGGTGATGCACGGCAGAGGTGCCACCCGCTGGCACTGCCCAGGCCAGGGCTGCACAGAGCTTTTTTTTTTTTTTTTTTTCCTGGGAAAATGGGCAGAGAGTTGTTCGGGGCACAGAGCAGGGATCACAGCTCCTTGCTGCACCTCCTCGCACCTCACTGCCACAACGTGCACCCAGCTCAAGGTGCCCTGCTGCTCCCGGAAAGATGCAAACCTGGCATCCGTGTCAGAACAGGACAGCTCTGCCCACCCTTTGGTGTGTGTGCCCCTGCTCACACGTACGGTGTGAGGGTTTCTGCCACATTTCATCACGGGGCAGCAGCCTCCCGCATGCAAGGCGTGTGGGGGCACTTCTTTCCTACACGGTTTCCTCTTTCTGAAAATACTGTTCCTGTCTGCTTTTTTAGCTGTCAGGGTAAACAAAATCACCATTGGAACTGGATGGGATGTATTTTTAAAACTCCTTTCATATTCAGCTTCCTTCTGAAAGCGCATTGTGTATTCAGTGCAGCCAAAACAATGTTTTCTCCCACCGCAGAGGCTGCTGAAACCGACCCGTGCGGCTTGGGCCAGCTGAGTGTATTCCTCCCTGTTTTTACTCTGCGCACCAAGAAACCCAGATGACGCATTTTTGACCACGCATCATTTCATCCGTGGCTGTAAGGAGACACAGGCAGGTCCACGGAGCAGAGCGAGATGTGAGGAAGAGGAGACGGGCACCTCACCAAGGCCAGGCCTCCCCGCAGCACAAGCAAACCCACAATAAACACCTAACCTTGAGGAGCCCGACTCCGGAGTATCAGGTACCTACACAGAGTAATCCCGGATAAAGTGCAAACTGTCTGACCCCCTCAAGGCAGGGGGGGCATGTTGTGCCTCAGAAGGAGCAGCAACAGAGACAGAGGGTATTGCTCGTGGTATAAAGCAACACAAGTGTTCAGTCAGTCATTTCTGCCCGGGACAATACCCCTCTTGCCACAGAGAGACTGCATTTCTATTTGGCATTGTGTCACTTCTCATGGATTCCTGCACATTGCTGCAACGATAAGCCACGCTCTCTTAGTGCATCAAACACCTGCCAGCTCAGTGTTCCGCAATAAAATTTACCAACACCAATAAATCGCTCAGGACGATGCCCAAAACCCACAGCGGTCCCACCTTGCAATGGGCGCTCTGAATTTTGACCAGCCCAGAGGAGCAGCGCTGAGAAAAGACACGATAAACCATCCCTAAACCCACCGGCCAAGCTCCCGCGGCCCCAGCCCGAGGAAGCTAGCCTTCTGCCACCGGCTGGAGACAAATGGCGAGAGCACCGGGCGATGGGAGAGGAGGGGAGCCGAGGATGCACATCAATTTCGCCTTTGCCACTTCCACAGCCCGTGCTGGGTTTCGTGCGGGGCTGCCCGGGGGAGCATCACCGCCGTGGGTTGCGCTCCCCCCCACCTGCCGGGGGCCTCGGCGGGGCTGCTCGGGTGGGTTTGGATGGGAAAACATTTAAAAAAAAAAAAAAAAAATAGAAAAATAAGAGCCCAGGAGGTGGCGGCGGGGCTGCCTGTCTTTGTCTGGGAGCGTGCGGGCAGGAGCTGGCTCAGCCGGGCACGGCTCCCCAGCAGGCGGTGCGGCGACACGCCGCTCGTCCCCGCCTGTCGCGACATGTCGCAGCATCGCGGGGAGGGGAGGCGGGGGAGCTGTCCGCGATGCCTGGCGGAGAATTAACGAGGAGCTGCTCCGTTATCCACCGCGGCTGCTCCGGAGGGCGGGTGGCCAGCACCGGAGCTGGGGTCTCGGCGCCCCCCTACACCCAACCGGGGCAGCCCCGGGTCCCCGAGGGCCGGGGAGGGGTCTCAGGGCGTCTCAGGGCCCCTCCCCAAGTCCCCCCCACAAACCCTGCGGACCCCCCTGCCCTGCTCACCTTGATCCTCTCCACGGCAGCCTCCAGCTTCAGCTGCTCCACCAGGCGCTGCATGCTGCTCAGGCTGCCGGCCGACGACATGCCGCGGGGGGTGAGGACGGCTCGGCACGGCTCAGACCCGCTCAGCACGGCTCGGATCCGCTCGGATCAGCCCGGCTCGGCCCTGCCAGGCTCCGCGGGAGCCGCCCCGAGGAGGGGCCGCGGCCGGGGCCGCTCCGCCCCCCGGTTGGAGAGCCCCAGCTGGCGGCCGCCGTCTTGGTGGCGACGCCAAAAGTCATCTTAATTTATTTATTTTTTCTTTTTTTTTTCTTTTTTTTAATTTTTTTTTTTTTAGGTGTTGTAGCCCGGTGCAGGCGGCACGGGAAGGTGATACCCGGAGGAGGGTGCGATGGACACAGGAACATCCAGCCCTGAGCTGGGTCTGGTCCCTCCAGCACTGAGCATCTCCGGGCTCTGCAGTCCTGCAGCAGCAGGCAACGCCTCGGTGCTGTCATTTGGAAGGCTTGGCATGACTGTGAGAGGCCCTGACTCTGAGCATCTCTTGCATATTAATTGCACATTTTACCGTATATATAATATATATATATACAAGCATTTTACCTTATATATATATATATATATATATATACATATATATATATAAGAACATACATGCTATAAACCACATCTAGTTCTTCAGGGGAAAAAAAATTGGTTTATAGGAGATGTGAGGTGAGGTGTTCCTTCTTCAAGATCCCATTACAGCAGTCTCTGCTCCCTGGTCACTGATGGCAGGACACACAGGAACAGCACAGAGCTGGGCCAGGGGAGGCTCAGGCTGGGTATCAGGGAAGATTTCTTCACCGTGAGGGTGGTCGGGCACTGGGACAGGCTCCCTGGAGAGGTGGTTGGTGCCCCGAGCCTGTCAGTGTTCAAGAGGCATTTGGTTGATGCCCTCAACCAAAAGCTGCCCGTGGCAAGCTGACAGCTTTTGGGACAGACACGTTTTCTCTAGCCTTCTGTGACTGCAGCATAGCCCAGCAAACTCTGCCTGCAGCCCATGAGCTAATAATGCCGATGTCTGGGTATTTTCAAGGGGCTTGTGTGTCGGGAAAAGTGGAAACTCAGAGTCAAGGCTGTAGAACAGCTCGTTTCCACCCAGAGCAAAGTACCTGCTGATTTTCCCTTCTGCATCTGCTATCAGGCCGTTGTTCCACAAAGAAAAGACACCACCGCTGCTGAAAGACACAGCTCCGTGCTCCCCACGGACTGCCCCATTTGTTGCTACAGAGTCAGGTCAGGAAACTAATCTTGATCAAAACTAACCCCAAAAAAGGGGAAGACAGATGCGTGGCTTGGGTCTTGCCTGCTTATTTGTACAACCCAGCTTATCACACAAACTCAGGAGGGGAAGGATGGTACAAAACGAGGCACTGGTGCAAACTTTTAGCTGTTAGCCTATGAAACTGTGGCCACAGATACAGATGCTCTTGCATGCACTTCTCTGCTTCTTTTCTAGATATTACTGCCCTACCTAATTTCTAGATATAACAACCCTACTTAGTTTAGTAAGCAGCACTATTTTACTCATCCTTACCCTTATTCCCTGCATATCTGTTGCAGAAACTTCTGTTTTCCTCCCTCCGCTCTTGCTGGAAGATGTGTTTTTGTGGATGAAGAAGCAATATACCCAAGCTGTGAAGGTGTCTCACTTCGCAAACATTGTTGCAGTGTCCCTGGATCATCACTACAAGGTCACAGAATCACAGGACGGTTTGGGTTGGAAGGGACCTTGAGGATCACCCAGTTCCAACCCCCTGCCATGGGCTGGGACACCTCCCACCAGATCAGGTCCATAAGATTACTTCTTGAAAATAAGCACAACTTACTCTAGATATGTTCTTTAACACGTTTTAGATCTGATTTGACCTTTAAATCCAAAGTGAATTAAGTTTATAGCAGCACTACACAGCAGCAGGGATTAATGACAAATCTAGCAGCTCCTGCTGAATTTTAGAAAAGCACACAGAAGTTAGCCATCCAGTATAATACTTCCAACATACTTTGAATATGTGTTTATTATTTCCAACAGAAAACTGAGATCACTTTCCAAGAGCTACTGAAAGCTAAACTAACAAAAGCATAGAGAACTGAAGCTGTTCCTCAAAGAATGATACAGGACAATTGAGTAAGTTTGCAGATGACACAAAGTGGGGTGGGAGTGTTGACCTGCTTGAGGGTTGGAAGGCTCTGCCGAGGGACCTGGACAGGCTTGATCAATCAGCCAAGTCCAACCGCACAGCATTCAACAGGGTGTCAGCTAAGTGCTGGGTGCTGCACTCGGGTCACAGCAACCCCATACAGGCTCAGGGCAGAGTGGCTGCAAAGCTGCCCACCAGAAAAGGACCTGGGGGTGCTGGTTGACAGCTGGCTGAACAAGAGCCAGCAGCGTGCCCAGGTGGCCAAGAAGGCCAACGGCATCCTGGCTTGTGTCAGGAACAGTGCAGCCAGCAGGGCCAAGAAGGTGATCGTCCCCTTGTACTCTGCTCTGGTGAGGCCGCACCTTGAGCACTGTGTCCAGCTTTGGGCCCCTCACTACAAGAAGGGCATCAAGGCCCTTGAGCACGTCCAGAGGAGGACAATAAAGATGGTGAAGGGACTAGAAACTGTGGCTAAGGGGAGACCTCATTGCTCTTTACAACTACCTGAAAGGAAGCTGTAGTGAGGAGGACATCCCTCTCTTTTCTCAGGCGACAAGTAATAAGACTCAAGGAATCAGACTCAAGGTGCACCACAAAACATTTAGACTGGACATTAGGAAGAATTTCTACAAGCATTGAAACAGATTGCTCAGGGAAGTAGTTGAGTCACCATCCCTGGAGGTATTCAAAGACATTTAGATTTGGCTCTAAGAAACATCGTTTACTGGTGGGACTCAGTAGGTAAGGCTGATGGTTGGACTTAAAGAAGGTCTTTTCCAACATAGATGATTCTATGATAGGTCACTTTTGCAGTATCATAAACATCTTACTGCAAACATTAATAGAAGCATTTCAGAACTTCTAGCTATTACATGCTTTAGAAGCAGCAAATTTAAGAGAGTCTCTCTCAGAAAAAATCTGTACAGATGCAGATCTTTACAGATGTGAAAAGAGACAGAAGCACCCCAATCTAGATACAGTCCCCCCATAAAATTCCTAAACAAATATGGAAATCATAAATTGAGGAAAACTCTGACCTGGCCAGAATTACGGATGAAACTAGAGGGTCCTGTTGTGTTGTAAGTACTCTGATCAGAAGAATCAGAAGGGATAAGCATAAAAAAAAAAAAAAAAACACTTTAGATTTAGAATTTAAAACAAATTCAGGATGTATATTATATAAACTTTTATTTACATAAGGCATCAAGATTGCCCTTTTAAACAAAAGGGTCATTTTCCCTTTACCAATACTTTGGTGAAAAAAGTACCACATTTAGTAGACTAATATTCACTGGTACGCTTGTTCTGAACAGCTAGGTACAGTCCAACGTACAAGATTAAAAAACAAACATAAGAGACTTAAGTATGCTATTTCATGAACCACTCTGTAGAACAAAGAATTAAGGCTTGTTTGCACCAAAACGGTGATCAATCATGCATCATTTATTCCCACAAAGGATAAAATTCATTTCCAATTGGAGCGGGAATAGCAAAAGTAGTAGTCCTGTATAATCCCCATATTGTCTACATCAAAAAACATTTTGGCATTTCAGAAATTAAGTTGAAAAGTAGTTGGAAGGAAAGAAGAGGAAAGCAGGAGATGGCCCTTGCTGCAGAGTCCTTTGTAAGCATTTCCAAATTTCCAGTGTCCACTTGCAGGAACCCTTCAGTTTAAAAAGGAAAACAGAGACTTTCAAAGATAGATCTAGAAACCATTTTCAGAAAGATTAAAGTTATGATTCCATCGATCACAAGTAAGAAATATTTCGAGAAAATACATTATTTGAAATAATGAATTCCACATTAAGATCCCCATGTATGTCAGATATATACATTGAGCTAAGCCTGTTTAATAAGTCTGACTTATAAAAACGGTAAACCTGTATTATTTTTCGGCCTGACTTAATAATTCCTGAGTTTTAGATCACTGCTGAGCCACAGCAGATAAAACTCTGAATGATGTAGTGAAAAGTTTTGCAGATCACTGTTGACACTAGCACTCATTTTGTTCAGTAGCTTTCAATCATCGATAAAAGTTAGTCTTCCAGGTCCTTCATTTCTCATCCACCTCCGATACCTCTTCCATCGGGGATCCAAGGCCATCTTCTTCTTTAACTCCTCCTCTTGTTCTTGTTTATAGACCTGATAGAGGGAAAAAAAAAAAGTGTTTAATAAGGCTGAAGAAACAGCTTAAGTGAATCCAAAGCAGGAGGTAAGGGGGATGGTGGTATGTCTATGTAAGTGTTAGCAATTCAACCATCTGTCAAGTTATTGATTGTAAAGATACCCAAATTGCAACATAGCAGAAGACCTTGACTAACATACAGAGTAAGAGCCTTCAGCCAAGGAGCCTTCGAGCTGTAGTTGAAATGCTTTGAATTTTTGCTGACAGCAAAACTACATCATTGAAAGATGGTGTGCTGCAAGCAACTATACTTCTTTGCTCATGCAGTCAACAGAATAAAAGTAAAGAACTACTCAAAAAGCTAAATTTTGAGCCCCTATTCAGCACACATACCATTCCACACAGTTTAGCTTCTTACTTCTGTTGTTTTCATATTTTTAAGTTATTCTATAGACAGAGGACTGATCACCTTCAGCTACACAGCAGTGGATCTTTTTATTCCTCGTTTGATTTTCAACTAAGTCAATATACCTGCATTAAGTATAGGTAGTGCCAAATGGCAAGTAATTACAATATGGCAAGAAATGGTATCATCAGTGATACCAATAAAAGCCATGTATCTAAGAAAAGCAACAGAATCAACACTTTTATTCTGGAAGGCTATTTACGTAGATAGACAGTGTATATCTCAACACCATACAGGTTTATGTCATCTGAATTCTTCCTGTAAGGAAATTAAATTTAAGGTTCTGAGCAAGCATCAGGAAGATTTAAAAAATGTTCTAGATGGGTATATAGATACACCCGCTCAAGGTTCAGTGATCCTACAAGCTTCAAAAATGACTAGGAAAGTAACAGAGGAAATAAAACATTTTTATTTAGCTCCATGGTATGGCGATATATTGAATCCTCAGTCATTCTTAGAAGGACACTGAAAAAACTACACAGTATGCAGATAGGCAACCTCAGTGATCAAAGTAGTAGATACTTCAGCGTATCTTTTTGTGAGAAACAGGAAAGCATATTTTTCAGCCTAGAAAAGACATGATTGAGTTTCAAGTAAGGATATAGTAGTGGTACAGAGGAGCACAGCTACCATGAGAAAAGGGAACAAAGCACGATTAATCTCCATTTCCAATAAAATAACCATCAGTAGGTGTCTGTGTAACGTAAAAAAAAAAAACAAGAGCCATCCTCTGTACTTCCTGCTGAACTCAAAACCAGATGGTTCTGTAGTCACTGACGGTTTTAATACATTCAAGAAGTGGCTAGACATGTTTATTAAAAAAACTAATTAAAGTTGTTACCAACAAAGACACCATTTCCTGTTCAGGATGCTCCAAGACTGCATATTGCACTGAATAAATATTGCCATGTAAGTGTAGCTTTCTTGTATTCTTCACTAATTATCAGCTGCTGGCCACCACAGATGACTTTGGGCTAAGCAGACTTCACCCCTGACAAATACAGCTTTTTTATATTCAGTGAACAGAACAATACCAGTTAGAAACAGCATGCAAGGTTTTTCTGCCATGGAATATCCATCCTATCATGCACTTTATTTATGCCATCTGCTTTGACTACTAACATAACCACCTCTTTGGACTTCCAGATTGTTTCAAGCAAACCCACCTTGATTCAACGTGTATGGCTCATCTGTTGGCTAATCCTTTCCTAACTAAAATTGAAGGTAATGTATTTTCCCCTTCAAGTTTCTAAATTGATCCAACTCTGACTGTTTTTAGGGAAGTATTCTCTTATCTTTGGTGCGCACCACCAGCAGCAAAGGCAGTTCTGCCATCTTTTCGCAGAACAAGCAGAGCTGCAGCATCACCCCTTTTAAGTAGGCCAAGTTCCTCTTCTCCATTTCTCTTCTGGAAACCTCCCACCCAGATGGCCCACAGAGGATCTTTGATACAATACAAGCATTTTGTCAATTCTCCCACCTCCTGGCATCCCAAGATGTCTGTACTGCAAATTTCATGCTGTCGTTAATGTTCTTTCACTACTCTCACAGAAAATTTGAGAAAAATTACGCATCGGCTGTTTAGTAACTGGCTATCCCTGGCAAGAATAGCAGTTGTGCCCACTACTTCATAGCCCATTTTCAGTCGAGCAGGACACAGCATGAAAAGGACAGCCCCAGACTCAGTGAAGGCAAAAGAACTATCAAGGGACAGTTATCAACTGTCAGCTTCTATCAGCTAAAACAAGCCACGAATTAATGGCTAAGGAGACTAATAAAAGAGGAGTTTCAGGTCGTCCAGGTAATCCTCATTACAAAATTATCATTGTTTGGAGAACGCATGGTCTTCAACCTACTGTAAGAACTCTGTTACACTACATTTTTACAGGACAGCCTGTCATCAGATACAATTACTTTCTGTATCCACAGATTCCTTAACAATCACAGGTAGACGACCCCTGACCAAGAAATCCCTTCTTACATCCATAGGCCTGTTCAGGAGATGCTGTCTATCAGCACATAAGCATAAGATGATGAAGAAAGCACACGAAGTGATTCTCTAACAGTTTTCAATTCAGACAGCAATAGCTAGAATTGAAGCAGTGCTTCCCACACCACTGTGCCAAACACCTTCACAAAACACCTGCTCTCACTCTATGAACTCTGGATAACCAACATTAGCTTCTCCACCACAGCTACCCACCTCATAGTTTTCTCGTATCCACAGCTGCCGTTCAAGAAAGGTCTCTTTTTGATGGTCTTCCAGGCTGTCAAACTGAGACTGAGACATTTTCATGTATCTTCGTATGATATACAGCTTCTCTTCCACACCGTATTCTTGCCCTTTAATACTGAAACAATAAATCCACCAACAGTACCAAATTATGTATTTGCACAAGTAAAAGGGAGCGAGAAGGATCTGAAATAGAAGGATATCGTATATCTTGGGCTTCTGGTAACCGCCTTTTATATCTATTTTATTTTTAATAATGTCTTTGATAATTTCTTCCTCTTCTTCACGGATTTCTTCTTTAGACCTCTTGTTCTTGCCTTTTTCTCTAGTCTTGTTGAGTAAACCTTGTTGCTTGGCAATCTCAGTAGCTTGTATACGGTATTTTGGCACTGTAGCTAGGTAGTTTATAGCTTCATTGTAACTACTCCACCAGCTGAAGAACTGTAATTTAACAACAGTAAAAGTTAAAAACTAAAACCAGAACCAAACCAAACAAAAAGCAAAACAAACAAAGAAAAAAAAACACCATGTTTTTATACAGACGCATTTCTACTTAGAGCTTTGCCACGAAAAACAAAATAAAGCTGTCATATACCTTTAACTATTATTTTATTACAGCAAGGGTAAAAACTGAAAGTAACAGCACAACTTCTACAATATTAAAGAAGCTGTAATTATTCGTCCAAATGTGATAAGGCACCTGGGAAACAGCAGTATGTATTCATATTGCTGTGCGAGCAGTATACACAGCAACACACAGTGATGAAGAAGGACAAGCAGAGGGTAAAGGCACTGTTCAATTTGTGTTTCTTCATGAGAAGATGGTTATCTCACACGACCTTAAGTGAAGCTTCTGTTAGGCTTTGGTGTCCATTCTCAGAAGTCCCCTCAGCTTTATAAATAAAGTAGCTGGTATGCGCACATTTCATTATAAAATTATTACCCATTTTACATAGTTAATTAAATGTGGCTTAAGTACGCCACAATCTCATTAGTCTGACAGGATTGACTTTACAAGATACAATATCCTACTCTAATCTCCAGTTACCCTCTGAATTTCAATTGGGAAAAAAAAAAAAAAGAACAGTGGCTGGAGTGAGTGTGACATATTGTGCTGAATTTTTACACAGGCAGCACACCCACTTGTGAAGACAAAAGGGCACCTAGGTACACACTATATAATTGTATCAAAGGCAGAGAAATAGAAACACCAGAAAGCAAGAGAAAAGTAAATCAGTTTGCTAATTCTCTGTAAACTTGCATTTAATCATCTGGAAGCTGGACTGCAGGCAAAGTGAGCGTCTCCACTTATAACCAAAATAACAGCTGAAATGGAACACTGCATTTACAAGCAAGTCTGATGAGAAATTAAGTATTTGGCTCTGTATGCCACTGGAATTTATTATTCCAAGCTCTCAAATCCTGATCAACATATTTTTGTTTTCCCTTGCAACATCCAACTAAAAAGAGTTATCTGTACCACAGACGAAGCTGTATTTTTACCTCCTAGATATCACCTTTTTTGGTTTTGTGTGTGTGTTGGTTTTTATTAAAGGAATTTTTGAACTAATAATCTAATGGATGCTAAAGCAAAAAGTTATGTACCTCCTTCCAGTAAGCAATTGTCAGCAAGAGCACAAGTATTCTCATCTAAACCAGAGACTGTTTTCTTGAACTTGGAACTACCACTGTCAGTGAAGAAAACTTCGCTGAACTGCTTTTTAAGATAAACTACAATATAAGAAACACATGTTAGCAAACCACACTCCTGATCTTTAGTACTGTTATCTGAGTTTCTTTAATTTAGTTTGCAAGTAGTTTATCTTCTTTAAAAAAAAAAATACTTGCGAAGCTTGAAAAACTGACACAAGCTTATCTAGAGCACTACTCCTGTCTGTGCTCAGGAACAGACTGTTCTCAGCCTGCCACGAAAATATAAGTAACTTCTTTGGGAGAGCTGCGCTTGTCTGTATGCAATATTCTTCTGTTACGGGAAACCGATCACTAATCACACCATCTGTGCTTTTGTCCAAGGTACCAAGCACAGTCAAAATCTGCTCAGTACATCCTGACTTCAAATTTGTCATGGACACTACACAGCAGTTTACCATGGCAGATAAAAAAAAAAAAAAGACCTCCTCGCTGAGGCTGTTTAAAGCCTGGCATGTTACAAGATCTGCAGATACTTCTCCTGCAATTCAGAAATTCGTTGAGCATTGTCAATTAAGCATGAAATTTTACCTGAAACACAGAGATGGCGCACACCGTAACCAGAATCACGATTCTGACATCCACTTTAGGGGCCAATCTCCTGCTGTAGTAGTGATAATAGTGCCTGTAATACTCTTCAGGATGATCCAACATGTAGTCATAATCTTTCCGTGTTTCTTCATCCTGTTGGATGAGGGATGAAAAATAGGCTTCTAAACATTTGTATGTTTTCACTTACTCTGTTGCATTTGTTTTTTACAGCTCACGAATGACCATGCTGTTAAAAAATTTGCAATAACCCGACCAACTATGAAGCAAAGAGGAAAATCTTTGGTCCTACCCTTATAAACTAAATTGATCTGTTCTCACACTCACCAACTCCCCCCACACCTGATACACATAGTCTTAAATACATAACACACACTATAGGAAGACTTGATTTAATACTGAAATAAAAACAGGCAACTGAAATTCACAAAATGAGTTAATTTCCGAATCAGAAGTCCAGAGGGACTAGAGTTGATAGGTATTGCTCAGGAAGAGACTTACTGATGAACGAACCACTAAAACTACTGTTTTTCAGATCTTTTAGAATTAGCTTACAGGGCTGTGAACTCTATCCAATGCGAGGCCATTCCCAAACCTCATTGTTCTCATTTTCTTGAAGTTTTTCTCATTTTCACCCATGTAATAAAGAAATGAGAAATTTAACTTTGTCAGTCTCAGCTGCATCCCTTTTCTACCCAGAAAGAGTTCCAGTTCTTTTTTTTTTTTCCCCCCATCAACCTTAAAACACGTACAGGTTTCTTTCTTCCACTCCTTGGTCGTGTCTTGCCCACGCAACGGATTTTTTGCTTTCCTTACAGTCCCACCTACCACTCAACTCAATGATTACCATTACTTTTAAAGACGTGCTTGCACAATAAGGGTCTAGTCTGTTTATTTTGAATCCAAAGGGCTTTTCAAGAGCACTCTGTCTTCCCCTCGCTCTCGGGCTGGCTATCGAAGAAGGTTTTGGCGTCGTGTTTTTTTTTCTTCCTCCCTCACGGCTGGTGGGAAGCAAGCTGGCTGAGCCCACACAAAGGAACACAAAACTGATTCCGCAAAATCTGCTGCGAAACACGGGTCGTGTGGGACCAAAAGGTCTGATCTCCCCCTTCCACTGAGGAAAGGGAGACCTGCGGGAGCCTCATGCTGCGAGCTAGCGAAGTCAGAGCGACCCCCAGTTAGCTGATGGGTGCTTCGGGTCTGGACGAGGGGACGCGAGGAGCAGAGTGTGGAGGGCACCGTGCACCTCCTGGCACTGCCAAGCCAGAGCTCTCCTCCCCGCTTCGCTCCACCACCCGACAGCGAGAGGGATACCCGACAGGGATCCCCTCAGGGAGCCCCTGACCGCGGGCGGCCCCGCTCACCTCTCACCTTGAGGGTCTCGTAGGCGGTGGCGATCAGCAGGAACTTCTCGTGGGCCGCCTGCGGGCCGCCGCCCCCTCCGCCCGGCTCGCCGCGGTAGCGGTCGGGGTGGTACTTGCGGGCCAGCTGCCGGTAGGCGCGGGCGATCTCGGCCTTGCTGGCCTGCCGGCTGACGCCCAGCACCTCGTAGCACACGCGGCGGCCGCAGTACAGGCCCTCGGTCAGGCCCCGAGCCGCCCGCGGCAGCAGCGCCGCCGACAGCCACAGGCAGAACAGCCAGCGCCGCCCGCCGCCCGCCGCCGCCATCTCGCAGCGCCGCCACGGCCGGGGCCGGGGCCGGGGCCGCGCCTGCGCTCTCCGGGCGGCAGGGCGGGGCCCTGGGCGCACGGATAATTGCCACCCCTAATTGCGAGCACTAATTACAGACCCCCTATCGCCTCCGAGCAGGCTAGGGTGCCCAAAGCCCCCTCCAGCATGGCCCCGGGCGCTTCAGGGATGGGGCAGCCACGGCTCCTCTGGGCAGCCTGTGCCGCCGCCTCACCCTCTGAGGGACGAATTTCTTCCTCGTACCCAACTTTCTCCTCACCCACAGCCTAGCCACACCAATTAACGTTCCCTTTCCAAATCAGAATGAATAGAAACTTCACTTTGAATGTCACTTTTTATTGGTGTATTGTTCCTGTACTCAAAAATCCCATCGGGGTGGTATTTGAGCGTGTTATCCCTTGTCTGCGAGCTCATCTGCTTTTACCGCTATCATTCCAAATCCAGCCAAGGAATCTCCTGTTGGGGAGGTACTTCAGTATCCCCTGCTTATCACGTCCTTACGTGATGCAGCCTCTAGGGGCAGGTTGGATCTGGTGCTTAGGGACATGGTTTAGTGGGTGACACTGGTGGCAGGGTGGTGGTTGGACCAGATGATCTTGGAGGTCTCTTCCAACCCTCCACCAGTTTCACTCTGAATGAATTTAACAACGAAACCCAAGCAGAAATAACTCGCTTTGCCTCAGAAATCCCAACCGGCGAGGGCAGCCCGGCCCTGGGCGGAGCCGGGGGGGCCGCAGCCCAGCCCCCGGCCGTGCAGGAGCCGCGGCCGCAGCTAGGGGGAGGCGAGGCTCCGCCGTCCCTCCTCCTCCTCCTCCTCCTCCTCCTCCTCTTCCTCCTCCTCCTCCGCCAGCCGTGTGCCCGCGCCGGCATGGAGGTCAGCATGGACTCGGGTCAGTGCGGCGGCGGGGGGGGGGGGGTGCGGGCGGGGACGATGGCTCAGCTCTTTCTAAATATAAAGCGGGAGGGCGGGGGCCGGCTGCCCCTCGTGGGGAGAGCCGCGGGGAGGAGGAGGAGGAGGAGGAGGAGGAAGAGGAGGACGGGAAGGAGGAGGAAGGGAAGGAGGAGGAGGCGGAGGAGGAGGCGGAGGAGGCGGGACGGGGCTCGGGCGGCCTCCGGGCGGACCGCGGCTCGCCTCTCACCGCCCTCCCTCTTTCCCTCCCTCCGCAGTCGGCACAGCACAACATGGCCGCGGCCGCCGCGGCTGCCCAGGACGAGCTCAGTAAGCGCCGCCGGGGACCGGGGGGGAGAGATCGGAGGGAGCCGCCCGGAGCCCCCCGGCCCGGGGCAGCCCCTCGGCCGGCGTGGGCGCGGCTGGTGGCGGGGCGGGGGGGCCGGGGCCGCCCCCGGGGCCGGCTGGGAAATGTAGTCCCGGGCGGTGCCGGCCTGCCCCGCTCCGTGCCCGGCCTGCTCTTGGGGGGAGCCGGGGGCGGCCCCGGGGCCAGGCGTGGAGCCCCCCGGCAGACCGAGGGGTGCCCGGTTTGGGGGACCCCCGGGGCTCGGGGGGGCCCATCCCGTGCCCCTGCCCCCTCCGGGCCCGACCTCTGTTCCAGAGGCCAGGCTGCTGTTCTCAGAAGCTCACGGAACTTTAAAAAAATATATATGTTCTCCGTTCCCTGCTTTTCCTGACGTGTAAAAGAGCTGGTTTTTGTCTGAGAATTAATAAACAGATAGCGTATGACTCAGCGGAGTGAAAGGGCCGCTGGTTGTTCTGGAATGGTGTGTTTGGCAGCCGCCAGGGATGAAGGGCAGCAGAAATACTTTGGGCATATTTCTGCGGTTGGATTTCAGGTCTGAGGCGTTTCTGTGTTTGTGGGTTTTTTTTTGTTTTTGTTTTTTTTTTGTGTGTGTGTGATTTTGTCGTTGTTGGTCTCTCTGTGTTTCTGCTGCGGAGGTGATGCCTTTGTTCTGCTCTTTGTTAGACGTTACTGGAGCCCAGTTGAGTGGCAGCGATGGTGAGGATGTCCTTTATGTAACCAGAGAGCCAGGACCCCGTGGTGGAGTGAGAAGGATCTTCAGGTTACACTGATCCTTGAATCAGAGGGCACAAATGCCAGGCTATTTATTCCATTGACAACTGGGATAAATTGTGACAGTGACAGACCTGCCTGCCACTGCCATCCGAGAGATTCTTCTGTCGCTTTTATGCTGCTGATGTGATGCTGCTTGCTGAAACCAGACAGCATGAGCTGTCTGGCTTGCAGCTCCTTGGCTTTTATCTGTGTAGAAGCCGGCTTTCCAGCCTCCAGATGCAGACCCTGCAAAAAATTAGTCCTCAGCCACATATCAGGTGCTAAACGGCCCCTTGTGTTAATCACTGTGAGAGGACGAATGTCCTTACAGCGAGCTTCATGCCGGTGATTATATGACGTAATTCGGGTTGCTGGTCCTCTGCATCCCGCAGCGGTTGTATACAGGTTGTATTGGGTGGTTGGAAACCTTCCTTGGCCCAGTGGGGAAGGAAAGAGTGTTGGCTTTTGTTTGTTCTTCCCTAGTTCCTCATCTGTCGCTGAATAGGAAGTACTGCAGTCTTACTTAAATCTCTCTTTTTCCATTAGCTTTTATTTTTAAGGTAAAGGAGCGGGAAACTGAACAACCTCCGTGTGGGCTTTCCGTCTTTTTTTGCATTTAAATAGTTAAATTTCATGGTATTTGGAAAGAAATCTGTTTCTTTTTAGGATGACGATAAGTCCCAAAATAACAAGCATAATTATTACTAGTTTTAGACTGGAAAATCAATTTTCCTTGCTTTACATATGTATAGCTATAGGAAACTTCGATCTACAGCACCAGTCAAACACAAGACCTCTTGCTATTTGCTTAGGTTGTGTATGAGGGTACTTACCATTCTAGAGGACTAGTTATTTGAAGTCAGCATAAGAGTGAAGATATGCGGGTTAAAAATCAATGCAAAGCCATTAAACTAGTCCTGAAGCTTTAAGAGTTCAGGTGCAAGAGAAGGAACAGTTAATTTTGAGGAAGAGTAGACAGCCAGTTGAATGGACAGCCTAAACCTGGCATATTAAAACTATTTGGATTTTGGCATGTCAGTCAAGCCATTTATAAAAGATTTTCTATGAAATGGAAGAACAGGATGGACAAAAGAGAAAACATTCCCTCACGCCCAGGCCTTCCCACCTTTTTCCAGTCAGAGCTTGTAAAATAATGCAGCGATGAGCCCAGCTCTGCAAACGCTCCCTTAAGTGATTTGCCTGTAGGCACATAATGGGTTACTGGTAGAGCCAGGAATAGCACCAGCAAATCCTGACTCACTGTTTGCTACTATAATCATACCAGATACATTTTCTCCCAGAGTCTAATACCATCTGAACAAGAATTTGACTTCTATTCTAGTAGCGGCACAGTGGACGGGAGCTGGTTTGATTCCCTGACTGCATGCAGAATAGCACAGAAACAAACAGCTTTTGCTTGTAGCGGGTATTTGTGCTGAAAACTACCCATTGTCCAGGCAGGGAAGTCGAAACCCACCTGTGTCCAGTAGTCTTTACATGCTGTAGGGCCTTTTGGAGAGAGGGTTGGGGGACACTAAGTGCAGCATAGTGGTTCTACAGAGCTCATACAATTGAGGTTTTTTGTTTGCTGCAGTGAAACACGCTTGTAGAAATACTTTAATGTGGCAGTCCCAGTAATCTGTCTAATAGACTGTATTTTTCAGGAAAGCGAAGACAAATTCCAGCTTTACGCACGGAACTTTGCTTTTCTACTGTGTTTTGCAGAGGACGCAAGACTCTATTTGGGGCTACTAGGGTAGTTAAATTATTAAGTATAATTACCTTGACATGACCTGGTCTCAGTAGTTTCTTGAGTCTGTTTTCATACAAAGAAGGGTGTTTCTGGTGCTTGACACTCAATTATACCAACATATGTTGCTGAGAGGTGTGTACAGAATGGCTGACGTGCTGCATGTAATAGCAATAAATGCCAGAGGGAGCTAATTCTTTATCTTGCGTAAGGACAGGGAGGAGAGCCTGGACACATGAAATGGAACTGAGCTCAGCTGAAACGAGAGGTGACTTCTTCGATAAAAAGATGGATAAACAGTGAGCTAGCTACCTTAGGAAGGCCAAGCATTCGAAGTATGTGATTTTAACTAGGAAAAAAATAAAATAAAAGGAAGTAGGTAGGGAAACGCCCTTGTAAAAGGGTGGAAAATGTTAGGCTGTTTATTTATTTACTGTATCCTTTCTGTGTCTTTCTGCTGTTCCCTTTGGCAAGCTACCACATAGCAGAACTGGCAGAGTGGGCATGTTGTTTCAGTAGCAGGCTGGAGGTTTGCTCTTGGCTTGAGTGACTGCAGGATCAGTTCTGAAGTAGGAAGGCTGAGAATTAGCTCTGACTCTGTTACGGCCCGTGTCACAGGGTTTGGAAGCCTATAAAGCACGAGTCAGAGCCTTGCTGTTAACGTGACTTTCTTGTAAAACTTGTATGCTGTATGTTATCTGTGTTTTGAAATCTATTCCTTTGCTTTTTGCAAGAGGTGTTGTCTTGAGTACTGAACCCTGTATTTCCTCCCGTAGTTTTAAATGGAGACTGGAAAGAACCAGAAGTGAAACATGCATTTTCTCACAAATCAGTAACTGCATTGCCATGGTAACTTGAGGATTTCAGATTCCAAATACACCATGTCTGTAGACACAAATTGGACACTGCTGCTGGAAGCGGGGATACAAAGATTTATCTTGTTTTCTTGCCACTTGGTTCTTTCACATACAGTGAAATGGAAGGTCTCTCCATAAACAGTGCCTGTTGTTAAATTCTCCTTGTTTATGTTCATCCTTTTGTAGACGTGTTTTTTTTTTTTCTTTTTCAAGAAAACACTGGGTAAAGATGAAATGTATGAAAATGTGACAAAGCAGCTAGGAAAGAGGTTGCGCTTATGCCAAAATACATGAATGTCTATTACAAACTTTGCATGGACTTAATTGTATGGGTTTTAAAAATAAAACCGTCTGGTATTCATTCTTTTACTCATGCAGTTCATTCTTGGCTGTTTATTTTAATCCCCAGCAAAAGGTCATCATCATAGCTGTGGCACACATAATATTTCTAAGAATACATAATAACCCAGACATGATTTCTCATGTGCTTGCTGATGTAGTGGGTAAGTTTGACTGGGACTGTGGTTGTCACATACCTCATAACCAGATTCTGGGTGGTGTAGTGGTCATCCCTCTTTAAAGAAATGGTTGCTAGCTTTCATGTTCCTTTATAAAGGGAAACATTTAATGAAAATAATGAAATCAGTGATGTGCTGAATGACAGTAGTGAATTAACCTTATTTGGGTTGCTCCTTCCAAAGCTTGCTCGTGGAGCAAGGGGCTCCCTGTTGTGGAGTGAACCCAGAAGCTCACAGTGGTCCAGGTGTGCCCTGCTCTTCTCCGTTGGTCTGAAGGTGCTGAAGTGCAAGTTTGTTCTTGGAGTGATTTATTTAGAGCCTGGCATGTCTGGGCACTGCGTTTTCCAGTTGTCATTCCAGCGAAGCCTGCTTCCTTTCCTCCTTTCTCCCTTTCATTTCGACTTTCTCAACAGATGTTTTTCTTAAGTCCTCTGGGCTGTATTAAAAGTGGTCCTTTGTCTCTGACAGTCTTCCCCCACCCGCATGCTCAGCAGACTTGCAGTAGATTGACTATGCAGTAATTTTATAAACATTATAATTAGCTAATACAGAGGGTGCTAGAACTTGCGACCAATAGCAAGGGAATATTACAGTCCTAAATTTTAGGTGAGAGTGTAATGTGAGATTTAGGAAGGAGAAGCCTTTGCACAATCCATTTTCTTAAATAGCAGCTTTTAAGATGGGAATATAGTTCTATTTTATGAAACATCATCTCCCCTTTACTTATTTCTTGCAGTTCTTCCAAAAACTTTAAATTATCTTTGTTAACAATATCAATCAGCTTGTGAAAGGAGAAATTATAGGAGGTGTTTTGTTGGATGGATTTCAAGTTCAGTTTGGGTTAGCAATGGTAAAGACTGGCAAAGGCAACTTGCAGTAAGATTGCTCTAGCAGTTAATTTTAGTTGCTAATGTTTATTCAAAGTGCTCTTGTGCCATCTTTTTTTCTTTTTTTTTTTTTTTCCCCTGTGGTATGTAGCAAAGCGAGTTAGACCTCTCGCTTTAACGTATTTTTATCGTAATAAAACCTAGTGGTCCCCTGTTGAAATTACAGCCCTGCAGTTTTACCGTCCCCAGTGGGGGCCACAAAACTGGATGGGGAGGGTTTTGGCTCCATTCTTAGAGTGTGAAGTGCATGGGGTAGGAATGCGAGGTGGGTTGGGAGCAAACCCTTTGTCAGATGCTGCGGGAAGAGGGGAAGGACCCTGCCCGGAGCCAGGCGTGGAGGTCAGACGTGAGATCTGAGCTCCAGCAGCTCACCACCACGTGTGGTGCTTCAGTTCTCCAGGGGTTATGCTCTCCTGTAGTGAGCGCTGCCAGCCTGAGACATGGTCCTAACAGTCCACGGAGCTAAAACTGGGAGTAAAATGGTCGCTGTGCAGAACGTGTGAGGGTTCATGGCTCTGCAGCCACGTTCCTTTCCTTTGTTTCGCTGCCCTGCTGCTATGGATACGCCTGCATCAGCGCGCAGGGGTGAGGCTCGCCTGTGATCTGACAAACTCCTGGACGGCTTCTTGACTGCAGCCAGGAGACTGGTCCCCATGAATTTGCTGGAGAGTCCTGTCATGCTTGCATTTAGGGGAAGGATACTCGACTGCAGCACTACGGCTTGACCTACTAGACCATAAGGATATGGGAAAAGTAATAAACTTATCTCGTGGGCATGGTGAACAAGGGGATAGCTTTTTTTTTTTTCCTTATTTCTCCTGTTCTGTTAGTACAATTCTGGTTGCTGAATAACACCAAAATAATAGGGAAAGCTGGTAATAATATAGGTGCTCATGATTCAGTGAGTGGCTGCGCTTCCTGCAGACTCTTACGGAGAGGCCTCTGTGCCTTTTGGGAGGTGTGTGTAGCCCAGTGGCTCGGGAAATAACTTCGCTTGTATTTCGTTATGGTCAAGTGTGATCTGTAGCCGTGTGAGGGAGCTTGTAGCTGGGAGGCTCCTCAGTCAGCTGCCGTGAGGATGGTGGATCTGCAGTGGTAACCTGGAGGTCCAGCTCCAAGGGAAAAGGTTGGATGATTCCTGTAGCGCCTTGAGCCATTTCACCTGCCTGGGGTGTCCCAAGCAGTCCCCGGGCGCTGGCCGGGTTTGACATCTGGGAGGTCCTAAAGGGGAGAGGTGATTCAGGGTGGTGGAATATGACACAAAAAGGAAGACAAAAAGATAAATATTGTTGGGATTAAAAAAGAGAGAGAGGAATACCTCAAAGTTGTTGGCTAACTGACAGCCTAAATGTTCCCTGAAATCTGTCTGAAATGGGATCAGTTTGCGAGTCAGCTTGCATGGTAGGTGCTGCAGAGTTCTGGCTTCTAATTCCCCTGACTGTAAAATTTCGTAGCCCTCTGTCTTTTCAGCGCCCCATCATATTTGCTCAGCAGAAGATAAAATGTTGGAGGTGAGGCATTGGAGGTGTTTAATCCACAGCTGGCAGAGGAGGGATCATGCTGTAAGGAGTCTTAGTACAGGGACAGGACAGATTAAAAACAGGACAGTGAAGGATTCTGCAGGTACATCGTGAGAGGTTTCCTGGCTAGAGCTGTGTTTGAATTTGAGCATCCTTTTTGTTTGCTTTACTTCCAGACATATGCGGTCGCCTCAGTCCTCCACAGTCTGCCTGGTGATCCTTCTCTGCTTAAGGAGAGTTCTCCTTGGTCACCCTTTAATCTCGGCTTCTAGCAGATCACTTCAGATTAGTCCTTGGGCGAATGGTTTCCTCCGTGTAGGATGTCTTGAGACCTGCAGTCCCTTTGAAAGCACTGACTGGGTCCCCTTGCTGCCTGTGGACATGGCTGCAAAGGAGGGAGAAGTCCCTAATGCTGCATGCATCGGGAGCGCCGCTGCGCCAGGAAGGCTTTGCTTTGCTTCTGGTGTAGCTGTCAGGGCAGCTGCGTGCCAGTGCTTAAAATAGTGACTCCTCCATTCTCCGTGCAAAGACAGATGGTCCTCAGGCCTTGTGCTTGAGCTGCTGACGGAAGACTTCGGTCTCATCTGTTTCCTTGAAGTGATCTTCTACTAGCTCACCGAGAAAATGCTTCGTGCATTTTTTCCCCTCTTGATCTTGTAGAAGTTGCAACTTGTACGTCTTTGTTGGAGTTAATTTGTTGTTTTCCTTCTTGTTCTAGCAGCAGGTCTCCTCGCCAGAGGAAAATGAATTTGTTACAACTCTCCAGCAGCTTCACAGTGCGATTTTGGGAACTTTGTGTTTTAAGTTACAGCAACATATCCTGTGTTTCACACTTGTGATCTTATTCCTGATGATAATGCTGTCTGTTGTGGAAAAAAAGGTTAACAAATTTTTTCAAACCACTAACTGATTCAGACAGTATTTGTACAGGTTCATAAAGCTGATTGATCCAGCTTTTGTAGACCCATGTGGCTTAACATAAGGCCACAGGCAGAACAAGTGAACCTGTGTCAATATGCACTATGAATTCTCCCTTCAGTATCACTCTTGAGCAGTAGTCTCAAGCTCTTTCACAACTATTTCACTTTACAGCTTGTTTCTTGTGCTTTCAGGTACACAGCCTGCTAATTCATTCACAGCTGTGATGACGTGGCTTGTCCCAAGCTTTTACCTGGTGCTTTGCCTAGACTTTTTTTTTAGCTGTAATATGTCTTGAGTCCTGTTTTACATGGTTAGCATTTTGTTCTGTTTACTTAGCATCTACAGTGGGATCCCTGTGCACAACCAGAACCCTAGGTTTAGCAAGAATAACAACAAGAATTGGACAAATCTTTTTGCCCTCTAATTATCTAGCAGAGATATTGAACACCATGGTCTGAATGCAGGTCACAGCAAGCACACTTTTAAAAGTTTGCAGCTCTACAGCTGCACAACTTTGCTGTCAAAGCAGAAAGGGCAAGGAGTGACTTAGAGATGCTAACCTTTCTTATCACTGTTGGATACGTTCCAGATTTTATTTGAAACACAGCATGAAGCAATGTCAAGCAAGTCTGAATTGCTTTTGTCTTTGATAGGAGTGGTCTGTATGTGATTGTGGAGGCTAGTACTGGAAGCCATTGGGCTGGTTTGCTCAGTATCGGCAGTTCACAGAATCACAGGGGTTGGAAGGGACCTTTGGAGGTCATTGAGTCCAACCCCCCTGTTAAAAGCAGATTCCCTGTAGGAGGTTGGGCAGGAAAGTGTCAAGTTAGGTCTTGAGTATCTCCAGAGAAGGAGACCCCACATTCTCCCTGTTCCCGTGCTCTGTGATCCTCACTGTAAAGACTTTCTTACGCATGTTTATGTGGAACTTCTTGTGTTCCAGTTTTTGGTCATTGCCCCTTGTCCTACTACTGCTGCACACCACTGAAAAGTGCCTGGCTCTGTCCATTTGCCTCCTGCACTTTAGATATTTATACATTTGGTTTAAAATAAAATATTTAACAGTTTGGTCAGTTAGTGTTAAAAGTAGAAGATGGATCTGTGTTGAGTATTGTATTGAATCCTGTATTGAGACAGAATTACTTCGAGAACTGCGTGTGGCATCTCTTAGAGGCCCATAAGGTAATTTCAGAAAAAGTTCTTTTCTTCTTACAGAAATTTTGAGTTTCAACAGGTTTCTCTCTTTTTCTCTGCAGATCAACTTGAACGTGTGTTCTTGCGTCTTGGCCATGCGGAAACAGATGAGCAGTTACAGAATATTATTTCCAAATTCCTACCCCCCGTTCTCCTCAAGCTGTCCAGCACACAGGAAGGAGTGCGTAAAAAGGTAAGAGTGCAGTTTACTGTAGTGGTATGTTGTCTTCATCACGCAGAAGTAGATACTTTTGAATGGTGCTTTACAGCTCTTGGATGTTCTCTGTGAAGAAATTTACTCTCTCAGGAAATGTTGTCATGAGCCTGATAAGAAGAATGGGTTTATTACAGCTGTCAGGGCTTAGAGAAAACAGTCATTGCCTGTATAAGCAGATGTGTGGCTTTTGCAGATGTGTGGAGGCTGTATTTGTTTCCACTTGAATCCAGCTAACTATGAGTTAGCCTGGGACAGAGACTTACTGCCACAGAGGCAACTGGCACGACTTTGAGGTGAGGGCTGTTTTGCGTCACCTGGCTGGACACACAACACATGTGGAGCAAGCCTGCTTCTGTGTGCAAAAGGCTGTGAAGAGATGCTCATGGGTCTCATTCACTAACCTGGTAACAGAACCAGGAGTGAGGACCAAATAGCTTTTGAGATGCAATTTAATATCTCTCTGAAAGAATTTGGCTCCCTGCTACAGATGGCAGCTTTATCACAGAGTTTATTCAGGTGCATATTAAATTCCACCTGATAAATGGTTTGGTGCTTGTCTAGCTACAGGAATAGGAGTAAGGAACAAACCAGTTCAGAGGCAGAATTCAGTATGTACCTAAGGAATTCAGTTCACTGTGTTAGATTACATGATAAAAACTCATCTGTACACCCACAGAATGGCACGTAAGCATAATAGCAAGGGGGAACCCATGTAACACCCTACCCCAGCTACTCCCAGGCCATCATGGGAACCACTGGCCCATCAGCTTGTGGAGCTCTGTTGCCTGCAAGCCTAGAGGGGCACAGGGGCACAATGGCAGGTGGCAACCCCAATTATGGACACAGAGGAAGGGATATCCTGTCCAGAATCCTCTCAGGGCTGCCCCAGGAGAGTCTCAACACCGCTGTCCAGGCATGAAACCCATCAAGATGAGCCAGTGTTAAAGCACTACTTGGACTGAGGGGGTGCTGCCTAGTGGTAACGGACACAATGAGGTGCAGTGGAAGAACATTTTGGGATTGCACAAGCTTTATTGTGTGATGGCTAGAGGAGAAACTAAAGGTGGGGAAAGGGGTGGATCTAGGTAATTTGGGGAGAAGCAATTGTGGTAGAGTAGAGGAAAGAATGGATAAAAGGAGCCAGTGGCATGTAAACAATTCACTGATTGGTTTGCTTGTCTGTCCTTGTCCTGCACCTGGTCAGCACAGTCTGTCCTGTTTCCATGTTAAATTCCATTTCTAGCTCGTTCTGCGTGAGGGACTCTGTGTTGGGGGCAGGGGGAAGGTATCTGGGTGCCAGCAGTTGGAGAGACCATAGTCTCTAAGGATGAGAACATTGGAGAAGTTGGCTCTCAGAGTGACCAGGGGAATCTTGGTCAGCTGCTGGAGAGGAGGAAGGATATGAGGATCCCTTGGGCTGAGACCTAGTGGTGAATGTCTGTCTCCTAAGGGTGAAACTGGGACGGACTGGCTAATGGAGACCAGGAGTCCTGTCTGGGCTGGGTATGTGAGTGCCTTTGTATCTCTACAAGTGAGACCACCCTCTGTGGTGCGGCGGCAGGACCAGGGGAGACCTGGCCTGCTCTGTGTGCATGGATGTGTGTGATGGTCTGTTGCAGCAGCTGGAGTGGGGCTGTAGCTTTAGGGGCGTGTATGTCCACGTGCCAGCAACTGGGGAGACTGGGACCCAGGGGCAGCCACTGGGCAGGCTGAGGGTCAGAGCTCAGCGGCTGGGGAGGTTCATGCTGTACACAGGTGTGTGCATATTCTCACTAGCAGATGGGCATCGCGAGCTGCCGAAACTGGCTCAAGTATTGGGTAATAACAGTTGTGTGATTGTGTGAGAGGATTGCTAAACTCACAGTTAAAGGCGGAAGAGACCTGGCCTGGATTCTGACAGAGGAACACCTGCTTGTGTTTATTGCTCCGCCAGGAGAACGTGGCCAGGAGAGGCAGCTGAGTATAAGAGACCGGAGTAGTTAGATTAGTAAGCAAAGGATGAATTCTTTGTCTCTGCAGTTTTTCATCAGAAGGAGCTGCCTGGTGACAGAACTGGACCAGAGTCTTTTTTTTTTTTTAAGATTTCCCTCTTTGTCTTGAAGAAATACAGAAATGATTGTGCCTTCACTTGAACTTTGCAGTAAATCAGAACCTGCAAATAACTAGAGCACAGATTTTACACAAAACACGGTCCTGGCCATGATCACATGAAAGTGAATCCATAAACATAAAAGCCATTCCAAGATGCTGAAGGACAAATGTTGAGACTCAGAAGAAGGGTTCTTCTGAATACATGCTTATGTGCTCTTAAAACTGTGAAGAAAAGCATCCAACTAACTAGTGTGAAATTTCTTAGGCTATTTTTATATGATATTTTTCATAGAATCTCAATGCTTTGTATCATATAGTTTTAACTTCCTTGTCGTGGACAGAGATACCATTTTTTCCACTTATAAACTGGAAAGTGTTGTCTGTTTTCTCTGGAGTGATGCGAGATTCAGGACAGAGGGAGGACTACTTTGAAAATTAGATTTTGAGAGGTCTCTCAAAGTCACACATCATTCTTATGATGTAGTGTAGTTTTTGTGTTAGAATGAATAATGAAACAAAATTTGTTTCCTCTTCCCCCTTTTATATACTTAAGCTATAGATTATTGTCTGTACGAGATGATGATGGTATCATAAGAACATAAGAGTGCTTTCTGGTATTTGTCAAATTCACTGCAGTCAAGGAAATGACCCTGGATTCTGCTCTTGCCATTATCAGTGAAGGGAAGTTGACTCTCTCAGTATTCTGTTTCTGATATAAATTCAAAATATAACAAGAAGTTTTTGTATTTGTTTTTGATTTTTTTTGTTTGTTTCTGTACATGGACATCAAAATATTTTATCAGTGATACGGAGAGAAGGGGAAAACATTTTTAGTTTTTAATTCTAATGAGCACTAACACTGAGTAACCTGCAGATAAATCTGTTTAATGTGCACCATGTCTTCTTCTGCTACTTATGTCAGAACTAAGCTTTTCAATTTGGTACTTGGTCTTATTTTCTACTAAGCTGGTGGAAAGTGTCTAAAATGTCTGGTCTATTTTCAAATGCTAGTGGCTTCTAAACACTAATACCTAGTTTTCCTGTGCTAATCTTGCCTGGTGGACAGCAAAGAATGTGCCTATTACTCAACTCTGGCCTCAAAATCATGTTAAGGCAATGGAAGTAAGGCAAATATGGCTTTCTACATGACCACTCATTACATTAGAAAATAAAGGCAAAAAAGTAGGTGGGGTAGAGAAAAGAGAAGCACAAACTTTGTTCACCCAGTGACTGACTACAGGCAAAGTGACAAAACTCTGCTGTCTCATGTCAGGTATCTCTTGCAACTATTGTAGCATTAGTATTATGTATTGCTATTATCAAAGAATCATAGAATGGTGCAAAATAGAATCATAGCCACTCTGGGCTGCCAGGGCAAGCTGCGGACTCACATTCAACTTGCTGTTGACCAGAAACCATTTCGTGGGACTGCTCTCCTGCCTCCTGTCCTCCAGTCCATATGTATATTAAGTGTTGCCCTGTCCCAGGTGCAGAATCTAGCACTTGCTCTTGCTAAATGCCATGCAGTTGGTGATTGTCCAGCTCACTAATTTGTCAAGATGTCACTGCAAGTCCTCTCTACCCTTAAGGGAGGCATCGGCTCCTCCTTATTTAGTGTCGTCTGCAAACTTGCTCAGTATGTATTTGAGTCCTGCATCCAACTCATTTATGAAAAAGTTGAAAAGAACTCCCTAAAATGGAGCTTATGGAGCCCCGGTAGTGGCTGGTTTCCAGCTTAATGTAAGCCCCATTTACTACATCCCTTTGAGTCTGATTTGTCAGCCAATTGTTCCCCCGTTGCATTATGTTCTTGTCTAGCTCTGTGCTGGACATTTTGTCCAGAAGGATACTGTGCGAGATAGTACTGAAAGCTTTACTGAAATCCAAAAATATCACATCTATTGGCTTTCCTTGGTCAGCTAGGTGGGTAACCTTGTAACAGGTTCGTGCACCTAGGGAGGAATAACCCCAAGCACCAGAACAGGCTGGGGGCTGGCCTGCTGGAGAGCAGCTCTGCAGAGAAGGACCTGGGAGTCCTGGTGGACCGCAGGCTGACCATGAGTCAGCAGTGTGCCCTTGTGGCCAAGAAGGCCAGCGGTATCTGAGGGTGCATTGGAAGAGTGTTGCCAGCAGGGAAGGGATCCTGCCCCTCTACTCGGCCCTGGTGAGGCCACACTTGGCTCCCCGGGGAGTTCTGGGCTCCCCAGTACAGCAGGGGCATGGAGCTACTGGAGTGAGTTCAGAGGAGGGCTACAAAGATGATGAGAGGACTGGAGCACCTGTCGTACCTGGACAGGCTGAGAGAGTAGGGCCTGTTTAGCCTGGAGAAGAGAAGGCTGAGGGGAGACCTCATCGATGTGTACAAATATCTGAGGGGAGGATGTTGAGAGGATGGAGCCGGTCTCTTTTAGTTGTTCCCAGTGACAGGACGGGAGGCAACGGTCACAAACTGAAGCACAGGAGGTTACGGCTCAATATGAGGGGGCACTTCTTTACTGTGAGGGTGACGGAGCACTGGGACAGGCTGCCCAGGGAGGTTGTGGAATCTGCTTCTCTGGAGACATTCAACACCCACCTAGATGCCGTCATGTGCAGTGTGCTCTTGGTGATCCTGCTCGGCAGGGGGATTGGTCTAGATGGTCTTCAGAGGTCCCTGCCAACCTTGGCCATTCTGGGATTCTGAAATTATCGTTCAGTAGAACTTTCCCTTGTGAACCTGTGTTGATTATGATCAATGGCAGCATTGTCTTTTAAGTGTTTTACAGTACATAATAAACACTTCTCAGGTGTATTATAATATATAATATAATGTGTTATTAAAAAAAAGATAATGTAGCTTTTGATAACATACGTATATGAACAAAAAAATATCATCTCTGTGTTGCCAGTATGCTGCTGAAGTATAGGCCAATACAGAGTCTCAGGACTTGCCTTCACCCAGCTTCAGAAGGACAGAGTAGCTTGTTCATGTGGTGGGTCAACCTTGGCTGGTCACTGGGGTTCCCACACAGTCACTCTCTCACTCCCTCTCCTCATCATAACAGTGACAAAGCAAGGAGAAACAACTCGTGGGTGGAAAGGAGGACAGAGATCGCTCACCAATTACCATCACAGGCAAAACAGAGCTCTGCTTGAGAAAGATTAATTTAATTTATTTTCAATTAATAACCGAGTAAGATAGTGAGAACTAAAAGCAAAGTAAAAACACCTTCCTCCCACCACTTTCTTCCCAGGTTCAGCTTCTGTTTCAATTCATCTAACTCCTGCCCCAAGCGATGCAGGTGGATGAGCAGCAGGGGCTGTGGTCAATCCATAACGCTTTCTCTGCTGCTGTTCAAGAACAGCTCAAGCATGCATCCTTCCCACAGGGTGCAGTCCTTCAGGAATGGACTGCGCTGGTATGGGCTGGCCTCTACAGGCTGCAGCTTCTTCCAGGAGCCCGCTCCACTGGGCAGTCCTCCATGGTCTGCAGCATGGATATCTGCTCTGGAACACCTTCTGCCCTCCTGCACTGACTGTGGTGTCTGCAGGTTATTTCTCTCATATTTTCTCATTTCTCGCTCTCAGCTGTTGTTGCCAGTGTTTTTTTCCCCTTTTTAAAACATGCTTGCTCAGTTTTGGCTCTGACTAGCAGCAGGTCCCTTTTGGAGCAGCTGGAGCTGGCTCTGCTCTGACATGGGGCAGCTGCTGAGCTCTGCTCACAGAGACCACCCCTACAGCCCCCCTGCTGCCAAAACCTTGCCATGCAAACCCAATAAGGTTCAATACAGCAGATGGATTGATTAGACTGTAATTTTACTCTGAACCTGCAGGCTGACTTTCTCCTCAACCTTATGCTGTTAGAGTGGAAGGGGAAAAAATAAAATTTTCTTTCCGTCCTGCTGCCTTAATACATTGCTTTGTTTGGTTTTACCCCTGTCCTTAATTTTGTGAATGTCATATCAATATTATTTGTTGTTTAATAATTTGAATTCTTTGTCCTCATACATTTTCAGGTCTAGGATATAGTCTAGGTATGCGAATAAGCTTGCAATGCATGTGTCCTCTTAAGCAATTTGATCTGGAAAGGAAATCTAATCCCTCTTCAAGCCACAGTTTGACAGGTGACTTAAATTCAGCTCTAGGATGTCTTTTACGGAAGCAGTTATCCGCTCAGCGTCTGTCACATGCACAACTAATCCAGTGCAAGTTCACTCAGCTCCAAGAAGTTCTGATACACTGGCAGTATTTGTGCCATTTTGGATAGTATCTCGCTGCATGATGCCAACGTAAAAGCATACAAAGCACTCATGCTCAGAAGTGCAGGTGTTTGATTCAGCTCAGATACTGCTGGTTGAGATCGTTAGTGCACTGATTCGATGTTAATGATTAGAGAAGCAGGGCATGAGCACGTAACCAAATCCAACCAATTTTTTCAACAGCTGTCAAAGACAATATGAACAGTTTCCTCAAACTTATAATGCTTCTCTTCTTCTCAGTAAGTGTGTGCAGACAGTTTTTTTTTCCCCTCTAAATTAAAGGGAATTTTTATCAATATCAAAAGTTGATAGCTTTCAGCTTTACTTACTTTGTCAGCTTATCTCTGTCTCAGTTCCATTGCTTGTGGTCAGCTGTGCAGTTTCTCTGGATTATATCTTTGTTTGATATCTAGTTGTGAAGTGGGTGCAAAGACGGTGTCTTAGATGATAGGCAGGTCAGAATGCATATGAATCTGATGTTTCCATCACCAACTTCAGTGACAGATATTTAGCTGCTTTTTTCACCATACCTTTACTAAGGTAATGGGCCATCAACAGCTCAGGACAGCGTGCCCCCTGGCTCCTTGACCTGAGTTGCTTGAAGTCACCATGCATCTGTGACTTTCTGGAACTGTCAGTCTGGTTTTACTGAAGCTGAGCTGACTCCATTTTGTGTCACTGATATTTTTGCACCACCTTGCATGAGAGTCTGGTAGGGTTTATGTGGTAGTTGCAGGTGCTCTATGTGATTTCTCTGAAACCATTGCTCCAGATACTGGAGATTACTGTAGTTTCTTAAGTTCCTCCATTCAGTTACAGTATCCAGTTTAGAAGATTTACAAACAACACTGCTCCTCCTGACTGAAGAATTACAGTTCTGTCTTATTCAGCACCAAACATTAGTTTTCATACAGTTATTTGATAACTTTCATATGGATGGGTTTTGTGTGTTCATTTTTGTTTTTTGTTCTGTGTTGTGAGTTGGTGTTACTCTGCAGCCAAAAGATAGATCTCAGACAGCAGCGATGCAAATTTCCAAGCCTGGCTCAGTTTTGGGGGATAGCAGCTAAATGTGTAGAAAGAACCAGTCGTTTTCAGTAATCACTTCCTCTTCACATTTCTACTTAGTGGTGGTGTTGGTTGTGGCATGGTCTGAGATGTTTGATGTGTTTGATAGTGACTTTAGACATGTCAGCGTGGCTTCAAGATAGCACGGTTAATAGTGGACACCATTTTCTCAGAGACTAAATAATCAGGAAGCTCCATCCCAACTTGTGTACAGTATACCTTCCTAGTGCACTGGGGAAGTGTGGAGTCCAATGTAGTAAAATCACTGGTGGTTGTTACAAGATTTCTTGTTTTCTTCCTCTCAGGTCATGGAGTTGCTTGTTCATCTGAATAAGCGTATCAAAAGTCGCCCAAAAATCCAGCTTCCAGTAGAGACATTGCTGGTTCAATATCAAGATCCTTCTGCAGTGTCTTTTGTCACTGTAAGTATTTGTTGTTCTAAGATCAGTTGCCGATTTACTTGTAACAAGAAGAATATTCTTTAAAACTCCTGCTTTATTTCTGTCAGTTCTCTTAACAAGTGTCTTACTGTAATGAGGTTGATGTTTTAAGCAATTCTTTTAAACTAAACTTTATAGTCTGGTGTGGGTGAAAATTAGGTTCATAAAACAGCTACTCTATTGACTTTGTTAAAATACTGGTAATCACTCTTGATCTTTCATGAATCCATGACGTGTCATTGCTTGTGTTATAGAAGGCCTATTGTTGAGGCCCCATTTTGCAAGCCACTGCCAATCCTTCCTGACATGTGCAGGATTAGCGTCTTGATTAAAGCATCTGCATTTCTCTGAACACGAGAACATATTTTTGTGTGTTTTTAGGGTCAGGACATTAGCTGAGCAAGAGAAGATGAAAGATGTTTTATAGATTAGGTGTCATTCAATGTAGCTGGTAAAGCAAAAATAGCTTTAAAATGTTTTGTTGTACTAATGAAGATAATTTTCATTTCAGCTGTGGTAGATCTGTTGCAAATCCTCACCACGAAAAAGCAATAAAATCAGAGGGAAACCTTTTGTCCATCTTATCTGGTTACAAATCCATATGCAGTATAAAGGGAAAATGTGATGCCTCAGAAACAGAAGGAAAAATATTGCAACTTTTAAACTGCAGTCATGTAGAAGTACTCTCAGACTGTCTGTAAGCAAGTAGGATTATCCAGAGTTCTCCTTTTGGGAGTGACTGAGGGCTTCTAGTCTGCCAGTGTTCTGTAGAGCAGTAGAAGAACCATCTTGTTTGAAGACAAATGTGACATAAACTGTGCTTTTTGGCAGCACGCATGAAAAATCTGTGTTCACTGATGTATCTGAGTGATGCACATTGTTCTAAGCAGTGAATTAGTGGGCTTCATAAAATTTTAGCAAGTCCCATCTACAAAGAAGCGTAATTCTTCCATCTTCAACACTTTGTAGGTCTGTTTCGATTTTTGAAGCTTTTCCTGCTGTGAATTGCAGCTTGTGCTTTGTTGCCAAATAACTGCCACCAAGGGAGGTACACAGCTGAGGTCTGCACTGCTTTGGACTGTGGTGGTGTACTGTGGCTGCCAGCCCTCTCCCTGCATGCACACATCTCCGGCCTCCTCCTCCTTACTCCACCCTTTGACAAGCTGAACTTAGTATTTATTTTGATCACAGAGTGGTACTTGGGATCAGCAGATGATGTCCAGATCGTAACTAGGGCTCACATTTTCTCAGAGCAAGCCAGAAAAAAAGACCTTACACAATCACCAGCACCATTCTGTAATTGTCTTTTGTTAATGTGTTTTTTCTCAATTAATTTTCATTCAGAGGAACTATCGGAATGAACTAAAGACTAGAAAAGTCCCTTCTGTCTTCAGCTCTTCATCTTCAGTAGCTTTTAACCTCTTAGTAGTTCTTTAAAAAAAAATACTTTTTTTAAACTGAATTTGCATGCTTATTTCAAGCAAGTCATTGAATACATAATCTCTGCAGTTCTGAGCTGTGTTTGAATCAACATGGTAGCAATTAAAGATAGTCTAATATTCAGTACTGCTCTGCTATGCTGTCCTGTCATTGGACTGTTTGGATTGCATTCACAGTTTTTAAGTATGGTGATATAAAAACACATTTCAAGAGAAAACTTGCTATGTTGGTTACTCTGTACTTATTTAATAACGCCTACTATTTTTATTATATGTATAATGAAGTGAAAACATTGCATTTTATTTCCTTGAAGCTATGGCTTAGGTAAAGCTGCTTTTGGTGAAACTGACAGTGAGTAGGAGAAGCTAGAGAGAGATTTTTGCATTGATGTTCTTCAACCCCTTGTGAACAAGTCTTGCTGAACTTCCCCCTTTAAAAGCTGTCAATCCAGTGAGCCTTGGAATTAAAAAAAATTGGTCTTCCAAAATGTAATTTGTTTCCAACAGCCATTTACATAACAGCATACAAGAAGAGTTTAAAACATGGATATTTCTTTTGTGCTGTTGTAATACTGTGTGCTTTTTCTACTCCTGTAGAATTTTACCATAATTTATGTTAAGATGGGATACCCCCGTTTGCCTGTGGAAAGACAATGTGAATTGGCTCCAACTCTTCTCACTGCAATGGAAGGGAAACCTCAACCACAGCAAGATAGGTATGAATACACATTCTTGGAGTATATTCTGCTTGTGTCGTTTCAGTAAAATCATTTGTATCATTTCCTCATTTTTTTCCTGTGGTGTGATAACATCACCACAGAAGTGGTAAGCTGCTGTATACTAAGCACTTGTAGAAAAATATTAATTATGATCCTGCAGCTTACCTACATTGAGATGTGTTTCCACCACGATGGCACTGGAAAGTTTCATTAAAATCATATCTTCATTTTTTCTACAGCACTGTGGCAGTATAGAGGTGTTTTTAAAATGATCTTACTGAAAGTTCTTGCAGTAAAATCTTGCCTCTGTTCTTGAGATCAGTGTAAAAAAATTGTTTTCTTTGGGAGCATGTTTTTTCCCTGTCCAAAAATCAAGTACGTAGGCAAAGAGACTTTTGGAAAAATTGGCTATAGTGGTGTATAATAAATACATTGTCTGTGTACGTGCTTTATCTTCTGCCTTCCATTGTTAAGTACATTGGGTGTCAAATAGAGGATGCTGGATTGTGAATCATTGAAAGTTCTGTTAAGCTTTTTTTTTTTTGCTGTTAAGGACCAGGTATGTTCATAAAGATTTCTCTCTTTAATGTTAAGAATAAACAGATGTGTTTTTTTAAATGGTTGCAGTAAATGTAATTGTTTTTCAGCCTAATGCATCTTCTAATACCAACCCTTTTTCACATGAAATATCCTGCTGAACCACTGAAATCAGCAGCTTCTCCATTTAATCTTGCTGAAAAACCAAAGACTGTACAGCTGCTTTTGGACTTTATGTTGGATGTTCTTCTTATGCCTTATGGGTAAGTATGAGTTAATATCAGTCTTATCTGGTAATCCTGTGCTCTTGATGTGTGAAACATCACAAACCACACCCATGGAAGCACATTCAAAGTATGCTGTTATTTCCTACCTCAAATGCAGTCAGTTACATGTTATAGTAGGGTCCTAACTGTACGAATGGGATCAATACATTCTTAATTTAACAAAACATCTATTTTCTACTTAATCGGGTGTTATGTTGTCCTCTCCTTGACCTCTTCTGAGATCAAAGGGAAGCTATGAGACATGTGGGCTATCTTTTAAACAACCAAACCTTTAAAACAGAAAGCAAATCTAAATGTGTGCTCATACTTGTGCAGTTGTTTGAGGCTTGATCCTCCAATGTCATAAGTAAGCATAATCTCTGAATGTTTGTACTTCTCAGAACCAAACCTTTCTCTTGCATCTGTCTTTGGATGAAGAGTATTTTAACTGTGATGGAATTGTCTTGGTGTGAGCACTGTTTCTGAAAGCAAGAACGATTTACGGAGCAACTTGAATTTACTGCTCATTGCTTGTTAGGAATCTTCTGGTGTCATAAAAGCAGTTCTTTATCTGAATCTATTTTCTATACATTTTTTAATGTCTTCTTATCACTTGGGAAGCTTCAAGGAAAGTAGAAATAATTTTATCACTAGAACATATTTCTTCTTCTAATATTTCATTGATTGCAGTAGGAATTTTTGAGCACCTTACTCAAGTGGATTAACCTAAAAAACAATTACTTTTAAAATAGTGAGCACCAGATGTTTCTCTACATAGTTCTGTTGGAAGCCGTGCTCCTGTCAGATGTTTTGGGGGCCATGTCCTTACCATTTGAGTGTTGTGGTTTATAGTTTAAAACACCCAACCTACTCCTCTGTTCACAGCTCACACCTGTCAGTTTGCATTGGTGAATGCTACTAGCTTCACCTCAACACTACTGTGGCTGTAGCTTCAGGAGATGAAGTCCTGTGGCATTTCATTGAGACGTCAGTTCCTTACGTGCTTTTGTACACTGGCAGAGCATGACAACTAATTTTGAAATACCAGAGGGTAGGGGGAAAGGAGTAGTGGTCTGTGCTTTTCTAGCTTCATTTTCTTTCCAGAAGGTGCTCAGAGAGTGTCTTCAGCTCACCTGTGGCACTGGTTGACTCTCTCTTCAAGTCTTGCTCCCTGGGGTGAGACTTTGTTGCTGTTGACAGCTAAGTTATGCCTGGTAGAACTTGCTCAGTCATTGCCTGGTTGTGAATGAACCTTGCCAGTTTGCATGCAGTAAAACAACCAGAAAGCCTAACTTAGGGCTTAAAGCTCAAAATCAAGTGAGTGTTTAAAGTTTTGGCTAATCAAAAATTAATCTTGGAGACTTGGGATGAACATCTATTCTCATCGTTGAGACTGTTTACTTTCTTTCGTTCTCTGTGTGCTCAATGCAGAACAGAGAATGGCTGGCTGGAGCAAAACAGTTCTTCACAGAGTCATAGAATGGCTCAGGTTGGAAGGGGCCTAACAGATCATCTAGTTCCAACCCCCCTGCCATAGGCAGGGATGCCACCCACTAGATAGTTCTCTCAGGACCCCGTCCAAGCTGACCTTGAACACCTCCAGGGATGGGGCAACCACAGCTTCTCTGGGCAACCTTTCCAGTGCCTCACCATCCTCTGACTGAAGAATTTCCTCCTAACATCTAATCCAGATCTCCTCTCTTTTAGTTTAAACCCTGTTTTCCATTCATTATCTGCCCGAGCAAGAAGTTGGTCTCCATCTCTTTTGATAAGCTCCCTTTAGGTATTGAAAGGCTGCAGTGAGGTCACCCCAGAGACTTCTTTTCTGTAGGCTGAACATCCCCAGCGCTCTCAGCCTTTCTTCACAGGGGAGGTGCTCCAGCCCTCTGATCATCTTTGTATCCCTTCTCTGGACCCGCTCTAACAGCCCCACATCCCTCTTGTGCTGGGGGCCCCAGACCTGGACGCAGCACTCCAGGTGGGGCCTCACAAGGGCAGAGCAGAGGGGCACAATCACCTCCCTTGCCTTGCTGGCCACCCCTCTGTTGATGCAGCCCAGGACGCAGTAGGCCTTCTGGGCTGCAGGTACCCACTGCTGGCTCGTGTTGAGCTTTTTGTCCACCAGAACCCCCAAGTCCTTCTCTGCAGGGCTGCTCTCAGTGAGTTCTTCTCCCAGTCTGTGCTCCACTCTGGGATTGCCCTGGCCCAAGTGTAGCACCTTGCACTGGGACTTGTAACCTCATTCTCTTCATGTGGGCCTACTTCTCAAGCTTGTCCAGGTCCCTCTCGATGGCATCCCTTCCTTCTGTTGTGTGGCTGCACCACTCAGCTTGGTGTCATCTGCAAACTTGCTGAGAGTGCAGCTGATTCCACTGTCTATGTTTGTAAAGATCACAGAATCACAGAATTGAAGGGGTTGGAAGGGACCTCGAAAGATCATCGGGTCCAACCCCCCTGCCAAAGCAGGTTCCTTAGAGCAGGCTGCCCAGGTAGGCATCCAGACGGGCCTTGAATATCTCCAGAGAAGGAGACTCCACAACTTCTGTGGGCAGCCTGTTCCAGTGCTCCGTCACCCTCACCATGAAGTTCTTTCTCATGTTGGTGCGGAACTCCCTGTGATCCATTTTGTGGCCATTGCCCCTTGTCCTATCCCCACAAACCACTGAAAAGAGGCTGGCCAAATCCCTCTGTCTACCACGTATCCCTCTGTCTACCACAAAAGATATTAAACAGTAAAAAAGATATTAAACAGTACTGGTCCCAAGACAGACCCCTGAGGGACACCGCTTGTCACCAGCCACAAGACATAGAGCCATTGACCACCACTCTCTGAGTGCGGCCATCCTTCCAATTCTTTATCCATTGAATGCTCCACCCTTCAAGTCCATATCTCTCGAATTTGGAGATCAGGATGTCATACGGGACAGTGTCAAAGGCCTTACAGAAGTCCAGGTAGGCTTGTCTCTTCTAAAATTATCATCCCTTCTTGTATTGAGTAAGCTTCCAAACATACAGGGAGAGGTAGAGTAGCTTTTGTGAGGGTACATAAGTATGCTCAGGGTGGCTAGACTTGCCAGCCTACAAAAAGACTGTAAGCTTAATCTTTATGGTTTTGTTTTCCTTCCCTGCCCAGCACTGAAACTGCTGTTTTCAAGATAATTTTTTTTGTTTATTTTTTGATAGCAGGGATTGCTTCCTGACATTTTGTGTTGAATACGGTTCACTATTTCGCTTATTAGGCTTGAAGTCTTTCATAGAAATCATGCAAATGTTGCTAAAGCTTTTAATATAACCTTGTCACATCTAGTGTTAGCTATGTATTGACTTCTACTATAGCAGAGAACAGTCTTTTTGGTTTGTAACCTGAGATAACTCTCTTCAGAAACATCAGTGGATCCTTCCTTCTCTTAACCAAGGAGTTTTGTAGTTGCTGTTTTTTTCAAACAGCTATAGTGAGATAGCTACAGCTCTTGTGGAATATGCTGGGGTAACTGGTAGCTGAGTCTCAAATGAGTAAAATTGTGTCTTATGTCAAAGTCATGGGACTAACTGAAGAATATAGGTTATGTGTATTCCAACATCTAATCCAACTGGCAATGTGGAGTGGTAAAGCCTCTAATGAAACTCCATTCCCATCTGTTTAGGTACGTACTGAATGAATCTCAGAGTCGGCAAAACATGCCCACAGCACAGGGCTCTTCGTCAAGTACCGTGGGAGGTCCAGGAATCCCTCAGCCGCCTCCAGGGATGAGCTTTTATGCAGCCAAGAGGGTAATTGGAGATAGCCCATGGACACCAGAGCTGCTGGAGCAGGTATTCGCACTGATGGGCTGATCTCAGGGGACTGGGGGTGGTAGCAAGGATGGCTGCAAACAGAGGAAGGGAAGGCCAGAGGGAAAATGTGTAGCTCATTCAGGCCATGACTTTAGTTGTCTGAGAGAATGCCTTGGAGGACTTGGGCATGATGTCTTAAAGAACTTTCCAACGGTGAGGTGTGGGTGGGAGGTGCCTCCCTCAATCTGTTGGCAGCTCTCTGAGCTGGTTAGGAAGCAGACACATCCGCAGCCTCCTCTTGCATCTTCCTCCTGGAGATAGTGAGGCTGCAAAACTATCCAGTGTTAGTGAAACTGCCCCTTCCAGCCAAGAAGCAGCAGAGTATTCCTGATCAGTATGCCAGTACTCTGCTGCAAGTGGCTGCTTCAAAAGGAGACAAGAGGAGACTGCTAAAGAGGTGGGGAGAATATATGAACTTCAGCTTAGCAAGCAAAAGCCAGCGTTTCAGACAGTTGAGCTGCTGTGGTTATTTCAACACATACTTTCTTGTCAGTAATACTGCCTTTACTTTCCACATTGTTGAATAGTGCAAGCTGGGGATAGTGAAGTTCATCGAAGCGGAGCAGGTGCCAGAACTTGAAGCTGTTGTACATCTGGTTGTAGCCTCCAGTGACACAAGGCACAGTGTTGCCACTGCAGCTGACCTTGAACTGAAGAGCAAACAAAGGTACAAATTTGGGTTTTGAGAAAAGATGATGCTAGTGTTTCTAGCAATGCTCACTCCTGCTAACGTAGTGCTCCAGAGAGACTGTGCTCTGAAGAGAAGCCCGATACAGCACCTCACATGTCTGCCACACGTTCACACGGGGCTGGGTTTTGGAACAGTGCTTGTAGCCTCACAGCTGGAAAAATCACCAGGCTCTGGAGCTGAAATTGTAGGCATTTGCAGTCATCTTTGTTATTGCTTTTGAACCATTTCGTTGCTTCTCAATTTCCAAATGGTCTGGTGTGGATCTGTAAAGCCTTGCTACATGATTCACAGCAGGCAACTCAGAATTATAGAATCACAGAATTGGAAATATATACTTTTGTTTAATTTAGCTATGAAGTAAAGGCAGTGTAATTGTGAGGCGGACCATAGTCTAGAAAGCTTGGCAGCTGCTGGTGTCTGCATTACAAGAGCTTTTTGCTTGTCTGCAGCCCAGCTTTCATGATCTAATGATAATATTCTCTCTTTAACTCCTTATGAGGCCAGAGTAGTTGCTGTTAGTACTGTTTGCTGAGTCATTGACCATGTGAAGTTTGTTGGCTCACATTTGAAGATTAGGAGATAGGCCTGTCAGTGGAATATGTGGGTGGCTTCTGTATTACTAGAAGTACAGGGCTACTTAACTTGGGGTCAGATATGTAATGTGAAACCTTCTCCATTCAAGTCTCTTCATGTGTCTCAATTGTGGTGGAAGGGGTGATTCTACCAAGTGAGCACAGTCTGGTGAAGGAAGGCAGTCTGTCCTTTACTGCTGGTCTCATCTTTCCCTTTGTTTTGGTGTTCTGTGCTTGGAGAGCAAAATACATGTTTGGACAAAATGCATGTTAATACAAAACGTTGAATGTCTTTTATGAGAAATATATTGTACTTAACAGGTCACTTTTGTGGAAATCAATTTCTTTACTGAAAGAATGAGATGGTTCTGTATCCCCCAGTTCTTTGAAGCATGCACGCTTACATTTTTGTATTCAGTGTGTTTTTTGTATGTCTGTGTTCCAAACAGTCTCTCCAATAGCTAGCATCAGATAATTTGAGACATTCAGTGAAAAGTCTCAACCCAGAGATTCAGACACCATTAGGTTTGAAAGGACTGTGTTCTGATTTGCTAGCTGCTATGTTCTGCATGTACAATGGATTTAGTCTTAATCAGTTTTCTCCCTAAACAGACTTCCACTGGTAGATTCATGGTGGATGAAAAACTGAACATGAGCTAGCAATGCATGCCTGCAGCCCAGAAAGCCAATCGTGTCCTGGGCTGCAGGAAAAGAAGCATGGCCAGCAGTTCAAGGCGGGTGATTCTCCCTCTCTGTTCTGCCCTCATGATACCCCACGTGGAGCACTGCATCCAGCTGTGGGTCCCCCAGCACAAGAAAGATGTGGACCTGTTAGAGTGGGTCCAGAGGGAGAGCCACAAGGATGATCGGAGGACTGGAGCACCTCTCTTACTAAGAAAGTCTGAGAAAGCTGGGGTTGCATAGCCTGGAGAAGAGGAGGCACCAGGGAGATGTCATTGCAGGCTTTCAGTACTTACGTGGTGCCTACAGGAAAGATGGGGAGGGAACTTAGTGATAGTAAAAAGGTCAATGGCTTTAAACTAAAAGAGCGTAGATTTAGATTAGATATATGGAAGAAGTTCTTCACTCAGAGGGTGGTGAGGCCCTGGCACAGGTTGCCCAGAGAAGCTGTGGTTGCCCCATCCCTGGAGGTGTTCAAGGTCAGGCTGGATGGGGCTCTGGACAATCTGGTCCACTGGGAGGTGTCCCTGCCCATGGTGGGGGGGTTGGAACTGGGTGGTCTTTGAGGTCCTTTCCAACCCAAACCATTCTGTGATTCTATGGCAATGGCTATCATGTGCATAGACAGGTTTGTCAGAGAGAGCAGGATGAAATAGTCCTAGAAATATAAATATTCTATTCTCCAGTGAAATACCAAAGCATTGCAGTTGAAGATTATGGAGACGTTTGTTAAAGAACAGCCATTCTGTTTTCAGTCAGTAGTCTACCATGGTTTGTCTTGTTTTGGTGGGAGAGCAATGAGCGTGTAGGTTTCTCATGAGTTATTTGGAGTAAAATTGTTGCATTGTGTAGGTGAGATCTGTAATCACATTCCTCTTGATAACGTATTATGTGGTTGTGGGAGTAGTGATTAGAAGTCAAATCAGATCTAATAATACTTAGGTAAGAGTATGAATAAGATGCAAAATGCTGTAAAATATGTATGTTTCAAAAAGTAACCGAAGGTCAGAATCATAACGGGTTGGTGATCAGTGTGTGTTTTTCTTTAGCTTAATTGACTGGAACAATCCTGCTATCATCAACAAAATATATAAAGTGTATCTTGGGGATATACCATTGAAAACCAAGGAGGTAAGATTACTTTCTGAGTTGCATGCATGCATAATTTTTGAAACTGTAGTTTGAGTTGCCTTATTTGTTTGTTGATCTAGGCATATATATTTCTTAAATCTATCACTTCCTTTGATCTCTGTTTTCAGTGAACACTTTTGCTATTGAGTATTTTTTTCTCTCTGTCCCAGTGCATTCTGATTTGCAGAAAGTAATTTAGTAAAGTTAGAAGTACTGCTATGCAAAGATGCACTACATTGTTTTAACTCTCTTTCTGACAGGGATCTGTTCTGAAACCAGAAATGAAACGAGAGTCAGTCAGCACCCGTGTTAAATTAAAAATTGTTCCTCATCTTCTGCGATCCAGGCAAGCTGCAGAAACATTCCCGGCTAACATTCAGGTAACACATACATTCCTAAACTGCACTTCCTAATGAGTTTGGTCATGATGGTGCTTGAAATAGAAGGGGAGTTAGAGAACCTCTGAATGTGAGGCCAGACACTCTCTGATCTGCTCCTTATTCTGTTTTGCCAGGTGGTTTATGATGGGCTCTTTGGTGCAAACACAAATGCAAAACTGAGAAGTCTGTCCTTGCAGTTTGTGCATCATATTTGTATCATGTAAGTAATCAAGGGTGAGCACAGTGTTTTAGCCATATAGATACAAGTCAACCTATTTACTCAACATATAAGTGAACTAAGGACAAAAAATACTACTATAACTACTAGAAGGTAGTTTTTCCTCCCTTAATCTTGAAAATAACTGGGGAGGGGGGTTGTGCTTGTACTTGCACATGTTAAGCTGTAATTTCTCAGCTTAGCAAAGCTGAAAAGAGTAGTGATACTGACAGAGTATATTTTTAAGGGATGGAAACATTAAATGCTCTTTGTTGGTGTTTCTAATTCCAGTTGCCCAGAAAGTAAAATAAAGCCGTTAGGCCCAATGCTACTAAATGGACTTACAAAGCTGATCAATGAATACAAAGAGGTAAGCTGTAAGGTTCTTTGCGTAAAGAACCATAATTTTGCACATAAAACAAGCAAAAGACAAATGTTTTTATGATGGAAACTGATAAATCTCTTTACCTGTAGTTTGCTGAGGTGACCGTCCAAGGATATTTTCTAAGAAGTTTTTTTGGAAGAGAAGAAGACAATATTTTAAAAGGCTGTTACAGGAAATATATTTTATTTGTATAACAGGTCTGGTTAGGTGCTCGGTCACTAGTTGCAAAGTCTCAGGAAATAATAGTGTTGGTAACCTAAAGAGTGAAGCAAGAGTAGCATCCACCTGCTATTCCTCGTTACTTGGAGCACACAGAGGCCTCAGCTCCATGCATGCACCCCATTGTTCTAGACACATATAATATTGAACTGCAGGTAATACGTTCCTTTCTGTTATCCAGTGACAGTATTGCTATGGAAAGGGTGTTACAAACAGAACTGCAAATGCCAGTCTGGCCCAGAGAGTATTCGATCCTTCCAGTGCAATTTCAGAAGGTAGATTCCCGAAGATACTCCCTCACATTCCTTATGCAGAGCTGATTTTGCAGACCTTCTCTTGTGCAGCTTTGATCCTTTTGCTGGTATATTTGAACCACTGGATGTGACTTTTGGCCTGAGCTGGAGTTTGGAGGTGTGAGCCTCCTCTGGTATTGTGAAAGGCATAAAAAAGAAGTGTTCAGGAGGGAGTGAGTCCATATTCAAATATGTGTCATTGGTCATCTGCCAGATTCATTGCACAAACAGCTTCCTTTTTATAAAGGTGGTACTCAGGGTCAGTGAAAGGTCTCTGTCTCACTTAGCTACTGTTTTTCACATTTGCCAAATCTTCTTAGCTTCTCCCCTTGAAATAACATATAATTAATTGAGACCAGAAGGGAGATTTACATTTTGTCACTGCTTGTAATTTTCTGATTCTTTTGGAAAAGCATGCACCCTCTGTTCCTGTCTGATGCTTTTATTCTTGGGTACAGTTATGTTCCAGGATTCTTTGTCCATGAAAGCCTATTTGAGCACTTTGGAGACAAGATATAAAATAAATGTTTAATTATAAAAGATAAGTATGTTTCTATATAGTCCTGTTTTTGCTCAATTATATTTGTTTTATCATTTAAGGATTCAAAATTGCTGTCAATGGCTTATTCAGCGGTTGGAAAACTCTCCAGGTAACAGAAACGCCATTTAAGTAACGGGTCATTGAATAGTTTTTTCCAAAGTAATCTGTTAATTTATCAGCAGCAAACCTTGAATCTCCTGCAAGTTTTGCAATGGGGTGTACAGTGCAGAGATAAGTATTGTTGTAACATCTCCAGGGATGTAAAATGAACTATTCATTTGGCTAATAGCTTTTCTAGCAGTGATTAATGACAGGTCTTGAATTATGCATAGAGTTTAAAAAATGGTTCCACTTTGTGGATTGCCAGCAACATAAATTTAAGCAATATTCAGCAAAGGTTAGAGGGCATGTAGCTAGACAAGTGGTATGTTCGGTGGTTTGCTGGTGATCTAATTTCTTGTCCCAAGAATATCTTAATCTCCAAACTGTGTTGAGGGGCGTTTTGTTATGTGGTGGAAACAGGTAAGATAGAGCAGACTTTCTGTGTTGGCTCTTTTGTTTGACAGTTAAAATGTGAGGTGAGGGGAAAACCAAGGAAAAGTGAAACATCTCAATTTAAAAAACCCAAATGTTCATGAACAAAAATATCTTGTTTCAGCCGAATGCCTCAGCTCTTTACCAAGGATATAGCACTCGTACAGCAGTTTTTTGAAGCTTTATGTAAGGTGGGTGCTGATGGGCTTTTGGGAAATCATTAATATTTTGCGCTGGTTTTGCTTAGTACTTGTCACTGTACACTTTAAAGTGACAGAAAACTCTTACTTTTGTACAGCAGGAAGATGCTGATACAAGGCTTGCCATTCAGGAGGCTTTGTCTATGATGGTTGGAGCATACAGTAACTTGGAAGGAGCCCAGCGTACTCTGATGGAAGCTCTTGTAGCTTCTTATCTAATAAAGGTATTTTCATTGAAGTCAAAATTAGGTACCTTAAAAGAAGAGCTATTCAGTCTTCTGTTTCTTGGCACTTCTTATTGTATTCTTTTGGAACACATCTCTCTTTTCTTGCTGAATGTTAGACTCTACCTGGGAGAAGGGGACGTATACTCAGATGAAATTTTTTTAATATGGTGCAGTGACTGGAGGAAGGATAACAACGCAGTTTTTTGTTTGTGTTTTATTTCACAAAGAAACAAATTTTCTACAGTTGTGCTGGGTATCTCCCATAGTCTCATCCTAAGGAAACTTGAGAAGTATGTACTTCAGGTGCAGCATCTTCTGAAATGCTTTATGAAAGCAGGAATTTGGTGGAAAGGATCACTAACTGCAAAGTAGAGATACCAGTGTTTTTATGATTTCTACAATGATAAGGCACCTGAGAGTCTGCCCAGGAGTTCAGCCGTGAGACACTAATCCAGAGGAAACTAGAATTCACTGAGTATCTTATTTTTGTTCAGGATTCCCCAGAGGTCTCGGCCTGGGTTTTCAGAATGAGAGGCTTTTGTATACTACATGTTTGCATGGGTACTTAGGGTTACTGCAGAGGTATGTGTATTTCTGGTGGTTGCACTAATAGCTGTGTAAGAGACTATTTTCATGGTGATGACTCTTGCCTGTGTGTTACAGTGATCTAGGACTCCAAGCAGTACCATTTTAAGACTAATAGAAGCCACCAGAGAGAATGACCTCCCTGAGTTAGTATTTCTGGTTGTGCTGCTCCTAAGCAGAGTTTTGTTTTCCGTGGGTAGATTGTATGTGTCATTCTTAATTTCAAAACTGCTTTGGTGGGGCAGTTCAGATGTGTAAAAATCAGTGATAACCCCTATTTGTAATTCCCCAGATCGTGCATGTATTTAATTTAGCATTTAATTGTCCAGTTGGGTTTATATGAGAAGCTACCTTTTCTTTTCACCATTCCCTGCTGTTTGAGGAGTTAGCAAGAACAGTGTCTCAAAATGTACAAACTCTTTGAGTTATGTTGGTACAGAAGGACAAAACAGATGACTGATGAGTGAAGGTTACTAGAATGTTCATTTAAAACTCAGCTGTATGTTTGTGTCTGTTCTCTTTAAGCCTGAAGTTCAAGTACGTCAAGTGGCTGTGAAATTTGCTAGCACAGTATTTCCTCCAGATCATATCCCTTCCAGATACTTACTGCTGTTAGCTGCAGGAGACCCGTAAGTCTTTTTTTTTTCCCCTTTAAATTATTTTCATCCAAATATATATATAACCCAAATATGTATTTACAAGATCCAGTATATATTTGGATTAAATACATATTCGTGCATATAGATGGATGATGTATATACTTAAAAAATAAATGAAAATCAAGTATGGTAATTTGGAAGTTGGCCTTTCCATATTAGCAATGTTGGTCAACCTGTGGACAGCTGTTACCATGTCTTACACCACTTTTGGCTTGGATTCTTTTTCTTGTTTGCAGTGAACTGGGGTATTAAGCAACGTGGTCTAGTGGGAGGTGTCCCTGCCCATGGCAGGGGCTTGGAATTAGATGGGCTTTAAGGTCCTTTCCAACCCAAACCATTCTGCAATTCTGTGCTAATGATAATTGCAAAGTAAAATGCATTGCAGTAAATCTGGCCACCTTTACAGTGGCTAGAAATTCTTTTTTCCTGGCAAATTGTTGCAGTCTATTTTTAGCTTGGATTGCAAAGAGTCAGGACAGTGCCTGTGTGAAAGTTGCCGTTTGCTGCTGAGGAGCAGGTGACTCATTAAATTTGAGTAATCATTTCATTCACAGTTACCTGTTCTTGCCACTTATGTGTTGTTTTTTTTCCAACTTATTTAATTGCTCAGTTTTTGATGTGCATAGCTGTTGTATAACTAAGAAAGGTTAAACAGACAGACTGCTTTGTCATAGCAGTGTCAGCACTATTTTAGGAGTTGATCTTCAGGTAGGTAGGGAGCGATAAGCCTGGTAGGTGTTAGCTGAAGCTTGTAGATAGGAAGTGATGAGGTGAATTGGAAAACAAGGATGTGGGAACCAGAAAGTGGTAGTCAACACTAGTAGGGTGTAAAATGAGCAGAAATGGGCTGGTCCACACTGCTTTGTGGGGACCACTCATCACTACCCTTTTCTTCCTGCCTCTGTATAATAAACAAATCATTGGAAGTCCCAATAAATGTTTGACTTTTTTTCTTCCTTACAGAAAGCCACTTCTCATTTTAAAACTGTTCGCTCTTACCCAGTTTCCTAAGATCTCGTTGCTCATTAGAGACTATTTGTTCTGTGCAAATAATGTCTTTCTTGTCTTTTCTTCTGAAAGGCGGGAGGAGGTACATGGAGAAGCACAGCGGGTGCTGAGAACATTTCCTGGTAAAAATGAAAAGGAGAGTTCTGGGAAGCAGATGCCTTCCTTTCCTGAAATGGTCCATTATATTCAAGACAAGGTACAGTGCTTCTGTCCCAGTAAATAACAAGACTGATGCTTATGTATGTAGTAAGGGTCAGTCCCAGTCTCCATTTCTTTCACCTCCTTCAAGGAACAGAGTTAGCTAAGATCAGAGGGAAGACCACACATAATATCACAAGAACCGCATTGCCAAGGTTAGCACTCATAGTTAAATTTCTGCTGGCAGTAATCGCAAGAGATCCAAGTGTTAAGTGACATGGATCAGTAGAGCTTATCCTTTAAAAAAGGGATTATTTTGCAGTGATGCTGCTTGTGCAGAAGATGTGTGACACACGGAAGCCAGTGTTCAGGGCTGACAATCCACTATGTTTGACAAATGTTCTTGGCAGGGATAAGAAGGTTACTCTCTGGTAAGGCCAGAGAAAAATAATGCTGTGCATAAAATAGAAAAAGGGTTCTGGGATGAGAAAGGAAGATACTGGAACAAGTGAAGAAGTCTGGTTTGTTCACTTAAAGGCTTGGTTATTCATCTTCTTTGCAATCAGTAAAAGTAATGGCCATGTAAGTAACCTTTTATGATCTTTCATGAGTCTAGTGGAATGATGTAACAAAACCAATACCAATGAGTTTATCCTGTTTACGCTGAGAGATTTCCTGGAGAGCTGTTAAAAATCTAGTCTGCATTACACACTTCTGTGTATAGAAGCTATGTAAGACTTGCAAGCTATAAAGATGATGTGAAGTGTCACTGACAATGCTTCCTTTTTCCTCTAATTTGTCTAATTGTTTTTTTTACAAATCTAAGAAGTATAATGTCAGAGTTTCTCTGGTTTTGCAAGAGATCAGTGACAGCAAAACTCCTACAGATATTTCTTGTGAAATGCTATACTTTGCTGGTGTTTGAAGTATGTGGAGCTTTAGGAAAAACTTGCTTTTATCCAAACTACTGGTTGTTCATATAGGCAAAAAATTAAGAAACCAAGGTTGAGTTTTACTACTAATAAATGCCTGTCCCTACGTAGGTAATTTTTTTAAATTTCTTCGAGTTTTGTAATGTCACTCAATGAGTATGCATAGCTTGGCACGACAGGCCAAGGCACAAAATGGCTTTCCTGCATGAGTTACCATCCTTCTCTTCCTTCACAAGAAAGTTTATTTTAAAGAGTAGGGCATGATCTGCTGAGTGTGGAAAGGAACCCACTCCTCAAGGAAGTCATCTTCTGGTTCACTAAGCCATGCTTTCACGATGGTTCTGGATGTCACTGAGGTTCCAGTGCAACAAAAGATCTGAGCACGTTAAGAGATGAGGATCTGTAGACTTCAATATGACTAACTCGTGCAAAGCTTCCTTACTGAATCCAACCCTTGCACCGAAGTGCATACTGACTAGAAAATACTGACATGCCTTTCTGGAGCATTGGTAGTAGATATTGCTGGAAACCTTCTGTTTGGATGTTTTTCTGCTGGAGTATTCTTCCTTGTCAAAGCTAACATTTTCATGGAAATGAGTTGCTTGCTTGCTGCACCAGCATCCTACTAAGCAGGTAGCAGGGTTTTAGAGACCCCCTGGTCCTGGTTGGTGCAGCACAGGGTGCTCACCTCCCAGTACTGGGGAAGCCTAGTTTCTCTGAAGCCTCCCCAGTTAGAGCTACAGTCTTCAAAGCTCCTGGCTGACTGGCAGTTTGGGAGCCTCTGAGTTTGGAAGTTAGAGGTATTTTGTTTTTGAATTCTAAAGCACTTTCTATTTTTCCCGGGGGGTGGGGGGGAAGAATTTTGTCTCTCCACCAGCCTCCCCTGCAGCTCTCTCTCATGAATTCAGAATTTCCACTTTCTCATTTCTGATAGGAAGGAAAAGCTGATGGACCCAAAGTATACTTTAGGACTCCTTATCAAATGCACTATGCCTTTTTTATTCTGCTGTACATTTTCAGTTGCTAAGTGGAGGATAAACACAGCAAAATTTCACTGACCTTTCCAACATCTCTGCTGCCCATGGATCTGAACGTCCTACTCTTAATATACTCTGTTGTTTAGGCCTCTCACCGAATGAAAACTCCAGCTAAATATATGACGGGGACTGCAGCCTTGCCTTTCAATCCTGCCACGTTTGGAGAGGTAATCATCTGTATTCACTTTCTTCGATATGTATACCATTATTTAGAGGGCAATGTAAGAAGCTAATGGTTATGGTAAGAGCCAGCACATTCCAGAATTCCTTGTGTAAACGGATACTGGGATTAACTCTCCTCATGTTATTCCTCTGTCCTTAAAAAGAGGTCTAAAGGGAATTTGCACAAAGGTTTGGGAGGGGTGATTCTAGTAGGGCTGTTCCACTGCTTTCTGAAGCAGACCTAATGTAATACCTCCTTAAAGGAAGGAACTGGCAATCTTCTACGTAAGTCCCATTATGCTCCTTGAGGCTGTTCTTTTCATGGCAGATGCCCTGGCTTCATTGAGCTGGAGACAGAAATTCAGATGTGATGCAAGATCTGTGTTAGTAATGCATTGAGTTGCATTGAATGCATGCCAGATTGGTATAGAGTACAGGCTGAACAGCCTGCAAGCAGATTGCATCAGCTTATGATAAACCAAAACTCTGTTTATGATTTAATCTTTTGAATGTGATTCAGGCACTGTAGGATTGTCTGCTTACACAAGCATACTGAAGGAACTGATCCTAAATTTTCTTGCGCTTTGCTGCTGCTGACTTTTCTCTCTTGAGTTGATTAAAGAACTGTCTTGTTTTGATTATGTTAAATACAGCATATTCCTTGCTCTTTTTCTTTATCCCCTCCATGGTTTCCCAAGTGCTCTTGTATTCACAAGAATCCTATGTTTTTCTCTTTTCTTAGATTGTTCTTTACCTGCGGATGTGTCTTGCTCACAGTGCAGGCGTGGTACCAACCTCACAGAGCTTGGCAGATATGCAAGATCATGCCCCAGCCATTGGACGTTACATAAGAAACCTCATGTCTGGCAACCACATATCTTTTTCTTCCTCCTCTTCTTCCAAAAGCGTAGAAACCAACCCTGTACAGATATATATTGGTCTTCTTCAGCAGCTGTTAGCTGGTGTTGGAGGTAAGAAACTGTGTGGAGCAGCATCTTTACGAAGTCATTTATTAGAAATGAGTTGCCACACCCAGTACTTTGAACTTGCCTTCAGCAATCACACAGTTGCAACACAGACTGCATAGTCTTCAGTGTAAACTTGTTCTCTTCTGTGCTGCTGCGTACGTTAGAGGAAGTGGGACAGTAAAATTGCAGCATCAGTTGACATAGTTTGTTAAAATTGTGAAGCCATTGTCTACAGTAGTTTCCTCAACAGTGAATGTTCTTTGTCATTCTCATAACCACATACCTGTAAGTGTAGTCTTGAAGTGCTTGAATACCTTTAGAAAAAATTGTTACTCAAATGTTTGCTGCTATGAGCTTACCTAATATCTCAAAGAAATAGAATAACCTACTTTTATGTATTATTTGGTATCCCTGGTGAATTGCATATGGATACTTTGAAATGGCTGGTATTTCTTATTTCTTTTTATTACTGATTGTTTGATGGTTTTAAATACTGCTATTTTTAATAACCTTTTTTTTTTAATAACTGTTTAGGTTTGCCAGTCATGTATTGTCTTCTGGAAGTTGTTTCAGTGTATCCAGAAAAGCTAGCCACCAGGTTTGTAGACAAAATGGATTGGATAAAGGTATGTTGAAAACCTTTTTCTTACTTTTTTTTTCTTTTCTCTCTCTCCTTTATGTTTTGGGGTTGGGGGTAGAGGAGGCTTAGCATGAGCAAAATCTGGCATTTTCCTATGATGTAAAGTATGCACTTACTTTAAAGTCTGGTGTTTCTACGTACAGTCAACACCTGATGGGGTGTTACATGGAGCAGCGTAGAAAGAAGTATTTTTTTGCTTCTTTGATGTTAGTGATTTTGTTCATCGACCTACATGTTCCAGGTAATCTACGTCATTAATCCTCTTGGAATAGTCAGTCAATTTTTGTCTTGATTGGAAGATCTGTTAAAACAGCAAAAGAAAACTGAAAAAAAAATCTGGAAATTTTTGTAGAAATAGTTTATAAATAGGTATATTCCAGTTGGAAGATTTGACAGTCCTCTCAGAAAATTAGATGAATTAGGTTCCTTATTGTATTAGAGCGGTTCTTATGGAATTTTTTTGTTGTTCTTTTTTATTAGCCCCATACAAAAAGCTGATAAACAGGAGCCTGCTGGGGAATAAACCAAAGGGAATTCGCCTCTGTTTGGATTCTTTTTCTTGGAAAGCTCCTTTGGAACTTTTCTTTTAACGGTTCAATTTAACCAGGCTTTGCTAAACTCTTACAGATGGCCTTTGCTTCTATTTGGGGAATCTGTCAGTAAAAAATACTTGGTCAGCCTTAAAAAAAAAATAAAATAAAATTAGAATGTATTATAATAATTTCTCCTGCTGATAACTGCAATTTACTGCATCTCTTTTCAAGTACGAGTTTCAGAGAAGAGGACTTAAAAAATAAAACAAACAAAAAAAAATTCTCTTTTTCAGTATTGCTCCTCATTTGCAGGAAACCCTTCATTTTCTTTGGCCTTATATCCATTAGCAAGCTTTTAGGGATGGTAATTGATACTACCTAGTTTCCAGTTATAAATCATCTTTTGTGTGATTTCACTTTGCCAAGTGGAAGGAATGGTTCCAGGGGCTTGTTAGAAGTCAGCAACATGATCTGATACAAGTTTAGAGTTGAAATTAGAGTTGTATTTTAAGAGCTTGACAGGTCTCATATCTTGTTTTTTCACTTGGCTCATTTTTGTATTATTTCTGATAACCCAAGTAATTTAAAGCTTAGTGTATGAATTTTGGATGCGAGTGTGTTGCATTGTACCTCAAATTAATGGCAGAGGTAAGATTATATCTTAACAAATGGCCTGAGGCTTCCAAAATTCAACTTTTTAGCAATTTAAATAATAAAATATCTCCACTATGAAATGGATAGATTTGTATTGAGGGCTGTGATTTCCTGAACACTTCTTTTTTCTTTTTGGTCATCATTGCATTTAGGTGGTTTAACCTCTACAGGTGTTTTTTTCCCCTTTGATTAATAGAAAGGAAATGGAAGCTTATGGTAGCTTGGGAAAAAATGGTGTCTTTGCAGTTCCATAGGGTTTCTAAGCTCCACCTAGATGTGAAATGTGGAAGCTTTTCTTTGAAAACAAAATTCAGCAAAGCGTTCAGTCAACATATTTAACTGAGAGCTGGTGAGTAGCCCTCCTGTGGCTAGTGGTAATCTTCCTGCTAAAAGTCAAGTGTGTAACGAATGCTTTGCTCAATGTAATGCTTTGATTCTTACTAAGCGATAGTACTCTCAGTTTAAATAATGAAATACTATTTATGCCGCTGCATGATGATTGTGGCTGTAAGTTTGGACCTCTGCATGAACAGACTGATTAAGAAGTTACTGTTTCTTATTAACAACTCCCACAGAGCCTGATGAACACGAACAAAGAAGAAATGCGTGAGCTTGCTGCCCTGTTTTATTCTGTAGTGCTGTCTACAATGTCTGGAAATGAGCTTAGGGCCTCTGTGGAGCAGCTGATCAAGATGACAAAAGACAATCATGTAACTACCTTCCTTTGTCTGCTTCCTGCTGGGCTTTTTAGTGTCATGTAGCTGGTGGGAAATCTGAACCTCTCACAGAGTTTCCAAGATGTATTAGCCTTAATCTGAGTGTAAAATTAACTAGCTGGCTTCTAGTTGGGTGGTTGGAAGGGATTTTTGATGTAGGTGAGTGGAACAGATCTTTAAATAAATTAATCCCTGAAGCTGCTGTTCACGTTAGTAAGAGGGTTTCTTGAAGACACTTCTTGTAAGCAGAGCCAGTGCAGTCAATGTATTCACCAGTTTTAGCCCTCTAGATATTCATTGTATTTTTGAAAGGTAATAGATTATACTACTTACATCCACCACATTCCTGATTCTGTATTAGTGGGCAATTAAAGGCTCCCACAGAACTAAGAAAATGCCTGTTTTGTTACTTATGTCTCTCCCCTAGCTAAGCCGTAGTGCCCTATGGCATCACATCGCCTGAGGGCATCCCACTGCTGCAGGGCTACCCTGCTCAGTGTCCTTGACTGGGTGAGGCCTGGCTGCTTCCAGCCCCACAGGGGATTGATCAACAGACCCCCACCTGCTGTAGCTGTGTCCCCCACCCACGAGGTGGGTTTTCTTCCCTCCTCAAGGAGCTCCCCCCTCCTTGCCTTATTTTTGCCTCTAGATTTTGCCACTACTGGAATAGGGAAGGAACTCTGAAAACTCCTGGGGGGGGAGAAAAAAGACAGATTTCTCTGCCAGTGTGTCTTTAATCCTGAAAGTAAGGGAAAGTATCAGCATTTTTTGTCGCATTTCCCCAAAACTTTATCTCGCTCTCTCTAAAGGACTTATTGTGACTCCATTTTACATTTCAGGTAACAGACACAGATGCTGATCGTTTTACATATTAACTGACAGATCTGGTTTTATTTTGAGTCCATGAAAGTTGTGCCTATTGAAAGCCGAGTCGTTGCTCAGTGGTAGACAAGGTGCAGCTTCTGCAGTAGCAAAGCTAGCTGCTTTCTGCCTCAGTGGTCCTGCTTACCAGTAGGCCATGGAGCTGTGGCTGACCTTTTACAGAACCTGGCTTACAATGAAGAGGAATGTGAACCATGGAATAACATCCATTTTTGCATGTTTGAGTCAGTTATCATTGTTTTACTGCACAAAATACTCAACAGAAGTTGAATCAGTACTAGTAGGGGTGGCAGAGATCTCCAGTAGCTCAGTAAGGACTGCAGTATAGATGGATAGTTAAGCGAGGTTTTGAGGATCCTGTCCTGGCAGCAGAGTTAAGCCCTCACCTCTCCTTTTTTTTTCTTTTTCTTAGTTAAGGTAGCAATTAAGTCTCACAGCCTTATTTCTGAAAAAAAAAATCCTTTTATAAGAATTCACCTGCGGGAGAAAGCACTGCCATTAGATAGTCTCAGCACCAAATCAGAACTGGAAAAATTAATGTGCTTGACATTTAGTTGTAATAATTAGTTATCACAGTTTGTTGCGTACCAAGCTGTGTAAGGGCGTTGCCTTCAGTATTAGTAGGCCAAGTATACTCTCAGTGTCAGCAATGCAAATCTAAAGTAATTCCCCTTTATTACTTATTACGAAAAAATACATTTTGTGTTCATAATCTCTGCGTGTCCTGTTTTTAAATAGAGTATAGCATTATCTAAATTCACCTTGCTAAGTCTGTACTTAAAAATCATGAATTATTACTTTTTTTTTTTTTTTCCCTAACCACCAAGGGGAAGGCTTTAGGAATGTGAGTTCTGGTGATAAATTCTAAATCTGTCCTCCTAAATCTCTTCTGAGTTTTGTTAATTCGTCCTAAAGGACTCCATCAGAGAGCATGAGCAGTATTAAGCGCTCTGTTGTTGTATTGTATGTTAGAACTCCACATTCTTCAGGGTGCCTCCCCAGCTGGCTTGTCCATATGCGTTTTTAAATCAGTGCTATGTGCAAAGTGTTGCTTACTTTGAAAATGAGATTTTCTGCACTGTTGGTGTTGTCTGTAGAGCCCGGAGGTCCAACATGGATCCTTGTTGGCTTTGGGATTTACAGTAGGAAGGTACTTGGCCAAAGGGAAAATCAGAGCAATGGAGCTACATGACGTAGAACAACCAAACACTGCAGTCATGCCGGAACAAGAACAGCTCATAAAGTCGACGACAGAGACAATAGGTAACTTCTCACCTAAGACTTTACTTCATGTAACAGTTGTTTTTCAGCCACCCCAGGCTGAGGACTTTTCGAAGATATTCAGCTCATACTGTTACCTTGAGTTCATTATGTGTTCCAGAATTTACAGCCTGTAAATTTACCATATGATGAGATGTATGGACATAACCCTTTTCAGCAGGAAATAGGTGGACTCTTAGCTCATTGACCAACATAGCACAATTAGGAGCGGTGCCACTGTCTAGGCTCCTCCGAGTTTCTCCTCTCACTTTGATTTAGTTCTTGCATAATCCTTCCTACCAGCTGTAGAGGAGATAAACACCTTGCTTCTTGCCTGGGTAAAATATAAGTGCCTGCCTGCCCATTGCTAAATAATAAAACATGATCAAAGTCATCCTGTTTACTTTTTCGTGTAGGTTCTTTCCTGGACAGCACCTCTCCCTTCCTTGTGGTGGCTGCTTGCACGGCTCTTGGGGAGATTGGCAGGAATGGCCCCTTGCCAATCCCCAGCGAAGGCACAGGGTTTACAAAGCTGCAACTTGTTGAAAGCTTATTGGCCCGAATCCCTTCCAGCAAGGAAACAAATAAGGTAGGATTTTGTAATGTTATGATTCGTGTTCATTTCTGGAATGCTCCATCCTCAGGTTTATATTAATGCCAAACGCAGCCTTGAATTTTAAAGAAGTTCTTACTGAACCGTGTTAGACTAAGTGTTGGCTTTAGTGAGTCAAACTTAGAGTAAGGGTTTTCAGAAAGTCCAGCATTGTCTAGCAGTTGACTGAATGTGCTTTCCGTATCTATAAGTAAGAGCTCATGGGATGAAAATTGTGAAAGGAGATAATTTTAATTCAAGAAAAATGGGAATATCTTCTGGAGAATAATACTCAAAGGTAACACGAGATTTGTTTTGGTCTGCGTCATATGGAAAAGCTGTGTTTTGGAAGAGAGGAGCAATTGACCTAGTAAGTCTCTTGCAAGTCTAACTTGAGGTACCTTAAGTGAAACTTCAGAAAGAAGGAGAGGGATGAAAGAGTATCTTCTGGACTTATAGGAAAATAATGTGATTGTTATTCTTGTTTTGTTTGTATTTAAGATGAAGGAACGAGCAATACAAACATTAGGTTACTTTCCTGTGGGAGATGAAGATTTTCCTCACCAGAAGTTACTGCTGCAAGGTTTAATGGATTCTGTGGAGGTGAGGAACTAGCAATGTATTATTCTTTATACTGCAATGAGTTTTTCCATTTGAATGCTTTCGGTATACTCTGGAGCAAGGTTTACAACGGCAGCTGTCTTCTCATAATACTGTCTCTTACTATTTTGAAGCTGGTTTGAAATAGAGAGCAGAGGAGGTTTGGAGATTGTAAAATTATAAAATGTTCTATGCCACAGTTTAAAAACTTGCAGTTGAGGTTTCTGCCCCAGTCTCTGAGATGAGTAAGTGCTCCTATTCAGGAGGACTACTAATATGCATAAAATGTTAAGTGCTTGTAGCAATGAAGCCTTAGGTCTGTATTTTGGCCTTCAAAAACATCCTAAAAGTTCCTTTCACATTCCTTTTCATCAGAAGTACGTCAGATGTTGTTATTCCCTTGATTTAGAAGCTTTCTTTATAGTAAGATCTTTTGTCAGTCTAATCCACATGCATTTTTAGTGCAGTGCATTTTTTCACAGTACTGCAGAGCTGCTATACATTCTGCAATGTGCCAGACAGCAAAATTAAATAGGAGTGTGCTCTTCTTTATAGCTTGTTTTTATCTTTCTTCCTTGTTCATGCTCACATAGGAGCTGTAGAAGCACCTATTGAGTATGAAACAGGCTGGCTTTGCTGAGTCCTCCAGTCTGATGTGATCGAACAAGCAAGAATAGTAAGAACACTGTGTACACATCTACCAAATTATGGTTTTGAGTGCTGTGTTTATCTCCTGGAACTGCTTGGAGACATTACAACTTCCTTTATAAAATGTGTACTTCGGGGAAAAAAAAAAATCTTAGACTGCAGGAAGCTAAGGACCTATTTGTCCAAATGCCTGAGCATTTTGGACTTCCAGAGAGTAAGGCAAGCAATCTGGAAGGTACACAGCAGGTTTGGAAAAAAGTTCTTAGAACAAAAGATTCATCATAAATAGTGACAAAAAATTGGCAGAGTTCTGCACATTCTGTTCCTGAGAGCTTAGGAAAATAGTGGAAAGAGGACAGAAAAGCAAAGCAAAATAATGGCTTTTTTTTTCATGTGAAAGACAAATTCGTTCCTCTCTTAGAATCACAGTAATTTTTGTTAATGTCTGATGATCTCGTTCTAACATAGTGTTATTTCAAACCTATATCTCCAATTTTCTGTTCACTGATTTAAGCTTGTGCAGACCGTCGAGTGCTTTGTAGGAGGCATGTTGTAAAAATAAGTGTGGAAATCCAGGTGTGATAATTTTAGCTCTTACCATCTGTTTAGGAGACTTCTACATTGGCACAGTTTACATCAGTTTCAAGGTGTCTGAGTCACCAACTGGTCTTAGAAGTTCAACAAAAGTGTGGTCTTATTGTAAATTGGTGCTGAGAATTGAAGTTGGGGGAAAAGGCTGTGGTTTTGTAGAAAAAATGCCACAAATTTTTTGGTGTTTGTTTAATTGGTAGTCAGCAAGGCTCTGTTGTGTTTTTCAGGCTAAACAAATAGAACTGCAGTTCACTGTTGGTGAAGCTATTACCAGTGCTGCTGTAGGAACCAGCTCAGTGGCTGCACGTGATGCATGGACAGTAACAGAGGAGGAATACATACCCCCTCCAGGTAGGCTTTCCTAACACAGGGGACTGGGTTGAGAAACATGAAATATCACAGTTCTGGCCTAACACTGGCTTTATCTCTGTGGTGTTTCATTTATAATGGTAAGAAGTAAGAGACATTTTCCCCTGCACTTTGCATAATGCACTGTTCTGTGTTGTGCAGTGCTGAGTTATAAACAAGTCATTTCTGCCCATCTACTCAAAGGGTGGGAGACTTTATTTCACATGCTTTTTAAAGGGTGTCTTGATGAAATCTAATTGTCACTTGACACTGCATTTATTTTTTTCATTTTGGTTTTTCATGTTGAGTTACCTTCAGGTTTAACATACACAAATCTTTAAAAATAGCATTTTGAAGTCTGCATTGGAAAATAGGATTATAAGATTAAATTGCAAGTTATTTTCCAACGACTTGGACCAACACTTGGATTAAGTGACAGATAAAGTAGATGGAGCAGTTTAAGGACTGAGATTCTGTGTCAGTTGAAATACGAGCGTGACAAAACGCTAGCTCTGAAACAGCTGTAAATATCAGCCTCAGACCTGCAAACAGGGTATTAATGTCGGGAGAGTGGTCTTAGATCTCAATTGTACACAAATCTGAGCGTGTGAGCATGTGGAAACCAAACCCTGTCTTTGCTCCAGGATTTTGGAGTCATAACGTGTGCACGCACTCACGCATACGAAAGTAGTGCACTGAATCTCATGCAGTATGAGGGGTACCTCTTCTTAGCCACAGGCTCTTGAAACACTTTCATGAAGGGTTAGGAAAAGTCTATTCAGTGTTTCTTTTAGGAGAAATACTTTCCCAGAGACTATACTGAAGGTTTTTCTTGAGTAAGCAGAGATAACTGTGTCACCTAAGTACTCGTATGCTGACAGGTTTTCCATTGCTGCTGCATGTTACGTGGAAATTGAAAACAAATGTGGCCGATTCTGAAGTCTCCCTCCTTCCCCTCCATCTTTCTTTTTCTCAAATAGATTTGAAGGTGAATGATGTGGTTCCCTGGGTCCTAGACCTTATTTTGAACAAGCACATTATCAGCCCCAACCCACATGTTAGGCAAGCAGCTTGCATCTGGCTTCTATCAATGGTGAAGAAGCTGAGCGCACACAAAGCAATTAAGGTAAGGACTATGCCCTTTTCTTAGCACTTGCTCCTTGTCCGTATTTTTCTGCTCACATCCTTTCTGTCCTTTCCTTCCCCTTCACTTCCATTGCCTCTTTCTTCCCAGTGCTGCTGCAGTCATTACTGAGGTCTTTTTAAGTCATGGCTTGTCTTTTGTTAGTAGGGGAGCATACTAGCTGGCAGCTGAACAAGGCTGTTTGGACCTTTCCAAACATCTGACTTGCGCTCAGGTCAGAGTGAGCATGATGCAAATATCTTTTATAAGATAAAGTGTCTGTACATCTTCCATTAGGAAGAATAGGTGGGTGTCAGTAGAGTTTTTAGGATTTCTTTTTGGAAAATATTAAAAGGAGGTATAAGAGGGGAAGAAATTGGAAAACTAGATTGAATTCCTGGACTTGTTTGTTTCACAGAGTTCACCACAACTTTGTTACCTAGCAGAAGTTATATGCTTAATGTACTTAATATTTGTGGTGTACTTTGATGAAAATCTTGTATTTAGCGGGTTTGTCTGTTATGACAGTCCCAAAATGTGAAAGATCCTATGGAAGGAAAGACTTAATAAACCATTCCCAACAAAAACATCCTCTCTTCACACAGAGGTGCTATAGGCTGTGATGATACCAGGTAACCACTTTGTTCTCTGCAGGCAATTGATAAAGAGCTTTGGGAGACAAGATGCTTTGCTAATTTAAGCTGCTACTTTTAAAACCTTGCCATGTATTATACTCATCTAACAGTGAAACTTGTGGGAGGTGGCAAAATCCTCTGGTTTGGAGATGAAGGAAGGCTGTCCCTTGCACAGAGGACAGTCCTGTCTGGCTGCAAGTCAGAGTTATGATATGCTACTGCTATGTATTAGACAAGGAAAATAAAGTATGTGGTTTACTAATGACATGGTAACTGTAAAAAAGCTCTGGTCAAATTACTGTTATGTTCTGTGAATGTCAATCAGGCTGTTGCTGACCAGTCTGAAAAGACAGCAGTTTCTGTCATAGTTATAGCTCAGATAGACAACTCTATTGATACGGTAACTTCTGTTTATCTGTTAGGGGCTGTCTTGAGACCAGAGAAAGGATACTAAACCTGAAATAAAAGTAATGTCCTTCTTTCTCATCTTTCAGTCTCATCTCAAGGATATCCAAAGTGCATTTGTTTCAATTCTGTCAGATAGTGATGGTAAGTACTATCATGACAGTTTTATCTTGTAGTGGGGTCTTAACAGATGGAGGGAATCTTTAACAAGCAGAAAATCACCTACACCTTCTTTGTCAGCCAGAATTAAACGATGACTCTAGAAACATCCATTTCTGAAGTGGTACAAGTGATTATCTTTCCTAGGTGTTACATGCAGAAATATAAAGAGCTTTCTTCTGTGTTTTGCTAATGAAGCACAAATCTGCATTTTCTCCTGCAGACTGTAATAACAGAAACTGTTCAGTCTGCCATGCTCTGAGCAGAAAAATAAGTATCACAGAGTTCTACATGGACAGCAACTCTGAGACCTCCTTAAACTAAAAATATTTTGGCTTGTATGGCCACCCACGGCACCTAGTGGGAAGGATGGCAGCCAGTGGCCTAACCAGAGCTCACTGAAGTTAAAGAAGAAAGTGTTACTATTACCTTTGCTGAACTTCAGTGCAGGGGCCAGCAGCATGTAAGAATATTGGCAGCTCTTAGAATGCTCTCAGCTATCTCAAAACCACTAGTGACAATACTAACAAGATGTCAGTTTACTGGGGGGTTTGCCTTTGGAACTAACTGCTGCTTCAGAATCCAAAACTTCTGTCGTGCCAGACTAGCTTTGCTGTGAAATGGAGAGCTGTGAACTACAGCACAGAGCTTCTGTTCCTTAATCATGATTTTGGTTGGATCTGGTTATTGAAATTTGTTTATTACTAATCACATGCTTATCTTCAATTTCACTTTGTAAAATCTCTTGCAGAGCTTAGTCAAGATGTTGCTTCAAAAGGTCTTGGGCTGATATATGAACTAGGAAGTGAACAGGATCAGCAAGAGCTAGTCACCACACTTGTTGATACCCTTATGACTGGGAAAAGGTACAGTGCGCTTAGAACAAAGTGAGAGAGTACCCTGAGCTATGTGTCTGATGGGAACAAAAATATGCCTTTCTTTTGGGTGGAGAGATGTTTTGTGGCCAAGGGGAAGCCGTTATCCTCATACTGCAGGGGAGTCAAACCGGGACATTTCTTAGTTCAGCTTAGAGTTTATTTTGAGTGAAGTTGTTCCAGTTTTGTTCCATTCTGAATTTAAAAAAGCTTCCAAATAATGATTCAGTCCTGATTCAGGCAGTTCAAATCAGTTTGCGTTTGGTTAGATTTCCTACTTGCTGCATTGTGTAATTGCAAAGGACAATGACCTCCTGCAGCAAGTCTGAACAATATGAATGTTGCAGAAGTGGAGACTTGCCTGTGTCTGAAACACACTTTTTGTTGAGGAGGATTGTTAATGTCACTTCTGTGCTTTAGTGCAAAAACTGACAATCCTACGGGACTCCTGGCTGATAATCATGTTGAATCAGTGCTGGAAGTGCTCTTCAACAGCCTAATCCTGTCTAACCTGGTGTGAGTGTGGCCACTGTGAATGACAAAAGTACAGCCTTGGAGTTTGGGGGATCCGGTGGTGGTGAGCAGGAAGATGAATGGAAAATGGATTTTTTTTCATTCTGAAGTAGTCATGTGCTCTTCAGGGTGTGGGTTGTGTCTGGTCTGAAATAAAAAGCCATCATTCAGTGTTTTGACTCTTAGCTTCTGACTACACAGCGAAATCCTAACGTTCTGAAGCTTCTCATTAACATTGCACATGACACAGCTTAATCAGATTACTTGTAGTGTGTTTACCTTTGTGCATCTTTACACTGTGTTTTTGTTGATGTTTTTGGTTTTCTTTTTCTTGTGGGACTGGAAGTGGGAAGGTACTGACTAAATAGAGCAAAACAAATTCACTTGTTTTGTAGCGTGCAGTCCGATAGAACCTGCTAAGGTTAATACTGGACCTCTTTTCCACCAGAGCCAAACATGAGATGACAGGAGAAACCGTGGTGTTTCAGGGTGGCCTGAGCAAAACCCCGGATGGGTAAGTTTAATGAAAGACACACAGTCAATGCTGAAATGGTATTCACTTGCCTATAAATCTGCTTCCTGTGTTTTTCATTCCTTCTTGTTCTTTAAGTTACTGTAACTATTTTCATGTAATACTGATAGGGTATTCACTTTTCTCTCTCTGCTTTAGGCTGTGATTTGACTATTGTGGTATTTCTGTAGCTAAAAATAGTAATTCCCCTAAAAATAACTGATTTCCCTTCTGCTTTCCAAAGTCAAGGTCTTTCTACTTACAAGGAACTTTGTTCACTGGCTAGTGATCTCAATCAGCCAGACCTGGTATACAAATTCATGAATCTGGCCAACCATCACGCCATGTGGAATTCTCGGAAGGTAATTTACTGCTTTCATACTGCTTTCATTCCCTCTGTGAGCTCTGGAAACAGTAACTGCATTTCTCTAACTCAGTTATATGATCCATCTATAACCACATGTGGAGGCCACGTGTTGGTGCTTTGGTGTCAGGTTCAATGCAAATTCAGCAGTTAGAGAAGCAAATTTAGGATTACTTCTTAAAACAAAACACTGGTATCACGTGGTTTATATCATCTTGCATTCCACTCTGAATCAGCTGTGATCCTTTTATTTTTGAGAGGATTTAGAGGCCAGGTCTTGATATGTTCAGGCAGTGAGTTAATATTTTCAAAACTGGATGAATTTTCACCTGCCAGAGAAAAAGAGCTTTGTTACATTACAAGTCACAGCAAAAACTATTCAGCAACAAGATGCTAGAAACCAGGTTGAAAATGCACTGGTTTAACCACTGTTGCCAAAATAGTGTCCTTTTTAGCTTACCAAAAGCCAAACTTGGTATTTTAAAGCTACTGGGACCCTTAGCAAAGTCAGAAGACTACTAGATCCACTTCCTGGGGGAAAAAAAAGAATAGCACAATAAATTTTAAGATCTAAGTAAATTTTTCAGAGCCCTAACTTGACAGCTGTTTCTCTGGTTTTACCTACACATGGAAGAACTTGTTTTGTCCCTAGGAGCATGCAGTCATCTTTTACGCAGAAGACCCAAGTGGGCTGTGTCTTCTGTAGTGCACCTTTCATGCTCTTTTGTGCTCCCTACCTGAGGTTTTGAGTCTGGCAACTAGTGTCTGGCCCCTCAATGCAAAAAAACAAGCTCCAACATTAGCTCTCTCTTTCCTGGGACTCCAGGAGGCATAGGAGCATAGTTAGGTTCATCATCCTTGTGGAATTTTACCAGTCAGGGTAAGTCAAAGAAAATCTACTCAGCAACTGCATGTGGAGCTCTGGCATTTGAGGAAATTGCAGTCATTTAAATTGAAGGGGACATCTGGAAGTCCATGCTCCATCCTTGCCAAGCTGTGCAGGGCCTTGCTAGATGATGCCTCTATTTTCCTTACATCTTGGTCTTCACAGCAGTGGTCCTAACTGGGAGTTTGTCTTTTCTAGACTGTGACCCAAACAGTATATCCTTTGAAATCCCTTAAGTGAGGTTTTGAGTGGAAGCTTTTGACACAGCAAGTCAGGAAGCAGAGATGAAAGTCACTGGAGGTAGTCTGTACTGCCTGTGCTGAGTATCTTCTCTTTGGGCTATCCTGGCAAACCCCATGGTACCTCATGAGTGAGAAATCAGTTCCACTGTGTTATAATTCGCAGTGGTGCTCTGCTGGAAAAGGAAAAGAATATGAAAGAATGAGCTTGAAGTAAATAAGGACACAGGCAAACTAGTCGTTCCTGTCAATTGCAGATTGTATGGTTAAGGAAGCATTGTTTTATTTTTATTTTTTCAGTGCCTAAGTTATGCTAGGTCTTCTAAATGCATCAAAGTTGTAAGGAAGCAGTGGCCCACCCTGAGGAAGAAACCGTTTAGGAAAAACGTTCTCAAATCCTTATAGTTTTAATTCTCTACCAGAACTTTGGCAAAGGGTGTCAGATGATATCTTGAAATGAAGGAGGAGGTTTTGAAGTAGTGTATTGTCTCCTGAGTGTGGTTGTATGCTTGAGATGACTGTGGTACTGTAGCACTGATAAGGGCTAATACTGGTACCGCTGTAGTCCTCTTAACTTGGTGTCTAATCTGTGTCAGTTAGCTTTGCCACTGACTGTGGTGTGCCCAGGAGCAATAACTGAGTGGCTGAGCAGTTTGTTTCATCAAACATTCTTTTGTTACCATTTCAGGGAGCAGCTTTTGGTTTCAATGTGATAGCTGCCAAGGCTGGAGAGCAGCTGGCTCCATTTTTGCCCCAGCTTCTTCCCCGGCTCTACCGCTACCAGTTTGACCCCAACCTAGGCATTCGACAGGCAATGACCAGCATTTGGAATGCCTTGGTCACCGACAAGTCAATGGTGAGTGAGCTGTAAAATACAGAGTGGTGGGTTTCTGCTAACCCAGGAGCATCTCAAAGATCCTTATGGAAAAGCTGTATCTTGTGAAAGGCTGTGCAGAAAGAGGTGAGATGTTGTTCTCAAGAAAGAGTTGGTTAAATCTGTGGATGAGGTGGAGAGTGCAGAGCCTTTGTGCTGCCTCTTACGTGTGAAAGGATATTGCAGATTTTGTGTGGCCAATCTTAAAGTTTGACTGACTTGATACTTAAAGTACGGTTTTTCCTCTCCGTGATGTGGCTTTGATATTGCTTATGAGAAGCTTTTCAGAAACACTTGTAGCTGAAGATGCATTTCTAGAGCAAGAGCATCTGAATATGGTTCCTCAGTTCTGAAATGGGAAGAAGCCCATGCAAAGATGATGTTCCGTCAGTTTGAGAATAATTCTGCCCTGGCAAGTCTCAGGAATAAGTGAATTTCATGATGTACCCTTATTTTATATCCAAAAGGCCTGGAACTGGGTTTGCAAATCCTTTCTCCTAGCAAGGCTGATCTTTGTGTGAAGTCATTGACTCTGATCCTTCAACAAAGGGCAACTGCTTCTCCTGTAAATATGCGTTTGGTGCTGCATATAAACAGTTCTATTGGTAAAGGACTGTCACAGTGCTAAGCCCTGAAGCAGCGCAGAGACAGGCACTTCTAAAGCAAAGTCAAAATAAGCTTGCACAGTCAGCCCTGGTGAGCATTAGTTTATCTGCTGTGGCTAAAAGCAGGTTGTATTGTCCAAAAGGATCTTGTTTTCAGACAGCGGGATGGATGCATGCTCCTTATTTGTTTCATGTATGATCTTTTCTTTTTAATTGTAGGTTGATAAGTATATGAAGGAAATTCTTGAGGATTTGATCAGTAACCTAACCAGCAGTCTCTGGAGAATCAGGGAATCCAGGTATTGCTAGGAAAAGTAACAGACTTTTCTTTGAACTCTCTTCTTCACCATAAGCCTTTTAACCAAAAGAAGTCTGTGGAGAGGAAGATGTCCTTTCAACGGGATAGACCCAAACTGGGGAGTCTGCACTTAAAGTGTGATACAGTCTTAAAGCTATCTGCTTCATTGAGCCTGAAAATTTGTATTGCATGCATCCTGACATGATACTAAAAAATGTTCTCCAAAAGAAAAGCTTTCTGGTCACAGTTATTGGCTATCCTTTGATCTGAAGTATTGCATAATGTTAGAAAATACTGACAGTCTGGCTACATATGTGCTTGGCAGGAGGGTGCCATTTGGTATAGCATTATTAATAAACTGTTACTTATATTGGTTTGTGGTTATGCTGTACTGAAAACTTCCATTTTAATTTCAGTTACAGACTTAAGACCATTGTAGTTTTTTTTCCCCTTATCCTGTACTAGGATAAAAGAAATCTGAAACGATATCCCAACTGGAATGTTTGTAATAGTAGTTTTCACCACAGGAGCCTTTCTTGCATGCTGTCACCTGTTTCAGACTTCACCTGTCTAGCTGAATGCTTTTTTCCTTCTGCTAAGGGAGACTTTCTTACAACAGAGTAGATTAAGGGTTTTGAGAAAATAAGGAAAGTAAAACAGTTTTTTTTTCATTAAGCCATTTACTTATTTAGGTATATCCGTATCAAATAAATATACCGTGTGATTGAAATGAAATTCCTCGTTTGCAGCTGTCTAGCACTGAATGACTTATTAAGAGGAAGGCCTTTGGATGACATTATAGACAAGCTTCCAGAGATCTGGGAAATCCTATTTAGAGTGCAAGATGACATTAAGGTAATGGAACTGATAACTGAAAAGGAATCTTTCACAAAAAGTACAGTGATCAGACTCTGACGTGTTTAAAAAAGAGATTCTTTGAGAAATTGAGTTGAAGCTAATGGGATTTCTGTGTTAAGCACACTACTACAAGTTCAGGCCCTTTACAGTTTAAAATTTCCATGCTCTTGTAAATTCACTGTGTATTTTTCCTCTTGTTTTTAAGGATTAGTTTTCATTCCTGCTGTGCTTATTCTTGAAGGTTCAGCACTTTTCCTGGATATAAAAGAATTCCTAAGTATATGCTTAATTCTCAAGTATAGAAAAGTTTATTTTGGACTGCATGTGTGCTTAAATGCCTTGCAGATATGAAGTCAGAGTCCTCATGTTCTTCCAGGTTTGTCCCATGTTTTCTCTGGATCCAGAGATCCCTGCTGAAGCAGGGCTGGGCTGTTTCCCAAACTGTGCCATGTACCAGGAAATTGCTTTCATACTAGTAAATTCAGTGTGTTCAGAAATGTTCCTGGGCATTCACACCAACTGGCAGAATGTTCTGCTTTTGTGCTAATAAAGTATGTTAGCCTCCAAAAAAGAGCAGCTGCCTTGCTTGCAAGCTGCCTTTTGGGAAAGGTCCATGGGGCACACTAATTCCTGAATTTTACTTGGAAATAGCTTGGGAAAGTCTGCTTGTGACAGGCCATAATTCTTCTGAGAACGTTCAGGGAATTTATGAGTGTATAGAATCACAGAATATCCCGAGTTGGAAGGGACCCATAAGGGTCATTGAGTCCAACTCCATGTAGGTGATTGTGTTTCATTACCCGGGAGTATATTGCTCAAAACTTGTTAATTCATCAATGCAGGTAAAGTTACAGTCTACTTGGTAATAGTGTCTGGTGCTACCAGAGCCATGCTGATTTTACTGTTTGCTTTTAGTCCATCTTTCTATAGCCCTAGACAAATTTATTTTAAAATTATTAAGTATTAGTGATGAATATAGTCTTGACAATGTTAATGATATACTTATCAATGAATATGAGTCATTATATAGAAGTTTTAAAAATAGTAAAAATGTTGTTGTTCTGTTTTTTAGGAATCTGTGCGAAAGGCAGCAGAACTAGCCCTAAAAACTTTAAGCAAGGTAAAAATCTAATCTTGTCGTTTGCTCATGGACACATTTTTCTTTTTTTGATTTCAGATAAATCATTAATTTTCATCTCTCCAGGAGTGTCCTTTTTGCTATAGGCTGTTGTCTTGAAAAGATGTCTAGTATCTGATACAATGATGAACAGAACAGCCACCTGAAGGGCAATCTTAATAATTTTGGCCACATACCCTTCTGTACTTCCATTAACATTGGTGGAGTTCTGGTGCTTGAGGCTAATGCAGTGTCAAGTTCTGAAAAGGCACAGGAGGGAGATGCTGATTTTTTTTCTTTACCTTTTTTTTTCCCACTTGGGGATGAGATATAAGGAAATGTTTTGTAACTGCAGCAGGTCATAGCTGACCAAGCCCAACGGAACCTGGCATGAAGTAAAGTAATCCAGTCTGAACTTTACTGTTTGGTGCTGTTGCTGACACAAGATATCTTGGGTATAATACACAACATCACTTAATGTTTTGTTTGATATTCTTCTAAAAGGTCAAATCTGTGGAAATGGGAACAGATTATAAGAGCCATGTTTGAAATCATAACTTTCACAATGCATGCAGCATGAAATTTCAATGGCAAAAGCATGGTGACCTGGTCCCAACACACTGTCGTTACCATTGCAGAATCTGTTCTGATCTGAGACTTGGTGCTCTGCCTTGTGGAACAGTTGAATCCATGTAACTGAGACAGGCTGTCTCTGGGCTGAGAGGTCTTTTGGTTCATCTCTTCATCCACACATGGATCTTAGGTGTTAGCTCTGAATTTGCCTTTTCTGGAAACTGACTGTAGCTGAAACTTCTTTAGGAACATGGCTTAGGATCTTAAGTGCTTCCTGGAGAGAAGAATGAACATGTAATAGAGCCTGGGTTTGTTTGTAAGCAGCTGTAGTTGCTGTTGGCTTCTTCTGTCTGACCAAGAAGGTGCGTTAATGAAATATGAACAGGAGGTTTTTGTGTGCTTGCAACACCAATTCTCATCTGTTCCCAGGTTTGTGTGAAAATGTGTGATCCCTCTAAAGGAGCTGCAGGTCAGAAGACAGTAGCTGTATTGCTTCCTTGCCTCCTAGACAAAGGAATAGTAAGCACAGTTGCTGAAGTCCGATCTCTCAGGTTAGTTTTGCATCACGTACGTTCACTGGGGGTGAGGGCACAGAGACCCAGCTTATTCACCTGAATTGCAGAATGTTCTTTGTATTTGAAGTCACTAGTTTCTCCCCAAATCAGCCTTCATACTGAACCCTTCTCTCACTGAATTCAAACCGGGAGCTGCATGTATCTTTCGGGGACCTCCTGTTTAAACAAGTGACAAAGGTGACTGCATTTGATCACATTGTTCAAATATATTTTATGCTGTTTAATGGTTCAATGTCCCTTGAAATGTAGGGAATTCACATGCTTGTCACTTTGTAACCTTATTTATTCTTTCATTTACTTTACGCACAGAAAAGCAGGAAAATTCAGACCTGGAGTGTAGTTGGTCTTCCCAGAAACAATTTTCTTTTATTGAACATGATTATCCAGGAAGGTTAGAAAGCTCCGAACAGATTATAGTCAATATTTCTTAAACTTTTTCATACTTTTTGAAGTGTTAAAAACCCTCTGACACAATGCAGCCGGAGAAATCTGGTCAGTCTAAAACTGACAAATGGGATTTGAACAAATCATTGTAATTTGTTTTTCTTGGGCAGAGACCATTGATTTCTCTGGGCTGACTTTGCCCAGAGCTTTTTTTGAAACATGACGATGTGTTATTTCTTCCTGCATCTGTCTGTAGTACTGTCTCTTTGCACATGCCCTTTGTGATACCCTGGCCAATCTAAGCAATCCCTGTGCAAAGCATAGCACCAGTTGTAGGCTCAGAGCTAGGGTCTGATCCTACTTAATCAGAACGATATACAGATTACTGTTTGCAGGTAGATTTATATTGGCATACCTGAGACTTGGAATGGCCTTTTTGTTGGTACTGAATGACAGTAGACTGGAGATTTTTCAGCTAAGTCTGTATGTTGCGGTTTTGACCTTCCCTTTGATCTTTTTCCAGCATTAACACTCTTGTGAAGATCAGTAAAAGTGCTGGATCTATGCTGAAACCTCATGCACCAAAACTTATCCCAGCCCTGCTGGAGTCCTTGAGTGTGCTGGAGCCTCAGGTCCTCAATTATTTGAGTCTTTGTGCAACAGATCAGGAGAAAGTAAGTATCAACAGAGCAGAAGTTTGGAAGATACAAGCTTCATTTGTTCTGTTGGTGAACAGAAAAATAGAAGATTTGGTTGAGAGATGAAGGAGAAGTGGAATAGCTAAATAGCTGGAATATACTAAAATAAATGTAGTCACGGGAATATGGATGGACGTATGTTTTTTTGGAGGGGGAGATGGAAGTGTGGGGATTTTTTATGTCATTCACTAGACTTCCACATATTTCAGAAAGTTAAGAACCTTAATAAGAACTATGTCACCATGTGTCACTTCAGCTCCTTGTACAAGAGTGAAACAGGCAAAGAGAAAGTCAGTGATAGTTATCTGGAATGCATCTGTACTGCCAAACAGTGGTGATATTTTTCCCAGGGTGTTAACTGCAAGGCTACTACTTCTTCTCACATAAATTAGAAGGTATGCCACAGCAATATGGGCAAGAGCTGGGTGCTGTCAGTACTGTGTCCTTTAATCTCTCTCAAAGAACCATATTAATTAGTAGCAGTGTTATGGGAAAGTAAATTAAAGCCTATTGTTCCAGAGCAAATTGAGCTAATTTCATTGTGGGGAGGAAAAGGGAGCAAACTCTGCCCTTTGCCAACAAGAAGGGAGTAAACAATAGGGCACAGTAGGTCTCTCCCTTTTTTTTCTTCTTTTCTGTCTTTATTTCATCATGTCAGAAGTGTATTGTGTAGCTCCTGTACTTCATCTAGAACATCCAGCTGCCTCTGCCTCTGAAAGAGGAGCATTCACAGGCTGAAGATGTTACTGTTTCTTGCCTGGATGCATCTGAAATAGATTTTGGTTTCTGTTTGTGAGGTAGAGTTACTGTTGATATTGGCTTTTCCACTGTTTTCGGGTTGAATTAATGTTTTCTTTTTTTCCCCTCTTTTTTCTTTAGACTGCAATGGACAGTGCCAGACTTAGTGCTGTCAAGTCATCTCCCATGATGGAAACTATTAACATGGTAAGTACTTGATTCAGAAGGCTTCCAGCTTAAGGTATGTTGTAGGAGAAAAATAGGAATCAAACTGGGAGCTTTATGGAATTCAGGCATCATTTTTATTATCTGCATGTGAATGTCTGTCCACCTTCTCTTTTACATCCTGACTTGTATCATCCTGCGGTCACAGTTTGCTCCTCACTTTCTGATTAGCTCATTGCTTGTAAATGGCTCCATTGTGGCTCTGTTTGGAGTCAGAGGGATTGTTTTTCCTCTTGAGAACCTACCTTCCTTGACAAAGTGCTTTTCCTTAGATGGGGTTCAGCTCATTCTGCATTGTTCTGCTTGCCATTTCTCTTCATCTCTGGCCTACAATTCCACCAAAAGCTTCTCACCTGGCCCTCCAATTGATGACAGTCATTGTTCTTAAGACACGAATGCTGTCGGATCTGTGCCGTGTGGTGCGTTAGATATCCTTACCTGGACAGTGCTTTAGATGGCAGAGATATTTAGAGAAGACGATGATGTTATTGAAAGCACTGCCAGCAGCTAGTGTTTGGCACTGCAGTTTGCTGCTGCTGGAAGAGCTGCAGATGCCCAGACACTTTGCTGTAGGGGTCTTGGTGGACCTCCCTGCCCTCTCTTAGAACCTGACCCTTTCTAAAGAGAAGGACCTCATTTTTGTGCTTGGGTACTTCATACAGCCAGGGGCACGAGAGCAGACAGGGTGTGTGAGCATTGAGCAAGTTTTAAGAGAAGTACAGCAACCAGAGCTATTCTGTGCACTTACACAAAAGTAACAACAGCAAGCTCTCCTGAACGTAACAGCATTTGGAGCTGCTGGCTCCAGCACAGAGGGAGCTGTGTTTTGGTGTCATGTGGAGTGCTCTCTATTTATAGTGTGTAAAGTGTATGGGGATAAAAGGCTCCATGAAAAACTGTACTCGCTGGCACCCTGCAGGCTGGAGCAGCTGCTGCTGTCCTTCCTCCTGGCCATGCCTCTCCCCCTTCCAGCCAGGAGTGAGGACAGTTGTGCTGTCCCCATCAGCACTCGAGATTTCTTAGGGAAGAGGTGAGATAGCATGGTTTCCCTGGAGTAGCACGAAGATGTTCTGGTTTGTGAGCAACCCCTCAATTCCTGTATGTTCTGGGTTTGGCTGGGAGATGGTAGGTTGTCTCCTTGGTTGTGATACGGTGGGTTTCTGTTTTGCTTACTAACATCTTATGCACGGGAGATTAGAAAATTACACCAATAATCTCTCTCAAAACTTGAAGTTACTTTTTCCACTCATGTACCTTGACCTGCTTAAAAACTGACTGTTGTCATTTCATTGTCTGGTTTGGAGATGTTACTGCTTCGGGATTTCAGACAATCAGAAGAATGTTGGGTTTTGTCCTAAAATAGGCACTCCTTTTCATCTCTTCTCTCCCTTGGCAAAAGGCATTCTTGCTAGTGTGTTAGTTTCAGTTTTCTAAGAAACTGGAGTGCAGGAATTCATGGATTCTAGCAACTGATAATTTCAGCAGGGTCACCTCACCACAGAACTGGGACAAGATAGTATGTATGTGGTATAAGATATGTCATGGTGCCCTTTGCACTTCATGCACCAAACTCTTGTAGTGCATGTAGTGTAGTTCAGCAAAAGACCAGTGTGAAGAACTGTGAGCAGGCCTTTTAATTAATAAATTTAATTAATAAACTTTAATTATTTTTTTATTTTTAATTAATAAATTTAATTTAATTTAAATGTAATTACTTAATTTATTTATTTGGTCCCTTGCCTTTCTCTAGAGCTTGCAGTACTTGGATGTGTCCATCCTGGGTGAGCTGGTACCTCGTCTCTGTGAACTGATCAAAAGCGGAGTAGGCCTTGGCACAAAGGTATGCCTGTGTTTTAATAGATCGTTTGGAAATGGAAAAGGGAGCGCAGTGAAGTGTCAATTTAAATTTGTGGGTTTTTTTGGCTTTTTTTTTTGAAGTGACAGCCTGGGTTCATTCATACCATAGTTGTTTTACATCTGAGTCTCAGTCCACCTACATCACTTGTAATTTTCTGCATGTGTGCTGCATTAATCTCCCCTGGACTACATGGCTGTTGTATTCCATGACAATTGAGTGCCAAATGTAGTCCTTGATACCTGTAAGTCTTCCAGGTCCATCCATCCTGAGTGTGGTTCCTGGTAACTTTCTTTCTTCCTAATTCAGTTCTTGTCATTCATTTGTTACAAACAGTTTCTGTTTCTGGCATCAGCTCCCAGCTGATGGAGCAGAGGCTCTGTGAGCCTAGGTCATATTGTACAGCACCACAGCAAGTATTAACAGTAATAACCAGAGGCTAATTTTTTTTTATCTTACCCTTATTTTCCCTTGCAATCTTCCAGGGAGGCTGTGCCAGTGTAATTGTCTCGTTAACCACACAGTGTCCCCAGGACCTAACACCATATTCAGGTAGGGTTTGTTTCTAGTGTCAAGTTTTAAGTGTTTTTTGTTGCTGCTTTGTAGGTGTCATTTCTTCCCTATTCACCATTGATTTTTTATCACAGGAATTATTTTTATTTTTTATGTTATTTTCTTCAGGGAGTTATTTGGAGTTGCCTTGTGCATCAGATAGGCATACTGCAGTTAGGTCCTTGGGATGTTAAATGCATCTCCAAGGTGGAAGAGGCTGAGAGAAGAGTTGAGCAAATTCCTTAGTGCTCAGGAGGAACAGGTGGAAATCTCTCTCTAGACTTTTTGGAGCAGGCTGACAATGCCTGTGTTAGTGTAGTGCTGTAAGTAAGCACTTGTTCCTTCGCTTAGAGCTACAGGAGGACCATAAACAGGAACTTAGGTTCTGTGTATCTTAGTCTTCTCTTTACACAGAGACTTTGTGATGGCAGTACGAAGAAGGCTTCCCTTCTGTTGCAGAGTAGGAAAACAACTGAATGCACGATCAGCTGGGGTGCTCACATCACAGGAACATTATCAGTTGAGGTGTGCAGGCTGAGGGTGGAAAGCACCAGCATTTGCTGGGCTTTGCTGCCACTAAGAGCTGTGTTATGCTGTGCACTTGTTTAAACATAACGACCGGGCAGATATACAGGCCAGCAAACATGTGAAGAGTGAGAATGCGTAAGTGCAGGTGATCTAATGAAACACAGGCTGTTGTAATTCTTGCCACAGCAATAACATGATCCATCTGACAAAGTGAAGTCTCTTCCAACAGGCAAACTTATGAGTGCTTTACTTAGTGGCCTGACTGATCGCAACAGCGTGGTGCAGAAGTCTTTTGCCTTTGCTATGGGCCATCTAGTCCGGGTGAGTAGAGGTTTGAGGTGGTTTTAGCTTTTTATTTGTTTGTTTGCTTGGTGTTTTTACCTTTTTTCTTTTTTTTTTTTTTTTTCCCAAGTGTTTGAGTGGTCTGAGTCTCTTCTCTGTTACAGACTTCTCGGGACAGTAGCACTGAGAAGCTGCTGCACAAACTCAGCAGTTGGTACATGGAAAAGGAAGGTATGTTGCTTCTTGGATATTCCGTTACAGAATATAGTGCATAAAAGGGTTCTTGATGCTGGCAGAAGGTGGTAAAGAAACATTTCTGTACTGTGACACTTGCCTTCTGTTGTGGTTTAATCCTGTTGGGCAGCTAAGCACCACCCAGCTGCTCACTCACTCTCCCCAGGTGGGATGGGGGAGAGAATCAGAAAGGTAAAAGTGTGAGAACTCATGGGTTGAGATAAAAACAGTTTACTAGGTAATGCGAAAGCTGTGCACACAGCAAAGCAAAACAAGGAATTCAGCTGCTACTTTCTAAAATTGTTGGTGTGTTGTCACCACTATTTTCATCAAAGATCCAAAACGCAGCATCATACAAGCCCCTAGGAAAAAAAAATTAACTCATCCCAGATAAAACCATAACACCTTCACCAGCTGGATAATTCCCATGCATCATCATGTGATGGCATTCGTCTGTTTCCCAAGAGGCAGACCAAAAGCTGTCCAAGGAAAAAACCTACCTCACAGTTGTAATGTGATTGTTTTGCTCCTTCAGAGCCAGTGTACAGGACAGGCTGTGCTTTAACTGTACATGCTATGGGACGCTACAGTCCAGACGTAGTGAAGAACCACGCCAAACAGGTGTTGCCATTGGCTTTTCTTGGCATGCATGAGGTTCCCGATGAAGAGAAAGGAGAGAGAGAGGATTCTACTCTGTGGGCTGAAGTTTGGCAGGAAAATGTACCTGGTAAGTTGCATTAAGAGTGGTAGAAGCTTTCTGTGATGCATGAGCCACAAAATATCATGCTTTCTGGAAATCCATTTTGAAAATAGGGCGTTCTCATACTAAACAATGTGGGAAGCTTGTTTTCATTTTCTTCCTTGCTAAAGATGTCCTGTAAGAGTTTGAGCAGGTTAGTTTCTCTGAGCCTATTTGAAATAATTACAGAGCTGTCGATAGCCAAGGATACACAAACTCAGTCAGGAGGAACAGTTTATAATTGTGAGACACTTAATGCCACTGTAATGCAGCCCTTATAGTGCTGCAGGTAGCTGAACATCTTTGGAAATTTCAGTGCCATGTTCAGTAGCTGCTGCACTCCCTAAACTTAAAGGGAACTTCAGCCCCTCTCTGGGGCTGGAGATCTCATCTGTTCCTCTAGTGATGCCTGTGGTTTTAACTTCAGTAAATGAATCTACAATATTAGAAGGGCTATTCTGCTATGCTTTCTGTCTGTAAAGGAAGATCTGGATGCATGGTGAAATGGTTTTGCTGGTTTCTTCTCTGACCTGGTTTCAGATCCCTCAGTCACTAGAATACATTTCTGGAGTTTGGAAAAGGAACTGCAAAAGGGTTTTCCAGTGACCTGTTCATTTCCTAGAAACTGGCTAACACAGTGTATAGTGTCTGCCATGTGAAAAGACTGAGATGAGCTCTGTCTCTAGATAAAACAAATCTGAAGATGTTATTTGGAAGCACCTGGAAAACAGAACCTATCTTCAGTCAGCCTGCAAAGAATTCTTTGCTGTTTTGCCTGAAGTCTTATAAAAATTGAGAAATCTGTAATAGCCCCCTTCTTGTTTGTTTTTTTTAGTAAGATCAAATATTTGTTCTCTTTGTGGCAAAATTACAACTTTCCTCTGTTTCTCTGTTTCCTCTGTGCAGGTACTCAGGGTGGCATCAGGCTGTATATGCAGGAGTTGATAGCCATTACACAGAAGGCTTTGCAGTCACAATCCTGGAAGATGAAAGCCCAGGGAGCAGCTGCCATGGCATCAGTTGCCAAACAGACTGGCTCCCTTGTACCTCCGCATCTGGGAATAGTGCTCTCTGCACTGCTGCAGGGTCTGCCAGGGAGAACGTGGACTGGGAAGGTAAAAATGGAACCGGTACCCTGTGGATTGCTGTGAGCATTTGTCCAGCACTTGTCCCTCAAGGCAGGAAATGCAATGTTCTTCGTTGCAGAGGACCACATGCATGACCTCTGGCTTGGGGAGCCTGATGTTTGCCCTGCGCCTGTCATACATAAGTGCCAGGGAAGATGAGCAGAGGTGGAGTTAGATTGCTTTAGGAGCTGGGTTCTCCCATAGACTATAATATAATATAATCATACAACATCCTAATTTGGAAGGGTCCCATGCAAATCCTTGAGTCCAACTCCTGGCTCCACACAGGACGACCCCAAAATCTGACCCAGATGTCTGACAGCGCTGTTCAAACACCTCTTGATCTCTGGCAGGTCAGTGTCGTGCCCAGTGCCCTGCGGAGCCTGTCCCAGTGCCCGAGCACCCTCTGGGCGCAGAACCTTTCCCTAACCCCCAGCCTGACCCTCCCCTGTCCCAGCTTCATGCTGTCCCCCTCGGGTCCTGTCGCTGTCCCCAGAGAGCAGAGCTCAGCGCCTGCCCCTCCGCTCCCCTCGTGAGGGAGCTGCAGGCCACCATGAGGCCTCCCCTCGGCCTGCTCTGCTCTGGGCTGAACGAACCCAGGGACCTCAGCCGCTGTACGTACGTCTGCCACTCCAGACTCCTTCACCATCTTTGTAGCGCTTCTTAGGAAGCTGTCTAATGGTTTCATGTCCTTTTTGTTCTGTGGTGCCCAGAACTGCCCGCAGCACTCGAGGTGAGGCCGCACCAGCGCAGAGCAGAGCGGGACAATCCCTTCCCTCGACCAGCTGGCAGTGCTGGGCCTGATGCAGCCCAGGGTGCGGTTGGCCCTCCTGGCTGCCAGGGCACACTGCTGGCTCGGGTTCAGCTTGCTGTCAACCCAAACCCCCAGATGCCTTTACGTGGGGCTGCTGTCCAGCGTCTCATCCCCCAGTCTGTCTGTGTATTCAGTGTTGCCCTGTCCCAGGTGCAGAATCCAGCTCTTGCTGTTGTTAAACTTCATATTGTTGGTGATTGCCCAGCTCTACAATCTGTCACAGTCTCTCTGCAAGGCCTTTCTACCGTCAAAGGAGTCAACAGCTCTTCATTTAGTGTCGTCTGCAAACTCACTTAGTTCCAGTGTACTGTATTCAAGCCTTAAAGGGGACTAGCTTGTGCTCAGAGGTGCTGCAAGACCCCTTTACACTGCTGTTCAGTGCAGATGGAAAGTCAAGGCTTTTGCGGCCTCGGCAGCAGCCTAGGAGAAGTGTCAGGAGCAAAACATTGCTTTTCTTGGCTGGTGTCTTGGATTTATTTCCCTTGTACCTCTATCAGTGGAGTGCAAAGGACTCCCTTGTGCAGCAGGACCCTGCTGTTTGGCTGTGGAGCATATCTCAGTGGTATCTGTCTTACTCATTGCAGGAGGAGCTGTTAAAGGCCATTGCCAGTGTCGTCTCTGCATGCAGGTAAGTGTTTTTAAAAAAGTGGCACCCTCAGGGTCTGGGATCTCAAAAAGGAGGTTGTTGCACGGGGTTGTTGCCTGGCTGGTGAACGGGAGACTCTACCTCCTCCTGCTTTTCTGCAAGAAGAGGTAGAAAGTTCTGAACGCCATTTTGATCTCCCATCAGATTGTGAGGGGTCTCTCTCCAATCCTTATGTCAGTGTGTGGGTCGCTGGTGAGGGCTGGGAGGGACAGACAATGCTTCAGAGGGATGTTCAGAGCTAAGCAATTGATTTAGGGCAAGGAGGAGGACGTTGAAAGGCCAGAGTTGCTAATAAGAAAGAGTAGATTAAGGGAAAGGATCAACACTTTGAAGGGGAGAAGGGAGAAAGAGGAAGAAGAATAAGAGTGAGGGAGGAAAAGTGCATTGAAACTGCATGAGGAAAGACTGGAAAGAAAATCGTGGAGAATGGACAAGGTAAGAGCGAAGAAGAGCACAAGAGTGTAGATGCAGTTGCAGCATTGGTAGGCAGTCCTATGTCTGAACGTGGGTATTGTTTGTGATCTGTGGGAAAAGCAGTTTTCGGAGGGGGGCTGATGAGGGCCTGGTAAGTCTCTGTGTGCCTCACGTTGCAGTGCAGAGCTGCAGAAGTCGGTGCCTGGCCAGCCGAGTGTCAGCGATGTTGTCCAGGCTGTCCTGAAGGAGTGTCGGAAGGAGAACCTGAAGTACAAGATGGTGGCGCTGCGCTGCGCGGCTGGGGTGCTGCAGGCAACAAAGGAGGACCGGTTCCAGGAGCTGGCAGATATCATCTTCCCCATGATAAAGAAGGTGACGGTTCAGTGTCTTGGGTTTTTCCTCTCTTCTGTGGTGCCTAGCATCACCCCAGCTAAAAGTTAAATCCTGGCTGCTCTACAGGCAGCAGGAGACTCCTAGGTAGCTGTGTAGAGCGCTTGTATCGAGTGCTTGCAGTGCTTTGCAGCTCTGCACTTCAGACTCTCACAGCACAGAGAGCTGTTTGGATGCAAGGCCAGGGTGGGTCATGCGCATCTGTACTGGTTGGGTACGAGGACTGGTTTGAGCAAATTGCAAGGGAACACTGAATTCAGCTAAGTGTGTGTCTAGTCTGCCCTCATCCCCTGGTGATCACACCTTCCCCACGTGGCCTCTGCAGAACTCTCTCGAGAGCACGGGCACGGGTTTACCAAAGCACGACGAAGAAGAGGACGAGGACATGAGGGAGAAGGAGGTGCAGATGGAGTCCCTGATCTGTGCCTTCGAGACCCTGGGTAAAGCGTGGCCAAGGAGCCCGGAGACACAGCGTAAGTCATCTAACAGTGAAAATCAAACGAACAGGGGGAGGAGGGCGGGACCTAGAGACCGTGTTGGGTATGGGAAGGCTTATGGGGAGGTCCATGGATATGTTGGAAAAAACAGGATGTCTTTATTAGCAGGCCAGAACGTACAAAGCAGCTCCTTATCTTTCAGTGATTCTTAATGAGCATTGTCCTACCTTGATTGGTAAAGATTTTTGGTGCCATTTCTTACAGGATGTTGATTTGGTTGTATGCCATGAGTCTAGCTTGATGTCACTTGGAGCACAGCGCGAGGAACATTTGAGAGACAGGACAGGAAGCGTTTAATTCTGCCTCACCCTGTGGTAACATAAGGGTAACACAATTCCTTCATTTTCTGTAGGTTGCTATCGACAAGAGTTTTGTAAGTTAATGTGTGACCGTCTGAAACTCAGCACGTGGAAAGTGCAGGTTGGAGTGCTACAAGCCATGAATGCCTACTTTCAAGGGTAATTCTCCTTTCTGCCCTCCTCTTTGATGTTTCTTCTCTTTGTTGCTTCAAACTGTTCAATGAAATGACGGAAGGCATGCAGTGATACGGCAGTGATGTTCACTGGATTTTCAGAGGAAGCAGAGCAGATTTCTGTCCCAGTGATACAGGGTGTCTGTTTTTGCATTTGACAGGTTAGTGCTGTTTGAGGAGGAACACTCAGACCCTGGGGCTTTGACAGAAATACTGTTGGAAACCTGTTCATCTATCACCCATTCTTTAGGTAAATGGATGTTTTCCAGTTTGTAGTTGATAATGAATTGCTTGTTAATACATTTCCTCTTTGGGTGCTGGCTGGTTCGGAAAATGCAGAACAAGCACAGGCTGTCAGATAGGACACATCCTGCCTTGCGCTGCAGTAGCTGTTCATCAGGACAGTGTTGTGCAGGGTGCTGTGCTCCGGAAGGTAAATCCCTGAGGTGCGAGAGAGCTTTGAAAAGAGAAGTACAGGAGGAGAGACACTCCTGTGATACCTCTCCAGAGCGGAAGATGAACCCCACCCAGTCAATCTATTACTGATTTAATGAAACACAAGTTTTTCTCCTTCCCCAGATCAGTCCTTTTGGACACACATGCATTGGAGGTGCCCAGAATTTGCTGAGGCAGCCAGTGCATGAAGCTCCAAGGCTTTGAGGCAGTTTGTGCTCTCCCTCGGGAGGGCAACCATAGAGATAAAAGTGATACCTATGTAAATTGGACAGTCCAGGGCTGGTTATTACTTGGGTGGTGTTGCCGCTTGCCCTGTGGCTTTAACAGTGCCCAGTCCCCTCGCACCCACGTGCAGCTCATGTTGCTGGTGTGCTACTTTGGAGAAGTTAGTACAGTCCAGTTTCTTTTAACTGTTAAACCTCAGCGGAGGCTTTAAGGAGATTTTAGTTCAGGAGACCAAATATTTTCATGTGACAATCTTGTGCTTGACAGCATAGGGTTTGTGTACCTGTACTTAATGCTGCTCTTTAAAACCTGGATGATTTATAGCCATTACACCTTAGAAAAATAAAAGTCCATGATGCACAGAAGTTGTTTGTGGTCACATTGCAGTTATGTGAACTTTATTCCAATTCAGCATGTGTGAGGAACAGTACTGCGGTGAAAGGACAGGTGATACACAAGGCTTGGTGGACCTGTTAGCCGCTATTTGGTCACTTTCTGCCATTCGGATATATCTAATTGGGTACCATTGCAGACTGGCAGCATAAATTAGCTCATTTAGCTGTGCTAAGTGTAGTCTGCAGACCACAGTGGTAACTGCTGTTTGTACAATTAGTGTGCCTTTGGTTCTGAATCTGTTTTGTTGTTGTTGCTGTTTTCAAATCCCTTAGAAAACAAAAGCTACACGTCCATAAGAACAGAAGCTTTGTCTGTGATACAACTGCTCTTCACCAAACTGCAAGGTGAGTCTTTTTGCTTGCCACATGGGAGAGTTGCTGTTTGGTATAGAAGGTACATGGCTGTGCGGCCTGGGAAGGTGGAGAGATGGCATTACGTTCTGTTTGCAGCACTGGGTGCTTTAGGGGTGGCTTGGGACTTGGATTTTTGTGCCTGGTGACTGGGAAAACTTGGAGGGGGTGGAAGCAGTTGTGGATGAAGTCCAGGTCTAAAGTGCAGTTGGATGCTCCTTGGTAAAATGTCCAGCAGGGAGGGAGCAAGGACTGTGTATGATGCATTCTCCTTGCGTTACGTGCAGCAGTTTTGAAGTGGGAAACGTGGTTCTTCAGGCCCTTGCAGTCCTATAGTGCAGGCCGAAACAATCAAGTTCAGCCTGGTCTAAATCGGCACGGCTACCTGTGCAGCAGGTAGCACATGCACCAAGTGTCCAGCTGAATTTTCCTCCTCAGCAGCTCTTCTCCTGGAAGAGCAGTGAGACGTGAGGTGGTCACTTTCAGCCTGTGCAGGGATGGAGACTATTTGTTGTGGTTTTTTTTTTCTGACAGACTGGTATTTACCATGGTGTCTGTTTGTCTTCACAGAAGCTAAACAGTGGGAAAGCCTGACAGCAGAAAGCAGAGAGCACCTCATTCATTCGTTATCTACAATGGCATCAGATAGCAGACCCGAGCTACAGGAAAAAGCATTTATATTGAAGAAAACACTTGAAAATCTTAACTAAATTGTAAAACACAAACTATGAAGTGCCATGTAAAACAACAAAAAAAGTGCAGTGGTCTGAAAACCAAATGGGAAAATGAAGATTACTCTGTAGCATGCATAATTCCTGGCCAAAATAAAATGCCTTAAATTCTGTTCCCCATTAATGTTACTTTTACTCTTTTAAGCTGATGATTAGTTATTGTTTTGTCAGTAAATACCTCTAAGGATCTGCCCTAGAATGTTTATAAGTGTGCATTATAGAAAATGTTGAGGGCAAGATGCTTTTTTTTTTTCTTTAGATCAGCAAAAGAATGTTTCTCAGATCCCCTTTGTCCTTCAAAGCAATTATTGAAAAACCACCAGCACAGGAAGCGAAAAGCGTATTTGATTTTCACTGATACCACGTGGAGATCTGTTACCTGGTGTCTAAACAGTGGATCTTTGGGACTCTGCAGTAGAGCTAGTGTGTGTTACCTGTAACGAATGAAATGCTGCCTCTGATGAAGTCTGTGTTAGACTTCTGAGGCTTCCCAGGGGCAGGGTTTCATCTGACATCCACCTCTGCTTCTCCTGTTTGCTCCTCCTTTGCAGCCTGTTGTCTGTGAGTTCTGAAAGGCAGAGTACTGTTAACTTCTCTCGTTCCTTCTTCTCTGACCTCAGAATGGATTGACCGAGACTATGCCTTCCCCAGCTAGTAACCTCGGCCTCCCAAACTTTAAATGAGAACTTTTTTCCTCAAAGGATGCACAAAAGAGCACTTTACTGAGCTGTGTGGGATAACATAGGGCCTAGTTGGTGCCCAGATGGAACACTGCTCTTCTCAAAATTGTTTTGCATGGACACTCCTCAGCTGCAGAAAGAAAAAAAAAAAAAAAAAAAAAAAGGAAAACAATCTTTTCTAGATATGTTTTTGAAGAGTGTTCGAAGTTTGCAATGATACTTTTTTTTTTTAATAGTGGTAATGTTTTTTCCCCCTTCATGTCCGTAACCCTGTTCTTGCTTTGGAAACCTGTAATGATTTAGAATTGTCAATATTTGTAAGAAACTGAATCGTATGTCATTTCTCAGCAGCCCAAGTCATGCTGGTTTCTAGCAGATACTTTTTAATTTGCACTTGAGAAGAAAGATTATATCTGCATTAACGTGGAGTAAAATTGCGATTTGATGATGTGGCCATGCTGCCCGTCCCCTTGTTGCCCTCCTCAGATGAAAGACAAACCTGACCACTATAGCAACAGACTTTTCATAGCATAAAGTTAGCACTGCACCATAACCTGACCAGGAGCAAGCGTACAGTTTTTTGGGGATAAATGCTTTGCTGATGGTGAAATAAAATCATTAGCGTGGGCAATATCATGTCCATGGCTTTCAGCATGAGGACGTTCGTTTCTTTTCATGCGGTCTGCAGCTCCTTTCAGATGCGATCTGCCAGGGAGAGAGTTGTTCAGATAACGTCACCTTTCCTCCATGCCCGTTTATTCAGAATCAGGTATACAGTACCTACTTTTCCCTCAGGTGCCATTTCCCATTCAGTGTTTTCTGGTACTGTAACAATCTAGTTGTCTGACTTTATCCATGGGAAGGGAGGAATTTAGTTCGTACCCACCCGGTGAGAAAATATCTGCAGAAATGGGCAGAGCTGTCCCACTGTGGCTCTTGTGTAGCAGAAACCTCAGCAAGCACTAATGCATTGTACACTTGGAACTGGTCAGTAGGCAACTTCTTGGTGCTGGGAGCTGGTGCTATAACGTTTTGATTTACACCTTGTTGCAGGGAGCTGCTCTTTGTTTACGTGTAGTTTGAACTTATTGAGCACAGTGTATATTTTAAAATTTAACTGGGCAAATCACTTTACGATATCTTTCAAAACTTGCTTACCATGACATGTAGTGTCATGAGTGCTCTTTCTTTTCTTTTTTTTTTTTTTTGTATTAGATGAATATTACCAGTGATGCTTTGCTGTAGCAGTTCATTGTCTGACTTGGGTTTTTTCGTATTGGTTGGAGTGACAGTTACAGAAAAGCAAGGAGTCTCCAAGTCTCTGGTAATCTGATTTTTTCACTGTGGACTGGAGTATTCAGAGGCAACGCCTCACGTGGTCAAAAGACTGTAAGTAGAATAACTGTAATCGTTGACAATAGCAACCTGAATTTCTTTATTGGGGATTTACACTAGAGGGAAGAGCATATTCTAGGAACTGTAAGAACAGCTGGATTAACAACTCTGGCCAAGAGTGTTAGGAAAGTTAGAGATGGCATAAATGCTTTCTGAATCACAAAGCAATATGTCTTTCTTGTGATTCCAGAACAGATTCAGAGCTCCTCTCTAAAGCACGTGCCTATACACAAAACCTACCTGTACAACAGTTAATTCAGTCGGAGGTTTGATTTCTACCCCCCTCTCATTTGTAAACTTGACAGGATTGAAAAATAAACAAATAGATGTGGCCTTTCCTAGAGTTTTTCCTCTAAAAGTGATTGCACTATGTAAAACACACTGTACTTTGCCCAGTGTGGGCATTTCTTGTGCTGCTGCAATGCTGCTTTGTATACCAGGAGTGCAGTGCGCAGATTGGACACTAGCACTCGTTCTGACCTACAAGCTGTTGCTTAAATGGATGTATATTGAGAAAAGTTTTCTAATGTTGCAAGATCTCCATCAAATTCACTGCAATCTGTACTGTCGGAGTATGTAAATGGACTGACTGAAAGAAAACCCTGTTGCTTACCAAAAAGGTAAAATTAAATAAAAAATGCATGACCTCGTCTCGGAAGTAACTGGTAATTTCCACCCCCCCACACACACAAGTATTTGGTGCTGTTCTCTTGTGCCAAATTCAAAGCGCCTTCATGTGTTCTGCTCTGAGCTGACCGGCCTTGTGGTGGTGGTGCTCTGTGCTGCGCTGAAGGAGTGCCTCGGGCCGCTCACCTCGCTTGGTCTGAGGCTTCCGCCACCTAGAAGGCAGGCGGCTGCGCAACAGGAGGGAAAGGAGCGAGGATACAAGCTTGTTTGTGAGGCAGCAACTTGGCCTTGCAACCCAGTGGGGCTAGCGGGAGAGGCTAACATCGTAGCCAGGCTGGCTGCGTTACCTTGCAGCATGACCGGCTACCCCGTGGTTTCCACGGGAGCAATGTGAAATGAGACGGCAACCACCAAAGGGGAGTGAATTTAGGATTTATGAGCCTTGCCTGAAGCGGGAGCGCGTTAGGCTCCTTTTCCAGCCGTAGCTATCCCCCTTTGTGCTTTGGGGCCCAGCTGTTGGATTTCATTTGACTAGAGAACAGGCAGCCTGTGGTGACACCACCCCCCAACCACTTTCGGAAACAGTTTGTGGTGTTCCCTCCTTGCATCAGCTTCTGGGATGAAACGGGGCATTTGCAAAGTCCAGTAGCCTCACTGAGACTAATGACCAATGCCTGAGGAGCAAAAATGAAATAGAAGTTTAGAGAAAACAAACAAAACAAAAGGTAATAACATGGTAGTTTATTTTCAGAAGTACAACCGAATATGGGGCTGCTAAAGATGCAGGCAGGTGACAAGTTTATCCAAATAGTGACAGATTTAAGTCTCTGTATAAAACAAAGCACTGCTGGTGTACCATCAAGGATGAAAAGTACCATGTTAGAGGGTTTAATTCTAAGTTTGCTCTGTGTACACAAGGAACACAGATACTTGTTCAGTTACTTGAAAACATTTATTGATTAAATAAATCAGTACAGCGAATTATAAAAACAACTTGGCAGTTAAAATTGTTCCTGCCCTTGCTTCTTAAAAACCATTACAGTTGCGTAAGTATTAGTACATCGCTTTCCTTGGGCATTTAACAACAGAAAATAAAAACAGCATTTAATTTGCAACGGGTTTTCTGAACGTCATGAACACTGCAAGCTGCATCACACCTTCCTAACGCAAAGCCTCCAGTCGCTCCTGTTCAGCTTACAAAGCAAGCTACTGCTTACATACATTTATTTGTACATGCTTGAAGAGTGAGGACTGGAATTGTCTATGGGATACCAAAAGAATTAAAAGCAGCTTAGCTAAAAGTACAGGCAGTTGTCTCCTATGAATTTAAATTGTTAAAAGCTGAGAGCATTAACTTTTAAAAGAATCAAGGTTAAAAACGTTAAAATTAGCAAGTTTACAACAGCTGTTTTAGGTCTTTCTGTAGACCAGGGACACACAACACCTGAGCAGCCATTACTGCAGCTGGTGTGTCACTCGCTTTCCTCGTTCACCTGCTTCTCGTTTGTTAAAGTCCTATTGGCTTTGTGTGCAAATCCATTTCTGTTCTGCAGCTGGCTGTATCTTGCAACTGTGGATACACCATCAATAAACTTGGTCTTGTAGAGGACATTGGCGTTGTTAAACATTCCATCCTTCAAGGACACCACAATAAACTAAAACAAAACAGAAAGCTTAAAATAAATGCTCCTATCCAAATAAAGAGTTAAAAAAATATATATTAGAAAATGGTGCAAAAAAAAAATTTCCTTTACTTTGCTTGGATAATATCTTAGTACTAATTCTTAAAAAAGTAAATCTAAACATAACTGAAGCCCAACAGAATGTGCGACGCAGGTTAACAAACACCCACAGGTCGGACATTTTCTGTAGCTACGAGCTGTGGCTGTGGTCAACCCCAGTGCTTGGTCTCTTCAGCCCGTGATGTCAGTACCAGCACAATGCAATACGACCCTTCGTGGTGCATCGACCATTGGAAAAATGTTGCCATGTTGCAAAAATGCAGGGTCCTTTATAAGGTAAAGATATAACTCAAATTATTTTACAGTACTGGTAACGAATGATCCCCTCTTCTCTATCTAATTTAGAAAGGTCGTATCTACCACCAAATAGATAACACTTCTCAGTCAGAGGAGTTTCTTCAATTCTACAGCTAATTTTTACATATGCAGGCCACAGTGATCCAACGAGTCTTTCCAGTAATGCCAGGGCCAAAAAATGAAATACTTTTAAGTTCAGGTTAAAGAACTCTAGCAAAAAAAAAAAAAATGACATGGGTCATGCCTCAAACTGATCATACCACAGATGCTCTTCCCTATTACTGCCCACTTTTTTTTCGCCACTGCAACAATTGCTTATGTTAAAAGGTAATGCTTAGAAGAAGTAATGCTTAGACGTTTCAGTTGCCACATCATAAGGGTCACATCCAGCTAAAATGACTTAGCAATAAAACAACAACACTGGCATAAAGAAGTTGAGAATTTGTAGGAGCAGATTACCTCTGAAAATAAGAAAGTGACTAAATTAGTGTCACGGTCATACCTGGGAGTGTTGGAAATGCGTACTGAGCATCTGTCCAATATTCTGGGTATGAGAGAGATCAAGCGCTGCATCCACTTCATCCAAGATGTAAATTGGGGCAGGTTTGAAAAGAAGCATGGCTAAGATGAAGGACAAGGCCACCAGGGATCTAATACAGAGAACAAGGACGATATGTTTTATGCCCGTTTGAGAGACACCTTTCACTTATTGACACGATTGTTTGGTAGTAATGAAATGCTCTCTCAAAAGCAGATTCAGGCGTTAAGTTCTGGAGAGCCAGAGTAACAGTTTCTGCCACAACTTCTGCCTGGCCCCCTGACTTGGAGGATCATGACTGGGCGAGCAGCGACTTTCCATCTGTGGTCACCAAAATCCGAAGGGAACAGCTGTATTGGCTCGATGTCCCTAAGTCCACGGGGCTTGATGGGATTCACCCCGTGGTGCTGGAGGAGTTGGCAGATGCTACAGCCGGACCCCTCTCCACAGGTTACTCGAGGTCCTGGGAGTCTGGGGAGGTCCCGGCTGACTGAAGGTAACCCGTGTAACGCCTGTCCACAAAAAGGGCACAAAGGACCCAGGAAACTACAGACCCCTGTAGTTAGAGATGATTCTCCTGTGTGCTATTGAAAGGCCTTTGAAGAACAAAGCAGTTATCAGGCGTAGTCTGCATGGGTTCATGAAGGGACAGGGTGCAGAGCCAGGAGTTGGATGCGATGGTCCTCAAGGGTCCCTCCCAACTCGGGACAGCCTATTATCAGTCCATGATCTCCTTGCAGAGCTCTGGGGGATTTGCAGCAGCACCAAGTTCCACACGGTAGGTGCTGGGTGCTGCCCCAGGACAGGCAGGGCTGGGAGATGAGGCTGGGGAGCAGCCCTGCAGGGAGGGACCTGGGGGTGCCGGTGCCACCAGGCTCAGCACCAGCATTGTGCACCCCAAAATGCTGGCGGGGTACACTGAGCACAGCACAGCCAGAGGAGGAGGTGACCCCACCGCAGCTGGCATCTGTGCAGCTTTTTTTATTGTGTGCAGCTCTGGGCTACACAGCACACAAAGGACGCTAAGACAGCTGAAGCCTTTTCAAAGGGTTATATAAATGGGGTTACACCAGGCTGACAGCCAGTCACAACTGGGTTTCCCCAGAGCTCCAGCCTGGGGCCACGTCTCTTCGATGTTTCTGTAGATCAGCTGGATGCAGGACTTGAATGCATGCAAAGTTTGCAGGTGATACTAAATTAGGAGGGAGTGTTCATGGAAGCATAAAATGGGTTGGGTTGGAAGAGACCTTACAGGTCATTTAGTGTGTTTGTGCTTGGGATTGCCCCGGCCCAGATGCAGCACCTTGCACTTAGCCTTCTTGAACCGCATGAGGTACGCACAGGCCCACCTCAGGCCTGCCCAGGTCCCTCTGGATGGCAGCCCTTCCCTCCTGCGCGTCGGCTGCACCACACGGCTCGGTGGCATCAGCAAACTCACTGAAGCTGCCGTCGATCCCACCGTCTGTGTCACAGACAAAGATGTTAAACAGCACTGGTCCCAGTACTGACCCCAGAGGAACATTACTGGTCACTGATCTCCAGCTGGACATTGAGCCACTGACCGCAACATTTTGATTGCAACAATTCTGACAATTCCTTATCACCGAGTGGTCCATCCATCACAACCATGTCTCTCCAGTTTAGAGACAAGGATATCATGGGGGACAGAGTCAAATGCTTTGCACAGTCCAGGTAGATGACATCAGTTGCTCTTCCCCTACCCACCAATGCTGTAACCCCAATGTGGAAGGCCACCAGATTTGCCAGGCACTATCTGCGCTTAGTGAAGCCGTGTTGGCTGTCCCCAATCACCTCCTTATTTTCCATGTGCCAGTTTCTAGGAGGATCTGCTCCATGACCCTGCCAGGCACAGAGGTGAGACTGACTGGCCTGCAGTTCCCTGGGTCTTCCTTTTCTCCCTTTTTAACCATGTTTCCCCTCTGCCAGCCAGTGGGAACTTCACTGGACTGCTACAGCTTCTCAAATATGATGGACAGTGGCTTATCAACTACATCTGCCAGTTCCCTCAGGACCCACAGATGTATCTCATCAGGTCCCATGGATCTGTGCACAGTCACGTTCCTTAGATGGTCTCAGATCTATCTCCTACAGCAAGCAGTTCTTCATTCTCCCAGTCTCTGCCTTTGCCTTCTGCGACTTGGGCAGTGCAGCTAGAACACTTGCTGGTGAAGACCAAGGCAAAAACAGTCTTTGAGTACCTGTCTCCATATCCCAAGTAACCAGGACTACTGTTTCCTGGTGGAGAGGGCCCATATTTTCCCTAGTCTTCCTTTTTTCACCGTTGTAATTATAAAAACCATTCTAATTGTCCTTTGACATGCCTGGCCATATTCAATTCTATCTGGGCTTTAGCCTTCCTAACTTGATCCCTGGCTGCTCAGACAGTATCTCTGTATTCCTCCCAGGTTACCCATCCCTGCTTCCACCCTCTGTAAGCTTCCGTTTGTGCTTGAGCTTGCTGACTCCCTCTGTAAGATGCCTTGCAGAGAGACTGTGACAGATTGTAGAGCTGGGCAATCACCAACAATACGAAGTTTTACAACAGCAAGAGCTGGATTCTGCACCTGGGACAGGGCAACACTGAATACACAGACAGACTGGGGGATGAGACGCTGGACAGCAGCCCCACGTAAAGGCATCTGGGGGTTTGGGTTGACAGCAAGCTGAACCCGAGCCAGCAGTGTGCCCTGGCAGCCAGGAGGGCCAACCGCACCCTGGGCTGCATCAGGCCCAGCACTGCCAGCTGGTCAAGGGAAGGGATTGTCCCGCTCTGCTCTGCGCTGGTGCGGCCTCACCTCGAGTGCTGCGGGCAGTTCTGGGCACCACAGAACAAAAAGGACATGAAACCATTAGACAGCTTCCTAAGAAGCGCTACAAAGATGGTGAAGGAGTCTGGAGTGGCAGACGTACGTACAGCGGCTGAGGTCCCTGGGTTCGTTCAGCCCAGAGCAGAGCAGGCCGAGGGGAGGCCTCATGGTGGCCTGCAGCTCCCTCACGAGGGGAGCGGAGGGGCAGGCGCTGAGCTCTGCTCTCTGGGGACAGCGACAGGACCCGAGGGAACGGCATGGAGCTGGGACAGGGGAGGGTCAGGCTGGGCGTGAGGGAAAGGTTCTGCGCCCAGAGGGTGCTCGGGCACTGGGACAGGCTCCCCAGGGCAGTGGGCGCGACACCGAGCTGCCAGAGATCAAGAGGTGTTTGAACAGCGCTGTCAGACATCTGGGTCAGATTTTGGGGTTGTCCTGTGTGGAGCCAGGAGTTGGGGACTCGATGATTGGTGTGAGTCCCTTCCAAATCAGGATATTCTGTGATTCTATGAATGCACCCAGAGCAGGGCAACAAAACTGGCAAAAGGGCTGGCCAGCATGTACTACAAGGAGAGGCTAAGGATACTGTTGTTGTCTAGTTTAAAAAGAGAAGGCTGAGAGGCCACCTCATTTCTCTCTACAACTTCCTGAGGAGGTGAAATGGAGATGGAGGTACTGATCTTAGCTCCCTGTCACTGATAACAGGACATGCAGAAACTGCACACAGCTGTGCCAGGGAAGGTAAAAAAAATAGGAAAATTAAGAAAAAAATTAATTACTGTTGTCATAGAGGTAATTTTCTTCACCGAGGCTCACAGGATGCTGTGTTCTGGATTTTTTTTATGTAAATAGTGGTGATAACACACTGATGAATTTGGTTGCTGCTGAGCAGTGCTTACACAGAGCCAACAACTTTCCAGCTTCTCGTGTTGCCCTGCCAGCGAGGAGGCTGGGGGTGCACAAGGAGCCAAGAGGGGATGGAACAAGAACAGTTGATCCAGACTGACCAAAAAGACATTCCATGCTCTATGATGCCATGCTCAGCACTAAAAGCTGGAGTAAAGGAGGAGGAAGGGGAGGGATGTTCAGAGTGGCAGCATCTGTTGTCCCAAGAAACTGTTAGATGTGATGAGCACTGCTTTCCTGCCAATGAGAACCAGCGTATGAAGCCCCCGCTTTGTTTTGCTTGCACACACAACTTCTGCTGTACCCATCGAACTGCCCTTGTCTCAACTAGTAAGCTCTCGTGCTTTTCCCTTTCTGATTCTCTCCCCTATCCCACCTGAGGAGAATGAGTGAGATGCTGTGTGGTGCTCATCAGCCGCCCGGGGTTAAACCACAACTGAGGGTGCTCAAATGCTGTAGCAGGCTTCCAAAAGAGGTGGCTAATGCCCCAAGACTGTCAGTGTTCAAGAGGCAGTTGGACAATGCCCTCAATAACATGCTTTTGGTTTGGTTAGCATGAAGTGGTAAGGCAGTTAGGCTTGATGATTTTTGTAGGTCCCTCCCAAATGAACTACTATTTTAAGATGCTGTTGCTTTAGCTATTCTCAATTCTGAGTTTTGCAATGCTGTTTTTCAACTTGCAATTCTTGAACAGCTCTGGATTTTTCTCTATCCTTCAAGAAGTCCTATGCCTCTATTGCACCTCTCCCTAAATTCTGTTTCTGTTTTTTAACTTGGTAGATTTCTCCTCAGAAGTTGCAAAGAAGCACATGCCCAACACACCAGCAGATCACTAGAGAAGAAAACTTTGTCACCATGACACCGCTTTGAATCCAGGGCAGAACTTGTCTATGCTGATTTTTGAGGTTACAACTCAAAGACTGGAGTACTTAGTGTCGACTGTACATCACTATTACCTAGTTACTGCAGTTTTTGCATGACTCATTTTCATTTTGGTCGTTTTGTCCACTTCTCCACAGAGTAAAATTTTGCTATTACATGCCAAGCACTGCATTCGTTTAAGTCAGGTTCCTTCTTGAGCTGAACTGAATTTAAAGTACTTCGAATATGAAGCCAGGACGGAAGAAGACAGAGCCCTTGACTTGACCGGGGAAAAGATTAATTTCTTACATTAGTTCTGAACACTAATTGGCTAGACATATCAACTATATGCGCAACTACAATGGAATAAAACAAATCTCAAAACACCCACAAAATTTACTAACCTTTGGCCTCCACTAAGTTCTATTAAGTTTTCCTTCCAGGTATTTCCTAAGGCAACTCTGAACTCCAGACCATCCAAGACATTTCCATTTTTAGAGGCTGTTAACATCGCTTTAGCTCCTGGTAGAAGCATTGAGAAGATTGAACCAAAGTCTTTGTTCACCTAGAAGACCATGAAAGATGTATGAACAAGCTTTGAATCAAAAGCGCAAACTGCTACAGAAACTTAGCAGTGAATTCTCGTGCCTTAAGTTTAGAACATATGGTGAGAAAATATTAGTATAGCATCTTTTATTTCTGCTGTACTGAAAATGAAGCAAGACGTAGGAAGGTATATAGGACATCTTAGACTGAGCATTTTAGAATCATCAAAACAGTCCTCCAGTATTTCTGTCATGTGCTGTCAGCCAGGAAAATGGTTATGCCCTGCCTCAGATTTACATCTTTTTCTTTTTTCTTTTTTTTTCCCTTTTTTACCAGATTTATCAAGGGTCCATTAAAGTCCTGATTAAAGGACTATTAAAAGTGTAAGCACCTCATAAGAGGCACACGTGGGCATCCTCGCCACTCTACTTCCTCCAGGACTACTTAAAAAATGTCCGCATATTGAGTAGGATGCAATTGTAAGCCTAGAATAAAAGCTCTCAGGTCAAGGAAAGCATCTGAGAATACACTTGTTCCACCAGCCATGATGCTTTTAAACATAATTAACAACTTTTTGTCAACCAAGATTTTGCAATAAAAAAGTAAAGTGGTATCTTGAGTATGGGCAGTAATAATTAAAGCCAATAGTTAATTTGTGAGCATATTATGTTATTTGACTAGGTATAACCAATCTTCTGAAAGGCCAAGAAGTACAAATTCTCCAGGTACAGCAAAAAAAAAAAAAAAGTGTCAAGAGCTTTACAGGTAGGAAGGGAAAAGGAAAATTTACACCTTTTCTTTTTATAGTTCATGACATGAGAGAACTAGAAAGAAAGCAGAGTACTTACAAAACAGAAACCTAAATCAACTGTTTCTACCTTCCAGTATTACCTAGCCAGTCAGGGACAGGAACAGTAGTCGAGGTCCACAGCACCACTTTGTACGGGGCTGTTCCACAGAGCCAGAATTATTTTAATTCTGGTCAAACATCTAGAGAGAAATTCTTTTCAGTACCTAAAGGGGTACTACAAGAAAGCCGGAGAGGGACTCTTTATCAGAGATTGTAGTGACAGGACACAGTAGAATGGTTTTAAACTGTGGCTGCCCCATCCCTGGAGGTGCTCAAGGCCAGGCTGGATGGGGCTTTGGGCAACCTGGTCTGGTGGGAGGGGTCCCTGCCCATGGCAGGGGGTTGGAACTGGGTGATCTTTAAGGTCCCTTCCAACCCAAACCATTTTATGATTTCACAGATACGGTCTATGTAAAAGGCAATGGCTTCAGGATGCAAGTAGCTTAACTTTCATTTTATTTTTGTGGGCACCAAAAGAGAATGGTAAAGTAGTTTGCAGTTTTGAGTGTATCTCCACAATTTTCAGAGAATTCATGTTTTATCCTCAAAAGCGAGATGAAACAGGAGAAACGGAAGTGGCTGCTTTGTAATTTAAATACTAGGTAACAGAGATTAGTTCTGGAAAGATTTTTTTCATGGAAACATGCAAGAGTAATCTAAGATGAATCTGATTCTGAAGAAAAAATACGTGCTAAAATGTGAAAATTGCTTTTCAAGTGACATACCTTTTGCCAAGCAATCTGTAAAGCTTCATTTTTCTTCTGGTCAAGCTCTTCAATAGCCGCAAGAATTTTTTTCTTGTCATTCTCTACAATTCTTTTTTTCTTCATCAAGTCGTTGTACTTATGCAACAAGAAGAGAAGATTGATTTCAATGAACTTTGGCATAAAATGAATTTGAGCACAATCTTTCAAAAAAAAACAAACAGTAAAACTAACTGTGAAACAGCAATTATCCACAAGATTGAAATCCACAGCATTTATTTAGCTGTATGTGGGACTTACGTTTTAGGATATTATTCACAAATTAAAGCATTAGAATTTTCAACAGTCAGCAAAGGGGAAAACCAACGTTAATCAAGAATTTGTGCTTTGTTTTCAAGTTAATCATGCTTCATTTGCCTTTCTAGGCAAAAGTATGCAGATAGGAAAAACAGACCTATTCTAATCAAGGAACAGTATTAGAAGTTCAGTGAGTCAGCCAGTGGATGGTTTTGAGACAAAACTGGAATAACCTCAAGATACAGGTGAATTTAAGACAACTCTGGAACATCTTTAAGCTATCTTCTTTAAGATGAGAAGGTTTTTGATCTGCAGCTTTTGATGAAGTATGTATATCTCAGATGCTGTAAGAGGTATCACCAAAGCTTGCCTAATGGCAACTTAGAATGGACTGTGTTGTGGAGGAATTATTCTTTTGACTATTCTAAATCAAGATAATCCATGACCTGGCTTACGGCTGCACTATCAAATAGTTCAAAAATATAAAGTACGTATCAAAGATCTAACGAAGGTTCTCTGCTAACTCATGAAACCTAGCTTTATTTTTGGTGTATTCAGAAATATAGTATATGAAAATATAAAGCTACATTACCCACAATGTGATATACCCAACCTGCCCAATCTTTAAAGGTTAATATACAGAATGCTTACCCTTTCTTCTGCCTCAGAAAGCATATTCATAGCTGTCACGTTCACATTCTTCTCCAGCTGCTGGTTTTTTGCCTGGAGGTTCTGCAGCTTCTCTCTTGCTTCGTTAGGATCGTTGGCTTTAAAGTCATAGTTTGTGTTTGGCTGACCAAAAAGATGTTTCTCAGAAGCTATCCACTCATACTGCTTCAACATTTTGTTTACCTGTATACAAGATAACATGTTGAGGCTATTTTTTTTAATCCCAAATTAAAATAAAAACAAAACAAACAAACAAGAAAAACTACCACCATCCTAAAATTACTCGAAAGCATTGATTATTCTATCCAACACAACATAGGTGGATAGCCTCATGTGATTTCTATGACAAACCAAGATTTTGAAGGTGCTTTTATATACGCTTTTCACATGTTACTTGGAACATGTTTTTTTTTCTGTATCTGGACTAAGCCATAGTCACTAAGTACCTGGATCAATTTCTTTAACTGGTTACACAATTTGTTCCTAAGATCAGAATGTTCTTTTCATTGATCACCTTCTCTGTGATCTAGTTTCTATGAATCCTTGCTGATAAGCTATGCTACAATTTTTACTTTCTTCTCCTCCTTGAGACAAAACTTTTCACATTAAGAGCCGCAAATACAACAGTGCTCATCATGAAGAAAGGCTATTTCCTTTTCATGTGGCAAGGAAAATAACCACTCTTGGTCACTAGATGCAAGGAAAAGCATGGTTCTGAAATACCTTACCTTGGCAGTGGCATCAGCAGCCTCTTGTTGATGCTTGCTGATGCTGTGCTCTAACGCTTTAACATTAAGCTGCAATTCATTAGTTTGTTCTTTGTATTTTACTGCCTCCTCAGATTTGGCTTCAATCTTTTCATTCTGTACTGAAATGACTTCTTTCTGCTTGGCCAATTCCTTCTGGACTTTCTCTACAGATTCCTGAAAAGACATTCAGACAGCTTCCTATAAACATTAACTTCTTATAAAAGGAGATGTTAGCCAGTCATTAGAAGAGAAGGACACAGCAAAGTAGAGGAAAAAATTAACACATGGCAATACAGCCAAAAAAATAACTACCTAGGCTAAACATAAATGAGTGATGGCAAGAAAATCCAAACAACAACAACAAAAAAAAAACACTGTACAATTTAAGCTTTAGGGGATCATATCTCCAGTAACTTGAAAACTGGTAATGAGACTCGGTATTCACTTTTACCTTGGACTTGGATGCCTCAGCTTCCATAGCGTTAACTTCCTCCTGGTAGGATTTGATGGTTTTCTCTGCAGCCTCAATTTGTTGCTTAAAGGTGGCCTCTTCACGTTTTAGCTCTTCAAGTTCCAGAAGCAATGCTTCAACTTCCTAGACAGATGTTTTCAGATGTATTAAGGTATGCTTAAGTGGAAAGAATTAACATTCAGTTCGATGTATTAAATGAGGGAGAAGATAATAGAACAATTGTTCTTCAGCAAGGGGACAGTGTTGCAAAAGAAGCATCAGCAATTTCTACATGTTAGTGACTACAAAGTAGTATATTAAGTTTTGAAGCTGGCAGGAATAAAATTTTAGGAGAATCAAAGTTTCTGAGTACTAGAATCTCTATTGACATTGAGAAAATTACCAACAACCTTTGGGCCGCCAACAACTCTTTCATCATAAATGATTTTATGATAACAAAAATAAGTTTTACCTGCTGCTTTTCTTTTGTTTTTTTGCTTGAATCATCAGCCTTTTTCTTGCTGTCATCTAGCTTCTGCTGGACGTTCTTTAGTTCTTTTTCACGTTCTGCTTCTGCATTTTTCAATTTATTCTCCAATACCTTGTATTTTTCTTCTGCTTTCTTTTGACTCTCTTCAGTTTTCTTTAACATCTCTTCACACTCCGCTGAATCAAGAAATATAGTACCAAGATTGAACAGTGTTCTTATCGTTAAGCTGAAACCCTGACCACCAACAGAAATAAGGGTATCTTTGCCTCTACTAGAAAAAACAGCTGTACATTTACTAGTTACTGAAGTCAGCTATTTCAGTGATTCCTTTAAGACACCAAACAGAAAAACGTTTGTTAAAAAGAAAACAGGGGCAAATATATGCCAAATCTGTTGAACAAGCAAGTTCTTAAACAGCTACCCAACAAGTTACCTCATCCATAGTGTACTATGTCCACGTTATCATTTCTGTCCATTTTTTTCTTTACTTGATTCCTTTTACATTTTACCTTAGAAATATCAACAGTACTTCTTTCCACTGCTTTCCTGTCATTCAAACTGTTTATTTTGCTAACCTTAAATGTGCACTGAAACAGATGGCTTGGAAAAAAAGCCACAAAATTACTGTAATATGGAATTAAATCCATTAAAAATGTCCCTGCAAAGTCATTTTTCTTTTTATTTTAAAGAATATAAAACCCCTAATAAGGATATAAGCTTTACTACAAAGCTTACCTGAAGAAATCTTGTCCCAATCCCACCTATGCTTGTCAGCTGTGATTCTTTATCTGTTATATACTCCAAAAGTATAAAGCTAATTTTCAAAGCTATTTTTTTCCCTTAAGCAAAGATTCTGCTACTTAAGCAGCCAAACAACCATCTCATTCTCAGCAATTAGTGTTCAGTTACAAGATTAAAAATATATTTGTCTTACCAATGGTTTTTTTCAGAGCAAGCAGCTCTTCCTCTTGCTTGTGATAAGCACTTTGCTGAAGCTTCATTTGCAGTAGCTCTGCCTCTTCAGATTTCATTTCCCACTCCTGCTTCAGTTGCTGGTACCTTTGAAGACAGACATGATATGCTGCTAAAAGGAGGGGTACCTAGCACTATCAGCTTCGAAGTTGAAATAAATACTTCTATACTTCCCGTTACAATGAGAGGTACAATGACTATAATACAAATAAACTTACATTTATATGTAAGTATACCACCAGTATATCTTTATAAAGATAAATAAACATGTAAGTATAAACATCTTTTTAAGTAATTGTGAAGTTTGTAGGTAACTTATTATACATGTAATTCATTCTTGTGTAGCCATGATAAGGTACATTAAAAACAAACAAATGCAACACATGGAGTTTGGAAACAATTCAGAGCTCATGTTTTTCCAGCCAGTGGTATGACAGGTGCTAGATAGAATCAGCAAAGAAAAAAAATATTTAAATGCAAAACTCATTCCTTCTTTTGGTCATATTTCCAGAACCTATTATGACTTAAAACAATCTGAAAAATAAATGCAGCTGGTAGATAGCATATTGCACAATACTACTTTCTTATGGGATTTTTATAGAATTAACTAAATATGTATTTTTATATTCCATCTTTTAAAAGCATCTCCAGTAATTAAGTAGCTCAAAATTCAAATATAGTTAAAATTATTTAACTTAAATCCTTATAGCAGTATAACTCAGAGAGTCATTTCCCTTTAGTACCGTTATACTTCCTTAGGAGAACAGTAAGAGCTATCACAAACTGAAATTCTGGATGTGAGTTACAAAATACGACTGAAACCATTCTTCAGTGCATTTCATGACAGCTCCGGAAAACTTCAGGTGATCTCAAGTAAATATTATTGTATGCCAAAATATTATGGTTTCTTTTTCTTCTGCATTACACCAAATAAAGTTTTCTTGAAAGAGTTCTCCAAAACTAAATTTGCCTGTTGACTGCTATACTTACAAATTAAATTATGCAGGGGAAGGCGGTGAGAATCATTCTTTTCTGCATGTTAAATTCGCAACAGGCCCTACCCCCTCCAAAAAACATTTATTTGTATTAGATTTATACATAGTCGCGTAAGACAAATAACAGACAATTTTATAGGGCAAACCTTACTTTTCAGAAACATTATGTAAGCCCGCCAGCTCTTTCTCTATAGTGACAAGCTGAGACATCTTTCCTTTGAGACTGACTTCAGCTTCTCTCTTTTCTTGAACTTTTGACAATATTGGTACAGTGTGCATGCCTGCACCTATTCAGTGAAGAAAACACAAAGTTAATCCAATTAGAATTAGATTCAGCCCTGGCAAGTGGTGAATTCTAGATGTTGACTATGATGCTGGGTCACGCTTTGTTGCAGAGCTGTTGTAATTTCAGCCTACCTGTTTTTCTATTCTCTAACGACAACAGCTCTCAATGGGGAGAGACTACAAACGAATTTTGTGATATCAAGCAACTTTAAATATCATTTATGAAATCACCTCAAATTAATTATGAATTACCTCAGAAAGTTTTTGAATTCATAGCATTTCTCTAACTCTCTTCCAAGAGGTTTCAATAGCTAAAAAAAGGTTTAAGTATTTAAAATAAAAAGCTAGTTATGCAAATAGTTTGCCATTTTTTTCCTAGTCTACTAGTAATTTTACTTAAGCGTATGACCACCAAATCTTTGCTCAAAAAGCATTATTACCAGCATGAGCCTCAACAAAAACATCTCTATTCATTTTTCCAAAAAATTATGCAGAGCAGTAAAGAAATCAACAAGAATACAATATTATATGAAAAAAACAGTAATTGCCTCCACTAAGGGTGCCCTGGGGATCAAATATATCTCCTTCAAGCGTAACACTTCTTTTCAATATCCTTCTGTCGAATGTCACTTTCTTTGCATTATCCATGCCTTTACAGACCAGCGTTGTTCCAAAGACATATTCCATTGCCTTCTGTAGTTCAAAATTATACCCGATTAAAGAAATGGCTAAATGCACATCATCAAAATGACTGACCTAGAAATAAAAGTAAATGTAATTAGCATACCTTAAGATATAAGAATTTTCAAATTTCATTTGTCTTCTCTTGATAAAAATACTTTCCAAAAATATCATTACATTTTAAAACATAATTTCAATTAAAAGACCAATAAAACCAGTTTAAACACTGCATAGCTCAAACTATGCAAAAGGAAAAAAAAATTAGACACCCTCAAACCCTGTAGAAATTCTTTTTAGTATGGCCATTACAAAGCCTATATTTTTAGCAATAAAAAAAAGGCAGCACAGAAGTTAATTTATTTACCTACCAAGCTTTTGGCCAGACTGACAATTTCTTGTGCAATACACTTGGCCGAAATTTTGTTTAGTGGAATGATGGTGTATCGATGCTTTAGTTGACCCTTTTCTAAAAGCTTTTGGCCAGTAGCCTAGAATGAGAAGAGTTACAAGTCAGAGCATACCTAAATATACAAATGATTTGAAAATTAAGATAGTATGGCATTGCAATTGGATTACATTGTTGACAATAACTACGCATTATCCTTTTGAATTAATCTGAACATGTAGACGGGTCCAAACCACCTCTTAAGCATACAGTCATTATGCCCACGCTTGCTACCCTTGAACCACATGACCTAATCTCAGTATTCAGCGCTTTGTATTAAAGTAATATATGTACCTCTGTATCCACAACAATGTGGTAGAGTTTTCCTCCACCCACCACTTCTAGGGCTTTTGCTGTGGCTGCATCTTTCAGGGTGACAAGAGTTACAACAAGGCCTTTCACAAGGTTTGGATCCCAATTCTTTTCTGGATGTCTTAAAAACAAACAAATAGTTAAGATAACCACATGTTCTGTTCTCTCCCCCATATCTTTAAAAACTATATTGAAAACTCTTACTGTTTACTATGGTATAAGAAATAATGCAAAATCATAGAAAATGACCAGCGAAAGGTTAAACTAACTACTTTACAGCAAGAGACTTCCCAACAAAAAGTCAGTTACAAAGGCAATAGAAGAATGTTCTTCCTGATTTTGGTATGATTTGTCCACAGGTTTTTCATTTGATTTTACTCTGGGTCCTATTATTATTATTAGCACAGCTACAGGAATATGTTCAGAGTGATTTTTACATAAGCAAATAAATCTGGGGATACATATATTTGATTGGTGGAGACAGACACAACATTGACTTCCACAGAGCAAGTTTATTCACAGTCCTCAGAACTCTAAAAATTAATGGTAATTAATTTTACAGACTGTTGGATACTATAGTTTCAGCTACGGAACTTGACTTACGGCTTACAAACACCATGTCACTAAACTTTTATCTTTAAATGATTTTGATAAGCCTGTATTTTAAGAATGACTGCATCCCCTCCCCTGCTGCCCATTAATTCAGCTAACATTTCCTGACTTTACTCACCCCTCCACTTGCATCAGATAAGATAATCATTATTCACTGACAGTAAAAGAAAGGCAACAGCTAAGGAATCGATAATTCTCTTAAGACCATACATAAAATGCACCAAAACCCACTTTTAAATGCGTTTCAGGATAACACTGAGATCTTACTTGTATTCAAAGTGTAGGTGAGGAAACTTTGCTAGTAAGCTGTCATATAACTGTCTCAGCTGACCGATGTCATGAGTCAATTGCTTCTTTTTTTCTAAAAGGTCTCCTTGTTTTGCATCTTAAGAGTTGAACACAAGACACATTCAGAGCACAGAAATGAAGTAGCTTAAAAACTGGTATGCTGCGCTGCTTATATAAATATTTATATAAATAGAGAATAGATAACCTTTAAAATTATTTTTAAATTTTCAGCTTAGACAAATTAGCACTTTAACAAGATTAAACATGCAAAGAGCAAAAAGTCTGATGTCCTTCCGTGACTGTGAGTTGAAATTGATTCAGCAATATCAATTTATACTTTTGCATATCTTCCATGACAATTGTTACCTGGAATAAGAAACAATAAGACAAGTTTTATGTAGGAAAAAATGGAAAGAAACAGGGAGAGTGGTCATTTTTTTCCTTTTAAGTTTAAGCTCAAGCTTTAAAAGTGTTGTCCTACAGTATATCAAATTAATTCAAACTACTTTCTGTGGAAGGCAAGAGCTGTTGAGCTTTGACCACACAAGCTGCCTTGCACATGAAAGCTGTATACTTATTTTTTCCTGTTCCTTCTATATTCTTTTCCAGATTCCCCCCAAATAATTCACAAGAGGTCTATACGAACCTTTATAGCTCAGTTTTTCCATTAGATTCTCTAGGTTTTCTTTTGCTTTTTTGACAGCTTCAAAGGCTTCTTGGTCTTTTTTGTAGCTCCCATCCATCTTTTTAACTTCAGTTTGTTTTGTCTTTAATTCCTGCTGTGTATATTTCAACTTCATTTGGGCCTATACGGAATAAGAAAGTATGGAACCAGCAGATCTTTAAGGAGAATCTTTGAGCATGCATATAGGACACCAGTACCATTTCAGTCCTCCCTTAATTTTCTTTAAAAATTCCCACTGTTTGTAACAATGGCAAATAGCAGCCCCGGCCTTTAAAATTAAAGGCACTGGTGATTTGTAAATAAAAGCGCAAATCATGTATCTGAGTGGGTTTTTGGGCTGTGACCCTCTTGAGCAGTGTGTATGAAGGCGTTGGCCAGCAGGCGACCAGTGTCATGAGAGGGCAAGGCAAGAGTTGGTGCTGCTAGCCAACCCCACGGCCAGTTTAAAATGGCACGAATACATATATAAACCCACGCCTGGGGAGCGCCACGGACCAGGAGGACTGCAAACAGGGACAAAAAAGTCTGTGTGGCAGTTCGTGCAGGAAGGGGAACGAACTCAGTCAGCAGGTGGCCTGCTCGGCCTGCCTGCTCTGCTCACCAGCAGCCCTGTCAGCCTCCCCAGCCAACGACATCGCTTAAAATCACAGAATCATTTAGGTTGGAAAAGACCTCTTTAAAGCATTATCAGCTGGGGAGAGAGATACTGTTAGGTAACACTGAGGTTATGCCAAGGGATGGTGTGGCACTGTCTGAGGGTGGCAGGGATAACGGGAGAATCTGTGCTGCTCCAAGGAGGTCTGTGGGGTTCAGGAGGACATCTGGAATGCCCAAATAGCAATGCATGCAGTGTGAGGAACAAAACGGGAAGAACTGGAAGCTTCGGTCCTTTCCCAGAGCTGTGATACCATTGGTATTAGTGAGACTTGGTGGGACGAGGCCCATGACTGGAGTGGTGGGGATGGAGGGCAATTGGCTGTTCAGGAGGGATAGGCAGGGCAGGCGAGATAGAGGTCCTTGTGCTTATGGGCAATTTCAACTTCCCAAACATAAACTGGAAATAGCATACTGACATGACAAGCAAACCTCAGAAATTCCTAAAGCATATTGAAGATAACTTCCTGTCACAAGTAGGGAGTGAGCCAAATAGGAAAGGTGCCCTCCTAGCTCCATTGTTTTAGAATAGTGAGTGCCTTGTGGGACAGGTGATGTTAGGTGGCTCTCTTGGCCACAGTGCAACTGCAACTTAGGAGGGGAGGTCCCAGTCTTTTCTCCATGTTAACTAATGACAGGATGCATGGGAACAGCACAAAGCTGCACCAGGGGAGGTTCTGATGAGATATTAGCAAACATTTATTTACCATGAGGGTGGTCAGACACTGGAACAGGCTTTCCTGGAGGTGGTTGGTGCCCCAAGCCTGTCAGTGTTTAAGAGGCACTGGGACATTGCCCTCAGTAACATGCTTTAACTTTTGGTAGCCCTGGAGTGGTCAGGGTAGTTGGACTAGATGATCTCTCAAGGTTCCTCCCGACTGAGTTATTCTATTCCAAGTATTTTGATACAGTAATATATATTAGCACATGAAAAGTGTTCAAGAAAGAGAAGAAAAAAGGTAAAAATAATGTGGGGGGGAAGACACCCTTATTTTTTCTGAAAGATTTTTTTTTTTTTTAAATGAGACAAGGAAGGTGCACTTTTAACTTGGAGAATTTATATTCCATCATAAGAACCACAACAGCAGAAGTTTTCTGTCTTAAGACAAAAGATGTGACATCTGTTTCAGTTGTGTTGTTGGCACACAATGTAACTAAGGTGAAAACTGAGGAGTTATTTCTGAACTATCTACTCACACTCGTTTATTTTGATTCCACTAGTTTTGATATAGAAATAATTTAATTCCTACAGTGTAAGCATATATCATAGGTAGCTGTCTTAATTTCTTCCTATTCAATACTATTAGTCATCTGAGTCCTGCTTTATGTCTCAAAAGCCAGTTTCTGTACTTCCTCATGGCCATGTTGTAGCTTTTCCCTAAATCAGCACAAGATTATTACTTTCTAAATAACCTGTTTAAATCAAAGTTACCTTAATACTTATGCCAACCTACAAAATATCTTGCACAGATATTCTACAAATCTTCTTCACAAACCTTCCAAGAGTGTGTCAGCAAAGCTTTGACTCTTACCTGTTTAGCTTCTGTTACAGCTTTGCTAATTTCATTTTTGCAGGTCATCATCTGGTCTGCAAGAGTAGCTTCTTCACCATCACCATTCTTAGACAGGCCAGCATACACAGCATTGAAATTCTGTTGGGCTGCGGCTACAGCATCTGCGTCTTTTTTACTTTCTTCCTGTAAAGCGTTTAGTCCTTCCTGTATCTTCTTTAATTCTTTCTGCTTTGACGCGTATGCTTTAGAATCCTTTAGCAAAGAAAAAGAAACAAACAAAAAAAAAGGAACAGAGAACCTAAGTCCCATTAACTTCAAATACATGTTTACACGGTGTTCAGATGCATAGCTATGAGTACTTTCACCAACTAAATTTCTGTAACCCTTTGTCAGATTTTCTGGTTTTGCAATCCGTCTTTGCATATTTCAAATGTGTAATTGCCCTGTGAGTGCACTGAAGATCTACAGATAGATGAAAGACAGGAAGAGATGACAACTGCACAAGAACTAGCAAAAAAAAAAATAGCCATCCCTAAAGTATTCCTTATTCTTTGAGTGTTCCTCTTTCATGAGGACATAATTAGATGTCAAGAATATGAAACTAATTTTTTTCCTTTAATTTTAAGAATACCAGGCCTCCAGAGTGCAGAATATTTTTGAAACAATTGGAATACCCTCCTGAGATTAAAAGAAAGTTGCCAACAGTAGAGAGCTCCACTTTCTTCATCATCACATCTGTTTTTAATAGGAGCCTACTACCTATGCCATGTAAATCAAATAATGCCCTTACTTATTTCTGCCTTCCTGGTGACTTTCTTGCCAATCAGCTTTGGAGAGGTAAGAAAATAGTGCTGTCCCCACTCAATCTGAACTACTCTAGCACTTAAAAAGAAAATTATGTACAAAGGTCTTACCTCCTGCATGCATTTTACCAGTTCCTTGTGCTTATTCTCTTCACTTTTTAAGTTCTGCTTCTTGAGATCAATAGCACTTCTTGCTTTAGCTTCAAGTCTTTGAAGTTCTGAAAGAGTATCTTCCAGTGACTTGAGCATATCACCAATTTCCTACAATCAGAAACAACAGAAATTTAATTTAATGATACAGTATCTGTAATATTTCACCTGTTCACAGATATGCACAGAAGATGAATGAGGCAGACAGACTCCAATGCAAACAGGCTAGAACTTGTGTTCCCTCAGAAATCCAATCTGATTTGAAGCCACTAGAGTTCAACACTAATTATGATGGGATACTGCCCCCGTACAAAAGCTGCATTTAGGCATCCAAACACCCTGTGGGCTCTATCCTCTATCTAACCAATTTTGCCACCCCCATAACTGAGGTTACTGGTGACTTGGTGAACGAGTTTCCTGTTTGAAGTGTATTTCTTTTGAGATACCAACAAAAAGTGAAAAAAAAAATCCTGGCAAAGTTTACTATTGAATGCACAACAGGAACAAACGGAAAACCTTATCTTCTTCAGTTGTTACTAATTTACAGCAATTGGTAATAAAGCCTTTCAGACATGAAAATCTTAAATTGACATCATTTAGACAGTGGCTATGAATGATAACGAGCAGAGTATGAGCTAAATAAAACACCACAGGAAGATAACAATCAAAGGGTATATTATCTAGAAAAATAATTTCCTGCTCATATAATTCCTTCTATTAATACTTTCAGACAAGCACATCTCACTTACCTTATTCCTTTCCTCTTCCAACTCTGCTATTTGTTTCTGAAGTTCCTTCAGCTTCTTCTCATTCTCAGCCATTGATTCTTGAACCTTCTCTATCTTTGTGTGTGCTTCCTTTAACATAACAGCAGAGCGTACTTTTGTCTCTTCAGCCAGAACAAACTGATGGGCTAGGCAGACGTGCCTTAAATGCTCCATTTCTTGCATTACTTTTTGGTACTCTAGATAGCACAATCGTTCCTGAAAAGAAAAGATACCAATTAGAAGAAAAAAACACTAAAATTTGGTAGAAAAATGTTATTAAGTAGGACCATTATAGAAAACATCTAAGTATTTCTAACATTACTGATATTATATGTTGATAAGAGGAAGGACCCTCCATGTTAAGAAATACTCGGTATTGTACATTGCAAATCTGTTTAAGAAAATCCTAGACAAAAATACACTTGTAGCTGATTCTACAGCAGGAACTCCACTTGACACAAGATTTTTAAGAACTAAGATAGAAACTTAACTGCTATTTTTATTACTTCTCTTGTTTAATTCTTTCTCCCTACATTCCCCTTCAGGATTTCTTCCAAGTACTGCATGTAACATTGTCTGTATTTGGACAGAAGATAAATTTTATATCTCCTAAAAGATTCTACAAAGCCTGAAAACACGTTAAGTCTTAGCTACCACACATTAGTTCAGAGCAGCTGAAAGTATTCAGTACTTCAAGGCCTCTACCTCTCTTCTAATTATTACTTACCTGTTTCAGTTTCTCTAAAGTTGGAGTGATCTCTTCATCTAAGACCTGAAACACAAACCAGAACATTTGTATTCAGATTTTTAAAACTCTGAGTGTTAATAGCTAGTTCCACACACAGAAATGAAATATTGTATGAGTTAAAAAACACACTGCGCTAGTTACTCAGTATCCTGAACAACTAAAAGAAAGTACACTTTCCAACATATAGTACCGTTTGAATTTCTCTCAGTTTGGCTTCCTTCTTCGCTATGGTTTTCTGGACAGATATTTTCTTGCATTCATACATCCTAGTACCAGCTGCTTCTTCAACCATAGACAAAATCTAAAATAAAACATCAAAATTCTGACGTTACTTCTTTGTATAACGTCAAATAGATTCGACTCAGAACTGAGTTGAATGTCATATATCCCTACATTTTTTGTTGTTGGTTTTTCCCCCAAAATACTGATTCTTGTCATTCAAAATAAACCAGTAAAATTCCAGAAAAAAAAAACAACACAGTTTTCTTACCTCTGGTGGCTTCATATTTAGGACTTTGGTAATTCGTCCCTGGTTAGAGAAAGATAAATCAAAAATGATGATTGTTTACCATGGTATAGTAGTAAAAATAAAATTAAAAGTCACACATTAATTTTATATGCTATACTGCAAGCTCAAACACTTTTTTTTTTTTCCCCTCTAAGGATAATCTAGTTTTATACAATTGCTTTATTCTGGAAAGTTCACAGAAATACATAAGTAAATTCTTCATGCAGCACACTTGAAATGGCCCTTTTAACTTCCAGATGCATCTTCCACATTATTGCTTGTATCCATATAAAGCAGTACTGTGCTTATTTTGTACCGTTAGTCTTACTGACTTGCAAATCTTAAATAACTTCTTAATTATAGGTTGGCTGTTTGGTCATTTAGCTCATATATAACAAGGGGAAGCAGAATAAGTACAATACTGACTTTTTAAAAATAAATAAATAAATAAATAAACAGGAAATTGGGACAATTCCATTAAAAAACAGTAAAGCCTGCTATGTTTTATTATTCCATGCAAATATTTCAAAGATTTATTTAGTCCTTGTATTGAAGTTTGTAAGGGTCTTTTCACTTGATCAACTTTTCTCAACTGGTATATCAACTTCATACAAAAAATTGACTAACACAGAATTTACCAAACAGGAAAAAAAACTTTTTTTTTAAATGCAATAATAGAGGAAAAACTTATCCGTTAAAGAGACAAAAAGGAAAACAAAATTGGTATATGTTTTACAAAAAGCCTGCAATAAGGCATATGAGAAGAAAGAGTAAGGACTGAAAATTATGTTTCTGCTGGAAACCTTAGCTACATAATAGATACTTGACTTCTTCAAGCTGCTTTTCTCTAATTAAGAAATTAAGTGTTCTTCCACTACCTGTTCAGCCACAAACTTAGTGGCACTTCTATACTTTTTGGATTTTAGAAAGATGCACACAATACCTGCATAATGAGGAAGTGAGGGTTATTGACATTGAGTCCAACAGAACAGAAGAGATCCTGTACAGACGTGTTGGTAGCATTCACGCCATTGATGAGATACTTATTTTTACCTCCAACGATGACCTAGGCAAGAAAGAGAAGCAGAAGAAACTTCATAAGATTTAAAAGTGTCTTGAATGTGGGAATACAAGCTAATGACTTAAAGGGATCAAAAATCTGAGCAAGTCCCATATTATATAGCCTTGCATACACATATGGAACATCAAAACAGATCTTATAGATATTTCAGATGTCTTTTTAGTGCTAACATAAAATGATCAGTAACAGAGGGCAACATTTTCGTTCTAGATTTACAAGAAGACTTCCAGACTCTGCAGGTTTTCTTATAAAGGTTCTTATGCTCTTGGAGACAAAATTTAACACACAGTTCAGAAATTAAGTAGAAAAGAAAGCCACAAAATAGAAAATCAGAACTTGTTTTAGGAGCATAATACCACTGCTATTATGTTTCTGTGCAACTCTGTAGAAAACATTATGGATATACTACATTTATTTATATAGAAAACATTATTGATACACTACATTTAATTACGTTAAACTTATTTCCCAAGTAATTTAAAATTCTAACCTAGTACACTGGTTCCACTTGTACAGTCTGTTACTAACCACACTGTAGAAACATTGCCTCACTTGCAAAAACTCAAGGACTTTAAAAATTAAAGTTTTTTTCCCCTTTAAGAGTCACTCTGTTGAGCATGGTAAAAATGTATGCAGATTTCTGCACAAATACATACGTTAAGAACCCACCTGCCTGGTGATGGTGATCTCATCATTGCTTTCAAATCCCAGTGGACTCTGTTTCTTGTCAGAATTATCAAAGGTGATAGACACAGTTGCTTTATTAACTCCTGCTTGCCCGTTTTTATAAACTAGATCTTGCAAGTTGGCAGCTCGCACCTAAATATGTGGAATAATTTTTTTTAAAGTTTGAATGAATTTCAGTGTGTAAATGTGAAGAATTTCAGAATGTGTAAAACCACAGGCAGAGCATTCAAATTATAGTGAGTTAGCTAGTTGCTCCTGCATGAGATTCCTGACTAAAATTGGATGGCTGTTTAAAAGAATAAAAAGCTAGATGACTAGTTCATCACTAGTATCTGTATTTTAAAAATACTTATTCCCTATGCAGTTCAGAAGAAAGTGAAACAGAAAGTGTTCCTTGGAAGTCTATTCAATTGCCCTAGAATTACAGTGGGGAAAACAATATCAGGTGAGAACAAAGACTCAATTTGATATCAGCACACACAATTTTTACATAATACATGTTTAATACAAGCATACATCTTTTCTTTTAAACAGCAGTCATTGTGAGAAAACAGCTTTTTGCTTCTTCTGATGAAACAGCTGGTCAAATTTTGGCAATCTGATTGAGAAGTGCAGAAATTTAATACAAATAAGCAAGTTTTGCCTTTAGTCAGAAAAGAACTCCAGCCTCAGGCTGCTGCCTCTGAAGTGGTATCGTCAGTCTAATGTTCTAAGCTGCATACTTTGCACTACCACGGTATATTGATAAAACTGTGATTCGGTCTTAATATAAAGAACAAGAAAGACAGAAATGCAGTTTTGCATACTGAAGAATCCGAATATTTTCTGACAGAAGCACCACTTCGGGTCTTCCACCAGAGATCACTCAAGAGACGAAAACAAAACGCTGCTGACAAAAGATACCTGTTAAATTCTCCTTACCTGGGACAGGTTGGTGATGCCCAGCAGGAAGCAGATGGAGTCCAAGATGTTGGACTTGCCGCTGCCGTTCAAGCCAGTGATGGCGTTGAACAGCGGGTCGAATCCGTTGATCTCCGTCCTCTGCGCATAGGACTTGAACCCATCGAGTATGATCGACTTGATGTACATTTTCCCAAGGGACCGGGCCAGGTACTCCTCCCAGGGCTACGGAGAAAGGGCTCTTGGTTGTAACTACCTATTTTGAGGGAAAAAAATTTAAAAAAAAAAATCGCATTTTGTGTCAGGCACAGCTGAATGTCAGCGGAAATGGGACGAGAACACGGCTTTAGAACAAAAGCAGCATGAATTTTTACACAGAAGCCTACTCAGGACCTCAGACCGAGGAAAAAAAGCTACTTAATACCTCAGACGGAGGGGAAATAATTGCAAATAGACCCCAGAGCCCGATCCCGCCCCGCCCCGCCCCGCTCCTCACAGCCAGCGCCGCTCGCCGTGTAACCGACGCTTGAATTTTGGCGCCCACGGCAAGCGGCCGTTGCACGGCAGCGCTCTCTGCGTGGCTGTCCAACGCGCTGCCTGCCTCCGCTGGCACAGTTCGCACCGTTTCTCCTTTCTGGAGAGGGAGGGAGAGGCTGGATGAAACCGTCTCTTGTTGGCAATAAAAAATAGAGTGGGAGTGAAGAAAGCGGAGTGAAGAAAGTTGGAGGGGTTGGCCTCAAGATCAGGTTAGGCGACGGAGTGCGGCAGGCGCTGCCGCCGAAGGCCCCCTCATGCCCGGACAGACCGAGAGGGGCCGTGGGGCCCTCAGCGGGCTGAGGCGGGAAGGGGCGGAAAATGGCGGGCGACCTGCCCTGAGGGAGAGGGGAGGAGGAAGCTGAGGCGGGAGCAGGGGGCGGGGGGTGTGAAGCCGTTTTGAACCAAAATCTTTAATTTTAACGGTTTTGAGGCCGTAGGGCGGTTCCTGAAGGAAAATACGGCCCGAGGGCAGGGATGAGGCGATGTGAAAAACTTCTTTTCTCTCCCTGCGCGGTGTTACTCCCCTCTCACTGTTACCATTGAGATCTAGGTGCTGTGGTAATAAACTGATAGTACTAAATTACCTAGATCAGTCAGGTGTTTTAATCATTTAAAATAATTCAAACTACAGGCCTTTATTAAAGGGAACCATATACGTATATCTGCTTGCTTCAGGAATTGGATCTGATGCAGCTTGATCATTGCACCTGGTTAAGGTATTACTGTGACAGTGTTGTTTCTAGTAGTTCTGTAACCACGAAGCATTTAATGATGTCCTGCCAGCTGCTAACACCTGGACACCACACTGAGAAAAAGTATTTTGAAGTACTGGGAAGATTCACTCTGAACCAATGTGACTGTGCAGTCACAATAAATACCAGTTTTATTTGCAAATCATTTATATATAAGGAAAAAAAATTGTCAAGCATGCTTGAGTGTTTGTTGCCTGAAGACCAGATCCTGATTAGTTTCTGTGAGAAGCAGCTGCTTGGGCCAGTCTGCAGGCAGCACCTGCTTGCTCATCAGAGGGCCAGAGTGGCTGTTGAGTGGTGGTGAATCATGCTGGGGGCTGTGAGCCCCTAGTGTAGCTGCTCCAGCAGTTCTTTCTCCTCCCTAACTGAAACCTGAGTAAGAAAATGGAAATAAGGAGGAACCGCTTCTGGTATGAGAAGCTTCTGATTGTAAAGATAACCACGTATGTTCTCTGTTTGCAGGTGACATGTGCAGGAGGGATAGCTTTATCCTTTCTTAAGTGTAAAAGCAAGCCCTAAAAGTTGAGTGCTTTATTTGGTGTCATGGTAAAATGTTTTAATGACAATATTCAATTTTAAGGACAAAATGCAGCTATTTAATGTGCAGTTAGCTTGTTGATATGGATATAGCACGTTGTCTGAGGAAGGAAATTATGTTTATAGCAGCTGTTTATTTTTGAGAATTTTCAATTCTATTGTACGATTATGTATTATACCAAACATATAGCAAGATACCTTTCCTAATTCTGAAGTCACAACTAGATATTCTGGCAAGGCAAACATATGGTATAGCTTCATTTCTTTAAAACAGGATTATCTTAGGAATTAGGAAGGGGGTTTATTTTATTAAGTACATGATAGTAAAGCACAAGTTAATGATACAACCAGCTCAGAAAGTAGATTTTTGTTTTTTTTTTGTTTTTTTTTTTTTTTTTGTTTTTTAACTCCCTAGTGTGCTGGCAGTTGATGAATCTACAGATTGAAAGCATGTTACAGTAGATACATAAAAGGCAGCATTTTATTTTGGTACTGCAATGCCGTTTTTTTATTTCATGAGATGAAGCACTAAGTCTTTTGTGTGGACAAATATAATTGTAAGGGTTTGGGGTTTCTTTGCAAATCATACTATGATGCCATTGATAGCTTGGAGGAGATAATTGTTCGTTTTTCTTTCTGAGGATTCAGTTCTCGTGAAAGACATTAGGGTGTGTACAACCAGAGTAAATCTCCCATGAAATTTTTCTGTTTCTTCAGCTGTTTTGAAGAGTGTCATGTGGAAACCTGTGCTAAATAATAAGCAAAACCAAGCAAAATAAATATCAGGGGTAAGGAAAGTTATAATTTCTTATTAATTTTAGTTCATTGGGTGTTAATGCTTGTGGTTGTTTATACCAAGTAAACACTCCTTGTTTTACAGGAAGCTAATTATGAGTTGTGAGTGCAAGTTGCCATTATGTATTCATAGAATAATTTAGTTTGGTAGGAACTTCTGAGAGTCTTTTAGTCAGAGCACATGGTCAAAACCAGACCAAACAGATCAGATGGTTCACAGGCCTGTCAAGTTGTGAATATTTCAAAAGGCAGAGATTCCACAGTCTCATCAGGCATCCTGTTCCAATACTTGATCACTTCATGGTTTGAGGGGAAGAAACAACCAAAACTTTCTGCATCTCATTGGAAAATCCCGTTTGCAAACTACGTCCATCATCTCTTTCCCAGTTGCTGTGCACTCCCCTCAGATGGGTTGGTTTCCATTTTCTCTATACCCGCTTTACTAAGTAGCTACAGAAAGGTATAAATCTCTTCTGTTTGCTTCCAGAGACCAAAAAAAAAAAATTCACTCAAGTTTTTCCTCATCTTTTACATTTTTTCTAGTCCCTTTGCCATCTTGGTGACCATACACTGGACTCACTGGAGTAAGTTAGAGACTCCATGGCACCAGGAAGCTGAGAGATGAGCACAGCACTCCAGGTGCAGTTGAGTTCAAGTTCAGCATGGTGCGGATGGTTCATCCCCGTGGACCTGCTGGCTGCACAACTCTAAACACATCCCAGGATGCGGTAAGCCTTCTTTGCAGCAAGGACATGCTGCTCACCCCCTTGCTCTGTTTGTGCACCAGGACCTCCTGGTTGTTGGCTATTAAGTTGCTCTCCCGCCAGCCCATGCTTAGCTTGTCTTGCCCTGGGGTTTTACTCTGTCCTAGTTGTAGACTTTGCAATAGCTGTTGAACTTGTCAAGGTTCTAGTTAATCCATTTCTGCAGCCTGCTGAGCATCTTGGAGTAGCATGCCTGCTCTGAGACATGTTGACTGTTCTTCCCAACGTGTTGCAGTACACAGACCTCTCAATGGTGTACTCTACCCACTGTCCAGGTCGTTATTGCTCCTGATATGATCCTTAATGACTTTGTACCACGGAGCACAATTCTTCAGGTCCATCAGTCTGGCCAGTTATCTACCTTATTATGCATCCGGCTATTACTATACCGTAGGAGATTGCATCAATGACCAGTTTATCACTGATTCTTGGTTGCCTTTATGTAGGATGACTTGCTTAAATGTTATTAATGAAAAAAAAGTTTCTCAGTCTAAAGCAGATATAAATTCCCTTGCACCAAGCAATAGCATCTGAGATCCACTAGAGTTGGTTGTGGTTCAGTTTCCTCGGACTTCTTGGACCACAGGTTAACTGCTAAATCCAGACTGTTACTCAAAGTTTGATTAGCACATTGAAATTCATAAATCTTACAGTTTGGGAAGGGAAGCAAGAACAAAGGTTTAACACCAGATCAAATGTTAAGCAGGCAATTTAGAAATTCTGGTATTCCTTCTGTCAGATAACTGGGACCAAAGTGTATTTCTAATCTAGAATAAAGGTTAGTTCATATTATGGTTTTGGTGGTTGTCGTGGTGTTTTTTTGTTTTGTTTTGTTTTTCCCCTATTGTAGTACTACAGTCTTTTTCTGAGGTGGAAAGTGTGTATCTGCGTAAGCTGATATTCTCATGAAGAATCCTTTGAGAACAAGGATCCTGAAGAAGAGAGCGAGACCCAAAATAGTCTGCAAGCTACCTCAGTGCATAAGGAAACAGAATATTGCACGGTGACAGTTTTCTAATGGGAAAATCCTTTGCCAGAGAAACAAGCTTGAAGAGCTATTGTTTTCTGAGTCTACACTTGTGTAAAAGATCAGTAAAGCAGCCTCAGGGAATCACCATGACAACGCTCTCTCGAAAATTTGCAGAGGCCCTGCTCTTCACAAAGCAAAGGGGCTGAACTATACAAAGGGAAGTAGGCAGGCTAAGAAGTGAGGAAGGGAGGTGGTGGTGGAGTAATTAAGTTTTTTTTTATTTAGGCCTACAGATCTGTAATGTTTAAACACCAGTAGCAAATGTAATTCTTGCTGCCACTCTCCCAAGTTTGCTTGTGGTAGACTGCATGTAAATTTGAAATGGGGACTGCATTTACCTTGCTTCCATAGGGAAGGAAGGCTTACGCTATGCAAGCTCCATGTGTATGCATTTCATTTTCAATTAATATTTTCTGTGGGCGATTAACTTTGAAACAGTAGGAAGATGGAAGAAGAAACCCTGAAAGTGCCATGGTGGCTGAAGATATGTGCCTTATGAGACGCTGGGAACATCTGGGCGAGAAAGCAAGCGTATAGAGGGAGGGAAGGAGGAAGGAAGGAAGGAAAGCAGGATAGAAAGATACACAGATCATCTACAGATTGTAGGAAATGTCTCAGAGTTCACTCAAATAGCCAGTGACGATCAGCTGTTAGAGACAAATCTGTCAGCAGCAAGCATCAACAGGGGAATGGCTTGTCTTTTGTGGCATCTGGGAGGCTTAGGATGGCTTTATCCAAGGATGGTGCTGTTCTCACTCTTCACAACACGATAGTGAAGTACTGCCTTGCAGTGCTCTGTATATACCAGGGGAGGAGGGAGACCATTTTTTTCCGATGCTGTCTGCAGTCCAAAGCTGTGCATAGTAAATAGTGATACAACAGGTGCTGATCACTGTTGGGTACTTTCAAAGGTTTCGCTGTCATTCCTTATACTCTCATTGACACCCTCCGCATTTTATTCTTCCCTCTTATCCTTTAATCTGTTTCATGTATCTGTTTCAGTCTTCTTAATACAGATATATTGCGATGGTAATGAATTTTTCTAACGTGCAGACCTGCAGATAACAGATGTGTCTCAGGTAGGCTGGAGCAGTGAGTTTCTTTCTTGAAGCTGGTTGCGTGTATCTCGAGCAGGAACTCATTCAAAGATGAATCTGCACTTGTAATATTACAGAAATTTGGAGCATGGCATCAGAGGAGTTGCAGGCACATGTAAGAATGCGTGTAAATTCCCTGATGTGTACTCAGAGCAGTACAGCAGAAAGGGCCAGAGTTGTCTCATTAGGGCACTACAAGGGTCTGGGGTGCTTAATCTTTGTAGAGGTAGGTAATGGACAACAGAAATGAGGGAAGGAGCCCTCACCTGTTGGGTTTAGTTAGCCTTGAAGTTTTGCAGTAACTACAACATCAAATACAAGCCTCTATCCTTCTCCTCTGAAACAGAATACCTTGTTTGAAGTAGTCACGTTTAGGGTTTCAATTAAATGGAGACTTGTTGAAATCTAAGGTGAATGTAACTTTAAAAAAAGAAAAAGTTTGCTTTGGCTGCTGTAAAATAAAGCAAAGGAAACATTTCTTTGTGGTGCAGCAACAGGCTTGTCCCTGCAAATGAAGGAAGCTGAACTGTTGATGGACTTGTGCTGCAGTATGTCTCAATAGCTCTGACGAAGTTTTGCAATTCATGATGTTGCAGCGTGTGTTTGGACTGTATCAAGAGAGAGTAGAGAAAGTTCTAGAAAGAAGCTCTGGAATATCCTTTGGTCCCCAGGAAGTCACGACTGAGGACCATTGGCACGGTTTGTCAGTCCAGGTCACCTGCGATATCCTCGCTTCGCTCTTATCTGTGGGCTTCTAAGTTATTCTTTCCTATCGGGTATAGTTCTTAATATTTTAATCTTGTGTGTCATTTCTGAGAGGCTGTCCTGGTCTTGGCCGGGAGAGAGTTCCTTTTCTTCATAGTGGCTCCTACGGTGCTGTTTTGGATTTGGGAGAAAAACAATGCTGATAGCACACCAATGTTGTAGTTATTGCAGAGCAGTGCTTACACAGAGCCAAGGACTTTCCAGCTTCGCGTGCTGCCCTGCCAGGGAGGGGACAGCTGACCTCAAATGGCCAAAGGGATATCCCATACCCCAACGTGTTGTGTGGGACAATAAAACTGAGGGGGTTGGCTGGGGGGCAGCTGCTGCTCAGGGACTGGCTGAGCATTGTTTGGCAGGCGGTGAGTAATTGCATTGTGCATCACTTGCTTTGTTTATTCTGTTATCATTATTTTCCCTTTATTTTCTGTCACTTCCCATCATTAAGCTGTCTTTATCTCAGCCCAAGAGTTTTACCTTTTTTTTCCAGTTCTCTTCCCCATCTCCCTGAGGGGGAGTGAACAAAAGGCTGCGTGGTGCTGAGCTGCCTGCCGGGTTAAACCACAGCAGAGGTTAACCAGAGCTGAGGCCTGACACTGGGGGCCCCCAGGCTGGCAAGGACTGTTTCTAGCAGGCCCTAAACTTGCGTCCCACCCTGCCTGCTTCCCCCAGGACATTCCCAAGCAGACTCGCACAGACCATACAGCCGGTGGAAGTAATGAGCACCTCAGTAGGAAGCTGGGTGCCCTGGTGGCCAGTGCCAGAGAACTGAGGAAGCTGGGCTACTGCGGGAAGGCTGACAGGGAAGTGAGTGAGGCCGTTGGGCCAGACGAGGGGTTGAGGGAGCCTGAAACATCGTGTGAGGCCATGCAAGAGTGGGGGGCATTGCTGAGGGCTGAAGGACACAAAACCACTCCCCCAAATTAAATTATTTTATTGTTTTTATATATCAATATGTAAATATATATATATATTTATATATATTGCTTCAGCTCTTTTGTGAGGTGAGCAGGAAGGCAACCTTGCCTGTCATCTTTGAGACCTGAGGTGACCAGTATGGCTTGTGGGGGGGCGGAAAGACCACCCCTAAATTATGCCTCTGGGGGGGTTTGGCCCCTCCTCCATCCCCAAATGAGAGAAAACATGTAAAAGAACTAGGAATAACAATGCTTACTCACTGTAAGTGCAATTTTGGTGGCGTTTTGTAGGGGAGAGTGGGCAGAAGGTTGGGAGGTTTCAATGAGGGAGATGTACTCATCATGGCCAACATGTTGCTGTGTTGTTGATATTGCTTGTCTGCCTTTGTAGATGCTGCAGTTGTGCAGTGTGGATGTCACTCTGGACCCTCTATGAGGTGTCGCAGAGTGTCACCTCTTTTGAATGTGACAGAGCACTGATGTCACAGAGATCGCTGATGTCAGAGTTGCTGTCACTGATATAAAATGCGGTTGTGCAGCACTGAGGCATCAGTCCCAAGCAGGGTGGCAGCTGTGTGGGTAGAAAAGGTTAAGGCTGAAGCCCAGGAGTACTGTGACGGGGAAGTGATCCACCTGTCAAGGCCAGAAGAAACCCCCACGTGCTTCTTAGAGGTGCAGTGTGCTGAGAGAGCCATGTCCCTAGGCCCCCTGAAACGCCTGCTGCGGACAGGGGAGTTTGGCATCCTGCACAACGCACCGTTGTTTGAGAGCGACTTCTTCCAGGTGACTGGGGTAGGGAAGGGCAGAGGTTAGATATCCTGCCTCAGAAGCAGGGTCCCATGCTAATGGATTCCACCCATGCAGGTTGGCTGCCAGGGGGAGATGCTTCAAGTAACGAAACGCGTCCACATCATTACCATGGGCGTGGCCTGCACTGATCCCAGTGCAGGGATGCCTGACACCTTGTTACTGGCTGCCCCTGCGGCCCCTCCAGCTGAGGGACTGGAACTAACCAGGTACCACCTGTCCCCGTAGTCTACCTTCGCTACCCTCCCTTCCGTGATGTGGGGCAGCCCAAGAGGTGGTGTGTCTGCCAATGTGGTATGTACCCTGACACTGGGGGGCCCACCACTGCGAGTACTCCAGTAACTAGATTTTCCTCCAGGCTGCTTCCACTGCGGTGTGTAAATCTGGCTGTGCAGGATTTCTCCGTGGAACGTCTGCAGCTCTGTTTCCACACAGGCCACAGGGTGTATCTTCAGTTGTGCCCTGGCCCTGGTTTTGAGGGCCTCTTCCTCTGCTGGGCTCTGCTGGCGCGCATGCTCCACACGCCCAGGGCGCCTGGTCTCCTCAACACACGTGCAGAGGGGGCCGTGCCTACAGAGGAGGCCTCCTCTACGTCAGAAGTAGAAGAGGAGGACATGACATCTGGCATTGTCCTGCCCATGGTCAAAGCATCACCATGTGCAGAAATTGACGAGACCTCGCCAGCTGCCAGTACCCCAGAGGTGAGGTCTGACACTGGGGGACCTCTGGCCAGCAAGGACTGGTTCTAGCAGGCACTAAACTTGTGTCCCACTTTGGTTTCCTCTGCCAGGTCATTCCAGAGCAAACTTGTGCAGAGCACCTAAGCAGCAACCAGGATGCCCTGGTGACCAGCGCCACGGAGCAGAAGAAGTTGGTCTGCCACAGGAAGGGTGATAGGTGAGTGGGTCAGGCCATTCAGCCAGGAGAGGGGTTGAAGGAGTGTGAAGCATTGTGTGAGGCCATGCAAGAGTGGGGGACATTGCTGATGGCTATTGTCTTTTGCAGGTTGCGGGAAGTGCCAGCAGCAAAGAAGAAGCCTTCCTCTGGTGAGATCCTGCCCCCTGGAGCCTGAGTGCACCTCCCAGAGCCAGACTTGGTGCACAGAAGGCAGACTGTGCCCCACTTACGTGTGCTCCCCCTCTCCACAGGTCGCAACTGCAGTCAGAAAGTTGGGACATTCTGGAGGCGGTGGTGGGCCCACGGACGTGCCGCCACAGCAGGTGTTGCTGAAAAAGCAAAGCCTCCACGGAAGGAGCAATGAATGTGTTTTGTTGGATTTGTGTCTGTGGTTTTGGGGTTATGTCTGATATGGGCCTTGGGCACTTTGTTGCTGTCCTGCGGTTGTTCCAAACCCTGTGACGGGCCCTGCGTTTGGGTCAGGGAAACGGACTGTAGCAGTGCAAGTTGCCCCTGTAACCAAGACGAAACAATGGATGAGATCGAGGCGATCGGCTCCGGGGCAGGCGCGTTCTGCAGCGGAGCGGGGGATCGGGACAGGCAGGGCTTTTTTTCCGACATCGAGGCCGCTCGAGGGAGCCGCCAGGGCCCGGCAGCCCTCGTGAGGGAGGCTGACGAGGCGTAGGCGGAGCCAGCAGCGCCCCCTCCCCGGCCGTTCAAAAGCAGCTCCTAGGGAGCGCGGGCGACCAGGACGGGCAAACAGGGCGGGGCGCGGCAGTTTGCGCGGCAGTTCGGGCAGAGAGGGCAGAACGTTCCGCCCCGCCCATAAGAACAACACCTTCAACGGCTGTCGACCGCTAACTAGGCGGCAGTGGTCTACAGCAGGCAGAGCGCTCTCTCTAGAAAGTCTGTGTCCACCCAGACTGACCGCCTGCTCAACAATGTGGCAGTTCAGGTCTCTGGGTGCAGGGAGTGTCTGAGCCTGTTGCTGCCATCTGAGGCACCGTGTGTGTGAGGTGCTGTGATAAATTAGCGGGTGTTTGTTCATTGTCTCTAAAAGGAATGCAGAGAATTTGCTGAGAAGATAAGGTTTCACAATTTATGGCCTTGTTAAGGGGGAGGATTAAGAAAGTAGATAGTGGGGAAGGGGGTGCTGGGCAAACATCCTTGATGAAATAAAGACTCTGTGGTCGCAAGGCATCCTGTTTGCCGCTTCACTACCCCCTTTCCTGAGCACGAGCACAACGCGTGAACACTGAGAGAGGAGCGACGACCCCCAACAACGGACTGCGCAGCCTCAAGAGATTCAACAGGTCTTGACAAGCTGGAACTTGGATGCTATAAAACAGTGACGCGAAAAAAAGGGAAGTCGCGTGCCGTGGCGGAGCGGAGACTCCCTGGCCGCCCAGCGCTGTTTTGCTTGTGCCTGCTTACTTAATTAATAAAATATTTTTGATAGACCAGAAAATTGCGTGGTCTCACTTATGACAGTGCGAGCAGGTGGATGACCTGGTCCGCCTGGTGGCAGAACTCAAAGAGGAGGTGGATAGGTTGAGGGCTATCAGGGAGTGTGAGCGGGAGATAGACTGGTGGAGCGACTCCCTGCAGGGTCTGAAGGAGAGGTACCGGGCTGAGACACCCCAAATTGGGGTGGATCCCCTGCCCTGTCGCTGCTGGGCAGAGGGAGGGGACCTAGGAGTTGAGGAGGAATGGAGACAGGTCCGTGCTCAACCTCGCAGGCAACGCCCCCCCCCCCCCCACCGGCCCCACCTTCCCAGGTGCCCTTACATAACAGATTTGAGGCCCTGGAGCTTGAGAGACCGGTGGGTGAGGACGAGGTAGAAAGTCTACCCAGGAGGATGCCTAGGGCGAGGAAGCCGACTCCACGCCTCAAGACTGCTTCCACCAAGAAAGACAGAAGGGTGATCATTGTAGGTGACTCCCTTCTCAGGGGGACAGAGGGCCCTATTTGTCGACCTGACCCTACCCGTAGGGAAGTCTGCTGCCTCCCTGGGGCCAGGGTCAGGGATGTTGCCAGAAAGCTTCCCAACCTAGTTCGCCCCTCTGACTACTACCCTCTTTTGATAGTCCAGGCTGGCAGTGATGATATTGAAGAGAGAAGCCTGAAGGCTATCAAACGGGACTTTAGGGGACTGGGACGGTTAGTGGAGGGAGCGGGAGTACAGGTGGTGTTTTCGTCCATCCCTGCAGTGGCAGGGAGGGGTATAGAGAGGACACAGAAAGCCCACCTGATTAACACGTGGCTCAGAGGCTGGTGCCAACACAGAAATTTTGGGTTTTTTGACCATGGGGCGCTTTACTCGGCACCCGGCCTGGTGACCACAGATGGGTCCCTATCTCTAAGGGGAAAACGGATCCTAGCCCAGGAGCTGGCAGGGCTTGTTGAGAGGGCTTTAAACTAGGTAAGAACGGGGATGGGGCTGAAATTAGGCTTGTTGGAGCTGTACCAGGGGGAACAATGGCAAAGCCGGGGAAGAAGGCAATGGCCCAACTGAAGTGCATCTACACTAATGCACGCAGCATAGGCAACAAACAAGAGGAGCTGGAAGCCATCGTGCAGCAGGAAGGCTATGACTTGGTTGCCATCACGGAAATGTGGTGGGACCACTTTCACGACTGGAGTGCTGCAATGTCTGGCTATAGGCTCTTCAGAAGGGACAGGCAGCACAGAAGGGGTGGTGGTGTGGCTCTCTGTATTAGAGAGTGTTTTGATGTTGAGGAACTTGAGGCTGGGAATGATAAGGTTGAGTCTCTATGGGTTAGGATCAGTGGGAAGGCCAACAAGGCAAGCATCCTGGTGGGGGTCTGTTATAGACCACCGAACCAGGATGAGGAGATAGATGAGGAGTTCTACAGGCAGCTGGCAGAAGCCGTGAAATCGTCAGCGCTTGTTCTCGTCGTGGGGGACTTCAACTTCCCAGACATATCCTGGAAGCACAACACAGCCCAGAGAAAACAGTCTAGGAGGTTTCTGGAGAGCGTGGAAGATAGCTTCTTGACGCAGCTGGTTAGAGAGCCTACCAGGGGAGGTGCCCCGCTAGACCTTCTGTTCACAAACAGTGACGGACTGGTGGGAGATGTGGTGGTCGAGAGCTGTCTTGGGCAGAGTGACCACGAAATGGTTCAGTTTTCTATTCTTGGCGAAGTCAGGAAGGGGACCAGTAAAACCGCTGTCTTGGACTTCTGGAGGGCTGACTTTGAGCTGTTCAGGACACTGGTTGGCAGAGTCCCTTGGGAGGAGGTTCTGAAGGGCAGAGGAGTCCAGGAAGGCTGGGCACTCTTCAAGAAGGAAATCTTAGTGGTTCAGGAGCGGTCTGTCCCCACGTGCCCAAAGACGAGCCGGTGTGGAACTAGACCAGCCTGTCTGAACAGAGAGTTGTGGCTCGAGCTTAGAAGAAAAAGGAGGGTTTATAATCTTTGGAAAAGAGGGTGGGCTACTCAAGAGGACTATAAGGATGTTGCGAGGCTGTGCAGGGACAAAATTAGAAAGGCCAAAGCCCATCTGGAGCTCAATCTGGCTACTGCTGTTAAAGATAACAAAAAAAGTTTTTACAAATACATCAACACAAAAAGGAGGACTAAGGAGAATCTCCATCCTTTACTGGATGCGGGGGGAAACTTAGTTACAAAAGATGAGGAAACGGCTGAGGTACTCAATGCCTTCTTTGCCTCAGTCTTTAGTGGCAAGACCAGTTGTTCTCTGGATACCGGGTACCCTGAGCTGGTGGAAGGGGATGGGGAACAGGATGTGGCCCTCATAATCCACGAGGAAATGTTTGGCGACCTGTTACAGCACTTGGATGTACGCAAGTCGATGGGGCCGGATGGGATCCACCCAAGGGTACTGAGCGAACTGGCGGAGTAGCTGGCCAAGCCACTTTCCATCATTTATTGGCAGTCCTGGCTATCAGGAGAGGTCCCAGTCGACTGGCGGCTAGCAAATGTGACGCCCATCTACAAGAAGGACCGGAGGGTAGACCCGGGGAACTATAGGCCTGTTAGTTTGACGTCAGTGCCAGGGAAGCTCATGGAGCAGATTATCTTGAATATCGTCACGCGGCACTTGAAAGGCAACCAGGTGATCAGGCCCAGTCAGCATGGGTTTATGAAAGGTAGGTCCTGCTTGACGAACCTGGTCTCCTTCTATGACCAAGTGACGCGCCTGGTGGATGAGGGGAAGGCTGTGGATGTGATCTGCCTTGACTTCAGTAAGGCTTTTGACACTGTTTCCCACAACATTCTCCTCAAGAAACTGGCTGCTCGTGGCTTGGACTGGCGTACGCTTCGTTGGGTTAAAAACTGGCTGGATGGCCGGGCCCAAAGAGTTGTGGTGAATGGAGCCGAATCCAGTTGGAGGCCGGTTACTAGTGGAGTCCCCCAGGGCTCAGTGCTGGGGCCAGTCCTCTTTAATATCTTTATCGATGACCTGGATGAGGGGATCGAGTGCACCCTCAGTAAGTTTGCAGATGACACCAAGTTAGGTGCGTGTGTCGATCTGCTCGAGGGAAGGAAGGCTGTGCAGGAGGATCTGGATAGGCTGGACTGATGGGCTGAGGTCAACTGTATGAAGTTCAACAAGGCCAAGTGCTGGGTCCTGCATCTGGGGCGCAACAACCCCAAGCAGCGCTACAGCCTGGGAGATGAGTGGTTGGAAATCTGCCTGGCAGAGAAGGACCTGGGAGTACTGGTTGATAGTCGGCTGAATATGAGCCAGCAGTGTGCTCAGGTGGCCAAGAAGGCCAACAGCATCCTGGCTTGTATAAGAAGCAGTGTGGCCAGCAGGTCTAGGGAGGTGATTGTCCCCCTGTACTCAGCTCTGGTGAGGCCGCACCTTGAGTACTGTGTTCAGTTTTGGGCCCCTCGCTACAAGAAGGACATGGAGGTGCTCGAGAGAGTCCAGAGAAGGGCAACGAAGCTGGTGAGGGGTCTGGAGAACAAGTCTTATAAGGAGCAGCTGAGGGAGCTGGGGTTGTTCAGCCTGGAGAAGAGGAGGCTCAGGGGAGACCTCATCGCTCTCTATAGGTACCTTAAAGGAGGCTGTAGAGAGGTGGGGGTTGGTCTATTCTCCCACGTGCCTGGTGGCAGGACGAGGGGGAATGGGCTAAAGTTGCGCCAGGGGAGGTTTAGGTTGGATATTAGGAAGAACTTCTTTACTGAAAGGGTTGTTAGGCATTGGAATGGACTGCCCAGGGAAGTGGTTGAGTCGCCATCCCTGGAGGTCTTTAAAAGATGTTTAGATGTAGTCCTTAGTGATGCGGTTTAGTGGAGGTCTTGTTAGTGTCAGGACAGAGGTTGGACTAGATGATCTTGGAGGTCTCTTCCAACCTAGACGATTCTGTGATTCTGTGAAAGTCAGGTTGTTTAGAACGCAGAGGAACTCCTGCTCAGACTGGGGAGGAAGATGACGATGAGATGGGCTACTCCGCAGTGGCTGGGCCATCAAACAAACGGGAAGATGAAGAGGAAGGTATCATAAAAGCATCAATACCTACCCGAGGCCTATCCCAGCGTGAACTACGAGATATGCGAAAGAATTTTGGTCGTTGTCCAGGTGAACACCTTGTCACCTGGCTGCTCCAGTGCTGGGACACTGCAGCCAATTGTCTGGAATTAGATGGCAGAGAAGCCAGGCAGCTGGGATCCCTTGCTAGAGATGCAGGCATTGACAAAGCAATTGGAAATGGAGCACAAAGCTTCACCCTCTGGAGGTGTCTCCTGTCAGGTGTGAAGGAAAGGTATCCCTTCAAGGAAGATCTTGTATGTCAGCCAGGAAAATGGACCACCATGGAGAAGGGAATCCAGTACCCGAGGGAATTAGGTGTACGGGATGTGGTTTATGATGACCTAGACAATGACCAGCTATCCAAAGATCCAGATGAAGTCAAATGTACACCACCCATGTGGTGGAAGTTTGTACGGAGTGCACCATCATCATATGCCAACTCATTGGCAGTAATGACCTGGAAAGACCATGAGGAACCCACGGTGGATGAATTGGCTAAACAACTCCGGCAGTACGAAGAAAGTCTCTCCTCTTCCCTACAGGCCTGCGTCTCGGCTGTGGAAAATCTTTCTCAAGAGTTCCACCAACTAAAAGAGAATACTTTGGAGAAACTTTCTGACGTTTCCAACCAACTTAGAATTCACTGGGAAGACCCCTTCTGGATCTTAGTTTCCCTTTCCCCATGCAAGCTTATTCAGCAGAGCAGCTGAACCTCTCAGAGCGACAGCCTTGCAGCAGAGTGCACTGTCGCATAGTCTTTTTCCTGTGCAACGACTTCTCACCTTCAGTCTTTGACCTTCTTCTAGGGCTCGATAGCTTTGCATAAAGAAGTGAAGTTGCAGCTTTGTTTCACAATGCAGCGTCATGCTTGCTCAGATGTTTGCAGCATAGTGCCTGCAAACATAGCATGGGAGTGGTTTGCCTTTACCTCATTTTTTTTACCACGGGGGAAAAAAAAAAAATCTGACAAAGAATTGTAATAGCTAAGCCAGAGAGGATGAACACGTGATTTTTGCTAAGACTTATTGGCACTTACAGTTAGAGGCTGTATTCACTCCCAGGTAATTGGGAATCCTGTAATATACAGGGAATCCCAAAGTAACCTCTGAATTATGACTGCCTTGACGGGCTTTACTGAGAGGAATTTACTGCCAAGAAGTCCTTTTGAAGGAAAGTGCATATTTAAGTATTTAGGAAGTTCCTTATGCTGATGCCTGGCAGACTCCTTTGAAATGCTGCAGAAAACTGCCTGAGGTGGATCTGTAAGAGGGGACTGGATCGGATGCTGGTTTCCTGAACAACTTTGTTGTCGGGGTGGTTGGTGTCATTGACCTACAAACTATTTCTGAGAGGTGTCCCACTTGGCTTTTAGGCATACCCCTGTCTTTCAGTGCAGATGTTTAGCTGTTCCTGCTCTAAGTGGAAATAAAGGAAATAACTACCACAGCCACATCTGCATATTAATTGTGACTGGCAGCAAGATGAACTGTTAGCCTAACCCCAAATTTGCATTGAACTTGCTTGCTCCTGACAGGCTTCTAAGACAATTTTGTACCAAGTTGGCAAGCACAGGCTAGGAAACTATACCCTGCAAGACACAAATGTTTGAGGTTATTTAGGGAAATTTGATGTCTTTACTGTAGCTTTACTAGTATAATTTGTGCTCCCTGGAGTTTACTCCAGGGAGTGAAGGTTCTCAGGTCGAGTTCAGGAATTACCACCAGCTCTTCAGCCTCCAGTATAACACGATTTTCTCAAACTTGTCTGTCCTCTTTATTATTCCTGACCTCTTTTCCAGTTGCTAGCATCTAAAATGGGATCCAAGTTTCCACCTCTCCTTATTTTCTTCTCCCATTTTCCATTGAGTGGTGAATCTCCTTCCCCATTCTGATTCTGGGGACTGAGGTGTGATTCCCTCCCCAAAGGTGCAGTATCTGCACACAGGCTGGATCTTGGCTTTCTTACGTACGTGGTTAGTACACAAGGCTGAGATTCCCCAATCTGTTCTTTTCTCTGCTAGTTGCTTGATTTTATGGAAAAAGTTGAGATAGTTTAATGTAAAACTTTACTCGTTCATAACTTGATGGACTAGACCAGAGGATAAGGAGGATTTGAAGGACATCAGAATAAATGTCATCTTGGATTTCAATTTCACTAAAAGCTTTAATGGTTCTTTTTCAAGACTATCAGGCAAAAATGCTTTTTTTTTTTTTTTTTTCCCTGGAACTTGTTAGGAATGAGTTCAGTAGTCTTTTTGCAGGTCTCATGGACTCTCCCTTTTCAGATTTTTATTATGGCTGGTTCTTTAGAGAAATGATTATAATAGTTTATGCAGCACATTATACAGAGAGTGCACAAAGTAAATGTATTATTGAAACCCACAGGGACTGACAACAAAGACAACAAAGTCGTTTCACAGTACAGTGGCTGCTGGTCTTAAAGCTGAGATAGTGGCTATGACAAGTTCAGTTCACTAATGGTTTTACTGAACCACCACAAAATGTTGCATCACTGCCATTTATCCTTTAGTGTCCTTTAATCAGAGTTGGGCAACTCCTTCTTATCAATTTATGTCTAAGCACAGAAGAATCAAGCTATCAAGAAATAATGGTGGGAAGGTTAAGAACAGGGCTGGATTCTTGAGGCACACAAAGAAAAGACAAAAAGCAGAGAGTAAGTCGTTAATGAGTCACGAGGGTGGGATAGGATGTGGAGATGGCATTTCTGTGTGGCTGTGAGGTTCCTATGCACGGCTGAGCCAGCACCACTGACACAGAGAGTCCCTGGCTGGAGTGCTATGGGATGTGTGCCTGGGTGCAGGACACACTGCTAGGAAAAACACGTCTTGGTGCTTGTGAACATGGGAGTGAAATCAGCTTTGTGTTAATGCAAACTCACCTTTTCCTCCTGTGAGCCCTTTTACTGGGTTCACTGCGTTGTTGCAGTGGCATTGCAGCATGATTTCTTCCTGACGGGGACAGGTGAGCACGGCTGGTACCAAAGTCAGAGCAGCAACGGATGGAAAGGACAGGGAGTGCTGCCTGCACTCCTAATAACAATAATAAAAGAATGTAGGCCAAATGCAACAGCTGCAGGCAAGTTTCCTCTGAACTTTGCACTGTACGCGGGGTCTGGGCGCTGCTTTCGGCCTTGCTCCTTAGCACGGAGTGCTTTAGCACGGAGCCCCGACACCCCGAGCACCCACGCTTTGCATTGCGCAGGATTATTTGCACGGGGAAGCGAGGAGCAGGAGGCAGTGGGTTTGGGACAAAGCATCGCTGCAAGCTGGGGCAGGATGTGGTGTTTTTTTTTTTTTTTTTCGGGGTCTGTGGGGATCCATGCAGGAGGAGGGTGAATCACGGCGGGTGCGCCAGGCTGCACAAGGTTGACTCTTGGCCCTGGGCGAGTGGACCGAGGGCGGTGCTCCCTCTGCTGATAAAAGCCATGAGAGACACTGTCTTTGCCTTCCAGGACGCGTGTCGAGGAGCCCAGACCCCGACAGCACCAGCTACAGAAGCGTAGGACCTAGGATTGGCAGCAGAAGACAATTTTCCAGCCGCCTCTTCCAAGTACGAGCTCCTCTTCCTCTGCGTTTGTGCATGTGCTCGCTTACAGGCGGGAGAAAGGGAAGGAGAGGGTAAAACGAACGCAAGCCATGTGTTTGTTTCCACGTTGCACGGAAAACGCTGGTGAGGATGTGCTCCCAGCTGCAAGCCCTGAGCTTGGCAGCCGCAGAAGCTGTTGATTTAGATGTGTGGGGCGTCACCGACAGGCTTAGAATTGAAGGAGTTTTTTCTTGCCTTCATATTCCTGGCTTGCAGTTTGTTTCAAGCTTGTACAGGTCCAGGTTCACCACTCATCTCATGTGACCAGGGCAAAAGAGCAAGTTTAGCTGTTTGTTGTTTGTTTTTTTTCCCCCCTCTCAATTTTTTTTTCTTTAAATCAGTGGTTTTTTCCTCCTCGTTTTCTTTAGTGTGGGAGCTGTGCCTCCTGCTGGGGCTGACTTCCCCTGCCTGGCTTGCTGCCAGCCAGGCTGCTTGGCAGTGAGCATGCTTTTTAGAGATGTGCTGGGGCAGATGCTGCTGCCGCAGGGTGCAAGCAGAAGCCTCCTTGTGTGACAGCAGGCAGTAAAGCTTGGGCTTTTGTGTTCCCCAAAATCACAAGCAGCCCCAGGTAGTGGCTTGACACTATTTGGTGTCTCTTTGGCAGGCACTCACTGACTGTGCTGTTTGTTCTGCAGAATGGTGACTGCCAAGGTGTGGGTGCTGAAGAAGCATTTTGAGGGTTTTCCCAAGCCCAGCGACTTTGACCTGAAAAAGATAGAGCTGCCAAGCCTAAAGGATGGAGGTAAGCGGAGCCCCATCAGCTTTTGCCTGGAGGTTGTTGCGTTGCTGACGTATGGCTATGCATTTGTAGAACTGTCCATGTGTCTAGCTCAGATTTTCACAAAAAGGCTTGGCACGGCTTGTGGCAAACCATGTGCCTCGGCAGAGCAGAGCAATTGCTCAAGGACATGTGTACTGATGGGTTTAGTGTGTTTTCAGACGTGCTGGCATCTGATTATACACATAGAATTAGGAGGCTGAACTTTAGCTCCATCATGTGGTGGTGGTTCTGGCATGCCTTTCAAAGTCCCACAGCACTTAATCACACGTGGTGCCTCATGGCAAAGGTTTTCGACTCTGTTTGCAAATAAACCTTGCTGGAGAAAATTGCTGAAGTGATACACCCTCAAAACCAACCGTTGTAAGGAAGTGGAATTTGTTTAATTTAGAAGGAGAAAGAGAAGTGAACCTTGGCCACAGCAAGTGATGCAATTCGAGTAATACACAAACATGCTTTACAGGTGTAAAATTGTCATCTGCTTTACCTTGCAAAATCCTTTGCAGGAAGCTGGAGAAGACGGTAACCTCTGGCAGTGGGTTTTCAAAGAATCTTTTAATAGAATCATAGAATGGTTTGGGTTGGAAGGGACCTTAAAGATCACCCAGTTCCAACCCCCTGCCATGGGCAGGGACACCTCCCACTAGGCCACTAAGGCCCCATCCAGCCTGGCCTTAAACACCTTCAGGGATGGGGCATCCACAGCTTCTCTGGGCAGCCTGCGCCACTGCCTCACCACCCTTATAACGAAGAATTTCTTCCTAATGTCTAATCTAAATCTATCCTCTTTTAGTTGAAAACCATTCCCCCCGTCCTGTCATTATCTACCCTAGTAAAGGGTCCCTCTCCATCCTTTTTATAAGACTCCATTAAGTATTAAAACGCCACAGTGAGGTCTCCCCGGAGCCTTCTCTTCTCCAGGCTGAACATCCCCAGCTCTCTTGGTCTTTCTTCACAGGAGAATGAAGGAGAATTCATAGGAGAATTTTACTTGGAATTTTTTTGTGTGGAGGGATAGTCATGTGGGACTCCCTCTGCAGTGAGAGTGAGGCCATAACTGGGAGTAGTTAAGGCTGGAGTCAGCTGGGGCTGGTCTTTCATTTAAAGAAGTAACAAGGGAAGACTTCTGGGAAGATTCTGCCTGCATTCAAAATCTACGTTTCAACAATGCTTACCTGTGATTTTTGACCATTGTAGCAGCATGAGAATGTGAATAAAAAGAGAAAAAAAATACACAGGCTTTACCTATGTGTTTATGTTTTGAAAAGGGTGGAGACTATAATAACTTATTAATGGTGGAAATGTTGATAAAAGAATGAACCTTGATTTTTGGCTTCACATGCACATCCACACCATGCTGTTCCTCACTCCACTGTTTGTCCTTTACGAAATTTACTCCAGTTTAGCAGGTGTGTCAAAGAAAACTCATTGAAGTGCTAGTAGTACTGTTCAGGTTTACAAGTTGAAGGTTCGAAATACGATCTCTTTTGTAGGTACTTTAAAGCAATTTTATAGCATGTGTACTTCTATTGAGTTCATACACATGTAAGCAAAAAGAATGATGCATGCAGGTATTTGCATGACATGGAGTCATTTTAAAGAGGCAGCCTTTCCTATGTTACACAGTTTTCTTCCTGCTCACTCTGAGCTGTGGAGGAATATTTATGTCCAAATATCTTTCTAGCTTATGTTAACTTGGCTGCTGCAGCATGGGCGATGAAAAGCATTATTAGATGGAGGTGAACAGCTAATGCAGATTAAGCTACCTAGAAAACGAGTGCTTTCTGTTCAAGGGAGCAAAGTGGTGTTTATGACATGTGTCAAGGTCTCTTACCACCCTCTGCTGGATGAATCCTGAGAAGGCTTTTTATATATATAGGTCAAAAAAGTTCGTGTTTTGCTCAGGGGTTCTGGCCTACTGAGTCTTCTGCAGAGAGAGGAGGCAGATAAAGAAAAACAGACAGAAAAGAAGCTAACTGTCTAGAGAGACATTTCTGAAAGTGTCTTGTAAGAGCACAGTGGTAATCCAGACAAAGCTACTGAATGTCATAGCTTCTTTTGGGTAGTTTTTTTATGCTAATATATGGGGTTTTTGAACTTTTGGAAGTTCTTAAGGTTTTTGTTACAAGACTGGCTTGTGGAACCTATGCTTTATTGTACGGCTGATGCCCAGGAATTTGCTTTGTCTTTTGTTTCAGAGTTGCTGCTTGAATCAGTGTTTCTTAGTGTTGATCCTTACATGAGGTATGTCTTCTTCCCCTTGTTTTCTTTTTTCCTCCCTTTTTAAGTTGCTCGCTAACTCACTTGAGCTCACAACTGAACCTTAAAAGAACATGTACTGGGAGTGTCCGACATTGCCAGACTCCCACATTTTAGCAAGCTTGTTCTTAAGGATACATATTCTAAATAGTCAATTGCTGATATGCCTGTGTTAATAGTCAGTAATTCAAGCACAAGGAGACTGGGAAAATTTACCCAGAGCTATGAGGATGTCTGGTAGACTCTAGTCTCAGAAATAATTCTTTGGAGTCCCAAACTTTTCGTAGTGGTAGACCATGCAGGGAAGATTAACACTATCCGGTCCCGGACACTTTAGCTCAGTGTTCAGTCAGAGTGGGATGCTTGAGTAGCTGTCCATGGAAAACATCCAATTACGTCATTACCGTGACAAGCTCTTTGTGGTCTATTTGGCTGCACTGCTTATTACTGTTTCTGGGTCAGGCAGTAGCTACTACTTAGTATACTTAGAAGATCATTGAAGTTTCTTACAATAAGCTGTGTCTCTGCCTGCGTTACAGACCTTACAGTCAAAGGGACATGAAGGAAGGAGACATAATGATAGGCACAGAGGTTGCCAGGTAAGATGTTCAGTTCTTGTTTTCCATCCATGTGGCAGATGTCAAAGAAATGTACTGACATTTGGGACATTGCAGCCTATGTCATGTTTTTTTGCCTTCTTGGAGAACAACTAGGCCTCTGTTGCAAACTGCCTGTTATTTCTGGAGACGACATTATGAGGAGAGGCACAAAGTGCCAACCTTTGTACATGGCATGAAGGGTCGACTTCACGTTTTAAAATCTGATGTGCAGAAATTGCAAGCCCCAAACCATGCATGCTTACAATTCCAGCTGTGACTATCTCAATGTCACCTAAGATGCAACTGTAGATATAGCCAAAAGGCTATCTGATCTTAAGTATATCCTTTTCTAATCTTGTGGTAATGATTTAGCTATACAGATGGTTCCCTTTGTCTGCTTGCTCCTGCTGCGCTGCCTCTAAGTAGCCATCTGAGAACATCTGTAGCCTCTTACTCTTGTGGTTCTCTGCAGGAACACTGAGGGCTGGGATATTTTCAGTATTTCAAGGGTGCTTACCTACTCCTTCCCAAGGTAATCTTCCTGTTGGGATGAGAAAGTGGAATTTCCATTTTGCATAGAGATATCCTAAGTGTGAACTTCTGTTATTAGATACTGCCTTCCATCTGTTCCTAAGGAGCATTTTGTTATCACAAGAGGTTCCCTCTTCAGGATCTTCAACTTTTAAATGAGGTGCAGGTTTTCTGAAAAGGGAACTGCTTGTCGTAGCCTGTTTGTGATTCAGCTTCTTGCTTTTCCATCCTTTAATCCTAGCATCCTCTTTCCTACCTTTGAGCTCATAGGAGCCCAGTCTGAATTCATACCAGACTGATGTTAGTTGTTTGTCATGGGTCAGGCTGAGTTTAGAATCCTCATGCCCAGTTTTCCTATGCTGATAAGAGACAGTAGCCATTTCAGGGAAGGCATCAGAAGCCTACAGCATCAGTAGGGTATGGACTAAATGTCGTGACATGAAGTATTTCTTTTCTTCTGCATCAAAGGACAACAGGAATAAAAGAGGAAAGAGACAGTTAAGATTTTCTCTCTGACAGGATATTCTTTTTTTTTTTTTAATCTTTTTTCTTTGCTTGAACAGGATTGTAGAAAGCAAGAATCCAGCTTTTGCGGTTGGGGCCTTTGTTGTGGCTAATAGTGGCTGGAGAAGTCATTTCATCTCCGACGGGAAAGGCCTCCATCTCCTTCCTTCAAGCTGGCCAGAATCACTCCCCAAATCTCTGGCTCTTGGGACAGTTGGCATGCCAGGGTGAGTATTATGATTCAAAGGAAGCTGTCCTCTGGATTTTGCTATGCAGGGTATTTCTGATCTCTTTTCCATCATATTTTTCTACTACTATGCTGTTTGGTCACTCTGCTTTAAAAAAGAAAAAGAAAAAAAAAACACAAAAAAATGTATGTGTCAGGATGCCCTCACCCTACAGAGGGTCTGAAGTTTGGTCCATCCTTTCGATCAGAGATTTGCCTTGGAGATTAGGGTGCCTGTCCTTGAGGATTTGTGGTAAGGCAGGAAGAGGATCCAGGAGGGGTTGCAAAGAATCAAGTCTGGATTAACCTGAGTGGATTATTATTTATTTTATTTAATATTTTTTAATTAATTAATTCATTATTAACTTTTATTTAATTAACTGAGAGGATCAAATTTCAGTGGTTTATTGGCCAGTCTGCTTCTGCCTATTATGCTCTTCTGCTATCACTGTATTTCCAGAATTGTCGCCAAAATGGCAAGAGACAGCAGTTGTAAGGTGGAAGAAAATAGCAGTCCTTTAAATCACACTGCTGCAGACAGAGCTGTTATGCAGGGGAAGCCATAATCACACTATTGCTTTCTCTCAGAATCCTGCTCATATTTCTTATCTCCTTCTGCGTAGTTTTTACAGGAGCTCAGGACTCCATGAGCCTTCCTGACACAGAAGGCTTTAAAAATTGTAGGAGTATTCCGAGTGATGCAGAACTCCTCAGATTTCATTTTGACATCACTCTAGATGCATCTTTTTCTAGACAGCAGCAATTCACCCTTTCAGTTAGGAACAAGTGGGAAGGAGGCTCTATACCTGAAGTTAGAAGAAATTAAAGAGAAACTTCTAATGAGATCCAGCCGATCTCATTACTTCTTACTCCTTCAACTTGTGAGCCCAAGGAAAGCTGTTTTCACATAAGGCAGATTTCTACCACACTATCCAGCTTCCCAGTAGTGTGTCTTCTTTTTCTGGAGTGCCTGTAGCCTTATAATGGAAGTGAATGTGCTTACAAGCCAATTAAGAAAGTTGCACCCTTTTTCTTTTTTAATAGTATTTTTTAAGGAATGAGGAAAACTAAATCTTGTTCTGGTTGTGATGATATTTTGCTTTATTGTGGTCAATTCAGACCTCTGTGTCTGTTTTCTTTTATTGCTTGTTGAACATCTTTCTTTTTCTTCACAGCCTTACTGCATATTTTGGTCTGTTTGAGGTCTGCAAGATGAAGCCAGGAGAGACAGTGCTGGTTAATGCTGCAGCGGGCGCTGTGGGCTCTGTGGTGGGGCAGCTTGCTAAAATTGGGGTGAGTGGCATGAACTGCTTGTCCTTTCACCTCAGAAGGCTGACCTGGCCTTCTGAGACCATGAATGATCATAAGGCCATGAATGATCAGGAGGGCAAGCATTGCTGAAGGCATGCCTGTAGTAAGCTCTTGAGATGGAACAAGCTGCTGAAGATGTAGCAATGCTAGCTTTGGTTTGCTAGAGCTCAGGAACTCCTATGGTCAAAACAAGTGAATTTAAGGGTGAGCCCTCCACCCAGCACTCTGACTGACATCCCGTGTTGTGAGGGCGTTTAGAAATGTTTTTCTTTCTTTCCTTGCAGGGTTGCAAAGTGGTTGGCTGTGCTGGCTCAGATGACAAGGTTGCTTATCTGAAAAAAATAGGCTTTGATGAAGCCTTTAACTACAAGACCGTTACATCTTTGGATGAAGCACTGCGTAAAGCCTCTCCCGATGGCTATGACTGTTTCTTTGACAATGTGAGTTCAGAAAGAGGGCCTGGCCCTGAACAGACTATTATTTTCCTTAGACTATAGCAGAAACTCAGTATGGAGTTTCATCTAAGTGATACGTAGGTTCTGTAAGAGCTTACTGCTTCCCTGTTCCCTTCCCAGATTTTTCTGCAGCTGCCGTGGGTGGTAACAGACAGAACAAACACTGAAATGCAAAGTTGGATTGTTAGTGCTAATTGAGGCTGAACAGAGAGGAACAGGTCTATTCCTGGCCCCACCTTGGAACACGCAGTCCTCTGCTGTTTCTGGAAAAGGAGAGAGGATCCGTGGCCCCATGTTAAGTGGTCCACGTGGCTACAAGGGTACCAGTAAACAAAGCAGTTGCAAGGCAAGCTTGTAAAAATTCCTAGAGTAGTCTGTCTACGGTTTCTGACCTCTCGCTGGTAGAACAGGTTTTAACAGGCAATGTGGACTGGTCTCAGTAGGCTGTTTGAATGTGAACGTCTTGTTCTGTAGGCTGGGAGAGTTTAAGAGTATGGATGCAGTCAAACCATGTCAGTTCACCCTCAAGCCAGAGAATGAGCCCACTTTTTTTTTTTTAATTTCCTAGTATACCTGGTGTATGCATTACACCGAGCTTTGTGAAGCAGATACAGAGTTAAAACTGGTTCCCTCTGTTCACAGATAATTTTTAGAAAGGTGATGTAGTCCTCGTAGGCGTTGGCTAAGAGTAAGGGTTGCTGCAGCCAGTCTTTGGAGGAATGGAGGTCAACTTTCCACCCTTGATTGAACCCATTCTTTTCAGCACAACATCTCAATGCTGGCAAGTTTTTGGCAAACAATGCCAGAGTGGATTTTCTCTAATGCTGCACATCCTCTGCTTTGTGTAGGTGGGTGGAGAATTCTCCAGTATTGCCATCAACCACATGAAGAAATACGGAAGGATTGCAGTCTGTGGAGCCATCTCTCAGTACAATGACTCCGTGCCCCAGAAAGGTGTGTGCCTACTTCCATGTCTCTAAGTTTAGTTACTATTTGGTGACGGCAGAGTGGGACATAGTGGGAGATTCCTGAGATTTTGCTGGTTGTTTCAGCGTGCTAGTTGAGTTCGTGTGTGTGTGTGTGTATATTCAGATAACAAACCACTGCTCTGGGGCAGCTGTTGTGTGACCACACTTCTGTGTACACGCAGTCATACTCCTTAGTACACACTCATATCAGATGGAGAACATCAGCCGATTAGAAATGAAGGAGAGACTGAACTATGTGAAATAAGAATCCCCAGGGCTCTGAGCAGATACAGATCAGTGGAAGGCAGCAGGTGTGGTGGAACGATGGCATTTACACAACGCATACTTTCAGATGAGAAAATGGATTTCCCTCAGGTTTTTAGATGAAACAGTTTGGTTTTAATTTGTTTGTGTGTGCTTGTTTCTTTCTTCCCCCATCTCATCAGTGCTAATGTTTCAGTTAGTGGTGAAATTGTTGGAAAATATGTCTGAAATTAATATTCAATAGCATTAAATTTGCCAAATTTGCATTCTAGAAGAAACAAGTGTTCTTAGGAACTACATTCTTTTTGACTTTAGACTCTCAAATCACTTTAAAAATGGGACGGGCTTTTTCAAGTGGGGAGATTATCACACATTTTTATTACTGAGGGGACTTTTTTTTAATGTATGTAACTTTTTTTGAGCTTTAGCCAAGAGCACCAGAGCTCGGCAGGCTATCTAATAATCAGTTAAAACAGTACTTTGAGGGTTAAGCTGAAGCCTCTCAGCAAAGGCCATTTTACTTCGGAATGAAACTTTTCACAAGTGCTGGGTGTTCAGCCTCACACAGCTTTAACAGCTCAGGGCTTTGTTTTCCTGGATGGCTCTGTCCCTGAACCCATGATCTTATTATTCTGGAAATTCTTTTTGGAAAGAATTGAAGCTGCCTCTGGCTGGAACAATGTGATTCAGTGTCCTTTACTGGCTAAAAGCTCTCTTTATGCATTGGGTCTCATTTTAAATGAGACTGGCATTACAGGCAGCTTGAGGGTTGGTTCCTTTCTCCTGCAGGACCTTATGTTCAGATTCCAATGATCTTCAAGGAGCTTCATATGGAAGGGTTTATTGTCACTCGCTGGAATAACCGCCGGGAGGAAGGTCAGAAGGCACTGCTGAAATGGGTCCTGGAGGTAAGAAAGGCAGGGGTGATTTTCTTTAAGGTGTACTTGCACCATGGCTTACCTCTTTGCAAGGGCGGGTCTCTTGTCATAGCTGGTGAAGTGGGGTCCTGGTATGATTTTCTTCTACCTGACGTGATCTTTGAGCCTTTTGAGGACACTCAAACCATGCTGAATATGCCTGATGCCTTCCACTTAACTGAGACTTGCGATATTAGCCTGTGGTCTTAGCTTAGAATCCCAGAAAACATAAAAGCTTTGGAAGAGGATCCTTCCAGAACCATTCTATACAATTCTCTGGCACTGAAGAGTTTCTTTTTTAGAGTAATTCCTCTATTTCTCCTTCAGAAATCTCCTCTCATTTGTAGTATGAGCAAGCATTTCCACTGTACTGTTGTGCTGGAATTACTGGCAAAAATCAGTGTCCTTATGGAACCGGGAGCTGGGCTCTCAAGGGAGTTACCAGGAATTTTTTTTTCTTTAATTTTATTTTTCTAAATGGAGGCTGAGTTTAAAACTTGATTCATGGCTGTGAAAAATATGTGAGCGTGAACATTGAAGGCTAAAAGGCTTTTATCTTTTACAAATTGAGGATTTGGGGAGGCTCATCATTTTGATCTGTCATTTTGATTTGTAATTCCACACTTCACTACAGATAGAAACAGGCCTGGCTTTGAAGAAACAATCTACTTGTCCATTGTTTGGGGACTGAGAAGCACTAAATCTGTCCTGATTTTTTTCAGCAGTGACTGTTGCTCCCTCTTCTGACTGCAAGGGGGGGAATCTTGCTACAAAAGCAGATTCTTTCATGGAATCACTATATCCAAACCTAGTTTTGCAAAGTTACCCTGGTGTGCACCAGCTTGCATGTTTCAGACGGAGCATACAAGCTGGAGAAAATTTGTTGGTGGCAATTTAGTCTCATGAAGATTGTGAAAACTAAGCAGCTGATGAATGAACACTCAGCAGTTTTCCTTTCCTCCTTTTGACAGGGAAAAGTGAAGTACCATGAACAAGTCACTGAAGGATTTGAGAACATGCCAGCAGCTTTCATTGGAATGTTGAAGGGAGAAAATCTTGGAAAAGCTATTGTAAAAGTCTGAAGGTCACATATTCCTCGGGAGGCAGGCAAAGGAGAATGTTTCTGTTCAGATAAGTGCTTCTAACTCACTGTTCAAAAGGTATATTTCAATATTTGTGGTGGATGTTGGCGAAGATAACCTCTTAATAATTGGTCATATAACTGTAAGTGTATGCCAGTGGCTTTGCTCTTGAAGAACTTGAGACTTGCTTCCCAAAGCTAAACAAAAAAGCCTTAAAACGGTTTAACCTCATCAGAAGTGTAACTGATTTAATAGTAGTTCGAACAAATCTAAGTTGACTCATAGAAAGAAAAAGGCCATTCTGAAAGGTTTCCCAGCTGATGGCACATCTGATGACTAATGTTTACCTATTGATTTGGTCCAGAACTCAGCAAGAGGGAATTTAATTTTGTAAACAATATTAGGGAGCAAAGATCAGGCAAACTGTTCAGGGGTTCCCAGTTTCCTCACAAGGCTGGCAATTTAAAAAATAAAAAATAAATCAGGAAATACAGGCATCTTAGTTATTCTGGGCCTATGGAAAGAAAAAAAAAATAAACCTATAATGGATACTTCAGCTGTGTCACAGTTCTCTTTGTGGAATGCCTTGCTCTTCACTTCCTTGCACTTAACACACATGCTTGCAGTATTTTAGCCACCCTATTTCTCTCAGCAGATCCCACACTACGGGTGGTATGGCTAGGTCACGTATTTCCTTGAGTAATGCGGGGATTGGTGTGTAAGCTTAAAGCTGGGCTTGCCATGCTGTTCACCCTGGCTGTCCCTGAAGATGGCATCCGTATGCTGGCCCTATCTGCGCTACATTCATGTGCAGGACCCGCATGGTGCTGAGTGAAGGAGACTCAGATTAGCAACAATAAATATCGTAGCCGTATTGAAAGAGCTGAACAAGAACACTGTTAGCTACAGGCTACAGTTAGGTTACAGAAGGTGATGGTGTTCCATCTCCAGGTGAAGAATAAACACAGATATAGAATTCTCGGTTAATTTTTGTTTTCTTGTTATTGATCTCTGAAGACAAATTGCAAAAGGCCCTAGTGTCTTTTACAGGGGCAGAATTAGATGATCTGTCTGTCAACAGGAAGAGATCATTTAAGATTTAGAGCAACTACTAGAGGAGAGGTGCTTGTTGCTTTATAGGGGTTTCTGAAGGGAAAGGAGCACCAGCCTGTGTTAGCTCGAATGCTGTGTTTTTCAGTTGGCCTCTGAGAAAATTAATACCACTGCACAGTGTGGAATAACATAAAAAAGAAAAGGGAGTTTGCCAGTAGGTTTCCATTCTCCTATCTAGAGGCTGGCTTTTGTTTCACCTTTCTTTAATGAGAAATTTTCAGAAGACTTGCAAGTCCTAAAATACTGAATTGTTTTAAGGTCACTAATTTCACGATCTTTTGTTTCAAGTAAAGCTGTGATTTGTAGCCAACTAAAAACAGTCACAGGGGGTTCCTGTGAACTAACTGCAAGGTAGTTCTACTACAAAAACAACTTTATTTGTAAAACAACACCACCTTCCATTGTCAGGTATTGAGATATCGCCTTGAGTTCTCCCCGTGGTTTCTCCCACTGGTTGTCCTTGTAGTTTTTATTTTTTTTTCAGTGTGTTGATGAAAATAAGAGTATTAAAACCAAAAGATTTTTTCCTGACTGTTATGGGACTGAGAGTGTCAGTGGCACAAGGGGAAAGACAGGTTAAAGTTTACAAAAACTTTGAATTTTTCTGCCCTTTGTCTATTTCTCCCTGTGAAGCAGACAGACTAACCTTGTGAGTACAGCTGGCACAAAGAATTTAACAAGGTGCCAGGGTCCCCTGGAGAGCAAAGGTACAGCTGTGCAGTGCTGGGATAGGCCCTGTCTGCCAACGAATGACTTGTGTGCTTTTAGGCAGAGCACTAGTAGTATCACTGCTGTCCAGCCTGTCTTCCATCCAATTGCACAAGGACTGTGAGGAGGCAAACGCACTGGTGGCTGTCACCCTTCGTCTAACGCTAACACTCTGAAACTGAAGATACAAGCTTCCTGGGAAAGGAAAACGAGTTCTAGAGTTTCTAGAAGTTCTAGAAGGCCCCATGCTCTCCCCTAGCCCATTACCAAGAGCTACCACCACCCCTGTGCACAAAGGAAAAGGCACAAGGCAACAAGGCATTCCCAGAGTGCCTGTTTAAAAAAAAAAAGGTACAGAAACAGTCACTGCCACCTTGTGGAGACTTGCATGGCACAAACTTGTTTTCTCAGAGGCAGCTGCAAGTGGGAGCAAGTCCTCATGCAGCTCTCACACTACTGCATCCTCTGTTTACCAGCCTGGACCATCTCTAGAGGGGAGGAAAAATTTCACTTGGATTTCCCCATTGTCACCACACAGCTTTTTCAAAGTTCCCTCAACTCTTCTACATGATCCTTACCAAATCTGCAGGCATCTGAGTGGGTATAAGTCTTACCTGCAAGAAACATCCATTGAAAAGGAGGAGGCCAAAAATAAGGATGCCACAGCATGGTTCCACCTCTGCTCAGCTAACGGAGCTCACCAGCTACTAGTCCCATGCAACGAGGGCCAGCAGCTGCACCCCACACACAGCTCCAATCAGACTTCTCCTCCTCCTGGCTATAGCTTTGTGCTTGGTATCCTTACCAAGACCTACAGGCAGATGTTTTGGAAACTAGGGTAGACTTGCTACACACCGTTACCACTGCAGATGAGCTGACGCCACGCCACAGCCAGGCCCCTGGTCCTCCCTCAGGCCTGCACTGCCTCTTGTCAGCACATCAGCCTTTCCCACCCCTCACAAAGGGTCAGGACCACAGGCTTTGGTCTAGCTAGGATTTCACAAACAGCCCTCAAACAGCTGAAATCTGCATGCACTGGAGCTTGGCACAGAGGAACTGCCATGCCACACTTCACTAACAGCAACAGTAGAAGGAATCTGCTCCCTGCAAGTATCCCAGCGCTTAGGAACTCAGCCCGGTTGTTCCTGCTGCTACTGCAAGTGTTTTGTTTCTATAATCAGTTAAAAAAGACAACAGAACTAATGGAGTACAAAATTGTTGGGAATGTATCTGCTATGAGGTTGATATCAGGCAAGTTTTGAACACCATGTACCTTGATAAGGTATTAGAAGCTGTTTTTTGTCCCCGCTACAGCCAGTTAGCTATGATGAATGAACACCAAGAAATCAGAACTATTTCGAACGCTATTCTATCAAATCCAAGCCTAACATAATTCAGGTCTGGGAAAGAACAAAAAGGTAACAGTCAACTGGAGCTGAAGTTCGGCTGAACACTAGTGATGTGGAAGTGATGTGCTGGTGCTGAAGAATAATTTCCCAAGTGTATTACAGCAGTCTTGGAGCATGGCTGGAATTAAGGAGCACAGCTATTTCACCTCAGTCTAACCCTGCATTTTTCCCTTGTCCACTCACTGTAACGCCTTTGTCTTGGCCTTTCCTTTCACAATTCTCTGGTAAAGCCTAGTCATCCCAGCCACACGTTCAATTTCTGTGCACGAGGAAGTATTTCTCTTCCTGTCAGCCAGTCCACTCTGAGGCTGGAAGCTACATAACAGGCACCCAGAGAAAAACTTCTTGCTCTACTGGTTTGACAGCAAGGCAGAGATCTCAGCCATTTCATAGCCAAATAAAATAAGACTGCAGTCATTACCTGAGGGGAGGATAACTCCTTCCCTAAAGGAACCCTTGCTCCCAGAAGTAGCCTTTATATGTTGTTTTCTCCACCAGACATGTAAGAAATGTGGTGTACATTCAAGTCAGTCAGTCGTCTACTGTTTCCCCCTTTAAAGGCATTTTCTCAGATCACAGGATCACAGCAGGTCACATCCCTGCTTCTCACCAGAGCTAAATGATTTCAAGGAAAGCAACTCAGCTGCTTTACGTTCTGAAATATGGTAATACTGGTCTCTCTCCTTCAAGTGAAGAACCCCATTTAGCAAGCAAAAACCACACTCATTGAGTTCTCCAGCATAGTACTTAATACCTGTGTCTGGGCATATGCCCCAAGTTTTCAGCACGGTTGCTTGGAACCACTGCATTTGGGTGGTGTGGTTTAACCCAGCAGGCAGCTCAGCAGCACACAGCTGTTCCCAAACCAGACTCCCTCCCCCTCACTATCCCTCTGTGGGATGGAGAAGAGAACCAGAAAACAGGTAAGAGTTGTGGGCTGAGATAAAGACCACTTAATAGGACAGAAAGGGAAAACAATGACAAGAGAATAAAAGCAAGTGATGCACAAAGCAATTGCTCACCACCCACCAAAACCCATCCCATCCCCTATCAGCAGCATCCCGCAGTGTTTTTGTCCCACATGGCACCTTATGCTATGGGACCTCCCTTTGGCCAGCTGGGGTCAGCTGTTCCTGGCTGTGTCCCCTCCTGCTGGGGCAGCATGAGAACCTGGACAGGCCTTGGCTCCGTGTGAGCACTGCTCTGCGACAACTAAACATCGGTGTGCTATCAGCATTGTTCTCATCCTATATCTATAACACAGCACCATACCACCTACTTGGAATAAAATTAACTATTCTAGTCCAAATTATGACACTAGGGCAAAATACACATTTTTAGCAGGCTGAAGCCCATGTTCCTGCCTGTAGAAACTGAAAATACTGCAACAGAGGAAGCTGAAGACTTGCTGTCCTTGCAAGAGCTACTTTGCAGCCTTCTGAGCAGAGGACTTCCTTCAACCTTTCTGATCCTGCCCCATTCCTAAGTGAATTCGCAGTCACTTCTGTATCACCTAAATATTTCAGAGCTCCATCCTGTTAAACACAGCATTACCTCAAATTTAACATGAGCATTATTTTCTAATAAGTTCTTTTGCCTGCTCTTAACAGGTAAGAACCTGGTCCTGCCTCACCTCAGCAGAAACACTGTAGGTTACACTTAGGTTACTGCTTCCTTAAAGGGTGAAGGGGTTCCTGCCACACTCTGCAGCTGCATTCGTCTGTAAAACAGCCAGAGCAGCAGGGAGAATATTCTGCTCCTCATTGTATCAGCGCAACCCAGAGCTTGCATCCAAGAAGATTCTTGATGGCTCGTCCTCAGCCAGAGGGTGTGGTCACTTCTTGGGAATGGAAAAATCGTTTGAACAGGGAGCATAGGCAGCAAAGTGCTGAAGGCTCCCAGCCCTCCTGTCCACCAGGAAATTCATGCATGCCTCTGATGTGAGTGTGATCTGAGTCACACATGAGCTGCTTACCACAAAGAGGCTCACTCATTCCACATTTGTGGACAGATGTAGCAGGAAGTCTCGCGTTTTCATCAGTGACAGTCCATGAGCAACACAGCTCGCCTAGCCCCAAACCACTGCATTAGGTGTAGCTGCTAGCTACAGCCCCGCCTCCTTGTTTACTGAGCCTTATCCAGGAGACAACATCCAGGCCAGCAAGAAAGCCGTTTTGATATGGAGGGGACAAGGCAGTTCTCCGCAGTAACTCTGCAAACAGTGGTTAAACAGCACGCAGAGGCTGGCAGGTTAATTAATTAATCTAGACAACTGACAGGTCTGGAGGACTGTCGAGTCCAGTTTACTGTCTAGCACAACATGTATCCAGTGTGGTGTAGGAATGCAGTAGATCAGTTAAGTGAAGACAAGAACATACAAATTGAAAATATCTCAGGTTTAAGACATGATGAGTTTTGCCTCTTTAGTCCTTTGCCTAGGCAGTAATCTGGAACAACGAAGCAGCCCAACCCAGAGGCTATACGCACACCACTGCCAGCAGAACCAGATCATACCCCAGTGGCAAGGCAAAACTGAAAAGGCAAGAAGGCAGCAGCCCCAAATCCTACCTTACTTCCCTGGCAGAATTTGTAGTATGTTCAGGTACTTGTACGATGTTTAATACACACATAGCCTTATCTTCTAAGACTAAAATAAGGCTTGAGAAGTGAACCTTTAACTAAAAAGAAGCCATCCATATCAGTAATACCCACTTTTCTACAACTCCCAAGCTAATCTTTTTGTACCTGCAAGCCAGACAGCCACCCTTCAGATACAGCCTGGCAGCTACCACCTGAGTAATGTGCCAGCAGTCTTCCCCTAAAGCAACCATCAGTGATATCCTTTCAACACTTACTTTCCATGCTCAGCAGTAACCCCGTATTAGATTGTTGTTTGACAAGAGCCTTTACATCCAGACAGTATTCCTTCAACACAGCAAAAACCAGCATCTCAGTGACGTTAAGAACTTGCTCACATCTTCACCCAAGCACAAGGCAATAATCAAAAGTGTAGAATTTACACTTTATTGTATTCATTTACATAGATTAAATGGTAGAACCTTCTTGATCTAGATAGCTTGGTTGGATTTTTTTAAGTAGAAAAGTTACAGGCTATAATTTAGCCGAAGCAGGCATGCTCCAATGTCTCCATGGCTGGAGATTAGACTAGACTTTTAATGGTCTCTTCCAGCTTCTCTTTATTGGCCCCAGAGAATTCCTGCACCTGTAAAGAAAGCAATTTTTAGAAGCGCATAACATCTAGTTGCATAACATCCAGAAACACAGGTCTATGCTCTATGCAGCTCTGCTACCACTACGATTTCCTGATGCCCAGAACATGGCACATTCTGCATGGGCTAAGCTCTTCACCTCCCATTCAACTCACAAAAATTGGTGCGCTCTGTTAAGAATCACTTTCAGACTACCACGGTTGGGAGCCTTTGACATGTAAAAGGGGAAAACAATTGATCCTGAACCAGTGCTGCCTAAGAACTAAAAAAATACAGGCTTGAAGGAACTCTGGCTGTCACCTCTCAGCACAGGCATCCAAAGTTACCTTGGGTTGCTCCAGACCCTTTCCTATCAAGTTCTGAAAGAATTGCTCTGAATGACCTGCCCCAGAGCCTGACTTCTACAAAAACTGTCCCTGTTGCAACTTACGCAGCAAAGACAGGCAACATTCATGTCTCAAAAGCACTGGCTGCCTTCCACTACCTGCAGGGGTGCAATATACTTATGGCATTACGCAACAGCCCATAAGACTGCTTGCTTGATACTCATGTGTCCAGAGAACACATTGATTTTTCCAATTACATTTTCTTTGTTTGAATCAGTGGAAGTTTATCCTGAGAAGACCAAAGGTTCATTATCACTCACCATTTGGCCCCATATTTATGGGAATGGAAGCTCACTGAACATTTTACACCTGCTTTTCACGGAGCAATTCCATTGCCTTCAGCCATGACCTCATATCAGGCATTTTTTAATTTTAGAAAAGCTTATCTTCAGCTTCCTCAAACTATAGCCCCAGATTACACAATTATCTCACTGTGTCTTTACTCCAGGCAGATAACCAGTACCCTGTGCTGTCACTACCCTGCATCCCACCTATGCACCTTGGCAGAGGGGCTCTGTTCAGTCCTCTGGCAGAGGGATGACCTCCCCTCCACAGGTTGTACAGTCTACGTGAAAGCACCCAGGCAGCTGTTTCAGCTGGGTGTATAATTCAGCACAAGTTAGGCTTCTGTTAGGGTTGCATAAATTCATGGAATCCAGTCATGTCTCTGCTTGATCACGACTTCCATCCAGATAACAAATGCTAACCAAGATCAGTAAAAGCAGGGCACTAAGACAGTCTAGAACACTTAACCTGGTATCGCCTGAACATCCACCTGTATAACCTGTGACACTCAGTTTACTACCCTGCTCAGTAGGGCTTGCTTTATCAGTTAGCTGATGGCCCTCGTTACATTTGCTGCAACACTAAGATGAACCAACCGCTCTCCTGACTGTCCCAGTGCCAGCTGTGCCCCAGATACACTATTAAGAGAAAGCACACCATGTGTTCTAATACTCTCAATCCTCTCTTTTAAGTGTTCGAAAGAGGCCTGCCTCTTCCAGGAAAATGAACTCCAGGAGTTGAGCCTACCTTCTTTCCGTTCTTGTAGAACTGGAATGTTGGCATGCACTTCACCTCGCAGTGTGCAGCAACATCCTGGAAGAGACAGAAAGCAATTTTCAGTTGCGCACATCTGAAGGATGTTCAGTTTAGAACCCACTAGTTTCCTTCTGATTAGGGAAATGGGGCAAAGCCACTACTGTTCAAAACGAAGCTAAAGCATCTGATATTAACATTTCCCTGAAGCAAACCTACAAGATCCTCTCTTCAGCATCTAATTCATAGATAACAAGAGCATGTTCACTATACCTGGACTGTGTTTTTTTTTTTTTTAAAAAAAGGCCTCTGCATCAAAACAGAACACTATTTGCCAGGCTCCAGAGCTCTACAGCAACTCTTCTGTTTCAACCTGACGTTGTTTAAGTACTTATTGAGCATTGCTTGAATTGCTATAGAGCAGACATTTTATTGGTCTTGATTCAAGACATAAAAGGGGCAACAGTGCCAAGGGCAGTGGCAAGACCAGACAGTCTTGCAGTTGTGAGCCATTAGTTTTAGGAAAGATTGCATCAAAACAGATTAAGGCCTCTGAGACTAACACTCCCTCCCAAAGCACAGAGCACCAGTGTTCGCAAGCTATCTAATGCATGCCATGGGGGTTAGACTACGCAGACAAAGCAGTCTGAATTTTTAAAGGACACCTGAGAAGAACATTCTTTGCAGTATAGTTGCTAAGCCCCTATCTCATTTTGTTTTAGTATCTCCAAGGGCATCTAAAGACATTCTTCACTGTCACGTGTGGATCTCATCAGCAACCCTCTCTCAGCATCACCCCTGACCATACCTGGGCGTCATCCACGTCGATTTCGATGAACACCACATCCCCAAATTTATCACACAAACTCTAGAATGAAATACAAAATTACGTAGTTAGTGCTCCAGGAAAGCTAGCTTTTAAGAGACACATTCACAGAAATTGTAACCCTGGTGCTGCTTCCCCCAGTGCGACTTGCCACATTATCTTAAAGCAGCTATGTTACTGACCAGAGCAGAAAAAATTTTCTGCTCCAATACACGTAAGACTGATGAGACTTGTTGAAACCCATTCCCTGGAGAGAAGCCTCAAATAAGCACAGGAGAAAGGCCTCTACTTCTCTTACAGCCTACAGTTGATCACAGAAAGGTGCTACAGCTTATTTCAATGCAGTTGGAAGAATTTACAGCCAGTATGTACACCAGGATAAACATTGCTCCAAGAACTTGGGATAATGGAGTTGAAACAATGCAACTATTACACCCCCATAGGCAGATGCATGGAAGCCTTAGGACAGCAGCAGCTCAGTGTCAGCCCTCAGCTGTATCAAAGACCAGCACATTTTACTAAATAGTAACAGAGTAGATACTTCTGCAATTTCTCTCCCTTCCAGAAAATAATGCAAATTACGTGGACAAAGGAAGTTTCCTCCATATTACTGACAAGCACCACAAAATATTTGTATATACTTCAGCACAGCCGCCGACAAAAACAGGTCTTAACAATGCTACTTACATGGAAAAAGGGCTTGATCATTTTGCATGGTCCACACCATGTGGCCGAGAAGTCGACTACTACAAGCTTGTCACCAGCAGACTTCAGTTCTGTCTCAAATTCAGACTGGAAAGAAGAAGGAATTGAACACGTTAAGAACATTCTCTTCTATGCAAAAGGATTTAGACTAAACCGGAAGCTAGCTTTCCCTCAGCCTTCACACACTAATTTCACTTAAACTAAGCTATTTGTATCATCATGCACATGCTTCTGTGTGAATTGCTTTCATCAGGATTAGCATCCACCAGTGTCTGACTCATGTAGGACATACCACAACGCCCAGTCACCACAACTCAGTGAACTGCTGAAGTTAACCTAGAAATTAGTTTGGCCTGTAATCCTCAACTCATACCGAGTAGTGCTATGCTCTTAATGTGAACCTCGTGGTCTGGAATATTTTTTTTTTTTCCATCTGTGGCTTGATGAAAAGACTTCATTTTCTCCTGGAACACCTTCCTATGCAGAATTTGAGGACAAGCTTTTGCACGCTCTTCCAGTTTGATACCTCTTCCAACCAACAGAGTAACAAATTGATGTTGTGTGGTTTACAGCATATTTTCTAAAGCAACAGCTTCACAGGGTAAGTATTTTACTTATTTTGCCAAGTGAACCCAAGCGCAACTTCAGTAGCCAAGCCAATGCTACACATGGACTACACAAATAACAAGTCTGTTGCACTTGGTCACACCAGTCATTTCTAGATTATGTTCTGTGCAATTTAGCGCTCCTTACATGCCATTAACCATATTTTCAAAGAGTGAATGTTTTAGCAGAAATGCAAGACATTAAAAGCAGTAACTATTTGCATGCTAGCAGAGGGCAAACAAGTATCTCAGGCAGAAGCAGAAAATGCTAATGCTCATCAGCTACTTCCTGACAGCTTCTTTCTAGAAAAAGGACGAGCCACTTCAATATTGCTCAACCCTGCTCTCACAGCAACGCAGGCTTCAGGAGAGCTGTTGATATAGGCTTCGTTTCAGATGTTGCACCCAAAGGGTAGCTGCTTTACTCTCCTCAACCCCACAGGGCAGCACACTGGGGTGCTGTCAGTAGAGGCTGACTAAAAGCAACATGTGTGCTCCCATGCCTGCAGCGTTTAGCCCTACCAACACCAGCTAACTTGAGACTGGAGCTTAGCAAGCCATCTCCCCACTTAGAGAATGCCATGCAGGCAGGCAGCCAAGAGCACAAGCAGCCTAATTAGTCAGAGTTTTAACAAACAAGCAGAGGACCCCCCACCAGCATTCTTAGGCATATGCAAGTCTTCATAACTTGCTGCAACTCCACATACATCAGGCATCACAGCTTCCCACTGAAGCTCTCACAACCTCCCAACGCAGCTATCTTCAGACATGGAGCCTCCATACGCTGAGCTCTTCCACCCTTGCATCTTGGATGTTTGGAGCCTACTCTGCTGTAAGATCAGCAGCTAACACTCCCTAACACCTGCTCTCAGTCTGAGAGACAGCGCAGGAAGTTTTCCTGTCTCCCCACACTCCTGTACTAACACAGAACGAACTCCTGCAGCCCAATCTCAAAAGCACGCTGTTCCCACCAAAGCTCAGTGACCATGTATGTAGCAGTCCATGCTATCTGCTCCCTGCAGCTACTTGAGCCTCAAGTTCCTCAGCCAAGCCCCATTCCTCACCACCTCCAAACCGTACAACTAGATTTTTCAGTATGGCTTCTCATACCTCTCCATTAACATCACCAGCTCTTAGCTAGTTCTACTTCCCACACCTACCAATCAGACCACCTTCCTCATTTTTGGTTCTTCTGTCCAGTTCCATAATTGTCATGTTCTACAAAGGGAAGTCCAGCCCTGGGATGCACTGGTCATATGGCCACACATCTCGGGTCACTATTGTACAGAACAAGGACAGAGCAGGACAACAGGATTCCTCCTGCTGGCCACAGACCATACACCCCTGGATCTCTGGTCTCCCTTGACTGCAGTCAGGTGTTAACCTAAGAGGCACCTCCACTATCAGATGAAGTGCAAAGGTGCTGGCTCTTGTGAGTCAAGAGATATCATACTAGGAGAAAGTGTTGATTCTTCTCCCAGAGAGATTGAAGTCCCTGAAGACAGCAGTGACAGAAATACTACTTGACCTTTCTGACTTGCATTCTGTGTCAACTGTGTGAATTGTCAAGCTTTCATATAAAAACCTTTGTTAACAGACAGGACACCTCCCACCACAAGCCTACTTAGTCACACTGTTAGAAGATCTTTACAACTTCCTTAGCAATACTTTCTTCATCTTACTGTGGGGAAAACCTCTGACCAGGTTTTCGAATATTCAGCGACAACCTCCTCCCTGAGCACATGGAGAACCTCATTTTGCTTGCACCATCCTCCAGGAGAATTATGCATGCTGCATTCTCTGCTAACAAGTCTCAATTTCTAAGGACCAAGTCAGACAAAACAGGTGGCGATGAGAGGCCCCAGTGCAGCAGGGATTCCCAGGACCAGCAAATACCTCAAAATGGAGGCTACTGACCAAGGACAATGCTGTGAGAAATTTACTGCCCTCAGCAGCACACAAGATAGCTTTAACACAGCACCTTAGTTATAAACATTTCCAACACATATCAAGTCACCCTTGAACTTGGATTAACTCAATCATCAGCTGGCTGCCAATAGCTACTACATAATTTAGTGCCTGTTTTTAAAAAAAACAAACACAGAAGCTAGCATAAACAGACCAAAGACTGAACTGCCTGAGCTCCTTAGCAGAGATCACTTCTAAAACTACCACCTGCACCCAAACCTGCAAGTTGCCAAGCCTTGCTGTGACTCAGGTAGTTGAGGCAGCTGGTGTGAAGAGGAAGGCTTCAACACCAGCTTTTTAAACAGGTCATTACATCCTGTTAGCTTCTGCTATAGAAGGCACCATGGCCCGGTCATCCAAACCTGTTACAATTTTCACAAGTCATCCGTCTCAGGGTGACATACTTAAGTCATGGGTTCACTACTGGGAACCTGAGGTGGACTAGCGGAGCATGCTGCGGGTAGCCATTCCTCAGGGGCTAGTCAGGTTTTGAAGACATCGTTAGGACACAGACCATATCTAGCTAGCTGTTGTGCTCACACTGCTTTAAAGTCACGTATAGAACAGTTAAATTTTGCAAGCAGCAGGAAAAGGGGTTTCCCCCTCTGTGTCTGAACAGAATGGGAGTCTGCCTCACTGCAACACGGAATTAATCTGGAAAGCTCAGCTGCACTGTACAATGTTTTACCAATGTTAAAACCTTGTTGTCAGCGTGACCCAAATCCATGCCCTCGGTGGACGAGCAACACAACTGTGCTTTAAGTCCAGCTCAGTATTTAAATCAATGCGCAGAGACAGCAGGGGAGGGAAGCCCACACCACCCGTTACACTAGAGCAGGCCCTTCTTGCAAAGCCAGGTCCACTGACTCCATTTTAAGTGTTCCAAGACTACACCAAAACTCTCAAGTCTTACCCAAAGCTATCCTCTTTTGCAGCTCTGTACAGCAAAATGGGGGGGACGCAAACAAAAATAAGAGGCTGAATTTCTACAATAATCCATCTTGGGGAAAATAAGGCACTCCGTTGGCTTTAAGCTTCCTGCCTCCGCAGGTATTTGAGCTTTGGCCATGAGACCTGTCAGATGTAAATACCTCTGAGGTTTAACACGGGAAGACCGCGGTGTTTTTCATTATGCTGCAGCAGGGCGCTGCCCAGAAGGCACAGGAGAAAGCACACCAACCCGGGTGCCAGGCCCCACTCGGGAGCCCCTCACAACCACACCACGCCCGGCTTCCAACCCCATTTCGAGCTCGGAGCACGGGACCAGCCCAACAGGACCCTTTTCCCCCGAAACGACCTCGCTCGGAGGACATCCGCCAAGGTCCGAGCCCCCCTCACCGCCTTCAGCCGCCCCCAAACCCAACAACGCCCGGCTCTCCCTGTCACTCACGGCGCGCCCTCCCCCCCCCGCGGCTCCCCTCAGCCCCCCTCAGGCGGCGCCCAACTGCCGCCGCGCGCCCAACGGCTCACCAGGCTGCCCACGCTCTTCACCATGGCGACGGCTCACGGCGGCTGCCCGGCGGCAAGAAGGGAGCCCGAGGGCCTCGATCCCCGCGTGCGCACGCACGTCCCGGCTGCGCTGCCTCCGCCCGCTGCCTGCCTGCCTGCCTGCCCGCCGGCCACCCGCCCTCCCGCCGCCCGCCTCAGCGCTCTGCCGGCGCCGCCCGCGCGCCGCCCTTATATAGCCGCCGCCGCCGCGCGCGCCGCCGCGCAGGCGCGGAGGGCGGCCCCGCCCCGCCCCGCGGCGCCTCTCGGCTTCCCGCGGGCGCGGATGACGTCAGGGGCGCCGGGAGGAGGGCGGGGGGGGCCAGACCACTGCGCCTGCGGGGGGTGGGTTGGGGGCTGAGGCGGGGGGGGGAGAGGGACGGGCGAAACCACTGCGGGCGGGGTGGGGTGGGGGGAGCGCGTGGCAGCGGCGGCAGAAAAGTGCTGCGTAATGGTGGGCAGGAAGTGCCGGGCTGCGGGCCTGGGGACATGGCTTCGGTCCTTCGTTTCAGTCCAGTTCGGTCCAGTCCACCCCGCTCCACTTCATTTCATTCCATTTCATTCCATTCCATTTCATTTCATTTTATTTCATTTCATTTTGTTTTATTCCATTTTTATTTCATTTTACTTCATTTTATTTCGTTTTATTCCATTTTTATTTCATTTTACTTCATTTTATTTCGTTTTATTTCGTTTTTTTATTCCATTTTTCCTTGTTTATTTCGTTTTATTTCATTTCATTTTATTTTACATTATTTCATTTTATTTTGCTTCATTTATTTTTGCTTTTCTAATTCCATTTTCCATTATTTCATTGTCTAAAATGAAATTTTCACTATTTCCCATTATTTCATTTTTTAAATTTCATTTTACTTTATTTTACTTTTATTTCATTTTATTTAATTTTCATTTTTTATTTCAATGTCCATTTTTTCTTTCTTTTTTTTTTTTAAATCATTTTATTTCATGTCACTATTTCAGTTTGTTTCATTTTATTTAATTTTCATTTTTTATTTCAGTGTCCATTTTTTATTTCATTTTTAATATTTCATTTTATTTCATTATTTCAATTTGTTTCATTTCATTTCCATTTCATTTCATTTCATTTTATTTCATCATTTCATTTCATTTCATTTCATTTCATTTCATTTCATTTCATGTTTCACCTAGATTCCCACCACCAGAAGCACGGGGTGTAGCACCAAGCAGCACTCCTGCCGTGCGTGTGCCCACCAATAGACACTTTTTTAGTGTTTATTGTCCTCAAAACCCCATTTTGAGGACTCTGGCATCTGCTGTGGTTCCCCCCTTGGCGGGAGCCCAGCGATTGCCCACACGGAAACAGCCGGAGGGGCCCTGCTGCGGAAGCACTTAAATCTGCATTTATTATCTCCTGCACTTCCCGGTGCCTGCCCCGTGTTTTGGAGAAACATCCTCACACACTGCGAACACCCTCCGCGGCCTCAGAGCGAGCCCCGCACGGTTTGTGTCGGTGGCTTGGCAGCGTTGCTTTTCCCTCCGTCTGCCCCTCACGTCTGTGTGTCCCTGCGGGACTTCTGTCCATGCTGGCTGCTGAGGCTGAAGCATACAGCAGCTTGGAACTCAGAAACAGTTGTGCAAATGCCTAAAATAACATAAAAAGTGACATATGGTGTGATCTGTGCCCGATTCTTAGAGGAGCGAGCGTTAGTTGATGTCAGGACAGTGCGTAATAAAAATGGTATGGGAGAATGCGGGTCCTCTGTCTGGGGCCCAAAACAAAGCAAAACAACTCAGAAAATGCACCCTGTTTTCATACTGTTTTTATCTTTTGTTTTGTATCTTCAAGCTCTGCGAGCCACTGGGTGTGTGTCAGGCTGTGCCGAGGGGCCTTGAAGGGCACTTTTGTGCTCCTTGGGAGGTTTTGCTTCCTCCTCCACGCCGGAGAATGTGTCCTGGCGGAGGGCAGAGCAGGCAGGCCACGGAGGCCTCGAAAATGCAGTTTTTTTGTTTTTGCTGGAAAACCTGCCACGATAAGGTGTGGCTCTCTGATGCACGGAAGGGCTGTGGGAGAGAGAGTTGTCGGGTCTGAATTTAGGTGCTCTCGAGTGGATTAATCAGCACCACCTAGGAGTAGGCAAGCACAAAGGGATGTATTTTTGCAGGACTCAAGTATCCCCTGGCCCTTACAAGCCTTCAGGTGGGGATCAGTGAAAATTTGGTGCCGGGGCCAGAAAACCTCAAAAGGTGGCAGCAGCACCTGCAGGCCACAGGACCACTGCCTTCTCTTCATCCACTAGGCAGGTAACCTTGTTGTGAAAGGACATGAAGTTAGATAGCCATGAATTCCCCTTCCTGAACCCATGTTGGCTTTGCCCGATGACTACATTGCCTTTCAAGTGATTTTCAATATCCCTCAGAGTAATCTTCTCTGTTGCTTCGCCAGGCACCGAAGTGAGATCCAGAAGCTTGTGATAGCTTCTCACAAGTCTCACACTCCACTGAGCATACCCACGAAACAAGAGTCTCCCCAAAACACCATGGTATTTGCCGATATCCTCAAGTGTGTGATGCAGTAGAGGGGACAATTTCATGGAAAACATGATTTTGGCCAGGTGGCCGGGCATGTCCAGCATTAAGCAATGGTGGAATGGAGGAATCTGCAGGAGGCAGTGCTTACAGGAATTAGCCACATCACATTTTATCATAGGAAGGCCAGCCCCTTTCAATGAAAATTAGGAGTTTCATCTGGCCCTGACACTGCAATGAAACAGGAGCCTTTAATTGCACTTTCCCTTTCCTTCCAGCCTGCTCTTCTGGAAGATTTTGCTTTTGTAACTGACCCATTAAAGGTGCAATAAATATTTAACAATTAGATAGGTGTGCTGCGTGTTGTGCCAGCCTAACTCACAGGGCGAGCACGCTTCTCTCTCCCAGGATGACGTACCAGCAGCGCAATTACCCGGAGTCTTTTGAACACTTGGCACAGCATGTCTGGTTGAAAGACGAGATGAGACACTGAGAAAAAAAAAAAAAGGAGGAGGAGGAAAGCAGGCTGGCACGCACTCTGCTTCCCAGGATCAGCCCTGCTCTTCCAGGGAACTGGCAGAGCTTGTCCCTGGACTGGTGGGTCCTGCTCAGCCCCACCACCACCTGCCAGGTCCTCTCAGCACCCTGCATCCCAAGTGCACCTCCTGTGAGTGAAGTGTGCCGGGTTCAGTGACCACCCAGCTCACCTCAGCATGTTATCAATAAAGTGGCACTTGCATCTGGGCCAAAAGCAGCACGCAGGATCCTTGTCACACCTGGATGCTTTGTAAAGCAACGCAGAGAAGTTTCAAGCTGTAATTTCACTTAACTGCTTTTTAAAAGCTCGATAACAGAAAGCAAAAAATCCATGCATGCTGGAGACAGTCTTACGTAGTTTCACCTTGTGCTTTCTCTGGCTACTGCCACTCAGGTGTCCAGTCTCCAGGGTGGACACTTACTTGCCTAATGCCTTTTGCGGGAAGCTGCATCTGAGAAGCAAAGGGTGGATAATGGAGCTTCAGCTCTTAATTTCACTCCACATCCTATCCATATTACAAACTGGTGTACTTTACAAACTTTGCTTCCAAGTACTTGACACCCACTTCTTTTCACATGGCTGGTTTGCTTTGTCTCCCTTTCTCTCTCTTTAGCCTTTTCCCTGTGTTGCCTTTCACTTCATTCTTGACCTCTCTTGTAGCTTTTGTTTTTAATTTTTTTTTAATTCTTTTGTCTCTCTCCTTTCTGCAGAGAGAGATGCTGGGACCTCCCAGCTTTTCTTCTGCACAAGGTACAGAGCTATTGGAAGACTTTGACCTTCAGCAGTGATACACCCACCATGGATGACTTAGTACTGCTTGATGTGGTTTGCACGCTGAGGCTGGAGAGTTGTCCAGAGCCTTATCAGGAAGGTGTGTTGTTCCCATAGCCCTCTCCTTCCGGTGCTGCATGCTCCCCTGGTCACCACAAATTTGGCCCCAGCTTCCCTAAACTCAGAGGGCCTGCATGGTGTTCTCCGTGGGGAGTGGCAGCCTCCAAAATACAAAACAGATGCTTGGCATTGGGTCATCTTCGCTATCTTCAGAGGGGCAAGTGTGGTATCTCTCATAGGACATCCACAGCTCTGTTCTCACGTTGGTGCCCCAGCTGGGACCATGCAATGGACAGACCTGGTGCCTGGAGAGATTTTAGCAGACACAGTAGGGAGCTCACAGCAGTGTGGAGGAAGAATGATGGAAACAGAGGAGCAATCTGGCTTTGGGCCTTCAGCACTTTGAGCACTTCAGCACCACCTCCTGCCCTTGCACCCCTGGTAGTCCCTAGGCAAGGGGGTTGTGGGACCCCCACACTACAGGTGTATATGATTGCATCTGCAGTGTGTAAATAATTAGCATCTCACTTCCATACCCAGAGACGAGTGTGCTGCACCTCCTGATGCAGTGGAAGTTGACTCAGGTTAAGAGGTGTTTGTGTGCGGGCATGGAGCTAAGCTTAAAAAACACAGAGTCTGTGGTATTATGGAGGCTCAGGAACAGAAATGTAATCCTCACTGAAGGGAGACGTGCTCCAGTTCCCCAAAATTACATATGCAGTTGCATTTCTGTGTCTGAACAGGTGATGCTGAAGAGCCTGTGTTTACACTGTGGAAGTGCTCCAGCTGACAGTTTTCAAAGTAATTGCATTTTTGGATGTGCAAATTATGCAGTGTCAACCTGCAAAAGTATCAAATGACCAATTTTAGAGTGAAGAGAAGGGTGGGAGGATGGTCACCACATCCCCACATCCTGAAAAACCTTAGGCTCCTTGAAGGTGCCTGTAATAAAGTATTTGAAAACCAGGGCAACCAAAATCACTAGTCAGATCAAAATGAGTTGAAGACTTGTCTTCTGCTGGGATGCCCTAAAGCAGACAGGAAAAAACATCACTTGCTGCCTCATGAGACATGCACCTACTCACTTGCCTCTTCCACGTGCTCGAAGGTGGCTGTGATTCATACAAAGACAAGAAGGCTGGAGGAGGCACGCAGCCAGACCCCCAGGACAGAGAGGCTCCCCTTCGACCTGCCTCATCCATCGTGTGTCTCAAGCATGAGAAGGAAACAAAACTTTGGCTTTCCCCACCAAGTGTGGACCCGTGTGGCCCAAGACACTGTTCTTTGTAGCTGTGGCAGTGCCCAAAGGGGAGAGAAGCACTGGGTCTCTTTCCAGCCTCCCTGCAAAGTTGGGATGAACCTCAACCTCTGCCTGAGGTTCTGGGGGAGGGTTTCAAGTTGACCGTGCTGCTTGTGCTTAGTGGACCACGCGCCTAGCAAAGAGGCAGGGAAATGCAGGGGCCTTGTCTTCATTTCCTGCAGACACCAGACAGCCCACCTCCAAAAACAGGGTCCCCAAAAATAAATAAATATATAAATAAGTGAAAGCATTCAGCTGGGACCTAACCATCTACGTGCATCACATGATCCACCTGCATAGTTAATGTTTACTGACTTTGTGGCTAATTAAGAGGAGCCAAACAATCCGGGTTTATAGCAGTGCAATTCTTCTCCTGGCAACACCTGAATGACTTATGAGGGCTTTCTGAGAAATGTGACATTTATTAACAAGCCCTGGGCACCCCAACCTGACGCAAGATGCTTCTGGCTGAGGGTGAGAGGGCTGGGCACTGCCACCAGGGTTCAGGTGACCTTCTCCAAGGTCTTGTGTCCTGGGATGGTGTCAGGGTTCCTGCAGGGGTTCACCTGAGTGATGCCTTGGACTGGTGAGCAGCTTTTCTGAGACCTAAGAAGCCCTGCATGGCCACGGACTGTGGAAGGTCCTGCCTGGATCCCAGCTGCTTTGAGATGTTCTTCAGGCCAACCGCACCTTGGGGTGCCTCAGGTCCAGCACTGCCACTGGTTGAGGGAAGTGACTGTCCTGCTCTGCTCTGGTGCAGCCTCACCTCAAGCACTGTGAGCAGTTTTGGGTGCCACAATATAAAAAAGACATAAAACTATTAGAGAGCTTCCTAAGGAGGGCTACAAAGATAGTGAAGGGTCTTGAGGGGAAGACGTATGAGGAACGGTTGAGGTCCCTGGGTTTGTTCAGCCCAGAGCGGAGCAGGCCGAGGGGAGGCCTCATGGCGGCCTGCAGCTCCCTCACGAGGGGAGCGGAGGGGCAGGCGCTGAGCTCTGCTCTCTGGGGACAGCGACAGGACCCGAGGGAACGGCATGGAGCTGGGACAGGGGAGGGTCAGGCTGGGCGTGAGGGAAAGGTTCTGCACCCAGAGGGTGGTCGGGCACTGGGACAGGCTCCCCAGGGCAGTGGACAAGGCACCGAGCTGCCGGAGTTCTGGAGGCATTTGGACAACGCTGTCAGGGATATGGTCTGTGTTTTGGGTGGTCCTGTGTGGAGCTAGGAGTTGGACTCGAGGACCCTTGCATCTTGGCTTATTTTGACGTTCTATAACTCAGACTCATCCCAAAACCAAGGTGGAAATGTGGACCTAGTGGCAGAGGTCCTGGGGCCCACCTCCAGTGCTGTCTATGCTTTTCTCCTGGCATGGTCACGTCCCTGCCTTCCTCCCATTTGCTGCAGGGCACAGGGATCCTGTAGGGCCAAAACTGGTGGAGATGCAAAAGGAGAGAAGAAAAAAATGCAGAAAGGAAATAACGAGAGCTGGTGATGCAACATAGAGAAAGGAAATTCTGAGTTTGAAAAAACATGCTCTGATTTCGACACTTCTGAGAGATGCTACAACAACAGAGGAGAAGCAGCACCCAGACACTGTGCTGGTCTAGACAGGCAAATTAGTTCTTGAGTCCTTCAAGCTCTTAATGAAGTTAAGGGCTCTCTTGACTCACTGCTCCTTTCAGTGCTGGAATAAAGGCCCAGTTTCCATCAGCATTCTCAGACAGCAAGGATGCTTGTTGCTGTGGCAAGGTAGGTTATTTTTGGAAAAGGAAAGGAAAAGCATGGGACCGTAAGGAACTCCTCACTGGAGAGCCTGTCCCCTTTCTCTGGTTGCTCCCCAGCTTTGCTCACCACCTCCCAGCAAAAACTATTTCTGGCACCATGGGACCACATGCTGGTTTCCACCAGTGTGTCTGCTGAGACACACGATGGTGCAGGGGCAGTGTTTGGGATGCTGGTTTTGGGCCACAGTTTGGCAGAGCATCAACACTCGCATGCCTTTGCAGATGCACCTTGCTTGCTGCTGTTGTGTTTTGTGATCCCTGAACCCAGAGACTTGCTCCTCTTAACAGTGAGGCCAGTGGGCAGCTAGCTGAGGGGTTCTGGGGAAATTTGGTAAAGGAGCTAAAATGGAGAGATCAAGGTGCTGAGGGCACCTGGCTCTGGGCTGTCCCCCATGGCATGGACTCAGCACAAAGCTGGTGGCTCCAGCAAGACCTCTGGCCTTCATCCACGCTGACTGGTCACCAGTATGGACAGGGCAGGAGGCAAACGCTGTTGAGAAAAGAAGGGGAAAGCAGGTGTTTTGTAGTGGGTGTGTTAGTATTGCCTGCTTAAGTTGCTGTATGCTCTGTTACCACTAAGTGAAGGGGAAAACAATTGGCAAAAATATTACAGGTGCACGCTGAGAATCCCCTCTTATGTGTATCCATAACAGAAATAATCTCTGCCAAGTAGGACCTAAACCTCCAGGTTGGTGAAACAAGAACTGCATGAAATCCCCAGAACACATTTCCATCTGGAATGGTTCAGGATATTCGGTGCTCAGTGCTCATCCCAACGTATCTGAGGTCTTGGTCTGACCACCATCAAACCCAGGAGCAACTTGACCCCTGCTTTGTTTTATTCTAGTCACTGGAGGACAGACTTCAGGAAGGGGAAGGTGCCCATGGAAATCCCTCACTCTTCACCCCTCTCAAATCCACTTTATGCCCCAAGTTGTTAAATGTTACATGTAGAAATGAGTTTGCTTGTTGGCCTGGCCCTTGAAATGGCAGGCTCTTTGCAGCCGATGGGGCTGCTTTACTTGGGAGAGCTGGCAATATTTCACATTCCTGCAGTCTGGAGGGGGGGTATTTTTTTTTTTTTTTTCATGTTTGAGACCCAATTTTGTCCAACGTTATAAATAAAGATGACTCAGCCACTGTTTTCCTCCACTTAACCACTGCCAAACCGACTTTGGAATTGCAGGCCATCGCACCGCCCGGTCCTCCTGGAGTAAATGGAATAAATGGGTTTCCTGCAGCCGGCAGCAACAAGCTGGCACTTGTCAGCTCTCTGCCTGCCATGCAGGAGCCGCTCTCAGAGCTGTCTGAGCACCGTGTCCCCCCTCTGCAGCCCCGCAGGCTCAGTGGGAATGTGTTGGAGGCAGTGGGTGTGCGTGGATGGGACATTCTGCCCCAGGTCAGCCACTGCCCCTCTGAATCTGCTGCTCTGGGGCAAAGCCTGCCCACTGTGGGCTGCAAGCCCCTCTCCTGAGCCTTTTCCAGGGGTGGGAACTGCTGGTGGTCTTCCCAACACAAGGCAGGGTGGTGGGTGGTGAGAGGAAAAAGTATTTGCCCACTGAACTTCCTTCCCTGCTGCCCTTTGGTGAAGAGTAAAAGCACCAGTGGGTATTTTTCTGAAAATCATGCTCTCCCCCATCCCCTTTTCACCAAATTTAAAAGCCCTTTTTACATCCTTTGCTCTTTAAGCACAAACATGGTTTGGAGCTGAGCCTCCCAGAGGGACGTGGCTCACATAAGACGTTTCCTCTCTGGGCACTGCTGTAAGAGCTCTGCTGAGAGTCCGTTGCTATACTCTGGAGTGGGGCCAGAAGAACACCCATTAGTGACACTGAGCCATTAGAGACACATGTTTGCTTCAGTCTTTCTTCTTGGAGATCTTCAAAAGCCACCTGGACTTGATCCTGGGCAGCCTGCTCTGGGTGTCCCTGCCTGAGCAGGGGTTGGACCAGGCCATCTCCAGAGGTCCCTTCCAACCTCAGCCGTTCTGTGATCCTACGATTCTGTGATTTATTCTTTCTTAACGTCAGTTGTCTTTATTAGAGGCTGCAGCCTGGCGGTGAGGTGTGCAGGAGTTCACCCCGTGCCTGCGTACTGCACAGGGCACATGACAAAGCAGGGGACGTGCAAACAAAGTGCATTACGAGGAAAGATCAGCACGGCTACTGAGGATTCTGCTCATTGAAGCCATTTGCTATCAGCAGAGTGAAGAGATAGTCAAGGTACACGATTTTATCAGGTGACTCAAAAGCCAGTGTTTGTTCCTTCCGAGCACCCTTGCATCATTCTGACTCAGCAAAACAAGCTCAGCGTTACGTTTTCTTCCTCTTTAGCAAATTTCCTGGGGACTTTTTCTTTAATGAGAAGCCATGCTGCAAACCTCCGTGCTCACGCTCAAGAAACTTCATCCAGGAGCAGCACCATGCAACGAAGTTTGGTTTTCTCAACAGTCACAGCTTGTCGTTTAGCATCAGACGTTTCTCCTCTGCAGTGAGATGTTTCTTTTTCCTTTAAAGCCGCCTCGATCACAATCTGTAAGTTATTTGCTTCCTCCCCTGCTGCGTCAATATTAAATTATTCAGAGCTTTCTGTGTTACGCTCCACCCAGCGAGGAGGTCACGGCCAGTAAATGTGGCACGGTGAGATACAAGAGGAGCCTGCATCCCCCACAGGAGAGTGCAGGCCTGTCGGGAGATAAGGCTGGCCTTTCTTTCCCACATCCTTGTTTTGGTTGCTTTGAAACCACCAAAGACTCCTTTGACTGGCAGCCCAGGAAGCCAACCTCGTGTACCTGGGCATTAATAAACTGCTTTTCTTCCCTAAGTGCAGTCCTTGCGCCCCTCTGTCTGTTTGAAGTTTAGATGTCTCTGAAGCAAAACACAGTGTGCATAACGCACAGTGCTAGGCTCGCTTTCCCCTTTTGAGTCCTCTCCGAATACAGAGGTGAGACTGTCTGCAGAAAACAATCTGCTCTCCCGCTGGTGTCAGTGGGGGTGTGCACAGACCACGGGCGAGCGGGATGGGAACCACGAGGAGGACTCTTGAAGCGCAGCCACCCCAAAATGGGGAAGTTACGAGTGAAAGGAGATGAAGAATGGAGAAACTGCTAACTGACTCAGAAAAGGCCAGTGTTTTTGCTTGTTGTTGGCTCTTCAATGTGTTCTTCAGCAGGAATTTTCCATTCCATGGGGCACTAGGGGTGTTGAAAAGGGAACAGGGAGTAGGAGAGCTTGCTAGAAAGCTGTTTCTGGCTCCTCCGTCTCTGGGAGCTCCTAGGAAGATGCTGAAAAACAGGGAGAGGCTTCAAAAGGAAGCCGTAGGAGCGATGTGAAGCCGGCAGCAGCCCTGTACCCAAGGTGCAGGCACTGAAATGGCCAGGCTGGGCTAGCCAAGAGGCCCAGAGATCTCGATATCTTGATGCCAGCAGTGGCCAGGAGAGGCTGCAGACAGGGACGGGGGATTTCAGCTGGGTTCCCAAGTTACACCCCCAGTGGCGAGTATTTCTCACCTGCCTCCTGTTGTCCACGCTCGTCTGTAGTTCTTGCTGTTTTGCTACCTAAAAAATAATTTAAAGAAAAGGCCAACCCCTTCCTCTTTTGTACAAAGCTTGTTTTCTTCTAGCTCTAAAGAAACTTGATGGTGCAAGACAGGGCACCGTCACCCACAGCCACATCACCACTGTGTTTTCCTGCAGTTATCTGAATATTTCTGGCTGGTGCAGTAACACCACTTCAGCCCTCAGCGCCAAAATCCTTTGTAAGCCTGGGTCACCTTACCCTGCTTTGTAGGAGCACAAGACAACAAGGCAGTGCCTTTGTATGAGGAAAAACAAGTTCTGTGAATCCCCAAGTCTGTTATTTTATAGCTGAGCAGGTTTTTATATAAGTGTGCGTGCTCCTTCTGTGCACACTCTGAGCAAGGCCTTCCTCTGGCAGAGGGGTTCACAAGAAGCCTGAGTCCTGCTGATGAGTTTCTGGGGAAACGGCCAGCCAAGGCTGTGCAGTCACTTATTAAATCCTCGTTGATGGATTTAAACAAGACCAAGGGGTTTATCTGGGTGCTGGTCAGTGTCTGTCAAACGCTGTCCGGCTGGTGCCCACGGCAGGCTTCCCCTACCTATCCAGAGTCCTCTGCTGAGGCTTGCTGTGCACCGAGGGGGTTGCTGACTGTCAGTTAAAGCAGCCAGCTCCATACACGCTGCACGGCCTGGCTTTGGGAAGCCCCATCCTCATCGAGGATGCTCGCTCAGCGCCGCGGTGGCACCACCAGCAGCCCCAGGCGCAGGCGAGCCGGCTGCCGAGAGCGGAGCCCCAGGTGGCGCAGGAGGTGAGTTGTGCTCCACGTTTCAAAACCATTTCCTCCCGAGGATGAATGGCTCGAAAAGAAATGCAGCTTGATGGGGGACAAAGGCTTTTCCAACCAGGCGCTGGGTTATTTTTCAGGTGCGTCACGCTTTGTCGCCACCAGCGGCCGGGCGCTCAGCTGAGAGCGTCAGGAGGAGCCTCGTCAGGCGACACGCGGAGCTATTTTGCAGCCCGCAAATTTCCTCTTGCCCTGACATGCTGCTCCTGCTTGCAGGGAGTGCCGGCAAACTTTTTCTCCTTGCAGGAGGGGCAAAGCCCTTCAAAAATGTGACCGGCCCTGCACAGGCGCAGCCCGGATGCACCGGCAGGGCATTCCTGCATGGGGCCGGGGCCTCTCCTCCATAGCAGCTTTTTGGTAGAGCGCCTTGCAGGGGTTGTTTTATTTTGCTGGTCTGTCCCCACGTGGTGCTCCTCTTGTTGACCTGGACGTGGGATGGGGACAGGACCTCTGCAGGCGGTGCTGAGCGGGGAGGTGCTGCCCTGGAGCACAGGAGCAGGGCTGACAGCGAGCTCGGCAAACTGGAAGAGCCATCTGAAAAACAAAAGGGATTGGGCTGAAAAAGGGCAAGTGTGACCACCTTGTGCAAACCACCTTTTCCTGCCCCGGCAGCATGTCCGGGAAGCTCCAGTCCCTTCTCACAAGGTTCTTCTGGAGCAAAGGAAAAGGGAAAAGCACCTCCATCAGCAAAGGATGTGAAAAAAAGCCATCATCTCTCCTGTCCCAGGTGCCCATGGGGTGCTCGGCCACCAGGAGAGGTGGTCCTGGGGCAGGTAGGGCTTACGCGGGGTAGGCGAGCTCCCCACCTCACCTCGCTGCTCCCTCCCCGCCTTCCTGTGCAATTAAAGCAATCAGCAACAACAACACCCCCTGGGGACGGCCAGCAGGTGTGCTAATGAGGAGGAAGGCAGTGAAGGTGTGTTTTGTCCTCCCATTCCCCACCTGGCGCCAGCCTCCAGCTCGGGCACGAGGTGGCTTCTGCCTGGGCTTCGTTTGCAGCCACGGGGACTGGGAGGTGGTGGCACTGGGTGACGCGGGACAGCCCGTGTGTGTGCCACCAGGAGAGGATGCCATCTGCGTGCCCTGAGCCTGCCAGCCGGACATCATCACCACCTCCGTGGGAAATAATCAGACGGGAAGTGGGAAAGTGGTTTTGGCACTGCTTTTGGGGACAGGACAGTGTCTGGAGCAGGGCTGGGGTCATGGAGGTGGGGTGGGAAGGGGGTGCTGCAGCTGCAGTCGGGAATACCTCGGGCACAGCCTGGGTCTTACCAGGCAAGCCCAGCCAGTGGCAAACAGAGCTCTGACACAGCTGGCTGCCTTTGAAGGATTTTTCTATTTATTTATTTATTTATGTATTTATTTTCCCTTGTTCTACTAGGGGCCTTCTTCAGCAGCAAATACGCCTTTGCAATCCTTCCCCATCAGGCTGCAAAAAGGGCATGGCAAGCCTGGGAGCCAACACCCCCCCCCCCCCCCCCCCCCCCCAGCTCGAGACTCAGGTTTTTGCCCACTGCCTCTTTTTTATTCCTCCCTGCTGATTTATGGTCCTGGTGACCCCCCTGTGTGATGTGTGATCGGCAGTGTGGTTCCCCAGGGGTTTCCCACACCCTTTGAGGCAGAGGCGAGGTGTGGGACACCCCCTCCTTCATCCCCAGAGGAGCTGCAACACCTCTGAGAGCCCAGCTGGGTGCGAGCCCTGCCCGGGGGCCATCGGCAGCACCGAGGGGCTGGGGTTGGTGCCGCAAAGCCCCAGCACAGGCTGGATCTCCCTGTCTCCACTGCACATCAGGGCAGATCACTCAGTGCCTGTGCGTTACTCCCCCTGTCTTTGCAGATAGCATCGGTACCGCCAGCCTTGCTATGGAAATTAACTACGCGTGGCTGCGGTCGGCAACCGAGCCATGCCGGAGCCCATCTGCTGAGGATCTGGGCTGCATCGCTTGGCCCAGCAGCCCGGCACTGCACCAGCAGCAGCAGCAGAGCCAAGCCAGCCCTGCTGCAGCCATGCTTTGCTCCTGCACGCAGCTTCGTGTGGACACGACTGGGAGACCAAAAGGCGGAAGAGGAGAGCTCTCATGTAAGCCAGCACCTCCACCTCTGCCATCTGCTTCTCCCTCTGCTGACCTAAGGTGCAGTTACGGATGGCCCTGGAAATGTAGGTGGGAGGACAGGGCTCCTGCTTCTTAATCCTCAATGTCTGTGTTTGATGCTTCCCAAAGTGTCGGTGCCAGTGCATCCCCGGGCAGGCTGTCTGCATTCCTCCCCTTCACTCCTTCTCCTCTTTCCATGAATACCCTGCAAGGACCCAGAAAACAGCAGGAGCCTCTTCAAAACAGAGGCCTGCCCTCACGCCTCCCTCCCCAGAGGCACATTCGCTTTATTTTATTTTATTTTATTTTTTTGCTCAGGAAGCACCGACTCGTCATTCCCAACTTTAATTTCACGTCATTTCCCCCTTAATATGATCATCCTCCCTTTATGTAATTTGTTCCCACAGTTGCTCGCAGCACCTCCCTGCTCATTACCAGCAGGATTAATTAATGAGCTGCTTATCCCTTACCCCAGATCGTTAACCCAGCTATTTAATAAAATCCAACCAGACACCCGGCCTCGCAATACCTGACTGGGCTCCTGCACCCCGCGCCAGGCGCCGGGCAGACATCTCTCCTGCATGGGCAGCAGGCACGGGTGCTCCTATTTCTTGTAATCCCGCAGTGACTCAGCCTGCTTTTAACTGCAGGGTGCACTAAGCACCCTTCATGTCTCCCTGGCGGGGCCCTACACTCGCAGCACAGTTTTGTTGAGGTTTCTGTCCTTGCTGCGCTGTGCGGCCCCCCGTTTTGCCCTCCTTGCTCTTGGCCACGTGCCCAGATGCTGGGATGGATCTGAACTGGTGCTGGTCTGGGCTGGCCCACGCTGCCGTAGCGTCGTGGTTTTGGGAGACAGGGGACACCAGGACAGAAGTGAGGTGCACACATAAGCTGCCCTGATTTTGCTGTGTCCCTTCATGTGGGTGTCCCCACCACCAAGAACAGTATCACAGAATGGCTCAGGTTGGGAGGGACCTCAAAGATCACCTTGTTCCAACCCCCTGCCATGGGCAGGGACGCCAAGCCACGAGGAGAGCAGTTGAGGTGGTAAGGTCGTGTTCCTTCCCGTGCTTTTATCCAGTCGCCAAAAAAGCGATCTCAAGTCTATAGCTGAGACCGTGGGCTCCCCCACGGGAAGACACTCCTTGTCTGAAGGCATTTACGCTCCCCTCAGGGCTCTGCAGGGAGGCCTGCCCTTAATAATGACGACAATCGTGCTTAAATCTCACCTGCTTTTATCTGCAGTGCTTTGGTGGAGAACAAAAGGGTTGTCTTTCCCATGAAAGGGGAAGATGAAGTGACCTGCTGGTGGTGTCACAGCACGATACTAGCAGGGAAGAACCAGATGTCCCCTCCACCAGGCCACACGTGCAGGGTGAGGTGGTCACCCTGGTCCATCCCCAGCCTATCTTGCACCCAAGATCCATGTCTATCACCCCGTGAAGAGCAGTGTCTTTTATACAGAGGTACAAGCGTCAGCAGCTCCCTCCAGCTTTTCAGCTTGTTTGACTTTCAGGGCAGGGCGAGAGCCCTGCTCCCACCGCTCTTCCTTTTAGTTAGGGCTGTGCTCTGTACTTCTACAGCTTGAAAGCCCACGTGCAAGGGCAGCCCAGCTGTTCCCACGCGGTATTATTAGCAGTATTTAGAGGATTAATGTTGTTTGTAGATTTGCCTCTTTCCTATCAGATGCACATCAACTTTTAGGGCTTCGTTAGCAGCACTCTCTGTAACCTCGTGCCACCTTCTGGGCTGGTGGGTTACGGGAAGGCTTTGAAACTCTACTTTTGGCACTCTGAAATCTCCTCTTGCTACACCCATGTATCAAAGCACGGAAAGGCTTAGTAACGTTACCTGAAAAAAACCCACACCCTAAATCTTTTCACTGCGATGTCATACACACTCCTTGTGTGGAGGTGTGGTATTGGAGTTACAGTTTTCTTTCTGTTATTGTACACTTTTTACCTCGATTGTCTCTGAGTATAGAGGTCTCCATGGCTTTAAAAATTCCACTGCCAGTGCAGAATGAAACAAGTTGAATCTCCATCTGGAGTCAGCAGTGAGTGGAGCAGGTTTTAAAGCATCTGTTTGTGCCAAGGATAAGCTCAGCCCCTACGGGTTTTGAAATGCACTCTAACGGCAGAGGGGATCTGAAAAATTACGTGCTAACTGCATTTTAATCTGAGGATCTGGGATAATACAGCACACATATCTAAGATTACTGGCAATTATTTCATCTTTTTCTCTGAGCAGAGCTCTGTTTCCATAATACTCATGATCTTCCATCAGGTTCAAAAGGGTAGCTAGACATTGTTGTTGCTAGGTGCTATGAAAAAAATGCAATATTGCCTCTGTATGGGTACTAAACAGGGTGCAACTTTATTTACAGTGTAAAGTGCATCACACAGAAGTCGTTTAACACACACAACAAGCAGTGACATAAATGACAATACAGCACAGAACGGGGAAGGGAAAATGTTCCAGCGAGTATCAAAGCATCATCAACAGCACTAATATAACAGCCTCTAGTTTCAGCTACTCTGTCCTACCACCACATCAGCTTATGAAACGTATTGACTGAGTATATCCCCAAACTCCATGTACTAGTCACTAGTGTGAAGCTGCAGTGCTAAAAGCCAACCCTCAGCCCCAAAAGTCTCCAGCGATGTCCCGCCAGCTCTGAGCACCTTCCTAACCACAGCTGTCTTGCTCTGGAGATCACCAGGGCAGTGAGGGCACGTACCAGAGAAGCACACTGAAAACGCGACCATTTACGTTTTAAAACATGAGAGTGACATAAATAAAAGATCTGCTTTTCTGGCTGATGCACTCTTTCCCTTGACGTATCCCACGTTGCTCACTGCAGCGCACTCATCCACTGTTTACAGCAGCAAGAAGGTCAAGGAAAAAAAGCGCCTACACGTGGTGGCGACTATGTGATGAAGCATGGATATTACTTATTAAACACCACCTTGAACCAAAGTTGTAAACACTGATGGCTGTCAAGTTGGGAGCCAGAAGATTGTGGCTATGTGTTATCCATGACAAACAGAAGCTCACAGGAACTGAAACAACAACTCTTCAGCTGGTTGCAGCTCCTACCAGGAAGGAACCTGCAGTCAAATTTGGCTCGTCCCGTAACAACTCCTATTCCTTACCTATTTTCTTTTCTTCCAGCTGGCTGAAAGCTCTTCCTGGCTCACAACTTCACTTGTTTCTTCTGGGGTTTTTGCATGTTCACTTGTTTTGGTCTTGGGCTTGTTTGGTCATAACAGCCATCAGTTATGTGTCAGTATTTTCTAGTGGCCTAGTCCCATAGCTATCAGCTCATTTTTGGGTCATATCACATTTCTCTCATGCATTCATAAAAGGAAGGTAAAGTTATAAAGGGGGAAAGGGTGGGGCAGGGTGTGCACACTCATAATCCAGAGGGTAACTAAGCAGTAATGTCGCAGAGAACAAAATTTATTCCTCCTTCTTTTGTAGTGTTGGCTGCCAGTCATGCTTTTTTATTATTACTGGGGAAAATGGAGCTTCTGATGAATGGTTCTCAGGTTCTCACCCTAACATCTTCTTTCATAGGTCAGACTTTTTGCTATCTGAAGATATAATTAGCAAAACATTTGACCTCATCACATGTATGTGATTTCCACCTTACAATTTCACCACACCGCTTAACTGTAGGTAAGCCTTGGCATCTCGGTTCACTAGAGCATGACTTAATGACGGCACTCAAGTATGCGTTGCTCTCACATGCAATGGGATCGGCAGTGTGCAAAAGAGAAATCTGACAGCACGTGAGCTCTCAGTATTTCTTTTCCTGCCAGGCATTTCTGCCCGTGTGTGTGTTCAAGAGAGGCCTTTTCCAGTTCTCTGAGGGTTCTGCGTAACGCAAATACCACCTTTCTGTAAGCAAATAGCAAAGTTTCACCTGTAAACACTACTGTGCCTTCTCTCCCTACTCCAGGGCTAGTCAGGACTCAGAACCTGTGCATCAAAAGCCTTTACTTGGCAGGCAGCTGCTAGACATGTGCTGCGTAATTTACACAGGAAAGGGGTGCTGGTTGCAGGCAAGTGGTGGTGAGTCCCATGCCAAGTGGGAAGCATCGGTTTCAGCGGTCTGACCACTGCCCACTGCTGCACCCTGGATTATCCAGCCCTAAGAATGAAACCTGAGCTGCCTGTAAATCAAAAAGCCTCAGAGGCTGTTGTTGCCTAGACAGTGTCTGTCTTTCTCCAAACGAAATGATGTTCTCTCATCTCTTTTACATTTTTGACCGTTTTACCAATAAATGTCAGGTAAAATCCATGTCAATGCCTTCCATTAAGTCACTTTCCAAGGACGCTAGTGTCACATAATGAACATTACAGAATGTTCTTATGTCTACCAGAAACTCTGGTTACAATATGGGCTTTATCAGATGTACTTCTAATTTACATCAGCGTGAGTTCAGAAACAGGCCCGGCGCGAAGTTCAGCTGCTTGGTTAGCCTTACGTAACTATTCTTTACTATTGGATTGCTGGATTTCAATGTGCCTTGGCAGATGATAAGCAGAATTGCCACATTATTCTGTTTAATCACGGTTGGCAGTATAGTACGTTTTAATTAGCTTACTGTGTGTAAGAAATGGGAGGGACCATTCACCATACACAACTCCTTCCTCAGTGGACAGGAGGAATCTTTGCTTTTGTATATGTATGTGTGTATGGTGTGTGTGTAGCAGCATATATTTGATAATACTTTTGTAAATGGAAAATACAGAGGATTTCTTTTAAAATGGAGTGTATAGAAAAAATATATCACAAAAAAAAATACAAAACAAGGGAGCTGGGGGGAAGGGAAGCAATGGATGTGATTTACACTGCATTAGATTCCAAGCCCTGGTACCTAGGTTGAAGAAAGGTTTCTGAGTGTAAAACTGCAGCTCTGCTGTTAAAAGGGATAGAATCCAGCCTTCCGTTTCCTGTGTCAAAACAAAACAAACAAAATAAAATCAATGCTGTGGTGAGCATACAGAGGAAGACCAACAGCGAGGCATGTGGTGAAGGTGTCTGAAACTGCACCAGGGATTAGAGGGCCATAGCTCAAGGCAGTACATAGAGAGGGAAAGGGAGGGAGATGATGTCTAATGTAAACCATGACTCATCATGGACTGGTTTGGAGCTCATCTAGTCCTGGATGCTGATAAAAGCTTCTGGCCCTTTCAGCTTCCCCTTATAAATCACACCTAGTTAACCCGCAACAGTGAATCTTTGCTATCATGGCACTTACTCCTGTTCTGCCTGTATAGTTTTTGAGTCCTCAGCACAGTATCATACCCAGTAAAGAGCCACCGGGAGCGAGGCCAATGTTTAACAAAATACAGAACAGATCCGACTGCCTGTTTCTGTCATCTTCCCTCAGCCCCTCCAGTTCTGTGTGGGAAGTTTCCTCTTAAACAACCCTTGAAGGGATGAGCTATTGGACCACAAAACTACAGGGCCAATGGTCCACCTTCTGTCCGGTTTCACAATGCTGCTTGTAGCTGTGGACCTGCACAAAAAAAACAAAAAACCAAAAAAACCAAACCAAACCAAAAAAACCCAACCACCCCACAAAAAAAAAAAAAAATCAGAAGACAACAAAAAACCAAACCAAACCAAACCAAAACCAAACAAACAATACACACACACACAAAAAATAATAACAAGAGGAGTCCAGTTTGGTAACAGCCTGAAACTCTCAGAAGGTTATTCTCAGTGATAAACTCTAGAATTTTTGGCTGATAAATCCAGTGGATTTGGGCTCCCCTGCTTCATATTCTAAATGGAAATATGATCAGACTTTAGATCTGTAACTTTCAGCCTAAAGCCAAATACTGTTTGTTGGCAGGAAATTTAAGCTGCTTCACTTACATATATATATATATAAGCACAAATGAAAACTATTCATTTTGGACAACATAATTTCTGAAGCAGGTACCTCTTCTGGAGCTTTAAGATGAATGGTACATGAGAGAGACAGGCTGTCATGGCTGGTGAGGAGTTGAGGTACAAATATTTTTGCCAGTATGTGTTTCATGGCCCTCATTAATCTTCCATGTGGGGAGCAGAAGAACTCAAGCTGCATGTTGTGTTATTGTATCTGATTCCTGACCACAACAACACCCTTACAATTCCACCTGCCTTCCATCTTCAGGGCTGTAAATGCCTCTTAATGGCAGTGTGGAACAAAGCAGCTTTCCAAAGGTAAGCTGGGTCCTGCTCAGACTCCCCTGGAAGCCAAATGCCCAAACTTCACTAATCATCTTTAAAAAACAAAGCTGCAATTAAGGCTTTTAAATGCTGCCTCGCATCGCGATGGCAATTGCTGATTTGAAAACCTCCGCTACTGGCCCTGTTATACATGAATCAGCAAACCAAAGCACAAGCACAGGTAAAATTCTGCAACAGAGAGCATACGTGAACAAGATCTTAGCCCAGTCCTTGTGGCTCCTGGCGCAGGGATGGCACTGGCAGGCAATCTGAACTGGGACTTGACTCAGAGTCACTGCGTTTTACTCTAAATAATGACACCACCCAACACTAAGTGTAAGAAGAATTATCATTTACAACGCCTGTTGCATAGCCCTAGTCTGCAACTTGGACCCAGCTGAGGTATACAGAGTTCAAACTGAATGCTTGCTGAGAGTAGGCAACCCGACTTTCCTGAAGAACATCCTGTACTACATCAGAGCAAACAGCTCCACTTACAGCATCACAATAAGGCTAAACCTTGCAGGTTTGCCTGCTTGCTCACACATAAATGTACCATTTCCTGTGATTTCCATACGTTTGGCAACCACTTGGCAGAGCAGTCTCTAAGGTCTTTCCAGACTGCCCATAAACGGTGAGTTGTCCAGTTACCACTGATTTACAGGACCTAGAGATGCTCTTCTGCGAAATTAATTGCAGTTCTTCAGAATTACTGCTCAGTAGGAGCCAAACAGCATAGCCATGGGAGAGCACTCAGCAACACTTACCTAGAGCAATCATGTCCAGTCCATGATGAGGGGCAATAACATCGATTTGGTCGTATGCACTTCCCACCGTTTAAACAAGGCGACTGGCAAACGGCTGCGTACAAATGTACACACAGATTGCGTTAATGAGAATACCAAATCGAAGCTGTTAAGGAACGGCACACTGAAAATCCAGCCTGCATTGTTCCGTTACAGACTGCTCTCAAAGCTACAACAGTAAATGTCAGCTTCGGGTTTCTTGTAAAAGATGATTTGCTTTGGAAAGGGCAGTCTTAGAGGCTCATCTCTGCTGAATGTGATTCAAACCTCTCTACTAATTCTGTTGTCTGCTGCACTGTATGAGCTGCATGGAAGAGCCAGTACATGTTTTTATGTTGCCTTAAAAATTCTGTTCTTTTTGCCCCAGATTGAGGCAGAAAAGGAATGCAAGTGGGAGCAGGAGGAGGGATTAGAAAAGTCATAAGATCAACAGAAAAATAGGCCTCATTTCTAGGAAGAAAACGTAGATGTTTATTTGACAGGAATGTGATGGCTGAACAGCAGCCAGGACAAGCAGAAACCAGATGTGGTAAAAAGTCCAGAAAGAGAGAGAACAAACAGGGAGTTAAAGGTCAAAAAGCCATTTACACATCAACAGCAGGCAAGGAGTAAGAGTTCACACAATGGCACCTGTATGGAGACAAGGAAAGTAAGCAGAGAATGACAACAAGTTCCTGGAAGGCACTGGATATCCCTGAGATGTGTGACTAGGGGGTATGGGGCATTTGAATTAGAGAACAAGCACAAGCCTTCCTCATATGATAGTGCCGGGTGAGCTGGGAAACAGCTGCACCTGCTTTTGCGTGGCAGCCAAACCTAAGGATATCAGGCAGCCAAACAGAGAAAGTGAAAGCTTCGAGTCTTCCTATCAGTTTTGAGACCAGGAGATAAAGCACCACACAATTTACAGAACAGATTCAGAGGCTCACTTAATGAGCTCCTTCCTACACAAACATTTCTAACACCGGGTTGCTGAAAAGCATGAAGTCTTTTAAGCAGATAACACCATATTAAGAGGATAGACTTAAAGACACCAGGGAAGACAACCTTTGGTAGTACTTTTGCCAGTAATATGCATCACTGGAAACACTGATTAGAATAGAATTACAGGAAATGGAAATGAGTAATCCCAGGAATGTGTAAAGGAGATGGAAATATTCTACTTGATTCCTCTGGGCCAAAACACAAACAAACAATGGCAGGAGGTTATAAAGAGAGACCATCCCTGTGCAATTAAGTGTGCCGGGCTTCTCATATTGAAAATGACTTCAGATTCTGGAATGAAGAATATGAATGAAACATCTTCACCTCTTACTTCATTTACCTAATTATTCCTGTGAGTCCAGCAGTTAATCCAGATATTTCCCATTTCACTTTGCTCTGTTATGGTAAAATGTCACAACCAGGAAGTGAAACAAGAAGTGGTGTAGTAACTTCATAAATGGTGCTTGTGTACTTTGTTGAATGGATTTTGGCACAGATGGAGTTGTCCACCAGATTTTTTCCTTGAGCTACTGAGAAGCAAGTCAGCCTAAACAGATTTGAATTGCTGGCCCAGAACTAAAAAAGCCATCTGTTCTCCTCAAACACCTGTGTTGTTACAGCTGCAATGTTTCCAAAATACTTGAGGAAATACGGCATTACGTGCTAGGCTAGTGTCCCTTCAAAAAACAGCAGTTCTGAGTTAAATTGGTTACTCTGAAATTTTGAACATGAACATTCATTAACAACAGCATGCATTCTTCTTGGAGTTCACCCAATTAACCACTTGAAAGCCCAGCTTTCATGTTAAGGCCCTGTTAGCGCTCAGTTAAGGTGCACCTGAACAACAAAAATACAGTGAGCAAACTCTATAATAATTTAAAAAAGTAGTTAACATTTATTAATGATTGAGATTCAGTAATGACTGAAAGACATTTCAATGATCACTCTGTCACTATGAGTTTTATTGGCTATTTCTACAGGGACAAGTCTTTAAAAAGCTGCCTTTTGTTCAGACTTGTGGAGCCAAGTATGCCAAACCTTGGTTCAAATATTACCCGTAATTGCAAATCAGCTTCACCTAACACAAACTGACTTGCCAGGACACAGGTCTGGCACCTAGAATCGCTCCCCTGACTACCCTGCTGTGCTACATGCCATTGAAACTCAGTTAGGTGCAAGCAACAGATCCACTCTGCACATTATGTTTGTTCACAGAACTTAGGTGATACCTAAGTGATCCATGAAACCATTAAACTCAACCATCCTTAAATACATCCTTGCTTTGCTCTGCCATCTCTTATTATCTTTGCACTTAGGCACCAAGTGGGAATCCCCCACACCAGACAGCTGTGCGGTGAGAAACCTCAGCAAAACCTGCAACTTGCTTCTGAGTCCACTGGTGAAATACGTACAGTAATGAGTGAGTACATAAACAATGTCCTGGCTCTTTTGTGAAACTCATATACTATCCTCTCGCTACTGTACTTCTTTTTGCAGACAGCCCTCTTCTGAATGCTGTTTGTCCTTTCTGGGACTAAATTTCTCTGAGGATTGTTAAGATGCATCATGGACTACTCTGAAAATAGTCTGCAGCTGAGGACAGCAAATGCTCAGGGAATATTATTGTAGGACTGGGTTTTCCTGTGAGAAGCCTATGAGTTGCTACAGAGTCCTTAGTAAACTGTGCTATGTATTGACAGCAGTCACAAAAAATGCGAAAAAAAATGCAGGTAAAAGGCGTTTTACCCGTATGGCACCGTGATCCAGTCCATCCAGCGGGGCAGTCACACTGGTAAGGAGCCACACAGCGACCTCCGTTGAGACACGGCAGAATGCATATTGCTAAAGAGAAGGGAAGAGAACCAGTGAGAATAATAATCTCTGCAAGTGCAGAGGAAGGTGTGTAAGAAAAGAACTTACATTTATTTAGAAACTCTACTCTCGAGGTGTTTGTATGCAGCATCAGAGAAGTTGAGCACAATCAACCCACAAGGCACGAGCAGCAACTACCACTGGCTTGGTGGGCACAGAAGAGAAGGAATGGTGACAGACAACGCACAGACTGAAGCAATTTCTAGAGTCCTCGAGATGCCTGTAGGCTCTGTGCTCACTGGAAAGGAGCCAGGCCTGTTTGCTTGTTTCTCACCTGTAATACCCATAGACAATGCCCACCTCTGCAATGGTGGTTAGCAAAAATCAGTTCACGCTTTAATCACAAGTAACTGGAGTATTTCTGGATTCCCTAGGGTTCCACAGTGCAACATCCAAAACAAGGGAACTACATGCTGCTCGTAGGAAAGCCCTGGTCTGGACCAGGGAAAACATGCTGGGACAGGTGACACCACAAGCCTCGCAGTGAGAGACAGCTCCGGCAGTACAAGGCATTTTGGGTGCAACGGGCTGACTGTGGCTGTAAGCTTTGGGGAACAAAGACACCAGAGCACTGCTGCGTCATACCAAGTAGTTGATGGCCCATGACCAATCAACCTATGCTGTGCCAATGAGGACATCTGCAAAATGTTGCAATGTGCAAACTGTTTGTGATTTATGTACTTTTGTACATAAAGGTGTATGTATATAAAAGATTTAAATACCTTTCAGTACTTGAAGGGGACTTACAAAAAAGATGGGGAGCAACTCTTTGCTCAATCAGATAATGACAGGATGAGGGAAAATGGTTTTAAACTAAAAGAGGAGAGATTTAGACTAGAGGTTAGGAGGAAATTCTTCAGTCAGAGAGTGGTAAGGCCCTGGCACAGGCTGCTCAGAGAGGTTGTGGGTGTCCCATCCCTGGAGGTGCTCAAGTCCAGGCTGGATGGGGCTTTGGGCAACCTGGTCTGGTGGGAGGTGTCCCTGCCCATGGCAGGGCAGTAGAACTGGGTGATCTTTGAGGTGCCTTCCAATCCAGGCCATTCTATGATTTCTATGATTCTATGATTTAAGAACCTTCATAAAATTACCATCTCTACTACCCTAACTGAATGGAGTACTTGTGTGAACATGCTCTCACAGGAGCAAGAGTTGAGCTGGGCCTTGAATTTGGACCCATGTGAGGCACTTCTAAGGGATTTTTATTCTGGGAGGATGGATGGGGGCTGCAGAGGACTGATGGACGCAGTTTCTTCCTCTTCTGCTGCATAGTAGAGATCAAGCTGAGCAGGTACAGTCAGCTTGGGTAAGAAAGGAATGGTGAAATTCTGGGAGTTCACGGGACTAATCTATATCACCAAGATTTACTCTTGTCTATATCATTAAATGAGTAGTGCTCTGCATGTTTTTCAAGGTGGTCAGGCCTTTCTCAGAAAGATGTACCTGTCTTACTATCTGTGAAATGTACAATGAGGTAGGAAGCGACTGAATTATATCAAAACTCTGTGGCCTCACCTGGGGCTTGGCCCTGACAGATCAGCGCTCACTGCTAGCACTCAAAAAGCCCTTTGACTTCCAGAACAGGCCCTCAGTACCAAAGACTAAACCTATCTTTTCTGTTCACTGCTGTACCTTGCTTGACAAGCAATACTGCAGAATTAAGGTGGCATTAACCAATTGTGGAAAGCCTTTTCTCCTCATTACCTATGTCAAAATAAAGAAAAAAAATAAAAGAGGGCTATTGCCTGTGTCTGCCTAAACTGTAATCTAACTAGTCAGCTGTCTGTTCATTTTCCCCATAAAGGAAAACGGTCAGAACTGGGATGACAGATCAAAATGTCTAGGGGCACAGAATTTGTCTTCTGGTTCTGAAGAATGCATTAGGTATCGTTACTAATGTTAAGGTAAGGAAATCAGTTGTGGCATTCCCAACACAATTCTGCCAGGCACAGGGCTCAACCCCCCTCCTACTGAAAACGTCCAACATACAGGGCCGAGTTTGAATGCTTGGCTACGGTGGTACTGCCAGCATAAGGGCATGACCTCACCAATCCTTTGTGTTAAGAGCACTGCCAAAGAAATGGGAAATATGGCAAAACCTGGCATCTCCAATGCCACCCAGAGAAGTTCTGACCGACCCAGAAGTCAGCTTTGGCTGTTCCCAACCAGAACAGATCCAGTTCTCTAATTACACAGCGGCCCAGGCCAGGAAAAGCCAGCCTAGCATTTGTGGGGCAGTGGAACACAGGTCACGAAGGACAGGACGGAAAAGGTGCCACAGCTATTATCTGAGCAGCTATTACTATCACAGCTGTATTACCTTTTTATTGGTGTTAGAGGATGGCCATTTGTCTAGAAACAATCAATTGCTTAGTCATTTCTAGTCTAATTTGTCAAGCAGAATGAAGTTACGATTTTTATGTTTTTGGCTCTTATGCCTTTAATTTTCCCACTAAGCAGTAAATTCACTTGTCTCACCTAAAACATCCTTAAAAATTACACTTGTGGATGATACATACGCTCTTCACAGAGACGACCCATCCAGCCATCTGGACACGAGCAGGCATTTGGTCGCTCACAGACTCCACCATTCTGACACGGGAACCGACAGACAGCTGAAAACAGAACAATTTCATGACCATCTCAAGAAGGTTAATTAGAAAATCAGTAATTCAGAATCTTAGACAGATTTTTGCAGTTGTAAGGTTTCATGCAGGACAAACAGACACAGTAAAGCTCAGAAGCTTAACTTGGTTTTGATTTCAAGGGCGACATCATTTTCTAGCTGTGTGCATGTGACTAGGTATGGTAAGCAAGAGCACGGAGGGAAGCATACATAATACTTTCCTCTTTATTTACAGTGCACCGTTAAAACAACCCATTAATGTCCTTGAACAATGGCAAGAATGAAAAATAATATGTTTTTAGAATGGTCTGGTAAATTATCTGGACAATGCTTCAAGGCTAATACTGTGCTTTACTTGTTTTTCCCCCCCCACAAAAACTATTACCCATTTTTTTCCTCTTCTTGATAAAATCAAGCTTCCTTCTAACCTTGGTATGAAGCACCAAGATAATGCTGTCTGGCACAACACAGGGTTTGTCGAAAGTGAGATAAAACACTGCGGTTGCACACGGAATTTTTATTGCACTATCATCCAGAGTAATGAGGAGTGCCCTACAAAGGGTGCAACAGTGGCACAGCAAAGTGTTTACCTGTGGAACCAAAAGCATGATTATAAACCTCACTCAGCATTCATGCTGACTGCTTTTCTGTGGCTCACATACCTGCTAATAAATACTTGATCATACAAGTGACGAATTTGAAGCGGGCTCTAACACACCATCCCAGTAAGTTGCCTGAACTCAATAGGCTTTGGACTTCATCATCTTTTGTACAACATTGCACTGTATCTTGGCTAATATTTCCAGGAAAACCAGGACTACTTTACAAAACTGGGTGGCAAGCTAAGTACAAACACATTAGACTTAAAGATCATTGGAGAAAGTACAATCCCTCTCATGTTCACGTACATGCCATATACATAAGATCAAAAAATGTGGCTTCTAGATGGTACTACAGAACAAATAAGTAATCAGACAAACTTCTAATTAGTGGTAGTTATGAACACAGAGTAACCTCAGGAAACTCAGTCTGAACTGTTAATTGCATCCTATCTTCAATTAGTTACTAGCTGAGCAAAATAAGGCTGTTTAGCCTTTGAAAGTATTTCAGATCTTTTTCAATGTTAGTATTAACTACAAGCAGTGGCTAAGCACACTGGTTCAGACCTGACTTCCACACTGGAAAGAATGCAAATCTTGCACTGACAGAGCAGAACTTGAGTCACTCTGCAACTAAACCATGCCAAGCTGCAAGTTACAGCTTGGAGTCCATTGAAAGCCTTAGCTGAAGCTTTAGCTTTTTTAAAAACTCAAGAACTTTCCCATCAAATGTCATCTGATAATGAGATTGGGAAGAGACCTTATGCCCTGACAGGTTCACAGAAGTTGCAATATTTTCAGAGGTATTTGGAACGATCTTTGTTGTAAAGATATCTAAGAATATACAGACAGCTTGTCTCTAGGTGTTGACTGAAGTGGAACAGTGTGCCAAATAGATTTCTTCTGTGCAATGAAAAATTATGAAAGTTGAATCAAAAAGTATTTGAAGTTTTGAAGGCGTCTGTGATCCAGACCACTGAAAAGATATTCCATGAAAGTATAACAGGATGTTAAGTAAAGGGCTGGTATATAAATTAAAAGCCAAGTTAAATTCAAGGCCACCCCCCACGTGGTTTCTGCAATTTATTCTCTCTCATGCTGCTGATGGAGAAGATGTGGACATTTCATGAGTTGCAGAAGTTGCTTTGGATTCAGGATCTCAGTCAGAGGTATGCTTCTATTGGATTTTTGCCCAGGACCCCTGGTTGTGAAACTCTGAAGAATTAGTAAGTACCATGCCTAGGTGTGCTCTTGTTATACACCAGTTTACACAGGGAGAGGCTCTATGTGTCTGTAGCTGTAGGGATTATTATTCACTCAGCAGACAAAAATAGAGGAAGGCTTGGAGCAAGAAATTAAGCTGGGATCTTGTTCTCTTTTTCTACTTCTGTGAAAGCAAGCAGGAGAAATGCAGTCCTGATCTACTGAAGAAGAAATGGGAATCATTAATTGCAACTTCAGTTTCTGGTAGCACATCTCACATCCACAGTATCAGTCTTAATCTTTGAGACTCCACACTTTATAAATCCATGCTGATAATTATTTCCAACCATTACACTGCAGCAAGACCAATTTGTGTAAGAAGAGGTAAAAAAAAAGATTTCATTTCTGCCAAAAAACTTTTATTGGTAGCAAGTGAACAGTTTCCTGATGCCTCTGCTGCCCCTCAGAATGCTCATCTGCTAGCTGGGTACCAACCTTTTGGTTAGCTGCTCCATGCCAGAAGACCTCTCCCAGCCAACAAGACATGGGTAGAAAGCAAATACCTGACACAGATTTTAGAGCATTTCAGAGAGGAGACAGAGGAGTTCAACAAGCTGTGTGAATCTGTGAAGTCTGATGAGTTCCACTGGTGTTTATGTTTGTCAGATCCAGCCTAATACTTCTCACCCCTGAAACTCAGATCGGAATCTGGCCTGCAATCACTAGCTAGTAGTGATTCAGCCAAGTGCAGCTGTGGTTACAGCTCTTCCATAGAAGCCAACAAAGTCTGCTTTTTAATTACAATATTTACGTTAACTAACCTGTTCAACCGGGCCAGTATGTTTCAAGCAGGCTTAGGACATATTAATAATCAGCTCACAGAGCCAAAGAGAAGAAATGCAGGATGAATCATTGCAAACAGTGCTTTCATGTTGCTTCTGATGTACACCACAAAGGCTTGGGTCCTGTAGGCCTTTTGTTAGGCAAATCCCCCAAATGAATTATAAAGCAGTTCTGGAAGAGTATTTTGACGTGTGTCATGAAAACACATCAGTCCCCTCAGAAGCATCTTTGGTCCTTTTTAGTTTCCCTTTTAGGTGAAAGGAGGAGGGAAATTGTTATTTTTCTCCCTTAATATACCAAAAGGCAGGTTTTTCCACTTCGTTTAGTTGCACTACCCTGATCATCTGTCCACCTCATCACTTTGTATTTCAAAATAATCCCAACACTTATTCCTCTGAATAGTCCCATGAATTCAGTGGTATTGGAAACAGGATGTTTAGCAGTTTTTTGCATATCATCCCTTTCAGTTTGTTAGCCAACAATGGCAAGAACCTCTTTTAGCAGAAGACTACAGCCCTTGGCATAAGGTAGTGTTCTGTGTAACTAAAAACTAGTAAATAAGAATAAAAACTAAAACTGATGATATTAAGGAGGCAGCTGAAGAATGCACAGTGTTACAATCTGGAGATAACATAAAAAGAAATTGCTAACAAACACCTAGCTTAGGTAGAGTAGCTATTGTGCTGAGATCCCTTGAATTCTGTAGCCTCCACAGTTTAGAAGGAAATAATAAAATCCTAAGTAAGCTTTTCAAAAAGGACTTGATTGTTTGTGAGGGTAAGTTTCCAAAAGGACTTGTGGATAACTCCAGGCATCTGAAATAACTCGGGTGCTTTTACCACAAATCTCCTCTACTTGGCTGCTTGACAGCCCACTCTTCGGGGCAATGCCAAACCATGAGCACATTACTAGCAAAAACATGGTTTTCAGAAGTAGCTTCTCTATTCCTGAAAAGTTCAGGAGTTACAAATCCACTTTACTGGCTCTGTGCCTCCTCAAAACAACCTGCTGATCTGTGATTTTTAGGAAGGCAATTTTAACTATTACATTTGGAATTTTAACAGAGAGCCTGCTTTCACAAAGGAGGGCAACTCAAATTATCTAGGTCTTAACATCCATGTTTTGGTGGCAGAATTCAACAACAATAAAAAAAACACTACCAAAGGGACACTGATTACTCAGGCTAAGCACTGTATAGAAACCTCCAACAGCAAGGGGTTTCTGATCTAAACAGAAAGATGGCAGTGGAGGGAGGAAGTATTGCTGCTTCAATTTTAGACATGCGATGCTGAGACACTTGCAAGGGCAGAGGCAGACCTGACAACTTTGATTGTGATTTTGATGTTTCCAGATCAATGTTCTGGCACGTAGAATCATTAAGGTTGGAAAAGACCTTCGAGATCGTCTGGTCCAACCATCCCCCTACCACCAATGTCTCCCACTAACCATGTCCCTAAGCACCATGTCCAACCTTTCCTTGAACATCCCCAGGGATGGTGACGCCACCACCTCCCTGGGCAACTCGTTCCAATGCCTGACCACTTGTTCTGAGAAGAAATGTCTCCTCATTTCCAACTTAAACCTCCCCTGGTGCAACTTGAGGCCATTCCCTCTCATCTTACTGCTTGTTACCTGTGAGAAGAGGCCAACCCCCAGCTCCCCACACCTTCCTTTCAGGTAGTTGTTGAGAGCAACAAGGTCTCCCTGAGCCTCCTCTTCTCCAGACTAAACAACCCCAGCTCCCTCAGCCGCTCCTCACAGGACTTGTGTTCCAGGCCCTTCACCTGCTTCATACCCCTTCTCCGGACATGCTCCAGGGCCTCGATGTCCCTTCTGTAGTGAGGGGCCCAAAGCCAAACACAGTACTCAAGGTTCGGCCTCACCAGAGCAGAGTACAGGGGGACAATTCTCTTCTGCAGGAATTCTCGAGCTTTGGGAATGTGACTGCTTATGACTGCCACTGATGTGCCCTAAGGTTTTTACTTCTAATGCTCATGTTTCTGAACAGAACACCTAAGGCTCAGTTTGTACTCTAGTGGCTGTTACACCATCTGAGGTAAGATTTCAGGCTGCAGCTAACTCACACAGCTATACAGTGATCCAGCAGCAGTAGGGCTAGTCAAGCTTCTGGTAGGGAAATGGCAGATGGCAAGGTCTCTTCCATAACAGCTGTGTGACCCTTTGTTTTCAGTTAGTGCTTGAATATTCTTATATCTGTTTTTAACTATATAGTTTGTCATCTATGTTTTGTGTTGGTTTCCCCCATTTTCTGCTTAAAATTGATCATTTCTACAAATCTTCGGTGTGAAAGAGTTAATTCTGTAATTTATAGAAGTCAAGGATGGGAAGGTAAGACTTTGTACTTGGTATTTTGTTAAAATCACAAATTTTCTGCAGTACTTAGTGTGCACTATTTAGTGAGCTGTACCAACCTATCCTTAAGTACTTTATTGCAAAAGAGTTTTCAGGAGCTGCCAAGCTCTAAACACAGCAAAAGGCCAACCACCCATTCGATCTCTTACTTGTGTTTTATGCAGTGCTTGAAAAAATGACCAGGAGTGCTTTGTTTGAAACAGCCTAGCATGTCAACAAGATGACTAGTTCTGTATCCTTCTTACAAAAGATGTGGGAAAGAGAATCTGAAGTGTGGGATACAACACTGAGAAAAAAAACACTGAGAAAAAAAAAAAGAGAAACCATAGGGTTAGTAAGGACTAGAGAGAAAAAATCAGGATGACCTCTCTTTCACTTGGAAATAAAGCAACACCCTGCACTTAACATGCCTGGGGTGAAATCACAGCTGCACTGAAACCAGCAAGAATTTGGCTTTTGTTTCTACTGCAGCTAGGATGACACCTCCATGCTTATGGCTAGTTAAGAAATACTTCTGTTCAAAAAAATACTTGCCTTTGCAGGTAGGTGGTGTTGTCCATGTTCCATTTTCTAGGCAAATGCTTCGCAGAGGCCCCTCCAGCATGTAACCACTGTAGCAGGAATAGGTGATCATGTCTCCATACTGATAGAAGCTACCACGGATGAGAGCATTCTCTATGTGAGCTGGGGGCCCGCAAGATATCTCTAAACAAAAGAAATCACCCAGAGGCTGGTGAGCTACAAAGCCTGCATGACATGGTTTCCAACTCTTTTGTTTCCAACAGCTTTGCCCGCAGGACTCAGGAGATGCTGAGACATCTCTGATGAAAATGCAGCAAGCAGGACTTCTCCACAGAGCAGGTACCCACAGGGTGAACCTGTTTGTACTCTCTTGTGAGCACCAGCAAGGATGGAGAAGACCAAAGCGTGGAGAGGACGAGCAACAGCAATTTTAAGTAATGCAACAATGACTGAATCTACCAGACACTGCAGAAACTTTCAGATGGTCCTAGGAAATACATGAGACTGGGTTTGCAGAGTGAGGCGATGTCATTGTCTGCACTAACCAATACTGCTTGTAAGAAGCCAAAAAGCCTGAAAAAGGACTTCATGCCTTGTATCAGTGTCAATGAATACAATGAAAGAACACCTCTCCCTACAGCCCTTGTCTCAACATGATCTCACTGGAATCATTCACAAGACATTCAGGGTATGCAACAATCAAACCCAGCTGCATTGCTTGCAAAAGGTAAATTGAAAAGAAAATTACAGCAGAGCCTAAAGGCCAGTAGCATGAGTGCACCTGGGGCATCAATTCATAGACCTATTCTGGATCTTTTTCCTGAAATAACTCCCTTAGAAAGAAGATATAGCTCTTTTATAGAGCTTCTTTGGTTGCTTTTATGAGCCAGGGTCTCTAGAAGCAACCCAGCTCTCCATAAGACAATTGTAGATAAAAACGCTGTTCTTTACGGATAACTGCATCTAGACAGAGAGCTCTGCTAACATGTCTGTGCTGTTATGCTCCTGTGTGATACAGATGTGTCACCAGCCCTACAAAAACGGACCGTGTCCTTGCAGAACTGCAACACCTGTACTTACTTTCACACTTAGCCGTTGTCGGAGTCCAAGTCTCATCGGCATTACAGGTGATCACAGCCTGCCCTTTCAGCTGGTAGCCTTCCCTGCACCTGATGGAGACATTCTGCCCAACATAAAAATCCACCTCGGAGAGAAGGGCATTCTCTGGGATTATGAAAGGCACGGGGCAAGGGTTTGCTGTTCAAAGAAAAGGTGTGAGGGAAGAGGAAAAGGAAGAAAGAAAGAGAGAACTTTATTTCTGCAAATTTCAAAATCAGATCATATGAAGAACAATAGAAATGGATGCTACTCACAAGTCCCATGTGTAATTTGATGTAAAGTCATGAGATTTGGATTTTAAAATAAAGTTAAAAGGTTTGATTCTCTGCTGTCACATGACTTGCTACATACTCTGTTGAAGTCGGTGGAAGATATACTAAGGATGTAAGTGGAGAGTATCATGTATGTTACAATCATGCCATTCTCTCCTGTCCTTCCTGGTTACCATAACTTTGGTATAAGAAAGTAAGACCTACTCCACTTTTAAAAAAGTCAAACTTATTCCACTCGTTGTTCTGAGGGCCTGGATCAATAGAAAACAGCATAAAATCCAGGTGTTTGCATAGAGACATTAGAGCTTTGAATTTCTCTGATAACCTTATTTATTACTGCCTGTAAGCTTGCTGAGGTATTTTTGCATGGTTTATTGCTCTCACGAGGAATCTGGAGAAGGCTGGACCTTATTTACAGCACAGATTAATGCCAGATTCCTCAAACTAAAATCCTCTGAGTCAGTCCTCTGTTGTACAAAAACTAAAATGTCTCAATTACTACCCTGAGACAACAGTAGATCTTAGAAGTAGTTGCAAACAGATACAGCAACAATGATGGCTATTGTGGCTGTGCATGCACAGTATACATGTGTATAAGGTGCTATTTCATAGAATCACAGGATAATTTATATAGGCGTTTAGTTCAACCTTCTTTACAAAGCAGGGCCGACTAAGTCAGGTTGCTCTAGGCCTTGTACAGCTGACATCCGAGTATGTCTGAGGATGGACATTTCTCATCCTCTGCAGGACCCTGTTCCAGAATTCAACTGCTATCATAGTGAAAAGTTTCTGCATACACTCAACTGAATCTTCCTTTGTTGCAGCTTTTGGTCCACTCCCTCACATCCTACCACTGTGCACCTCTGAAAGGAGTCTGGCTCTTTTTCATTTACACCCTGCCAGTAGTCATTTGCAGACAACAATAAGATCTCTCCTTGCCTTCTCTTCCAAAGGCTGAACAAACACCTTTCTCTCACCTGCTCCTCATATATCAAGTCGCTGAATCCAATTGACTCCATTTAATGTCAGCTTTCCAACTAAAGGGCGTTATGCAGAACACAGCTTGTTATTTTACTATCAGAAAAATACACTCAGACAAGGTAATGCTTTAACATCTCTCAGCAACTGCTTCCTTTGTTCCTTTGTAAAAACAGGATGCACACCAACATATCTCCTAATGTGGGTCAAACCAATTTTTTAAACTCTGAGTGACAAATTCTGCTCATGGCCACTCCAGAAGAAAATTACAGTGCATCTCCACAAATATCTGCAGAAGTTGCTCTCAGTTACTGTCAGTTTAAATGAAGAGCAACCTAGACTTTAATGCTTAAAAGTTGAGACCTCTTTTTCATTACAAAGCAAACACACACGTTTACAGAGAGGCAAGGGATTGCTCCATCTTCCATCCCTTGTGCACTCTGCTGCAGGTTCTCCTTCCAAGCTGTATCCTCTCTCGCAGAAATATGCTATAGTACTGCCAACTGTATTGTTTTCATAAATCGCCTTCCCATTCAGCAAGGAAAGTGGAACTTTGCATCTGGTCTCTGCAAAGGAAGAGCTCTCATTAACTCAGCTTGATATCAGACCTGGACTTCCAACAGTTCCTGAGTTACTCACACAGTATGTTTAAAGTAGCAGCCACACACTAATAAATCATGAAGAGCATTGAGGGACAGTTCAGTAGCCCCAGTAAGGCAGTGCAGTCAAGTTAGGGAAGGAGCTCCTCCCAGTGATAAAGAAAAGCCACAGCCACACGTTTATCAGGTCAGCAAAATTTGGCAGAGATAGGGAAGGACACATTTATGGCCTTGTACTGGGGTAAGTGGGGCAGAACATGAAAATGGTTCCTTCTCACTGCTAAGAGATACCTCAGAAACTTGCAGCCCTTTGCAACTTCCTTTTTGACAGACAAGAAATACCAGATTAGATGCAGGATGGGTTTGATGTAAGGTGCTGAACACTTAAATTACTATTTGGTCCCCTCAAGATTCTCCGCTGTGTTTCTGAAGCCAGCAAGCAGACAGCCCAAGTCAGGTTACCACTGCTACACAAGACACTCTGTTCTACATCCTGTTTTCCATTCGATTTTCCTGGGTGGTCTGCATAATAGGATGAGTTAAGATTAAACTAGCAAAGATGGACATAAGGGCATCAGGCAACAGGAAGAGAGAAGTTGGGAGAAGTGGCCATGCTCAACCTTGTTCAAGCAGTCTTTTCTGATATCTTGTTTATTTCAGCACTGCTCACGTGTGACTTCTCTTAGGTGCCTGTCTAGGTATTTGAAACCTCCTCTTCAATGTGGACAACCCCTACCAACTTTGCAGATTGCTACAAGACGGTCTGCAAAGCATTAAGAGTACTGTAGTGCACAGCGAGCTGTACACTGTGTGATTGCTGAACACAGCATCTGATGATCCCTAGGCCTCGTGCAGTTTTCATGGCTCTGGTGACAGGCACCTAACACCTGCCTTGAGTAGAAGATCCTTATCTGTCTTACTTTGGTGAAGCTGTCACAGCATGTCGGTCCCTTTTGAATCTGTGTGAGCAGCTGGCTGTGGAGACATCTGCAAGCCAGCTCCATGTGAGAATGCAAGGGGCAACTAAGGCAAGCAAGCAGAGTGCTGGATCTGGAGTCTAGCTTAGGAGGCCAGAGTATGTGCGGCAGGACAAAAACAGCCGCAAAAACAACAGAAAGGAAGTGAGATGAGCAAAAAATGGACTAATGTGTTTCTGAACGGAAAGGAATAGTGTGAAGCCCAGACTTTGTCCTTTCATGGCTAAAAGGCCAGGAAAGGAGAATACTCATACTTAATGATATTGCAATTTACTATGCTTCTATACACTTTATATGTTGAACAGAGTCATCCAACAATGGTGGCTATCTGTTCATGTTTGGGATCTTAAGTTTTTGTTCCATTTTTATGTTGACAGCCTTGTTTCCACCAACTACTGCCCACTCTGTATGATACAGACAATTCCTGCTCGACACTTATTCTGCTTGGCACAAGCAACAGGACCTACCAAGGGAGCATCTGAAAGCAGTTAAGTGCAAAACAGTATGTCATGCACTCACAGTATTTATTCAAGTGAGGAGTGGAGATAAAGGCTGAGCTGCTGATATTGTCCTTGAGACAATCCTGTTGCTGGGTTTGGGGCCCGAAATTCAGAGAAAGAATATCAACGTAACAACTGACTTCAGAAGGCTGCTGGGAGAAGTTCCATGTCCTCACAGTCCATCACCTTTAGTTAATGGTTCAATTTTCTCAGATGATAAGCAATGTCATCTCTCACTAAGACTGTAAAATTGCAGATTAAGACCTAAGGAAAAATGATGTCTAAGCCTCCTTATGGTTTGGTAATAGGCACTGTTCCTTTTGAGACATTTCATTTTTCAGGCACAATTTTTAACAGACATTACAGAATTGTCTCCAGAAAGCAGCTTACTCCCTAGATTATGTGATACACATGCACATGGGGGGAGGTAGTGCTTATCCCAGATCAGAATGTGCCAGGCAATGACACCAAATGTTTACCTTCACACGATGGTAATGGTTTACTCCAGCTCCCATTGGTAAGACATGTGATGTTCTGGGGTCCAACAAGATGATACCCAGCGCTGCACACAAAGGTTACATTACTTCTGTATGTGCTTCCCGTAGAAATGGCCTCTGCTTTTTCTACTGAGGGATGCAGCCCACAAGTAATTCCTGTAAGAGAAGAAAAAATTTTGGTTTTATACAAACAACAAAGCCCATTCTGTCTGGCTGGTATACACTGTCTGCAGTTCTATTCACAGACTGAATTAAAGGAAAGATGGGAAGAAAGAAAGAATCTGTGAAGTACTGTATGAGAAAGGTTATATAATGCCTTGCTTGCCCTCTCTCCTGAGGTTCAGGCTGCAGACACCTGAGAGAGACCCTGCCTGAGTGTATCTGACAGTGTAGTAAGCAATCAGTGATCCAGAATGTTTCTTCTGATTGAAGATGCAGAGGATGCATCTTCAGACTTCTCTGCTCCCTGTACAGTGAAAGACAGCCTCAGGATGTCCCCAGGAAAAATGACAGTAGTTAAAGAAGATCTTGTCCCCTGTCCCGTCCCTATTGCACAGACCATGCAAATTGGTCAAAGCTAAGAGAAAGGAATACAAGCAGTAGGACTATGACATCACCATGAAAAGATGGAAAATGATTTATTGGTAGAGATTATAAAATTTGGGCATTTTATTTATAACCTGTATGAAATAAATCATAAATCCTTCTTTCCATGCTCGCACAATTAATCACCTTCTGCTTCACAGGACCAAGATTTGATCCTAAGGAGCAGAGTCTTGATCTCCAGACATACCAGGGACCAAGATATATTAGCCTTGACATTGCAGAGACAAATCACCTCAGCACATGATGTTCAAGGCCCTGCAACCCACAGTGCAAAGCAAATCAAATAGAGCAGGCCACACTTCTCCTCTAGTAACCTGAGCACAGCTCTATGGTTGTTCCATTTTCTTATGTCAAAAGGAGCTCCCTTCAGATCAGAGAGGAACTGCCAGTGAGAACTTCTCAGCTGTCTTTTCTGCTGGCTCCTCCTGTTACATCCCCAAATGGAGTAGGAGATCAGGTGGAAGCCAGCAAAAGTACCATGACAGTTTCCTGGCCCTCCTGGAAAACTGCCACCATGTTGCTGTGCTGGCTACTTACTCCTGCATGAAGGAACAGAGGGGCTCCACTTTTTGTCAACGTGGCAAATCCTTCGGCTTGGTCCCTGTAGTTCAAAACCAGGGTCGCAGCTGTAAAAAGCCTCACTGCCAAACAAGAACTCCTCTCCCTGAACAGATCCGTTTTCTATCGCCTCTGGCGGCCCACATGATACTCCTGTAACATAAGAAATATACTCCAGACACAGTGCATATAGCCTGTCCTGCTCCCAGCTCCTCCACATTTTTACCCTGTGAAACAGGGAAAGAACCCGGTGTTTATATGGGCATTCCCAGATATTTGCTCCTGAGTAGCAGAACAGCAGCAGAACAATATTCAGTGCTCTCAGATACTGCTGAAAGACAAAATCCATTGTGGCTTTATGGGCAGGAAGCCTTGAAGCCAACAGCTGAACTGCACGTAAGTATTTATGTAGACAGCTTCTGTTTTGGCACTGCAGGCAGAGGGAATCAGACAGAACTAAGTACCTTTGAAAAAGAGTATCCATAGAGCTACAGTTCAGGATGCTTAGTACCCACAGCTCTGGGTGACTGTGGTGGTCAAACGATCTTAGCAACCCGAGAAACCATGACCTCAAGTGGCAAAGCTGTTTAAATTTCAGATATTACTCTTCTGAGATGGACAATAATCTGTTAAAGTAATATGACAGTAATCTCTTGTATCAGGAACTTGATACAAGAAAACAGCTCTTCAAGTTGTCATTGCTACTCCTTATTTGTGTAGAGTTTCAGAGAAACTCTGATGTTTCTCTGAACTCTCTGTATCTCATCTTATTTAAACATGCAGTTAATAAAAAATGTTTTAACTTCTTCACATCATTAACAATTTCCACTAAACTAAAGTTTGCATCTAAAGATGCAAAAAGCTAAAACAGCAGAAGGAATGTGTCAAAGGCTCCTTTGTGCATGCAGCCCTATGTCTGAAGTAAAGAGTATGTAAATGGAAGGATCCAACAACAACCCCTTTGCTACCTGTTTGCCCAGCTTTCTTAGAGGTACAGGGGCACAGCAGTGGAAAGCTGTATTGATTTCCTTAACACTGTTACCTGCACAAAACGGCAATTCTGCATGTCTCCCGTTGTGTTATCAGTGGTACTCACTGACGATTTTTAGACATATGAAGACAGTATGAATTATAAATCAAGCAACACAACCACAAGTGTCTTCTGGTTAAAAACACCCTTGACCAAATTCATCAAGTGACAAACTCAGATGGAACATACTTCTGCATGCTGGCACTGTGCCACTCCAAAGCTTGTCTTCTTGGCAAGTCCGTTCTGTATCACCCTACGAAACAAGAGACAGTGCTCAAAGAACAGCTTCACTTAGCAATCCTTTTTTCTCCCAACAGCTCTGGAATCCAGCGATGCCAGTGTGTCTTCCCTCCATGTACAACCCATATGAAGACAGAGTTAAATGCTCACAGCTCAAGTTGACGAGGAGAGTTTAGGCTAGAACTCCTTCCTGCAAACTGCAGGGTACTGTTTATAAACCAAATGCTTGTGGGTCAGTTAGTCAGTTTCCTTGTCCTTATCCCTGGAGTATCATTGTTTTTGTCAGTTTTGCCATTCTTGTTCCCAGAAATGTGTTATGATGGCACATTTTCTCCTTCTAGTACTCACTTAATGAAAATCTAACTTGCATTCTTTCCACCAATAGTATAAGCCTATGGTTTGTAAACATACTGTACTGACTGTGATCATGTCCCAAGCACTCATGCTTCAAATTCACTTATAAATGACGTTATTTATAGCTTACATGCACATTTTATGGTTAGTTAAAGATATACTTAATTTATACCTAAAGATTTATCTTGTATTTTATTCCAAGACATGAAGAACAACATTTAAATTTGTCCCTTGAAGTAATGTACTTTCATTACAATGCAAACCCACTGACAAGGGCAGCTGTTTGAAATGAGTGTTGTAAGGCATTACAGCCAATGTATTTTGCTTTCTGGAGAGAAAAACACAGGACCTCTAACAAGAGGGAAACACACCGACACTAGGTGGCGAAGCTGGCGTACAAAGGACGGATCGATCTTTTACTATAAAAAAGCACTGGTTTATCACCGCCAAAAATACATTTAACAGCAATTCTACCTATCTGTCTTCTCTGTCTCTGTCTGGAAATTAGACTTGTTGTTACCTGTGAATTCTCTAAACTCTCCTTTTTAAATATACTGAAATACCAAGTGAATGCAATCCCATCTGGGTGTATGAAGTTTGTAGTTATTATCAGAGTTACCACCGTAACAAGGAAGCAATGCATTTTGTTTGGTACTCATGAAGTGCAGTGTTAAGAGACAGCACCTCTCATTGCTATCTCATGCCTCTGGACAGGATAGTCCCATATTTTGCCATCAGCTGGGGATGGTGAAGACCATGCTGGACCTCAGCAATGAATTTTCATTTCTGAACTCACTGCAATTTTGAAAACACATGAAGCTGCTATGAATTGGCTAGCATGAATCCAGATAACTGGACATCAGTGGTGCTCCAGAGCTCAGAAAGGAACAATAGCCCAATGCTCATTAATAAAAACAGTAGACAGGAAGGGACTTTGTTCACATCTCCACCAGGGAATAAAGCTGCCATTAAACAAACTGCAATCTCTCTGTCTTATCAAAAAAGACAAATCACTTCCACATCATCCAGCAGTATCACAGAACTGAGGGCAGTGCCATTTATCAGGAGCTTTGAGTTTCGAAGGCAGAATGCAGAAGACATAGAGCTTGGAATGTTATGGGATTGGAAAAGGGAAGAAGATGATCTAACTGAGAACAGAGAGATAGTTCAAGAGAGCACATGCGAGAAATTAACAATTCCATGATTTATGGTCACAAGTATGTATCATTTTGCACAGAAGTAACATAAAAGCTGTACTTTGAGGATTGAAATAATCTTCAGCTATAAAAAAAAAAAAAAACAACACTGAAAGGTTTTTGCTGAATACATGCCTTTGAACAGGATGCTTATATTTGCTTCAGTTACACAGTTAACTAATTCATGTAATACCCCAGACATACCAGGAGCATTCTACAGACAACAACAAAAGCAGATATTGAACTTCTGTAGCAGCTAAGGAAATATATCTATATGGAGCAGGCATAATACTTTCTCACAGTCATTACATAAGGACAGTGAAGAAAGGACAACTAAAGCTCTAGAATGCTAGAGATTGAGCTTGCTTACTTGTAATTCATAGCCAGGATCACATTTATAAAGAACCAAGTCTTTATAACTGAATTTGGTGCCAACCACAAATCCGTGCTCTGGAGATTCTGGGGTCCCACACGACACAGGAATGCAGATGTCATCAGAAAACATTGGCACCCAAACACCACTCTCCTGAAAAATAAGTGTGATAAAAAGCGTGAATGCATCATTCCATATGCTAAATTCATATCCAAATGAAAAAGTTAGGAAAATAGTAGCAGAAACATCCAATAGCTGTGGGCACACTGATGTAGTTAATGTAATCTGTGAAATCTTTAAAGAAAGTCAGTAATATAAGTAGCACTTCTAAGACGTCAACAAAGACTGGAGCTCAGCTATGAAAGGAGTGCCCTGCCATGAAAGACAGAGAGAACAAAATATAAAAGGGGAAATAGAAACCTGAAAAGCAAGTTCACCTATACAAAGTCATCTAATAGCTCAGGGAACCCATCAAGAGAGGAATGAAACTACAGGTGTTCAGTTCCATGTTCTATACTTTTCTCTTAGCTGAAAGTCTCCTACTATGGCTGAGTGCTTCAGCTGCCTGCCCAGGTCCTAAAGGAGGTCTAATACCTGAACAGACAATCATCAAACACAATTACTCTTACTTCAACAGATCTTTTTAGGAGCAAACAGATCGTTTGCTTAGAAAAAGTACTAATCCTGCAAAAAGTACATGATTTACTCTCCTAAATGTGACAAAAGGAATGCTTTTCTAAAGGACAGCATTAGTTTTAACAGAAGAGAGCATTAATTTCCAGTTCTGAAAGTCTATTACGTGTTTACTGGCGAACAAGAAGGCATATATATTATATTTTACAGGACATGCTTTACATTTTTTGTTGTGTGCAATTAAGAGCCAAAAGCTAGTGAGGGCAAGAGGAAGACTCTTGAATTCAACAGAGCCTGCAAAATAAAACAGTGCAGATAATACTTTACCTTGCATGTAGATGTGCTTGCTCCCACCAGAGTATAGCCTTCCATACATGACAAAGTGATGTCTGCATTCACAGTGAAGTTGTCCCCAAGTACTATTGCACGGGTGATATTTCCTGGGAGTGGACACTTTCTGGGACAACAGGAAATACTTTGAGGAGACCACTGTCCATCTTCCTGGCAAGTGCATGCATCCTCCTCTGTCACCATTGTGTAGCCTTCCAGGCATCTGCAACAGAGCATTAACACCTGACCACATGGACATAGCTAGGGACAAACTGATCCGCAAGTTTCAAAGACATTTTTCAACGTTACTTGTTCATAAGCACACCTGGTGACTTCTCTATTATTTCAAGGGAACCTTGCAAGAAGCATGCCTAGACTGAGTTTATCCTGTTGCAAGAGTTGGAAGTTTCAGACTTCATCTCCAGCTGCTTCACGTTGCTGAAGCACCACCAGGGAGAGTGAGTTGGTAGCTTTAGTGCTTAGAGAATAGTGAATACCTTGGTGCAGTCCCTGCCCTTTCCTTTGTGAGGAGGGCTTTTGGTTAAGTAAACTGTGAGAGTGCCAAATGCTACTGCAGGTTCTCGATTCCCAATTGCTGAATATCCCATATGCAACCACCAATTCTAAAGATGATCTCACTTTCTTCCAAGAGTAAACCGAGCCTTATGCTGATCACAGATTGCTTGTTTAGAAGTTTCAGGCTGATTTGCTCTGTGCCATGCAGTGCTTGACCAAGATCAACTCAACTGGCTTGCAGGATCTGGCCAGCAGTGGGTTTAGTTGTAGGTTGGCAGACCCCCTTCATTTTGTTAAAGATGCACAGGAATGTCTGATTCTGTTAAACTCATCCACATGCAATCTCACAGTTCTGCCCCTTACTGTTTATTGCTTTTACTGCTAAAATCTCCCCTTCTGCCAAGGAATTCCCCACCTTGGAGAAAGAGATCTGCAGTGTGCACTTTCCAAGAAACCAACAGAAACACATTTTTCTCGTCTATGACAAAGGAATAACTGTGCATCAACAACACTTGTTGACAGTGCAATGCTGCAGTACAGAAAATGGGACCAGGAGATCAGCCCTTCTGTGCTACATTAGGTAGCTGAAACAGGAAGAGGAGGTAAAAGGCATGCCAAAAGAGGAAAAAAAATCCATGCCCTACAGACCAGAGTGTCAGAGGAGGAGAGGAGGAAAGCAAAGAGGAACAGGAAACCAAAGTGGTGGAGGAGTGCAGCCCAACATGCTGAAATACCTTGCTGAAGTTTTATCAGTGGTCCAAACAATATTTTTTATGGGCATAGGAACGTGGGTTTTGTCTATCTACTTGTACGATAAGGCATAACTTTTCTTCCAGGTCTTCTAAAAACGTGCACTAATTGAGGGTGCATAAATTTCCCATCTTCATTCCTTCAGAGACTCTATGGAAACAGAATGGCAGCAGTGTTCTTACCTGTACTGGACCTTGCTCCCATAGGTATGAGTGTTCCCAAGAACCTCTGCATTGGGGACAGAAGGTGGTGGGCCACAGCTTAGCAGCTCGCAGCTTGGGTATGGCTTCTTCCAGACACCCGTCTCCACACAAGTCAGTTCTGGACTCCCCCGCATGACAAAACCTGTCAAGCAGGTATATATGATGGTGTTCTCATCTGCAGAGCTGCTCCCATTGATAAACGTGTTGGGGATGATGGGTGGGGAGCCGCAGGAAATCTGCCCACACCGAGGAAACCCAGAACTCCACCTGCCAGCTGCCTCACAGGTGATTTCGGAAGGCCCTAGCAGTTTAAAGCCCTCCAGGCATTGAAACTGGGTGCTCTTCCCACAGCTGAAATCTTCACCAAGGACAACCCCGTTCTGGATCTGTGGTTCAGGACACTCACAGGGGAGGCAGGATGGAAGGCTTCCACTCCAGGAGCCATTGGACAAACACTGCCGTGAAGGATTACCATGCAGCTCATAGCCAGGGAAGCACACATACTGGGCAAATTCCCCATAGGTGAAGTCTGAGCCGTTCAGAAAGCCATGGGAGATGTCTTCAGGAGGTCCACAAATGACTGGCTCACAGTGTGGAGCTTCTGAATCCCAGGTACCATCACTCTGACAGGTGAGTGTGGACGCTCCTTGCAGATTGTATCCTTCGTTGCAGTGATACTGCACTTCTTTCCTAAAGCCAAAATCTGAGCCAATAATTCTCCCACTGGCAAGAGGCAGAGGCATGGGGCAGGTCACAGCTTTGCAAACTGGAGCAATTCCACTCCAGCTTCCATTTGCAAGGCAGACTCTACTCCTGTCCCCATCTAACAGGAAACCTTCGTTGCAGCTATACTCTGTATGCCTCTGGAATGTGTACTCCTCTCCAGACACTTGACCATTCTCCAGAACTGGTGGTGGGCTGCAGGAAACAGGGATGCAAATCGGTTCACTGCCATCCCATTTCTGGTTCTCTTGGCACTTCCTCTCTGCGGGGCCATTTAACTGGTAGCCAGGATCACACTCATAGTAGACAACACTCCCATACGTGTAGTTTTCCCCTCTTATGCTCCCATTCATCAGCTGGGTAGGTGAGCTGCATGTTACCGCTTTGCAGTACGGAGCAGTGTTGCTCCACTGCCGATTTGGCAAACACAGCCGTGTGTCCGAGCCAACAAGTGTAAACCCTGGCTTACAGGTGTACTGCACCACGCTACCGAGCGTGTTCTCAGTGAAATATAAAATTCCATTCTCTGGAGGAGACAGCAATGTGCATTCTATTGAAACACAGGAGGGGGCAGTGCCATTCCAGACCCCATCTTCTTGGCAAGCTAGAACAGGGTTTCCCAAGAGCTCATAGCCAGAGTAACATGTGTATAAAATGATAGTTCCGAATAAGAAAGTGGTCAGCTGCATTGCACTGTTCTCTTTCAAAGAACTTTTGAAGCCCTTCAAATTGCCAGCCAGCAGCATGTGTGAAAGGGAGGGACTCTCTGTAACGCTCTCCTGGTCTGAGCGTCTTTCCCCGTGTCTCACCTGCACATACTCTCCAAAGTCAATGTGAGGAGGTAGGCCACAGTCTGTGGGGAGGCAAGATGGAGTGGAGCTAGACCAGCCTGATTCTTCACAGGTCTGCATGGCAAGGCCAGAGAGCTGGAAGCCAGGCACACAGCTGTAAATGACCATGGCCCCATAGCTGTAATCTGCACCCTCCACAAAGCCATTTTCGATAGGCTGAGGGGGCTGGCAACTTATGGCTTTGCAGGAGGGAACATTTGTACTCCACTCGCCTGTCTCCAGGCAGCTCAGCGTTTCCTCCCCTTGGAGCTGGAAACCTCTGTCACAGGAATATCTAACAGTCTGCCCATAATGGAAGTTTGTGAATGAGTATTTGCCATTGAGGATCTTCTTAGGCCTTGGGCATTCAATGGGTTTGCAAGCTGGCCTTCCTCCAAGCCACTGTCCATCTTCTCCACAGAGGATAGTTGTGTTCCCCATCAGTTCAAAGCCTGGTTTACATGTATAGAGAGCTGTGCTGAGGAAGGTGAGGCCCTGCACATCAACAATGCCATTTTGAATTTCTTCTGGCTGGGGGCACTCCACAGGAATACATTCTGGCAAAGGCAAGCTCCATGAGCCATCAGCCTGGCATCTGATAGTAGATTCACCCTTCAGTAAGAACCCATCCACACAGATGTACTTCACAGTGCTACCAAAAAGAAGGGATGAAGTCAAGGGGTCGCTGAAGGGGATGTATGGAGGTGCAGGACACTGTACAACCTTGCAGAAGGGAAAGGAATCATTCCACTGTTGAGAGGGCAAGCATTTCAGTACAGAGGAGCCATGCAAAACATAACCCTCTTTGCAGGAGAACTGTACAACACCAACTTGATTAGTCACTTCCCTCAAGACTAGCTGGTTTTCTGCCAAGGGTGGTTCTGGACATTTTGTTGGCACACACTTTGGGCTTTGCTTTTTGTTCCATTTCCCAGACTTCTGGCACGTCCAAGACACATCTCCAATCAGCTCGTAGCCTTCATCACAGAAAAACTCAACTTTGGAGCCCAAATCAAAGGTTTCTCCTTTGGAGTAGCCATGTTGGATGGGTGGTGGCTTTCCACAGCTGAGGGGAATGCAGCGAGGAGGTGATTCACTGTACCACTGCCGATTGGCTTGGCAGATAAACAGCGAGCTCCCAACCAGGTGGTAGCCAGACTTGCACTGATAATTGGCCTGATTCTCAAAGAAGCGTCCAGTTGTTTCCTGTAAAACAGATGAGACACGGACATATCTGAAATGAAGGTGCACGACAGGCACACAGGGAGAGTGATAGTGTTACTTCTGTTTTCTCAGTCTAGATTCTAGCTGAATCCCAGGCAGCGGTCAAGGCTGTCTGCAAAGAAACGAATGTAAGTAACAGACACAGCATGTCTTGCCTCAAATACTACACTCTGCTGTCAGGAAATCTGAACACAACATCAGAGGAAAAGAGAAAACCCAAAGCCTAAAAGGCAAATCTAGAAAGTATTTCCTCCTGCTTTCTCCCTTCCTGACCTTTAAGGTCAAAAGTTATGTAGACAGGAAGACAGAAAAGAAACATATTGGGAGAAGCTGCTAGGAAACTATTAGCCTATTGCTGTTCTGGTTCTTTAGCTTACAGGTGTATTCAAGGCTGGAGCCTTCAGGTGTACTACCAGGAGACTTTTATAAGTGCCACATGTGCTGTTGGAGGGTCCTGAGCAGGCAGCTGAGAAGCTCCTCAAAGTTGCAGGCTGAGCTCTGACTGCAATATTAAAAAATATCTCTAACAGAAGGAGTATCTGGAGGAGTAACCCTGCTTAGGCGAGACAACACAGAGTGATATACATTATTTAGAAGACATATCTGTGTGGGAGTCTGAACAGAAATTGTCGCTATAGCTGATGAAAGCTTATGTAGGAATTGGGATGCCCAAAAAAAACACAGTTTTTAAAAAATGTAGATTACCTGGTGGCTAGATTTAAGGAAGGAGGGAAAAAGTTCAGAAGGAAAATGCTTAAGAAATTCTAAACTGAATCTTTACAATAATGTTTTGATCTTCCTTGCCACAGTATTACCCTCATGCACCAAAGCACAACACAGATTGAGTAGTTTTTACAGCTTTGGGCTGCCACAAGGAGATCTTTAATTTTAGGCATTGTTGCAATGTAATTTGACAGAAAAAGGACAAGTTCTGACCTCAGTAAAGAAATGTTCTTGCATCCAAAGCAGAGAAATTATCCCAAAGTGATGTATCTATTTCAAATTAGGATATTTTTCACAGCAGTAAAAAGAGCAAGGCTTGTGAACTGGCAATAGTACTTCATACATCTCCAGATGGCTCTTGGAAAGCCACACATGGACTGAAGAGTGAGGTATCAAGGAAATCAATTGATTGTAATACTATGCCCTGAGTTTCCTAACTGAAAACCCATTTTACGATAGGAAATACCATGGAAGTGTTTGTGTTTTTTAAACATGATTCTTCTACAAATCCCCCCATTTTTCCCTTTGCTTATTTGTTCCATCCAGTCACATCTTTCCACAATTTTAACAGCAAAGCAAAAAAGAAGAGAAAAAAAACCCACAGCATCAATTATGAAGACGTTCAGTTTGCTATGCTACCAGGCAGATGAGAAAACTCATTTTATACCTTAATAAAGCCATTCTCAAGCTGGGGTGGTTCTCCACAGGACACTGGGTGGCATGTGGGCAAATTGCCACTCCAGTTGCCGGTGGCCTCACAGGTCCGCTTCTTCTCCCCCTTGATGTAAAAGCCCTTGTTGCAGCTGTAAGCCACCACTGCTCCGAAGCTGTAGTTGGCCCCACTGGCATAGCCATTGGCAATGTGGGGAGGTTCTCCACAGCGAACCGGGATGCACTGGATGCTCAAAGGAGAAGGATTCCAGAGACCCCCTCGAAGGCACTCAATTTTGGCTGAAGTGTTCAGGACGAAGCCTTCCATGCACTTGAAACTCACGATGGAGCCAGCTGCGAACCTGGCTTTACTGACGGACTCCAGGATGCTGTATGAGACAGTGGACGGCTTTTCACAGAAATCAGCTATGCAGTGGGGCATCTTCTTGCCCTCTGGAGGCACCCACTTCCCTTCTGCATTGCAAAGCAGCTGAGAGTTATCGGCCAGGCTGTAGCCATCTGAGCAGAAGTAATAAGCTGTATCACCAAAGAGGCGGTGGGCTCTCTGCGGCGATGCATTTTCCACATGGGGTGGTTCATCACAGGATACTGCCAGGCACTGCTGGTGGTTCACGCTCCACTCACCACTGGCTAAGCACTCTATGGTTGCAGGGCCATCTAATGTGTAACTGTGGATAAGGAAACCACACAGGGAGTCAAAAAAGCAAGTATTGTCAAATGTACAGTATCCTGAAGTCCCCACAGAACAAGTTAGCTAGCACCCTAGAAGACAGACAAATAGGTTGCTTTACAACAGCTGTTTCAAACATAAAATCTCAAAGCAAACATGTCCACAGGTGAGGTATCACAATAAGGTAGAACCCAGAAGACCTTGAGCGTAATGTTCTTCTCTGGTCTGTCCATCTGATTACCATTCCTGAACTTCCATTTGGATTAAAACTTTGATATTACAGCAAACCTAGTATTGTGCTGTGATAGTCTGTCCACCCCTCAAAGAAACTATCCCGCTCAGAAATTATTCCCCTCTAGCAGGACTGAAGGGAGGAGGAAGAGATGAAAAGCCCATAAAAGTCTTTTGGATTCCTGTATCAGCTGTATCAATCAAATTTCACACTTGAAAACAATAAGAAGCTCCTCAGTGAGTTACCTAGAAATGCTGTTCCTAATAATGCACATAGTAATTTTGTAACAACTTCTTCCTAAAAAAACATCGTAGAAACTGATATAAAAGCAAATATTTTTAGTCCTGATTTAAAAAAAAATAAATAATATTTTATAATGAAGTTCTACTGTGTGATTACTCTAAATGCAGTTACGTTTCTTTACTCTGTCTCCGGGATGCAGTGATAGGCATTATTCCCTGCTGCTCATCAACTAATTTAAATTCCTGCTGCTTAAACATGCAATATGTTATCTTTGACCATCTTTTTGCTAAGTTTTAAGTTTTCTGCAGTGTCTCATGAAAAACGAAGAAACAATATCTATTCCAAATGTCCCAATAACTCCAGCTGCAGGCTGGGAACCGGTTGTTCAGATTTTGACGGCAACTTCTGTAAAAGTGTTTTGTCTTGCCTGCAGGGTATGTTTTCAGAGCCCTGTGACTGGATTCCAGAGAAATAGCCTATTACGTGCCAATGCTTAATATTATCTACTCTATCGATTGTCACACAGACAGCAGTGACCCTCTTTAAATGCTGATATCCTATCCTATTTAAAATACTTGCACAGGAAAAAGAAGCAGCTTTTTGAATCTTAATACGGCCAAGAAAAAAGAGTAAGGAGGATTTATTTCAATGATGTTTCAAATAATATTGTGAAACTAGTTTAAAAGAAAAAATGCTGTTGCACTAATCTACCTTTTTTTCATCAAGAAGCACAAAATCCTCCAGTCACTTAAGGCCTGACCTTGCAAAAGCTCTTCATATGTACTCTGCCTTTTGGACAGAAAAGTTTCAAGAAATTCAATGCGACTGCTCACAGGCTGTAAAGATACACATGTGCTAAGGTTTTTCCAGGATCAGAGGCCAGCATTACACTCATGCTAGACCACCGAAGTGGAGCCATGTTTTTGATAAAATTGCGTCTGAAAAGGTCACTACACTGCATAGATGGAAATCAAGAAAAATAATGCACCTCAATAAAGGAGCAGAATTTTAAGTAAGCAGAGTTTAGAACACCAGAACACTTGTGTTAGTTCTCAAAAGGAAACAAATAGAATTCTTACAGTGTGACGAGACATGGGGAATTCTTTGTGATCACAGCTTTGAGTTTACCAGAGAAGGACTAGTCCAAGAGACTGATCTATCATGCCCTCTGAATCCTCTCCATTCTTCTCTTCTGGGATGTATTCAGCTGATGTGGAGCTGACCACTTTAGGAAATGCCTTGGTGTCCCATGCTAACCTGCCAGCCCACAAAACGTCTCCTTCACATTTAATTTCCATAAAGTCAAGACAGGAGAAGTGAAAATGAATTCATGTGCAGTTACGAAGTCATGAAGCAACAGAGCACACAGCTTTGCCAGTAAGCGTGCGTGGCCTGCACCAGTTTTACTTGTCCTGTGTATTAGTCCAGTAGTAAGAATATACATACCCTTCCTTACATGTGTAAGAGACCGTGCTTCCAAACGTAAAGTTATTTCCATTTATGATCGCGTCTTTGATGGCAGGAGGGGATCCACAAGAGACAATCCTGCAAGCTGGCGGTGTGCTGTTCCAGTTCCCTGAAGATGCACAGACAAGTACAGAGGGTCCCTGAAGGCTGAGACACGAAGATCATTATTAAGACTGCTGTTTCAGGCTGTGTGAGAAACAGAGAGAGCAAGAGGTGCTTTGCTTCTCACTGATTTCCTGGCCTCAGTGAAGCCAAATGGAGTCTGACTTCAGCAGAGGCCAGAATCTCCAATTCATGAAAACACACTGCTGATGCTCTCAGAAAAGCTGATTTTCAGGTATTTTGAGGAGAAAGCTGGTGGAATTCACGTGGGGCCTCAATGCACTGTGCAGACACACATATTTACTTCTGCTGCAGCTTTGTCCATTCTTGAGCTACGAAAGGTCATGGGGTGCTTATATGTTTACTTAAGCTTAAAGATTCACTTGTATACCACCAACACCATGCCTATCTTGAGAGTTGCAACCAGGCTTAAGTCTGAGACCTGATTCACTCATGGACTTAAACACTTAATTGCAGCCTAATAAAAATGTGTTTTTGATATATTTGCTTACAAATGTAAAACAGAATAAAAGCCTAAAACAAGTAACTACTGCAGAGCTTTCAAGAAGTAAATGGGGAAATTCCAAAAGATTCTTTCACCAAAGGCATTGTAAAACAATACTAAACATAATACTGCATATGCTCCAAAGCTAATTAGGTGAATGATAATCTTTAAAGACAAAGGAGAGCTTCAAAAATAATGAGAACTGATTTCCAAATATTCAAAATATGTGTTATGAGTTTAATGGTAAAAATGAAAATGTTGTTTATATATACATATATATGTGTGCATGGAAGATACTGAATGGCCTTCTTGAATTGCTCCTATTGAGTATGAAAAACAGGAATTACTTCCAATATATAAATAAGTATTTTTATTTTTTCTTTTAGTTCTCTATCTTTCTGAGCAATCATCCCAGCCTTGTCTATTCCAGATGTAGGTTAGATCTTTCAGAAAGTTTTTTAAATGCAAAAGCATGCTTCCTGCATTTGATTCAGGAATGTTTCTGCATTTACCTGTATCCATTATCACAGGTGTATGACACAGAAGAAAGGTAGGTTGTGCCAGTAAGTGTGTATTTTCCATTGCTGATATTCTGTGGGCTAGGACACGTCACCATTTCACAGGAGGGGGGAGGAAGATTCCAAACACCACTAGCAAGGCACAGAATTTCCTTTTCACCCACTAAGCTGTACCCATCATTGCATCTGTGTGAGAAGAAAATAAGCGTTATCAAATGCAGAGCCTTTTATGTACAACTTCATGGGCCACCCTTTTCACACCCCTCCATCCACACCCTCACATGCTAGTTTTCTCTGTAGTGCAGAGAATTAGCACAGCAGTAAACATTCAGCTTTGCTAGTGAACAGCCACAGCTATAAACAAATGTCTTTCCATTACTTTAATATCATCTTCCTCCTCCCCATTTATTTCAACCACTCTCTGAATTTAGATAAACTCTCATTTGTTGCCAGATGCTCAGTCATTAATAAAGCACTTCAAATGTACTGACTTCGTACCTGTATATCACCTTACTGCGGTATGTAAAATTTGAGCCCAAAATGACACCGTTCTCTGGAATAACTGGACCTCCACAGGATATAGCTTTAAAAAGACAGGATCACAAGAGAGGTTGGTACAACACAAATCAAAAATAACGTCAGGATTTTCTTTGTTTTTACTAAATAGGCTTGAAGAGATCTAAAGCTCTTGAAAACAGTGTGTTCTTGGCTAAGCTATAACTGACATGTAGGGCTCTTTATTTGTCTTCATCTTGTGGAGAAATTTGACTAACTGGAAATTGGCAGTTGGAAATGTTCCAAAACCCACACGCTTTACCATCAAGAGGACTCCATCGCCATCTCTTCCTATGGAAAAAATCCTTTTGGTTTGTTCTTTGCCACCCCTTACTTTTACCCTGATGTTTCACCTCATTAGTTCTGTTTCTCTAAAACTATTTCCACAACTATGCCATGTATATGTACGTGCAGTAGCCTGTCCTCCCTGGATGCTTTTTATCCACTGAAATACTGTTAATGATCTTTAAGACATTAAGTTTCCACACGTTCCTTGAAAACAGGAGGCTGCTTGGAGTAGAAAGACAGTTTTAAAGCTTACATTAAGAGAAAGACATGAGTCTACACCTTTGTCACTTTGGAGAATCTGTGTAAGAGTGCTACTGTGAACATGACAACTGTCAGAAAAGCTTCAGCCAGTGCTTATATCTTTAAAGACAATAGAGACTTCAGCCTTGTGACCCAAGACTGTTGGGACAAGGTTGCATTAGCTGTCAAGGTCTCTGAAGTCTCTCAACTCTCTAGTCTCTTCCCCTTCCAACCCTACCACAATGCATGTTACAATCAGCATTCTCCCCAGTAACTACACCTTCACAATATGGTATTGGGTGGCTCCACTGTCCAGACTCCATGCATGTAAGTTTAGTCACTCCTGTCAGCTGAAACCCTTCTTCACAGGAAAACGTTACTTCACTGCCAACACTGTAAATGTCCCCGTACAAACGTCCATTCGCTGGATTTCCTGGATTACGGCACTTCACCGGTTCTGAGAAAGAAGAGAGAAAACTATTAATAACATCACTAAGTACCAGGTTTTATGAACAAGTTGCAGGAGATATCCTTGGGAATCTTCTGAAAGTAGGAAAGACAAACGTGTAACATACCCACAAGCAATTTACAGGCTTGCCAGCTTTTCCCTGTTCTGTATGTAAGTGACAGAAACTGAAGACTCATGCAAGTAAGCTGATCTTGATACAGCCCTCTGTAACTGAGTTTGCATTAACAGTATGAGCACTGTGGCTGCTTGCATTCATTGTCAGAAACAAATACATCTTACAGCCATTTTTCCCCCTCAAGAGAAAGCCCAGTCCAGCATGTCCAGCCCTCAACTTCAAATCAGCTCAGACACCTTTTATGCCAACTTATGCCAACGTCTTGCAGTCTTTACACAAAGCCACCTTGCTTAATGTTTCCAGAGGCAGCTCAAACCCGACTCAAATGCCTGCATTTAAATATTTCTTCATCACACTTTATTGCAGCCTGATTCAGGCCAAATTGATTTGGACATGAGAACATGCTTGCTCTTGTACCTCCCTCCTATCAATTACTGGCAACAGTAATTTGAATAATTATAAATTATTCAGTTATTGAAATAATTGAAGTCAGTCTTCTTCACAGCAGAAGACAGGATACTAGCCCATACAGACTCTTGGAAGGCTAGCCTGACGTTTTTCTTTCTCATACCTGCACATTTTTTACCATCTCCTTTGTAAGGAGGGATGCAAGTGCAAACATAGGATCCATTTGTGTTAAGACAAGATGCGTGCTCGTCACAGTCTGATCCAACAGCACATTCATCAACATCTACAAAAAAGAAACATAATGATGTCTCTAGGGTGGTAATTGTAATATGCATCTGCTTCAAACATGTCTCACTAATCTACAAGAGGAATCAGTTTAATTAGTATAATGGAAAATCACTCAACTCAATCACAGTTTTGATGTACTAGTAATAAGATTTAATCTTTAAATTAGTGTTTACATTTCCAGTTAATTTACTATAAAATACTGTAAAAGTGAGAAAATGAGAGACAAATCCCCATTAACCTTCAGTCAATACTTCCACAAAAAGTACCTTATTTCCAGGTAGGGAACTCATGTGCAGACATTGTAACTCATGTTGCTATTGTCTACCAGTTTTGACAGACACTAACAGACAGTTTTTGACAGACACTAATTTAATGACTTTGCATTAAATACTTACTTGGGAAATCCTCTACACCTCAAACTTCCCAACTGCCTAGCCAATATGGGAAACATTTTGAACATAAAATACAAGCAAAGCCCCATCTTTGCTACAGAGAATTACACTAGATTAGGAAAGAGAAGAACCCGCAGTTGTCAGAAAAAGGTAAGATTAGCTCAAAGCATATCAGTTATTATAATTATCTATTTATAAGATAACAATGCCTAGAAATGTCAACCAATAATTTATGCTCCAAGTCACTTGGTACTGTACAGCTGAAAATATCCCCGGCTCCAGATTACTTCGTATCAGCTTTCAAATCCTGACTGAGCAGAAGCGTTCTTGGTATGTAAACAATGAGTAATAAATTGCAAGGATCAATTTCAAAGTATCTCATTGAAAAATGCTGGCATGAGGGATTATTCCCCATATAAATCAGACCATTAAGAGAGAGAACAATTCTTCATTTCTAAGCCCTGCTACAGGACAGCTGTTGAACTAGGTACAGTATACAAACACATAGCTGGAGTTCTTTGCCTACTTCCAGGCAAAAAAAAGCAACTCAGTTAAAAAAGCAACAAGATCTTCTGAATTGGTGTGCTCATTCCTCACTGCTGAATGAGTCTGGCCAGCATGAAAGAACCTGACAATGCTCTGAAAAGAAAGGGAGTTTCTCTCTGACACGCAGGATAAAAACGGCTCCTTTAAATCAAAACAGTTGCCAATTATGCAAGTATCAAGAGAATGCAAAGTGCTACCACAGCAGAAATGGAATGACTGCTCCTCAGTAATGTCTTGTAAAGGCAAGGCAAGGCAGAGTGGAAGGACACTATGAATCAGATCTGTAACAGCAAAAGGAATGCCCTAGAGTTGTATCATGCTTTGTTAGCACCTGTCTGGAGTGTGAATAAAAAAGGTAAAGTATGGGCCAGGGTTTTCATTTCATTTATTTATTTTTTTCTTTTTTATTTTTTTTTCCATTTTCCATGTCTATTCCGCTTTATCAGAGAGAAGACAAGTTAGAAGGTGGGGCACAGGGCACTTCCTTCCCAAATTAGTCTCTATACTGCACAGATGCTGAACTACATGGACAGCCTTGCAGCATTTGTTTTGTGCCTGCTCATGTTTAGACCTTTGTATAAAGTGCAAAGGTGAATAACAAAGAGAGGAACAACAGTCTGGATGGTCTGCTCGGAGGTTCTGGAGGAGTCTTGATGAACAAGGTTCTATAAAACAAGATGGATCCTACTCCAAAGTGAATTTTGGCAGAACTAAGAGGCTGTTCATTTTGCTTTTGCTCATCTTGACTGAAAAAAATAAATATTCTGTACCTACATGTTTAGGAAAAACAACCAGTCAAATCAAACATAAATGCCTTGCCAGGTTATTACCCCGCAATTCACATGTTAAGCATGACCAAGACAGAAGTAACCTGAGCACAGCTAGCTAGGGGATTCCAGCAGGGATCTGCTGGAGACATTGCCCTACCACCAGCCCTCTGTATGCAGCACCGTGCTGGTCTCTCACCTTTCAGTTCCTGTAGCTGCATCTGGTACAACAGATCCAGCTGACCAGGAAGTAAGTTATGGTGTGGCAATTATGTGAACTGTGTCCGTAACTGCACTCCCAACCTTCTTAATGCTGCAGCTGCTTGCTGACAGGCATGCTGAAGTGCAGGGAAATGCACAGGTTAGTAGCAGAGAATGCAACGACTCCAGGGCTAAATGAACCTGGAAGGAGAGAGGTTGGGAGTGCAATGCAAGCTTATTAGGTAGGAAGCACAGGATTTGGGTCTTACAAGGGGACTGAGAAAGAAAGGTGCCAGACTGGAGTCCTGTTTTGACGTGCTGAGCACAGGATTTCAAAAATGTGAGTATTTTGGAGTGTAATTTCTGAGATTTGGGCTAGCTTTCACAATTTCAGTATGAAATCCCACCCAAACCTAAGGGCATAGAAGTGCAAGATTGCCAGCCCATGCAGCCATGTGTATGGCATGTCTCACCAAGGCAAGATGGTGAAATGCTGCTCCAGCTCCCATTGTCCTTGCAGAACATCTCAAAGTCGCCCAGCAAATAGTAGCCTTTGTTGCACTGATAGGTAATGGTACTGCCAGCAAAGAAGTCCTCAGCTGCATAACCCCCGTTTTCTAAAGGTGGAGGCACTCCACAGCTGATTCCTGCAATGTGAATGAAAAAAGGGCAAAAGTCAACTTCAGAATAATTCCACATCAGAGCCACCACCAGAGAAATTTTCTGTGCAACAACTGTGGAATCCCATCCACAAGCAGGCCCCAAATTTTTCTGAGGTAGCTAATTGATTCCAGGTCCAGTGGAGGGCCTTCATTTTTTCTCTGACAGAGACTGAGCAGGACTCTCCAGCTCCTGCTACTCTGCTAGTTCTGGAAAAGCCATCTGTGACTAGTATCTGAGCAGATGCCTTTCAGTCCCAAGACACTTCCCCTGATAATCAATGATCCATGGTGAGTTTTAAGGAGAAAGGAAAATTAAGTTTGCATGGAGGTTCCTAGCGTTTCCCTTCACTGAAAAACAATCTCAGTGTTACTGTGTTTGAGCACCGCAAAACTAGCTGTGATGGAGAGATGGGAACTGACCTCACAACCCTTGGCATCACTCTGACTTTGACTATAGTAAATAATCCCTGCTGATCCCAGCTGTGCCAGCAGAAGGTGTCACTGTACGTGGCTGCTGGAGGCTGCTACTTATTCCAGCAGAGCTGCTTGCATCTTCATTTCAATTAAGCTGACATGTACTTATTCCAGTGGTTACATAGCCCATTGTTGTAACCACAAGGACTGTAGCAATTCCTTGCTCCCCAGGTGTTTGTAAGGATCACACAGTACGACAGTGTGAGTGTTTAGAGCCCATGGGATTGGAAGCCAAGTACTTGATGCAGAGGGATAGAATGGAAGAGCCTGTAACAAAGACAGGCTGTCAGTGGATGTGGACCTGTGGATTTGGGGGGTGTGGTAGCAGAAGGAGGAACAGGATCCTGGTGGGTGAAGGCAATGATTACAATGAGCTGGCTACAATCAGTAGAACAATCTTTTCTGACTAGGCCTGTACCACACTGTCCACTATAGATTTTGTGGTTCTTTATGCAGGAAATAGCTATCTTCATCCCACTTTCATTAATCAGGTACTCAGGGAACAGGCTGAGAAAGGTGAGCTGGGCCCTCATTCACTCAACATACTTGTGGCAGGTCTGTTCTAAGCTCTGTGCTCAATGGGGAAAAACTGCCTGGCCCATTACAGAGACTGGATGACAACACTAACAGGGTTCTGGTGCCTTGTCATTGGTAAAACACCAAAAAAAAGCAAAGCTGTCTCTGCCAGAGAAATTATGCTTTAGTGAAAAGGGCTTGCTTTTGGGTATATCTCCAAACGCATGCTATTTTGGCAGAAGAGGAGACAGATCCTGTATTTGTGCTATGAACAGCTGAATGAAGGTGAAGACAAGAAAACCACATAAAACCTAGACCAATCTATTTTAAGGTGTTTTTGACAAATTTGATGATTTTTCATCAAATTGCTGAGTAGTTTTGGGATCATGCAATACCTACTTCTGCAGTTAACTTACGGTTCCGCTGAAATGAGAAATACAGTCAGCTCCACCGTTTGCAACTACAGTCACAGGTACAGTCATAGAAGAGGAGAACACAGAAAGGAGACAACAGGACTAGGAAAGCAGGAAACAAAGAAGCTTGGCAACCTAAATGTATGTGGCAGAAATCTTAGCAGAATTTCTTAGCAGAAATCTTGCAAGTGTTGGAGTACCTCTAAGTGCTGACAGAAATATCTGTTGCCTTTTAAGAAACTACTCTATAACACACTAATGCAAAAGCTTTTATTTCAAACCAGACATTCTCAGTGACACTTAAAGTTCAGATACTCTAGCATTTCCTGTGTATCTTCCACATTCCTGGTGTCACAGGATAGGCAAACTCAGATAATCAGTTTGCTGATCCAAATGGACTGATTTCCGCCACAGGCATTAGAAACTGACAGAAAAGTTGGCAGAATCAGATGACAGTATAGTTCCTGCTCAGTAAAAATTGAGTTTAGCTTTAAGCACGTATGATGATATCATATCATACATATTGTATCATACATATGATATCAAACAGATATCATCTGTAACATGGATGGTTTCAACCGTATCACAGCTGAAGGGATAAACAAGCCCTGAACAGTGATAGGGTCTAAACAGAAATTCATGTTTCCTAACCCTGCCAGCCCACTGAAACAACTCACTTTCACAGCGTGGAAAAGGCCGTGTCCACTGTCCCATGTTAAGGCAGTGTTGAACAGAGTTTCCCACTATCTGGAAGCCTGGGTCACAGGAAAGGCTTACTTTTGACCCTGGCTTTAAATCAGATGAAGAGGCACGCAGATGTGGTATGGATCCTTGCAAAGATGGACAGTCTGTGGACAAAATACAGGCATACAGTAAGAGATGCAGCTATGTGCTGAAAGGAATACATTTGGTAATTGACTGTTGATCTTGTATAAATTTATCCAGGAGGAAGTTTGGGGAAGTGTTATGCTACGCTACATCCTACTTGGACGTAACCTTTCAAAAAATTTTGGAATCATCAAAATACAACATCAGGAAAGGAATTGGTAGGAAAAAAGGTGAGGAGGCAGCAGGTACTTTAATACTGTCCAATTATTTTTATAAGAAAAGACAAGAAAAACTTCCTTCTGACCGAACAACATCTTCACTCTTCCCCTATCTCAATTCAGGAAATAATAAATCTCTGTCAGAGATTCCAATGAACTTTTGTTACAAAACCCTGGAATTTGAGGAATGAAGGACTGAATGTTCCAACTGTTAAGTTATCAAAATAATTTATTCAAGGTTAGTAGGGCAAAGGCTGCAAGCTAGCATATTTAACTTCAAGAAATAGTCTTACAAGATTGTTCAGATGAAAGGGGTTCTAGTAAATAAAGTTCTAACCAGCACAAAATATACTCTTGTAATCTATCTTCACTCTTCCAACAACTCCTGGAAGGAAATCTGGCCAGGCTAGTATATTTCCTTTTTGAAGATCTTCTGGACAGGACGTAGCCAGAGATTTTACCTATAGATTTAAAACAGATGGTTAGGCACTGATTAAAGAACATGTAGGAAAAGACTATCAAAAAGAAATACCTTCCATGTCTGCATGCAACATGAGAACAAATTATTGAATGAGTGATGTTCTTCCCTCCTAGCACAAGAGGCCTTTGATTGAACTAATTGTAATTCTCTACTTATAAGCCAGCTAGCTAGGGACAGGGGTGTATGGAGGTAATAACTAATGGAATACTTGTCATACAAGCCAAGTATAAAACATGATTCTTGAAATACAACTGAGATTGTTAGTGTGAAAAAAAAGAAATGTATTTATGTCACAGAAAAAGGTACATATAAGGATGCAACCTGAAGAGGAAACTTGATGTTTTAACAATTGTTAAAAAGGAGGCCATCTACTTTTATGTTCAGGGAGGCTTCTGCTATGTAGAAGCATTTTAAAACTTCTTATGAAAGTCCAGGGTTTTGAATTCACTGCATTACGTTTGCTCATTGTACCTCCAGGGGTAAAAAGGAAACATAGTCCCAGAGGGTAACCAGGATTAAGGTGTATTAGTGAGAAAGGAATATTTTCTTCAGCACCATGAAAAAAAGGAAGAGCAAAGAGGAACAACCCTGTGGCCTAGGTGCATCTCACTACAGCTTATCCATGAATACATGTAGTGTAGCTTCAGAGCACAGCTAGCTGGTTAAAACCCATGTGTGCCCAGTTCCTGGTGAACAACTGGGAAACTGCCTTTCTCAGTAGCCTAATTGGCTTCTGTCCAGTCTCCACTGCATGAAATGAACTACCAAAAGCAGTGTACTATACTGCCTTTGTGAGAAGGTAAGGTATACCATGAACCTCAGACTGAGTTATTCTCACATCACTCCTCTCCTGAACTCCAGTCAGGCTGATCAGGGTCTAAAGACAACTTAGCTGAAGAAGAGAGTGATGTGCTCTGTTTATACAGAGGCTATTTCAAGGATCTCACTTCAACAGTCTGTGGTGACAGAAACAGTTACAACCAGGAGCTGCAAACAATATGTGAGGAATTTGCAGGGAAAATTTTCCAGTGGGGGTCAGGCAGGTAAGGAAACTGTCCCTTCAAAGCTGTATAGAAGAGTACGTAGAGCTGGAAGGGACCTCACAGTTCATTAGGACAAGAGGGAATCGCCTCAAGTTGCACCAGGCGAGGTTCAGGTTGGAAATTAGGAGACATTTTTTCTCAGAAAGAGCAGTCAGGCATTGGGACGGGTTGCCCAGGGAGGTGGTGGAGTCATCATCCCTGGGGGTGTTTAAGGGAAGGCTGGATGTGGTGCTTAGAGACATGGTTTAGTGAGTGACTTTGGTGGTAGGGGGATGGTTGGACCAGATGGTCTTGGAGGTCTTTTCCAACCTAATGATTCTATGGTTTTATTCTAGGTTTCCATGATTAAAGACAACTCATATTTCTACTGCTGTCTACTCACCAATGAAACAACCAGTCTGTAGGTTTAGCTATAGAAAATAAATGGGCAAGTGGGTGAGCAACTAAAGCATACAAAGATCTTAATGAATGGACTTAGCCTTCCTGTTATTCACTGCACAACATATTCCGTCACCCCACTTTCCTTTATGGCCAAGAACAGGAAGGTAAGACTTAATGAGTAGTTCTAGCTGGCTAGTACAAAACTGATAATAGCAGAGATAATTATAGTGATTTCCTATCCCAAGTTTTAAAATGAATGAGGTAAAAACCTTACTGCAAGCTTACTTGGCTCAGTTCCCTGTCAGGTCATACACCTGTCTTTTCAGATAAACAAAAATACCACAAATGACAGGCAGGATTTTCTTCCTCACCATAGCTGTACTGCATTTTGAAGCAAATGGGAATTTTACCTAGCCTGTCAATAGCATTAAACAGAGGTGAACACCAAGAAAGACTCAGAAAATCCCACTTAAACTCTTCACAAGTGTGTCCTGTAAAATCACATGTAAGTTCATTAGCTTCATAACTGCTGGTGCAAAAAACTCTAAAGATTTGGTTTGGCAATGCAACACGTGATGACATCAAAGGCTAAGAGTAGTAGTAGTTGATTGCGGGGCAGTTATGAACCTAGCAGAAAGACAAAGTAGTATATAAATGGACAAAGAAACAGAGAAGACATTTGGATGCTGTAAACAAAGATTTTGCTTTCCTTCTTTTCTATTTCCTGCTCTTCTCATTATTTATTATTGAGCCCCTTCCCCCATGAAATGCCCCTGACTTTGAACTTGGTCTTTGATATTCAAGTGTTACCAACAGATACATAATTTCTGACTTTTGGGACTGAAATACTAATGACCAGGAAGAGGTGATGGAGCACACTCTCATCAAGTTTGCAAAAATCAAACTAGAGGTAGTAGTCAGTATGCTCAAGGGCAGAGATGAATTCAGAGGGACCTCTACAGGTTGGAGGCGTGGGCCAACATGGACCATGTGAAATTGAACAAGAACAAATTGGAAGGACAAAAACCCTCTGAATGATACAAGTTGGGAAAAGCCTGGACAGGGAGCAGCTCTGTGGAAAAGGTCCTAGGCAGTCTGGCAGGCAGTGAGCTAAGCGTGGAGCAGCTGTGTGCCCTGGCAATAATGAGAACCAACAGCATAGCTGGCTGTGTGAACAGGATCACAGCCAGGAAGCAAGGGAGGGATTATTCCCTCTCCTCAGCACTTCTTAGACAAGATCTGGAGTACTGAATCCCATTTTGGGCTCCACAGTACAAGGAAGACATTGACAAGCTGGTGCAAGTTCAGGGGAAGGCATCAAGAGTGTGATAAGCTGGAACATTTGAACTGTGAGAAGAGGCTGTGTGATGAAGGCTGCTTCAGCCTGGGACAGAGAAGGTTTCGGGGTACCTAACAGCAGCTCCTGGAGAAGTATGGGGAGGTAATCAAGGAGACAGAATCACAGAATCATAGAATCATTTAGGTTGGGAGAGTGAAATAGTAGTCGTAAATTGAAGTGTGACATCCCAGCTGGATTTAAAGAAAAAATATTCACTCTGTGGATGATTGAGCACTGAGACTTGTCTCTCAGAAAGGTTGTGGGATCACTGTCCTTGAAGACATCCTTTGTTCCACACTGTGTTTTTAATTCTGTGTAAGTTTAGTTCCAAACCTGTATTTTTGGTACCTGAGTAGAAGCAGTCTAATATTCAGTTCTACTATCATTTGGACTTTTCCTGGGACTATGTAGCTAACAGGTTTTTCACGGTGTCTAATGCATTGACTGAAATCCTGATGCCTCCCCTCTGTAGATTTACCGTGCCTTTACACACAGCAGGATGAGGGAACTGAAACCAGTAAAACAGGCCCTGAGCTCATTTCATTGGGTCTCTCCCTTTCCTAGTAAGATTACTAGTTTTGTGTATGACTTTCGTGTATTTCTCTTTCAAAGCCACTTAACACAGAAAGGCTCAGTCAAAATAGTAGGTTACTTCAGTGTTGATCTTACCATACCTACTCTTAAAGCTACTCATTACACTAAGCACATTATACTAAGAGAGTGCTTCATCTGGTCCCCTCTGAATTCTGTGGGAACAGAGGTCTGTCCAGTAAGCTAACTCTGAATGCCTTTTCAAATGTCCATCCTATGCTTAAATTCCTCTGCTCAAACACTGAGGTAGGGACTTACCTGCTGTGGAGACAGGACATGGTCCCAAATATTGAGTTGGCTGATAGAACCCACAAAAGATTCAGCTGGATTGAATCCTTCTCCTTTCTGATCTTGCTCTTGTCCCAGTACAAGTGCACCACCACCTAGAATCAGAGAGAATTGTAACAGTGTTAGGAAACACCACTTTATGGCTGCAATCCCCACAGGAAGATGAAACAACCAAACAAAACTTTTGTTGCCCTATGTTAATAAGACTTTTACAGTATTGGTCTAAGAGACTGCTTCTAGCTCAGCATTCACTGTAACGAGTATTACAGGGCAACAGAAAATGAAATTTTGAGCAGGTGGGGCATATTTCACAGTGCTAGTTTGAACTTCCTGCTTTAAAGAAAGCTGAGGAAGTCAGGCAGAACAAATTTGATTCCAAATCCTCACACAACTGATTAGAGTCAGCATTCTGACATCCACACAAATTAAATTTTTCTCTCCTTGACCAACAATACAGATTATGTGGATGTGTATTACATAAGTCACAGGAGTGTGTGGACCACGGGCAAAATGTAATTGAGCCTGCACATTTTTTTGGGTTATGTCTCTAAGATAACTCCAATGTGATTGGCAAGTATAGGGACAAGCACAATGTGCACAGACTAAAATGCCTTTTTTTTTTCTTTTTCTTTTTTGATATGGGAGTTTTAAAAAACTCTAAGTTTTGAATGTGGTGGTATGAAAACACTATTGAAAACAGTCTAACATCAGGCCTTTCACAGCTCTTCGATCCTGAAGGTATTCCTTTTCATGTCTTCTGATATTACTGGGAAGACTGCTGACCACAATGAAAACAATGAAATAACAAAAACCACCCTGTTAGGAAGACGTACAAACATAACTTTAAAAAGATGTCTGAGAGTAATGGGAAAAGGTTAATCTGATCAACTTTGAGAACACATTTTTAAGAGAAATGTCAGTTAACCTTCTTGTGTGAGAAACATATTCTCACAAAGCCATTCCGAAAACAGCTCAACACAGGCTCCTTCGTGGACTAAACTCTGAAAACCCCAACACAAGCTACCTACTACTTAACCCTAGAAATCCATACTTGGTCTTCAGTAAGGCTGAGGGAACTGTCCTCATGAGCAAGAACAGCAAACAAGATCCCTGCCTAAATGTTGAAAACATCCTAAAACCACAAGAATAAACATTTATTTGGAGGTACAGAAAATTCTGCGATAAAAACAGAATAAAAGCAACAGATCTGGTGCAATATAAATAAATCATACCAGGAATTTTTAAGCCGACAGAGAGTCCAGTGCCTCCATCAGACAGCTTTCCATCAATGTACACTCTCCATGCCCCATCCGTGCATGTCCATGTGACTGCAATGTGATGCCAGTTACCATCATTCACTGCAGGACAGTCTGTGATCTTCTCTTTCCCATTTACGTAAAGAACCCAGCTGCATGGAAGGAAGTTGAAAGCAGACTCAATTGCATGAAGCAAATTGAAGAGCATGGCTAGTCCCACATGACTCAAAGAAATGTTATTTGCTAAACAAGATGACTTTGTCTTCATCACACAAGCAATCTCTCTTGAAATAATTGTACTTTCTGAGAGAACTTGGAATTTACCACTATCACATGCACAATAAAATGAAATAAAGTAATGTGTTCCTGTTCCAAAATGTGAAGACTCAAGTCATGGCTGCATAGTGGATTCCTAAAGTTGTCTCTTGAGTCAGTCTCTGCTTTTGGCATCACACTGCAAGTACCCTGAGTGCTAAGCTTCAATTTTATCCAATCATTGTTTCAATGTGTCATTTAAATATGATGTAAATGTAGTCCAGACAAAAATATTCTGCTTCTTAAACTTCACTGATTTCTTGCAATTACTCTTCTACTTGGCAACAAAGCAAGGAGAAATCAAAACAATAGGGAAACTCCAGTTACATCCAGATTTTGGATGCAGGTTTTCCTATGCCAAGACAGGCAAAGCTGACATTCAGACTTTTGGCCTGTTTTTTTTTTTTTTTTTTTTTAAATCAATTCAAGACATTTGTAAGCCACAGAAAAGCAGAATTGTGATTTACCCATTGTAGTCAGTCAGAAGAAATGCATTATCACTTCCGTTCTCCACTGCGTAAGAAATGGGAGTCCCATAGTTGGTGGTGTCAGTGGATTTCATCCAGAATGTACAGGTGATGTCACCAAGTGATGGGAAAACACCATCAAGAATGACATACCCGTAGATACCAGAGACTTCAAAATCAAGATTGAAACCAGAGGACTGTTCTGCAACAAAGACAAACAGCTTTCAGAGCTCCATTCCTGAAAACACAGAGACAGTACTGAATTGATTCTAACCAAATGTAATAAAATGAACACATCTACAAAAATTATTCCCTTCAAATTGGTCAGAACTAGAAAGAATGTACAGCAGTTTAGCATCAGCCAGCATACTGAGTTTTCCAAGGCTAAAAAGAACAAAGGATTTGAAGAAACACAACAGAAAATGAAGCTGATAATCTAAAAAAGAACAAACATGAACCCTGCACAGCACTGGATATGCTTTTCAGCCATCTGCCAATGAACTGACATATCCATCTGCCATCCAACAACCCAAAGGGGTGATCAGCTGGTGCCACTTCACCCACAGGAGTCAATATAAAGTAAAAAACCACAAGATTTCTGTTGTTCTGAACCGAAACACTGATATAGAACAATTCTGTGCTGCTCACAGTCAATGCAGAGTGGCATGTGTTATCAGAATACTACATGAAAATATACCATCTGGAGCTCTCCTGAACGCTGGGTGGTATTTAAACTCAAACATAGGATGCTGTCTATAAGACCTGTATTGTCCTCTACCGTCTCTGTAAAACCAACACAGTTCCTCAACTTCTGTTTAAAGATTCACCAACTAGTGTAACAGTACAATTTTAATTGTTTGACTTAAAGACAAATGGAGTTGAGCCTTGTCGTTGTGTAGTGTAACTCCACCAATAACCAGGTGGAAATTGCACCAGGTGTTATCAATTTTGGCTGACTATAGGGAACTTCTAAAACTGAGACTACCAGACCCTAATCTCTAGCTCTGTGATGCAAAGTCCTACATAAAATACAAGAAACGAAAAGAGCTAATTAACTAAAACACACAGAGCAAACACAAAGTACATTTGACAGACCAACTGGGTTGCAAAATGGTAGACCTGGGCCTTAGGAAAGAGAAATTCATATAGATATGACTTAGCACACATGGTGTTACTTGTCTGCAATTACATTTATTAGCACTGCAGTCACACAGGTTCCACTCAGCCTTTCAGAGTCCCACCACCCTATCTGCTTTCTGGGAAAGCTGTATGAAATCAGTTCAGTCAGTGCAAATCTTGCCCAGAGACTTAGTCAAGCCACCTTTTTCTGACACTTGGTCCTGTGTACCTGTTTCACACCTGCTGCCTGTAAAGCCAGGGGGACATTTACAAACGTACGAGTTCAAGGCATCCACACAGGTGGCTTGGTTTAAGCAGGGACTGGAGTCACAGTCATTGACGTTCACTTCACAGTTTGGTCCTGTGTACCCTGTCACACACAGACACCTGTGGAGGAGAAGAAAAGCACACTTCAAACGTGCCTGCTGTAATTACAAAAAAACCTGGCCGTGAGGCCAGGTCTGCCAATGGGAATGGCATATATTGAAAAATCAGCAGAAGAGACATTGCAGAATTAACAGAGTTTTGTTTTGGTTGTTCCCTTTAAGTATGTTAGTATGCTATAAGCAGATTAGACTGCACCAATTTAGCTCTTAACAGGGACAATACAATATTTAAATACAGTGTCTGCATTTCTTCATATGAAATTGGGAGATGCAGTCATTGAATTCCTATGAGTGAAGCATGCCTTCTAGAGTCTGTAGAATTATAGGTAAGAGGCATTTGACTTTGCAGGCACAGAACTACTTACACTGAGGGAAAACCAAGATATCTGAAAGGCACCAAAACTTCTGGGACTTCAGGGAGGGAAAGACTTGTTAAACCCAGACAGCAACAGCTGTCTCTACAGTGATCCAGGATATGACATTCTTATTGGTTTTCATAACTTCTGATCTAAGTTCAGATACCCTAAAGCATACAGAAGTATTTGGAAGATTCTATCAGCGTTAATGTGTTAATGTTTTCACCTTTTTATTCCCAGCATGTATATCTCTCCCTGTCATTCAGGCTCCAGAAAAGTAGTATTACCACCTAACATAACCTGTTGCTACCTATTCTAGTGGAAAGAAAGACAAGTGCTTGAGGTTTGGGAAAGTGGATTTTTTTGGGGAATAACAATATTCACACCTGTTCTGGTTTGGCTGAAATAGAGTTAATTTTCTTCCTAGTAGCTGGTATTGTGCTGTGTTTTAGACTTAGGACGAGAACCATGCTGATAGCACACTGAGGTTTAGTAGTTGCAGAGCAGTGCAACTACAGAGCCAAGAGCTTTCCAGCTTCTCGTGCTGTCCCACCAGTGAGGAGGCTGGGGGTGCACAAGGAGCCTGGAGGGCACACATCCAGGACAGCTGGACCCAGGGATGTCCCTCAGCATGTCGCATCATGTGGGACAATAAAACTGGGGAGAAAGAAGGAGGAAGCACAGGATGTTCACAGTTACGGTTTTTGTCTTCCCAAGAAACCTTCATGTGGGATGAAGCCCTCCTTTCCTGGAACTGGCTGAACATCTGCCTGCCAACGGGAAGCAGTGAATGGACTCCTTACATTGCTTTGTTTGCTCCTGCAGCTTTTGCTTTACCTATCAAATTGTCTTTATCTTAAGCCATGAGTTTTTGCACTTCTTCCTTTCTTATTTTCTTCTCTATCCCACTGAGGGGAAGTGAGCAAGCAGTTGCAGTGGGCTTAGCTGCTGCTCAGGGTTAAACCACAATGAACCTTTCACACTCTACCATATTACGATCCCAACATGCTTATACATTGAACTGCCTATTTTCTTTGCTGCCTTCCTTGGAATTAAAGGGTAGGGACACTAGGATTTGTTTTTTTCCCTTTTAAAATCTCCTTTTAGTTGATCAAACTGCCAAATCCCTTGCTGAAATCTAAGAAGTCCAAAACACCATGACAGATCTGACTTTCCACACTGACGATCATGTCAATCATCCAATCATCTATTTTTCACCTGAAGCTGTTGATACCATCTCTGCATGTAGCCCCATTCCTACAGGGTCTGCTGAGACACTCATCGATGTTTCTTTCACACAAGACACCAGTAAAACCTGGGAGGCACTTGCAGTAGAAACCGCCAACTCGATCTTCACAAATAGCTCTATTAAGACATGGGTTTGAAAGGCATTCATTGACCTCAGTTTCACAGTGAGCACCTGAGAAGAAAAGAACAAAGTAATAGCTCCACTTTGATTTAACCTGAAAAAGATCACTGACCCCTGCCTGGTTTCTAAGGACTGCTGTCTGTTTTCTGGGAAACAGCAGACACCATAGTATCTAAGCAGGACTGGGTTTTACTCCATTAACTGAGGTAAAGCAGGCATAGAAGGGTTACACGAAGCATCTTTGCATTTGTACACATTAACATTAATGTTGGGAATATGAATGGATATTGCCCACTGTATGAGTAATTTGTGCTGAATAAGGAAATCATCATAGTAATTATTCTGATCAACTAATGAAAAACTACTACAAAAAACATTAAGCTGGAACCATAGCTCTCATGAGAGACATGAAAGCCTGACACACATGAATTACAGATTTCTAGAATAAAAAAGGCTTCATGTTGCAATCACATAAGAATGAAGAAACTGCATGTGATTTTATAGTGGAGTTCTTTGGCAACATGACAATCAACAGATATATCTGGTTGTTACAGAAATCTATGAAAGCAGTAGAACATGGGGATTAGAAGTAGTTTTAATATAGACCATTTAGTCCACTGTTACAATAAAATGAAAGTTTTTAAAAATTAAATTAAAATTAACAATTCATACACTTTTAACAATTCATTCGAGCCATATAAACTGCATAATTATTTCCTCAACACCATACGGTAACTTAATGGCAAAGTTTAGAACAGAAGACCAATCACCTAGTAGATCTTCTGAAACCACAGTGTTGCACTACAAGGACACTAAGAGATTACATAGACCTAGAGAAGCTAATACACCCAAATCAACAAACCGTATACATAACATACAGCAATAAGGTTGAAATACTTTGGCCAGGGTAGGAAGATATTTCTGGGGGTCAGAAAGAGTGAAATCTGGCTTTCACAAAAAATGGTGTACCTGTGAACCCTTTTGCACAAGTGCAGTGGTAACCGTTCTTGTCATCAACACAACGGGCTCCATTCAAGCATGGACTGGAGCTACATTCATTTATGTCTTCCTCACACAGGAGACCTTCAAACAGCAAGAGTGAAAAGGCATGATCAACACGTAGTCAAGGTCTGCATGGTGCGGTGACTGAGTATGAAAGGCAGAGCTGCACTGTAGCTCTTGCATAATAAAAGGCTGCTGAGATTGGGTGATAAACTCCATGTTTGACTGCACTGCTGCAAACATACGCAGAGATCATCTGCATTATATAGCTGCTGGGATGTGAAATATGGTAAGTCCGTGGTTTGTCTTTATAAAGTTTTAAAAACAATCAACAAGTGTCAATAAATGTATAGACATAAACATAATGGAGTCAATTTCTGATGGAAAACACCAGGCCTTTTTAAAAAATCTGCTCACAAAATGATGTCCTTAACAGCTTACTCCAACATTTAGAAATATGGTACTGTTTTGGCAAAGTACTTAAACATGTCTGTTACCCCATATATTTCAACATCTACAACATGCACGCGTGTGACAGTTAAGAAGACTACTGAAAGAGGCAAGAGAAAAAACTGTTCACTAACTCATAGGGTTGCAGTATAGCAACTCCATAAACGCTCTGTCTGATCAGGTCATATTCAGTATCATAAGCATTTTTCCTGCAAGTATTTACTAGTTCTGTAATCTTCATTCCCTTTTTTTCCAGAAAAGTAATGTCACGGAACAGAAGCACACATGCACACATGCTCACAGAGACTGTCCTTTTATTAAAAAAACTATTCACATACAGTGGAACTTTCCTCTAGCCTGTAGATCAGATGGCTTTCCTGTTAAAATTCCATGAATTTCAGTGAAATAAGTAACACAGCCCTTGTGTTTTGTTTTATCTACCTAGCACAAAAACAATGCCTTTCTGAAGAAGAAACAATAAAATTACCAGAATAGCCTGGTTTGCAATGGCAAACAAAGGTCCCAACGCCATCTTTACACAATCCATTGTTGTGACAAGGAGATGATTTACATTCATCCATTTCTGTTTCACATTTCAAGCCTAGAATGCAAAATAAAGGGCTGAGAACACAGAAACAAAACATGGAATTGTTCAGAAACACAGAAGTCATGACTGCTTAATGTAGCAAAACATGACTGATCAATTGAGTATGAAACCTAAAGAAAACTGGGATGTCTAGTAGTGTTTTAATGCAGACTTGAAACTAAATGCTGTTAAAAAGGTATGAAGCGTATCAGACAACAGTCTGATCAGTTCCAGATGGTAGCACTTAATATTCTGTTGCAAATAACACAGACCAGTGACTTTTTGATAATAAGTTGCCTGTTTGTTTTGGAGCAACTATGAAGCTGACAGGGAAGAGTACAGGAATATCTGGTGGAATTAGCTGTTTATAGTACAAATTTCAGGTTTTTGCTAATCATAAATATGACCAAGAAAAAGATTTTGAAATCCACAAAATGTTGTCCAATGCACTCTTGCGCAAGTCCATGGAACTTAACATAAACACCACTAAATAAAATCTCACGCAAAATCCCTTTTTTTCAAAAACTATATAATTCATCAAGAACACAAAGAGTTATTTCTTTTTTTTAGTGGTTACGTATGGTAAATCTGTGATGGATATTCCAATTAGTTATGCTATACTCTTGCACAGAAATGTTCTGCTCCTTTATGTTTGATCATTTTAAAGGTTTGGAGCCATGTTAGCTCCTGCACCTGCTTCCCAGATTTTTTACCTGTATATCCAAGAGGGCATATGCAAATATATCCAGTTCCCAACTGTTTGCATGTTCCATTGTTGCGGCACGGTTCCAGGAAACACTCATGAAACACCTGCCACAAGCAAGAATAACACAATTACAGTAAATGTGGAAATATCCATGGAACAAAATATTCTCACTTTAAACTGCACACTCTATAGTCACTTTGGAAGACTGGGAACAAAAATATGGCTGGCATTAACTTCTAGAACTTCCTCTTTGTCTCCTCTGCACGCCAATCATTCTTATTTCTAGAGAAGAGCAGCAGCAGTATGAATTACTATTTTTAAATGACCTTTTAATTACCAACATATGATCGTTGCAGCTCTTCCCCTAGAGCTTTCTGAGCTATGATTGACAGGTAATGTTTTATACTATGTTGTGTTTTATATTAGAATTCTCTGCTTTGCATCCTTTTACACAGGCTAATCACTTCCTGCTGCTGGCCATTAGATGAACTGGTGGGGGACTTCACTGTATGGCATTATGCTTTCCCAGGTAGGAAACCCGAATTCAGTGAAGTCCTTGAGTAAATAGTCAACTACAGTCATGGGAGATCAGTCTGTCACCTGTCCATATGTTAAATAATGGTTCAGGTCAAACTTATCATCAACTTCGCTCCAGTAACATAGTATCTTAACTTTAGATTCGTACAAAGAAGCCTTGTCTCAGTTACAGATTGGGTGGGGGGAGATGATATCAGTAATGCAGCATCTATGGCAAATGTTGTAACTAGAGAAGTTTCTACCATGTGAGGACTTGCCCATACTCCAAGTAGGTACTCAGAGCAGAATGGAACTCTGCTTGCCTCTTGCCAAGTGTATCTATATTGTAATAAGCAAAACAAAGGTTTTACAACTGGAACTTGGATGCCTGGTGGCATCTTCTGGAATCCACCAAGTGGAAGCCATCAAAGGACTGAGCATGGTCAACCTGCTTTTTATGGATTGGCTGAGCCTCCTCCATAGAATTTATATGTCTTTTATAAGCATGACAAATATTTCATACATCAGGTGAAGACTTCAAGTCCACAATTTAAGATCGTCAATAGCTGATGCAGCCACTTTTACTCAACTAAACATCTATGATCATGAAGAGAGTTTGAGGGTTCTCCTCATGACTATCACAGTCATCTGTACAGGAAATATAGTCAGCATTACAATTACATTTTAAAAAACCTTAGTCATTTACTGCTGGCATAAGGCACTCATTTTCTTTCATTAGAGGTAATATTAGTAAACATATCTTGTCCTTGCCTGACTGCTGACTTTGTACTGCTTGCTGATATTTTCTGGAGAAACTGGTATCATCATCACACTCTCCTCAGCAGCTGAGAAAGTAGAGCCAAAACCTAAAGAGGAAAAATACGAAAATGTTGTCAATAATACTGTATGGTGAGGTCCCTATTCTATGAGGGCATCACAATTACATTTTAACAACTCATCGAAAGAGATGCTGAAAAAAAGTGGATTTATGGGAATGAAAAACAGGACTTACAGTAAACACATACGATTTTAAATATATGTGTTTGTACCCATATTTTATGTGTATTTATACATGCATACACAGACAAATAAATACTTTTTTGTGTATATATATACACTGTACATATACATACATAGTGTGTATATATAACATATATATATATACATGTATGTATCCACGTGTATACATGGATATATATATATATATGTATACACGCACAACATACTCTCTATATCTATACACCGTTAATAAGCATTGGTACATATCAGAGTTACTTGTTCCATTTAGCACAGAGACAACACCAGCAGGCAAAAGTAATGGTGAATGTCACTGCTTGAAAGGAGAGTTCTACTTTCGTACTGAGAGTGAACAGGATGTTTTCTGTTAAGTTTAGTGCTGGCCACCCTTCAGAGGTTCCCTTTATTAACTTTCCTCAGGAGAGATAGTTCGGCTTACTTGAACAGTCTGTGATGGATCTGGCACCGATGATGGTTGTTGTTCCATAAAAGGGGCAAGACAAGCAGTAGGACTTTCCTGGGTCTGGCTGATAGTAGTCTCTGGGACAAGGGTAGCAAGGTGTCAAACCTGTACGAGAGAACTCTCCTGCGGGACATGGTACTGCAAGAGCAAAAGGACATTTTTTTAGAGTGATCGCTTCTCCCACATTTTCTTTCCTCCCCTCACAGTTCCTTCATAGGCTTCAAGGAGTAGGGTGAAACCTACTGGTAATTCAAAACCCTAAAAGAAACTTATTTACCTGTGCTGTTAAGGGAAATGTGGTTCTCAAAGGACTATGAAAGTATCTAGAAAGTATTTCTTTTTATTTTTTCTGCTGCCGTGGAGACAGCTTTCAAACGCAACTTCCTTTCTCTTTTCTCTCTCACACCTTGTTTGTTTTATTTTTCTTGAAGAAGGAATAAGGACAAGACAAGCCTTTTTTGTACCATTAATCCCTGCAGACTATTGCCTCTGTGGATCTTTCTGAAAAAAAAACTTTCCAAAGACAGCTGTGGACAATTTCTTCAAAAAATAAATGACACAAACTGTGTCAAAATATGGAAATTTTGTACAGAAACTGTGGAAACCATTCCTGAGGTATATCCTCAGGATACAGTATACCTGTATATCCTGTCATCCCCATTCTCTTCTGTAAGGAAAAAGGTTTTATTTATTTTCATATAGTTAACTCTCACTGATTTCACTTTATTCATCTTTAGATAAGAATCCATCTTGGGAATTAGAAGGAGGGCAATTCAAACAAACAGGGTATCAGGAAACAGCCAGTGATTTTGCTGGGAAATGATGTTGATCCACATTTGAACAAAAGCTGACTTAAATCTCAGGCAGATGAGTTGGATTACATTAGCTCAAACAACTTTTTTTTCTTGTCTGAACTCAATGTTCAAACAATTTTTTTTTTTTAATATATATTTTGTTTTAGAGATTTTAGAGTCCCATTAATTACACACCTCCACAAGCTGAAACATCTACTGCGCCTCTTTTTACTGTTGTTGTATCTTCTGGGCAAGAGATGCAGTTCCTGGATCCAAATGCTGCCTGATATGTGCCAAGTGGACATGTTTCACAGGTCTCAAGACCATTAGATGAATATGTTCCCTGCTTGCACTGAGCTGTAAAGCAGAAGAAATCATAAAGACTAAGTGATGTCCAACAGAGAACATGGCTCCTAACCTCTGGAAATGATACTGAAATCACAATACACAACACAGACTTTTTATTTCTAGAGTTTCCTCTACTCTGAAGGGCTTCATGGGTACAAAAAACAAACAAACAGAAATTGTGGTAACTTACTCACTGTTAGTGTATTTGTGAATTACTAACCAACCACCTTCACACATGACTACAACTCAGTTACTCATTTTTAATGAGCAAAACTAATGTCAAAACAATAAATAGGTGACAAATCTCATAACTTCTTTTTCAGAACAAGTTGGTTGCAAAGAGTTAGGAGTGCTGAGATGCTTAATGCCAGAGCACTGTAGTGTGGGATGCAAAAATTTCATCTTCAGTCACCATAGGATGAGGGGGCAGGCAAAAACAAGAATGGCATCATCTTAAATACACTAGTCTATGCAAAATGGGCTCATAATTTCACAGAAAGGAGACAAAAATGAAACAAAACCTTAGAGGCCAGCTCTTCTTACATTTAAAACATCTGCCAGGGCATTCTGCATACCACATATGCTTTTTTTCATTACACATGCATCAATGGGCTATTAGGACTGCTTCTCATTTCATAGATTAATTTAATCCCAGCACTCCTGTAATGAGGACCAGGCACTCAGAAGTGGCTGTCTGGAGAAGACAAAGTTCTCACCTTTGCATTCAGAGATGCTCCGGGAGTGCAGATACTCAGTATAGCTACCAGATGGACAACTTTTGCATTCCAGTTGCCCTTCCTCATCTTGATAGGATCCAGTCCAGCAGCTTTCACAGGCATGATGCTCCAGGGAGTAATAGGTACCCAAAGGGCAGTTGACTGTAATGTAAACACAAGGTTCCCCTTAGAATGTACAATTATACATGTCTTGCCTCTGGAGTTCCCATTTAATCAAATCCTGTTTATATGAAATGTGATTCTGTTCCTCAATAGATAGGCTTGCATGGGGTGTCTGACTCGAGCATCGTAATGACTTCACTGTGTAACAGTGAAGAACAGAAAACAGGATCCAATTCCCTATCTGAGCTACTCCTCATCCACAAGAGTAACAAGTAGGGTTAAAAGACTGCATATGAAGCACTATTTTCACCACCTGTGTGGATATGCCTGATTTCCCCATGGGAGTGGAATCCTGGGTACAAAAGCATTCTTTTTCCACAAGTCTTGGTTAGAAACATAAACATCCTCTGGAAATCAAACTGCACAAAACATTTTTGCAGTTTATTGTTCCGGGAGATCACAAGCATTGGACTGTTTGCGAATTACTAACCAACCACCTTCACACATGATTCACACACACACACATGCAAACCATTACCTTCTCAAGTATCCTCTAAAACCTTGCTTTTGAAAAGGACTCTAAATACGTGTAAGGAGCAAGTCCTCTGGCTTACCACACATTCTCCCCTTCAGCACAGAACCAGGCCGGCAGAAGAGAAAGGCCTTCTCCGTCTCCAGTGAGTTGCTGTCAGCTACAATGAGTTCGGATGCAAACTGAAAGGAATACATTGGTTCCTTATTGAGGGTCCTATTCAGCCTGTTTGTTATCGTCTCTAGAGTTTTAAGGAGACGTTGCTGGTTTTCCAGTTCCAGTGTATCATTCCTTTCATCAGGCAGTGGCACGCTAGCTGGGATTTAAACAGAGAACACAACAAGCACACAGATTTTACAGTCAGCACTTCCATTGTACTCTGAAGTGTATTAAGAGTGCAGCACTCAAGCTTGCCAGTTCAAAGTGGAAAGCAGGCATGTACAAAATGAGGCTCTGAATGTCTCCAGAAAACTATTGTCTGCATCTCCAGCAGGCTTTGTGAACTGAAGGTAAAGTTTTATGGTATGTATTAGAAATAAGAATTTTAAAAAAGAATGTACAAGAGAAGGAATATATTTTACTTCTCTCACCTGTGATGTTAAATATTAACTTGATTTTGTGGTCAGTCATTGGAACATTCAGTTTCTTATGTCTTTTGACTCGAGTAGGTGCTGCCTTTGCAGAAGCAGAGAGATGCTTGGATAGGTCTTCTTCCTGCACTGTGTCAACAAAATCATCATAGGAATAATCCAGCTGGTTTGCTGCTCCCCAACCAGCAGCCCCTGCCAGAAGAAAATGTAGAAAATAAGTGCCTGTCATATTTATACTTATTTCTAAAGAACATCCCCAATAGAATGGGGCCTGTCTGAACCTCTAGACAACGTATGCTATCTTTGCCTCTGCACGAGTGCCTAGTGTACCATGATTCTGACTAAAGAAAAAAGTTTAACTCTTGCTACCACAGAGCTCCTGAAATCCATGTATTTAGCCAAAGTCTTATAGAAATTCTGCTATAAAAGTTATAAAAGAAATTACTGATAAAAACAGCAATTCTCTTCCCCTCAGTCTTTCACGGACCTTCACCTGCAAGCAACTTCTTAAACTATTCTTCATTGCTCTCTCTCTTACTGCTCAATTACAGCTAGCATGCCCTTATCACTATGTCTCCACTACCTCTCTTTCTCACAACTGCTGAAAAAGTTGTACCATTGTCTCACTTCTCAGAAAAGGCTTATAGCATCACCCTCTGTGTTCAGTCCCCTGAGTCAGGCATTTCCTGTTACACACAATGGTTTAAGTTCACCCTCTGTATAATGTTCTTCATCCACAACATGATTTAAACTATCTTGATCTGTAAGTAATCTGCCTATTCATGACTAGAATTAGAGGTAAACAGTCTATTTCATTAATCTAGCTCTTTCTGAAAACACACGAAGGCATAAAAACAGTTTGCCAGTTACCAGGTAAATCATCTAGATTATGCTTAATATGCAGTGAAAACTAAGGCAAGTTAAACCTGAAGCTTTGTGACTAATACTACGTGATTACTCAATAACAGGTCTTCTAAACTGTTCTCTCTTATGACCAGAGGAGAACTCTGATCTCCAGCCTCCCCAGTGTAGAATCACGAGAAACATCAGAAAAACAGTATCAAGGTTATTCTGAAAAGAGACTGACACGACCAGAAGAGAATAGGACCCTATACCTCATTTCCACAATACTGTTTCCACCAAGTGACTTTACAAATTAGTTGCAGCTGCCAACAACTTTTTCCCTGATGACAACTGCAAATTGAGCCCTGAGTCCCTTGTGTCTGATTACAAACAAATGTCCTCTCAAACTGAGTGAAGCATGTCTAAAAGGTGAGAGTAAGCAGGAAGCTGTACCAGAGTAATCCCACTATGAACTTATAAAAGAGCCACAGTCCTGTAAAAGACTAAGTATTCTGATGTTGATCTGCCAAAATGCCTCATGCTAAGATGATGTAAGCTCACTATCTGCTTTTAGCCTTTCTGCTCTAAGTAGTCCCAAGGGACTCAGAAAAGCCAAGTGCAACATGGACACTAACCTGTCTGGGATTGGAATGAAAATGACAACTTACTTGGCGTAAAGTGAAGTGGGAGCAATCAGTAGGGCTGCTACAGCTGTCACACCAACATACCTACAGTTGCCCTGCAAAAAGCTACCCTTGCATATGGGAAGGTATTTCACAGCTAACTTGCAAATTTATGCTTTGCCTGTACACTCTGAGGGCTCTGTGTTGATTGGAACCAGCATCAAGGATGAAAAAGGTCCTTGTTCTCTTAACAATCTCTAGAATCACCTGCTGTGCTTTTTCACTATTTTGGTTTGAAACTGTTGTATGTTTTTAAAAAAGTTGCTTTCTTCCAGGCTAACCAAGCAAGGTTGTGGCAGTCTGCATGTGCATGCATGTGCATGCTTTTCTTCCTCCCTACCATGAGGCATCTCAGTGAACTCTTCCTTCCCATGTAGAATATATAGAAAGCAGTACTGCAAACAGAGAGCAAACAATTCCATAAGAAAATCTATTGCTTAATTGCTTAATAACTTGAATGCTACAATTATTTTCATTAAATATTCCACACAACACACTGCAGTATTTCAGAACAAAATAAAGTATACTGAGTGAAGCCTGGATGGCTAACAATCTATGCAATCGGTAATTACCAATGGCAAATCCATTTTCGTAATCGTAATTGTATTCCAAGCAATGTTTCTGTGTCTGCTCTTCCAATCTGCAGTCAACATCATCAACATCATTACAGAACGATGGGACCTTCCAACATAAAGAAGAATAAAGTTAAAAAATAAAATCACATAGCTCATCCCAAACTTAAAGAAACTTTGTTACAATATAAAGCACTGGTCTTGCCCTTTCTCTGACACTACACATCTCCTTTCATGTCTCTTATAATACCGGCAAGGTCTGCTGAAAGACGTATGTTCTATTGATACAACCAGGAAATAAAAGGTAAACTGGAGGCATACATTTTTTTTTTTTTTTTGTAAAAGGTCTATTTTATATGTGAAATTGTTGGAGTTGATGATCCTTGTGGGTCCCTTCCAACATGGGATACTCTATGATTCTATGATTCTCTATGTCCATGGTGTTAACCACTCTTGCATACGTAATCCCAAAATCCAGTAGAAAGTTCAAGGTTGTTTTTTCTTCTCAAAAACAGCATGTGCTCTCAGGTTTGAAAACACCTACAGGTTTTCCAGCTAATGTAATTGGTAATTCTGTCAGGTTTACAATAATGCCATCACTTTGTTTCTAGCTTTCAAACTTTATTTCTTCATATCCATCTCTCCTTGCCTGTGGGAAGGTACTCATGTATACCCCCAAGAGATCTCAGAAGACAGATAAAATCATCAGAGGAGGACAGTCCTTCAAATAGGATATAGAAGTAGTTGCTCAGGAAAACTGATGCAAGCTCTGGATGCCTGCATGTGATTTACTTAATATCCTTTTCTTTCTTCCTGGTCTGGGAAACCAGCAGTTGCATACTGCACCACAAGTTGAAGGCTGTAACTCAAAAATGATTTCAAAACCTTGGAAAAGCTCATCCTGAAACATACCATAAAGTGAAGAAGCATTTTTGGTTAAGCAAACCATTCACTGGTGAGAAATAAGGCTGTCCATCATTGTTGAAGAGTTCTGCTGGTGGGAAGTTAGAGTAATTAAGGCCTACTCTTTCTTATTGCTGAGTTTTCACTGTGATATACCTGGAAATCACTGCACAGAAAATTCTCAATACCGGAAAGGTTTCTGTAGAGTTTCCTCTCTCCATAAAGGCAATGGACATAAAACAAGAGCAGATGAATACATTGTTTTTGATAAAATCTCTATTTCTGGCTTTTTCCAGAATGATTTCAAGCAAGCTGGCCTCTAGTATGTGTTTTGGGATTGCTTTTTTTTTTTTTTTCTGTATATTGTTTTCCATTGGAAAGATGGCTCCTGCTGATTTGTCCCCCTTTTTAAAACTTAACAAATTTTTCTACTGGAAGAGAACAAACCTGACGTAAGGCAAGAGAGTTACAGATATTCAGGTCCAAGTGTATAAGATTATCGGAAGTTTCATTTAAGCTTTGAGCCTTTCGACCAGGGCTACTGACAGGAATTCCAAAGTTGCAGGAGGCTGTCCATTAGCTGGATGTGCTAATAATGCTTTTTAGTTAGTAGTGGAGCTTTTAGCATACGGGCGGTGGCCTGCAAAAAACCTGTAACTGTCCAGTGTTGTCTTCTGGCACAATGCTATCACGCTAGGCCCAGACATCAGCTCCTTAGACCATAGCTCAAAAGCCTGCTGCTTCCGCTTTGCAGCTGAGGACAGACTGGTGGATTAAGAGGGAGAATTGTAACATTGAAGTGGAAAGCAAGAGACACTGCAGAGAAGAAACATGCTACCCCTTCAAATTCATCACTATGTAGTTCTTACTAATAAGAGTCAGAATTCAGAAACTAAAGTAAACCTGAGCAAATTATTTAAGTCGCTACCACTTAAGTGCCTAGACTTGGGCACCAAATGTGGATTCAGTCTGTCTGTATACATTTATATTCATTTGTATTATCTAGGTTTTACACATATTATGTATAAAATGAGATATTTTATCATCACTTTCACAAAGAACACTGAGGTTAGGGGACGATTTAGTGGGGTTTTCAAAACTGCACATGTTCTCTTTAGAATCCAACTGAAAATCTTTTGTGTATGAGGTCCATAAGCTATACAGACACTTCTATAAAGCCTGTCCTAAGTAACTTCACATTGAAGACTGAACTGAATTACATTAAAATGGCCGTGCATCCTCTTTATTTTTAAAGGAGACTCTTCGTCTTCTGAAAAAGCACAGATTTCATTTCCAAGTTGCCATTGTATTTTCCATGTTTGAAATTAGTTAGCTGGGAAAAGTAATAAGAAATTGTATTTTTTAATAAAAGTATGTAAAAGGAAGTAGTATTTACTAACCTACCATTTTACCAAGTGCACTCTGGAAGGCATCAGAAAAGCCATTTAGAAGGCTGTTGTCATCACATCGTGTTGCTTTGTAGAGCATCTCAAAGGATTTGAACCCATGATTTGCAAAACGATTTACTGAAAAACGTTGGAGCACATTTTTTATTGATCAGCACAATAGTTTCAGAGGACTGGCTAAAACTGGAATATACTAAGCTAAGAAGCATTATGTTCAAATCAGCAACCCAAATTCACAGTATATATACATGAAACCACGGCTGTTTCCCTAAAATGTATCATACATATCTCAGCCAATGCAGACAAATATGAAAAGACATTAACTACCCCTTGACAGGCATCAAATTTCCACAACAGCTTAATGGGAAAGCCGTAAGATATTAGAGAAAAATGGCATGCAGCTATTTCAGCATTTTCTTAATTGAAAAGCTTGTGAGCTGTCAAAATCCTAAACTGCACTCTTACTTTCTATAGAGAAAGAAAAAAAATATTGAAAGCACTATTACTAATGCTGCAAGGCTAAATATGAAAAAAGGAGCAAAGCTCCTATGTCCACGTTACGCATCTCAGTTGATAAATAGCTATGAAATATCCATTTGCTCACAGCTGAAACACTGCTATTTGCTGGAACCAAAGAATCCATTCTGACTGAAGTGGATGCAACGTGATGCCAAGTCTAACTTCATATCTAGATCTCATATATTTATTTTTAGAATGTCACCAACACTGAGAAAGTCCACAACTAAAGTTTTGTATGTGTTCCTCTCAAAGGAAAGACACAAATGCTTCTGATTTGGTGGTAAGTATATATGTAATTACAGCATGCACTGATTTTACAGATACTTTTGCACTGCTAATTTGCAAATACTGTTGAAATTCCTGTTGAAAAGGCACTGTTAGTGTTTGCAGACAAACTAATGATAAACCTTGTCTGCTTTGCCATCTTTGTTATCTTGTGCTTTCCAGGATACAAATTGACTAGTTTTGTATTTTAGAAATCTTCTGAAGTTATACACTTAGGGACTTCCATGCATTCATTTGCAATGCTTGTAACAATTTGGAAGCAGAGAAGATTAGTTATCATTATACAGCAGTCGTAATTTCTAAAATATTTTCATTTACTTCCTCATTAAACACATTGCTTGATAAGATGCAGATTCATTTCACAAAACACAGGCTAAAAATAATAACAGTTAGACTTACAAGAGCAGTCAGGCCACTCTGGAGAATAAGGTGGCTTCCAGACACCATCCTCATACGCACAATAGTAGTTTTCATTTGATCCTTCTGAAAAGCTGTAACCCTCTGCACAGTGCAATGTGCAATTAACACCTTTTTCATCTGTTGTGCATGTAAAATCGCCATTCATTGGCTCAAAGGAGATTTCACAGGGAGAACCTACAAACAGTACAAAGAAAACAAAGAAAAAAAATACAAAGATGCTTATTGATGAATTTGGTGAATTAAATAAACACATGGGAAAACAGCATTTCCAAAAGTTGCAGTTGAAGCCTGTGAAAGTATTATTCATTACTTCCAAAAAACCCAGATCAGGCTACTGCTAAAGTATTCTCAAACTCTGCCACTGAATTTGAAACCAGAAATGTGAAAACTTAAAAAAGAAAAAAAAATAGTGATACATATGTGAAATTAAAAAAAAACCACCTCCATAATGCAAGACTCAAACTCATCTGTACTTCTTCAAATTTGCACGCTCAAGTACACACCTACTAAAGTAATAAAAAAAATCTAAATTTTTACATGAACTGTCATATAATGAATTATAGTAAACTGTATTGCACCCTGAATTCTAAAACTAAGCACTGTCCATTCTCCACTGTTGCAACAACACGCAGACTTGTCAAAATCATCTTAGGATTGACTGACTACAAAACCTGCCATGGTTTTGGCTGGGACAGAGTTATTTTCTTCATAAAGGTTCACATGATGCTGTGGTTTGGATATTTGATGAAAATACTGGTGATAACACACTGATGTTTAGTTGTTGCAGAGCAGTGCTTACAAAGAGCCAAGGCCTTTCCAGCTCCTCGTGCTGTACCACCAGGAGGAGGCTGGGGGTGCACAAGGAGCTAGGAGGGGACACAGCTAGGATACTTCCTGCACTTTTACTTTTGCAATACTTCCCCCCATCCCACCTGGGGAGAGTGAGCGAGTGGCTGAGTGGCATTTAGCTGCCCGCTGGGTTCAACCAAACCAAATCTCAGTTCTAATCTATGTTCAGGCCAAATGTGAATGAGATTGTGAACATCTGAAAACGTTATGTTAGGAGCACAGAGACCACAAAAAGTCTGGGGTGGTGCAGACTTGAAATAATACCAGTTCTACAAACTGGCTTGTCCTTGCTAAGATTTACAAAAGCAAATCAGCAAGTAGCACAACAATTTGAAATTACCTTTTGTAAAGCTATAACCAAAAGTCCAGTCTGCATGATTTTGTATATTCTCTTCACTACCATTTGTTTATACAGATGTTCAACTGAGACATAAGCACCAGAGGGCAGAGATAGAGTACAATTTTCATTCTTTATCTGCCAAATTACCGATGTGTTCTAAGAAAGTAAACTGTGGGGAAAAGGTGTCTGTGCAAGCAACACAAACGCGTAGGTATATGCATATATAAAGACAGTTTCTAAAACCTAAAGCATGTTCTAGTATCTGCTACAGTATTTGTATGTGATTAGAAAAATATTTCCATACGTTTTTCCTTTTTAAGTACGGATTTCAAGTTAGGCTTCAGTAACACCTATTAATTCATTTCACACTATTATTTGTCACTGAGAAAAAAATGGATCCACTACCAGAAGTTTTACTGCTTTAATTAATATTAATTTAATCGCTTTTACACCTAATTTGAATTTATAGGGCCAAATTCACTGCTGTGCTGCTTAGGTAATTTGTTCACTGGTACTAACTGATATCCTGACTGCCTTCAAGTTACTCCCACAGAAACTAGGAACACCTAAAAGAAAACTGGAGACTGAATGAAGAAGTGGAGTTGACTTGTATTGTTTATGATATTCAGTTACAACAAAGCCATACACTTTTGCTGGTCTGAGAATACTAAGCTGTAGTACCACATCATGACTAATGTGTTACTGAACTGTGCCAGCAGACAGAAGACAACAAACCTTTAATGACAATGTGAATCTCACACGTCCTGTTATTGCCAGAGGAATCCACGGCTGTGTACTGAACTGTTGTCTCTCCTTTTGGAAAGAGATCTCCAGGTGCGTGACTCCTAGCAATAGTCAGTGGAGCACCTAGAAGAGTTAAAAGACAACTTAGAACATCAGTGAGCTAAACATGGTTGCTCACACTCAACCTCAACAAATGGAGAAAGAAATGGTAGGTCCTCTCTTCCAAATGATGTGCTCTTAAAAATAAATAATAATAATAAAATCATAAACTCAAAGAGTGAGCAGATTGAAACTCTCTACAGTTTCACGGTTGTGTGCATGTTTTGGGGTGTACTGTCTCACCTGAATTGTCTGAAAATTGTGGTTCTTCCCATGTTGCTGGGTACTCCTTCTCTACTGCCTGTATGGGTGGTGGAGATCTGCATCTGTCAATTACAGGAGGTTCTGCATCTACAGAATTTGAAGGGATAGCATGACATTAGCTCACTGAACTGCAGCCACACTCAAGTGAAACGTATAATCAGAAGAAGTCATGTAAAAAGCAGTTTTAAGTTTGCATCAGAAGATACAATAAAGTAAGGTGTGCACCTGTGAGTAACTGCTACATCTCATAGACACTACGGGAATGGCACAACAGTAATACAATACAATTTCTTTGGCTGAAGTCATGGTTTCTGCATTATGTTTGCTTTCTATACAGCAAACTTTGTTTAATAGGAGTGCAGAATAATAAAACTGTCTGGCAAAAATTCTTGAACAATGATTTGCACCAGCAACATGCAGGAACCTCGGAAATTCTTGCAGTCTTTCAAGACGAAAAAAAAAAGACGTGTATGATAAAGGCAGTAAGCAGCAACACAAAAAAAGCATTTCATCTATCAGTACAAGGAGTAATCTTAACATTCACACGAACAACAGAACAAAGGAACAACCCAAACTGAACATGTGGGAGCAATGACTGCACACTATGTGAACTGTGGCCCAAGATCAGCAATGCATTTATGGAGATGGCATTATTTCTGGATTTATCCATGCACACAGAAAGGCCGTGGTGATCCACCGTCTCTTTCTGCACAAAATGAAAAGGTTTCAACTGTGACAGACTCTTCCCCAATGATTTTTAGCAGCACTTACCAATAACCTTGACACTGAATGTACAGCTTGCCTCATTGCCTGACTTATCAACTGCTGTGTAAGTAATGGCAACTTCGCCAATCGGGAGAAGATACGGTGGTATGAAAGCTGGGGTAACGTGCACTGAGACCTTTTATAGGAAGACACTTGTTATTTAAAAAAAAACAAAACAAAAAACAGGCCAGTATTCATAACACTCATATGCTTCAAGAAATGGGCACAAAATAGTATCCTTTTATGTTAACCCTGCTCATACTTAATGCTAATAGCCTCTTCAAGTAATGAGAGTGGACTTGGCAAGAGAGTGCCTTTCCTCCCTTCTCAAGACTACCTTCTTTATAGCAACAGGAATTTACTCAGTCAGGATTTGGACCCTGATCTGCTGAAGTTTACAGCACTGTGCATTAAAACAACCTGAGACAGGCTCCTGTCTGCCTCCTCATGCTGCACACAAACTGTGCCAGCTCAGAACCTGCTTTGTCTGCAGTTCACGTCTCCAGCCGCAAGGGCAGCAGACCTGGGAGATGTGTGGGGCAGACGGTTGTGTGCCGTGAGTACTTGCAGATCCAGCTTTAATCTACATATTTGTATGACTTAATAGCCCACAGATGCTTCAATACATTCTAGTACCGCAAAAGAACACTGCATTTGGAGTGAATGGCACCTACTTGCTGACTACAGCTCTTTCATATAGGTTAAAACTGCGTTAAGGAACCTCTCTTGAAGGGAACTGGCTTCACCTGAGCAAAGCAGTTTGTCTGAGAACTGCAGCTTTGACAAACCAGCTACAACTGAGAGTGAAGGGACTTCATTTCTACAGCTCAGTGAATGACTCTGGGTCCGCACAGCTACATTATCTGATCATAGCTGTGTTGCAGCAAAAGCTGTGTGAACTTAAACCTCTTTTACTGGGATTGCTCAGTTTCCAAATGCAAAAATCTCCTGTGTTTGCAGCAAATTTAGAGCATACATACATATAGCCACTCTTCCTCTGCTGACTCATGATAATGCATTCAGTTGCTGTAACGTGATCATGTCTGAGCCTGTAGGGAATGTTACTCTTTATGAAACAGCTCTGGAGCAAATTTTCCGTAACTCCATTCACAGACCTCTGATACCCATAGTAGCCAAAGGCCTGTGTCTGAACCTTGCATAGGATAAGAAAATGGGATTTTTCTCTCACTTGGGAAGCTGAAATGCATTTTTACTTATCACAGTATGCTCTTGTTAGCCTTTTAGATTAATGAACTGGTTTACTTCCTTTTGAGAAGCATTTACTAAACTCCTTCACATTCTAAGAGCTAATTTTTAAAGCAGCTGTCTCCATTTTATAAACAAGGGCACATTCTTCCTTTGGACCACATAAATCAACCACGCAGAGTGTCCTGTGACTACATAATCCTAAATGGGACAGAAAATGCTGAATTCTCAATATACAAGGTTTTCAGCAGATTTCTCTTCTACTCCTGCTTGTCAGAAGAAAGAAATTCTAATGATACAGAAAATTAATTTGAAATAACTAGCTAAAAATAATGCACCCAGTCAAATGTAAAGGTTTTAACTTGCCTCATCTCCAGAGTTATCCTCAGCTATTGGGATCTGCCAGCTGATATTAGCAGAGTTCTGATGTTCCAGGGTCTCAGTCTCAATGTTTTCTGGACAGTGGATCCGAGGAGCTTCAATATCTGACCCAGAAGACAAATATTTTATATGTGGTATTATAGAAATAAAATCTATGTAATTGTTAGACTTCAAGTTTTTATAACTACTGCTATTTTGTGTTGCCTGGAATATATACACGTTTTTGCAAAGGTACTGTCTCTGCCTCTTTTTAATTCTTGCTTACTGGCTCATATATAAACAGTAAATTCTTCACGAGAAGTGACTGTTTTGTTTTATTTTTGAACATCACCTAACACAACGAGATTCTGGTTTCCGCATGCAACCATAAAACAAAGCATAAATAAGACAGAATTAATTGTTTTATTATTCATCTATTCATTACACACATCTACTCATTAAGAAGGAATGGTTTCTCTATCCTTTCACTGCCCACACACATGACACATACAGATGTAAACACCTGTTTCTGATCATCAGTGACATAAAGAAAATTATTTCTGTCATGACATGTACCATGAGCAAGACAGTAGTCACTCTCAAATGCCCTGTAACATGGTGTGGAACTGACTTGAAAGAAGCACTGACAAGATTTCTGTCAACAGTTACTGGAAATGTTCTTTAATAAATGCTTGCTACAAGGTACTACGTAGGACTAATGGGCTCTTCTTGTGACATATGTGACAATGCTGAATGATTTCAAAGTACTGGTGGTACAATACAGGTAATATCACCACCAACATTTAAGCTTTAAAGTTTCTCTGACAAAGTATTTCTTCATCTCCCTGGCACAGGGCCTCTCAAAACATTTGTGGTCAAGTTATTTTATTGCTGTAGTATTGTTTGATAAATGGTCTCGAGACTCATGAGACAAGGACAGCATTCAGCTCTGAACTCATCCATGCCCAGGAGGCTTTAAAACAACTCAGGACTGATACCACTTACATTTTTATTACTACGTAGTTCCAGTAAAGACATAAGTCAGACAATTAAACCCCTGTAATTAAGAGTGCAAAGCAATAAATACAAGTGGTTTTGCCTTCCTCTGAACTCATTCTGATGAAAATTTTAGTAGAAGTGAACTCTTCTAATAACTACCAGTTATAATTCACACTCCCCTGACCACAGCCTTCAGGCTGGAGCAAATTCCATTTAAAAGTGAAATTTTGTAGAAAGGCTAATAAACAAGTCAGAAAGAAAATGGCTGTTTTGAACTGGGAAAATATTTTGGCAGCAAAATAGAGAGAGACAATAATAAGAATGAAAGCAACTGAGAGGCCACTGCTCATTTTTACTAGAGAAGAATAACTTTCGGAGATTCCTGGTGCCTCTTACTTTAGGGTTTTATGCACTGGTAATATCTAAAAGCTTGAACCCAAGCCACGCTGCTTTATCTTGATCCAAACACTTCAGCTCGTAGCCCTGTGCTGGGATCCCATCAAATATTAAAAACTGTGGTTTGGCACAGGTTTACACAAAGATTCAGAAAAACAATGTGGTACATCACAGAGTGGGAAACGATATGTTTACAGGGAAGGATAAAATCTCCTTGGCCACTACAGAGGAAAAAGTTCCCACCTCAGTTTCTGTAGTGACTTGGCAAGACGACTGCCATAACTGTTTTCTGTACTGTTCTTTCATGCAGTGGCTGGTGAAGGCCCCTGTTTGGGGTGGAAGCATTAGCTCTAGGAGCACAGTGGTTCACAAAGAGGTGAATAGCCTATTTCCAGACAAATTACACTTTCACTTGTGTCCTCCTGTAATCCAAAGCCAAATTCCTTCCAACTCAGTGTGCATGCATGTAAGAGAATAAATAACCGTACAATGCTAGAATTAGGCAAACGTGGCAGGACCCTTCAAATGCATGCAACGATTTCCTGCTCCTCTACAGACTCTGTGCACTTCTTTCCGTCAGTTTTGGCACTGACTCTTGTGTGCTATTACTGAGAACGCGTCTACAGCTGTAGTCAGGTCAGAGCCAACTGAAAAGAAGCATCTTTCCACACCCTGTGTATCAGCCAGGACTTACACAGCCAGTACAGGTCTGCTCAGACTACAGTGCTTACGTAAGTCTGTGCTAAACCACTGGTAGCATTAGTGTTACTGCTGTTTTAATAGGACTGTGGGTTCCACTTTGACTACCTTTAAGCTAAGATCTTTCACTTTTACTTTGAAATTTCAAACTTATCTCCACATCAGGCCTTTTAGCAGGCAGTGTCCCAACACCTCATGACTTCTCATCCAAGGAGTGACAGCCAACAGTGAACACTTTTAAGAATGCACTTAAGCACACTTCGAATTCCACATTAGTATTACTAACTACAAGTAAATTTGAGAACCAAGCTATAATGGTACGGCCAACGCTTCTTACACACTGCTTGAATCATGCTTTCCCAGTTCAAATCTGTCTTTTCTCAGCAATTTCTGTTTCCCTTCAATTCTGCACATGTGTACACAGAAGTATTTTGTGCTGGTCTCTACCTTTACAATGAGCCTCCTGGATGTTTGCACTCCATCTCCCAAATGAAATGCACCTTAGTTCTTCTCTAGCTCCAGACAAGAGGAATCCTTGGGGACATCTCAGTTGGCACACAGTCCCAGAAACAGCTGGTTCCAGCCCACATCTTGGAGGGAAAACTGTTATTCCTGCTGGTTTCTGGAAGGTGGGGCAACGCATTTCTACAAGAGACCAGTAAGACATATCTTTTAACTGACATGTGTAAAAAAGTACATTCCAACAAATCTGCAAATAGTCATATGGCAACTCAGAGGGAACACAAAATGTACAGACCTTTAATTCAAGAGTCTGCATGCATTGTGAGTGTATAAAACAGTAGAAACTACTCAAATTCTGTATTCCAGTGCTGACCGAAGTAAACAGCATCCAGGACGTCAGGTCCTGTTAAAGCAGGTCCAGAGGAGGACCACGAAGACAATCAGAGGGCTGGAGAACCTCTCCTGTGAAGACAGGCTGAGAAAACTGGGGTCCAGCCTGGAGAAGAGAAGGCTCTGGGAGACCTTAGAGAGGCCTTCCAGTGCCTAAAGGGGGCCTACAGGAGAGCGGGGGAGGGACTCTTTGTCAGGGGGTGTAGGGATAGGACAAGAGGGAATGGCTTTCAACTAAAAGAGAAGAGATTTAGATCAGAAATAAGGAAGGAATGCTTCACGATAAGGGTGGTAAGACACTGGGACAGGTTACCCCAAGAAGCTGTGGATGCCCCATCCCTGGAAGTGTTCAAGGCCAGGCTGGATGGGGCTTCGGGCAGCCTGATCTAGAAATGTCCCTGCCCATGGCAGGAGGGTTGGATGAGGTGAGGTTTAGGGTTCCTTCCAACCTAAACCATGATATGATTCTGTGAGTCTATGATTTTCCTACTTATGCTTTTCAGTGAGACAGAAATGTATTCTTCACGTGGCTCCACTATATTTTGCTCTCCCTCCCCCCAGCCACCTTTTTTTTTTAAACAACTTCACCTTTCATGATTACTTTGAAGTTGCATTCCCTTGCTTTCTATGGAAATCAGCTCTTCCGAGCAATGGTCTTGCATTTGTTGCCTTCTTGTAAAGCTTTTACATTATCTTATGAAATAAGAATGAGAGACAGAAAAGGACACTGTGCCATGAGCTCACCTGAGATCAGAGATATGGCATGTGATTTTGCCTACCGTATTCCAAACTGAGTCAAACTAGGCTTGGTCTTGACTGTGTTCAAACCCAGATGCAAAGACTGAGGGTGACAATAAAGGGCAGCTGATCATCCCTCCAATGTTAAGATGGGATGATGATTTTTTTGAGGCTTAAAATTGAGGTTTTGAGCTGTTTTGTAACTAGAATTTAATACAAATTCTGATGAATATTTGCATTGAAGTGTAAGCTTCCAAACAATGCAATGTATGTAAACATGTCCAATTCTCACAACCTTGTTCAATTTTGAGCTGTTGTTTTTACCATGTGAGACAAGGAATGTTATTTTTACTTCAGACATGCAGTCATTAACAAACTGGACAAAAAGGTTTATCACATTAATTCAGATAAGCAGACTTTCAGTAGTGTTTCTTCCAACAGGTAATGAACAAACACACAAGAAAAATGCTTCATTGACTATAGCAAATGAGAAGAACTGTAACTCTTTAGCTAGTTGGTGAAGAAAACAGAAAAATCTCTACACAAAGGCACACACAAAGAACAACACAGATACAGAAGGCAAAGCTCTGTTCATCTCTTAGCGATGGTTTAATGACACAGAAGTGATTCAATTCAAAACAGTACATATCCCTTTTCTTTCCCAAAAAAAGGGTATATATTCTCCCAAAATACGCAGCAGTCACTGAAAACTGGTTCTTCTGCATGAAACAAATCTTAAATACTCTAAGCATTTTAAGTATTTCCTGTCCTCTAAACTCGCAATACTGAAAATGTGTCTAAGTCTAAGCAATTAATAACTGCAACAGGCTGCAGCTTCAGAACAGATACTTAAACAGGCTGCAAAGATCATAAATGTTAACACATTCACTGCAGGTAGATGCTGTTGGCTGTGAAATGCAGAACAACTCCATCAGAAAAAAAATATCTAACCTTTGGCTGGTCACCATGGAAGGATACTGACAAATAGAAGAAAGATCATGAACTGGAAAAAAACAATGCTTGAGAGGACAAGCTAAAAGCATTAAGATGTACAATACTCAGGGAACAAGTAGAAGAAAGGCCGTGAAAGGTGTAGGTATAAGAAAAAGAAAACTACAGCTCTTGGCTAAGTGGAAACAGTCCTCCTGATAAAGATGCTTCCAAGTATACTAGCAAGATCCTAGCAGAGCAGAATCTTGAAACATCAGATGAAGTTTCAGGATAACCTTTGGCATATCTAGCTGCAGGAAAAAAAAAAAAAAGCTTTATTATTGTTGTTTGGCTTTTTTTTATTTGTGCTCAGTTACACAGTTTGATAAAGCTGACCAGGAAGACTGGACTCTGTGAGGAACAGAGTGATAGTAAGTTTCAGGGTCACTTCCAACCTGGGCTGGTGTATGATTCTAAGAGGAACTTCAATACCACAACTGAAAACAGACTACCAAGCAAATCATGCTTCCTTCCTCAACTCCTTTACAAACACATTTCGGGGAATGAATCAGCCAACTGCTATTAGACTTGTGGAGTACTAATTCTTTTAACACTAGATGGCATCAACACCCTGGATGCCATCCGGATTTTTACCTTTCTTCATGAACACTTGAACAAAGCAAGGAGAACAGTATCTTCCAAAGTTTATTAATTTTGACGTGCTTGATTTTAGTCCCTCATCAATGGGTGAAGAAACACAAGAACATGACTGAAGAAATTTATTTATTTTTTTATTTGGACAGCAGATAAAGCCCTTCTTTTTGGCAAGTATTTTGTTTTTAAGCAGTCTGTAATGTAATGTAACCTGCGCAAAGTTAACTAATTACAAACAGCATGAAAAAAAATGATTTAAAAATACATGTAAATAGCCAAAGTTGCATTAAATTCCACTCTGTTGGAAAAAGACGTGTATGACAACAGATCTCACAGAAGTGCCTGTAAACAATCCAGATTATGTTATGACACTGTGGCAATTATGTTTACAGATGGTTGTAGTACAATCTTACAGAGCTAACTTTTAAATATGGTAAACTTTGCATTGATGTCCACTCAAACTGGAAAGCACTCAGAAAAACAGCTACAAGTGTACCCTGAGATCCAAGAAATCTGTTCCAAGGCAGGAGACCGAACCTAATCCCACTTCATTTTATCAACAGAAGGGATGGAAATAGATAAATTATTAACTACATATGCATAAATACATAAGGATTTTTGTTTTCTTTCATCTAGCAGATGACAAACAATAGTTAGAAACTGTTCAGATTAAAAATAAATAGGGAACACTTCTATGATAATGATGGAACGTTCTGAAAATGAGTATGAAGGATACATTTTGATGGGAACATGCTATAAAGAGTCCTCTGGTTTGCATCTTTCTCTGAATGAAACTCCACACACCACTACTGAGCAGAAATCTCAGGAAGCCGGATGGCAGAGGCTGTTTCTAGCTCACGTTTCCCTCTGGGACAACCAAAGCTAACTTTTACACTGGATTTTCAGATTCAGCAAAAATAAGCCATTGCCAAGGGTAATCTGGGCATGGAAGTAAAATTGCGTGGTGTGAAGAAATCTGATACAGGGTAGAGATGGATTTTAATAATCAAAATGCTAAGCTAGGAAGGATGAGTTCAACCAATGAATATAGTTAATCTTCCAATTATAATCTTCCAACAGGATTTCAGGGTCCTTTCCTTTTGAAGTTAATTGAAGTTTTTACACTGGCTTCAACAGAAGAGAGATTAGGATCTCTTAACGAACTTTCCTGATAAATTAATACTTTTTGATTTTAGAACACGTATCTACAGTTAGAAATTTATTCTTGTCTCAAGCAATGTCCACATCTTTAAGCCTTCAAAAATAGTCACAGGTTCAACCCAAATTACCCTACCGGCATTACCTTAACTGGGCCCAGGTGACATGTACTTCAATCAAGCTTTAGTCAGCACCAGATCAGCTTCTGAAACGCTGGACTTTTAAGCTTGTGCTGTTTTTCTTGCAGTCTGACCTCAGAAGTGTTTCAGCTGCTATTTCTTCTTCTTATGCTTCTAAGAGAATTCAGTTCATGCCAGTAGTCTTAAATGGGTACTTCTGAAATCTACAATCCTTTATTTCTCCATATAACTGGAAGCGTCTGGAACAGCAATATATGCCTACTTACTGCTGCACATTTGGTGTGACCTCTGAATCCTGCCTTAGTGTTTTGGTCCCTAATACTTCTCAACTTATTTCCTGCTGGGAGTTCAGCAGAAGTGTCAACAGCCACAACTCTGCTTGGCACTCACAATGCCTGGTTAACACACCCGAATCTTTAGCTTTAAGAGGGTAACTCAAACCTGTTTGTTCACAGTTAATCTGTGGTGTAAGTCTACAAGACGTGTGTTTCTTATAACTTATCACATCACAGTGACTCACCAGATTCAACAACCTTTTGGCTATTGGTTGTGCTGGATTTCAGTGTTAATCTGCCTGCTTACTGCATTCACAAATGGTTTCGCCCCTCCCAAACTTTAAAATCTGTATGAAACCTCCATAAATAAATTCTCACTCTCACCTTGGCTTCATCAGCTATTGAAATTGTTAGAGTTTCTCACTCATGACAGCACGTCAGGAAAGGCTGTGCTCTGACATGAACAGAGTGCAACCAGATACCTACCCACACACTTTGGCTCCTTTGAATCCCACTGTGAGGTTCCCAGGCACGTGAGTTTGGCACTTCCTTCTATTTCATAGCCTTCATTGCAGGTCAGTAAACATACTGTCTTATAGGAGACATCAGCTGTTGAACAATTAATTTGACCATTTTCAGGAGCCCGAAGTTTGGGACATGTCCGAACTGCAAAGGGAAAAAAAAAAAATTCACTCTGCAGCACTGAGAACCTGGGGAGTAACTCTGGTCTTAAGGTTTTCAGGGACAGGAAAGGTACTGTCTTGTACACTAGTTACAGAAGTTGGAACAGAGTTAGGGAATAGGATAGGGCTGGAAGAGGGCTAACTTTTTCAAAGGATTGATGCCTTCCTTTTCTGGAGAGAGCCTTATGTAACACGTATGAGGTCAGGCACACAATTCCACATTGTCCTAAATTCCGATATGTTAGCAAATCAGTTATCCTCAGAGAAGTTCCCAGCCTTTGGAGACATTTGGCACCAGGTAACCTCTGCTAGTAAAGTCTGTCAGCCTTCAGGATTGTACACAAATGCAATCCTATGGAAAATTTTGGGCCTTTCTAATGTTTCCAATTCCCCAGCTGTGCCTGACAGTTTGGGAAAATCCAAACTGTCAGTCTGGTATGGACCGAGGGCATGCCAGAAAAGAGGCTAAGAGCTTAACAGGGCAGATGACTGTGTCGCAGTGCTTGGCAACATCCTTAGGCACTCCTCAGTTTATTGATGCAGGCGCTGGTAAGGCCTTGATTTATTTTCGTTGTCTCACTATCATAACCTTAAGCTCTTCTACTAGGACCTCTTTCCTTTGCAGTGCCTCCAGCCCTTCTCTTCAGCCAGTACCTTAAAATTTCCTTTCGTCCCCTTGCTACCCTCTGTACATACACACCTTTGGGTTCACCTGCGTTGAACAGCGGAGCTGTACACACCCATCGACTGGACATGACTATATGATGATGATGATATATATATGACAGGGTGACAGCAAGCCAAAATGAGTAGATAGATGTCTGCTGGGGTCCTACCATACCTTTCCCCTCAACAATTCATGCCTCTCTTCTCTAACTAGCTGCTGATTTTCCAAACCCTATGGAAAACTCGTATCATTGAAAACTGTCCTCAGCCAAGGCTGGAGGGTACAGGTTCAAAAGTTATTAGCGGGAGAAAAGCATACATAAAGGCAAACAGCGTGGCTGATCAAAAATGTAATCAAGCAGACTGCAGCTCCCTAAACTATTCTTTTCTCAGGACTGTTTCCACAGCTTCTGTTGACCTTGCAGGCAGGGGGTAAACTCTGACAATGTATGGCTTCAGAGCTGTGGACGGCTTCTCTGCTGCGGTAGGAATGCCAATTTTACCAAATAAACCATCCTAGCTGCTGCTTGGTAGGAGGCAGACCACAAGCTCCTCTCCAAAGACACTTGAAAGACAGCCAACTTGGCAACTTTCTCTCGTCTTCCCAGTAGTTGTTTACTGTGCATACTGATGAGACAAGACATGCTGGCAGTTGGACGTGTGGACTGAACTGAGCATGATACTCCCTAAAACGAATAAAAGGGGAAATATCCTGACCTCTCCTTAAAATGAAATCATCTGTACAAATGGCAATAACCACAAGCCCCTCAAAGCTGCAGAAAACATTCATTAAATAATGTCTTATGTGAAAGTAGCTATAAGGAAATCCTGAGAGAAGGAAAAATCTGCAGCAAAACCTAGGTACATTGGATACAAAAGAAGGAAAAAAAAGCCACTCAGATGCATCTGATACATCTCTGTATTACCACTGTCTCATCTTCACTCTTTGAAAATACTGTTCCTCTCATGCACACATACACACGGGCACTCACTACAGAGTGCATTAAAGAGTACAAAAAAGACCTTGAAATTTCCATCTTGCTAGTGACACTTAACACTTCGGAGCAGCTTTCTAATAAGCTGTATCTTAACTGCAGTGCAGTGAATAGGAAAGACATTCTGCAGCTGAATCACATATGCTTCATGCAGAAGAGAATAGGCTTTCTCTTTTATTGTTTCTACGGAAGCCTTTAGTAACCAACCTGTGGTAAAAGAAAGCAAATACTGTCAAGCTCTGTGGTTATTATTGAGGAAGGCTGAATGAATTATGAGCACTGAGGAGGAGCACCTCAGCAACGTAATGTCTATGGAGAACGCACTCCCTTCCACCACTTGGTAAGTCTAGTCATCTCTTCTGACCATGCTAGCTGTACTCCTCAGTGCTCTTGCCTCCTCAGTGTTTCTATGTTCACTTTCCTTCAGAGTTTCAGTATGCCTCGGCTGGAAACTGGGAATTGAGCCCACGTTATCCTGGTTATGTTTTCATGTCTTAAAACACAAATACATCCTCTTGTCAATTAGGCACTTTCCACAACCAACAAATATTTCCGTAAAGTCAGTGAAAACAACAACAAAGGTATATTCTGCTTGTGCTGTGTTTTCTCCTAATACATTTATCAGGATTACATACACACTTCATAGGGCTTTTTTCATGGGTCACAGTTAATTGCAAGACATAACTGCATTAATTGCTTTCCCACAGCACAGCAGATTTTAGTTAGCAGAGCAATTGAGGAGTGTTTAATGTCAAAATCCAAAGCAGTGCAAAGGGATTTTCCTTTAAGGTCCCGTCCTAATTTATGTGATAAAATACCCCTGGGATTAACAAGACAGCTATAAACCGTGTCTTTGATCTTGCTCGCTTCCACAGTTTGAATGAATAGAGAAGAGCAGATCCAGCATGTGTAAAGGTAGGATTTTTAAATATTTTTTATTTAATTGGAAGTCTTCAGTGTGATGGAGGGGCATGAGAAACGCAAAAATATACCCTATCAAGGCTTCAAAGGAAATTGACTCAATATCAAAACAATACCTCAAAGCAGATTTTTCCCTCACTTTTCCAAACAAAACCCAAGCTAAAGGAAGATCATGCACCTACACCCAGCAGGTGAATATTTGTAGTTGCTCTAGAAGCTTTTCCAAGTACTAGAGAGTTCCACTTGTGTACAGACAGTGAAGATAAAGGATCCTTTCTTTGTCATTGGCTGCAGCTTTCTCCACTTTTTTGCACTTGAAACTAGTGTGCAACAAAAGCTTTGAGTGGCAGAAGCTATTCCCCAGTACCCAAGTCTACCTAAAGTGGTATGTATCTTCAACCCGTGTTTTGATCTCTTTGTTTTTGCCTTCTTAAGGCACCCTCGAGGCACATGACAGCAATTTATTTTTTATTTCAAGCTTCTCCTTTCTGTCTTCTGTTACTGGAAGCTATATAAGAAGACAGTTTTCCCAGATTATCTGAAAAACAGCCCTGCAATGTAAGCAAAAGTGATCTGCTATATAAGAGTGTCCTGAGGAACTGATCTGTACCCCAGATCCCTGCTTTCAAAATCATCAGTTGCTGTTTCCTTAAGGGCTGCAGTGTTTGTAGTAGCATGAAGTCCTAAAGCCTCCAAGAACCTACCCCTCCTCCTCCCCACAACTCATGGCCAGGGCAAGAGTTATAGAAGGAGGTGATTGCTTCTTATTTGCTACATTCTGGTGTGCAGACCAATATCAAGTCTATGCAACTCAAGCTAAACATGTTAAACTACAAGCTGTGGCTGTTGAGGACATGAGGGCTGTTACTTGCTTTTTCAGGCCATCCTTGGAAGAAATACCATGCAGGACAGCATAAGGATGCACCCCCACTTCTAAACCACCAAGACCCAAGCCTCAGGCAAAAGCAAGTGATAAAAAACTCAAACTGTGTTCCTAAGTACTTGTAAGAGCTATAGAAATCAAGAATGCTTTTCAGGATTCTCTTTCCCATGTCTTCTCCCTTTCAATCCTTCTGTTTATTACTTTTCCAGCAGATGCTCCCTTACAGCAAACTCCTCAGATACTGTCAGTTGTTCCCCTGTGAAACTCCACTCAAAAATCTTCAGAGGACTACACTCAAGGCCTTCCTACTTTAATTCTTCATAAGAAGGAACTGTAAGCCAATGTCAGTCTATGTGAGAAGACTGACGCGCATTGTAAGACACCCGTGTGGCAAGGTCTTGTTATATGTTTGACTAACTACCTAGCAAATACTGTTCTACGTTTTCTTTTGTAGACATCTTCTTATTAGGAAGGAGGGAAACAGAATGACCAAGGTTGCCTTTGGAATGTTCTTTCCTTTAAGAGGGTCGGCCCTGCACACTTAACCATGCAATGATCAGAGTAAACTACTACGGACAACAAACTATCCCAGAAGAAAAAGACTTTTCAAACACACATCCATACCTCTGCAAGTAGCCTCTGATCCAGACCACTGGCCATTTGTCTGACAAAGCCTGATGCTGCTTCCCACGAGATCAAATCCTGCTCTGCACCGGATCCCACAGGCCGCATTAAAGTAATTGTTGCAGACATTCTGGACAAAGTAACCATTTTCAGGGGGCTTCAGTTCAGGGCAGTGAACAACTAAATAATTAAACAACCACAACAGAGTTATCACACCAGCTGGAATGTAGCAGGCTACTGAAGGAAAACAATTTTTTTCCATTTCCAATTATAGTTGCACCTTGGTACTTTTGCTGTTTTGGAGAGACACAGAAAATCTTGCATGTGATTTGACTTGTCTTTCAAAGATAAATAATGAAGCTGTCCCAGAACTGCACTGTGCATTACAGGACTGTTTAGTTTCTGGCTAGAAACGCTTACCTTCACAGGTTTGTCCTACAACACGATATCCCTCCCGGCACGTACAGTCCTCAATGGAGGTACTTCCTGGTGGAGAAGTATGATTCTCGTCGGGACAGGAGATGCAAGTGCTGATTCCACCTGGTGAACCTTCAGGCTTGTATGTTCCTGGGGGACAAGCTGTTGAGCAAAACAAAAGAAGAAGAAAAGAGGTTCAGGATACCACATTTCACAGCTAGTATCGCTTTTCCAGTGTGTTGCTTTACATTTTTTACATTCCTCCATTCTTCCTCATATAGCCAGAGTCACTTCGGGAAGGAACGTTCTCAACTTAAAGCCTGTAGAGTTGTACAGAGATGAACTAAAGCCCACTGAACCCCCTGAAGGTCTCGTCAATGTCTGCTTGAGGACTGAGGTTAAGTCCATGAATTATCCTCTTCAAAAGATGCAGTCCCAGAAGACACCAGATTTCCACTGATAAAACCTGCACTGACCTCACGAAGACATTCCTGATTTACAGCTGTACAAAGTTAACTCAGACAAAATCCTAGCCTACAGAAGAACTACACCAAAATTTAATGCACACAAATTCTTAGCACTAAACTAGCAAAAGAAGCTCACAAATACGCCTGCCCTTGATTTACACATTATGATTTATAGATGATCTACACCCTATGCTTTCTGTAATGTATGAACCACAAACAATGAACCAATTAATCAAAGTAACTGCTCCCAGATGCTTTTCTAGCCATTTATATCCCATTTAACATTTGGAACTCTATGTTACTCTAATGTACAAGTCTTAAAGAGATCCACAGATATCTTCAGAGACAGGGAAAATGCATACAGAAAAGTGACCTCTCACAGGAGAACTTCAGATCGGTGGGATAAGTCTCTCTTTGCTCTGAATTCTGTTCTTCAGGACATTACAATAACTATCTTTATTTATTTTACAAAGCTGATGTGAGAACAGGAGAGTGACTGTTTACCAGGCGCTGATAAAATGAAGTACTGACTGGTCAGATTGCCATTTGACACAGAACTCAAAGGTACTTGAGCTGAAAACCATATCTCCCGATGTAAAGTTCAGCAAATATTTAGAGGTTACTTAATAGTGAACCTCTCACTTCATTAATTTCATTGTTTATAAATTTTTCTAATGGCCATACGTTCACTTGCAGACTGCAGGTAAGTCAGTCTCTCATTTCCTGCCCTAAGTACAGCCACTTTTCACCGCCTGATGAACCTCTGCATGGTACAGACAACTGGCAATGAACAGCTCAGCTCCATAGCCATCAGGTGACTGAGCCTGACCATAAATGCCTTCAAGTGTCTTCTACCTTATGTGGTAAAATGTAATCTGTCTCTAAAGTTAGTTTCTCCTGTTGAAGTTCATTTCCTGGATTTCAAAGATTCTGGCATTATCAGTCTTGTATTTTGGTAGATATTGGACCAGCTATGTTTGTTTAGTAAACTACGTGCTAAAATAATCTGACATTTGTCTTATTAATGAAAACAGCATTCTGCTTTCTTGGCAACTGAAAAGGAAAAACAAAACAAAACAAAAAAAACAACAACCCCCCAAAACCAAAACCAACAGAAACTCTAGCCTCCTTTTCCTCAACCCATCAAGGGAGATTCGACTTTAATAAGTCACATTTTCTGAATGATGTCCTAAAAGATCAACCTGTATGAACAGTTTGCACTTCTTTCCAAGAAAAGCATGGTGTTTTGCATGGCTTCCAGAGATAATGTTTTTATTTCACTTTCAGAAAAATTTGCAGTTTTATTTTGAAGAAAGCAGTCATAGTGGTTACGAGTTAAGGGGTGACTATGAGCATTATAAATTGGCTTCAACGTTACAGATATGTATTCTAAATACACTTTAAAAAGACTACGAAAATGCCCCAAAAGTAAAGGGTAGAAATATAAACGAAAGCTTTTCAGGAGAAAAAAAAGGGAAAAGTATCCAATCAGAATCAGAGCTGGGAATTCTTAAATTTTCTTCTGGGACTTTCAGTAAAGCATTTGCAAAAAAATCCCCTTCATACAGTTCACCTGTTCTTCCCATGAAAGACATTCCTCTTGGACAGTTACTACTTCTCTACTTCTCTCCTCTCTTCTGTGCAGGCATCTTCTCCTTGCGTATTAGGTCTCTTGTAAACATTTGCATTCTAAAAGTACACTTACAATTAGTTTTTCCAGTGAAGCTGCAGGAGATAATTCATAATGATGAAGTTGTTGTTAAGGTCTCTAGTGGGAAAGGCAAGTTTTTCCAAATGTCTTGATTCGTTTTGCTTCTCTATGCTTCACGTACTTGCCACTGCCTTTCTAAAAAGCTGAACTACATGTTACCTGGACTTTGTATGTAGAGTTTTCTCCAAGCCTCTGTTCCTGAACTGTGCATTGATCTCACATTACTCCTTGGCATATTCAGCTACCAAACTCCATGTGAGCCACAATGAAAATTTGCACAACTTAATACTTGCTTATAGAGCTATTTCCATGAGTGTGAGATCGCAGTCTGTTCTGTGATGCCAAGAGATGGTTTAAGAATGGAGCATAAGCACCCTAACCTTTGTGCATTTCCATCACACGCACAGAGGTTAGCCTGGCCACAGCTTAAGTTACAACCATCCATAATCAGCTATGGATGGAAAAGCAGAGCTTCAGCCGCCACTTGCTGTAGACTTGTCCATGCCTGATCCAGCTAGACTGATGACCCATGCCCTCCTTCTTCAGACACCACGAGAGCATGGCTCAAGTCCATATACAACGATGCATTCATCAGCAAGAGAAAGAACTTGTGGGGGAATCTCATCTGGAGAATACAAGTGGTCCCATCTGTGACTGATTGCACAGGCACTTCTCTGGGGTCTCTCCTGAGAAAATGAAGTGGTGCCAAATTTTCACAGAATTCTACCTGCCAGTCTGCGCTCACCAACATGCCCTCTATACCCACAAAATCTGCCTGCACATCACCTTCTCCAGTGCTAATCTGTAAAAACAATTTAGTTTTTTTTTTCAAAGCTTGCTTTCCCTTGCCAACAATATGATGGTGGAAAAAGGCTCAAAATAGCGTGTGGATGAACCCCAGTGTAAGTACGAATTGATTTGGCACTTTCAAGAATGACAAAAAGGTAGGAATTTTAGAAACGTGGAAACAATTTAAATAGTATCAGCCTTTAAAGGGAGAGGACACTCATGAAATGTGCAAATGTGCACATGTACATGCATGATATTCTCAACAAAAGACTTAACTACTGCCTACATAGGAACCATGTTGTTCTTTGTCCAGAAGCATGGGGAGGAACAAGAAATTGCCTTCTGTTTAATGTAATTCCCTCTTCAGACCAGAACAATGAATACTGAGTAACAGCAGAGGATTACGTTTTTGTGACAGGAATGAAAGGCTATCTGGTAGCAGGGATTAGTGTGATAACTCAAATAGGCACGCGTCTTAAACTCCCCAAGCACACAAAGATGGCTCACATTGAAGTTGCCATCAACAACAACCTGCTTTCATAATATGGTGGACATTTGCCAATGATATGCATTTTCTACTGTGGTAATGTCAGTGCATTCGTCTTCTCATAGGAAATGAGAACAAAATAATAAATGCTTATTTCAGCATGCCTCCTGCATTATTCTCCTCAGTTATGCTCTCCTGGGGTACACAACTAACTGAAAAAAAAAGTAAGAAAATCCAGTACGTCTGTTCTCTTTTGGAATACTATAGGGCATGATGGCTTAGGCTACCAATACAACACACTTTATCTCTTTATCTATCAAAAAATATATTCAGTTGCATGTAGAAGAGAATCAGTAGAAAGCAAGTATGACGTAGGCTTGCTAGAAACAAAAACCTACAGGGTAGGCATAAAAACATTTCAGTCAATGGAGGTGCATGGACAGTACAAATATATGTGAAGGCATTGTGTGAAGATGAACAATGGACGTGAAAGGTTTGGGAAGTCCTCAAAAAGTCAAAAGACAGACTTTCAAATTCAGTAGGAATTCTGCACTGCCTGCATACAATAATGACTAACTTGATGTTTTAATCTTTAAGCAGGAATTTAACGCTCTAAAAGTGACTACATAGAACAAGGTACGTTTCAGACCTTCACCAATCACTTAACATGAATTATCCAGTTTAGCTTCTTTTAAACAGCAAATACTAAAACCAGAGGCAAACTTAAGCCAACTGATATTGAACCCACAGAGTGCCAAGAAGACTCCAGCCAGGATCTAAGCAGGTAGAGATCATATATTGAAGGGTTACAGTCTATGACATGGGGTCACAATTCTTCCTCTGAATGTATGAGTACAAATTTGAAGGGCAAATAATTTTGCCTTAAAAATGTAAATCTTTTAAAATCCTGGGAGAGCAGGCAAGCTCAATTTATTCTCCAATTATGCTAGTATGTCTAAGTCACTGAAATGGAATTATTCTTGATTTATCCCAGTGTAAGAGAGAGGAGAGTCGAACTCCAGGTATTTCAAAGATTAATTTGAGGGATTTCATATTTCCTTCAATGCATAATTTCTCCCACTAACCACATTTAGTAAGTAATCTCTGGCTTGAGCTGTTCTTTCCACACTTCATGCTAACAAAGGATCCGATTAAGGATTTATCTTCAGCAGGATACGACAGGAATCAGCTAGGCAATATCCTGCTCTCTCCCACATCAACCTGAGCTCTATTTGTATATACTATTGCTCTATTTTCTATATACTGTACTGACTGTAGTCTGTAGTTCTCATTTTTCCCTGCATGTGCAAAGCTTAAATGAAATGATACTCTGATGCAAATCACAAAAACAAAAATGGCTTTAGCTTAATCCCCAAACTTCCTAAATGAAGAAAGCAAACCTAGTTTTCCAGTTACATTGGTTGTATGCCACTGTAATTACTTTTATGACACTGATTATATGCATAAGTATTAAGCGTAGCCAAGTGGGGAATCTGTCCCAGAATCAGAGTATACTATGAACATCTATTTTGATTTTGTTCTGCTGCTGTCTGTTAAAAATAATGCGATCATATGTCACAGAATCTCTCAACAATGATCACTGGATGTTTATACGATTCTTTTCCTGTTTCCCCCGTTTTTATTACTGAACATACCTAGACAGGAGATTTTTGGTTATGTGGATCTTTGACCTGGCGTACAAGATCTTGCATTTTTATTCATTCATTGGAAGCTATAGGGAAAATCCACTGTGTGCCTAGAATTACTTTGAATTACAGTACACAACACCAGGACAACCTAAAAGTCAAATTAACTCATGTTTATGTCTTTGGAGGAGAAGAACTTCAGCCTGAGGGTGTGGATTATCTCTCACTGCTTTACTTAATCTAAGATTCTCGTGCCATGGCAATATCAAAATAAACATGAAAATTAGAAAAGTTGCCACCTTGACTTTTGCTTATGAAATACGTACTGTGGTAGCAATATTTGCCATCATTCATGCTGTAAACTGGGCAGCATGAAAGGGCTTCACTATAAAGCTTAGTTATTTTACTAAATGAAAGTCAAAACTTTCATGAAGATGAAAATATAAAGAATTTACAGTATATTATCATGTGCTGAATCTTTCTACACTGGTATCTTCATCTCTCATCATGACTAAGTCCTGTAAGACCCAGGCACACTTTCTATTAGAAGAAACAATGGGAATGAAGGGCTGTATGTCCCTTGACAATGGCCTGCCAAATAAAATATGCTTTACAAGGATAATGCATGGGGTCAGCTTAAGCTGGAAAACGAAGGAAGGACATGCTTAGGGCTGCAATTCAACCTGCATGGAGGGAACGGAGACCCCTGTTTCACACCAAACAGAATTCCTGATGCTTTCCCACCTGCTGCTGCAGCAGAGCAAGTGTGGGATGTCTCACTGGACCAACATGCAGTGCTACCCAGCCCTCCATCCGTCCTCCAAAAACCATCCTACTGCTGCTGCATTTTTGAGTGGCCTCTGCAAAGGGAGGCACATGATGGGAGTTCTGACTGCACAAAACTCCCCAGTCCCCTGCCTTTTCCATATGTTTTGCAGTAACCTTTCTTGACTGCTCTTGTAATCAAAGTATTCTGCAAACTCAGGGCACCAATGGCCAGAGATGTTGTAATTTTCAGGTCCATTCTACTAAACCAAACAATAGACTAGGGTTGTGGATTTCTTTCCTTGTATTCGAAAGTCAAAAAATGTTTAGTTGGGCAAGTATAAAAACAGACTTCTCTGGACATTGAAATGTACCTCTGTGAATCTGTACACTAAGATCTTTAACACTGCTTCTCAAAGACTTACCATATACTGCATCCCTGTCTGAGAGACTGTATCTAGAAGTTGCAGCTTTTGTTGTTACATTTCAGTTATCTGGAAAGTTTTTTTTTTTTTTAATCTTCTCTAAGAAAGGTATGTCAGACCAGGCACTTCGTGCCCATGAAATGCATTTGGAAAGCTAGTGAGAAAAAAAAATTGAAACCTTTGGCAGATACTGTAATCCACTCTTCTGCAGTTTGCAACATGTATGGTGCCATAAAAAAGGAAAGAAAAAAGAAGAGCCAGTAGCATGCTAGTATTACAAGAAATATGCAAGGAAGTGGCTTTAGTTAAACATCTGACATGTATGACATGTACAAAGACTGCAAAAGAAATCCTTGCGCTTACCTTTAAGTGTAGGGATCAGAAAAGGATTTCTACTAAGTCTCAGTGTGTTCTCCAGCTCTAATACCTCCTTTTATCCCCAGCATGTGCTCTGCATTAATTTCAGACAGCTCTGAACCTGCTCATCCATCTGCTCTTTGTCAGTATTCCTTACACATCTCTTCTCATAGCAATGTGATCAGCAATTTAACAAGCTAGATGTCTTCTCTGTTCTCATTTGATGTATTTTGCTCCATCTCTTTATTAGATTTACAAATTTCCTCTCACTGAGGGAAGCAGGCTAAATCAAGTCCAAAGTTCAGCTACTTTTACACATCATACATAGGGAGGGGACAAGTTCAGCCAAACCTTTTTAATTGAGTTTAAAGAGACATCAGAAATGCAATACTGCACTACCAAGTAGGCTGCAGCATCTGGAATGAAACTTTGCGATGCTCTAGCTCAAGATCTTCAAGCACTTCAATCAGCCCTAACAAAGTTTCAGCAGAAATAACTTGTTCACAATAAAAATGAGAATCTTGGATCCTCTCCCATAGGGCAAGAGAACTGGAAAGTTGCCTGAAAGAAAATGTAGTCCCTTGGGTTAGCATCCCATCTCAGCACCCCGAGCATACAGAGCATGGGGGAATAATCTCTCTGCTGAAGAATACAAGCTCAAGAGTGATAGCACCTTGTAAAAGTTATGATGCCTACAAGGATCTTCTTCCACAGGGAAGTCTGGCCCTGGGCCACAACAGTGCTGAGCATCCCTGCGTAGGCTCAGGGCCAGGGTATTTAGATAGGATTACCTCAAAGCAATGTTTCTAACAGCAAAATATCCTACTGTAATAGTAGCAGTACTGAGAATATCTAGAAAATCCATTCTCATCCAGTTTAAAGACATTTTTAGATCAGAACAATTATCATAAGTCAAAAGCACAGTGAGTGTCTTAAGTAGATTCATACTTGAAGAATACATGTGCATTGCAAGAACACAGAGCTATTAAAAGTGTTTTAAAATGTTTTACGATCTTAAAAATAAAACTGATTCCCTCCAAAGTCAAAAATAAAGACTACCATATATACTTTCACAGACAGTAACTTCATTGTCTCAAAGCATGTGGCTTAGGAATATAAAAGAAAACCTTGATTCTGTCTTGCAACTTATCTTCAAAAAGAAGCCTACTCATGCTTCATTCAGGCTACAAGTTCTCAAGATACACGAGACAACTTGTGCGATCTATGTAATTTTGCAACAAAATCCATTTCACACACTTTCACAACAGATATGTCCATTTCAGCTTTTTGGGAAATGCTACAACAGCTAGAACACTAGTGCATTGATACACAGCTGTGGTTTCTACAAACCCATTCAACAATGCAGGGTGCATTAACAGTCACTAATTAGCATGTGACATAACCTGTACTGAGGCAGCTCTGTGTTAGCTGTGGTGGAAGACAGTCTGCATTTAGTGAAGGGCCAAACCACAACAATCTACAGAAGCAGAACTGTGAGCTTAAGCTTACAAGGGCAAAGTAAAGCTAATGGTGAAGCTTAGGAACTTTGTTGGTTAACTACAAACAGAAATGGCATTCATGTACTAAAATGAAGCTCTTTCGGTCGATATCTCAGTGGCATTTTAGACAGTTGTCACAGGTTTGCCATTTGTATAGACATCAAAGAAGCAGTCTTGGTGATGCATTTGCAGAGCATACACAAAGCCAAGTATGAACGTGCCTATGAGGTACGGGTATCAGACCGTGCCAGCTTCTGACTTTTAGAACTTGGACACTGATCTATGTCCTCATGCCCCTGCACATTTCTAACACGTATCATGTTAAAAGCAAACAACAAACCCCAGAAGTACTAAAAAGTTGCTGGCAAACTGAATCAGCTGATTGTGTAAAGTTTACCATGCAAATTACTTATGAAATCATTTATGTGCAAGTGGTAATTTTGTGTCCAAAACTCTGCACACAATCAAACTTAAAAAAGGAGATAATAGCAGGTCTGAAAATGATTCACTCAGAACAGAGGCCTCTCTGGACATGGTCTTTACATAATCACAGACACACATTCCTCAGTAAAACTTTATCACTGCTGATGTGAGAGCACAGGCTACTGTAAGTGCCTGTTCTAAGTGCCCTGGTCTCTGGATAGCTTCCTACTATTTAAATTAATAAACATTGAAAAGGAACATTATCCTCCTGTCCTAGGTGCACTTATTTGCCATTTTAATGCATGTGCTGTGAAGTTGCATGTTTGCTTTTCCAAGCTGTAAAGAACTACAAACAGGCTGAAGTAAAGCAGGTTCTGTTAAAAGAAGAAGAAGAAAAAAACAAACAACAAAAAAAATCACCGCCACCACCACCAATAAAAACACAGACACAAACAAACAAACAAACAAAAAACCCCACATTTTATTTAATTTGTGCAACAAACAGATGAGCAAATAACTGTTTTAGAGATGTAATAAATGTCTGGTTTGAAGGCACTGGAAGCCCAGTTTTTCCTAGGCTTGGTCTACCCGTTATACAATATACCAAATAAATCCTCTTCGCTTTTTTGACAGAAAGGGTTTTGGGCCAGAAAGGAAAAGGGATGACCAAGATTCACTTGCAGATGGGGATTCAAATCAGATGCGGAAAGAAAAGTCACTCCATATTCTTTGTTACATTTCCATTAATCATCATTGTACCAATAAATTCGTCAATCTATCACTTCCCTAATAAGGATTAATAAACAGGTATTAGGTGCCCAAAGGACCAAAATTAGGCTTAGACCAAACCCCGAGTGATACTGGAAATATCAGAACAGTGAAAAAGCTCTGCCTGGGATGCGTTACATTCTGCTCAGTTAACTTCTGCACGAGCTAGAGGAACACGCTGGAAAGCAAGAAATAGTCCTCCTTTATGCACAACTGGGAAGACGGAGTACTTGGAAACGGAGAAGCCTGACCTGGGGCTGGGGAAAAAAAATGTTTCCTTAACAACTCCTGATGTGCTATACCCAGAAGAAGCTGAACCAAGCGTCTACTCCAGTGCCTGTGGCTCGTGGGACACACTGAAATCATCACAACTCAGCCAGCACTTACGTGCTCAGCACAGCCTACGCTTTCTTCCAGAAGCAGAGAGCAAGAGTCTCATGTTACACGTTACAGGGCTAAACCAACAGATCACCTTCTCCCGGGATTTCTGAAAGGTAATTTTAACTAAAATAAGGGCTTGGGATTTAGAAGCTGACAAAACATGCACCCCGGGCTTCCCAGCGCTGGTGTGTTTCTGTAGTGAAGAACATCCCTCGTGGTTAAAGATCCACTTCCACCGTGTTCATCTACTGACAGTTTTGTGTTCAGTTATTCTTCAGACTTAAGAGTATAATTAAAATATGACTGCTCAAACTGAACAAGCGAACTGGCTTTCCTGAGAGCTGCAAGCTCCAGGAGGAGCCAGAGACACCAAGTCCTCAGCTTTCCTCCTCATACAGGCAGAAATTGCAAATTTGCTCCCTGGTAAAATATATTAACAGAATCCTGCATAGTCCTGAATTGTTTTACTCGTCCAATGCAAAACGCTCCCCTGTTGCTGTTGTTTCCAACACCCACTCCCAGCAGTTGTTGCTGCGTGTGATCATGAAGGAAAAAAAAAAAAAAAAGACACCTATTTCTGTCTCCTTTCTCTGCAGATCAGAGTAGCTCCAGCTGCTGAATCACAGATGGGGAATGTAGCAAGTAAAAGCTATTATAAACAGGAAAGTAAAGCCATTTCTGCCCAGACCTTCAATAAACTGTCACTACTGCATGAGGTGCCAAATTTGGCTTGTTTTCTACATCCCTTATTTTTATCATTTAAATATACTTTTCAACAACAGCGATTATACTCCTATTAAGTAACATTTCTGAGCAGAGAAGATACAGCACGTGACCATGCAGATGGAGAACATATGTCACTATTTCCATGTTTATTTACTTAGCAGCCCAGGGTGAGAGTCAGACAGTTTTTGGTTAACTCAAGAGAACTGAAGCACATGCAATGGCTCAGGCCAATAATCAGACAATAAAAAGTGATGTTTTTGCCAATTTTTTTCCCCACATATTGTGAAACAAACCCAGCTATTCCTGTGTAGAGTTCAGAAAAGTGCCGTACTCTTAATATTGGAGTTTCTACTTAATTCCTGGAATTGTTACTGGTACCCATGATTTACTGTGAAAAATACTATAAATTCTATTGACCAATTTTCGTGCAAAATGCTTATGGAGACTGACAGGACCCCCTGAATTCTTTCAAAACGATCTGAACTATGAAGATCAAAACAGAGTCTTGTTTATGGAACATGACAGTGCTAAGAGAACAACTACATAACTCTGTATTAACTGCTGCTTCCTCAGAAAATATTCAGAGAAAAAAAAGTCTTTTCATCTCATTTTGTCCATTTTTCCTTGTCCCTCTCCACTCTTATTTTTATATGAAATAGAAAGGAAGGAAGTTGTTCCTTAAGGATGGATCTGACTCTTGCCGAAACAGTCAGCTGCAAGCAAAAAGGTCACCCCAGATTTGAACTGAAGAATTGTGTTTTAAGTACTTGGTCGCGTGCCCCGCCAACAAACTACACTTTACTACCACAAAAGCTACGGTAAAAAAAATACTGTTGCATTATGTTGCACAACCGCATACACAGCCTCATTACTCAGTCTTAACAAAGCTTTGTTCTGCGAAGAACCTTCACGAAGCCACTTCTGACCACCAACTTTGCTCCCCCCCAACTAATCAGCACTCGCCTCGTCTCTGTCCCTTAGCCCCTCCAGAAGAACTTAACCCTCTGCAATGCAGGAGTTCTCCCATAAAGCAGAAATCCCTGGACAGTGAGTTTATGTGTTTGCAAGATCCCTTCTTGCTATCAGTGCTAACCAAACACGTCCTGAAGTAGCAACCTGTAACATCTGGAGGCTTTGCTGAAGTCCAGTTGTTTAAAAGAGCCTGACACAGCCTGCTGCTGCTGCCAGAAGAGGAGCAGCCAACAGTGAGATTCTTTCAAGAGCTGCCTGGTACTCAGTCTCTCTGTGCCTGAAACTGAAACTGTGCTCTATATCCTACTTCTCCAGCCTCTTCACAGTTTCAAGTGTTTTTACCACCTTGAGGAAGTAGAATCACTGGTTCTCTTTCTAAAGGACAGCAAGGTCCATTGTACATTCTGGGAGGAAAAAGGTCCGCCACGCTTCTGGTCATATCTTCTTTTCTAAATGCATGCCCTTTTTTGAGATTCTTTGCCACAAACAAGGCTATCTACACTCGTAGAGATGGAGAACAAAAATTCTTAACTGCAATCTGAAGCAAAAAGAGAAAAAAAAGGCATAAGCATGATTACATTGCTGCTTACTGGATCTAATAAGACTTATGGTTATTAGACCACTGACTGTTAGCTATAAGATCTACTTCTAAACAGCATTTGATTTTAATTAGACAAGTTCACATAATAATTAATGCTATCTAAAAATATCCTGTTGTTTTTTGTGAGTTGGAGCCCAGTATTCTGCACTAACGTCTTGCACTTCTGTACATGAATGACTGAGGGATGCAAGTGACAGACGGCAAACTTCTTTTATGGCCTAGGGATGCATAGGGCACTGCACTTTCTATTTCAACATGGGAAGCTTCCCTAAAGAGACTCTAAAAGTAATGAGAATAAATCAATTCCTAACATCCCTGGAGGCGAATTTTAAGACCTTACAGACAGCTTTGTGAATGAAGCATCACATTTACAGACTGGACTCGTTACCTTTATTACTTGCCTGTATTTCAGTCTCGGGCAAAAAACAGACAAGTAACTGCTGTAATCCATCACCTACATCTTGAGTTATAGGTAGTAAAGAGAAGTAGGGGGACAAGAAGACAATAAGGGGATCTTCACAAACTTTCTGGCACCTAGGCTAGGACTGCCATTACAGTGCACAAGTATGGAAAGGAGCATCCCTGCCATGTACTAGAAGAGACAGGAATAGAAGTAACCCCCAGCTACCTAATATACCTCAGTTTCACTGAAGAGATGTTGGCAGAGGATGCCTCACGGTCTGCGGCTGGTATGCTATCTCCCAGTCAAACTTCTCGTGGTTACTTTACTTCTGTTCTCATGGGCTTGAGCTGTGAACATGAGGAGGGCTACTTGCTTAAGAAATTTGTTATGTGAACAGGAATGTAGCTGCTGACATTGCCAAAATGAATGGAAGTCACTAACAAATACCAAGAGTCCTTGCCTTTGTGCACCTCTGTGCCACGACATAGCCAACACCCCTGCAACCCTAGTGGGGGAACTCTGTCAAGTGTTTTTGGCCAACCAGGAAGAATACGGATGCTCCCAGAAGCGCTGTGTTTTTAATATGCTCCTGCATTTTGCGAGGCTGTGTATCTTGAATTCCCACTCAGCAATAAAAGAGAGCAACATTGTACATGTGTGTTTTTCTCCTCTACCACTCACAACATAAAAAAATATGAGAAAGGGCTTGCAAGGGATTGTATAATTTGATCCTCGCTATACTGAGGCAATGGCTTGGGCTCTAAAAAGAGCTAAAATATCTGCATTTCAGAACGCGGTATTTTTTGCCAGAGTGACAACAGAAATAGGACTAGAGGGCCAGAGCATTTTTAGGTGTAAAAGTCAATGACTCCATGACATAATAATGGAAGACCAAAAGAAACACCAGCTCAACTATATGTAGCTCTTCTGATATATAACCATGAGGTACAGCAAATTCTCCTTAGGTTCTGTGCTGACACCAAGACAGGATACGGCTACCCAGCCTACCACACTCCTTCTTGTACTTAAAAAATCCCATCCTGTGAGCTGAGTTACTCGAAAGTGCAATATCTGAAGCACCTTATGTTCTTGCAGGCAAATCCTTCTTTCACATCCTCTCTCTCGAGGGCTAAGGCACCTCTGTGCCAAAGAGGTAAAAAAGATGAAGAAGATTCAAACTAGTTAGCTACTGGTTTTAATGTTACCAGAGCTCCTCTAGAGTGGCTGGGCTCCCCAGAACAAGCCCAAATACATGCTCTGGGCTTGTCTTCTATGGTGTTAAAGTACTGCAGCAGACCGAAGTTCCCAGGCCTATGCAGGCTTCACTGGATGTTCTGCAGGCAGCAGATGGGCAAAGCGTGAAATGAGGGCCGGGAAGAAAAAACACAGTAAGAGGCCAACACTTCCATCCAGAGCTCCACGGGTTTTTATGCGGACATTAAACTCAGAATATAAATATATGTCTTTAAATTAATGTGACTTAGGGTGTTCCCAGTCCACAAAGGCATAGATGTTTCTATGTTCCAGTTGGATGCTGATGTTTCCTGTCTCTCCCTAGGTAGTTTTTAATACCACCTGTGTGTATTTCCAGATAAGAGTTTTTCTGGGGGAGCACAGTAAGAACGTCGTAATCACTCTTTTGACAGAAAACCATAAAAAACGTAGTTGAAGGGAAGCCTGAATTCAGGAACAGGAACGTTATACTGTGCACTGTTCTGTGGAGCACTCACCAGCCAACAGACTGGAACTAATAGCAATAATCGCTGTGAAAAAAAAGAACATGTGGAATTAACAGCCACAATGTAGGAAAGTTCTCATACTTTATCTTCTGGTATTCTTGTTTGAGTAACAAACTGTAACCCACAAGGAGATGGAAGCTTTGCATGGGTGTTTACTATGGCATTTACAAGGGAACATCCTTTGTTTGAACTTCATGGGCCTAAGATCCACTTATTTTTTAGCTATCCTCAGAATGTTTCTTTTGCTCTCATTGAAAAAAAAAAAGAAAGAAAACACACACACACACAAAAAAAAAAGGTAGATTTGCCTCATGGCCAGGAGAAGGAGCTGGATCTTAGTTATTACAATAGGGTGAAGCTTTGCACAGAATCAGTACAGCTGCACACACCTACACAGATGGAGATTTTGTCAATCTTATACACTTTACACTAATGAGTAACTGTAACGTAGTGCTTAATGATTTTTTTTCTTCAAACCCGTCAGTTTCAGACTCTAAATAAATCACATAACTACAATCAGATTATATAGTTAATTAAACTTCTATAAAAATAATCTTCCTCAACTTCACACCCCATACACACTAAAAAATCTCTTCATTCTTCTCATTCTTATGAAGGTAAATAACAGAGGAAAACGCTTCCTAATTTTAAAAAATTCAGACTGGGGGGAAAAAAAATCAAGTGTTCAAACTACCTTCAGATGTGGTCCCTACTAAAACATCTGCATTGGAAGTGCGAGCTGCTGGTCTGGCTTTGTTTTGCGTGGTAACAAATTAAACCCAAGGGTTTTGGCCTGAAGAGGTTTCCATTTCTGTGGAGAGTCCTGATCTTTGTTTTTATCAAAACACCAACAAAACCAGGAGAAACCAATTTTCTGTTTGATGAAACTGATCTGTGTTGCTGCTTTCGCATTCCCAAGAGGTCCTGTCACACACTCCTCCATGCAGTCAGCACTGCTTCCGGGTGGAAAGGTTGGGTCATCTGCAGTAGATTTTGGGGTGACAGAAGAAAACAAGGCAGCTTACAAGAGAGCAGACCAAACTCTTCCCATCCGTTATTGGCTGCTGATTTTCTGACAGACAAATTAAGCCTATGAAGTGTCTGCAACCTATTTGCCCTAATTCTGCTCCAAGTTAAGTGGGTTTTTACCACTTTTTATCATGGATTTTTTTGCAGCACACTCTTCTTGCTGCCAGCTGCCTTTGTTGGAGTGGAACCAGAGTGGCTGAAGAAAGAGACAATGTGCGCAATGGGAAGAAGGCAGAAGCACAGCTGTAGAAGACACAGACAGAGGATTTCTTTCCTGGAAGGGGTTGTGAAATGAGTTGAGGAACCAGCCAGATAACTTTCCACGGAGACATGGAGCCATCTGGGCAGACCTGAACGGGAGAGGCAACAGAAAAGCCATCCCACCTCCTCTTTCCACCAACTTTCTTCTCTTATGATGGTGGTACTCAGATGCAGAGAAGACAGTGGGAGGAACATCTCTATCACTTTTTGGGTAAATATCGCTCTAAAGACTTTGTTTATGTCAAAATCTGCAAAAAAAATGATTTATTTAGCTGTACGTTATCACTTGATGAGCTTTGTGCAGCTTTGCTTTTGTATTTAATTTTTCCTGTTAGCTGCATCTGGGTAACTCCAGAGCAATTATCAGAAGACCATCTCTGAACACTTGCACAATGACTTGAACTATGTTTTAGACAAAATACAAGCTTAATACTGCAAGAGAAGTAGAAAATATTGCTTAAAATGCTACAAGGAATGGTGCTTGTTCTTACAGAATACTTTGCAATATTCACTGGCCTAGGTATGGTGAACATCAATCACAGTATAAGTCAAGACAAGGATTTAAAAATAAAATGAAAATATTCCCACACTCCATGTTCTATTGGGAACTCATTCCAAGAGCAAAAAGTCAAATTAATTTGACCAAGTAACAAACACACCATGTGCAATTCAACCAACTTCAGATCCAGAGACACAGAGACTGCCTGATTTTGTCACAATAACAGTTCTATGTTCCAGTCTGGTTAAATGAATCAGTTTTGATAAGGTTTATCCAGAGCAACTTAAAGATGCTAGGAATCCTGACACCTTGTCACAACCTCACAGGTACAAAAACTAAGGCTAAATCTCGAGTAACTTGTAGCACAATTAAGTCCTGGTAATGTTCCAAGTACTTGAAAGGTGATACTTCAGAGCCTGTTTAACCTAGGATGTTTTCCCACCATAAAATCTCCAACAGTGAACAGTATAAAATTAGACTGGAGGTAAGACACCCTGCTTTTTACGCTGTCTAGGGACTCATGGCCGTGCCTAGGCTTAACACTAAAGCTTTTACAGTCTTTCAACTAAAGGATAAAGCTACCTGTGCTGTATTTACACTTGGAGCCTTCATTGTGACAGCCACCTGTAATGGTCATACTGTGGCTAGAGGACAGCTCGGGCATTCCAGAAGCAGCCTAAGCTGGGTCAGCACAGAAAGCTGGAGTCTATTTCTATATTGTGCCTATTCAGAGCATGGCTTCTGCTCCTCTCAAGCCCTCCATATGGTAGCTTTTTCTCCTCTAATTGCACGTAAAACTTTGGCCAGAGATTTTATTTGCATGACATTCTGAGGTGACCAGGACAAGCCACTTCCAAGATAAGAAAAAGAAGGGAAAATTGTGCATTGCTTCCCAATTTTCTGCCACATGTATTTCAGAAATATCTCCATACTCAATACAAAAGTCTGTTTTGAATTTGAAACTTTTTTTCTAATGCCTCAGATGACAACTAGTTGGAAAGGTTGATACATTCTAATGTTGCATGCAGACTTAGAAATTACCTCTGTTTTTCTGGTCTGTACAAGCCAAAATTCAATTGGGGTTTTCACCTTTACCCTACAACTTCACGTTTAAAGAATTCCCTCAGAAACTGTGCAGGTATACAAAGAAAACTTTAAAGTTGGCGGGTTTTTCTTAGTTTTAGGGTTGCGTTTCTTCCCTACTGTTCAGTCGGAAATGCAAAGGAAACAAGCTACATGGTGCAGAATTAGAAAAATTATGTACCAATTAATTGCCATTATCCACACTAGTTATCGTGTTACTTAAAATTTTTACTTTTGCAAAACAAGATTTATTTAAGTTGGTACCTAAGGCCTGGGAATGAAGAAAAAAATATGTCACCCACTTCTAAGGACTCAATCCCAAACTCATGAACATTACTAGAAATACTCCTAATTCATTTCGATAAGCTTATTGAAACTGAACATGGCTAAAACCCACCAGTAGCTGCACAGGTTACTTGTTTCACTCAAAAAGATTGTATCAAATTGATCAAGGAAAGCTCCCTTTTTACACAGTCATTGGTAAGATGTTAAAATTTTCCCATTTCTACAGTGGTTTGGAAAGCTCACTGTCTAACTTAAGGGTTTGTTAAAGAGTTTTTCTGGTGGACTGAATCTGGATTAAAATTCCAAATTTTTGCTACTGTTTGCCTTCAAAGACATGGGGAAAGCAGATCAAAGGTTTTTTACTACTATAAGAATTTCATAATTGACAATAATAATTGGCTTTAATAATTGACAAAACCTGTTACCACTTCATACCTACTGTGGTTTATGAACGTTTTCTGTATCACTCTGCACAAGGACTGAATTCAACAAAAGAAGCTCCCACTGCCCTACATTCATGAAGCAGTTTGTACAGGTCACAAATAAACTAGTTTGCTGCTGAAATCCACTTAAAATGCAAACCTACTCTACCATCATACAAGACACTATTCATCTTTGTTGGAGTCATTCCTACAAAAGAAGCCCCTCCTGACAAGAAGAATTTACTGTCATAATGCTTTTAAATTATCTAACCAAAGTACTGTATCTCCATTGTGTGCTCCATTCTGAGAAACCTTAGAACATTTCAATCCTTTTATCCTCAGCCTTTGCTTTGCACCATACCAAGCAGGAGAATCTGTATTTGAATTTCCAAAAGCAAAGCAAGAAATATTGGACTTCAGGGGGAAGAAGGAGAAAGAAGATTTCTCTTTTCAGGAGAAAGAAGATTTCAATGTTAAAAATTTTGAAGAGCGTGACTGCATGCTTTCAGATTTATCTTCCAAATAAATTATCTATAAAAGCTGTTTTTAGTCTTTATGTAAACAATAACTATGAATGTTTTTACATTATATTCTGGTCTTAAACATTTTTTAAAGAAAATTAACTTAAACTTTCATATCTTTGCCTATAGCACTTGTTGTTTCCTAAATCCACCCTTCTCATCCACTTGTACTTCAGCACATGTGAAAAACAGATCCATTTACATTTCTCTTGTAGTTACCCATCATGATGTTATGATACCTTCAATAGAACACCATGCTCATTTACTTTTCTTCTGTATTTATCCATGGTGATGTTATGCTCAAATTGTTACCCACAAAGAGCCAAAAAAGGTTCATAAGAAAAAGAAAAAAATATACAGAATGCCAGCGAGGAATGGTTTTGCCAGTATTTATTAAACATCAATTCACTGTCACTTAGTCATTGGTATTTTGCAACTTTCCCTTGTTTTAGATCCCTGCTTTCTTGTTTTCTCCTTTCATGACAGCCAGTGATTTTAACACAATATAATCACAGTGGAAACTCTGCATATTATCAAAGGCAAAAGAGGCTGCAACAAAAGGCTCCACCTGGGATAAGTATTTTTTAAAGAATAAATTACAAGTTAAAGAGTAACATACACGAAGGTATCTCATCCCCCATGGGTGACAGAAAGGGGATCATGACTGCAAGGTAATAATTACAGGAGCATATCCCTGACAGCCGTTACACTTGGAGAAAGGATTCTCCAGGCAAGCTGTTCCATCTCTACAGTAGATGAGTCTAACTCCAAGTCTCTCCAAACTGTCCAGGTTTTGTAAACATTAATTAAATGCTTTATTAAGCATGTATATCTCAACTTCTTTACCCAGCTCTAATCTCAGTTCTTTCAGCTCATCTAGTTTAAAATGTTTACTTGCTTCTTTTTGCTTATGCAGATTTGCAGGTTTATACGGCACAAGGAAGCACAACAGCAGCCATATAACATTTCCCTTGATGAGATGCTCCTGCTTCAATTTGTCAGTTTTCATTGGGTGCAGGCCTCAGCAGAAGCTTTCAGTGAGAGCTATACTAGAAGAGTATTTTTCTGATTCAGAAATTAAAAACAAAGGAGAGTAATGGAACCAAAACAAAATCCTGTTTTAAGACACAGATTCAATGGATGACAGAATGAAATGGCACTGCCATGTGAGACAGCAAGAAACTAAGTTCTAAGATGCAGAAAATCTGCAGTTCTGTCAACTTTTAAAGAGAATTTCCACACAGAGTATGACAAATTCAAGATGGCTGACAAAGATTCATTAACCCAGAACACCTGCAGGATAGCTAATGAAACACTTCAAAAAAATGAAAGTGGAGAAAGGGTGACCTGGCTTCCAGGCAGGGAGACGCTCCTAACAGAAGGGAGGTAAGAAAAACACATCATGGCAGAACAGATGTTTTGCTTTCTTTGAATGGACCATTCCAATCACTACTGGAATTATAGTTCTTCCTATCTCACTAAAAAAAGAACTGCTAGTAATATATTACACACAACTTGTGTTTTTTTTTTTTTTCTAACTGGAGAGCTGTCCAACTCATGAACATCAGGTTTTGCTTTGCATTCTCAAAAGGAACATTCTGGAAATCTCATGAAAAAAAAAAAAGCTCAAACGAAAATAGGGTCCAAAATCCAAAAAATCATAAAAGGCAAAACGTAGACCCCCCTGCCTTGCTGGACCTCCTGCATTTTCCCTGAGATTCTTCTCAGTCTTTTCAGTGAATGTGTTCTGAGTTAAAATTTGAAAAAAAAAAAAAAAAAAAAAAAAAAAAAAAAAAAAAAAAAAAAAAAAAAAAAAAAACGAGAGAATGAGAAGAGAAGAAAAAGGTCACAGTGCACATGATTTCACATTTCCCTGGAAAAGTTTTTTACAGATCTAACTGAACTGCTGTTTTGTAGGCAAAACTGCTGGCCTGGTGGCCGTGCAGATGATAACCAACAACACTACATACTCATAAAAACTGCAAAGCCTAGGTAACCTACTGAATATTTATATACATGATGAAATTCTACATTTCAATAATTATACACATGTAGTGGACCAAAATTAAACAAAATAAGGAATAACTAGCATACCATGTAAGTACTACATTTACTAATTCCGCCCTGCCAACTGTAAGTCATCTTCATGAACACATTGTGCTATAAAAAATGTGGTCCACGTGTACAATAAAATAAATGACTGGCTGTAAGACAGCAGTTCCCTGCCCTCCCTGATACCTGTGGTTCTGCTCAGGAGGTAACCAATGAGATAAATGTGACAGGTGTCATCCTTTAGTTTCCCCACCATGAATCTATAAGGTCATTAGATCCATCAGACCACTTGCCAAAAAAGAACCTCGTTCTCTGGAGAGTCTCACTGAAAAAAAATGTGGAAAAAGGCTGTGTAAAAATGTATTACCTAGCTTCCTAAGACAGAGAAGATACAAATGGACAGAAGATACATCTGGACATTTTAGCTTTCCATGGAACAAGCAGTTACCTTTAATAGCTCATCTTTTTATTGATGGAATGGAAGACCATGAAGGTCACAGATATATTTTTGCTGACATCCGTATTTTTGTTTGGTTGCATTTACTTTGAAACTTAACATTTGTAATCAAGGAAAGGAAGGAGAAAAAAAAGTGAAGACTTATTGAAGAAAAGGCGTTTAGGTACTATACAATAATTGGGACTGATTATGATACGGTCTCTGTTCTTCCTCTTTCTCCCTTCTTTTCTGATAATTGTCACAGATGTCCCTGGCTGCATAAGGCTCATAATGTGGGCCAAGAGGCTTTTGTTTGATTTGTTTTCTAAAGTAGAGAACAGTCAGACTGTTCTTCTTTCTGTGGCACATCATCAACAACATTGCAAAGAACAGGAGGTGGTCACTGAAGCCAATTTCTGCTCTCCAGCACAAAGCATGTGGCTCCTATTTTATTTTATGGAAGCTTTCTAGGGTGTTTTTTTCAGGTAATGAGGAAATTAAAGTCCTGTTATGATTTGTACATAGTTATTTTGGTGCTTCACATTTAAAACCATAAACATCAATAAAGTGGCATAATGCAAAAGCACAAGGCCATACAGAAAATAACGACAGAAAATAATCAATAGAGCAAAAGTAACAGATACACTACAGAAGAACAGTTTCCCACCTTAATGAAAAATCATTTAAAAGTACTTTACTTCATTAAGTAAACACAGGCTATTATGGTATCTGCATGTTTAATCAATCAAATATAAGTTCTGTCAATGTAAACTTGCCAGAAGTCCTCCTGCTCATTATACATTGAAGAAAAGTTAAGAGGCATTCTTAAGATTCCTTGTCCTTTACAAATCCACAGCTATCCTCAGCTGGGAAATGTTAAAAAAATGGTTTGGAATCCTTTTCAGAAAAGAAGATTTCAAAATGTCTTTTTCATTTAAAGAACACATGTTGCTTTTTGTTTCCGTCTGTCTTAAGGAAGAATATAATAGTTGAATTGATCAGACATATTTAAAAGAACCAGCTTGAGTTACTCTGGTCAAATTCTCCACAAAATATACGTATGCACCTTTTATCTTCACACACAAAGCAAATGGCTGCAATCATAGTTTTATTTCAGTGTATCTAATACCAATCCCTTTAAAAAACTTACTTTACAAACACCTGCTGATTGTAACAAAATGAAACTTTTCTTCTGCAGTTGTCAAATATCCATAAACATAAGTCAGACTTTTACCATTTCTAACGGCACTCAAAAGGTAAGCTCACCCCATCAAAAGTTCCTTTCTTACAGAAAGGGTAACATTAACTCTAAAATTATAGTCCCTCTGTCTTCAGAAATAGTTCAGAACAGTATTTAATGACACAGACTATTGATAGAAGCAGAAATGCTGAGTTTATTTTGTTCAGTAGGTTACTAGGACATTCAGCTGAGGTGAACAAAATGGACTAGAATTCCAGAAGAAACTAAAAATGAAAATTTGACTTTATAAAAAAATAGAATTACCTCTGAAAATAGGCAGAATGTAATAGCTTATCTTTGTTTGGAGTTAAGTGAACACACTGGTAAACTCTATCACTTACATAAAATGAGATTCTGATCCAATGTGTCAGTGACTCTACTACATTCCTCTGCTCATTTTGCAATCAAAACCCTACCGATTCCTGAATACTTACCTCCTTCACTTTTAATCAGATAAAAGTAAAGATGCCCCAGAGGCACAAGGAAGATTAACATTTACCTTGTGATAATCCGCAAAGAACATCATAAAACTGATAAAACTTCCCAAAGCAAACACTGTAATATCTCAGTCCTTTCTTGCACTGGTGGCAGGCAATACCTTTCCCCCATTGCATGCTCAGGTGTAATCTTTTACTACTCCAGTGCAGGAATATAGCCAACACAGCCTCCATTAAAACATTTCTTGAAGGCATTCTTCAGCTTCTAGTCACAAGCCTGCCTGTGTCTGGTGTCTGAGCAGAGCTATCAACTCTTGCAAGTTACATCAAGAAGCCCTCTGCATGTGATGAAAATCACATTCAATGTAGGAAGCACAGCACTCAAACACAGCTATACAACCACAATCCATAGATTATGTGATTAGGCATGAAGAGCGTTAAGTGAGAATATGAGGATGTAAAATCAATGTTAACACTGTATTTTGTTTCTAGCTGAGAAATATTTGATTATAAGTACTCCTTTTATCCAGCTCACAAAACAAATATAACAGAGTTCAGATATGCTGACAGTTTTGGCATTTCTTTGTCCCATATGCATCCATTGTCCAATGGAGTTGGACAAAACCTGCTTATTTTTTCCTACAAGCACAGCTTGCCTTCACTTCTTATAATCACTGCAGTATGTGAACAACTATTTCATCAGATTATCTTGACTGCATGAAGGCTTTCAACTGAACTCAAATGTCTGTAAAAAGAAACTTCATACTGAAACCTGCTATTTATCTGTTTATCTATGTTCTTATTAAACAAAGGCATCTGGTATCCCCCAGAGCTGAAACACAACTCCACTGAAGACCAGTGGCTCAACTTTCCCTGCTACTTCCCTAGGAAATTCTATCTATTAATAAAAAAAATAAATAAGCTTGAAGTCCTCTGCCTAGTAATACAGCCTTGCTTTCATCTTTGCTTATGAACAACTTTACAGGGAACTCAGAGAGCCAGAATTTTGCCTCCATGTTTTTATCCTGACATGCAATAAAGAGCTGTAAACTGTTGTTATTTCAACTGTACACTTTAAATGAATATTATTAAAAGCAGTAACAAGAACAATCTCAGCGAAATGTGATGACAACTTTCTGTTTAGCGATCGAAATGCCTTCCTCCTCTTTAGTTACTGAAAGTCAACATGAGAGAATTAAAGGACATTTAATTGACTGTAATATTCACCAAGTATTTATCCTGCAAAGATCCACATAGACAGCACTTCTCCAAACAAGGAAGTTTATGCAATTTCAAAATGTGATCAGTAAAATTCATGATGGAAAAAATCACCAGGAGCTCTTAAATGCAGAAGATATTACTTCAGACTCAGTAAATCTGCAGTCAAAATATTTTGGTGATTACCATTTTAGGGATGTTTTAATGTGTCTGCACATTTGACCTACCCTTACCTTTCCTGGACATCTCTTTTGTCTGCTCCTGGAGGGAGATACAGAGTGAGTTTGACTGCTACAACTCTTATACGTCTTTAGCCAGAAAGTTTTCCAAAAGCCAGAAATCCATTCTGATTCAGGTTCATAATCATAATCACCAAAAGAGCTGACCTCCCTAGACTGAATTAGCTACACATTCAGGGCACACAGAGAAGAAACACAAGCACTGAGACATAAGACTCACCTGTGCATTCATGCTGTAGTCCTTTCCCATAGTATCCTTTTTCACAGATGCACTCAAACTGGCCAGTGTGAGTGCCACATTTACAGCTTGCCATGATGTCACAGCAGTTTTCATTTGCCTCACAGAGATAGGAACAATGTGATATATCTTCTTGGATATAACTGCCAGAGGGCAGGTCTGAAATTATATCAATTTATTAACAAAAAATGCAACCCCAATTACCCCCACAGTGTCACATTATGTCATTAGTGACATTATTAAAAAAAACACATAGGTTCCAGGTCCAGTTCTAAACTGTAGTGATGGCAGCATGAAGTAGAACATTTATTGACATAAAATGTAAAAAAAAAAATAAAATAAAATAAATGGTGTTCTTATTCTGGAAAAACGTTCACTGAAACCAGTGATGCAAAGATCCCCGAGTTTTCTCACCTGCCTTTGCTTGATTCTAACATTGCCAGAAAGCAGTCTCACCCCCTACCGAAGCTGCTGAGACAGCCTACCGTTGCTTTGCTGGATGCTGTCACTGGCGTCAGGAGAGCATTTCATTTCATGGGATGTACAACCAGTTGGTCATATTAAAAAAAAATCTTTTCTTTCATGCATTTACACAAAACAGTTAAACCTTAACTGGAATAAACACAACAGCAGTAAAGCATACTACTTACATAAAAGTAGCCTGCTTTTAAAAATTAAATACTGCATATAAATGCTAGTTAGTAGTCTGATGCATGTGCTATGTCTCATTCAAGCAGGACTGGCTTACATATGAAGGTCTACTCATGTGTTCTCACTTGCTAAAATTCTTTTGCTTTTCATGAAGAACTTTAAAAGTAGAACCTTTATTCTACTTTGCAATACAGTAGACTGAAAAAGGATAAAAGTAGAGTTCAAACTCTCTTTCTATCCCTTGCTTGTTTCAGTACTATTGAATATGTAAGGCCGTAAAAATAAACTGTATTTACCTTTATACATAGGGATCAAAATTATTTCCGAATAGGCTAGCTTTTGTTGGTGTGTAAAACACACACTAGTTAGTAAGGCTAGTCCTAAGATGTGTATCGGGGGCCTCTTTCAGACAACAAGGTTCATCTATTCAAACAAAAGTTGCACTGTGCCAAGACCATAGTATGTTCTCCTTGGACAAAATGTAGAGTAGAATGGAAGTATGGATAAACCAAGGAAGAGAATTTAGGTTACATTTGCTGATGGTGAGTTAGTCTAACAGTTTATTCTTTTACCTGAGGAATGAACACCTCTGCTAGAAAGTAGGAGGAAATATAAAAAAAAAAATGGTATCTGCGCTACACGAAATGCAGTTGCGAGACAGTGCTTTATACTCAGCCCTGTGCTGCCTGTAGGACTTCTTAGGTTAATACCTTCATGAAGAGCCCTGCGTGCCAGCGCTTCAAACTCAGTAAAACTGTGAAGAAGGTAACAGTGATCTTCTTTTGGATGGGAAGCCATGTCATTCAGTTCTCGAGTATTCCCCTGCCATATCCCGAAGGTGAAGATCTCCACTCCAAATTCACGCAAGGATGCTGCAATGGGTCTTGGGTCTCCACCATTGGAATATCCATCAGTAATGAGAAATATCACCTTTGTGGAATTGCCACGCGCATGCCGCAATATTTGCTGGAAGAGAAAATGAAATGGCACACCTCAGCAAAGCGTTAGTTAATCTGCTTTCCTCCAGGATTTGGCTTCTTTTATTTGGTTACACAGCTAGACTAAGTCTTTGCAATACTACTCACCATAGCAAAGACCAACCACCTGCAAGCAGAGATTATGGTTAGACAACACCAAACACTGACTCACACTTCAGATGGTCAATGTCTGCCCAATCACAGCTGTGAAATAATGACATGATCTGCAATAAGACAATTTCACACTGACTGATAAAAGTCATCCATGTGTTAGACAGCAATGATACTGATCAGTGTTTCAGCAACTATGTTCAGACTGCCGTTTGACAGATAATACAATGAAAATCTAGTCCAAGACCAAGTCCAAGGACAGAAGTTCAGATGCTACCAGCTGTCTCAGCACCATGGAAGTGATGTAGACACAAACCAGCTGCAGTGTGACCAATGTTGTCTTTCTGTTCAGCATATGAATGCCACTTGGTTCCCAACTTGCTTATTTTCACAGATACACGAACCTCTCACCAAGCCACACCATGAAAATGTCGTGCATACCATGGCACACCCGCACCCATTACCATGACTTTCAGTATGTGATATATGGAGAAATCTTCTGCAGTTTGTAAGAGATAACTAAGAAAAACAAATGTTTTACTAAGTGTTATTTTGCTCAAACATGCCCCCCCCAGTGGATCTACTAGAAATCCTGTACGGATAAGCATATCAATGAAAGTTGAAGAATCCGTCAAAACCAGATATAAATCTTGAAAAGAGCTCTCAAACACAACAACAAATTTTCATGTGAATAACCTATGAATGGTTAAAGCTTCCACTGGAAATTTTGTCTTCCCACACATTCCTTTCCGCCCTTCCTCTACCATTTCATTGTCTAAAAAGTGAAATCCACTGAGTGTCTGGAAAGCAAAACAGTGACTATGTTGTTCTCTTCCTATCTAAGGCAGATGAGAAAGACTGATTTACACAGTAAGCCCAAAAGCAATTTAACACTGTACGCATCAACGGAGAACATGCCATAGAGCATGTACATACACAGGTGTGGGTACGAAGGAAAAGGTCGTGAGACCAAAGAGATACTGTCAGAAACAATAGTCTTGAATACAAATTGTCTTGGATACCTCATGTGCAACGTGAAAATACAGCTATACCTGATGAGGCTTCATGAGTCTCCCTCTACGGAGGAGAGTTTCAGATACAGACAAAAACATGGGACTGGTCAGAAACAAGTTCTTAGTCATTGCCAGGCTAGTAATTAACAAATGAAAAGGAAAGAATGCGGGTATAACTGCTGTTAAAAAAAGCTTCAAAAGAGTAAACATACACAGGGTGGCTTGCTTTTCTAAATGCACCCTCAGCGTGCCCCCGCACTCAGGTACAGAATCCTCACTACCAGCACAACTGCACCAGGAAACTTGAACCTGGAGAAATAAGCAGTCCTTGAAACTGTAATTTTATCAACGGAAAGCAAAAGCCCAGAAGTGACAATAATCACTACACCATCATACATCTAGGAGTTGAATGCCAAGTCAAAGACAACAAAAAACTATGTAGCTTAAACCAACCAAACAAAAAACAACAACAAAACAAAACAAAAACCACACCAGTATTCTTTATTCTATGCACACTGCTTGCTCCTAAAAGATCAAAACCCTCCCACATTGTGAGTACTTCTCACAATGGTAACTGCTTTCCTGTTGGTGGTCATTTTTGCTTTGCTTTCAAGCGTGGGGTAACAAATGTGATCTGACATATTTTAATGCCATCTTGTTATGTTCTGATCCATTAAATTCTAAAGCCCACTTCTGATTTATTGCTAGTCTTTCCCTAACAAGCATTTGGACCGCTGGTTATTTCCACCCTAGTGGTGGAAATTTGTCCCATTTGTCCACATTTGTCCCTGTTGAGTTGTCTTTTTCTTTCTTACTGGTTTGCCAGCAACACTTCAGCTCATCTCTCATGGCCTCAAAAACTGCATGTAGCCCCTCCCACCATGCTGCAATCTACAAATTGAAGGATCATTCCCTAATACTTCATACATCACTCACGACAATACTCAAAAGTGCCTGAGTGAAAACATGCCCCACAGGCTCCTGCCCATTTCATCCTTCCAGTCTGACTGTGCACTAATGGTAACTTCTACCCACCCTATGCTTGTTCTTGGACAACAGGCAGAGCATCTCCAAAAATGCTGTGCTAATGCACTATGGACCAGAAGCCACCCTATGGAGTTACCAGTCTTGTACTCAGCCACAGTCTGTCAGAGAGTAAGTATATACGTGACCACCACTAGTTTCTCCTGGTGGCTCTCTGAGGCCCTGAAGCAGATGATTCTGAAGGTGTATTCTCTCCTTTCTCTGTGAACTTAGGTAAAAGTAGGGATAAGTGATTTTCAACTTGTTAGCATGCAAATTGCCAGTTCATTTCAATAACTTTGTACCATGCTATGATCGATAAAACATACCACATATGGTAGACCTTCCAATGGTATCAACAGTACGTTCCAAAAACCATGTCATCCTATGATGAGCAATAAGTGTATTTAAGCCACTCTTGCATACACAAATTCTGAAAAGGGGGATGAACTGAGATGACAGGACAAGGAGAAATAGTTTTAAACTAAAAGAGGAAATATTTAGATTAGATATCAGGAGGAAATTCTTCACTCAAGGGGTGGTGAGGCCCTGGCACAGGTTGCCCAGAGAAGCTGTGGATGCCCCATCCCTGGAGGTGCTCAAGGCCAGGCTGGATGGGGCTCTGGGCAACCTGGTCTGGTGGGAGGGGTCCCTGCCCATGGCAGGGGGGCTGGAACTGGATGGGCGTTGAGGTCCCTTCCAACCCAAACCATTCTATAGTTCTAAAATTTTACGAAGTTTTGTAACAAAATCTTAAAGTAAGACTTACAAAATGAAACTTGTCTAGATTCCAGTTCACAAGTTAGGCCAGTCCAAAGAACCTGCAGAGATTTTACAACCTTCTCACTAAGCCAGGCCAAATTTCAGAACAATTTGATTTTGCAGTCCGTTGATTTCAGGTAGATTTTTAAAGCAAAACCAACCACATGCACGGTAAATCAAAGCACAGACCATTGGCACTGTGGTCTGAAATGCTGGCAGGTGAAGTGTTGCTGTTGGGCTTGATTTTATTACTAACTGTATGCAAAACCCAAAGGGAGTGAAACCAAATTCTCTTGCAGACACAACCCTCTGCAAACCAAACCCATTGTTCTTCATTTTCCTGCGTTATAAGTGGAAAACAAGAATGAAGTGGAAAACTAGAATGAAAAGAATCAGGAAGATAAAGACAAGTCAAACAACAATATGAAGACCAACATTAGGAAAAAAATACAAATGCCTTGTTTCAGAATGCGTTCTGAAAGAGCTGCTCTAAAACAAGCAGCATTGCAAGCAGAGAATGATGCAGCGATACTTATAATTAACACTTTTAATTAACATGTTTAGTATAAACTGTGCTATTTTAAAATAGAACTTAAGCAACTTAAACTTCTATCAACCTTTTAACTATTCAGGCTGAAATTTTCCTCCCAGGATGTTTGTCTTAAGCTGTTTCAGTAGAAATGTCTCTTATTTCTGAAAACAAGATGAGGAAAAACATATGCTCCAACCATATTTACTTGTTTTTTGCAACAGTAGCATCTCTAGGCAGCATGGATTTTCAATCTGCTAATTGCGTTTATAAAAATGATGGGCCTCTATCACCCCTATGGAAAAAAAAATGACCCCAAGCTTGTACAAACTGTGGAACGTGTGTAACTGGGGAAGAAACCACAACTTACATAGGGTTAAGAGACATTCTGGAGGCTGCCAGTTCAATTCTCAGAAGATCCCACCTGCATGCAGCTTGGTCTAGCAGAATACCATTTCAACCCACGATTATGTCGTAACATGCACAGAAGGGGGAACAAAGCTCAGTCTTGGCAGGACCTGCCTTTGTAATTTCAGTAATATCCTTTCAGCACCGTTTCCCTCTGTGCAAAGCACAAAGCTGCACAAACTCTGCATACGAAGGTAGCGGATGGCATTATACACAGCATCACTTTTCAGCAAGTCCTGCTCATAAGAGGCAGCAATCAAACCTCCAAATTTTCCCCAAATTGAGGGACATGTCTGCAAGGCCAATAAACATGCTAGCTTGACTCCCAGTAGTCTAGCCAGGGCAACAGGTATCTTAGAAAGGACTATGTAACTAAATTAGCAAGGATCTCCGCTCCACAAAACTACACAGCCACCAATACCCTCCAAAAACGTTGAGTACACAAATCCTCTGTGTGTTTTCTGTGAGATCAAAAAAGGTTCACGGGCTGTAAGTCCCATGAACAATAGCTTATCAAGCCCTCTTTAAAAGTGAACGTCGTGGGTTATAGTAACTGGGAAGCGTCAGGAAAAGACAATTTACTAAGGGTCAAATGTCCCCTAGCTGTATGAGCCTGAGATATGGCAAGCAGCCAGTAGCTCTTCTGTCCCCTGCATCTGAAAGGGCAACCTCTTCTCTGGGGCAGCACTTCTGTCACACGCTGAGCTGGTGGGTAAGGGAGCATGAAGCTGCGCTGGTGCTACCTGAGGTACTAAAACATTCAGGCACCAACAGATTTGAGCAGAGGAACTGAGCACAGGAACTGACAGAGAGGATTGCTACATATTGACCCCAGAAATCAAAACAAATCAAAGCCACTGAATAGCTTGGCCCACAAGTCTTGCAGCTGTAACTTTAGATACATATTCCCTGCTGTATAACAGCAGAGGAAAAGAACAAGAGAAAGAAACATTCAACATTTGAGGAAACAGAAAAAAAAAGACGTCTTTTTTTTACATTGTTTGTATATATCTGGTGGCCCAGATGGTGTCTAGTATCTTTCTGAGAAAGCACAGTGGCATAAAGAGCAGGCCACCATCCAGAGCAGCTAACAATCCAAGTAAAAGTTTGTTGTCATGTCTTCTGAAAAGCCTTCGCATTATGCACAGTCACTACAAAGATGCATCACTCGCCCCCTCTCTCCAATATCTGCGTGGCACTCCACATCATTTTTGCTTCCTTTAACCCTGACTTTAACACTTTCCTCTACTCCAAAACACCTCTACCCTTTCCTCTCCAGAAAGTCCCTTTGAAACACATATTTTTCATACAGAAATTTAATCTGGTTTTAGATTTCTGTTCACTTAACCCCTCAACTTGCAAGCACGCATGCAGTGGCTCCATGAATTTAGCCAGTCCCCATCAACTTCATGGACTGTATCGATGCAATGATGCTTTTCTTGCATGACCAGGCTCTGCGGTCCTTTCATACATTGTCAGGTTTTTCAATAAATAAAACTTAAGAGCCCACTGAACAGTACTGGGAAGTTAAAAGGATCCTGGAAACCTGCTTCTTTGGTATGAAGATCCACATCTGCTTCTGATTTTAACAACAAAACTGAGCACCAGCCATAACTGAAAATAAAGTGCTGAATGACCTTCATAATTGAGAACACGGCCAATTTGATCACTACTACAAATTAGTACTAAGGGATAAGTACAAACAAAAGAAAACAATTAATAATCTTGATGATTGCAAAATAATGCATGGGGCCACTAGAAACATCTCCTCTTTGACTGTTTTAGTACCCATTTTCCTGTCTACACTTCCTTCGGAGGACAGGTCAGTCAGTTTCAGCAGTTCTTCCAGATCTTAAATAAAACATTCTTTTCACATTAGCAAAAAGTTATTACCATCTGTATTGTATTCAATCTGTGCTTAGTGTGTACAAATATCTGGCAGACTCACCATTTCCTTTGTGCCAATAGCAGCCCTTAGAATTAAAAAATGAAGTCTTGTGCAATAAAAAGTTATCGTACGAAATCCTGCTGTAGAAAGTCACTACTCCAAGGCAAAATGAAACTCTAAAACTACAGTCACAAATGCCTCTAAACCTCCAATTTCTGTGCTTCTAATGCTAAGTTTGTAAAAGAAAATCAAAACCAAAGACTTCTTCAGCCATCTAACTGCCACAGCAATGACAATGTTGAGGCTCTTTGTTACTGCCTCAATTACACGTTCTGCATCTAATCCATAAACATTTGATCCTGGGCCTAATCCCCGTCCTTATTCAGTATTTGGCTTTTAAAGAGGATTTTAACCATACAGAATTTGCCATTAATACATCTGTCTACAGGGAAACAAACTGAAATGGGTTAATCTGTCTCACTTTACAAAACTAAGCCGTTACTAACTGATAACATCAGTCAGACCCAGGATCCTTGCCAGGAGGAGCTTGCCTTAAAAGGTTTAAGTTGGAACCTAGCTTTCACAATCACATTATCCAAGATTAATCACAAAAACTACGCTGCTCCTTGTACACCGTGCAGGGAATAACCTACGTCAGGTCTACAAAGGGAATGTTATCTGTTGTAGGGCAGGAAGAACCATCGCTGTGCCTCAGCAATGAAACAGAAAGCCCTTTATCACAAAGCCATTTATCTCTGCTGTACCAATAGACCACTTACATTGTATTTATTTTCACCCTAGGAATTACAGAGAAGCTACAAACCAAGGGATGAGTGTTCAATAGGACCAGATGATTATTTTTCCCAGAGGATCATTTATTCACTCTAAAATAAATAATTCCCATTTAAAAATATTACTAACTATATATAATACAACATAATCACCATTAAATTTATACTAAAATAAGAAAAGTATTCTTTACTAGAAAAAAAAAGTATAGATTTGACCTATAATTCCAAATACAAAAACGTCTTAATTTCTTATGGATGGGTTCAGAAAGGGAGCTGTGTAGCATTCACAAAGGGAAATGGCAAAGCTAAATCCTTCTGTGAATCTCACCATGTTTCAAGCTTCCTCTGCTTTCATTCTTCCTGCAAGCAGAAAGTCCAAGCCTGGAGGGAAATTTTATCTAAATGAATATTCTGAAAGGAAAAAAAAATCCCTACTGTGATCAACCCTAGCTTTTGATGGAGTTGAGGCATCTCATCACAGAATCCTAAGCAATCCCAAGTTGGTCATGTCACAGGAGTAATGCAGACCTAGGTGGCAACACAAATATTGTCCCCTAAATCATGATGCAGATATTGCTCCTCTACACCTCCTTGCCCCCCTCTCTAAAACAGCAAACATCTCATTTCACCAGCATCTCTTTAGGTCACCAGACACTGCTACTTCCATTGCTCCGCTCAATCAAATCTTATACTCTCTTTAGCTTTTGTTGCTTCTTTCAGGAGAGGAACTAAAAATATTCTACAGTTAGAGATTTTGCTTCCCAGTTGTACTTTTTGCCACTTTCTTCTGCGCTGCTACACAAGCTCTAGAGAATGAGGTGTTACTTCCATATAAGAAATTATCAGAAAAGCTTTCCTGGAATGTTTGCCTGGCATGAACTGTTTAGGGAAACAGTTTAGGGAAAATGTATATCTAAATGGTGAATCTGGATATTTAAATAGTGCTAAAACTAATAGGTTGTTAAGAAAACTACCACCAACAACAACCATAAAAAAGTTACTTTAAACGCAGTGATTTTTGTGCTGGTCTAGTCTTGCACTTCGACGATTTTTACTTCAGTGGAACAATAGACTGGCATTATCAATTTTCTCACAATTCTTTTATGTAATAATCAATGGGTGATCAAAATCATGTGTGTAATCTATGCATACATTTTTTTTTGTCTTTCCTATCCATTTTCATCCTATCTTCAACTTTCGTCTTTTCTTTATGCAGTGTGTCACTCTCATGGCATGCAGTCATCTTTCCTTCATCCTTTAAACTTCTCCAACTTAAAAGTGTTTTTTGACTATCTGAGAATTCTAATCTCTTGTCAATAACTTACTTTATTCATTAAGATTCTTGCAGTAAGTGGTGTTCTTAAATGTATCTTTGTAGAAAAATGCTAGTATTTCATTTTTTGCTTACCCACAGCACTGAACTCCACAGCATCTCTAAGTAACTGGTAAGTACAAACTCAGCAAGTCTCACAATAGTTCTTCTCAGAAGTAGCATGAGGTGCAAACAAGAGGCAATGGACACAAAATAAAATACAGAAAATTCCACTTAAACAGTGGAAAATGGTATTTTTACTACAAAGGTGATCACACAGGTTTCTCAGAAGCATTGTAAGCTCTCCATCCTTGGACATACTCAAAACCTAAATGGACACAGTCCTGAGTATCCTGATTTTGTCTTTGTATAAAGACTACTTCTTCCCCCTACCATCCAAACAAAAACCAAAAACACAACCCACAAACCACCACTGCTTTTGCAATCACAGGAGCCACCACATACAATTTTGACCTAGGTTCAGCTCTACACAAGTGCTGGGACTGTTAGGTCTGATGACTTGGACATTTGGGTGGCTTTCAGCTTTGAGCTCCAAACTGTAGCAAACAGAATACACCTATTCTCCGAGAGACAATAACACATCATCCTTTAGACTTCTAAACTGGACATTAAAAGACAAGGCATCTTATATACATAGCCACTTCCTCAGCTCCTGGTGCTGTATAACCTTTTAACAAGTTACTCAGGAATTTGAAAAGCTGCTGCAGTCTTCATATATTGCTGCGCTCAGTGCTATATTCATAATACCACCTTGCTAATAGATCCGAGTTTCATTTGAAAAATGTAGATTTTCCCAATTTTCTTTGTCTTTGAGCAATTGTCATCATTAATATAATCAAGATGTCACTTGATTTCTCTGGTATGCTCCAGTCTTTGGCTAGTAATTAAAAAAAGGGACTCCAAAATATTTTACTGAATACATAATTAATCTTCATGTATTTTCAGACAAGTATTCACACCACTATTGACTGATGCATCTGCCAAATACTTTTTTGAGTTTGTTTTAAACATTCATTTCTCTAAAAACACAGGGAAGAAGCTGAACAGAATAACTAATACCCAAAGGACAAACACACTTCATGACCTGTCCTATCTACTGCCAGCTGTCACTGCTCAATTATCTTCTGAATTTTTGCTCCAGGACTGCTGGAATCAAGCAACATGCACACAGTTATCACTGGTAAGAGCTGTCTCAGCCCAATGGGGTGTGTGGGACTATTTGATAGAGAAACAAGACAGACAGCTAGACATCCTGCTTCACTGTTTATACTGTGTATGTTCAGCAAATCACCACAGACCTGCCTGTTAAAGCTTTTTATAGGCTGCCTGTCAGATTCAAGGAGTTTCTTCATCCTCCCAGTTGAAGTTACCAGGTGAGACTGGGAAACAGTGTAATATTAACATGAACTTTTGTTTTGAATTGTGTTCACTTCATAGAGAAGTAGCTCAAAAACTTGGATAGGTTCCTAGTCCCATAAAGAGCCTATGCCTGAGAATGTTGGCACTCCAGTCTTGGTGTTCTGTGTCTTACCCCTGGTCTTTCTAGCAAGACAACCACTGGGAAGCAGGAAGACAGACAATAACAGTGGCAAATAGTAATTTTGACAAACCTCTACTCTCTGTTAATGGAACATCTTTCAGATTTTGTCAAGGACATGCTTCATATGAGCAAAAGGTTGCTATTGCTATTAAAGAGCAACACTGCTTTTAATTTCTGCAGCTAGGACAGTCAGAAAATTCTGAGCCACAAGCATTCTTCTGTCCTGCTTGTAAAATCTAACTTTCAAATTCCACTAACAAGTGGAACTAGAGGAGAGAGGCTAAAAAAGTGCCACAGAACATGCAAAATGTATTACAAACAGAATATTAATGCGGAGGTTCATGTCAGGAAGTACTGCTAAAAATGATGTATTTTGCTAGAAAGACCTCTCGTAAGGCTGGGAAATGTATCATAAATAAAACAACTTTTTTCCCCTTGACCTCTTCAAAATTATAAATGTCTTTCCTATCCCAGGAACAAATCACCTAGTAATGTTTCTGGTTTGGCTTCGTGTCTCTGGAGAAAAGCACATGGTAAAACTAATTTCTCTGTGAAGGTGCTAACTCTAAAGGAGTGGGGATCAGAGGGTACTGAGTGTCAGGCCACTCCAGCAAAGCCTCTGAGAGAAAAGGACAGAAAATGGTTTTCTCAGGAAAAGTAATCTACTCTTAAAACATTTATGAAAAGATAATCCAGATGCTATAGCAATGAAAGGTTTATTTCATTGTCCTGTTACTTCTGCTATTGTATCAATGAGACTCATGCCAATTCCTGCAGCAATATCTCATGTTTCCTACCTTTCTTCCACCTATTTTATGTTGTTGCACCAGGAAATGGCTGGAGGCTTTGTGGTACTAGGCTGTAAATAATGAGTCTGCCTTTTAAGGGGGGCTTGTCTTAGCAGACGAGCAACACAGTGGGTGTTGGCACACCTCTCTTTGCATTCCCAAACCTCCTCTCCTCCGCACCTACCTAGCTGGTTGACACAACACAGTTCAGGAAAACTGCTGTACACTGTGCCAGGCAGGTCCTTCCAGGCAGGAACATCCACCTCAATTCTTAGAAGTTAAAGTCATGAAAAATGTTAAATGTGTTCTGATCACGAGACATTGTAAAGGTTGGAGTTAGACCAGCTTCTGCAGCCCAGGGAAACCAACTGAAGTAGGTCCGCGATCACAAGGCAGGGAACAAATACCCAGTAATGTGGGTTTCTGCATTGGTAGTGCCCAACTCCCTGGTGGTACCAACCCAGCAACAAGAGAGAACACCCTTCTTTGGGCTGAGATGAGAACATTCTCCTACGGTTGCCCACTTTTTAAAGAAAGCGGTACTTCTTTGTTTTTTTTTTTTATGCTTAGCACATAACAACTCAAGAGCATCAACAAGACTAGAATAGACCAACACTGGTGGAATAGGTAAAAATGAAAGGGTCTCTCACAGAAACGAAAAGCAGACTTCAGATGACTAATATACACCACCTCAGCAAAATCCATGCCATTACTAAAATTGGCTATTTGCACCGTTCCCTAGGACCTCTCTTAAACACTGTAACAATTTCTTTGCTTCTGAAAGGCTCCAAGTGCAGGCAATCTCCTAGTCAAAGCAGATGAGAAAGAAAGCATCAGCTCATCATTCAACTCTACCCTATGCAGCATCACCAAGAGGTACTCTTCAGAAATGGAAGTCACAAAGCACTATGCAGTTAAAGGAGGGATGAAGCGATATACCCATAAGGGTTTTTTCAGCCTTACAACTCTATGAAGAACACTCAGGAAACACAGTCAGTCGACTGGAAACTAGTAAAAACTGATGTGCTTTCTATAGATTTTCATGAAGACTATGACTTAGACCAAATCTCACTCGGCTTCAAAGTTTTTCTTTCTGCTATCTATAACCACAAACATCTGAGTACCACTGCCCAAATTCGTAGCAGTGCACCAGGCAATAAACAGACAATATGCCACAATGAGCATCTCAAAATTGAAGAAAAAAGGGGACTTCAAGTTCTTCTGTGGACTGGTGTGCCATTCTCAGAGAAAGTTGTGTAAGAAAATTTCTAGGCCAAGAGCTGTGCAGAAGTGTAAGGGTAGATGGTAACTTTCACACTTTCAGGCCACGTTTTAGTAAGCCATAGACACTGCATGAAAGTACTGCAAACCACTCCGTTTGATAACAATTCATTTATATGTAACATTTTGCATTGCTGTTACTTACCCCCTAATACTTGCATTAACATACTCTTGGAGTGTATTCAAAGACAAACTGCAATTTGGAAGGGCATGAGGTTCACAGTGTTAAAGAGAAGAGGTAAGTGACTTTTTCACGCCACGAAATACAATTCTTTGAAAAGCAATGAAGAACAGAAGAATGCTCACTAGTATTTTTTGTTTTGGATCAGAACTAACAAGTTTATTGCTTTTAGGGATACTGGAGAGGGAAGATCATGGAGAATAAGGGAGAGGAAGTAGGTGTTTACATCAGTTCAGAGTCTGGAGTTACATGCTCTATCTACGCACCTGCAGCTGCCTGTATACCCAACGGAGAGGGAGATGGTGGAATAGAGCTTCAGCTAGAAATGCTGTACGGAGGTGCTGCTGGTGGGAATGGCCCTGAGGGAGGTCTCTGTAGGGATGTCAAACTCCCAGGCTGAGGTGCTTGAGTCTGTGCTGGAAATCATGCTGCCCCTCTCTTCTGAACCTCACACTGATCAACTCACTCCACCTTGCTGAACTGACCAGGCAAAAGGGTATGTAGCAGTATCCTTCAGTGCTTCTTTGAAACACGTTATTTTAACATTTTAAAAACAAATTACACATAACTTAAAGGGAAGATAATAAATGTCCAGTCTGCTAAATACCAAACTTCCAAACCACACGCTTCTGGTTACACAGAAGCAAAACACAATTCTGGGAGCAGAAACAGACCAATTTCCAACAAGTAGGTTTCTACCAGTTAACTCCACTTAGCTTCATAAATGACGTTAAACCTAGAACTTTTCACCAGTCCTGGCCAATAAGGCAGAGAAAAATGTAATTATTTCATAAATCTCTAAGGTGGGCCCATTTCAGGCTAGGCCCAAAGACAATGAACAGTGTGCAGATGTGTGTCCTGACTCTGACCCTGCTGTATTAATCTTGTGAGCAAAACCTACGCAAAACTGCAGTATGCAGGGACAAGTACTTTTCACAAACACCACAATGATTAAAAGTGGTAATTTAGAGCTGACTGTAATGCTGGCTGACAGGAACTCCACTCCCAGTTTGCTCAGTGATTGTTAACAACCAGCTCAGCAATTTCAAAGGTGACCACAGAGGTAAAACAGGTTGACTTCTATATTTTTCACTGTAACCTTTAACTCCAAGGGTGTTTCAGGACTCACAGAAGCCCACTGCTGTCGAATACTCTGTCAGCTCCATCTGACCAAAGCCACCATCTTATATTTAGAGATAGGAACAGAAATCCATAAACACATTTTTGGTAAACTGACAACATACACAACTCTAAATGCAAATCTTTTCAATGAGATGATATTACCTTTTTTTTTTTTTTTTTTCAAAAAAAACACAAAAACACAAGGTAAGATTTTTTTTCAACTCCTTTTGATTCAACAATTTTTAATTTCAAAATGAGATACTGAACCTGAAAATGCATTGAAGTTATAGGCCAACTGTTCTTAGTGGGTAACAACGCTGCATCTTGTGCTTTCATGCTTCTGATGTATAGAAGAAACAAACCAATCACTGCATATTTAAACAAGCATTAAATAAGCATTAAATTTGTTTATCCTAAATTGATATGTGCTTACATTCTTTTGAGGGTCATTTTTTTCATGTTTGTTAATTGGATGATAACAGAACACCAAATCTGTCATACTGGCTGGCTGTTTGTCATGCTCCCTCACGATCAGGTTAGATACAAAAGCCAGATTTTATTTTTAAAGACCAGATGCAGTCAGAAATAGAAAGTGTGTCACTTGAGTCTGTAGGTGTTGTGGCAGACCTTCCACTTACATATACTACTGACTTCAGTGGAGCATAGCTGAACTACAAAAGCAAAATGCCCAGCTTTTTAACGTAACAATTGTCACAACACAGAGCAACAACCACAGCCTTTCTCAGCTACTATTGCCCAGTTGCTTAGAACAATTAACTTGGCTATTTAGGGATGGCTATGGGTAAGTAAACTCTGACTTCAGCTCAAGAGCACTGCAGCCTACGACTTCCAAGTCCAGTTTTGAAGAATTGCCATTTTACTTACATTGGAAGACAGAACATGGCCTGTCTTCTGAGAAGCAGCTATTACTATTTTGTCAAAAGGCTGCTACATGGAGTAGTTTAAATCATTTTTATTTTAATCTTTTTTAGCCCCTAACAACCAGGGCAGCTTCAGGCCATATAAATTGTCCAGCGATAAAGACAGAGACCTCTTTTTTCTGCTAGCAAGCATGTAACTGTGACTACAGTTAGTATCTTGGGCACTGAGGACATACCATTGAATTCCTGCTCTGGTATGATGGTTCCATTACTATTTCTTGATCAATCTGGGAAGAAACACAGAACGCTCCCCCAAGGTGCAGTGGGTGCTGATGGCACTGGTTACCTCTCAGGATCAGAAGCTCCAAACGAAACACTCTTTCATGTACTCCAGCAGCATGCTGAGGTTTTGGAATAGGGAGTGTCAGGCACCTACATCTGGGAAATTCAGCACTTCACACTAAAGGGAGGTCTTTGGGTTTTAGGCGCATCCCTTCAACAGCGGCAGCACCGCTTCCTCAGGCCTGCCTGTACTTTCTTCATTTCTGCTTCAGCTATTTCCTCACTGTCGCAACAGCCCTGCAGCGTTCCAGAATGCAGAAAGCAATCTGCTTAACATCTGCTGCAAGCGGTTTGTGCTGTCCCATCAACTCACGATGAGAAAAACTGGAGCCAAAAGAGTTTTGAATGAGTGAGCTTAGTTTCTTCCCCTTCCTTACACTATTTCTGGTTACATACACATTACAGGAAGGACTGCCTCTAAGTTCATACCTCTAAATAACTGCTTTAACAGATATTTTGTTATGCTAAGTATGTTTTATAACTCAACATCTGTTCTTCTTAAGATGCACAATGTATACAAATAAGAAAATGAGTCTTAAGCCACATGTATTGATGTCCTTCGAAGGAAGTTTTGTTGATCTTAAAACTGAATTCTGAATGACTTCATGCCAAAACTCTCTCTCCATTTTTATATTAACTACTCTAGATATCATACAAGACATATACATAGGGCAAGCCACATTTTATCTGATTGCATAGATGATATTGTTGAATAAATTTTCAGTCTTACTCAAGCTACAGCTTTCAGCCATAAGGTGAGGACTGCAGCATCTTAAATTTCAGTCAGTGCTAACATCTTGGGAATCCAAGACACAGAAAAAAGTACCTCCAACAAAGCTGTTATTTACTCCAACTGCTTGAAGCAGACCCTGTGTTATGTCAAAGTAGATGCTACCTCACCATCTAGTTTTAGAAGCAGCATACAGGGGTTTTGACTGATACTTGCCAAAGGTCCAGATTCAGTACCCAGTTCCCTACTGTTCTTTCTTCTCCTGCCTTATATGCTAACAAACAAAGTTAAAATCACAAACCTCCTATGACCTGTAAATATGAAGTCAGTAGTCAAATAACAAGAAAAAACTACAGCATCTGGAAGGTTGGCCTGGAGGCCACCACACTTTATGAGCTAGCAGGAAGGTGTAAGTAGTGCTTCTTACAGACGTAAGAAACTAAATTTTAAGAGTAAAATTATATTCAAAAACATTCTAGTGTGTGTGCAGATGAACACAACACTGATAATGGCTAAGCAAAACTCACCTTGAAATGTTATTAAACCACTCAGAATCCAAACCTGAAAAACTTCCCTTCACTGGGGAACTTTAACTAGCCAGCACAACAAACACACCTTCAAATTCCTGCAATCTGAAGCTAACGTAAGATGTCTGTGGTGCATGTAATTGCAATGGATCAACCTCTTGGATGAACTAAAGATAGGACAAAGTGGATTGTTTTTTCCCAAACCTGCAATTAAGTCCTGTCTCTGGAGCTCTGGAAAAAAAGACCATGGCAACAGAAACTCTGACACCTGGATCACTGAGAAAAGTAACACAAATACCAGGCTTTCTTACATCAGTAGACGTATCTAACGCTTGCTAGCTCAAGTGTGCCATGAAATCCCAAACAGGGTCACAAAACTAAACACTGATAGTAGCTGCTGTCTTTTGTGGTACAAAGACACATATTTCTACGTACCTTATACGAGGTGTCTTTAATCTGCTGGGTAGGAATTTTGTCGAAGATTGGTCCACACGTACGCATGGACAGCTCTGACAAAATGCAGAAGCTCTGCAATAAACTTCTCTGAAAAGCACCTCTAAAGAGGGTACAAAACTGCAGAGCCAAGGAGAACCAAACCCCCTTTTTTTCTGGGAGAAGATGGACACTGAATGAACTTGCAACATTTGGTGAAACCGAGTAGCCCTGCATTCAGGGGATGTTCAGTGAAGAGTATTGCTGCCACGGGTTCTGCTACAGTAAATATTAAGTATATCGTGCTCTTGTTCAGTTACTACATCCCACTCCCAGGTACGCCACCGACCGGCCTGATGACCTTACAGAATTCATTTATCCCTGTCTGTGCCTCATTCTTCCATAGAACTGTCACGGACTTGAGCAACTCACTTTGAGACATGGAGAGTAAGTGCCAGGATTATAGTAGTGATGCACTTTCCTTAGTTTTCTGTTACTACGACACTTAACTATTTGTTAGAGTTTGCCATGCTTTGCAGATGCTTTTGGTTTTGGAAAACAAGCAGAGAATTCTGGTTAGAAGCAGAAGAAACACCACATTAAAGTATAAGAATAAAAATGCGACATTTTAGGAAAGTGAAAGAAAAAAATAGTATCAATTTTAACAAAAGACAGTTAGAAACAAAGGACAGCAATATAAGAGTCCATAGGGAACACCAACTTTGTAATACTTAAAATACTTCTCTAAATTTGTTCCAGCAGTGGTATTTCAAACATAGAACAGTCATTCTCTGAAGAGTCCTAGAAAGGACAGTATTCCCCGAAGCTGCAATTTGTCTCACATGAAGAAGACACACTGAACAAAACCACAGGACAGCATCTTCAACCAAAAGTCAGCAAACCGTGCAAAATTTAACTGTGTTACTCTATCTCAATTCTCTCTGCCACCATGTGAATGTTCTTCTTCCCATGTTCTCCTGGGACCACAGTGTAAAATGACAACGACGCTGTGGTATCCACAAGGCTTAGCTGTGCTCATAAAAATAAATTGTAGGTTTCTGAACTTTTGTTTATTTCATTTCAAAGGTATGATTAGTTAAGTCTACACGTCCAAGAAAGCAGCATTTCTTTAAGTTACGTTTTGTTTGTAACAATATTTTAAACTTGTATCATTATTTTTTTCCACACAACATCTCTGAGATGGATCCGCATCAAATCTTGGTTCCAGAATGGAAGATCTAACACAGGAATGTCTTTTCCTAAAGCACGTTTTCCACATGTAACTCAGGGCACACTGGAAAATGGTTTGCCTGTCTCCTGCCAAACGTGAAGAAGAGAATAATCATTTCCAGCTTCATAAGCCTAACACTGATGGACATCTTGCAGCCTCGCTCACCAGCTACAAACGAGCGCCTAAGATGTTTCAAGATAAATACAATCGATGATCAGCTACACCTCACTACCAGAAATTAGACATAAAAATACCAAAAAATTGGACTTGCTTGGGAATGCTCTTGCACACAGAGGCCAAACGGCCAGGAACAGCACAGTCTACCCTCATAAGAAAGCTTCCAGAGCAGACTGGCTGTCCACCAGTGTCTACTGGGAATCCTCCCTAGCATGCACAAGTGCCAGCATATGCCCAGGATCTGCCCTGACCACACTTGTGCCATGGGACTGAGTAACAACTTAACACCACAGACGGTGCCATTCCAGCGCCTGGAAATGTTCCTGGGCATGCTTCTATTTATTGGTAGGCGACACACAGCCTGAGGGCACCTATGTCAGTCATTAGCGAGTGAAATAGTCACCTGGCGACAGTATGTAGACATCCCTGACTGCTGACAGCTACCGGGGAACTGGGTCCCACTGCCAAGAAGCGAGGCAGATGCCAGACTTGTCTCGTATGTATCTCTGTCACTTCTGAAACCGCGTCCACCCTCCTTCAACGAGCACATTTCATGCATTTATTTGCAACTGCTGCAGAGAACAGAGGGGCTGCAAGCGCAGGCAGTATGGAATGACGGTGACAAGTCGCCCTGACCAGACTACGCCACGTCCCACACCACCGTGTAGCTCTGTGCACCTTGACACCACCGCATGCAGGATCACACACCCCACCACCACGTGGAGGACCACACTCCACACCACCACCACCAAGAGGATCATCACTACCACCAAGAGGATCATACCCTACATCACCACCACCAGCAGAACCACCTCCACCACACACTAGACCACACTCCACACCACCAATACATGGAGGATCACACGCCACCGTCACTGCACACAGGATCACACTCCACACCACTGCCACACGCAGGGCCACACACCACCACAGCATGGAGGACCACACACTACCACCACCTCAAGGAGGACCATATTCCACAGCACCAACAACCACATGGAGCATCATGACCACCACAGCCTGGACCACATACCACCATCATGTGTAGAAACAGATGCTACACCACCACCACCACCACACGCAGGGCCATCCCCCCCCCCAGGCCCCACGGATCATAACCCACACCATCACCACATGGAAGACCACACTCCACAGTACTACCACAGAGGATCACACTCCACACCACCACCACAAGCATCACCAGCACCACACGCAGGACACATGCCACCAGGACATGCAGGACATCACTCACGCCCACAGGGAGGCTCATACCCCACACCTCCACCACATGGAAGACCTTACACCACTCCATCACCACCACAGGGAGGACCACACTCCACAGCACCGCCACAAGCAGAACCACTCTCAACAGCACCACCACCACTACATGCACACCATATGCCCCCAACAGAAGGAGGATCCTACACCACACCACCACCACAGGGAAGACCCCACGCCACTCCACCACCACCACATGCAGGACCACTCTCCACAGCACCACCACCAGAAGGGGGACCCTACCCCACACCACCACCACCACATGGAAGACGACACTTCGGAGCACCACCACCACACGCAGGACCACACTCACACCACAGGGAGGTTCACACCACCACACGTTAGCCCACACCACCCCACCCCCCCACCACGGGCAGAACCCCACTCCGGACCCCCACCACGGGCAGACCCCGACTTCCCCCCCCCCCCCCCCAACACCACCCCGCGTGCCTCCCCCGGGCGCTCACCGCCGCCTGCTGGAAGGCGCCCTTGGTGTAGGTGCCGCCGCCGCGGTAGGCGATGGCGGGGATCTCGCGTCCCAGCAGGGCGCACTTGTGCTGCTGCGGCCGCCGCCGCGAGATGTAGTCCACGCGGGGCGCCACGTTGCTGCGCGAGGAGAAGGTGACGATGGCGACGCGCGTGGCCGCGGGCACGACGGGGAAGTCGGAGAGCAGCTTCTTGACGAAGCGCAGCTCGCTGGCGAAGTTGGCCGGCCCCACGCTCGACGACTCGTCCACCAGGAAGACCAGCTCCAGCCGCCCGCTGCGCGCCCGCAGGCGCCGCACCTGGCGCTTGAAGGCGCGGCCCAGCCGCTCCACGCGGCTCCCCGTCGTGTCGGGCAGCGCTGCCGCCGCCGCCGCCGCCGCCGCCGCCGGAGGGGCGGCCAGGGCCGGCGAGGCGAAGGTGGGCGCCCGGGGGCTCTGCGGCAGCGCCAGCGACAGCCCCCCCAGGCAGCACAGGGCCACCAGCGGCCACATGGCGGGCGCGGGCGGACGCCGGCGGCTCGGGCGGAGGGCGGCCGGTCGCCCCCTTGTCGCCACACCTCCTCGCAGGGCGGCCCCCAGCAGGTACCCGCGCCCCTTTAATCCCCCCCGCCCCTGTGTCCTCCCTCCCCGGACCGCCCCGGACCGCCCCGATGGGTGCCGGGGGTGGGGGGACACGGGACGGGGCGGTGTGCTGGGTGTGTGTGGGGGGGTCCCCGCGGCGCCCCGCTGCATGAAGCTCCCAAAGAGACCCCCCTGCACAGCCCCGGGACCCCCCGACAGAGCCCCGGGGGGGGGGGGCACGGTTTTTCTGAGAAAATGTCCTTCTCTGGGCTGCTGCGAGGTGCGCTGGGACTTGTGAGCTGCTGTTCCCTTCAGCCGCTGGTTCAGTGTCAGCCTGCTCTGTCCCGAGCAGTAACTCGGTGTCCGAAAATTTCCCTCGGAGTGCGCTGACTCGCCGTGTGAGACATTTCAGCTCTTTTCCTTCCTCGGTGTTTTTCCTTCCCTTACTCACTTTCCTGTCGTTCCCTCTGCTTTTACGTACTTCTGTTGCCACTTAACGGTGTCGTGGATCCCACAGGAACAGCGGTACATTTGCAAGTCAAACCCGACATTTAAATTTAATTGAATTGTTTAGCCTCTCTTCTGCCGACGGAATATCCAATATTGCTCCTTTGACTTTCCCCAACACTCAAATTCCACTGCAAATGGCAAGAGACTACGTGAGAGAAGATACCGTTTAATTAGGGAAACGATGCATTTGATACACGGTTCCAGCAGGGTGTTAGATGTGTGCGGTGCTCTGACTGCCTCACAAAAACGTGTTTCTTAGGTACACTTTTGCCACATAGTGCTCGAAGAGGAGATAGCAATCAGACACTGCTAGAGAAGCGTGTGGAGAGGAGTTTTGGTTCCGAAGGGTGTGCAGCTGATGGAGTGGATCAGTAAACGTGTCTTTTTTTTTTTTTTTTTGTGACAGTGAAACGAGGCTGCAGCATCGTGCCTGGGCTGCTCTGCGTTGCTCCTGCAGTAACAGGCAACCTTCTTGTCTTCAAGGGGGCAGATGGAAGTTGCTACAACCACTGAAACCCGCAGCAAATTGCTTTACTCCGTTGCTCTTCGGAGGATGAAGGAGATGTCGTCCCAATTGCATTCAGTGTCGTCTGAGTAGCACCACTAGCACGCCCTAAAACACTCTTCAACTAAATTATACCGGGCTAGAGACCATGTCAGTCTCTGCAGAGCCCGGAATGGAGGATGGAAAAGTATAGCCAAGAGGAGGTGAAAGCGGAGGAGAAGTGTGGTTTCTACAAGGTGCTCCTAACTAAAGTGGATGATTGCAGTTGTGACGTGTTCCTGTTACTCATGAGTGTTCAGGTCATAATCAACAAGTAATTTTCTCTAGGCCAATTTAGTTTGTTGGCAAGGTAACTGTCAGTTCCCTTGTTTTCCCCATGTTTTTGTAACACTAATCAGATTCAGATTTATAATGCACTGTGGGACTCAAAAGCAAAGGAAAGGAGGATGAATTGGAAACATGATTAGCAAAGCAAGAACGATTCATGTTGATGGTCAGTTTTCATATGCAGCTCCTGTACTGCCAGCATGAGAGACCACAGTCGGGAATGACCGAGTGTGAAAACAACAGCAGTTCATTTCAATCTCATCAATCTCATCAGAACTGACACTTCCCTCCCCCAAATAACAGGGCAATTATAAATCAGCCTTTGATACACACACAGTTTGTGAAAATGCATATTCTCCTTGGTCACAGGGGTCCTGCAATCACTCTGCACAGAAGCCCTTACTGGTTCACCTGAAAGCTGTACTTGCTGTATAAGATGCCCTTATGAAAAAGGGTAGCAAAGTGAAGTCATCAGTTCAAGATGTAAGCTCTGATGGGGTGCAAGTCTAAGACCCTCTTATGGTACTGATATGAAGGAAAATCCAGGAAAATTTCCATTAGGTACATGGATAATTAGCTTGCCAAAGACCTTGAAAAGAATCATTGACCTGTAACCTGTGAAAAACTTTCCTTGTGTGTTCTCCCTTTGTTTATGGCACAGGTAACTCCCTTTAAAATCATTGGGATTCAACCTTGCTATGCAGAGAGGAGACACTAAATAAATATGTGATACTGTGAAACACCAGCATCTGTAATAAACACGATCTAACTGTATGGGGGAAAGAGTGAGGACGCAGCGTCCAAAGTATTCCAGTGCATTCCTGTCGTGATTTGAACTGAGAGAATGAGAGACTAATTTCTGGAATAAACTGAATTTTGAAAAGCTTGGATTCCACCTCCGATATCGTCAAGAAAGTATTTTGTCCAAGGGGTTGTGCTTGTAAGAGAAAAGGTCATCTTACAGATGATGGAGGAGGTTGTGTGTGTGTAAGCAGTAAGAATTCTGTTCACTCTATGTTCACTTAGCTTTTCTGAAAAGCACCATTTCCAGTGGAAATCTCTGTTGTAATGAAATTGCTTTCTCCAAGCCTGCCTGCCAGTTCTTTACAAATCCTTTCCATGTTGATACGCTTAAGCTCTCTGCTTTTGATGGTCTTTTCCCTGTTGTATTCATGCATATTATTTGTGCTTTGGTTCATGCTGATCTGTAGCAGATGGGGAAGTGGAGAGCAGAAGGAGTTTTTCCCACTTCGAGCGTCCCTGAAGGTCAGAATATCTGTCTTGGGCTTCTCTGCCTGAACAGATAATGCAGGTTTCGTGTTGCTTCTGCTGACAACGTGCGCGAGAAGGCGGTGTTGGGCTGTGACTCTATTCCATTACAAAACAGCGGGTAACAAGAAAAATGCTAGATCTTGTTATTAAAGGGCCCTTGTCATGTGACAAAGGAAGGCTGACTGTTCCTGACAAGGCAAGTTTAAGAGCTGAACTTCAACTACTTTTACAATCGCATTCCTGTATCTCTTTAATTGTCTTAATAAAATCCACAGACTTCACGAATTCCAGTAATTCTTTGCTGTCTCCCCACAAGATCATATGGTCATTTAACACCACCCTGCTTACTAAACAAAAGGGAAGTCTTTACCCCCAGTTAAAAGCCCTTCTGCAAACAAACAGTCTGAGGACTGCTGTCCTTTAGCCAAATAGCTTTTTGGTTGAATTACTCAATGAAACATGGCCAAGCATCTTTCCAAATATGGAGAAAGAAAGCATTATATTCCTCCCCCTTCACGTTCCCCCAAATACAGCTGAACGGAATACATCCCTGTGTTCAACCCACACAGAATTCGTGCCTGCAGAGGCAACGCCACAGTATCACATACCCTACAATTTTTGGAGGAATGCAGGTCACTTTTGTTTTTACTGCAGTGATGTTCTGTTAGTGAGTGACTTCATGCCACAGTGGAAACACAGCCGCAACTGAAACATTAAGTCCTCTGCAGGGAACTCACAGCATTCTAAAATTTATCTAAGCTAGAGATAAAATGACAGTTTTAGAACAGAAATAAGAACCTGATGTTACTTAAGCTTATTCAGAGTCTCCCTTTGTGCTCACCAGAGCATCCATCTGGGGAAACGTCACATGGTATGGAGCCAGCAGAGCCAGACGCCCTTCCATTTCAGCCATAGGCAGGGTTATGGGATTAACCTGTACTGTCCTCTTCCCTCGCAGATGCCAGGCAGTGCTTCAACTTGGAGGTGTTTAAGACTGTGTGGGAGGAGCAAAGCTAGAAGGAATAGTGCTTATAGAATGGGAAATACTTGCGTTCTTAGAAAACGTCCTCTGAAATCTGCCTCCTGGGGCACCATTAACTCAGTAACAGGAGAAGTGCCCTGCAGGCAGTCACTGGTAGGTGGTGTGCAGCATCTTCCTGGTGTGTATGAGAGCAGCAGAGCCATTCTGGGAAAGGAGGAGGAAGATGAAGAAGGGGCTTTGGGAAGTTGCTTCTTCCTCCTTCCTCTTGTACCTTTGGGAGGAAGGGAAGAGAGATCAGGTCCAGCTCCTGAGTGCAGGGAGGTGAATTCTCTCCTCACCCCTGAAACCTACCCCTCCCAGAACCACTGCTGCCAGTGGCTTACTACCTACAGCCCTAGTTATGGTTTTCATTTGCTGTCCCCAAACTATGACAAAGAGCAGGCAGGAATGCGGTCTTGCAGAGCAGAGTCTGCCCTTTAGCTCCCTGCAGTAGGATGTGTTGCTGGCACATGCTGCCTCAGCACTTCCTGACCATCAGATTTTTTTTAGTGGTAGTGCTAAAAGGAGTATGGAGGAGAGATCAGGATGTATTTTACATTCAGTATTGAAGTACCAAAGCTAGGAAATAACAACTGAGTGATTTTTTTGACATTTTAGGCCTCAGTCTTTGGCTCAAACAGAATATGAATAAACACACATGGAGGAAATGAACGATTTTCTGTGAAAATAATAGTGCCCTCAAAAAAGTAAAAGGAGAAAAGAAATTCATCTTTTAAATTATCTCTTGTCTTATCATTAAAAAGCTATGATAGATACTTTGGAATTCTTTCAAATAGCAAAAATTCATTGGCTTAAATTATTTTAGGATACATTGTTCAGGGCTAGAAACTTGAAGTTCAGACTTCCCACATAAATTGTTTAAACACACACAAATTGAGGGTAGTCAGTTTTGATTTATGCATGCAAATCCCATTGACACCTCTGGGAGTTCTGACACAGACTGAAGAGAGTACAAGGCCCTTAAATGAGGGCAAAGTGTCTGTCCACATGACTTCGGAAAAAGATTATTACGTAGGCGGAGAAGAGTCAGTCTGCCAAAAGTTTCTACTTTCAGGCAGAGGTCTGTAACGGAGATGGGTGTTTTAGTCTTCAGCAGAGCAAACAAGCATTTGAACGATCCAAGCTATGGGTTATGAGTTCAAGCTACAAAAAAAGAAAAACAAGATTCGTATTGCTTTGCAGTATTCAGACAACGACAAAGTTTAGTCATAGGAATTTCATATTCACTTGTGGACAAGCCCAGTGCACACTAAGAATATCACATGGCTAGCTTCCAAGATTAAAAAAAAAAAAAAAAAAAAAGGTACGCAAAATCAAAACATCTGCTGGTCTTCGTCTGCGCAGCAGATGTTGAGTACACTTCTAAGCTAAGCTCATGGGAGTTCGTGAAACATGCTTTGCCTGAAGTGACTGAATTTTAGCATATTCTATACCCCAAAGTATGCACATGATTTTTGTAGAGGTCTAGGCAGACATTAAATTTAAGGAACTTGTGAAAGACTTCTTTGATCATAAAAGGCAGGTTCAAATAGAGGGAAAATGGAGGCTTTGAAAGCTCTGGTGTGACAGGACAGAAGATACAAGTAAAGTCTGTAGGGAAATGGCTGCTTAGGACTTTCTTTTTTTTTTTTTCTTTTTTTTTTTTCTTTTTTTTTGTTTTTTTTTTTTTTGTTTTTTTCCTAAATAGGTTAATACCATTAAAAATGGTTTTGGTAGACAGACTTTTACAGGTTACTATTTCAAAACTCACTGTGTATTATAACCTTGAAACACAAAATCACTGGCAGTCTTTAACTCTGCTTACTTACAGTGCACAGTTATGGCTCAGCTACCTCACAGGGTATTCTGCGCTAACCCCACAATGTAGGACCTTGCTCTAGAAGGATCAGAGTAAATTTCAAAACTCTCTTCCCTGCATCAAAAAGGGCCCAAAGAGCTTCAGAAATGGTCTTGAAAATGGTCCATGTTTGAAAAGTGGTTTTCTGAAGGGGTATTTAAGCTCTGTCATTTCCGGATGTGCCAAAGATTCAAGGAGAAAAGGTTTGGGCTGTGTGGAGCAGTTTTTCCCTACCAAAACTGAGTCTCACAAGTGGATAAGTGTAAATATATGTGGATAAGGAAGGGCTGCAGTCTCCAGGGCTATAGCTTCCTCATTAGAATTCACATAATGTTTATCATCGCCTGTGAAGATCAAATATGTTAGAGGTGCATTTATGGTACTGTGGTAATCATGAAAATACCACTCTCAGACAAGAAAAGATCTTTAGCCTGGAAAAGAGATAGCTGAAAAGAGATGTGATAGGCTAAAGAATTTGACAGATAGTAGTAACTCCTGAGAAAAACAGAGGTGATGAATAGGGTGTGACTCCACTGTTGCTTCCAGTGCAAAGATTAAGTGGCATCATGTGAACACGTCAAGGATGTGTTTTAGAAGGAGATGATTTGCACAACGGTGTGTACCTAAGCAGCTGAAGTCCAACTCACATAATGCAATGGATACCATAATTTTATTTGTAGAAAAACAGTAATAAATATATCTAATTTATTTAAAAATACAATTTAAATAATTCAAAGTATACATTTTTAAGCAATTGAAATTTAATGCATGGAATAAAAATAAATCCAAAGCTTTAAAAATGTAAAAAAGTATGACTTCCGTCTCTGAAAACTTGGAGTTACATAACCCAGATTTTAAGAGAGTATTAACAACACTTGTCTGTATTTAAACTGTTCCCTAAAATGTGTCAGATGGAGAGAGGGTTCAAATGTAGACAGAGCATTAGTCTAGTCAGGCATGGCTCATATTGCATTCATACATCACTCTCCCTCAGTATGAGAGCTTGTGTGCATGTTACTCAAAATATTATTCTGAAATGAAGCCAGACCAGGACTGAAGAAATGAGAAGTAGAAATATTTTCAGAATTACTGATACACATCTAGGACAAAGAGCCCTCATAACCACAGCACCAAGGGGAGGAAAATAAACGAGGCCGGAGAGAGAGCGTGTGCCTACAGAAAAACGCGTGACTTCAAGTAGAGCAGCAGTAATCAACACTGAGCACAGTGTGCTGAAAGGGGAGCAGGAAAAAAATGAAGTCAGAGCAAGAGCAGTGGGAAGGTCCAGCTACCTTTTCCTTTCTGTGACAGCACTGGGACATCCCAGCCAGAAGTCGTGTCACGACACTGGGACACCTGGGAGAGCATCAGGCTCCCTCCTCTCCTCTTCCAGAGATCTGGTGCATCCTTTCTGTCCTGGCAGCAGGTACTCAGCGCCTCCAGAGCCTGCAAACCCTTGCTTGGACTTACACACACAGCCCTCCCATATCCACTTCGGCAGCCTGTCAGGAGCACAGACAAACAGAAAGGAGGACACGTTGTGTTTTAGGTTTGGCTCCCTCACCCATTTGAAATCACACTAAAGATATACGCGTTTGCAGCAGTTAAACCAGAAAGGTGTTTGAAGTAAGCTTAGTACTTCTTTTAGCAGTCTGACCCATTTGGCTCATGTGTATTTGTTTCTGGCTGAAGTGACATTTAGGGTATGTCCTCTAACTTTAACCATCCAAAGTGTCTGTCTCCTTTCCTGTATGATTAACAAAAGCTAAATAATATTAAAATTTCAGCAAAAAAGAAATAAACATCAGGAAATTCAAACGGAGGTTGATTGTTCTGGGCTTAATCCTTCCACGCATATTCAGGCATAATTCCCACCATTACTGATGGGAATTTTGCCAAAGTAAGCGCTAAGTAAGAAAGAGAGACCCCCCAGATTTGAATTCATTCTGGAAATCAGTGAAATCAATGAAGCCGTGGCAGCTGACACCATCTCAGAATTTCAAATATGAATCTGAATGAAATCATCTAAATGTTACACCTATTTTCTGTTGCGTAGAGTGAATAATTGTCTTTCTGTCCTCACACAGACATGCCCATGTATGTGATGGCCCTAAGGTGCATGAAGACACATCTGCACTGTGACTAACCATATGCTTTGCACGCTGCCTTGCTCTTTGTCTGGACTCTGTAAGTAATCATGCCTCCCTCTATATCTTGCTGTTTACCTTTTCTGTGGTCTTGTATTTTGTCTACTTGTCAAAAAGATTTGCTTGAGCTTCTGTGAGCAAATCAGTATTGTGCGACCACAAAGGAGGCAGAAGTTGGGTAGACCTAGTTCAGTTTACACATGCTATCATTGCTTTTGTTTTAGATTTTTGCTATTGGATGAACTTTCTCAAGAGGTAAAGCAAGATCCTCAGCTGAAACTGATCAATATTTTTGTTTTATGTATGTTTTTATTCTGTTGAAAATACATATATATTTTACATTTTATTACCAACTGTTTTTCCTTGAACTCTTGTATAATTTGGAAATGAATTTGTAATAAGAGTTCTACTTTTACAGTTTCATAAAAAAAGATAAAAGAAAAGGCCTCCTCCATTACTCATAATTTTCATTAAGGGACATTCAGGTCTTTCTTTTTCTACATGACTCCAACTTTTGCTAATCCAAAACCTAGACTTCATCCTTTCCTGCTATAGGGAATGAAATTAGGTTAATTGTGACTGGAAAAAGCAGACAGTTAAGTTAATTACTACATTTTTACAGAGTATATGGTACAAGATAAACATTGCAGCTTTGGCCAATGGACAACTTGCACTAAAAGCTGAGGTACTATGAAAAAAATGTAATTACAGTGCTATCATTACTCGTAGACAAATCTTGGGGAAAAAGACATCAAATAAATATGGAGGGTATACTCTACGGTGTCTTGTACAAAACCTATTTTTGTTATTGTTGGGAGTAGATCAGCTTTTTTTTTTTTTTTCCCCCTGAAATTAATTAAGGCATGCAAATATTAAGTCATGTTGGAGAGTCATGTTTAGCCAACTCAATGCTCGTACTCTTGCATTTTGTAAAGGTGTTCTACTTATGTGTACGTGGTGTTCTGTTCTTGTTGGAGAACTGAAACCGTGGTTTTAAGAAATTGTGATTTCATTTTGGCCTTCAGTTCTGTATTCACTGAAATTTATTTGACTTCAGACCCTGATTTGCTTTGCATTAGACACCAGGCTTTGGGATAGGTTTCATCTAAGGTTTTCCACTCTCTTGTTGTGATGTGGTCATTGGTGAAGACAAAGGTCATCTCTGTACCAAGCACTGCGGAGAAGGAAAGAGGCTTGAAAAAGGAAGAGCTTTGGGTGAGGGTGGCCAGTAGAGAAAGCCTGCATTCTGCTTCAACAGTCTTTTACTCTTGGCCATACCAGATTACAGAACTTTTGTCGGGTCTATGTGCTAAATACTGCTGCATGACCAAACTCAGCTACAAGAACCTACTGCTGCTTGCAGCTTTGTTATCTTCATCGTCAGTTTCAGCCCCAATTTCTAGATGACTTACAACAGCCTGCTGGATCCTGATAAAAGTCCCACTGGCTTCTAAAAGAACCTATCAGATTCAAGTCACCTCAGATCAAGCCCTTTAATATCATCGGAGTGAAGTTTTAAGCACCTGTTTTTACTAGAAACATACGATGGAATCACTCAGTGCAGCGTGGAGAGGCTTTTTATATCCAGCAAGATATAAATATAGTTTGTAAATACCTTTTCAAACACTGGGGAGGGAGAAATGCCAGGGCTGATTAGTAGTCATGAGGTAGGGACAGAAGGCCTGGACCATGCACTGCGTGGAAAGAGGTACTTTGGCTCTCTTTTGCTATTTTCTTTCCCACCCATTTGTGGTTTCAATTTCCCTTCCAAATGTAATGTTTATATTTTCCATCCTCATCATTTGTATGTACACATAAAACACACGCTCTTAATTTTGCCCTTTCTTTTAAGCATATCAGTGTAATATGCTGATATCAGTACTCAATAACCAGATTTCAGTCAGCACTTTCAAAGAGCTCCTTCAGATCCCCAAACACCAGGAGGCATCTCTACAGACCTCTACCCATATTGGCCCTAAGCTACACTTGTATTTACACCAAACAAATGGGAACACTTTCTGGATATATCTTTAATACACCAGGATTCACAGAAAGAGACAACAAAGTAATAGTAGAATCCCTAGTTAGATACAGTCCCTAAAACATCTTTCTCGACATTAGCAGAAGTGTCAGAAGAGAACATAATTGGTTTGTAACCTCTCTTCATGAATGAAAACAGCAGCTCCTTTCACCTCAACTTAAATGATCTTTTACACCAAAAACTTCTTGCTTACCCTCTTTGCCTATTTTTATACAATTGCAGGTAATTGCAAAATTATTCCATGAGAGATACATTCTCTAGTCCAGAAGGCCAAGAATTGCTTCTTTTTTTTTTTTTTTTTCCTACATTATTTTGGTTGTGCATAAGCCCATGAGCCACTCTTGATCAACACAGCTGGTTAGGGTGTTTACAGTGTGTATCACATCTTAATGTTTCAACAGGAAAGAGTGGTATTTTCAGAAATAATGATTTTATTACTTAATTGTCAGTCTATGGGAGTATACACAGTTTTCAATGTCTTTACCTTCAAGAATGGGCACATTTCCATCAGTGACAGTCCCTGCCCTTCCAAATCAACATATTATATGTAAACTCTTTACAGCTAATTGACTGATTTGGTATGCATAGCACCTAGCCATGTATGTAAACCAATTACCTTTGAGCACATCAGGTTCACCAGGATGTAGCCACAAAATGGTGCTTTTTGCTGAGGATAAATCCACTTTTTTTCTCAGCTTCCTGGGATAGAGCCATGCTAGCAGCAGTTTACCTTCCCTCTCTCTTCCTTCCCTTCTCTCTACGTTGTTGATGAGAATGAATGAGACATGGGGATGTGGATCAACAAAGAAATGACAATTAAATGCCAAACTATTTTCAGATCTCTTACACAGTCCTAGAAAAAAAATCTTTCCCTAGAGATTTCTTCTCATGAGGTGTTAAGCCCTTCAAGAACTAGAAAGAGTCAAAGTCTTTTGTTCCCTCTAAGAGTTTTCCAGTTTCAATGACTGGGAACTTTTGCAGGTTTTCCTGTTCCACTTGCAGATATAAACTGATTAGCTGTATACCACTCCTGTGTTTAGATAAATACAAGAAAAAGGAATACAACGTATCACAAATGTACATCGTTTACTACAGCTTGAGAAATTTTAATGGTAAAAACAGAAGTGCAAAGTACATTCACATGCTTTTTAAAGTATTGTCTGAGCTTGTAAAATACTGAAGAAAAAAATTGTAGACAGGAGAGAAGAGGAAAAGAAAGTCAACTGCTCCATGAGCTCTAAAAGTGAGTTTTACTATTGTCATGTCCTTAAAAAATGAATAAGTTATGGTACTGCATGTGTTTGTTACACTCCTGTAGATTTATGAATACCAAATTTATCAGTTTGTCTTCTTTCCTTTGTTCTGTCCTATGCAATCTTGAGTTGGCAGCTGAGGGAGTTGCCAACATGCCTACAAAAGTAATGAGGAATTGATATGCATACCCTCATTTAATGCTCCAGTTCAGATATGTAACCCTGGTCAGGAAAGACATGCATGACAAAAAAGCTCTTTTGAATGAAAGCCAAGTTCAGTGACAGCTCAAATTCTCACTGAAGTCAATAAAAGTTTGGATTTAGAAAAAGAGTGGAAAGTTCCAACTCCGTAAGTAAAGTTTGCAGAACTAGAGGGGAGATAATGATGGAAACTGCTTTTTGTCCTTCATGAAAGGGTGATTACAAAAGTGTTCCTTTCCACAAAAATAGTAGTTTGAGGTTTAAAACTTTCTCATTTCAAATACTAATATTTATGAATTTATTACCAGCTGCATATGTCACAGACCAGCAAGCAAGAGCTTTCAAAATAACAAATGTAGTTAACGTCCATATTTAGAATTAGTATTCTTTTCTTTCTCCATTAAATAGAAAGAAGAAAATGTCACTTCTTGTTTCATCCATCCCTTCCCTTTCATTATTTATTTCTTCTTCTTTCTCCTGCAAGCACATTTACAAATTTACAATAAAGGTATAGGTTCTGGAGTTGCAACATTCTGGGTGAAAACCCCAAACTGAGCAGCTCAGAAAAAAAAAACAAAAACACAGAGTAGAACAAGGACGATGAACTCCTGGAAAGCTGTGAAGAGGTAAAGAAAACAGCTCCCTATAGGGGTAGAGGCTAGTTTTGTTTACTCATGATGATAGGAAAGAAGGGAGGCTGCTTTTCTTGTTTTAAAGGCTAGGGTCAACCATCCTCTTTGGTGTTGAATATACAATTATGCGTAGATATAAATAATGAATACTGCTCATGAGCTATCCTATAAAAAGCAGCAGGGCTGGAGGTACTTTCTAATCTAAATACAGGGAAGGAAGAAAATGAACTGAAGTATCTGTTACAAAAACAAATACTGGTGCATTTCAAATCACGTTCGTCCTCTTCCTGTCTCTTTGGCACAACTCCACCTGCACAACTGGAGTGAAATGGGCTGTCCACTGCTGTACATATGAGAAAAGTGTGGTGTTTCTCTGCCCTCTCACCATTGCCACACCTTATCAGTTCGGTGTGAAGAAGGACCTGTTGGTGGCTCGTCAGATTTTGATTCTTAATGAGGCCACCAAGCTTAGTAACAACAGTTAAGATAGAGCTTGAAGAAAGCTGGGAAACAGAAAGGCCTAAGGATTCCTTTTTTCAACCATGTAAACCTAACTGTGGAGGCTACAGAGGTGGAAAAATAATAATAATAATAATAAAATAGAAACCACTACACTAAGCTTAAGCAAAGCCAGATCAATTGCAAATAAAGACAGATGAACTTTATCTGAACAAAACAAGGAGGGATTTGAAGCTTATCTAGATAAATGGTATTTTGATGATAGAGCATGGCTTTTCTCATGGGCATCATTTATTTTAATTACCCTACACAGGGAAAAGAGGATGCTTTGGACAGAAGGAATTTTGCTCAGACATCTTGACCTAATTAAGAGTACATTGACATTTTATATTTGAATTCTGTCACTAACATGCACATGACCTTGGAAAATCTTATTGGTTATTGTTTCATGAAGCAATCTTAAACAGTCACACAAAACATAACAGGAAAGCACATTTATTTTCCTGGGCTTTGAACATGGACAGATTTGACCACTTACACATTAAAATGCTAAAATCACTGCAAAAACATGCGTAGAAAATTCAGCTTCCTGGGCCTGGGTTGTTAAATAGTCTGCATAGTTGTGGCAAAAGGTTAAATGGCAAGGCACTTATTTCACCAGCAGAGGTTCTGGCACAGAACATACGAACATGCAGAACATGCAAAATGCACTGCGCTCCTGCACTTCAACAACAGATAAGGGCAGCACGAACAGCATATGTCTTTCTGTAAAGTTTATGGCTCTGCTCTTCTGACATGAGTTTTCTACATGCTGTACTCAGCACAGGATTTGTTTGTTTGTTTGTTTTGGGCAGGCAAGGGGAGCAGGGAGAATTGTATTCAGGCTATAAATGTAGGGCTAGAAATGTAATGTAAGAAAAAAATTCTTTAATTAATAATGGGTGTTGCTATTGCCATCCTGGACTTTGGGTCAGGGCTTGTGTGGTGGAGCATTCCACAGCTTGCTGTGGTGCAGCAAGGTGACACTGGCATTAGAGCTGAGAGATCCACTAGGTTTACCCAAGGGCTTTCAAAGTAAGAGAAATTCCATCCTCAGTTAATAAAACACAATTTTTTGATTAAGTCTTTCACAAAATTCAAGAGGATTCTAGAACCAAACATGAAAAATTTGCTGCTGAGAGGTGGAAAGTGCCCACCCTGGGCTTCTGTGTCTGGGGAGGGCCATTTTGTCATGATTCCACTTCCTGAAAGCATTGGAAGAGCTTTGTTTTTCCTCTAGCACACATCGAAAACAAGTTTTGAAACCTTGTGAGCTGTTGTGAAACAGTCATCCTCTGGCAAGCTCCAATACTTTTGCCTTCCAAGTATTTTTAAATTTATATTGTGTCTAGCACACCATTTTTCCCGGGAGTCACGGGAAATATGCAGTCTGGGTCTGCTACCTTAATCCCATATTTAAGAGTGCTTGAAAAGTTTGAGGGATCTATTCAGGTTGCAAAAGGTCTGTGGCTAGGAAATAACACAGCTAAGTTTTCTTTTTGACCCTGTAGACCCAACAACTCTCACTGAGCAAGGGAGCAGTGTCATGAATAAGGTGTGCTGACATTAATTGTCTTGTTCCATATGAGCACACACCCATGTGAATCCAAATGAAAGGCTGTACCTCTCATATGGCCAGTTACTCCATCCAAATATTACTGGAGACTTTAAATGGAACAACAACTATTCTTAGTAGTTTAGCAAACACTTATCAAGTGTATCTGTTGATAGAAACAGGATCAAGGAGCTTACAGCACTATTGGCTTCATGCTGTTCTTCTGACTTTGTTTATAAACTTCTCTTTGTGAGGATGCAGCTTCATGTGGATGTTCAGAATCCTTTAAAGTAACCTCAGGCTGAGAATCAGGTTTACTCTCTTATAGGCAAATGCCAAACCCACTGTAGTAAGTGAACGTTTACTATAGAATTAAAAAGCCATCAGATTTCAGCTCCAAATTAGGAAAGGGATCAGCATTTTTTGCAATGTTACTGTTTTGAGAAGAAAATCCAACAGGAATAAAAGAGGCATAAGAGAGGTAGCATCTCATTGCCATTCGACAAATCAATTAATTTTTCAATAATTACTGCAGACAGTTGTATATATAATGCTATGTGTTACTCAGATAAGCTCCAAAAGATGTGTACATCCTGGACAGTAATACACCCATCCGTGCAGCTTTCTGTGCCTGCAGTAGAAAGAGGACAGTGTCCAACCTCAGAGAGCATGGCCCTCGCTTCTGTGTGTTCATGCCAAATGCAATTCTGGTGCACACCAAAAAAAGCAAATTTTCATAATGTATTGCCTGCAATTTATTTACAGTAGAAATGCTGATACTGGAGCCAAAGTAGAACTGCTACTTCTGAGCATGGTCTGACACTCACATACATCAAACTTCTTGGGCATGGTCTGACACCCACATACAACAAACTTCCTGGACCACTATTTTTTTCTGGTATTCTCAATTTTCATCATGGGTTGAAAAGGTGAAGTAACACCCACTGCAGCTGACATGGGTCTTGCAGAGTGTGTTTTATGGCAGTACCTCTGGTTTTGTCTGAGCTGGTTGTCTTTTTCCTGCTTGCTCAGAAGCCTCATGAGCCCACTGACTCCAAAGAAACAATACAGGAAATCGTGTGGATCAGTTTATTACTCTGAGGTGTTTGTTTACATATGTGGGGCTTTCGCTATCTCTGGCATGCCAGAGCAGCCTTACTTTAAGGACCATGCTGATGTCAGTTAGCAAATAGGTGAATCGAGTTGTTCTGCTCTCTCTTTTGTTTGAAATGCATCTGAAAGAACCAAGACAAGGTGAAGCAGGTGCAATCCAGGTCAGAGGTCCAGCAGTTACTCATTAAAGCTGAGTTTCAAAAGCCAGCAAATCTGTGACAGCTTTGCTAACAGGGTGCAGTCAGTTTAGCAGGGTTTAGAACTGGACTGGTTGCAGCGTATACTGCAGGCAGCATTCCTGGATGGGTGAGTGAAGAACTGAGCCTGAGCTGTACAAGAAATGAAAATCCAGACAACTACCAGATTTGTATCTTGATATCAAGTGTAATTTCCACCTGTCTTCCACTGTTGTGGTCCAGATGAAGATCCAGTCTAAATGAAGAAATATCATAGCACACTATATGCTGTGACAGTATTCTTATACTTCTTGAATTTCAAGTCCCTGTATATGTTTAAAAAAAAAAAATCACTAAAAAGGCATCATAGATTCATTCAGGTTGGAAAGTACCTCTAAGATGATCTAGTCCAACCTTTAACCTAGTACTAAAATCCTTTCAGCTTCCTCTTATAGTTACAGATAGAGAACAGAATAAAAAGTGTTACATCCCTGTATAAACCTGTCATGTAGCCACATCAGTGTTATCGAATGTCCATCCTCCTGTCTCATCTCAAAGCCAAACTAAACAAAAGAATAGAAAAATCATTAAATATATGACGTAACTCTTGCTTTGGCAAAAGTGATGACTGATAATGTAACTATACAAAGCGTAAGTGCAGAGCATGGAGAATTTACTATTGTTAATACTTCAAGTGCTAAAGGCAACAGGCATGAAATGTTAGGCAGCCAATTTAAACCAACAGAAATAAGCTGTCTTCTTTTTTGAGGCTTTCCCCACTACACACACCGCAGAAGTTAAACTTCGGAACTCACCTAGCATGGGATATTTTAGAGGAAAATATATAAATGGTTAAAACAGGTTCAGCAGATCCAGTGGAGAGAGCTATGTATAGCTATTAAAGTCTGTTGAGCTCAGTACTTCAGGTTAAATTTCAGTAGTGGCTATGACAAAAAGTTCTTGTGTTGTTGGGTGCTGGAAGCTGAGACATTTTACAAGAAGATATTTTAACTTGTCCAGTGGCACAGTTTTCTGAAGCTGTCAGTAGTGGCCAGTGCTGGAAACGAGCTACTGCTCAAAGCAGTGTTTGGCCTCACCCAGCATGGTAGTTTTACATCCTTTGAAATGCATTTTCATACTGGTCATGGGAAGTCTTCTCAAAGTATTTTGATGGCTTTTACAAGAATGCAGTGAAACCCCCCAGTTCAGTGGCTGACAGCTGGTGACTGTAAAGGAATCAGTTTGCGTGTTTGGAGGCAATAATGGGAACATCACACACAGAAGTTAAGTTATGGACTAAGTTAAAGCCAGCTTATTCTAGGAATGCTGGAGAAAAAAATAAATATTTCCCATCTGTTTACATAACTGGAATGTTTCCCCCACTTGTCAGCAGGTCAATACTTTTACAATGGCTGTTCAGCAGTGCCAGGATGGAAAATCTTGCTTCCTTCAGGTGCCTCAAAGTACAACAAACACGTGATAGAGCAGCTTTACAGTTTATCAAAGAACAAGGCACTTGCTAATTCAGCGGGACATGTTCTGCTGTAAGCCCTATCTAGCTTGTCATTGTGGGAGCTGTGTTCTTGAGTGTGTTTGTGCATCAGGCTAACCTGGACAGAATCAGCAAGAACAGAGCGCTGTGCATATCTGAGAGCTGGAAGTCTGTTTCCCACCCATCTTAAAGACAGACAGAGAAGGAAAACTCACTCCCAGAGGCATTGTCTAAACATAACAATTGTTAGGTCAGAGCCTTGGAACATCAGACAGACCTAGAGATACCACCCAGGAGATGGGATAGCCCGAGAGCCCTGCACAGAGTGGAAAAGAAATTTGGAAATGTCTGACAGAAGAGGAACCCCACCCAGCTTCCAAAAATAATGCAGAACAAACACCACTATGCAAACTTATGAAAGGTTTGTGCAGACTGTATGCAAGTTCACAGTAACCTGAAACTGGCATTGTTTGTATTTGCAGGGGCATTTCTTGATCTTTGCTCCCAGGTCATTGATTTGAAAAAAAAATCCTAGAGAAGCTTCCTATTAAAGATGAGCAACAATGAAAAGTACACGCAAAGAGGATGTTCAACATCTTTTTTGAAGAGATGAATTCTTATATATGCAATGCAGACAATTTCTGCTATGATAGCTCTTAATTATGCAAATGCTTGCATCTGATAAGACAATGCATATGCTCAGAGTGCACATTCATACTAAATGCTTGGGTGGATCACAGCCACGAGACCTGACTTAGAGATTTTGAGGTGCCAGAGAACAAACAGATTTTCACCATGCTAGTGTCAGTTAAATCATAAAGTATCTTTGCGTAGATTTAGCTCTTTCTGTCAAACTGACAAGGATTTTGTAGAGAAAGCATTAGCAGCGCTAAGGCAGAGGATGGCTGTGCAAAATCCTGTAGATTTCTAAACCGTGTTACAGTTAATACCCAAGATGAAAACCAAGTGCTACCACGCTGCAATGTATTCATCCCCCTTCATTTGCAACCCAAGCGAGGCAGCTGATAGGCCCGTTGCTTTCTTTGGCTGTAAAAAAAATCTACAGTCTATTGTGAACCTCTCCATGAATCACACTTATTTTTATCAACTTCAGATGGTGAAATTCCAGGTGTAGTGGGTGTGCCAACTTAAAATCAGGGCCTTATGTTAAAAAAATTCACCAATACTCAGGTGATTTCCATTCTCCACATGTACCTATGTAGCTCCCATGTCCCACCTCAGGCTACAATAGCTACAGCCAGCTCTCCTGACTAAACTTGTGTTATCAGAAGCCGGCTTGAAGTCCATCCAGCCGCAGACTTCTGTCTGCCAGAAAGTGCATGGGGGAAATTAATGGATGGTGGTTGTCTGGGGCATACATAACCTGCTGGGGAAGCCAAGGGCCTCCTGCGCATCACTTTGGTTGCTCATACAGAGGCATCCAAGATCATCTAAAAATGCTAAACTTCTCCTGTTATATCTATAGTTTTAAAATAATGTTTTTCCTTCCTATTTGTCAATAGTTTATCCAGGAATGGTTAGCTCAAAGAAGATATTTCACTTTCACTTGAGTTCTTCAATTTTTGTGGCTGTGTGAATTGGAGTATGAAGAATTCTCCTATTTTGGTCACAATCAGAAGGAGTTTGTACTTTATCAAGGATGGTGAGCTAAAGTATTCACTGTTATAACCACTACTGCTTCAACAACCACCGCCCTCAAGGTTATAGTACTGAACATGCGACTTGGTCAAATACGGATCTGACTGCTCCCTCTGAAGTCCCTGGGAGGCTAAGAACAAATCAGACATCCTCACTTAATATCAGATGCCTTGAGAAAAAAAAAAAAAAAAGAAAAAAAAGAGTCAGAGCCTGTTTTTCAGAGGGCAATTATATTTTGTGAAGTAAGTATGTGTGTTAACATGTATTCCTTAATTTATCTACGAAGGCAGAATAAATACCACCAATACACACTGATCAGATTGCTGTATAAAAGGGAGGTTATCACAGGTTGAGAGACTAAGGACTGCTTTTCCAAGAGCCCAGCTAGCCCATAAACACTCTGCATTAAAATCTTTAACACATTTCATGATGCTGGAAGTGAGCACATTTAATTTAATCTGGTGTACCATTCCTTCGTATTTTTCCAGTCCATCAATATACTGTCTAGCTTCATGTGTCCCCCACATATTCGTATCTACTGCCATCCAGGCTTGATTTCCCTCAGTCCTAAACTGGGTGTGGCCATTGTGGTCTGAAGTAAGATTTTTGCCTTATTTCTCTCTTGAACACACTGCCAGCGCAAGATCTGCTCCACAGATGGGAAGTCTATAGAGCAAAGCTTTCTCCATGCCACGGCCATGTTACTGCATTGATGGGAGGGCAGTAGGAGAGATCATGGGATAAGATGGAGTCTTGGCAAGGTACCATTTAGTCTTCAGAAGTTGTACTGAAGCGGGCTGCCTGATGGAGGCATTGGCAGGCTGTTTCTTTCACTTGGTCTGTGTGTCACTCAGCAAGCAGAGGAGAACAAGTCTCACTTTTAAGTCGAGTTGCTTGTGATTAATTCAGTCAGATCTGACAGCAGAAAGTAAACAGCGTTTGGCAGAAGCCACTCTTAATTACAGTGTCATTAAGAAATTCACTCCACAGAGGATGTGCACACAACTTCCCTTTCTCTCTCTCTCTCTCTCTCTCTCTTTTTTTTTTTTTTCCTGAACCACTGCAAAATAAATGGTCACAATTTGGGTTTGTTTTCCTAAAATTATGATCCTCATTGCTATCACATCACAGATTTACCAGAAAAGTCATTTCTGCTTCCAGCTAAATGAAGCAGGGTTTTTGGACACCTGCCCTGCTTGGCTGCTGCGGACATGTGTTGGAAATAGACCACCAAGGTCTGATCTTAGGATACCAGAGATAATGTCTGTTGCAGAAAAAAGGAGGAGACAGATAGAAGAGAACTGGAAATACAGGCTAGCTCTGGAAGTCTGCTTCCACCCAGGCTTGATTACCCTCAGTGTTAAGTAGCTGGGTGGTCATCTCGGCTGATCATACATGGAAAAATACCTTGTTGAGAGTAACCTGAGTACAAGATTGAACAGTAGGGCTACGGTGTGAATTGATGAGCAGAAACAATGCTTCAGTTAAATATGCAGTTAAAACTAAGGAAGTATTTTTCCCCCTTATAAGTTACAGCCTCTAATCCTTGAAATGGCTACAGCATCATCTAGTGGAAATTTACCCAAACCACTCATCTCATGGTTCTGTGAGCCAGCTGCCAAACACCAGTTCATGTCCATACCGATTTTTATATGGGGCACAAACTATTGTCTCCTTTCCCCCCCGAGCAAAGGTTACCGAGGAAGAACAGCAGGACCAAGAACTTGGTTCAGCAAAGCCGGACACAGCCCAGTGCAGTAGCTGCTAAACCAGCTGTGTATCTCAACCCAGGACAGCCCTTTCTTTTCACACAGAGGGGATCTCTGTAGGATGCTCCCAGAACACCCCCAAATTAAGCTCACAAAGGCAGCAGCAAAGAAACCCATGCCACTGCACCTATGAACATTGCTATTCTTTATTAGTGTGCCAATGAGTGGAAAGTGTTTTCAGTGCACCTGGGGGACATATATGACTCTCTTTTGCTCACTTGCCTACTCTCTTGAATAGAAGTACTTTGGGGAAGCCCCCAAAGATCATCAGTGCCTCGAAGAAAACAAATCTTACTGATGCATAGCAGTATGCACTTTTGGGGCCTGAATGAAGTCATGTCCAAGCAGCAACTATACAAAGCAGTGGCAAACCGCATCCTGGAAACTAACATTTTAGTAACTGCTTTCCATGGAAGCAAGAATGAAATGTGTAGAAGACAGGTTCCTATTTCAGCAGATTTGCTCTTGAAGCTGGAATATCGGAGGCCAGTAACTGCTATTGCTAGATGATAAGAGCGAGTCCAGTCTTCCTGCTAAATCTAAATCTGAGCTGTGTTGCACAGCTCCTACACAAGAGAAAGCTCTAATGGTCTTCTGATGAGGTTTTAAGTCCCATGTTGTCTTTCAAAAGAATAAGGACAGAAAATTAGTATCCCTTGTGGATCAAACGCAGGGCAAGACAGTCTATATGAAAGCTGCTGCAATCTCCAGGAGCACCAGCTGCAAAAAGCTTCCTGCTACCCTCTGGTGATGCTCTGGTGAAACTGCACGCAGCTCACAAGCAACTTAGAGAGTCACAAATACAGCTGCTCTCTTAAAACACGATCACAACTTAAGAAAGACCAATTTATGTGATTGCCAGCAGACATCTGGTTCGATTGAACAGGACATGCATAAAACTAGTGCTGAAGATTGGTTAAGGAGTAAGTCAGAGCTTACAGAGCCTTGCAGTATACCTGCAAAATAGGGCATTTTTCCAGACATTTGTACATGTTGTGTGATCTTTCTGCATATCCAGGAGTCAAGGTGTGGAGGGGGATCAAAGAAAGTCATCGAAAAAACTATGCAGACTACAAATATTTGCATACTCTAGGTTCTCTGACATTTGAAAATGCTCTAGTGCCCAAAGATGCTGATCAGAAACCGAGTAGCTAGAAGTCCTGGAGGTGCTCAAAGAATTTGTATTCTACCCAGAAGTGATTTGGAATAAGCAATACACACACACACAAAAGAGGGAAGTCAATAAGCCAAGCAGCCAGTCACTTCTGCCTGCAAGCATAATCTCAGTTCTTGCCATCATTTGGGAGGTGGGAAAAAGCCCTGCACTGATGAGTAGGCAATGAGAAGTGGCGGTTTTCTGATGGAGTCTTTTCCAGAAAGGATAGTCTGTTTTGAGACTGCAAGGAAATGGATGGTTTAGAGCAACTTTCTTGGAAATGCCTGCTATTAGAAATTTCAAACTGTTCTGTTTTAACGCTTTTAAAATTATGTTTATCTGCATGGACTCTGACTCCATAAATACACACTTCTGTTTACAGATCAATGAGATCTTGTTTCTGTTTCAACCAAATATTGCTGTTTTTCAGAAGTTCTTTTCCTCTGTGTTTCAGGATGTCAGGAAAACCAGTTTGTCATCTGAGGAGGCAGGAACGTAGTATTTCATCCATCTCTTTTTCCTTCTTCCTTTCTGTCTGGCTGGTTCCAGTGTCTGTGATCACTTCTGTCACAACTGAGCCATGAGGGCCACAGCTCAGGATGTGGCCCTGCAGTCGAGGCCCTGGTAGATGCACAGGCAGAGACATCAATCAGAAATGCTGGCATCACAACATTTTGGGTGAAGGGACAGAGAGCCATGTTGAAAATCATGAGGACAAGATCTAGTTATGAAGGGCAGATCCAAAATCTGGTTGAGGTAGATGAGAACTTCTCCCAGTCCTAACTGTGTGCATCTTCTATTTCCTGCTCTTATTTTCCCCTTGTCAGGTCAGTGACTTACAGGTTGACAGGGTCTTACAAGTTGAAACAACAATTTACCGCGTTTTTATTTTGATCCCTTCCCTCACAGGCCTTTGAGGTCACCTAGGGAAGGACAGCAGAGTACATTACAGAGGTGAGGAGAACACCTGAGAGACCTGAGGGAAGCAAAACTTGTGGGTCAGCCCCCTCACCCAGCTACATACCAGCTCCCCACAAGGCTTCTTTCTGGCCAGAGCCGACAGCTTGACATTTGCTTTTTGCTCCCTCTGTCACAAAATCTGCCCGTCATACCGATCAAAGGAGCCCACACACGGCCACCTTTGCTGTGGGTGGCCGTGCGTCCTTCCAGGGCCTCTCCTGTGTGGACGCCATTAACGTTCAGCCAGACATGGAGGAAGGCCAGGAGGAGGGGCTGAGGTGGATTTTATGACATGTTATAAATGCAGATTGTAAACAGCGAAGTCTCACACGTTTTTGACAGAAACCTCCCTGTCCTCTGAAGGCTGCTCACATCTTCTCTCCAAGCCTGTGAGTTCTTGTGCTCTCATGAAAACCCATCACAAAATACTTAAAATTCAGCAGGGCTGGTGTGATCTGTGGAATTGCAAAGACCTTTCTGAGGTCTACAGCATGGGTCTTCCTTGGAGTAAAACACTCTTTACAACTTCTGAAAGGCTGGAGTAGGGAGAAATACACCCTACACATTATCAGGAAAGACCAGAGGTACGTTATCCAGCCTTTCCCTCTTGAATAAGCATGTTTTACTTTACAACCATGAAAAGTTAAATTTAATCCTGCTCTGGGTCATGCTGTTTGCCTCCTGCACCATGTCTGCTAAATTGGCAAAATAATCTGTGTCATAATAGGCAGGGATCTGGATGACAATTACAACCTGAGCCCCAAATCTGTCCTCACATGTAACTGTCCACAAAGGGTAGCTTGGCTTTAGACAAGGAATTACTGTATGTTTTGATGAACAGGAATGAATACACCATTCAATACCAGTTTTGAGCTGATAAACCAACATATTGTTCACAGGGGGCTCAAAACATATTGCAGACAAAGAAAAAAAATATTTCATGTTGCGTTTTTAAAATATAGGCACTGCAGTGTCTCCTGGGCCAGCTCCCTAGCATAGTAAAATAGTACCAGTACCTCCAGTTACCTTCTTCCTGTCTCAGGCAGACAGATAATTTAGAAATATCTTCTTGTTCCTAGATGAGCACTTTCTGGCCTTATGTGTTTCAAATACCATTTTTCTGGGATGCCAGTAATGAAAGGGCCAGGGAAGGGTCAGGTAGCTGTTTGTATGGCACCCTGACCCACGATGGCAGCACTGTGCCCCATGGGGAGCAGCCACAGGCTCCTGGTCTTGGACTTTGCCAGGCACATCTGTTCAGTCACACAGGCACACCAAATGTCCAAACACACCAACTGTAGTAATAGGATCGTAGAACAACAGATCCACAGAATAGCCCAGGTTGGAAGGGACCTCAAAAGACCATTAGGTCTAATCTTTTGCGGGAAAAGGGAGCCTAGATGAGATTATTTAGGATCCTGTCCAAAAGAATCCCATAATAGAATCCTGGGTTGGAAGGGACCTAAAAGATCACCTAGTTCCAACCCCCCTGCCATAGGCAGAGATGTCACCCACTAGATAAAAGCACCTTGAAAACCCCCAGAAATGGGGACTTGACCATGTTCATGCAGAGATTGTATGAGTAATGGATTGTTCTCACTAAAAAATGTATTTCTTTTATCAAAATGAACCCCCCTCACACTGCAGCTTTTACTGACTATCCCTGTCTTCTCCATGTGCCTCCTTCTAAAGAGAGAGCCTCCATCCTCTTTGTAGCCAGCCTTTAGGTACTGGGACACTGTGATGAGGTCCCCCTCCAAGCCTTCTCTTCTCCAGGGTGAGAAGTCCTAACTCCTGCACTCTTTCCTCATAGGACAGGTTCTTCAGCCCTTTGACTTTCTTTGTAGCCCTCCTTTGGACCTTCTCAGGTCCAAAGCATGCTGTTGACTCATGTTCAGCTTGTTGTCCACAAGGACCCCCAGGTCCCTTTCAGCAACACTGCTCCCCAGCCACTTAGATCCTAGCCTGTACTTGGCTCTTTGGTTATGTTGTCCCAGGTGCAGAACCTTGCATTTGTCTGTTAAACCTCACGCAGTTCTTGCTTGCTCACTCTTCCAGCTTGTCAAGGTCTCTGCGTAAGGTGACTCTCCTTTCTGTTGTGTCCACCTTACTTAGTGAAGACCCAGCTTAGTGTCATCAGCGGACTTGTTCAGGGTGTCTTCAATCCCATCAACCAGATCATTTATGAAGACGTTGAAGAACATGGGGCCCAGTATCAATCTCTGAGGGACCCCAACTGTGACAGGCTGCCAGCCTGAGAAAAAAACATAGATCACTACCCTCTGAGTACCCAATTTCCTACCCATTTCACATAACACCCACCCACCCAATCTGAATCTTCTCAGTCTGTTCAGGAGAAAGCTGTGGAAAAGTGTCAAACACTTTGCTCAAGTCCAGGTAAGCATTATCCACTGCTCTTCCCACGTTCACAGAAAATGGTACTTTGTTACTGAAGGTGATTTGGGTAGTCAGTTGGGATTTACCTTTGGTAAATCTGTGTTGCCTTCTTCCAGTCACCTGCCTCATTTGGTTTGTAGTAGTTTCTAGGACTTGTTCCATTACTTTCTCAGGGGCTGAAATATGATGAATGAGCCTGGAGTTTCCTGAGTCCTTTTTTTTGGCTGTTCTTGTAGATGGGTGTGACATTTGCCCCTTCAGTTATGAGGGATATCTCCTGAACTCCATGGCTTTTCAAAAACTGTAGACAGGGACCTTGCAGAAATGTCAGCCACTTGTCTCAGCATCCTGTGGTGGATCCTGGCTGGGCCTGTAGATTGATATAGGATCAGCTCTTGCAAGATACCACAGACCAGCCCTTCCTCCAGTACTGAGGGCTGACATATGCATTGTCATAGCTATGTGATCCTATGATCGGGGTTCTGGCTACTCCTGTGAAGACAGAGGTGAGGAAGGTATTGAGAAACTCTGCCTTGTCAGCATTCTTGATTATTAAATAGTAATAGAACATTAATAGTAATATAAACTATTACTAATCTGCAATAGTCTCCTTGCCCTGTTCAACAAGGGGCCTATGTCTTCCTTGTGCTTTTGCTTTCATATCTGAAGAACCCGTTCTTGTTCTTGACATTGTTGGCCAATTTCAAGTCTAGCTGAGACTTAGCCTTTCTGTCTCTATCTCTGCATGCCCTAGCAAGGTTCTTGTAGTCCTCAATGGGTATTTGGCCACCTTTCCATAGCTGGTACACTTCTGCTTTGCTTTTAAGCAATCCCCCCAAATTATTGTTAAGATAGGCTCTTGTGTTTCCAGGAGGTTTTTTTTTTTTTTTTTTTTTTTTGAGTAACTGTTGTGCTTAATTTATAACTATGATATCTGGTCCACCTCTCACTGCTTGATAGAGTTAGAAATTGGGCACATAATCATTGCTTATGTTAAGAGAATCCCTGGTCCCCTCTTTCCCCTCAGGGCACCCATCTGCAGGGCAGTTTAAAACTTGTCTCCTGTGTAGGGCACAAAACACTTTCCTCTGCCTGCTTCAATCCCTTTCCTGATAGCAACACCTTGGAGATATTCTCACTCCATGTGAGACATTTTAAATAAAATATATGAAATAGGAGTATGACTGAAAGCAAACAGGGAAGCTTATGCACCTCTGCTGTTCATTCTCCCCCAAAAACTGACATATCCTGTACAGCACAGTCTCATGGGCTTTCTCTGCTAGACTTTCTTCCCAGACTGGTGTTTATCACATAGTCTTCTTTCTTTGTCACCAGATGTCCTTGATTCAAACAATTTGGATGTTCTACAAAATCCTATAATTTCGCTTGCTTTCATGCTTTTTGCCCCCTCCTGCTCCCTGTGAATACCACCGTCATGGGGCAAAAGAACACTTCCCATGAAGCCAGCAAGTGAGAGCTTACTTGGTTGAGTTGGAGTAGCTCCATGTTAAATCAGTAGTGTGTGAATGACCCCCCACAGGTAAGCACAGTATCTGCAGTGCCTTTTAGCCAGGCATTCATCCATTCTTAGGTCTTAGTTGAAAAAGCCCACACCAAATTGCCTACAGCACAGCCTCAAAATCACTTCAACTCCCCTCTTCATCCCTCATCCATGTCCTGGGTCTGCTGACCTCTGGCTTCATGGAGGAAGCAGATATGGCATTGGTGGTCTTCCTCATTTACCATGAGCCTAAAACACCCCTGTGACCCCTAAGAAGGAGAACACGCTCCCCACAAACATACATGAGATGACCAAGGACCAGCACCCAGGGTTAAATTTGCTTGAAACAGACTAATTAACTGAAGTTATATGCAAGAAGATTTTCCACAGTGCCCTTCACCAGACAACATTTAACACATCAGAGTAGAGTTCAGAATCAGACACCATTCTAGGCTTTTTATGTCTTACACAGAATTGCTTGGAAATAACTATGTAAAGCTGACTTAAGCCTATATGTGGAGAGGTATTTTTTTTTAAAGTGACATTTCTTACTTCCTTCTCATTTCCAGTATAATAACAACATTTCATTGACTAGAATTGCAGAAAACTCAACCAAGTTAGGCATAGGTTTAGCACTGGGCTATGCTTTACTAAAAAGCTGAGTATATTTGCTGGGCATATATGTAATAGAGCTGTTGAAAAATCTGAACATTTTTCCTTACCAGACAAACAGTTAAAGTTCAGAAAGAACCCTGCTTTGGGCAATGCAGAAAGTAAATACAGGACAAAAAGCCAAACCATCTTCTTTCAGGGATGCAAAACGTATTTCAGGTATGCAGAAATAACAACAACAAAATACCAACAACACAGCAGGAATTGCCTCCTAAAGGCAAAACCAAAATAAAACTTTAAACACCAAGAATAAACTTTATTAAAAGCTCCTTTTCTGGAGAAGATGAGATTTTTAGTTGTAGCTTGCATTTCACATGTGACTCAGTTAGTTGTCTTTTGTCTTGATTTAGAAATGCATTCTGGCATGAACAAAACTGATCTTCTAAGCATGTGTGTTCACACCAGCGGTCTTGGCCAATGCACGTGTAAGTATATATGTAGGGATCTGTAGAGAAGGACAAGCCTGGGTCACAACGAGTCAGCATCATTACCTAAAGACTTAGAGTATCTTTTGCAGAAGCTCATCTTTTGTACATGAACTCTTCCTTGTAGCAGCGTTTCAGATGCAACCAGAAGGTGTCAGTATGTTCACAAAGAACAGCATCAGAGGGTTTCAGGCAGAACAGAGCACACTAAGGAAAAGATGCTTAGCCTTCCATGAGAGGTCAATATTTGGGTGAGATCTTTAATATATGTCGTGGCTTAGGAGAAGGATTATTCTTGGAGAATTAAAATTGTTCAATATTATCGTGGGGAAACAACTAGCACACCGGCACCTGTGTGTTACTCATGGACAAGGTCAGGCAGCGGCCATCCTACTTCCAATATACAACTGTTTCTTTATAGCTCATGCTTAGCAAAAGGGCTGCCTGTAAAGGTAAACCAGAGGGCTGAAAATTAGAACTGGTCTTTACTGAAAATGCTCATGACCTCTAGGTAACTGGCTCACACGTGTCTCAGATTTTATTGGTGGGATGTAATTAGCATTCAACAAGCGTTTGGTAGCCTTTGAGCTGATGATCCTCATGCAATTGCTCATGAACAGGCACCCCCCATCTCATAAATTAGTGCTGCTAACAACGTCCAAAGCAAGTGTTTCAAAGAAACCATGAAGTGATGGTCACAAAGAACAGACTGCTTGGTTACAGGCAACTTAAAGAAGCAATAGAGACAGTCTCAGAACTTATTCATGCCTTAGTCAGCCCTTCCATTCTTTATCACTCAGGAGAACCTTTTCTAAGGTAATAGGTTCAAAGGTGACAAATAGGACTAAGTTGTGTTTCAAGAACTTTAGGGACTGTCTTGGGCTCAAGTCCTCAGCTCTACTGTTTGGGCCTATAAGTGTGACTAAACCTCTCTATATTCAAAGGAAGCAACATGATGCATTACTGAAAAAATCTATTAGGAGCCAAATCCTCTTTGTCTTAAAGCTCTTGTTGCAGTCCAGGCCAAGTCAACTGAAATCCTCTGTGATCTATGGGAAGGATCCAGGTTTTCTCATTTAGCTTAGTTAAGCAAATATTCATGTGTTCATGGAGGCACACTGTCAAGCCTCCATCACCACAGTAACATAGCATGTGACCTGTGATGTGTCCAGATGCTAAAATTCAACATCTACTGAAATAAATTCACAGCTTTTCTCCACTTCTGCAATGCACTCTTTTGCCAGATATCGAGATCCATTCATTTAGGAAATGATACGTGGGTGTATGCTGTGAAAACCATGGGTCAAGAGGCCAAAGGACTTAAGGATGGAGGAAGAGATACAAAACAGCCAGGAGATGACCCCTGTTCAGATTTTCTATCAACTGCATGTCATCTTGTTTAAAGTAAGAAAATCCCTTTCCAGTCTTAATTTGTGCGTGCTGGGAAAGCCATGGATATTATCCTGACATTGTGGTCACACTTCTCTCAGGCAATGGTTAGAGAGATTTTGTGCAGTTTTGGAAACAACCCCCCAGATATAAATGTCTTCTGACAGAACTGCATTTAATGAAACTGCTACTGTGGCAGAACACCAAGGCAACCTCTCTCAGTCTCATAGGTGAGCAGTGGATTTGGCGTGCTCCAGTCTGTGCTCCCCTCCTCCAGTCCTTCTCTGATAAATTTGTTCTGTCTGGTGCAAGAGAGAGCCTTGTTGTCTACAAATATACCATGCTGGCAATCAGTGTTCTGTGTTTTTTTCAGGTCTTAAATATGTGTCTGTATTGCTGCAGTGCTAAAAAACAGACACCCATGGTGCGGTGAGGAGAATGGTGTAGTTTACTTACGTTATGAGGGGGATATTATATTGTTTCATGGCTTATGGAATATGCATCAGGCTCACAGGAAGCCCTGTGGAAGGAGTTTCACAACAGGATCTGGTTTCAAGAGCTGAAATTTCACCTGAAAAAATGGAGTTTTCAGAGTTGGAAAGCCTACTGTTACTTCCTCTGTGCATTGTCAGGGCACATCCTGGGATAATGAAACATTTATGCGTTAAGCTGTATGTTCGAAGCAATGAAAAGAAGTCTGATGTTTCCTATGTACACAGGCCCTTTCGGGGGGGATGCACATGCCCTGTGTGCAAGCAGCAGGGAGAGTACGGCCAGTGCTGAAAGTGAGCCATCCCTTTCCAAAGCTGCTCTGGCCATGGAGCGGTGAAGGGATCCTGGGTGAAGGGAGCAGAGGGAGGTGTGCTGTGGGCTGAGGTCTTGCCCCTGCAGCATAGGGCAGGACTGGTATTGGTTATGGTTCTTCGCTGGTCACAGAAAGCAGACATACTTTCCCAGGGACAAAGCTAGATTCCTACACATGTGGATGAGAGCCTCAGGCTTCCTCAGACCTCACTGCTGGAGTCTGTTTTCAAAAAAAAAAAGTCATTTTTCATCATAAGTCTAATTTCTTCCAGCTTTTCTGACTGCGTCACTTTCAGACATTAAAAACATCACAAAAATCTCCAAAGTAGGCTCCCCCAACCTACAACATGTTCAAGTTTCAGTAAAGGCTAAATTTAATATATAAAATAAAATCATGTAGCAACAGAGAAAGGCTTCTTTGAGCTCTGAAAATGAGAAACAGCTCGTCAGTAGAAACTGTCTAGCTCTAGCACTCTACTTATTCACCTTTAGAAAGAGAGCTTGGAAGGAGATCTGGAGAGTGCCAGATGAAGTCAGCTAAGTTTGCAGCTGGCTCAGAAATTATCCACACTGGGAAATGTAGGTTGTGCCACTGGCTGGGGACTGTACAGGCTGCTGAAGTTTGGGTGTACTGCAGAAAGGGCTGAACATATCCTGAGTAACAGCAAAATGGATGCACAAATAGAACAAATTTCCTGTTCAACAGGCAAAGGAAAAGTGAAGAGGCATTTTCACTTTTATTTTATTTTATTTTATTTTATTTTATTTTATTTTATTTTATTTTATTTTAATTTTATTTTATATGGAGGGCTGGTCTGAGACTTTGAAACACTGTGAGCTTGCTAAATCCAAGGTAGAGCATGTGAACAGGGATAAGAATCCTGTTCTTCAGAGAAACAAACTATAACTAACAAACCAACCTTCCAAAGAATTAATTAACTTATGGAGTAACTGGAGAGGGAAGGAACTTCTTGCTGTCCAACCCCCTGCATGAAGCTGGTCCTGTTAGAACAGGTTGCTCCATGCCTCGAACAGTCAAACTTTGAATATTTCCAAGGTTGGAGATCCTGAAGTCTCTCCAAGCCCCTCTTCCAGTGAGACTAACCACCCTCTTGGTGAAAAACTTTTCTTAAGAGGTAAACCAGAATGTCCCTTCTTGTGAATCATATCCTCTCGCTTCTTGTGCACCACGGTCTGACTTCCCTTTCCTCTTCAAACCTCAGGCTGAAGCAGCCCAGCACCTTCTGTCTTCCTTCATATTCCCTGTGCTCCAGCCCCAACCATTGCAAGGACCTCCTGCCATCACCAGGTAGAATATATCCCCTGCTTTTCGCTTACTCTTTATATAGTTCTGCTGTATTCAGTTTTTCATCAAGAACCCATTGAATCACAAGAAGGCATCCCAGAAAGGATGTATCCACAAAGTCCCCAGAAGCAAAGTTCTTTGCAAAGACTGTAAAAATATACCTTTTCTAAGCTTGAAGGAGTCCAGAGCCTTTCTGTGAATTTCAGAGGTGCCTTCACCAGGGCCTCAGTTTTCACACAACTGTTCCATTACCTAAGCTAAATGACATTCAAAATGCCTTGGCCACGGAGTCAGCAGCACGTACAAGGATGTTCAAGCATGTTTTTGGTTTATTAGTTCTGTTGCAGACACTCGAGCAGATGAATGTAAGAGGAGAAACTGGCTTTATAGTAAAGAGAAAAGAGACCTACAGCAGTGACAAATTAATTTCCATCCTGTCATGACTCATGAGACAGCGCTACAGTAACATTAACAAAACGTCAGTTAAAGCGGTAGTAATTATTTCCATTGCTAATACTGACTCTGGCTTAACAACATTTACAGGCTTTGTTACACTGTCATAAAATAAACACCAATATAGAAACAAACCAGATTATCCGCTTTTGAAAGAAGGGACTTTTTTCCTGCCTGTGCCCATGACAGAATCGTGCCTTGTGAGGGAAGTCAGGCAGGGAGGCAGGCTTTGAAAGCAGCTCATGAAAAGCTCCAGTGAGGACTTTCAGCAGCAGTATTGTGCTCAGCGTTGGAAAGGCCATGTTCTCACTTTGCCAAGCAAGACTGCAGGCAGAGATGGCAGGAGTAGAACCCCAGCAAGTCCCATCCACTCCAAGTCAACCCAGTGACTTTCCTCAGATGGCCACGTGTGCCTTTATGCGGCAGATTGGCAGGAACTGATGGACCAGCAGTTGAGATTCTTGTTCTCCTGTTGCACATGTTGAGTTGCCTTCATTTCTCACTGTTTTATGTGCTACCAGTGTGTCCTGTTTCTTCAGCCACTAGGAAGAGCATCATCTGCAGCATCCTGAGAACCTGGGATCATGTGGCAAGACGTTAAACAGAATGTGCCCTGACAAAGAAGTTGTCATAGGAAAACATATTTTTCCTCAGGAAACTTTACACTAATGACCAATTCTGACACCAAAAATACTCACACTGACATTTTAATAGTTCTGATTTAATTTGCGTATCCCAAGACACCCAATAGTATCCAGTTTCCAGGAGGTGGTTTCTAGGCAGTGCTTTTGGGCAGAGAGCTGGATGTTCAGTGTGGGACTACTGTAGGGTATTAAGACAGTTTGTTCAAAACCTAGATTTATAACACCCACCAGACTGTGTAATTTCACATCATGGAACAATATTTCTTAAGGGCTGTGATCCTCAACAGAGGGCAAAACTATGACCAAGCCTCAGCATTCCCCATGAAACATCTTGAAGAAGCTCAGGCTTGACTCATTTGGAAAAGGGTGTCTTGTTCTCCAGGAGTACAATGAATGCTGAATATTAGTCAATGACTAATCCTACAATTTTAATGAAGGGTATGTTCAAACAAAGTGGTTTATTCTGCATCTATGTCTGTAGTCCACACAGGGGCACAGACAGGAACTCAAGCAGTAATGACTCTTTTGGGTGCAGACAGAATTTTCCTTCTAAAATGACCCTATTGCACAATTTAACTGCTCACATAGCTTTGACTTGGTGACAACCCCCAAAACTAACCCTCAGCCTTTCTTAAACTGGCACTTAGGTCAGTGACTTGGGCTTTCATGGGTTGCTTTTGCCTGCGTCCCTAGAAAATGCAGATACCATGAACCACAAAAATGTCTTGCTGAAAGAGGTAGGATGCACTATTTCAGATGTGTGCCTGAAATGCTGCCTTGTTGTGGTGTGCAGAGTGAGTCACTTCAGTGCTGAACTTCAGTTCACACTTGCCACTGCCAGGGATTAAATTTTAGAACCAAACCGCAAGGCATGCTGCATTTTGTACCAAGCAAGGGTATTATTCATATCAGCAAATGGACACTGTGCCACAGAATCCCATTCTTGTTGCATTTCCTCAAACCTGAAACCCCGATGCAGATGTCTGAGTAGTCCAAACGCAGCTAGAGTTGAACTACCATGACTCAGGCCGTAATTAAATCAAAGGAAGATTATCTGTGGACTATGCCTATGAATTATCACTAAGTTGAATCTGACAGAGTTTTTGTGTGCCAAAAATCTCCTGGGAATTAGTCCCAGACTGCATTTTTCTTTTTAAGGCCTTACTTATTTTTCCTAGTGTTAAGGAGAGTTTAACTTGGCAACGCTTAATGATCCTTATTATCTGACTTAGAAGAAGTAATAGCTTTTAGATCAGATCAGACACTTCACACAGTATTACGGAAAGACTCTCTGAAGCCTGGACAAGAATCCAACTGAAAATCAGGAGACTTTCCTTATATCTTCATTGACTGCCCATTCCCTGTGTGAAGATCTACGGGACCAATATTCGGTGCACAGAAATACTTCTGTAGGAAAAGCTTCTCTAAATGACTTTCAGTGGTAATTCAAAGCCTCTTGATGTTAATGCATATCTCTGAAAAAGAAGTGGAGCAGATCTGCATAATTCACTTTTAAACAACTTATCATTTTTTTATAACATTTATTACTTAACTTTTTGAATATGCTTATAATGAATGACTTCATCAGAATCAAGGTACTTCTCCAGAACAAGAATTTTGGTGTCTTGGCAGCTCCTTTAGGTCTATCCAGAAATTCATCCCTTTGTCCAAGAGCCAGGGTTTGCTCACTATGAGTACTACTTTGTATGCAGTACAGCTCCTGCCATCCTGGGGAGCACCGCAGGGGCTTCATACCCCTACGGCCACACTGCTGGTGGGAAGCGTGGCCCCTGGAAAACCCCACAGGAGGAACAAGCCATCCATGCTGGCTCCCAGGTCACTGGATAGCTCCAACAGGGTTCAAATCTGCCAGACCTGCTCAGTCCTGCTCTATCCTCTTGTTTGGCATCACTGTGAGGGTTTTATGGCTGGGTTTCTACTTCCCTGCCTTCTGTCCAGCACTAAAATGGCTGCTTGCAACGTGACTTACACGACTGCAGCTGACAAATGGGGAAGCTGTTAGTCCGGCAAGATTTAGTCACTGCCTCTTTGACTGGCTGCATAGTCACTTGTCTGCTGCCAGTGCTGAGTGGTGGATATAGATGCATATAGATGAATGATTCCATATCTGAGCAAGGGTTTGTAGAGCATTACTGCACTTCTCAGCTGCAGGAGAAGGGGACCGTCAGACTGCTGGCACAAGCAAGGTGAGAAAGGCACAACAGTTATTGTAGTTTCTGCTATAGTTGACTTTCCATCGATTTCAGATGCCCCTGATTAGCCCCTTCTTTCTCAGCCTGACATGCCTGTGTTATGCTTTTCAACTTGGGGGAAGCAAACAAAAGAAGTCTCTTCACATCCTTCTGGACCTTTGCTGAGAAGAGATTAAACCGCTATATTTGCACAGTAGTGTTCAGCATGAATTTCTTATCTTTCCCTGTGCAGGCAGCACTGGAAATGTGAGGTTTGAAACCACCTGGTGGTTTTTGTAGCACAGCAGGCAGGTAACATGCCCTGGTGTGGCCACATAACAGGACCACTTGCTCAGCCAGACATCACCAAGCACTGACCCCCTCCATTAGCATGATCCTCCTTGATCCATGAGACCTATTTCCAACCCGCTAAGTGCCTTCATGTATCAATTCTGACTTCCACTTCTCCCCAAACTCCTGGCTGATTGCAGGTCTTTTAGAACTCATCACTGCCCCTTCTCTATCTCCTACAGCTAAGCTTCTTGTTCCATTGTTTTATTTACCACTGCACGTGCCAACCCCTCCCTTGCCACGTATGACTTGTAAACTATGCCACTGGAGGTAGAGATGGGGTGCTATCACGCCCACCTTAATGTCTAGTTATAAGGTCCTGCTCCTGTCCCCCAACACCGATGCTGGGGTCAAGCAGTTACAGGACAGCTAAAGAGTGTTTCCTGCCCTGAACGGCTGTCACTGAAGTCTGTGCATTGCCACAGACAGCTACTACAGCTACAGAAAACATCAGGATCATTGCCACAATAATGCATGTGAGAGCCTAAGTCCTGCTATGTCAGAGGACAGGGCTGATGGACATAAGGTCTCGGCTGGCACACAAGAAGAGCCAGAAATCTTTTATCAGGCCTCCCAGGAACTCGGACTGGGACAAAGCTTGTGTCCTTTGAGCTCACACGAGAATGAGGTAAGTCTAGACATTACCACGGTTGCTCAAATATCAGCTGCACAGAAGAGATTGTGTAATTTTGTGTTTTTGACAAGCAGGGAGCAGCAGATTGGGACAGCTTCAGCACAGAGCGCTGTACTGGCAGCACCTTTGCTTTTAAGGGCAAAGTCTGATGGTGAAGAACTGCATCCCTTTTCTTAGAAAATGGATATGTCGCTCCATCTTTTGTAACAGAGTTGTGGCCAGACGTGGCATCGCTTGGCGGAATGAAGTGCACTTTCTGGAAATGTCGATGCACACATTCTGAAAAACATTCTGTAAGTTTTTTAGGGAAAAAAAAAAGTGACAAATGGTAATTAACTGAGAGTGGGTGGATCTGAGGGGGTGAATGAAAGGTCTGGCAGAAGATCACAGCTACCTGTGTTCCAGAAAAGAGGCGTGGGTGAACATGATGTTCAGGGTAAGTCAGTATTTCTCAAATACGGAATTGTTGTCAAATACAGAATTGTCCCCAGACAGATATGGGAATTGTTTCTCCCCATGCAAAATGCACAGTGACATCCTCAAAGACTAGGAACTTGTCCCAGGTCCATCGTCAGTGTCATGGTGAAGAACCAGGGCTCCCACGTTGTCTCCCTTGCCCAGGGGCTAGTTGGTGGGGAGAGCCCTGATCCGTGCTAGGGGAGCCTGGGCAGCTGCAAGGGTGAGTGGAAGTGTCAGAAGCAGAGACTATTTTTTGCTTTTGAACTACATTTTTTTAAGAGGTAAAGTCGTTAGTAAATAAATAAATGCCAAACGTTATCTTACACATGAAGGTTACAACTGTGTGATACATAGGGGACAAGATTTAGAGGAACTGGGTGCATCTACTTAAATACAGTGGGACTCACTCTCCTCATGTAAAGCTCCTAAAACCTCAGAAGGTCCTCTGAAACTCCTCACTTTGTTGTGCTCGTTAATTTGTCACTGCAGAAGTCTGCCCCACAGGGGCTTTTTTCTTCTCCTATTCAGAGAGACTTTTTCCATTGACTGGAACAGGGCTGTCATGTGCCAGCCCATTTCTGACAGCCACCATCTGAAAACTGCAGTCTGGAACAATTATGGCTGTGAATCACTCCACCGAAGCAGGCTGCTCCTGGATGTGGGTTCTTGAACCAGGTCCCAAACCTGATATTGCTCGATATTGCCAGGATGACACAAGTTAGATTTTGCTCCAGCGTTTCCAACTGTTGGGATTTTATCGCATTATCTGAAATTCTGCTTAATGCCTCAGCCCCTAGGGCTATAAGATTATGTAAGAATCTCTGCTTTTATTACAAAATAAAGTTCATTTTCTAGTTTTTCCAGAACTTATAAATGTGACCCTTAATAGTGCAGTAAACGAAAGGTTACTAGCACCTCCCCCCAAACTATTATATTTAAGCCAACGATTTTTTATTTTTTAAGACCTGACTCATGATTTTTCAATGCCTGAGGGACACTGTAGTGTACTTTCAAAAATATGGCTATTGTTCAGCTTTCGAGCCTGATTTTTTATTTCCCTATCCTGACAGCATTGCCTAATTCAGGGATTTTTGTTTCCCTGAATGTTTTGAATGCTGCAGCTCTGTCATGCGTTTCTGACATTCCAGAAGCGAGCCCCCGGGAGCTCTGTCATGCATCTGCTGTTGGAGGTGCTGTAACAAATGTCCTACAGCACGTTTACAGTTTCAAAATCATGCTTGTCTGAAACAACAACAAAAAAATGTGGCTAGATATATCCCTTCTGGCACCATTTCCTCAATGAAACTTTGTTTAGGATGCAAATTCCATTAGTGCCAGGGGGGATCTTTCTTCTTCCAGCACCTGAAAGCACAGACACACAGGCTTTGAAGCACCCATGTGTGCATCTTTACTCTGTGTGCAGCCATCCCCTGTGCTTTTTTACGGGCACAGTCAATCCATCTTTTTGCTGGCACAGTATACGGGGAGAGAAAATTCTCTTACTGCCCAGGGAGCATGTCCTGCTTGCTCTGTGGTGGCTCCTGGAAGAAAAAATGTGCCCCCTTGTCTGACCCCTGGTGATATTGGTGGGTGGCGTTTCCACTTGTAATCACTGATGGCCTGTGCAATGCTTCTGGAAGGCACGCTGATGTGAATGAACGAGGTCTGAGGGGACTTGGCTGGATGCTACATCCCTGTAGATTGCAGAGCAGCTGGAAATGCTCCTCGCACCAGAAGATCCATACTGAACAGTGGTTTACAAGCTCTTTGGCATTGTTTTTGGTCACATTATATGAATTTTCAGGGGTGGTTTCATGTTTAGTATGGGTTCTCTGCCTTGGTCAGGAAGCTGACCAGCTCACCTCAGCAGTGGCAAAGTGGGCTGGTGCTTACTTTTTGACTACAGTGATGTTTGCTGTTATAGACAGAGCCTTCTCACTTCTTTGGGGCTGCTGTGGCCTGGTGAAGAGAAATGGCATTTGCCTCACAGGTGGGATTATCATGGCATAACAGATTCAGACTCTTACCAGAAAGTTCACATTCAAAGTGCAGAGTCTGGCTTCCCAGTATGGTCTAAAACACTTCTTCTTCAGCTGGAGATAAGGCATGGGAGAGTAGAGCGGTATACAGACCATAACAGCTGCACAGGGAGCCTCTGATGTGTGGGTGAGACAAGCAGATGAAGTCTCAATGATGTTCATCAAGTCTTAAGCACAGACCCAATTCTCGACTGAGGGCAAACTGGCACAGATCCACTATTGCCAAGGGAATCATAACAATTTACATCAGCTGGAAGTCTGCAGATGTTTTGTGGAAATGTGAGTCCATCCTGCTTTTTCTGTCTTGCATCCTCAACAAGCTGACTGACACCAGTAGGGATTTGTCTCCGACTATCAGCAAAAGTGGGGAATGGGAAATCTAGCCCCAGTGTATGTCTGCTGCAGCCAGAGGAGACATCTCAGGGATGGTTTTGGTCCAGTGCATTTTTTATTCATCCAAACACTCCGGAGCTGTAGCTGGTACGGAAAAAAAGCAAGTATTATGAAAACACTCTAGCCAAACCTTTCTGTGGAAGCTGACATTTACAAACAACTGATCTCAAGCTGTTTTGGGGACTGGAGTTCAGTGGTGCTCGCCAAGTGTGATGGCTGGGACAGGGTGGAGCCTCGGCTGCTGCTGCAGAGATGCTCAGCATCTTACCACTCATTGGGAACGTCTGCTTTGCTAAAGCAATGTGGGTTTCTATCACTCTCCTGGAGACTACCCACCTGCAGCAAATCTGCCGCTGGTAGGGAAAGGAGGTCCAGGCTAGAAACGTGCTGAAGTGGTGGCCAGAGAGCCCCTCTTCAGCTGGGAGGGATGGAGGAGGTGGCACGGAGGAAGAACCCTCGCCCATGCGATGTCCTCAGGGGACAGCACGTCAGGGATGCACCAGGGCAGCTGTCGTGGCTCTCAGAACAGGCTCTAAGCCATCTTATGGGTCTCAGCCTCTCGTGATGCTATCTAGGGTGGCTTCTGCACTGCATGGTTTTTGAACAAAAGTATTTTGTTTTATGACCATCCTTTCAGGGCATGAAGAAAACTCTCTCCTTTGCCACCCCCTCACCAACAGATGGGTGTTGCATTGTGAAACAGGCACAAAACAATTTCGGTTTAGGTTTTGCTACAACTCCTTGCCCCAATTTGTGTCATCTCCTGACGAGCTCTACTGCTGCTCCACCATTCATAAGTCATTCATAGTACATTAATCACCAGAAGAACACCATTGTGACCAAGCTCTTGGGCTGCAGTGCCAGGCCCACAGACCATGGACGTTGCCTTTGCTTCAAACAGAGTTAACAGTGTTATGTCAACAACAGGCACTGATGGGAGCCTCAGGCCAAATTCATGCAAGTTGAAAGGACTAATCCTATGCGTTTTCCAGAGTTTTTGATCAGATCTTATGTGCCCTAGGTCTTTTTCAGGAACAAACCAACTCCTGTGGAAAAACACTGGGCAGTGCTTATAAATGCAGGGCAGGAGAGCATAACATATCATGGATGGTCATAAATGTCACCTGCAACACGCAGCCTGCAGAAATTTCCTCTCAGCATCTAGTCTTCCCCAGGCTCGTCAGGCATGTGCCAAATCACATACCTATCCCTCTTGCGTAGCTCCCCAGGGGCTCCAGGTCTCCTCCTTCCCTGAGCACCCTCTGTGCCCCACAGGTCTATTGCAGGGTTGCAAAAGCTGCAGGTGGCTGCACTACCACGTCTCTGCTGCTGGGGCACAGAAATTCCCTTTTGGTTCCTGCAGAAAACATTGTCCACTGGGGGCTGCACATTGTTAAGGACATTTTCCTGGGGCTTGGGTCTTTGGTTCTGCTTCTGTTCCCTGTTCACGCCAGTCGTCCTGGTGCCTATCGCTATGGCAGTGGTTGCTGTTCAATGGGCTGAACGTGTTGGATGTGTCTTTCAGCTGAAGACCTGCCATATGACCAAGGGAACGTATCCACACATACAGCTGTGTTCAGAGTGGTGCTTCCAAATGATAAATACCAGCATTTAAATGACAGCCAGTGAGACACTGGTAGCAGTTAGATATTGGGCTGGTCCAAAACACTACAGCCAAGCATTGGGTGAAGTTCAAACCGGGACCTGATCTTTGCAGTTCAAGCCTCTTTCCCATAGAAATGACTGGGATGTCACCAAGGATTATGGCTTCAAACGAGCAGCAGGTGAACTCCTAAGAAATGAAGATCACAGGCAACCTTCTGCTCTCAGTTACACTCCATTGACGTCAGTGGGGTTGCCTGGGGTTAACTCGGAGCAGAATTTAGTGGCTTGTATTCAATGCGTACAGCGGAAGCCCCCCAGAATGCTTTTCAGCAATGCCGCAATATGGTACACCACCAGCTTCTGCTGGAAAAGCTCTCTTCCTATCCAAGTAACAGAAAAGGGCAGTTTGTCCAGAGAAAGCGTGAGGCTGACAGGACACAGCAGCTCCATCGCAGGGCTCCTGTTCCTCTGGCAGAGAAGCTGCTGCATGGGTGCAGGTCTGTCCGAAACCTACGTGCTACCTCTCATCACGCCTGTGTGCCATAATACCTCCCTGATCTCGCATGGCTGTGGAGAGATGCTGTGGTGTTTCAGAGATGCTGTAGTGATGGGTGAGAGATGTACCTGCAGGTCACTTGGGTAAAATAAATTCTGTGCTGTGTCCCTCAGTCTTCCACTCAAAGCGAGTTGTACTAGAGGCTGTATGTTTGAAACCATATGGACTTTTTCTTGTGACTCACTTATATATATATTCCTGCTTCTTAGGTTTGGCTCCTCTGCACTCCAAAATAGCAAGCAAGACCAACAAATGGTAACAGAAAAAAAGTGAAAAATATTTTTAAATTTGACATGAGGCATCATTGTACATACATTTTTTTTTTTCATTGTGCTTTTCCTTGGTTTTAGTTTTGGTTGTTTTAAAGAGGTGCTGACGATACCTAAAATTTTACTTGCAGGAGTTCTGGTAAGGGTCAGGCAAACTGTACTTCATGCAGCAGCTTCTGTATTACCCTTGGCAATGCTCTGGGACCAAGGTCAACATGAGAAGTTATAATCCCGGCGCATCCCTTTCCTGAAGTGCCTCCTCATTTCTGCAAAGGGATCATGCCCTGACCTTCCTTCAGTCCCACTGGATTGTAAGCAGGCCATGAGCACAGGCCTGCACTCTTCTGATGGTGGCCGGGGCCTGCACGACTGACACTACCAGCTGGGGAACGGGTGGTGGGTTCACTGAACACTTGGTGTCATGATGGCGAGTGAGAGCACTGCGGTGTCCAACTCAACGAGTGTTTTAGGTGTTAGGACAGGTTTCCCATGCCAGTTCATGCCACCTCTGTGCATGGTGGGGAGAAGTAAGGGGAGTGACATGGCAGGAGATGTGCTGCCAGGTGAGGCCTGTGAGGCTGGAGGCAGAGCCCCACTGGAGAGGGGTGGCAGAGGCTGTGACCACAGCACTGGATGAAATGTGTGGGTTGTTCTGCACCACGAACGGTCCAAGGATAATGAGCTAATTTATCTCTTTTACCTTGTCAGGGAACTGAAGAATATGGAAGTGCCTGAATCAGTTGATGAAATGTAATTTCCTGACACAGGCCTCATGGCATTAAGGTGTCACAGGCGGCTGTGGAGGAAGTCTTTTCCTCTCCGCAGAGTCTGATCATGACCCCAGCCCTGCAAAAGGTCATCATGACGGGTGACAACATTACTACAAGAGCGATATTGCAGTCCACATAACATATATGTTGGACAGTGATGGAATAATCTTACATTCATTATAATCAATTCAAAATGTCATTGTTTCACTCTGTGCACCAATTGCAATGACAAATTGCAATTGCAAGGAAGAATTTCCTCATGCTCTGTGCCATACACACTAGCTAGCAGAGTTAGCTAGCTGCATCACAATGGGTCTTACCCTTTCATAACAGTACTTAAACTATTTCAGTGCAGTAATTACACTGCATTATGCTACACAATTTTGCCCCTCTGCAAGATGGGAGACCAGATGAGATTGGTCTTTGTCAGTACCAGCAGATCCTCTGAGCTGAAAAAATTCCAGAAAAAAATACAGCACAACTATTGCAAGAAATTAATGCAAATCTCAGATTTCCTAATTCCCCAACATTTCAAGAGAAGAAAGGAAGAATATTTTAGATACAGGCATCAGAGCTCAGTAAGTGTTGAAATATTAGGAGGATCAGAGAACTGTCCAGATGTCAGAGCAGAGGCCAAGTCAAATGCTCCTGAAATTCTGCAACTGAAATATGAGAAGTTAGGATGGGGCTGTGTTTCTTAAAGAACTTTAAAGAAAAGTCATTCATTTGGACAATTTAGGGGAAAACAAAATGGTGCAGGAGTGGAAAACTGAGCGGAGTAGCTTACTTGCAGGCTGCAGTACTACACGTGGCAGAAGTACACCCTGTTTATTTCGTTCCATATCAGGCTTTGCTGGATGCTGCAAAATCTGTAAATGTCCAGAGAGGCCTCCAGTCACCACCCAGCCTGTAAACCCAACTTAAAGTGAGGTGTCTTCAAAGAACTGGGAATTTTGCTCAGCTCTATGAAGAACACCTCCACAGCACAGAAAAATCAGCTGTGTCAGACTTCACCCCAAGCCACTCAGTGCCTCCCAGCAGTCGTTTTCCATTTCCATTGAAGGTAGCATTGCCCATGCCAACCTCTGTTATTTTATTTTCTGGTTTTCCAGTGAGACCAAGGTTCTGGCTTTCCTCGTGGTGACATGCAGCAATACTTCGCTCTGCTGGTCACAGCAGCAGCTTTTACTCAATGAACTGCCAGAGCAGCAGAGGGAAAAACAGAATCCACAGTGGAGGAGCTTGCTTCCATATACAGATATAGCCAGTTATTCATGTTAGGAATGAATCTGTTACACATCTGGTGTCCCAGTCTCAACCAAAAGAGAACGTCTGCTTTCAGGTGTTTTCCTCTGCATAATACTGCTCATTGCTTATATATCAGACCATACAAGAGTTACCTATTTTTTCATCACACACTTTCAGTCTGTAGTCTCTGGACATCCTCATGCTGTGACTACTTAAAGGGCCTAAAAATAAGACACAGAGAAGTAAGGCCATTTGACTTTGCATCAAAATGCAGACTGGATAAACTCGATTAGTGCTGACAGTGTGTTTGTTAAAAATTACTTTGCAAACAACTTGCAAAGGCAGAAAAAGGTAACTAGATGAACAAATACTACAACACACCTGGTCTTTGTGCATTGAACTTCATGCGTGGACTTCCTGGGGAGCCCTCTGCAGTGCAGAGAGCTCAGCTGATGGGTCTTCGTGGGAATAAGGCTTGGACTGCAATATCTTCAAACCAGGGACTGGTTATGAGCTGTGCAGAACCTCATCTCAGCAGAGGCTTATGGGCATGGCTGCAGACAACAATAATTAGCTGTACGCTGCATGCATCTCAGTTTTGTTACGGGGGAAAAAAAAAACACAAAACACAACAAAAACAAGACAAAGCAAAACAAAACATCACACTAATAACTACTTTGAGTAAAAATTTACGGAACATTTTACTTTGATAAGCTAAGCCTGAAAAAATTCTTGGATGCAAAGGAAGTTTGATGTCCCCAGTGTTTCAGTTCCACTGATTTCACTCTGTACAGTCTCATCTCCCCTTGCATGGAAAGAAGAAACTTCTTTCCATGATGGACACAGATGAAAAACAGCTTGCAGTATGTATTATCCACTAGCCATCCAGCTTGTGCAGCTGGAGAACAAAATAACTCCACCCTGCACAAGTGTATCCTCTCTGCTCACATTTACAATGTAAATGCACACCCTTTCAGTTTAGAGCAGCTCAGCTCTCTGGAGTCCTTTATAACAAATTAAAAAGCAGAGGAAATGAGAGGTTAGCAGCAATTTGTATTGATATGTAACAGCCACTGCTGCCAATGTCATTTCTAAATGCTGTAATTAGCCAGTAAAAGGCAAAGACTAATTCTTGGACTTGTAGAGATTGGTGCAGTTTCAAAGTTCTTGTAACACAGCCCAGCAGGAATTGGTGATATAGAGGTCCTTGGTCAATTCCCTCCATGGAGAAAACTTTACCAAAAAAAAAAAAAAAAAAAAAAGGTTGCATTTCTATGGAGCAGATGAATTGGATGTGACTGGACTTAAAGAAAGTGAAAGAAATGTTTGTAAGTTCAGCCATAAGTCAAGATTTCTCTGTTTTCTGTGTAGGATTGTTGTTTCATTGCTGTCTTGTTGTTTTGCTTCGTTGTTGTTGCTAGCTCCAGAATTCCTGGAAGATCTGTAACACATGTTCATCAACTGCTTCTGCTGTTATTCAAGCTCAGAGGTGCACTTGTCTGGGGATCCTTGTTCTTAATCATCCACTGCATGCCCCCAAATTAACATTGCCATTATCACGCGATATTGAACCACTGGGATTCACACACCTTTATCTCTTGCCAGCCTTATTCATTTGCTCTACAGAGGGGACACCTCTGAGCTGTGCATGCTCTTTGCAGAAATGACTGCTAGTAGGTGGTTGAAACAGAGGGGTTCAGCAAGTAAAGGAAATTCCACGGATCTCAAAGCACCTTTTACTGTGATATGTTATGACTGCACATTCCCTTTCCTCAAATGAGGCCTTTTAGTGCTTTGCAGAGCCAAACTCACATCCGCTCTGCTGATAACATGATGAAAAGTATCTGGAGTCATGTTCCCAGGGCATCATCATCAATTAGATTCTCCCTAGCTAATTATTCATCCTTTTTCTCTTCTCCTCATGCAGATGTTGCCCCCACATCAGCCTTTCTACATGGATAAGACTGGTTGCAAATGCTATTCTTATAAATATTTACAGAGGAAAAAGAGGGACCACAAAAGACTTGACATTTTAAAAAAAGATCATATGATGTATGCTGGTGGGATAGGAACAGGCAAGACTGAGTTAGTGAGGAGATCTCCTCAAGACTAATGCTCCTCTGAACCCACCTAGAAAATAAGCTCTGACTCTCAGTCTTTCACTTAAAACAGAGATGGATGCAAAGGTATTTCTGAGGGATTAACAACACCAGGGGCCAACTTGTGTGTTTTCTTCCAGCAATGCCTCTGCCTGTGCCCAAATCCCTTGGGCAGTTGCTGATGTTGAAGTTGAATACTCCTTTCCCCTCAGGGTACAAATGCCACTCCTTCTGTGGCTTTTCCCTTGTTTTAATCTGTTTCAGGACAAGGATCTGCTTTCCCAGTGCTCTGCAGCAGCTCCCAAACGCGGACAACTGCCTTGGCAAAGGAGGGCTCTTCCAGCTTCCTGATGCCAACCTCTCCCGCTGCAGCAAAGATATCTGTTAAGAAAAGAAATGCCATCAGCAGGGCAACAGGTGGTATACTGCAGCGAATCATGAAAGGGTTATAATAAGACAGAGGGAGCACGTGTGAGAGAGAGAGAGGAGGTAAAAGTGAAAAAGAGGGGGCAAAGCCGAAGGAAGACCCCATGGCAAGCAATTTTTCTGCCACTGCATTTGCATGGTGCTGAACGAAAGGCTTGCTGATTTTACAGCGCTGGGGTTGTGTATGGCCCTGGAAATGTGCTTGCCCATTGTACTCCTCACTGTTTGCTTAGAAGGAATTCAGGAGGGATTTGCTTTCTCTTGTTTCACGAGCCCCACGTTTCCACGCTGCCCAAAGTGGATACGCACCAGCTGGCCACGTCCATCACCGCTGCCGGGACGGAGAATTCCTGATTATACTTAGAGTCACAGACTCCGCTCCGTCATTAGCGGGGGAGCGCGGCTCACGCACCGCTGTCCGAAATGCTGCTGGGAAGCTCTGCTCGCCTGGCCTGACAGCACCGGGCACTCTCCGGACCAAGGATGAAAGACCTGCTGGTGGTGCCCCTTGGGCACGTCCTCACCCTGGCAGCCCTCAGCCTGGCCGAGACGCTTCAGAAAGGTTTGCTGGGAGGGTTTGCACCCTGCTCTGCTCCTGCTGAAGGAGGTTTTGCAAAGGGGAAGGCATCTCTGGCAACGGTGGGGTGGGTGGTGTTCCCCCAAATGGGCAAAAATATGCTGTTTTTGGCTTTTTCTGTCTGGTGGTCACTTGGATGCTTTTTGGATAGCGGGGAGAATAATTTGTGTCTCGCACTGACTGCTGAGGAATAGCAGCGAGACCTGTTGCAATGGACAGTGGAGAGCTTTGGGCTCAGTGTGGGTGGGATGGACGTGTCCTGTGTTGGCTCACAGGTTTCCACTGCTGGGGGGATGCAGTGCTGCTGAGACCAAGGCTGGTGCTGTCCCGCCTGTCTGTGTCTCCCTGTGGGGGTACACAGCTTGAAGATGATGCTTTAAGGTCTGTATAGGGTATGCATATAAATACAAATAAGCAACTTGTCTGTTGCATGCAGCAGGGCATTACTACACCTAGTTTCTCTCCTGCACAGACATGCACAGACATACCTTTAGCCAATGCATGAACTGAAAAATAATCTGCTCAGAAAAGTCCCTGAGGTACAAATGGGAACACTGGTTTTCTGGATTTGCTGTCTGGTAACCCTGTGGACAAAGGGATTGATTGCACATTGATTGTCAGGAGACATTCAGAGCATGCCAGAAAATGTCCAGCTTCAGGAAAAAAAAGCAAAAAAAAACCCAACAACCTCATGGAAGACACTGTTAGTTACCAGTTAGGCCCATGTTGCTGCTCTCACCCAGGTGTATTCTTAGAGCTTGAAGTCAGGTTGGCCTTTCAAAAATGGGGGAAAAATACTTCTTTTTAATAAAAGCTTTTGAAATTAAAATGTCAGCTTTTTGCTAAGGCAGTAATGTACGTTGGTGTCCCCTGCCCTTTTTCAAAGTGCTGATAGCATGGGACCGGAGGGACAAGAAAACCAAACAGGGAGGTGATTGCTTCCTACCCTGGTGGCACAGTGCAGTGAGGAGATAGGCATCTGTTCCTAAAACATCACGGGAAGCTGCATTGCCACGTCCCTGGAGAGAGGGTGCGTGTATGAGTGCAGCCCAGAGGTACCCTACAGAGGCCCTGCAGTACGTCTGAGCTGGAAGCACCTCTGAGAGTGGTTGTAGGCCGGAGGAGCCTGTGACGCTGCAGGGGAGGCTCTGTTTTCTGTTCCACTTTGTTGGCTCAGCGTCTCTTGTTTTTAAAAGTGTGAATTCAAACACCAAACCAAATAACCTGGTAGCTTCTGGTGGGTGGGAGGCAATGTGGGATTTGGCTTTCCCACAGGCCCTGTGACTGCCCTTTGGTTCATTTTGCTATCTTGGGTAACTACAGCTGACATCCAGAAAAATGGCACCTGAACGGCTTTGCAGATGTATAGCTTAATTGATTTTCAGTGTTATCTAATCCCACATGGCTACCTAAAAATGTCAGAGAGCCCCAACGCATGCACGCGGAAAGGTCAGGGGCCATTTCTATATACCGATAAATATATATTGTACTGTTTTTATTTTATTTCCCTGCATTACAATCTGGTTATAAAGGCGTCATAAATTTTGACTGCTCTCCTGAGAAAACTCAGAGCGATGCCAGTACCTGAGCTTTTCTGACGCCTCTTGTAAGGAGGCACCACCTCGGCCATTTTGGGGCTCTCTTGCCGCTTGTTGACAAAATGGCGGTGCGCTCCACCGCTTACTACGCCCTGAAGATACACCACACGACTTTTGGGTTTCTGTCCCACTTTCATCTCACAAAGTGAAAGGAGTGCTGCCTTCACCTTCCCTGCTGGCCCCACATTTTAATTTTAGTATAGGAAACGAAAAGATCAAATGAGAAGATTGCACACTGCTGTTGTTATCATGGTCTTTCTTCGAGGCCATAGAGTTTAGGGTGGTAGGTGTAAAACAATGTTCCTTTTCTGTTTTTTACTACAGGTGTTAAAGGATTGTGAACAGTGCATATCCAACTTTTTTATTCATCAAGTGGCCATTCTCATTGTGACAATGCAATTATAAAACTGGATGCGTTGAATTTCAGTTAATGTAAGAACTTACATTTCTCAGGGTTAAAAAAGCATCATTCCTGAGATCAAGGCATGTGGACAACAGCAATAAAAACATACAATATTAAATTAGATCATAAAACTCCATTTCTGTCAGGCTTAATTCCACCAAAACCTCATAAACTGTGTCATGAAATAACAACATCTCCTTTGAAATAGATAGGATAACCATCGGTGGAAGCTATTCTCCTAAAACAGCTGCCAGTAACAGGAAAATTTAGGCTTTCTGAAAATTTTCCACTTGGTTTCGCTAGAGTGGGATTCAGCCGGGACGCTATATAGATACTACTTCTATCTAGAATGACCTAAAATGACCCAATAAATTGCAGCCTGTTACAATTTGAGGCAGTGATCTCAAACAGTGAATCTGACAGGGATGAATTTTAATTAACATTTAGATAGTATAATCTTTAGTGCTACGTTAACTGTAGCTTTAATGTCTTTCTGTATATGTACAGCAATTACCAGCTACGCAATCTGAAGTCATATAATCCAGAAATGTTATTGAGACAGGTTTGTTCTAATGACAGTTCAAAAGCGTCAGAACTTTTGCATAAACCTGTTAGTGGAAGTCCATCCTTTCTTGCCCTAGCTTCATTCCAGATGAACACCAAAGACATTCTAATTTTACCCCCACATAAAGTAAAAAAGAATTAAGGTAAATACTTTCTATTATTATTCACTTATACTGGAGTGCCTTTTTTATAACCATTTTTTTAGGAGGAAGGTTATTTTTTTTTTATTTTATTTTTTTTCTGTACCTAAATCTTGTTATACTGAGGAGAGTCAGCAGATACAGTACGGGAAGGATTTTCCTGTGAAAAAAACAGACTGTATGCCAGATACTGCTACAGGAAGAAAGGAACAGGAAGATTCTTGCATCCGCTGAGCATTTGCAAGGTGGTGTTTCAGGAATATGGTATGAAACTAGTTCATGTCAGCACAGCTGTCAATGAAATCCAGCCCAACAAATATTGGATGTATGTCCCTTGCAGCCATACATTAGAAGTCATTCATGTGTCCTGGGATGCAAAGGCTGCAATGCATACCATGCGCAGGGAGAGTGATTCACTAGGCATACCCTTTGATCCTTTCCAGTCCTGCTTAGGGACTTTTACCAGGGTGATGGAAAACGTTTCTAAAGATACATTCAAATAATGCATGATGAGAGATCTGCAATAATAAGTGTCAGACACAGCTATTGCACTTTTAACCCTGGTGCTACTTGGTTAGAAAAGGTGAGAAAAAGGCAGGATGTGCAGTAGTCAGGCCATATATCTGGAAGAGCTGATGGGCCTTTAGGAGTCTGGTTTTGGAAAAACTCCCATCTTGTATACCAGGCTGTTCTGTCTTGTGCCCTGTGGAGAAAGCAGAGGGGAAAATGCAAAGCCTGCGGTCAATGACAGCAGACTGCAGGTAACAAACGCAGGGGGACCTCAGTTACAGCAAGTATGTGGAGGGTGCATGAAGCAAGGAGCCATCTGGCAACCTGCAGGGACACCTCTGCCTTGGCCACCTCCCTCTGGGGTCACTGGGAGGTTTTCATATTTTCTTCTCCTTTGTGCAGCCCCCTTTATCAGCACTCCTCTGGAAACTGTGGACGCGCTGGTGGAGGATGTCGCCAAGTTCGTGTGTGTGGTGGAGTCGTACCCAGAGCCAGAGATCACGTGGACGCGCAACAGCATTCCCATCAGGTAGGGAGCCGCCTGGCCTGCCCCAGGGTCTCCTTCCAAAACATGTGGTGCTTTTTTTCATTTTTTTCATGCTTTTTTTCATTTGGAGGTGGGTCTGCGGTGGGGAAGAGGTCTGTAATTATTAGTGAATCTTTGTTTCTTAAGGAGTGATAAGAGCACTCTGGGGACTGCTCAGACATGTGGTTGGCAATAACAGAATGAGAAATCTGCTGTCAGTACTCAGGGCAGGGAGCCCAAGCTCTTGCTGTGCTATGTGCTTTCTTAAAGTGAATGTGAAAAGCCATTTTCTTGGCCACGTGGGCTTGTTGTCAGTGTATCTGCATTGATAACAGTACTATGCAGCCTTGAATTTTCTCTGAATCTCAGCTCTGGTTATGTTTGAAGTATCTGTCCTTTGCAGTTTCACAATTTGAGTTGGAGACGGTTTCTGCTGTGAGCAATGCAAGGAATTTTTTCTTCAGCTTCTCATGGTGCAATTCTCTCTCTGTTCCTCAGTTTGCTCCTTTACAAAGGATGCTGTATAATATTTAAATGGAGCATCATTGCCAGACTTGCTGCCTGAGTGTCTGCAGTGCACTTGGAAACTGCACAAAAGGGGTTGTATCATGCCATTCTTTGCTTCTGCATCTCTGTGTTGTGAACTGCCAGATGTTAATGTCCAGGCATTGAAGTGCCTCTGAAAAAGGCAGCCTTGGAAACATGTTATGGAAGTTACTACCATTGCTATAGCCCCGTTGCTGAAGACAGGCCCATGCAAAGCAAACTGCACCCAGTCTTCCAACTCTGAAACCAATTCATATCTGCCAGATGGCTCCACATCAGTTTCTCCTTCTTGACTGCTGTTAGTGACTGTCTCTGTAATGGAAAATTACAGAACGATCTCTACATAACACAGTTCTGTTCTCCAAGGCTGATCTCCATGTTACGCAGATAGTCACCTTCAGTATGGTTCCTGCTGTTGGGGTTGCAGATCAAAAGCACCCTTCAGCTAGTGGTTCAGGAGACTCCAAACAAGCCATCAGCAGGAAGAGGTTTTACTGCTAGGAAGCCCATTTTAGAATAAGAAAAAAACAAACAGATTTCTACATGTATTGCTTTCAGAAATCTGATTTATTGCCTGCAACAGAACCTCATCAAAACCCTTTTCCTAACACTTTTGATGTAGGGTGGAGGTCCAAGTTTCCACGGATGTTATTTCCACATTAGGTCACGTTCCTCCAAATTCCTTTCCCATTCATGACACCATGCCTGAAAATCCGAACTGGCAGAGGAAGCTATTCATGCAGGACCATGGAGATGACATGCCTTTTTAACCCCATGGTCTTTAAAATCTCACTCTCCTGTTGTAGGATCGTATGAAAAAATGATAATTTTTGCCCCAGTCTGCACTTCCAGAAGCCCAACACACCTTTCTAAATCCATCCCATTTTCTCTGAGACACAATGACTGAATAGGAAAATACCAATCAAAAAAGCTCTCCTGGAGAGCTCGGCTGCTTCATTGCTTTCCCACATTTGAGACACCATTCTGAAGCAACATGAATAGCAACAACTACATCACTTTCCCAAATCTCTGCTGGCATTAATAGTTGGTGCTAGTGAATACACAAGCTAGGGCCAAAGACAAGGAAATATCTGAGCTAAGACTATCTCTGTTATTTTCCAAAAACGTGGATGAAAGTATTTCACAATAGAAAAAGATCAGATCAGTGGACTTTTTTTTTTTTTTTCCTCTGGAAAAAAGTATAAATATATTTATGTGTGTGTATATGTCAGACTTCAAAGGGGCCAACTACAGCAAGCAATAAATAACTGATAGTTATTTTACTTATGAAATTTTCTTCTGTTGCCAAGGTCCAAGCACCCTGGACAGACAGCTCAGCTAACCTTCAAAGCAATGCAGTGTGTAAACATTCAGCTTCAATGCGAGTAGTGCCAGGACAGGGGCTATTGTCAGCACTATTTTTCTGGAAGCTCCTTTACATGTTCCTTTTGGTGTCAAAACTTGTGCAAGTAGACTGGTGTGTCCTGGGCTGACCTCAGCCTGTAACGTGGCAAGTGGCACATTCAGACTACGCAGTAGCTGGTGTATGTTTTTCAGCAGTGAAAGGTGAAAGGGGACATACTTAGGCTTCAGGAATTTTATTTGTGATAGCTTGGGAGACAGTCCTCTAGTGATTTTGCTACTAGTTGTTGGAGTGAATTGCATGAAAGTTTTTCCAAAAAACAACGATGGTGTGAAAGTCAAACATGGAGGAACTTATGAAATATTATGCAAATTTTCTTCCTCTAAGGTTTTACTGTATTTTTCCAGTTTTGCAATGAAAATCAGAGAGCAGTCCTCTGCTTTCTCATCGTCTGTGCTTCTCTCTCTCTCTAACATGCACATGCACACACAGCATACTCTCATTTAGAATTTGTCTTTGATCTGTAGATTTCTCTGCAAAATCCCGTACCTTTGTTGATCAGACTTCAAGGCTTTTCTGGACTTCTCAGAAGTCCCCAGGTTAAATCCTGCTGTCATTAAATTATAGCTATCCTTACATCCTCTAATCTTTAAATGGATTTTTTCTTCAGTACATTTCTTTCTTTCTTTCTTTTTTTTTCTTTTTTTTTTTTTTTTTCCCATAAAAACAACACTTTTATAGTTCCAAACAAATAAGCAAAAATGCTTCCAGATACAAAATAGACGGAGACAAAAATGCTTGGGTTTTGGTTGCTGTCTTTCTTTTTTCACATACAATAAAGATATTGCCAGAAAATCATACCTTTTGTGGAAAAAACAAAACAAAACAAAACAAAAAACTCTGAAGAAAGTTTCTGTAAAAAGCTTCAGCCGGAGCCATTTCCTACATATGCAGTCCTTCCTTGGGTGATTATACCTAAAACAGGACCAACCTGGATTAAGGTTATTCTTGTTCCAGACAGGATTCCAGACAGTGAGCCCTCCTCACCTTCCCAGCATCTGCTGGAGGCAGCATTGCCACCATGCTGGTGTCCATCAGGAGCTGCATGGTTGAGCGAGGACCAAACCAAATATTAAGCCCCATCTTGATGTTTCCAGTGCTTTTATTTGTCTTTAGATGTTGTAAATGGGAGGTCCAACCAACTGCGCTTTGTGGTGGCACCACCGGTCTGTGGACACAGGTGCAGTGCCCTCTCCCCACCACCCGTGCTCTGCCCCGCAGGCTGTTCGACACCCGGTACAGCATACAGAGGAACGGGCAGCTCCTGACCATCCTGAGCGTGGAGGACAGCGACGATGGGGTGTATTGCTGCACGGCAGACAACGGGGTCGGCGTGGCCGCCCAGAGCTGTGGGGCTCTGCAAGTGAAGATGCGTAAGTGAGAAGGCAGCGAAGCTGACAGTGGTATCTCCTCCCCAGGATCATCTGACTGCGGTGCTCGGCCTATGGTTTGGGGGAAAAATCACACTTCTTGTGCCTTAAAATATAAATTCACCTAAAGATGAGGATGAGACAGCTGGCGGCAGGGGAAGGCACAGTGTGAGGGTGCAGCTGAGAGCCTGAGCAGAGCTCAGGGAGACCCACCTTCCACGTAGGGCTGTGTGTGGGCCCGGCTGGCTGCAGACCCCTGGGGAGAGACATGGCATGTCACACCATGTCTTTGGGACATGCCATCCATGATGCTTTGAATGGCACAAGAACTGTTTGTGTAGCAGAAGATAAAAAAAAATGCTTTGATCAACACTCGTTGAACAAAACTTCATAAAAGCAACACAGCTTGATAGATTGGCCCTTTGAAGCAACGCTGCTTAAATCCCCTGTGAATTTTAGACATCAGATGTCACTAATCAGATTTATGGCTAAGGATGGTAAAAGCGAGTGCACACTGTTCAGATGTTCTTAAGTGAAGTCTTGAAAGGTCTGGAGCATCATGGTGTAAATCTCATCATCCCCTTTGGAGAGCAGGGGCCTGGTTTTTGCAAAAGGCTGTGCATGCTCTGGGCCTGGTCAAGCTGAACTCATGTGACTGCGCTCATGTACACAAATGCTGAGCCATCCACAAAGGAGGGCTAAAACATCTGTTTGTATAAAAGGGCTTGTTTGTGCTTGTGAGCCTGATGCTCCAGACTGGGCAGTCCTGAGGCCCTCAGCCCCCCGTTCACCTGCAGGCAGGTGATGCTCTCTGAAATATGATTTTCTGCTGCTGTGGTAGTGCTCCAGGGAAGGAAAACTCAAATCTCCCAAAGTGTGGAGATGGAAATCTTTTTTACTGCCAGCACAGTCTCCTTGGGGAAAAGAAATTTAAATTTGCCCCATATTAACTTTAAGGGAGTTTTATTTTTTTTCTCTCTAAGGATCCTTTCTGCTTTTTACTGGCATGGTCATTAATTCTTCAGTTAGGGACATTAACTAAGTTTACATGCCCTTCTTGTTGACCTAGAGACAATGTCAAATTAAAACCATTTCAAAACCAATTCACTCCATATCTGAGCTTTCACACAAGGCATTGTTTACGCTGAAAAAATGTCAAAACCTGGAATGCAAACATTCTTCAATATTGGAAATACTTTTATCTGGATCTGGATTTCAGCCCAGATCCTAATTCAAATGACTGTCAAACTCCACTCCTGAAAACAAATGACCCATGCAAGATAGGTGCTTTTGAGTCCATATACTGAAACTCTGAATGCTGCATGTAAGAAAGCTTTTACTTCTCAATGTAGCTCATGCCCTACCAAGGCCTGTCTGTCTTTCAGCTACAGCAATATACAGAGAAAGCAATAAGAGATTTTGTTGACATATCTGAATTTGACCTATTCTTGTATCTCTTACCTTCAGTTCAAGTTTAATTTTTGCCTTTTCAAATTTTAGGACCAAAAATAACCCGGCCACCTCTAAATGTGGAAATCATAGAAGGATTAAAGGCTGTTCTTCCATGCACAACAATGGGAAATCCAAAACCTTCTGTTTCATGGATCAAAGGAGAAACCGTTGTAAAGGTGAATAGAGAATGAAATTTCAGTATTGCTGGCTGTTTGCTAAAGGTACGGTGATAAAATATTATCATAACTTGCAGCGTTTCCAAATTCTACTTGCTGGGAAGAAAGCATTTGGAAAATCCTTGGCTCATCTCATAAATGCCTGCGTTCACAATAATTCTGCCTATAAACAAAACATTTTCTGTGTCTATATTTTACATTACTTTTATTACTACTAAGCATGGCCAAATGCTGCAAAATACATTTGTGAGTAATTTCATAAATAAGATCTAGGGAGCAGCTTGGCTAAGATTGAGGGCCCCATGAATGCTGTAATTTACTGGTCTGCAAAAATAAGCATGGGCCAGTGTATTGTGACAATGCTGAGCAGGAAGAGCTGTCCCCAGATTCTTCAGTTGCAGGGCAGCACAAATAATTTTTATGCATGTAAGCCTAATCTTTGCAAGTGGACATTTGGTGCTGTTTGTGGACAGGATGTACGTAAAGCTCTCACCTCGGTCCTTTTTTCCTCTGGCAGGAGAATGCTCGCATTGCTGTTCTCGATTCAGGGAATTTAAGGATCCACAATGTTCAGAGAGAAGACGCGGGGCAGTACCGGTGCGTAGCCAAAAACAGCCTGGGCACAGCCTATTCGAAACCTGCAACGGTGGTCGTGGAAGGTGAGTAGTGCTTGCGCCAGGATCCAGCTCTTTGCGCTGACCTTGCAAGCATACACAATTAACTTGTATTAAGCTGAAGTACCAGCTTGATGTTGACAAAAACATCGTAGGGTGACTCGAGGCAGAAGAAGGGAAAGGAAAGGAAAGGAAAGAAGAGTGAGAAACAGGAAGTTTGTCCATTGCTGGTTGACGGTGAAAGAGTCATTGCCCATGGCTGCTGCGGCTCTGGTGGGAAATTTGTCTGAGTAGGGACTCCAAAATCTGTCTACTGATCTTCCCTTTGGACTGAAGTTTTCCAAGAGGCCAGCTTGTTTCTTGTTCGGAAGGTCTCACCAGAACTGTCATGGGTTATATACTATGGCTTGTGGATTGGACTTATAGGAAGCTGATGGCTCTGGAAACTGGCTGCAAGAAACCTGGTTGGAGACAGCTGCAGCTCCAAACGGTGCAGCTTTATGTGTGTGTCCCTTCCATTTCCCTCTGATTTTCCATCTGAATTGGTTGATTCTTCAGCTAAACAGAGCTGTTCTCTTCGAGGACTTGCACATTTTCTGCCCGCTAAACTGAACACCAGATTGATTTTTCAGTTTCTGGTCTTTATGTGCTCAGTATCCTTATTTTATTTACAGAAGGTGTTTGCTCTCTGGTATAAATCATAGCCAGTTTCATAGTGCTGAGACCAGTGGACTGCTGGGGCAACCAAATGTAGGCAATGAAGCATTCAAGGTTCCTGGATTCTGAAAGAGAAGTTGGGTTAAACAAAGTTTTGCAGAGTGGGAAGAGGAATGACCGAGTCAGTAGATGAACTCTTTTTTGTTTCATTTTCAGAATGAAATAATCTGTACTGCAAAAAGTGAAGAGAAGGGTCTGTTTGCCTAACAAGCTTCAAAAGATTGTTACGGTTACATTTGGCCTGAGACTATCAGAGGTTATTCAGGGCACAATCCTGTTTCTAAAAGGACCATTGACATTCTTCTGGGAGGAGGGTCAGGTGTATTAGATCTGACTACAAATTACTGTAGACTTGCTGTTTTCCTAAAGAATATATTCATTTTCCTTTCTTTTTCTAATATTTACATATACAGACTTCAAGTATGTTAGAAATTCCTTAAATAGCTTAATACAGGAAGGTAGCTGTTCCTAATCTAGATTCAGAACTGTGTTTCTTCTCGACTCAGAGAGATGAGGCAGGCTGATGGTACTCAGATGTGGCTCAATAAAGCCTTGGACCTAGGTTCTGCTTTGGCTCCACTGCTGAGGGAGTGGCCAAAGACTAATCAAGAAGTGACTGAGGCAATTGCTCATTGCCATGCTTGTAGACCCCTCCAGTCCATGCAGAAGAGCCACAGGCACTAGGGCTTTATTGCTTGGATCTACTAGACTGGGTAAGGGAATCTAAAAGTGGACTGGAACTGCACCAAAATATGGGGTGTGAAGGTTGATACCTTGTTTTGTCCCTGTCTCCAGAATTGTACAGCCGAATGTTAATTCAAGGAAAGGCAAATTAATCCCCAAATATCCTACTTGCAAAGGAGAGTCTGTGTGTGCTCTTTTTAAAAGGAGAAAGATTAGTTCTTAATTAATCAATGGCAGCTCAGTGCTCCCATACAACCTATCCCTTCATGTTCCCTTCATGTGTTGTGTTAACAAAGCAATGCTGTTCTCTGGGCTTGCCTTGGTTTTTCTGGTAGGGCACCCATATAATACACCTTGTTTCAGGCTACCACCCAAACTAGACTGATGCATGTTTGTTTTACTTTTTTGGCTCCCAAAATCCGAAGGTAATAATCCTGACTACAGCTTACTGTGTACACAGATCTCTTCCCCTCCTGGTATTTTAGATCAACTCTCATGAATATTTAAAATACAGACTTACTCACATACCCGTGTATGCATGCATGTGCACACACACATGCTCAACCCGTTGCACACGTCTTTTATAGCCTGGCTCACCCAGGTTATCATTATTTTTAGTATTCCTCCCTTTATACCGCCTTAGCATCAGCATGTGAAAATAGATCCAAGTCAATAATAATTTAAAATGACTCCATGTAGGAAAATCACACTTTAGTCGGCCTTCTCTGAGCGTTCATTAGAACCCTGTTTTCATAAAACTTAGGAAAACACGCTGTTTTCTGCTTCTCTGTAATAGCGCTACAATATTTTTCCTTAAAACTTGCTGTTACCACTCACTGGAGTTACCATCCTGCATAGTGTGGCTTAATATTAAAATAAAATGACTAACGTGGCTTGTTAACTATGAATATTTAATCCCGAAGCAAATGCCCATTCAAAGAACTGTGCAAATATTTATGCCTAGCTAAATCAAGATCAGGTGGGCCCTGATTTCTGAAAGAAGTTTCTAATTTTCTGTTGTGAGCTTCCATTTTAATGAGTTCAGCGTTAGTCCTGCAATTAGTTCAAAGTGCGGAGGCATCCAGCTTTGGCAAGACACACTCTGTGAACACAGGTACGGTCCGACACACTTTTAAAGGACTTGATGAAGCAGTGCCTGGAAACAACAGCGAGTCTCACATATAGGACGTCCTCTGCACTGGGTCCACCAGCTCAAACAACTGATGACAGCCTTGGCCCCCGTGTTTGCACTGGTGAGGTGCCTTGCAGTCCTGCTTCTTGGCTGGTTTCTGCAGCCCAGGGCAAAACAGCATGAAAAATGCTGCTATTTTGATTTCCCAGATTGTTCTTCTCTCCACGTGGTCTTTCCTCAACCTTTACAATACTGGCCTCTATTTATTACTTTTAAAGCAAAGTGGAAATACTTTGAAGGCTTTGTTATTTTCAAAGCAAAGTATAAATAATTTGAGCAATGATTTTAGGGGAAATTTCTGGTGTGGCTCTTGTCACAAAACGGAAGGCAGTGAAGAGCTTTCTTAGTGGAACTGATCCCTTGTTTTTTTCTGATGTCAGCCAGGGAGTGGGAGAGAGGCAAGGGTCCTCTGCACCCTGCCCGAGCCCAGCAGCCTGCTCCCTCTCCTGGGGTGGGTTTCAGGCCCCTACATTCACGTGATGAACTAGTGAACTCTCATCAGTTAATGAGCCTTCATACCCAGAACTGGGTCAGGATTTTAATTGAAAGGGTTGAAAAAGCCTGTCCATTCAGACTGTTTTTTTTTTTTTCCCCCTCCCTTTGCTCCAAGTTCAGGGCAAACCCATGTGCATTTGGACAAGTGATGGTGAAATGTTTTCTCTCCTTAAAAGGCAAAATCCATTAGGGGCAGAAACATGATGACAACGGAGGTGGCTGCTGACAGCAGTGAGTGGGCAGGGGAGGAGGGGACCAGGGAAGCCTTCTTCCACAGCACTCTGCAAAGCAAAAGAAGTGAACAACGGGCTGTTTGCTGGCCCTGTTAAAATTGGCATGTGAGGATGAATTCCTGTTGCTCACGTACATTTGGTGGTGGCTACAAGAGGTAACATGTCTACTGAGATAGAGGAGTGATATTATCATCTTGGCCGCTTGCCAAGAAATGTGTTTTTAATTTCCTGGAGACAGCATTTCTGGCCAGCAGTTTTGTATTCATTTTCTAACTTAATCATTTTTCTAACTAGCAGTTTAATCGCTGCATTATCTGTTTTGATAACAAGCACTTCTGCTAACCCTAGAGTAGAAGAGCAATTATATACTGCAGTATATAAATGAAGTAGTAGCTTGCCAAAGGACTGGTCAATATTTATACAAATTTCCTGTTGATTGCCGTACCAATGAATAAAATGATTCTGTGGCTGAAAGGTTGCTGGATGAATTCAGGATCCAGGGCTGTGGTAGAACAGAAGTTTTCACTTGCTTATGTGACTTGTAGTTCCTTCGCATATTCTAAGGATGAACCTTATTGACAAGATGTTGGCTGAAATAGCTAAGGAGTTGCATCCAGATTTACCTAACAATCACTGCTGTGGAAATAAATAGGAGAACAGCTATTGCCTTCAGTAATGTTGAGAGTTGTCCTCAAGTGCAGAAATTCCCTCTGATGTCAATGAAAGCTGAAGGCAAGGTACAGACTCCCAGGCTGTGCCAAGAATGTATTTCTTGGCCCTCGTCTGAGCATTTGACATCTGTGGGGTCTGCATGGTAGGCAACATTAGTGAGACGTCCATGGTTTTTCCCTTCATGTACTGCACAGCTGTAACACACGCTGCAGAACAAGAGGAATTTTCAGTTTTCATTGGTATTTGCTGTGACATTGATCCAGGCCATAAATAGGACCAGTCCAACAAAAGCTATGCAAGGGCTCATCAGGTTCAGCTTCTGGGCTTACTGCCTAAAACTGCACACCCTCTGCAGTCCACATGGCTTGCCATGTGTAACAATGATATTCTCCATACCCATTGTGGATAAAGTGTTTGTCACTGAAAAGATAAATTTAAAGCTACAAGCTCTTGACCAGTGAGAGGCATGAGATTATTTCCATTTGGGCACACTTGTCAAACAGAGAGGGAAGCTGTCCATTTTTTTTATTTTTATTTTATTTTATTTTATTATAATATATTATTAACACATGGAATAAATTCCTCTGAATGGCTTTGCTTTACTGTCTTGCAATCTTTTTCAGATGTGGTGCTTATAACCATTATTCAAAGTATATATAATTCCTGCATCAATTAAGAAGCCTGTATTGCAAAACAGCAGGGAAACTATACGTTTTGTGATGAATTACAGGCCTGTTGATCTGGCTCTGTGTTCTGGCAGTTTTTTGCTCTGTTTAGGAGAATGCTTACTGTTCTCCTTGGGAGAAGCAAAGTGTTACTTCATGAATAGGTAGAGAGGACTTCTGTCCTGCATGGTCTCCATTCTTAAAAGCAAAAGTTTCAAAACAAAATTGAAAAGTTGACCATGAATGATTGGCAGTTTAGAAGGAACAGCTGTTTATAGAAAAGGTGTAAGAATATAAACCATATGCTTCTGTAACTGACTAATTTATTTCTATAGCACCAACTGTGGAAAGAGCATCTTCTAGAAATGAATGGTGTCACTGACTTTAAAATGTGCAAAGGGTTGTGGTGGATTATATACTAACAGAATTCAAGGTTGAGTGCTCTTTGGAGAGGTGTCTATCCATTCCAACAGCAGCACACATCTGGAACTCAGGTCTTGCAGGAAGGTGATATTGGTTCAGTTAGTTTTTTAGCTTTGCATAGTGGTGTTTTTTTTTTTTTTTTTTTTTTTTTTTTTGTGTGTGTGTGTGTGTATGTGTGCACAATTTCTGAAAAAAAAAAGAAAAAGAAAAAGAAAAATGTTTTAAGCTTTTTCTTCTCCTGAAGGTGAACAACCTTCCTTACCTTCCTGTGGTGCCTTTCTAGGTGTTGTACCCAGCTAGTGAAACCTCCATTATTCCCAGTTTGCTCAGTGATGCCTTTTTAGTTTGATACCCTGAATAGCAAAGAAAAAGGTCATAAATTCTTGGACTGTCATGTAAAAGGAAAGATCACATGGGTGGCTCTGGTGGTTGTATACTGACTTAGATGCACCTCCATCTTGTGATTTGTGTGAAGTTGATGTTGATTTCCAGCCTGTGGCACCAGAGAGTCGTGGAATTTTGGAGTTTTGGAGTATGCTGTGTGACGAGGTTTAGTTTTTGAAGTCATCACTGCACAAAGGCAAGTCTAGAAATCAACAATCTTAAATCTGTCAGGAGAGAAAGGAAGAAAGAAACAAAAAAATTAGCTATAACAAGTGCAAGAATATCCAATGTGCTTGTCAGGAAACTAATTGGATCCTCCAGAGATTTCATGATATTTTTGGATCTAATCTTCTTTCCAGTTTCCAGTTGGCATTGATTGAGGGCTACTGATTCTTTATCCAGGCAGTCTCCTTCATCCCTCTTTTGAAATGTTCCTACTTGACTTCCTCCTGTGCCAATATGTGACAGCACAAAAATGAAACAAATCAAGAGCAGAAGCAATGCTCCTCAGGCTACCCTGACTTAGATATTTGTTTTTGTGTTCCAGCTCTGGTAGATAGAAGTCTTTTCCTGCCCGCAGTTTATTGCTTATTACTAGCTACTAAAATAATACTCTGCCACAGGCCACAAAAATGTTCCCCTATAAGCCACTTGTGAGAGCTGCCTGAGCCTTAAAAATAGGAAGGTCTTCCTTGGAGAATCATCCCTTCAAAGGGAAGGATCTACCAGAGCATGGTTAGACTCAGTCTAGATTTTTTTTCTTATTGTTTAATTATTGGACACAGTGAGGGGACAGCAGTGTGAGTGGCAGTAGAAAGCAGTTCCTTGGACATATATTTAACAGGCTGCCCTCAGTAAGTGTAACACACTAGGTTCTTTTAGCTGTTTTGTGTATCTTGTCTGTAGTCTTGGGACAAATTTGCATCACAGGTAAATCAGAAGACAAGAAAGTCACATCATATTTCAGGTCACAAGAATGAAAACATGCATTTAGTCTAAAGAACCGCTCTATTCAGAAGGACCACAGTCTGGAGATGGGTCCAATTTCGAATGAGAACTGCCTCTGGATGTGCCATCCAGAAAGTTTTCTACACTTTTGTGCCGACACTTCTGTATTTGGAGCAGATGAGATAGAAAAGGGAGGTACCAAGGTATGACTGCAGCAGCCGGTCAGGACATTTCAGGTGAGGTGGAAGTCAACCCATCGCCAAGAAACAGACTGACAGCACAAACATGACATTTTGTACTTAAACACTGGGCTTGGTTTCCCCAGGGAAGCTCTGACACTGACAGAGAGAAGGAGCAGGCAGGGTCCTGCAGCAGTAAACAGGGAATACTGCAGGTCATTGTTAGCACTGCAAAGGGTCTGGGGGGAGGGAGCACTGCAGGGAAAGAAAACAGAACCCAGCTGGCCTCTAATTACACCAGAGTAATTGTCTGGCCTCAGCGGGGTAGCGTGGGTGTAACTGAAAGCCCAGAATATCCCATTAAACCTCCTCCTGCCTACTGCAGTCACCGTCGTCATCCTGAGGTTCTCAGATGCTGCAGATACGACCATAGCACTAATTACAGGGTAACGGGGCAAGCCACAGGAGAAGGAAAACAGCCGCAGACCTTCTGGAAAGGAACACACAAGCACGAGCTATTCGGCCTGTTCCTACTCTGGTGTGGCGCGGGCACAAGGTGTCTCCCACCTGCCTCCCAGTACCTCCCAGTGCCTCCCAGTGACTGTCGGTGGCCTCCTGTGTGGAGGAGATGCAAGGCAGGCTTCCTACGAGCATAAGGTTTTAACAAGTAATATACCAGCAATCCATCTTTAATGGGCTGTTTCCTTCTGCAAAAACCTCTCTCTCCTAACACAGACCTCAGAAAGACACTTTAAAGTTATGTCAGTTCCTCATATAATGGCATGAATTGCATTTTTATGAAAAAAATAGATCCTGTAGACAAAATCCCTCTGGTCTGCAGACTGTGTTGGGTAGCTGGGAAGCATGTGCTTCCTGCACAACAAGGAGAGTCAAGGACAGAGAACATCGATAGCTGTCAGGTAAAGGGGGGCAGAGCAAACAGAGACTGTTGTCCTCCAGTGACTGTCTTTTCAAAATGAGATAACAAAACAGAGATGAAGATACAGAAGGGAGGGTTTTCCAGGCAATATGGAAATTTTATAGGATCTAGTTAAATATCTACTTTTGGTAAGGTGCCTGTGGGCCAATACCCCTTTTACTCAAGGCTGTTGCCCCCTGTCTCCCAAGGACCACTCCCACCTTTCTCATCCAGGGAGCCTTGTGGGAGATGAACGCACCACTTATGTTTTCCACTATAACTGACTCTTCCAAGTGGTACAGCACTAGATTTTGGTTCTAGCCAGTTCTAGAGTGTTCTAGTTTTATTTTTAGGGTGCCTACACTATTAAACAGAGTGTGCTGGCTGTTGTGCCACTGTGCAGTAATGGTCCCCGCATATCCCCCAAACTGAATGCAGTCCTTCCTGGAAAGGACACCTCAGATTCAAAGTTGAGGATAGGGAACAAAGATAGATATCTGTATTCGGAGGATCAATTAGAGTTTTTGGCACTGAAACCCAAACAGACGTGAGAGGGAGAGTGCTAGGATCATAAACACCGCAGATGAGGTGAGCAGGGAACAGGCCATTTGCTGTTACCCTCAAACAAGAAGCATCCTAGCAGCCACCACGAGCAGCACTTTAAAACAAAGGGAAGTACTTTTCACATGGCATGCAATTAAATTTATGGCACTGCTGTTACCCGCTGGTGGAGACCAGATGTCAGGACGCTGCAGGGCTTATCTCAGTTTTGGGTATCCCGGCAGTGCCTGTCATTGCCTGCTGCAGGAAGACTTTTTCGTTTTGCCATGAAACTGCACAAGGTGATCCCACTAGTTGTTGCGGAAAAGCAACCCAGGTGCTGCTTTTCACTGGTCTCTCTCCCTCTCTGGATTGGTTTCCAACACAAAGGGAATGGACAGAAGAGCTGCTCTTTGATTCAGGAGACCAGCAACTTCTGTTCCAGTCTTGCAGGCAGCAGCAGGTAACGGCAGAGTTAAACAGCACGTGGTGTGTCTCAATATGGTCGAAAGCCAGATCGTGGAGAGATCTGGAAGGGTCTTTCCTTCAGAGAAACCAAACACATCTATAAGACAAGTACTGACATGAAAAGAATTTCCTTATTCATTTCCTTGGGAAGTAATTTGAACACGTTATCCCTGCTTGTCCTTGAATCTGGTGTTTGCTCTGTATATAGAAAAGAACGCTTGTACAGAACAGGTTTTATATAGTTACACAGGACATAAGCTATCTATTTACATTTTACTCCTCGTTATTATAGCTTTGCATATTTGCATGGTCTGCTTCTAGGATTCCAGGGACATCCACATGCGATGCAAAGTCTTTCAAAGATGAGAAGTTCCTGTGCCGGCCAGTGCATTTAACATTCAGTGAGTCCTTCTGCTGATGCAAATTGTCCCACTATCCATAAATCTTGGCGCTCACCCTAGAATAAGGTTACCTTGGAAAGCTGCTATTGCCTTGCTAAGAAAAACTTGCTTTGATATTAGATACCAGAGCTGAGAGTCTGAAGGCATATGCTTCAGGATGGAGATGTTGTGGTTTCCTCCACCTCCCTTCCATGCACATCTCAAATTGTCCTGGCTGTCCACCTCATGGGGTTGTCGTATAGCCTCAGGCCTGAGGTTGCATGTCTGTATATTGCTGTGCTGTCTGGCCTGTGTTGCACGATGTCTTAGAGCTACTGCAAGCCCCAAACCTCCCAGATCACACATCAGGAGCAAGAACTGCTCGGAGATTTTGAGATTTGGTAGAAAATGTTGAAATTTCAAATGCATTGGTGTTCATGTCCCAGATTAGCATGGTAACCAGCTGAAGGGCAGCAGTACAAATGGGGCAGGCTGATGAAGCACGGCTTGCTTATGGCTATATGCAGGCTCTTGTCTAGGGCCAACGCTTAATAGTGCTGTTGCCTTAGAAATAATATAAGGGTTGTATGCATTTCCTACAGCATTTGTTCTTTTTTTTTTTTTTTTTTTTTTTTTCCCTTGGATTATCTCTATGCACATGGTTCTCTGGCAATAAGCATGTTTGGATGAGGATTAAATAGAAGAAGGTAAGAAATTTGATAGAGATAAGTGGAAGTGTCTCATATCAGCTTTGCCTGTGGTGATTTGTTCCTCTTTGTAATTACTTGGTAGGCTTGCAAAAAGATAAACTTTGCAAGTTTTGATGAGAATTACTCAGAGATCAAAGCAAAACTGACCTCACAGTTATCTTGGGGTTTAATCATCAACCCAACACCTTCAGTAGGGGGTGGAAGGGTGGCAGCAGGCTGCGAGCAGCAGCCAAGGTACACTGTGAGCTGTTCCCATACAGAGGTGCGTGGTGAGCCGTGCATGGAGCCTGCCTCTGGAGCTGCTGCTGCTGCTTGCTGAAAAATTTGTTTGTTCTCTGAGCCAGTGTGACTGTGCCTGGCTTGTTCAGCCTGGGGCTTGGCGTGCCGCAGGCTGCAGCACACAGAGTTCATCAATAAATGCAACGTGCAGTGGGTTTTCAGGCCCGATATCTCAGGAATTATTAGGATTTTACAGGGACTAATTTGAAATGTCAGAAAATACAAATGCTGCAGCTTTCTGTGCATTTATAAATATATTTTCAGACATCCCCTTATCTCTCACTGGTGGGAAGGAAACTGCAGCCCCTCTGCTTGGTACTGCTCTGGCTTAGGTTTGTGAGGAGGAGTGAATGGATATGAAAGGAATGAATCTGGATGGAGATTTAGACAACCAAATTTCTTACTGGCAAAGGCACCAATCACGTTGGCACAAGTTTACGGTCCTGCAGAGCACATAGGTGGCAAGCATGAACGATTTCATGCAGATTAGTAAGCAAAGTTCCAGCCTGGAGAGCCCCTCTGTAGAGAAGGAGCCGTTTCAATCTGTCATGCTTCAGGTGTGAACAAACTACAGGAACATTGGCAAACAGAAATGAAAAAGTGCTTACAGACTAGTTACTGAGTGTTTACATGTGAAGAGTGCAGAGGACAAAGGATTTGCCAGGGTATTTGTATGAGGGAAGTTCCCAAGGTGATGTATACCATGCCAGTTATCCCAGCAGCACAGGCCATCAGTTCCCAGCACCAGAGGAGAATACCTTTAGCTCATGGGAGCTGCCTTTACCCACGGCATTGTGCAGCGTAGCTGGCAAAATTTTTCAGCATGTAACTTTCATAACCAGCCCAAAGGCCCTTTTCCATGATAAAAGCAGAACACTCAGGCGAGGTGGGCAGGCTGGGATGTCAGATCTTGCAGTGTGTAGAAGGCAGGCCTTGCTTACGTGTTCAGCCAGGCCAAGACAGGGAGGGAGCGAGCACCCGCTGTCTCTACATGGTTGCTGGCACAGCGGAGTTCTCCGTGGCCTTAGCTCAGTTTGGACTACCAGGTACACTTCACAGTATGCCAGAACTAGCAGCAAGCTCCTGAAGAGTGAATTCGTGCCCATATTTACAGACTGGGTTAATTCACGTACATTGGCAAACATTGGTTTTGTTCTCTTGGAAGCCAAGGGTCAACCAACGCTGGTGGAGACATGAAGAAAGCACCACCACCTCCAACCCCTGTGCTTGGCAGGGCCTGGTGCATCAGAGCCAGCGTTAGGGCCTGCAAAACCCACCCACAGCAGGTGTCCTCCCTCAGTGGGCCTGGGGGTTAGGGTTTTGGTGGGCTGGGGGCTCTGGGCATGGCTTGGCCCTTTCCCAAAGGCATCTGCCAGGCCCCAGCCCACCCATGCTGCTGCTGGGGTGCCAGTGGCCCAATCCAGCCTGCTTTAATGGAAAAACAGGCCTGACCCAGGCAGGCGGCGGCATCTGCCAGGACTGCTGGATCGGTCTGAAATCCCCTGGAAATGAAAGACAGCTCAGCCAAAGGCAGAGGGAGGGCGAAGACACCTGGAAAGATTTAGCTGCCCAAAGCGGGGGGACCCTGCTTTAATCTTTTTATAGCACAAAAAATTTCGTGACTGGGTTAAAGCCCTACTGTTTGGACTGGATGTTGTTACCTAATTCTCAGAAACGAGAGCAGCTGGCCATGGTACAGATACCTCCTAGCAAGCCCCATAGCATGCAGCACATCATTTAGCAGGGCTGTAAAAGAAAGGACATTTATTAGGGGGCTTGGGAGTGAAACTGAGCACGCTGGCTGGGCTTTTAGCTGGCCGTGTTTCATTTCCAGCTCCTCTGAGTGAGGCGCTCTGTTTCATTTTCTACTAAAATAAATAAGTAAATAAATGGAGCACTCTCCTCCTGTCCTTCCCACCCCTGTTTTGGCATACCCTTGTGTAAATCCCATGCCCAGACCCTGGGAGTCTCCACATGGATGCTGTTAACCTTGTGGTGATGCTGCTCAATGGGTGAAGGTCCTGGCAAAACCCACATTCAGGAGGATCTGAACAAGGCAGGCTTGTAGCCAACGTGTAAGAAATCATCTGATTGCTGGGGATTTTCACTCTGAGGCACAGTGAAAACAAAATGGTGTCCTGAGTGCAGCAAATAATGTGAATTTTACACATTGCCATTTTCTGTTTCTTCCTCTTCCCGCCTTTCATCCACCTATGCCTCCTTAGGTTGCTTAGGTTGGCACCGTCAGGGTCCTCACTTCTTCCTCTCCTTCTCCTCTTTTCTTGCTTGTGTAATAACCCCCACCCCCCCCCAAAAAAAAAAAAAAAAAAGTGATAGTTTTGGGGGCTGGCTTCCTCTATTTATCTACAGGACAGATTTTGTCACTCGTACAGTTGCCACAATGGACCTTGAGCTTGTTCTGGTGGCCTTGCTCCATTCCTGGTGGAGAGTGACACTGGCTGCTCACACACAGCCCACCCTGGTTTTCCCATGACGCCTGTGATGTGGTTGAGAGATGCTCCCAGAGGTCCTACCACATCCCCCGCATGTCAGCGCAAAGCAGCAGGCACAGAGGGAAGGAGGGAAATGCTCAAGGCTTTTAATTTTTTCTTGGTGGTTTCCCAAAGGTAGAGCCCTTTAGAAAACATGTCCTTGTGTGTGCCTGTCAGTGGTGCTGGAAAGGCCATTGGAACCTGACGAGCACAGCCCTTGCCCTGGAGAATCTCTCATGAATAAAATAATGTAAAAAAAAAAAAATTACAGTACTTCAGTTAAATATCTAAACCTTAAGTAAAACACTTTAAAAAAGCAAGTAAATATAAATACTTTAAGTGCTAAAGTATGGAATTTGTAAGTTGTTGTAACTGCAGAAATTCACACAGCAGCACTGAGAGAGCTTCCAGCCTTTCACGCCATGGAGATCAGCCTGTTCCTCTGTTGGTCCACCTGCAGTCAGCCCAAAAGCCATCCTCCCCGTGCTGGGCAAGACACCTGTGGTGCTTGTACGTACCACAACTGAGACAAAGGGCGAGAGGTCCTTTCCAAGCCTGCTGACCAAGGTGCCCGACAGTGGCATTGGGGAAAACACATCTTTAACAATACGTTTGCCTGATGTGCCTTAGCAGAAGTGAAGCTGACACTAGAAACACATCAATATATATCTTCTGTTGCAATTTTTTCCCCCATATTTGGTCCTTTAGGTTGGAATGGTGTCAGGCTTTGCCTTCCCTATGCTCAAGCCAACAGTGCCTTGGCTGCTGAGACAAGTACTGTCCTCAGTGTGTGTCTGGGAACCAGAGGAGCAGGATCCAGACTTTTGCCCCCCACTCCGCCTCCGATGGGGACCACATTTGATCTTGCTGTGGCTTTGCTCCCCATCCATAAACCTGCCATGTCTGTTGAAAGGTGCCTATTTTTTCTCCTGTCTGACAACTCCATGCAGATTTTGGGAGAGCAGCAGGTACAGGGGATAGCACGTGTGCCAGTATCAGATAATGGCTAATGGAGTGCTGGTAACTTTGGCATTAACAAGGCTGGATCAGAGCAGCAGGATCAGAGCAGGCAGGGTCCTGGTGACACGCTGTTCAAGTAACAGCAGCATGAGAAAAGCAGGCAGGGCCATATTCTGGCTTTGGGATTTGATGTGCTGGCTTCAGCAGGAGACATGTGCACGTAGCCACTGCCAGAGGACTGGCCCAAAAGTTTAGTGTTTCTCCAAATGAAGTATAAAAGTAATTATGAGCTTGGCCCACAGTGCTGGGGGTGGAATTCACAACCATCTGGTGCTAATGGTCTGGAGCGAAACCTTGGGAAAAGGCTTCATTTTGCTTGTTATTCTTCAGAGGAGTCCCTGGCCAGGCATTGCGCTGCCCCAGTAAGCAGCACCTGTGGGGCGATGCGCCGGGGGAATCAGGGAGCTGAGATCAACACGTGTCCTCCTACCCTGTCACTACTGAATTCAATCTTCCCAGAAAACCCTGCCGAGGAGCCCATTGAATGGCTGTACTTCCACAGAGGCAAAGTTTCCAGGCTGAAACGTATTCCTGGTGTTGCCTATCCACTAAAAAAATGGCCTTAGGTGCTCTGTTAACACAAAGCTCAGCTTTGTGCAGGCCAGGACGGGATGGAAGGAGTATGTGGAAAGTAAATGCTTTTTTCATTCCAACTGACATTTTGCAGAAGAAGCCTTCCCTGCTGTTGGTAGAAGACATCCCAAAGGCAGGGACAGACATTCAGTCTGCCAGGGGACCCTCACTTGTCCCCTCACTGCTCTGGTTTGGAGGTCTCATCTGGAAATGGGGGCAACCTGTGGCCAATGCCAAGAGGTGCAGTAGTAGATTGGGCAAACAGAGACACAAAAGATTGTGATGTGGTCAGATATTTTGGTGAGAGGAGCCATACAGGTCACAGAATTAGCAAACAGAATATAATGCTTGCCTCAGAACTCCAGGAGAATCTCCCTTACTAAAATTTCTGATGGAAATTTTTAGTCATTGCTGTGCTTCCCAGAAGGTAGGGAGAGATCATTACTCACTAAGCATGAGAAACTGGAGTAAGAAATGGCACAGAGCTATTCAGCCTGCTTCTATACAGACATTATATAATATATATACAGACATTATTAAAATTTTTGGGTCAAAACTCAGATGTTCCACATGGGAAATGCCTCTCTTCTCTGCTTTCCTCTTTGTGGTCCAAATAGTGCATCTGAAATACAGCTTGTGGAGGCCATAAGAGCTGTGTTTCTGGATTAAAACACATTTGCAGCAAAAATACTTAAGTTCTTCATCTCAGAAAAAAAAAAAAAAAAAGAAGAAATTATCTTTTCTGGGGAGGGGAAAGCCTTGTCTTCAGACTGTCCAGTAACCTTATTGCCACAAAAGAAGCAGTGGAGGTGCAAAGTGACTTAAAAAGCCTTATTCCTCCCTGCAGCCTCAGCTTCCCAAAGCCTTTGCTGGTTGTGCCCCCATATGATGGATGCTCTCTCCCCAGGGCAGGCACTCATGGCATGGAAAATGCCAGGGTTTGTGGGTATCCACAGCCAGTCCTAATTGCCACGACCATACGGAGGAGCTTGTCTGACCCCCAACCTTCACATTAAGTGGCCACCCTGGTGGTCCCCTGGGTGGTTTTGAATCGTAACTCACCTCATATTCACTGCAAGCTCTCCCCGTGGTTTTTGCACAATGGGGCTGTGTATAGATTTCCAGAGGTAAAATTTCGTCTGTAATATGTGGAATACAGCCACATCGCCCTCTTTCTTTCTCTTCCTCATCCCCCTCCCAACACTGTCGTTTGCTGGGAAGCCTGTGCTCTGCTCCACTTTTATTGGCAGGGACGTGGCCTATTTTGAGACTTGCTGGGGACGAAACACCCCCACATCAGACCACCCTCAGCCATTCAACTTGGTGCCTTTGTCTTCTCCTGCAGTTTTTGCCAGAATACTGAAAGCTCCCGAATCCCAAAATGTCACCTTTGGCTCCGTGGTGATGCTGCGGTGCACGGCGGCAGGCGCTCCGGTCCCCACTGTCACCTGGCTGGAAAACGGGAAAGCCGTAAGTCCTTCTTTTTTGGCCCCAGTTTCTGCTCCTGCCTTTCTCAGTGCTTGCTGTGTGATCAGGCCAAGGCTGCCTTGTCTGCCCTCTGCACCGTTCTTGTCTGTGAAATGCTCTCCCTCATACCCAAATGTTGCACAGGTTGATTCGCTGGGATCTGGAAAGCCAGAGATGAAGGATGCTTGAGATGCTTGCAAGCTCCTCCTGGGCTGGATATCTCAGAGGACTTCATAGCGGGTTTAAGTTTTTCTGCAGCCACCTTTCCTGGTCTTTCTCCTAATGTGCTAACAGTAGCATGACAAAATGACTTATTTGACGAAATAACATAAACTGAGGCACATAAGTAGAGCTGACTTCTCTTGAGCATACTACCCTTGGCCTGTATGTGCCCACTGCTTCTCACAGGGAATTGGCCCACAGATTAATTACCCTGACCATTTAACATGGGTGATCCATCGATTAATCATCCTGACCATTTAATATGGGTGCCTGCTTTGAATTTGTCTGGCTTTAATGTCCATGTGTAGGCCACTTGGCACCCAGTGTTGCATCCCCAGGAGTGCAGCTGCCCACCACCATCACAGCAGCTCTCCAGCAGGAGGACACTTGACTCCTTCCAAGCCCCTCTTTGCCGTGGATTTCCTCCAGTCCTCACATGGTTATGGTGGTCGTGCTTTATATTCTCCATGTTCCTCCAGCAGCTTTTTAAAAGATGTGTGGCCCTGAGGCACAGTGCTGCAGAAGCACCTGTGTGCAGACCAGTGATTCGCCTCTGCTCTTTCTCACTGCTCTCCCCACAGCCCTGGATCCTTCTGGCCACTGGCTGGCCATGGACATTCCTGTTGGCTTGCTTGTCCAACAGGACCAATGAATCCTCTCATGGAAGTTCCTTCCTGAGGAAGAAACCATCCTGCCCTGTCTCTCCATGTATTAAGATATGTTATTAAGGAGCCTGGCTTACTATGCAGGCTGTCTCACCTTTTTTATCTCCACTAAGCCTTATTGTATCCTCCAGTCTTATTAGGCTCCATTTTCTGTATTTTAGCTGTTATAATATAGCTATATAATATTCTGTACTATATTCTGTGCTCAGTCTTGCAGGCAGGTCCCTTCCCCTGCATCCATCCAGATTTCCTTACTGGCCACTGCCATAGTCCTCTGAATGGACTACACATATCCTTGAGGCCCTTTTTAGCCACCATTGCCAATGACTATGCCAAAGGCCATGTTCCTGTCTGTAGTCTTCACAGTAGCTGAGAGAACAAGAAAGTTGAAGAATTCAGTGGTCTCTTTTTGGAAGGCTGGTTAAGGTCTTCCACCATTTCTCTGAAAAGGCCTCAGTGCATTGAGGATCTGTGTTTTGGGACAACCTGTTCTCCTGGGGTTCTGGTGAGATCTGGAGAAGAAGAGCATGTTGGATGAAGGGGGTGGAATTGTTTCCACCACATACATGGGATCACAGCATACACTGCTCAGTGCTGGCTAGGTTCTGGGCAGAAAAAAAATGTAAAAATAAATCTGAACAATACTACAATTAAAAAAAAAAAAGCCTGTGAAAAATTATCCAGAGTTCTCATCCACCTGAATTGACTTGATAGCATAATGCCAAAAAATATCCCTGGTCCCTGCATTTGCATGGTGACCAGCATACCACACATCTCTGATGCAATATTTACAATAATGATGTTGGTCTGTTGATTAAGGGATTTCTTCCCATGCATGTTCCCTCACCCCACATCTTTGAGCAAAGCTTGAGTGAGGCAGAACAAATGCATTACTTTACGTATTAATATATATATTTTTTTGAGACAAACCAACGTGCTTCCTAAAGACATGAAACAACACTGATACATCTTTTCTTGCTTTTCAATTATCACCACTAATATCTTTGGAAGCAGATAGAGATCCCACTGAAATAATTTCTGCTGTCTTCCAGGAAGGTCAGGTTAATCTGTCTCATCTCTCAGCTAGTTGTGTCAGTAGAGCGCTTTGCTCATACGGATCCAGTGATACAACTCTCACTGTCCTTAGTTTCAAGTTGCACCAGCAGGACCCATGGACGACCACATCTCCTTTCAGTTTTTCCTGCTGCTTCCTAATGGTGTGAAGAATAGAGCAGGCAACAAAGCTTGGTGCTACAGCCTTTGCAAGGCAGAGTCTTTGTGTGCGCTGTCCTCTGATTTAATTAGTGCCAAATGAGCACGAAGGACTTGAGGATAATACCAAGTCTGACTAGCCAAAGTCAGCAGCCTCCAAGCTCATTCACCTAGGAAAAGAGCTGGCCAATGTCACCACATCTGCAGCCCATTCCGCATTTCCAGGTGCGAGATAAGAAAATCTATTGGGTATCTGCTGGAGTGTGGGAGACAGATCGTTTGCTTGGCACACCACTGCTCTTTATGTGTGGCAGTGGTTGTGTTAATCCAGAATTAATGTCTTCAAGACTATTTTCTTCTCTCCATCTGTATAGCCAGGCATGAGCCCACAAAGCCATGTTGTGGCCTTCCTTGCTAAGGCATGAGTAGGCAAACAATCTGCTAGCAGAGATCCTGCAGTAACTAGCCACAAAAATCTGAGACCTTCGGAACTGAAAATTAATTGCAAAAGTATTGTTGAAGCGTGGACTAGGTGAGGTCTTTAACATTTGGTTTTGTCTGCAAAAGCTATGAAAGCAGCAAAATAGTGCCTTCTGGTTCAGCTCTCTGCCACTTTCATCTGCTTGCTCCATCTTCTTCAGTCAACCTCAGTGCTTGGGGGTGGGTCTCTTGGGTTTTCGTTTGGTTTGTTTGTTTGCCTTTGTGGGAAACACCACCGCAGTGGGCTTTTTACTCTCTTAGGTTTCTGCAGGGTCTATAGTGGAAAGCGTCAAGGACAGAGTGGTTGACTCCAGGCTGCAGGTGTACGTCACCCGACCTGGCCTTTTCACTTGCCTCGCCACCAACAAACACAGCAAAACCTTTGGTGCTGCGAAAGCTGCCGCAACCATCAGCATTTCAGGTATGCTGGGAGGGTGGGGGTCCTTCACAACTTTTCCATAGCCCTGGCTCTCCTGCTGGGGGCAAGCAGCAGGGTGGGAGGTGGAGGCAGAGGGTACGACTTGGTGAGCTAATGGCTCGCAGGGGGCTAAATTTGAGTACCAGTGCCTCCCCCACCGGGCTATTTCCTCATATATTCTTACACCCGGGAGACTGGCACAGCTGTCGCTTCCTGAGTGCTTGGTGCCGTCTCGTACGCCGTGTCCCAGAAGCACTCGGTAAGCCCATCCATGTGGAGGAAGCCGTGGCTGCGGCCCAACATCGGTGTCGCCTAACAGCAAGGTGAAAATAGCTTTCCCAAGAGGTCGTTAGCTCCTTGGGGGGTTGCATCCCTCCTGCTGCCCCGTGGTCCCATGTGGCCCACACAGCTGCCGTGCCCAGGCAACCTCTGCTGGTGGGACATCTCCTGATGGGGATGGGCAGGGGGAGAAGCCCCAGCCACCCGGCCCCATGTGGGTTCCCACTAAACACAGGACGTGGCCTGCCAGTTATGTAGGGCCCAAGGGATAAAGTGAAGGTATGGGCTTAGTGTTCAGGAACCTGCCTCAGCAAGGTCTGCAGTCAGTGGCGCACCTCCTCACCTCATTTCCCCACTGCCCTTCTCTTCTTCCCTACAAGAAGAGGCAAAACAAGTGAGCTGCACCCTTTCCAGACAGCTTACAGCTCTCAGACAGATTTTCTGTCATGGAAATCTTAGTTACCACAGAGGATGCAATGACATGTTGCTGATGTCTTTGCCATTTCTTCTTTCTCCTGGCTCGTCACCATTGCTGGACCCGGTGCGTCCCTGGCAGAGTGGAGGTAAGGATGGTTTGTGTGGATCCCTGGGGATTTTCTGTGGGCCGGGGAAGGGAATGATGATGAACCAAGGGTATTTGGTGGATTTTGCTCAAATAAAGGGAGTGGGTTTCTGGATGCCAGGTGTGAGGCTCACCTGAAGGCAATACTCAGCTCTTTATACAGCATGCACAGATCCCAGGCCTGTGAGGTAAGGATGCCTTGGTATCAAGCCAGTAGTGGATCACATATCAGTAGATTGCTTAAAATATGGCAGTGGGCAGAATACTCTGGGGTAAATTCTGTTCACAGTCAGGCTTCATCAACCTTATAAATTTACAGGAGCAAGTTAAGCTCCTGTCTGCACAGAGCCAATAAATGTGTTTTGGTACAGTGATCACAACATTAGGGCAAGAGAGGTTTAGATATTTCTTCGAAGCAAAGTTGTGGATGCGTAAAGCTACTTGTCCGTGATCAGAGGTGCACTTTTGCCAAATATTTTCTGGAGTGATGAACGATTAGGCTGGCTTTCTATTTTTGGAGCCCTAGCATATTTCTACGTGTGGCACAGGCAGATCAGTCTGGGAGGAAAATGCGAGGGCTCCCCTGAATCTGGCGGTGCTCAGAGCAAAGAGCAGGGCTTAAGGAAATCTGAGCAAATGGCTCTGCTGTGCTGCTGGCAAGGGCTGCCTGTGAGGGCTCGCCTCCTTCAGAGGGGCGTGCGAGATCAGCGCAGGGTGTTAGCAAGGGATTTTGTGACTCCGGTGCTGACTGCAGACCTAGGCGTTGCACCGTCACCCGTGTCCATGTGGCGGGCGTGAGTGCAGTGCTCTGATGCTCCTCTCTTGCAGTTGTTCTCGACAGCTGTTACACAAAATCCCCTTTCTGTGGCCAGGCCTTGTGAGAAACACCTTAGTGCTGCTTCTCCCACCCGTGTCACTCTGAGGATTGTAAAAAAGCGAGGAAGCATGATGCCAGCGCTGGTGTGCTGGTAACACCGGCATCCTGCCAGGCTGCTCCCGCAGCCCACCGAAGCCAGCAGCACAGCTGTCCCACGTGTGCCTGTGCCCTCTTGTGGCTCTCGGGGCATGGCAAGGACGCACCTTGCACAGGAGGCACAACGGGCAGTGTGCAGGATGCGACCTCCGCTGAGGTGGGCACCACAGGCAGCGTGGGACCAGCGGGGAAGCTGCCCAGTGCCAAAATGGTGAACAGCTAAGGAAAGGAATAAAAAAAATCAACTGACCCTAAAGCAGTGCAGCTAAATTGGTGTCAGAGAGTGTCACCTACTGAGTGCAGCATCTGAAAAGCAGAAATGTGGGCATCCTCTGTATTCCCTTGCCCATGTAAGTCCAGCTTTCCTAAGAAAAACAGTGAGAACCCCCCAGGGCATTGACAATGGGGGATTATTTGGTCAGAGCAGTAAAAGGCAAGGATACAAATAGCTCTGCTGGCTGCTCCAAATGGTTGGCACGTTGAGAATTGAACTCCCTGACCCCAGTTATGCTGGTGGCTGAGCAATGGGGACAGCTGCACCCCCAGCTCCTCCCGCATGCTTTGGGGCAGGAGGGGCGTTTTTCCCAGGTGTGCCCCAGGGGCAGTGCCCACCCGGGCTGGGGCACATCCTTTGACCCCGTGCTGGGAGCTGACCTCCTTCTGGTGGAGGAGGGATGACAGCCACACCATGCTGCATGCAAAAAGCACAGGAAGGGTAAATGAACAGCCCCAGAAGGAGCCGAGCCTGCTGTGCTCTGAGCTACTCAGGACTGTGCCTGCTCCTGCCCCCGCCCCTGCCGTGGCTCTCTGCAGCAGCCCCGTGCTGGGATGGTGTTAGCTCTTCTCAGCTCCTGTATCTGCACACCCATTTCTCCTCACCTTTAGTCTTACAGCTGAGTACCTGGTGCCTGTTCCTGCAGCTGTGCAAGGCTGCAGGTTTACCTGGTTTGTTTGCTCTTGTTCCCAACAGCAAGCTGTACAAGGGCGATACAGGCTACTGCAGCACATACAGAGGTGAGGTGTGCAGTGCCATCCTGGCGAGCAATGCTCTTGTATTCTTCAACTCCTCCTACGCTGACCCTGAGGAGACCCAAGAGCTGCTCATGCACACTGCCTGGACTGAGCTGAAAATGGTGAGTTCCTTCTGCCGACCAGCCGCTGAGTCCCTGCTGTGTAACTACATCTTCCAGGAGTGCAAGCCCTCGGGAGCTGGGCCAGCCCCCAAGCCCGTGTGCAGGTAAGTAACAAGAAACGTTCGTCTTTCACTTTTGTTTTGCGGGGATGGATGCATAGGAGGCTGGAAATGGTGAGAGTTTACCTGGCTTTGCAGTAGCACTGAGCGGAAATGGTCTCCGTGGGCTTATATGAGTTTTTCCTTTTCTTTCCCCTCTGTACGCACCCCTTGGACCTGACATAGCTCTCCTTGTGCTCATTGGTGGGGTTCAGAGTGGCTTTCAGGCCCAGGGGTCTGTGTTATATCAGGCTTTCGGTGGCAGGTGCTGAAAAGAAATATCCCTTCGAATGACATGAATGATATAAGTAATTAACACATTGTTATCAGTTAAATCTTGCTAGGCCAGTGTGTACTCATTGCTGCTATCAGAAAGTCATTGCTAGTTTGGAATTTTGACTAAATATGGGCACAGAATGTGGAGCTGATGTGGCCAAGGTAGGACACTAATCATTCAGCACTTCCCACCACCGCAATGATGGAACAGAAAAAGACTGCTCTGGAGACACTGCCAGTGTAACTGCACCTGCTAAACCAAACCTCCCCGCTGGCACACGTGTCCTCGCATAGCCAGAGCAATGTGCAGTCAAACAGGGTTGGCAGGGAGCAAAGCATCCCGTGCTGTAGCTAATCCCCTGCTGACAGGTGCCTGTGCGGCACGTCCCAGGCACAGGGGCCATGCAACCCACCGGGCAGCCCTCCCTCATCGCACCCTGTCCTCCCCCGTGGCCGCTGAGAAGAGCTTCATCACTCCTCTCTTCACAGCAAGATTTTACGAAGCCTTCCCCAGCTTCTCAGACTGGAATAAGCCAGCTTTCTCCACGCTCTCCCCATAGGTCTTGCTTTTCAGCACTGAAACTCCCGCTGCTCATCTTCCTGTGAGCGCTAAATATACATAGCCACATTGCACCCTGCCTCTGGCTGAGGATCTGCTGGAGCTCCCTGCGATGGAACGAGGACTGCCTGGTGCTCCCTGCAGAAGACAGCCCCCTGTAGACCTTCTGGGGTGATGCTTTCTTTTTCTGAAACCATAATCCTGAAACAGATTATTCAGATCAGGGTTTACTGGGAGAGAGGCCCCAGTTCTGATGCTTCCACTGAAATGATTGTTCTGTCTGCAGACATGGCAAGAACATAGGCAGAGCTACACCAGCTGGACGTGGGCCAGATGTAGTCTACTGGAAATTATTTTTCCAGTTATGCAGGGGCTTTTTAGGACAGTCAACAGCATGTTGTCTTCACAATCAGGGCCTTTCTGATCACTCCTCCTTCCATGGCTCCAAAACAAAGGCACAGAGGAAAACCCCAGTGCAAAGCCTGACAGTGAGTTAGGTTCTCCATTTGGAGCCTGTGCTGTTCAGTATTGCTCACAGCACAGCCGTGCCATATATCCTGAGAAAGAAGTGTGTGTGCAAATACCCACAAGTAATCCTGCAAACCAGTGCTGAAATTTGCCTTTTGTTGGCAGGTTCCTCCCCACTGCCTTGATGTGCTGCTCTTTGTCATTGTGCCCTTTAGTGCACGGTCTCTCTGCCTATTTTCAAGATGTGTGACAGTATTTATATCTCAGCCACACATGCACGGCCCATTTATCAGAGAAAGACTTTGCACAGTGCTCCACAAGACATATCAGTGAGGGCTGGGTATGGCGCTGGCTTCATTTTCCCCCTGCTCGCAAGTGCACCTGCAGGACCGTAAATGGATTTGTGAATGGAGATCTGCTCTCCCTGGGCAATTCTGAGTGGTATAAATCGTCGTGCTCTCTGCGCTCACATAGGACATTTAGCTAGCAGGCAAAGCCTTTGCGAATATGCCTAAATCCTTAATGGACCAGTCTGGCACCATCCTTCAAACCCATGAGCCAATCTGCAGATACATCCGTTTTCTTTTTCCTTTAACGATTTTTCCCAGTGATTTTACCATGGATTTAAATGTGTCTTTTTTCACAAGATCCCTGGGATGGCGTCCCTCCAGTTTCCTGTCCCCAGAACTTATCATCCCAAAGCCTAGCCCCATGCTCCGTTTGATAACTCAGACATCTAGTACGTCCTTCTGAACAGTTGAGACCCCAGGGGGCTCTTGAACACATTTTGCACAGTCTTGGATGCTTTCCAATTATCTTATCTGCTTTCTACTGACAGTTTTATACCTCTCTGCTGAAACTGGCTAGACAACACCAGTTTTCAGCTGAAATGCTTCATGAGTAAGAATTTAATTATCCCAGAGGTTGTAGAAATCTGTTTTTTCAGGGACAGACTTCCCGTGTTATGTTTCCATGTGTTTTTATTTTTTTTTACTTATTCACTGCAACATTTCTTCTCTCCCGTGAAATTTTGGTTTGGAAGCTAATTAGCTAGAACAAAAACTGAAAAACAAGCTGTGCAGAACTTTTATAAAAATAATAAGTGGGCAAAACAAGATAAAGTGGAATGGAAGAGAAGAACATGGTAAAAACTTCACATAAGTTAAGATGCAATTTGATTAGAATTGGAATTTTCCTGTTTAAGGGAAAGTGATGTCTCATCTCATAATTCTTGATTGCTTCTGGCTTTTGACACAGACTGCTTTTGTGATAGCAGGGGACAATCCTTCTGTTTCTCTTCTGACCGCTACTGATATGAAGTGTCCAGCTCCAGGGAAGAGTCTTGTGTTGGAAAGCTCTTCCCCTTGGTCTGCGTGCCCCCACCTCCTCTTCAACAGTGCTCTGTGGGCTGTGGTCCCACCTGTCCTCCTCGGCTGCTCCTGATCTTTGTCTCCCTGTCACTCACATTACATAAAATTTCTAATAATACTCTGAAGTAATCTTTGCATATGATCTCACCAAGCTCTTGCTGCTGGGGATTAAGTGCTATAACAATGGCATGACCTCAGCTGCAGGAGACCGACTGTCCCTCCCTCCGGCAGCCTCGCCATGCTCCCCTACCAGCAGCGGTGGCTGGCGGGTGAAGACAACCTGCCTTTAATGGAGTAGCTTGCTGAGGAATGTTTTTCGGCTTTTTGCAGTTGCACACTGAATACGGGGCATGTTCAAGGATGTCCAGGCTCTGGGAGTGAAGGCAGCTAATGCAATCCAGGTCTCCCAAGTGTTGGGCAGTGCCCCAGAGGCAAGGTTTTCCCATTTCCCTAGCTAAGCATTTCTTACTTCAGAAAGTCATTCCTATTCCACATGTTGTTTAACATGAAATTAAAATATTACGCCATCTGGATACATTCTGGCTGTCATGGAAGTGAGGAAGGAGCAAACCAGCATGGGCTAAAACCACAAGCCGGGCAGCTGAACCTTCAATGGCTTCAGCCTGCTGCTATGGAGAGCATTCATTGCCATTGCAAAGAGCTGCTGCCCCGGTAAAATTCCTGGTGGCCTCCATCCTTCAGGTGCTGCAGAAGGTTTTCAGTGTTGGTAGTCATCACTGAAGCTCGTGGCTATCTGTTCTTGCCAAAGCTGTTGGTAGACAACAAGAAAAGAGATTGCAGCAGCCCACCAGGTGGTGAAATTGGCTAAAGCCTTCACCACGGATGCCAGGAGTGTTTTCCTGCATTACTGTGTTGTTCTGTGGTAGTCAGGAAGGACATGCATCCTCAAAGGACTTCAGCCGAGTTCAGCAAAAATCATCTCTGCACATGACCTCAAAGCTGCTTTTGCAACTCAGGCTCTCAAAAATGAATAATTGAAAAAATAAATGAATCACTGACAAATTAATAATACAGCAAACAATCGAAGTTACCAATATGGTACAGCTTCATTTTTTATTTTTCATTTTCCAGAGCAGATATTTCTGTCTTGGCCTTCTTCACAAAACAGCTTCAGATCTAAAGAACATTTAAACATCCACAGCACCTCTTGACAGTGAATGTTTCACATCGTTAGGGAGGCAATACATTAGGTAGGAGGCAGTTTGGTTTCTTATTTCATCAGGCACTGTAAAGGTTTTGCTGCAGACAGTTAGCAGATGAAAAAAAAAAAGGAGAGAAAGGTGTCTATGGAGAAAAGAAGAAAATTTCATGGCTGATTCTGTGAGTTTAAAGATGTAGGCAAATATTTAGCTTAGAAAAGATTAAGCTTTTTGCTCACCTGCTTGAATAGATGGTAGATTTAAGTAATATTTATGGAAGACAGGTAAGATTTTTAGAATGTACCAAACATGCTAAGATAACTCCCAGACATGTTATTATTAGAAGATGGCAGTGAATGTGTAGGAAAAGATGGGAGTGAACGCACAGACAGCGACGTGTGTTGTGTCTTGAGCATAAACCTGCTTCATTAAAAATGTAGCTTTGTGGGTTTCCTAGAGGAAGCTGTTACATTTTATGGAGAGTTTCCTTTATGGTTTATGAGCCAGACAGACTGGCTTAAAGAAGTGTAGCCCCGTTAATGGTTTTCTGTCAGCCTGCATAACCTCTGCACATCACTGCTAAGTGCAGCAGCTGTTATCAAGCCATTGACCCCTGTATTTCACTGTTTTTTGCAAAATGATGTAGAGAGAATTGCCTTGCTGTAAAGGATCTCTACTGCTTTAAGGAATGGCTCTCAATGGAGGAAAACTCTCAGAGGGGGATCTACAAGCCGGGGCTGATGCTGCTCGCTCTTCCCGAGTGCAACAGGCTCCCCAGCCTGCACCAGGACCCCAGTGCCTGCACCCGCATCCCTTTCTTCGGTAAGAGGCTGCGTGCTGCCCGTCGTTTGCAGAGCTGCTTTCTTGGCGAGGGAGGGGGGCAGGATGCCACCCACGACCTGCAGCAGAAGCAAAGGCTGCGAAGTGGGCACCGTCCTGCCTGCGCCCGTGCGCTGGCGCGTTCCCACGGCCACGCTCCCAAGTTGGCACCCAGCTGTATGACTACCCTTCCTCATGTCTTGTCTTGTCTTTTTACAGATTTTAAGATGGAGAATATAACCAGTAAGTAGACTTCTCCAGGCTCTGTGGTTCCAGAGGCTCGGCATGGTATTTTTGCTGAGGATGCAGCTTGCACAGCGCTTTTGCGTTTTGCTCTGGTCCTTGCTGGCTGTATTTGGGTTGTTAACAGAGGATGTACGAGCTTTCACATCCAAGGCATGGGGAAACACATTTACACCTGTACAGAATTTAGGGAGAGGGAGAATATGGACTGGTAATTTTTGAAAGTGGTTAGATAGGGATGGTGCTTTTTAGGTGGTACCATACCCTCCAGCTCTCCCCTCATCTTTCTACCCATTCCTTCTTCTTTTGCTGTACCTGTATTAGGTATTTCTGATACTGATAGCAAGGCTGTCCCACCCTTACATGCTGTTACTGATATGGTTACCCACATCCACACATCCAGCTGCCCTTGTGAGACCTTGTTCCCCAAATGGCCCCAGCACTCCCCTTCAGCTGTCCTTGAAGCCTTGACATTTCTCATGAGACCCCCCCGAACCACCCATGAGACCCAGCTGTCCCTCACTGCGACTTCTGGCAGCCCCTTACCCTCCCTTAGGGACAGAGCATGAGCAAGGGGTGCCAGCAGTGTGGTGCATTCATGAGGTGGTTTAAGCCTCCTCTTGGATGCTTGCTAGTCCTCAAAGCCTGGTGTAAATGTGCCACCTTTTTGTTCAGCTTCCACAGGATGTCTCCAGATGTGTACTGTACAGTCATGAACTGGGGAGACATAATGGTAACAATTTACTGAGATTGTCCCCTTTTTGCCTTCAGAGGCCCTGCTAGATGCACAAAGCTTTGAGGAGAATGAACCAAACTGTTTTCTATCTTGCCAGCTGAGTTACAAGAACATTATGAGAGCATCTGCATTTTCCAGCCCCTCAGGGGCACATGGATGCTTCCCTAGGGTTGCCTTTGTCCCTAAAACTCTCCACATCTCTTCTCAAAGGTGTCACACTGATATTCGTTTCAGACCATGCAAAAGTTTTTTTCTTTTTTTTTTTTTCCTGTTGGTTTCTAGCTCAGTCACAAGACAGGTATTGCTTTCCTTACCTTTGAACGTGAGGTATTTAAAATGTTGCACTCAGACACACACAACTGTCTTTTAAGGCAGCTTAACAGATTTTCCACTTCTGCAGTGCTGCTGGCCAGATATACTGTGAGCTTGTTGCTGGTGTAAGTGATAATATCAGCCAAAAAAGTTCAAGTTAGAGCATTTTACCCTGCACTTGTGATGGGCCAAGTGTGATCATGGAGTTCATGATCATTCCTAAGCTGAGGGGCTTCCACACCTCAGGCTACAAGGGGCTTGATCCATGTTTGAGCTCACCCACCTCATGGCTGTTTTTCTGCCTACCCATGGGTACAGTTTGGCACCTGGTGAATGTGCAGAAAGCACGTTAAGGGTCTGTAAAAGACACATAACAGCAAAAATGTGTGGAGTGGGTGATGCAAGAAGAAAAGAGCAGGCAAGCATCATGATGTATTTTGATTTGTTCTAAAATTGCTCTTTACACTGGTCCTTACCAGAGTGCTCAGGTGCACTAAGTGAATATCTCATTAAAACTACATCCCTGCAAAAAAATTATCATCTATGTTTCTCCTACAGCAGAAATAGAACAATCTGCTTGGATAAATTAAAATGCATAATTTTTGCCTCAAACTTGGGTCAAACCTTATACAAATCTTTCCTGAAGTGGAAAAACATTTGCTTAAAAAATACCTTGTTTTAGAAGAAGTCGGGTTTCCTCCTTCTTCTTTTTTTTTTTTTTCCCTGAGCTGTGAGTTTAATGCAATAGAAGAAAAGTTACGACAACAGTGTTTGCTGACTTACTAATTTATCTAATAAGGTTAATAATGCAGCACCTAATAAGTGAACCCTAATGCATGCCATCACCAGAATGCTCGTCCATGGTCAGCAGAGCTTCCATATGAGTAGCTAGCACATGTGATGTGTGTAAGGCTGCATCTCCTCTGTTGTCCCTCCTGCTTCCTGGGCTATACCAGCACACATTAAATTCTCCTGTGAGGAGAGGTGGTGTCTACATTTATGTCTTGGGAACTTATTCTGGGAGTGAAAATCTTCTCAAGATTTCCTGCTTGCTTTTTTTTCTGCAGCCAGAGTAGGCCCTGTGTATGTAAAGTGAACTGCACATTCTCCGTTATGAATAACAGTATTTTATGCTGATCTGCTGCTTCAGTTCTTCAGTTCCCTTCAGCGTGTGGTTTCCACATGTGCTGGGAGCTGCAGTCTCTGTCTGAGCACCCAGTGTGAGGTGACGGGCCCTGTGTAGGCCCCTCACAGGGCCTTGCTGGCCCCAGCCCACTGCTGACACCCCAGCGGTGTGGGTAGCTTCACTAGATGTAATCCTATGTACTGAGCTCAAAATTCATTTTGGTGTTAACAGAAGGCTAAGCTGTTCCCTGACTGTCATCTGATTATTTTGCGTGCCTCAGATCTGCTGCTAATTGTCTTGGCTCTTTTCTAAAGACATGACCTTTACTCTTGTCAGTCCCTGCTGCAGGGCATGGTTGGAGATGCCTTGTCCCCACCTTTTTTTTTTTTCTTTTTCTTTTAACTCCCCAGGGACTTGCTACAGTGGCAATGGCCAGTTTTACCAGGGCTGGGTCAACGTCACGGCCTCTGGCATCCCCTGCCAGAAGTGGAGCGAGCAGGTGCGCAGCAGTGTGAGACCCCCCCAAACAGGGAGCTGTTCTCGAGGTCTGTTTCTCCGGTGGGCTTCCCAGAGCCAGGCAGCTCTGTCCCATTGAAGGGGGTGACAGCCTGCCTATATTCTTGAGTCCACTGGTGTTTCACAGCCTCTTCATATTTCAATCTGCAAGTTCCCCTTCCCACTGCCATATGCGTTCTGATTGTGGCAAGTTACTGCAAGGCTGTTTTACCTCTTCCTTTTCTTCTTTTCTTTTCTTTTCTTTTCTTTTCTTTTCTTTTCTTTTCTTTTCTTTTCTTTTCTTTTCTTTTCTTTTTTTCTTTTCTCTTCTCTTCTCTTCTCTTCTCTTCTCTTCTCTTCTCTTCTCTTCTCTTCTCTTCTCTTCTCTTCTCTTCTCTTCTCTTCTCTTCTCTTCTTCTCTTCCTCTTCTCCCCTTTCTTTCTTTCTTTCTTTCTTTCTTTCTTTCTTTGTTTTTCTCTTTCTTTTCCTTCCTTCCTTCCTTCCTTCCTTCCTTCCTTCCTTCCTTCCTTCCTTCCTTCCTTCCTTCCTTCCTTCCTTCTTCCAATTTTTTTTTCCTTTGTTTTGCTTCATTTTGTTAATACCACCAGCAAAAATTCTACTCAAGCACTAATCCAATCTGTTTCCTGCTCCAAGGCTCCCCACTTGCACAGAAGGACTCCTCAGGTCTTCCCCGAGCTGTCTGATGCCGAGAACTACTGCCGCAACCCAGGAGGTGAAAACGAGCGTCCCTGGTGCTACACTAAAGACCCATCTGTGACTTGGGAATACTGCAGCGTATCTCCCTGTGGAGATGGTAGGTGACTGCAATTTATGATTTCTGCCACTGTGTTTGTTTTGGGACCATGCAAGGTGTTTGCATCCTGAGCATCATACTGTGGCTCTCACAGCTCCACTGATCCATTTTGTCTTCTGGATTCAGCCAGCACTGGTTCTTCTCATAGTGCGTTCAGCATCTTTAATCTGAACGTGCAATAAACACTTTAATGATGGGAAAATGTGGACAGGCATATTGAGCACCTTGCTCCAGATTATAGTAACACCAAAAGATGAAATCAAATTTCCTGTGGTATTATGAGGAATGAGTTGGCTACACTGTGGTCTGAGGAGAAAGTAGGTCTTATGGCATATTTTCTGAAGTTGTTTTGCTTCTGGTGATATTTTTTTCAATAATAAAGAACAGTTCTATCTAAAAACAAATCTGAAAAAGATGGAAACATTTTTGCTTTGTGGAGTTGAAACTAAGCCTTGCTGTCATTATTTTTTTTTCAAAGAGTGTGTTGAAAAATATTTCATCAAAGCTACAAATTTTTAGTATCTCATCAATTTTTAGGATCTCAGGGCTTGGAAACAAGACAATTTCACTTGCACAGAGAATAAAGGCACTGTGGGCATAGAGGAATACAAGTCAGTACCAGTTTCACTGGCCTTAAAAAGAAAAGTTTAAATTTCATTCTGTTCTCAGTCATTATATATATGCACATACAGATTAACATTTTCTAGAATGGCTCAAAAAGTACTTGGCAAGGGGCTACTTGATTTCCCCCCCCTAAAAATAGAGCTAAATGTGCTTTACACTACTTTACCGTATTTGACCCATAAAGACACCGAGATGCAAGTTGTTGGAGGCAAGGTATCCAGGAAATATCAATGTATACTTGCCTTGGTCTTGCACTCCTTTCTGCAGATTCGTTCTAGGACATGTGATGTATTGTGGCTCACATTGTGGACCTTTGCTACTTCCTAATATAGACTTCAGCTTATTTGAACGCTTTGAGACCACCAGTGTATCTCCCACCTGTAATTCTTTCTAACTGTCTGATTCCTTATCAAAATTGGGTTCCCAGCTCTATGGGAACTGTATCTAGGTCTTTATTAGGTCCTGGACTTTAACATCTGGTAAGCAGAAGTGTGTTTTGCTTCCTGTAAACCAAAGTTCCCTAGTATGATCCTCTCATACAGTCATACAGTTGTATCTATAATGTCAGTAGGACTCCACAAGTACCTCTTGAGGGAAAGCCCCAACCCTATAAAAGTGTCATAATCTTCTGATTTTGTTTACATTACAGCATCCTTATCACTAGGAACAAGAAAACCAAATGGAGAGTTTCCAAACCTCCCCCCTCCTCCATCCTTTTCCGCTACATACTCCATGACTGTTATCATCTCCATCATCTCCAGCTTTGCCCTTATCGTGATCCTCGGCATTGTCATGCTCGTTTGCTGCCGTCAACGAAAGCAATGGAAAAACAAAAAAAGGTAAAACTCAGGACTTAACTCAAGGCAACAAATGCTGCTTTGAAACATGGCTTGCCTGCTTCTGAGAGCACAGTCCTGCAAATGCCTGCTGGAGGGAGAAGCCCTCCCTATGTCTGTGGCTGCACCAGTGCAGGCTCTGAGGAGTGCCTGTGTCAGAGCAGAAGGTGGCCTGGTGGCTATTTTGGGGAAATGACGTGAGACCCTGCTGCAAGGCTCTTTCAGCAGCCCTGCCGTACCTCCTTTTTCCATCCTGGAAGAAGCCAGCCCCAGAGGTGCAGATGTTGATCACCTGGTCAGGGGCCATGCACACTCTGACAAACAACTGCTCCGTTGTTTCAGAGAGTCAGAAACACCGACGCTCACCACTCTGCCCTCCGAACTCCTCCTGGACCGGCTGCACCCCAACCCCATGTACCAGCGGATGCCACTTCTCCTTAATCCGAAACTACTCAGCCTGGAGTATCCCAGGAACAATATTGAATACGTGAGAGATATTGGGGAAGGAGCATTTGGGAGAGTCTTCCAAGCAAGGTAAGCAGTCCATGTGTGAGTCCTCTCTATCTGGAGGTATCTGGGAAAAATCAGCAGTTGGGCATCCATTTGCGTGGACACCAGAAATCCTTTGTTCTTTTACTCAAACCGAAATTGGTAGAAGGGCCCAACAGTTAAACTGAGGCTTGAATAATTGTTTGGCTTGTCCACTGCTTTCCACTCATATCTGTTAAACTTTTGTCAAGAATGAGTCTCCTGTTCTTCTCTCTAGTACATACTGTGTCAAACTCACATACCAAAGTCTGGTGTGACAGCTTGGCTAAATTTATCATCCCTATTTTTTTTTCAAAGAGTATTGCATGTGACATGTGACTTATTGTGAAATGCTTGCATTTCCCCGTATGTGCAAATTGTCAGTGTGTGGTGTCCTCCATTACAAACTCAGCACTGGCTAGTAGTTACCACAGAGGGCAATGTGTCATGCTGCAGTTAGGTCCTCACCCAGTTTACGTTTGATTTAGTGGCAAAACCAAACCAAACCAACCCAAAAATCCCCTAAAAATCCAACCTACTTAAGCCAACATCCTTTGTGTGTGTGTGTGTGTGTGTCCCCTTTGCTTATTCAGATTTTATTCTTGGAAATCACAACCATTGTTGCCTGTTTAAATTTAAGGCATTAGATGAGCCATAGATTCTGTTGAATTTCCTGGGAGGTGAGGTCATGCTCTTCTTCACATGTGAAAAACATTTCATTGAGAACCCAGGGATGAACCCAAACTTGCTTAGAATGGGTGGATGGAAGGCATCTCATTACCCTTGACAGTCTGCAATGCCTGCAGGTCAGCATTTGGCCAGTCTGCTCTTCTTGGAAAATCCCAGCCCAAACTCCAGAAAGAAGGTGGACAGAGTGTTCCATTTTGCTCGGGATGGGTTTTCTTAGTCCTTTACAGTTAATAAGTCTGGGACGTAGCTCATTTTGTCACTGTATCTGGAGTAGTGTGTGATGACAAAAAATGCCAGGGACTATTAGAGTCCTGATGTGCACCATGGCCTGCCTGGCGAATTGCTCCCAGTGACTTCGAAACCAAAGGACTCTCCATGCAAAAAGCAGCCATAAGTGCAGATACTTTCAACGTTTATAGTTATGCTGTGGATGTATCCACTGGGAAATGACTTATGGGCTGGTTAAAATGCTGGTAGAATAGCGAAACCATTTCAATAGATGTGACGGATTTTTTTCCTAATGAAGGGATGTGGAAGAAATGCAGGCGTACTTTTATTTAATATAGAGGGAGCTAAAAATAACAAAGTTTAAAGGGCGCACAGTGGGAAAATCACAGATGCTTAGCCTGTGATTGATTGTTAGCCTGGATGGCTGAGCCAAACGCATCCGAACTTGAGTCGAGAGCAAAGTTGCGGTGACTGAGTCACAGCTGGTGCAGGCAAGCCAGTGCAGGTGTGCGATGCCTGGTGCTCAGGGCATCCCACTGAGTGCAGCCTTCCCGTAGTGCTTCGCCTGCACCAGCACCTCCAGATAGCCTCAGCGCTACCCAGAGCCTCCTCAGCTGGAGGTGGCTCTCCCCGACCTTGAGCAGGACCTCTCGAAGGGAATTAAAGTGTCACTGAAGCGCCAGGTTAAGCAAGTGTTAAAGTGGTGTAGAGAGCTTCCATGTGGATTTCGTCCACCCCAGTGCTGTAATTCCTTTTAGTTAAACCTTTTTTGCTATTGTCAGTGGAAAACGGGAGAAAAAGGAAAAACAGAAAAAAAAAAAGCAAGCAACAAAATCGTATCCAGCTTTTGCAACATGCAGAGTACCATACCCTCTGAAACACCTGGTTTTTGGGGCTCAGGGAAGGAGCCCCAGAAATACTGTTTCTGAGTGGCTTATTTATTTTTATTAAAATCTCTATCAGAAACCACTCTGAAGCATTATATTCTTGGGGAAAATTCTATCCTCTGACATTCCTGTGCACCACTGGCAGACCATCAGAGACTGCTGTGCTGACATCCAGAAGCACCAGCCGCGCATCCCTCCAGGTGACGGACACCACCCAGCTCAAATCTTTGCCTTCCCGTCGCAGATGGATAAAATGTACTTGTCTACATGTGTTAAATGGACATCTCAGGCTAAGTTTAGCAACCCTTTTACTTCTCGTGGTCTCATGTTTCTCCCTCTCCTGTAAACACAGCTCTGCGCATGGTGCCAGTGATGCCTTTGCCAGTTGGCTTGCTGCGAGTCCTGATTCAGTGTTTACTCACTCCTGGGTCAAGCAACATGTTAGGACAGGAAGTGTCTGGCTATCATTTACCAGCTCCTCCTGAAAGGCTGCCATGTCCGCTTAGGGCTCGTTCACACTGGAAAGGTTGAGGAAGTAGCCAGTTACCTCAACAGATGTCTTTAAAACGAGATATGGGACCTGGCTCAGGTCTGTCCTAACCAGGTCGTGGTGGCCAATTCAGGATCTCCTGCTCCTGGGAGGAGCATGTTGAATTTTCTGCACACCTCCAGAGCACCAGTCCTCTGCAGGACAATGTAGATGAGCATGCAGATTGCTCCCAGAGGTGGAGCTGCATGCCCGAAACTAAGCTTGAAGGCCAGGGTTGCCCAGTGCCCTGGATGTGGGGTCTTTACCAGCACCAAAGGCTCGTGGACCCTCACTGCAAAGGCTTTGGGGTCAGCTTGTCATCTCTGTGGGAGACGAGGCTGCCCCAAGGGCCAGGCTAGAGCTGTGGGCAGGAGATCAGAGATCGAGGTGGCAGGAGTTTCTCCATCACAGGTATCCTCACATTCTTTCAAGTGCAAAGGATGTTTCTTTGACCTGCTGTTTCAAATGTAGCTGAAAAGCTTTTTGGATGTTAAAGAAACCAAATGAAACAATCCCCTCCCTGTTCTGAACACTGTGCTGCCCCCCCCCAACATTTCCCTCCAAAGGAGAGGGTAAAGGTAGTTCTCCACCTGCCTCATTAGATGTTAATGGCACCAATTAACGGCCTAACAAGCTGCCCAGCTGTGATGCTGAGGAAGATGTGGGACAGGATGCAGTCTCAAATACAGATTCAATCTGCTCCTCATTTTTTTTTTTCACAGTTACTGTTCTGGAAAGAAGGTCTGTCTGGAAACCTAAAATCAGACATCCTCTTTAGGTAGATTGGGGGCAAAATCTCTGTTTGCCCTGCTCTTTAAACAGCAGGTACCTAAAATGCTGCCGGTATTGCACAGATCCACTGATGGTGAAGAAACTGAGGACAGCTGCTGTCCATCCTGTGCACAAACTGGGGTATCTCACCTAAGCATTTGGGGAGTCACTAGAGAGGAAACCCAAGGTAATTTCTGTTGATGCTTCCTATTTCTAGAAGAAAATTACCAGTTTTCTATTAAACACTCCCCATTCTGTCCTGGAGCCTGAACTGTCCTGTTTAATTACAGAAGCCACAGCTTCCCAGTGATCACGTGTGCCCATCCCATTCTGCTAACAGTGTCTTTTGGGCACCAAGGAGTTCAGCTTCAGCAGCTCTCAGCCAAGACTGCACACAGAGCCTCTCTCTCTTCCCACTCAGCGCGATGTCCCCAGATCTGTCAGGACTGGGCTGAAGGAGTTAACTTGAGTTATTAACATGAGTCGCTGAGGGTGGAGTTACGTGCTGTAGCCTGAATGCCCAGCAAAAGGCTCCGTGCAACTTAATCTCACTTGAGTCCCATTTAGGTTAGTTTACACTACAGGATTTCAGCAGAGAGCGGATAGATGGGTCTACTTCAGGCTTTGGCCCGGGGTGAATTTCTCTCTCCAAAGCGTGCAATATGAAGCTGTTGGCACTGTGCTAGGTCTGCTAGCCAGTCATGAGTGGGAATCTGCAGTGAGGCTGCTTGGATGAGATACATGCCCTCCTCTTTTTACTTTTAATTGCTCCGCTGGTTTCTTCAGGCTATTGCTGCTGACTTTCTCAGGCAGGGAGGCTAGGCAGCAGTGGGTGCGTGAGAAGACATCTCCTCTCCTACTAGACTGGAACCTTGCTGCCAGCACAGGGTGAAAAAAGGAGGACATTTTGCTGTAGCGGAGGCAGTAGCAGACAAATGTGGAGCTGGCTCCTCCACCTCGGCATGCTGGACCTGCTCACCCAAGCCCTTCAGCTGCGATCTGGCTGCCTGTGAAATTCTTCTCTAGATGGGCATCCTGCCACCATCTGACATTTGACATTTATAGCATCCGAGCGCATCTGTTGCAAGTGCCATATGTCTGGAGTAGATGACAAGGAAACTGGAAGTTTGCTTTGGAAATTGGAACCTCCTCTTGGGGCTACTGAGCAGTAAAGTAACCTGGCATTTGAGCAGCAGGAGGGCAGTCAGGCAGGAGCACGGAACATGACTGGGTGCCACTCTCCACGGGCTCTGTCTGCTTTTAAGGCGTGCATCTCAACTGCAGGACCCCTGGGCAGAGTAGGCGTGGGCAACGAAATGTGTGTCCGAGGTTTGACCTGTGTCTGAAGCGCAGAACGTTGCTGTGCTTTGGGAACAGCTACCCCTGCATCTTTGGCAAGCCTGCCTAATCAAACTCGCTGAGGGCAGAGTAACCTGCGGATAAGAAAATAAAATGAGTCTGTGCTTGTTCCAAGTCAGGAAGCTCTGTTTCCGGATTTGTGTCTCTTAAGCTGAAGATTCACCAGTGTCCAGCATGTATTGGTGCATGAGCTTGTTCTTCAGACACGACACGTATATGCTTTCTCCCTTCTGTCTCATCACCTGTTTCCACAAAACTTGCAGGAGCATAACTATGTGCTAGATATCAGCTCCACCCTGTTAAATTCAGCTGAAATTAGCTAATGGGTTCAAAACTTGCTAAATTACAGGTGTACTCCACCCACCCTGCTCCTCCTGAACAGTGGCAAAAGGCTATTTTCCTTACAAAACCTGGGGAATGTACTATAATTACTATTCATTCTCTGATAGTAGCTAGATATGCCAATGCCACCACCATGCTGTGTGTGGGAAAGGAGGCTCTTTCAACATTTTCATATGAAATATGCTTATTTTTCACTCCTGGTAAGATCAATCCTTCGGTCAGTGCCGAATGCTTCCACCTTGTTTTTTGTCTCCATCATTTTGCACCAGAAACAGAGCCTGTGGTGTACATGCACCTTTCACCTTTGCTTTCCTCTCTCCCAGGGCCCCGGGGCTGCTGCCGTACGAGCCTTTCACCATGGTGGCAGTGAAAATGCTGAAGGAGGAAGCATCCGCGGACATGCAGGCCGACTTCCAGAGGGAGGCAGCCCTCATGGCCGAATTTGACAACCCGAACATTGTCAAGCTTTTAGGTATCTGAACGAGGTCCCTATGTATGGGGTAACCCATCCTGCAAATATGCTGGGGTTTTGCTAGGGGCACAAGGGCAAACACATGTGCATGACCAGTCCTGAATGCAAGTGGTCTCTTCTGCAAGAGGAAATGCCTCTTGCAAAAGGGGTGAGCTTTTCTGTGAGCCGCTGCATGCTCTGCTAAATTCTCCACCAGAACAAGTCTCAAAAAGTAGGTCTGACACTGCTGCTTTTTCAGGACGGTGCGTTGTAACAAACCCTCTTCATCCTGTGCTAGAGCATGCTGCTGACCATCTTGCTGCATAGCTCTGCTTCTAGCTTCATAACATCAGGGCGGATGTCTTACAAGGAAGACATGAGCTTCCTGGAGCTGTGATTTATTTTGTGGGTATTTAAAAACAAAAAAAACAAACACAAAAAAACAGGCACAAGTCTTGTTAGTTTTATGGGTCCCACTTACTATTGTCATGTCTGAACACTCACCAGCATTAAAAAAACAAAGTGAAGCAAACAAAACAGAAAAGCCAACCACAAAAACAGTCCCTTCCTTCCCCTCCCTTCCCAGCTAAAAGGAAACCCTGGTTTACTGGGCTTTTTAGAAAGCCTTGGTGCCACAGCTTGGCTAATACTTCATTCCTCTGTAAAGAAAGCTGCCGACCAGATTTTATTTCAATAAATTTTCAGTTTCTGAATGAAATGGATGTTGCCATCCACCTTCACCTGGCAGTCCTACTTGGGGTTCAAAGGGTTGATCCCTGTCAACAAGCAGCTGAGATCTTAATTTATTTCAATAGGAAGGTCCACAAAATTTGGAAATGTAAAAACCCCAGGTTTAGGAAAGCTGGGTTGATATAAGTACTTTGGCAACGGAAAAGAATATCAGGAAATGCCCCAAATGCAAATAAACATTGTGTTTATTGTCAACACACTGTAGGTCAGGAAAGGGCAAAGGTACAGGAGCGAACTGGTCTCACATTGAGCGGGCGTGGGGAAAAGAGCCGCATTGTTGAGCACAGCTTCGACGATAAAGCTCTCACATACACTCCTCACGCTTGTCAGATCCCGATTTTATCATGCTGGGAACAGATATCTGTTTTTTCTCAAAGATTCAAGTGTTAGGTCATCAACAAGAACTTCGGATTTCGCAATAAGTTGGATCACCAATTACTAAACGAATGGCCCAAAGGAAGCAAAACACATACACTTCAAATGCTGGCTTTTGCTAGTTGGCGAGTTACTAGCAGTCACACAAATAATTTTGCCTACCTCTAAAACTGACTTTACGTCAGTAAAACTGGTTAAAAAGTTGGGTTTGGAAATTTGTATACTAAGCTGGTGATCTTTGCACACACCACTGATATTAATAATGCAGTAGAGAGAGGCTCTGATTTCAAATTTTTCATATAAAACATATATATTAGGTGCATCTAATTGGTGGACCTGATCTGAAAAACATGAGTAGGTCATCAGAAAACTTTGGAAAAGGCAAGGCAAACACCTTCTACAGACTAGCATGCTGCAGCTGAGTCACATCAATCCTGCTGCATGGTGGGAGTGGGGTTCGTCTGATTATGGCCCTTCGTAAAGCTGGTGTAGGACCAAGCACATGTCCACCAGTGGAACTAGGTTCTGCATCTGTTAGATGTGGCAGATCTCTCCTTTCTGATATCTGCCTTTTCTTTGACTTTTTTTTTTTTTTTCCATATATGAGAGTCAGTCATGCCGTAAATAATTTCTGCAAACAACATTTTTTGCATGTGCAGTTTTCAAACAAACAAACAAAAACCAACAACTGAAGAATATGGAGCAGGAGTGTCTTTTATTCAGGTATCCCAATGTACTCTTGAACATGTCCCTGAAAATGTTGTTTTGTGATTACATCTGAAGTCTAACTACATACATGTAGCCTTTACCCACATACTAGTATAAATGCAATAACTAAAACAAACAAAAAAGCCCTGTAATTGGAACTATAAAATTTCTTCTTGAAAGTATGTCCTTCCAGTTGCAACTGGGAAGAGACAATGCTCCTGTTAGTGCCAGTTTAACCAGGTTTAGGCTCTTAATTAAACATAGCTCCAAATATGTATCCTCCTCCTTGGATGCCCAGACAAAGCAAGCAGCTGCACGACTTGTTAGCGTCCCGCACAGAGTTCAACATTAGATCCCTGGTGAAGGAGCTTCAAAGACACAAAGGGACCTGATGCAACTTGACGGTATTTGCATGCTTCACCTTTCCCTCTGCCCCCACACACATTCTTGAAAATACTTACTTTGCCTAAGTATTTTTGGATTTTTTTTTTTTTTTTTGGGTCTTGCCACAGCAGAACCTTTCTTTGCTCCCCAAATGACCCATGCGGTGCGTCTTTCTTCTTGCAGGTGTGTGCGCTGTTGGGAAACCCATGTGCCTGCTGTTCGAGTACATGGCCTACGGGGATCTCAACGAGTACCTGCGCGACCGCTCGCCCCGCAACCTCTGCAGCCTGGCTCAGCAGGGCGGCCTGGAGGTGCGGGTCTGCCTCCCCAGCCCCCTGGCGCTGTGCTGCACCAGCCAGCTCTGCATTGCCAAGCAGGTGGCCGCGGGCATGGCCTACCTCTCCGAGCGCAAGTTTGTCCACCGGGACTTGGCCACCAGGAACTGCCTGGTGGGGGAGAACATGGTGGTCAAAATCGCCGACTTCGGCCTCTCGAGGAACATGTATTCGGCCGACTACTACAAAGCCAACGAGAACGACGCTATCCCCATCCGCTGGATGCCCCCCGAGTCCATCTTCTACAACCGGTACACCACAGAGTCCGACGTGTGGGCCTACGGGGTGGTGCTGTGGGAGATCTTCTCCTACGGCATGCAGCCCTACTACGGGATGGCTCACGAGGAGGTCATCTACTACGTGAGGGACGGGAACGTCCTCTCCTGCCCAGACAATTGCCCTCTGGAGCTCTACAACCTGATGCGCCTCTGCTGGAGCAAGCTGCCCTCCGACCGCCCGAGCTTTGCCAGCATCCACCGCATCCTGGAGCGCATGTACGAGAGGGCTGTGGCCTCCCTGCAGGTCTGAGGGGTGTGCCCAGGGTGTCCCCCACGTCCACCCATGGATGGATGTGGACAGGCCTGAAAGCTCCTGAGTGGCAGCACCACTCGAAGCTGTGTTGTAAAGGGAGGAGAAACACCTTGTTCCTCTGCCATGCAAGAACCATGTACTGCACCCCCCTGGGGTGGGCTATACCTCCCTGAGGTGGACTATGTGTCACAAAGTATGGGGATATCTCCCAGCCTCAAGGCTGGGGCTCTTTGGGTTGGTGGCCGTGCTGGCCGTGCTAGCTCAGGACCTGCGTTAGGCATTTCCAGGAGCACGGGGCTCCACAGGCAAAGCAAACGAACCTCTCGCTGGCAGCACTTCCCTTCCTAACAGTTCCCTCCATGTTCTCCTGCATTTGTGCTCTTTGCTGTTACCTTTTGCTTCCCTTCTGTAAATGTTTTCAACTACTACCTGAAAAAAATATATATATTGCAGAAATCAATTCTATTTTGGATTCTGTTTGCATTTTATTTTTGCATATTCACTTCCTTTTGTAGAAAAAGGACATTTCTGAAACCACAGTCCACTTCCTTTTAACTTCCACCTTCCCTTTGACACTTGCAAACACAGCACAGACAGAGTGAAACCAGGAGCCTGCAGGACCACCAGCGGGAACCAGTATGTCATGTTACACAGACGAGCAATCTCCTAAGCAGCTCAAAAGCTCCTCTTCTCCAAAAGAGGGAAGTCTGTAGTGAGGGTCATTTGATTTTTCCTAAGATCTCACCCCCAAAGTCTGTCTCAGGCATAGCAGCCAGTCTTCCCACCTTCTCCTACAATAAAGCTATTGGGTACTAACGGACAAATTAATCCTGAAGGTCCAGCCTGGCACCCGGCTGGTCTCTCAGGTGTGTTTATTTCCCCCTGCTGTGCAGCGTCCCCTGTGCTGAGAGCAGGGAGAAACGCAGCCCCTGTGCTCAAAACCTCACCTGGTGTCATGCTGGCTGTCACACCTGTACCTCTGGGTGAGAAAACATCCTCCCCTGCAGAAACATGGCACAGAATTAATTCGGGGTGATGTATGCCATCCGTGGCCTTCAGAGACATCGTGCCAGCTAGGGGAACATGTCAGAAAGGGGAGCTCACCCTCTAACACAAAAAGTATTGCGGACTGCCCATCCACAGGTCAGAAATGAGACTGCCTTGGTTACACAAGGTCCTCAGCCTACTTGTAAACACCAAAGATAATTTGTCTTCTGAAAGTTGTCTCAGTCATACTGCATACATCACTGCCAGAGAAAAACAAACTCCTGCCCAGGAGGAGCAGGTAAGTTTAAAAGGTTATGCCAACCATCACGACGACCAAAACTGGAAAGTATGTGCCTTCATCTCCTTCTTTCCTGTAATGTCAGTTAATCTCTGTTACACCACGACCTTCTATTCTTTTCATTTATTTATTTATTTTTAAATAACCATAGTGCATTCTGGCTGTGGCCGTGGGTGCACATTTCAGTATTTTCATTCCACTCGTGTGTGTTTCACTCAAGCAAAAGAGCTCACATTTAAACAAGACAGTGGGAAGAAAGAAAAGGAGCACTCCTGGGGCCGCAAAATGTTGAAAATACTGCTAGGACAATGCTTGGATACCTGCAGAGAGAGGAGAAAACGACCAGTGCTGTCTTACCCATTTAGCAGTCCTGCCATCACGCTACTTTGTCAGAGGTTTACCGAGGTCTGCATGCTAAGACACAAAAAGAAAAGCAAAACAAGAACTCCTGGCCCCTCTTTCCAAATGCAATAATTACCGGAGATCCTTGCGTAGCTCCTGTTGCCACTTCACGACCACCTCACAGCCCGCAGCACTGAGTTGTGCTAGCCTTTGTCACCTGGCAGAGATGCTCTGTCTGCCCTGCACATCACATCAGGGCAAGGAGGTGATGCCTGGGGATGGGGGTGAGCAGCAGAGTGCAAATTCAGGCAGTGCTCCGGGCAGCACGGGTTTGGCCGTGCTCTTCAGGGAGGGCAGGATCAGGCCTTTGATGTGGGTAGCTGTGTAGGTCCTGCACAAGTATGGGAAGGAAAACATCACCTCCTCCTAACGTGAAAGGTGTCTTACACCAAACAAAGGTCGTAAGAACAGGTTGGTGTGAAATCTGTGCCAACTGCTAGTCTGAGCAGATGCACTCACTTACAGACCAGAGGGCAGCCCTTTTCCCTGCCCTTCCCTAGCCAAACCTCTCTTTCCGTGACACCAGTTCTGGCCCCACGCAGTCTGAATGGGCCCTGCTGTCATAAAAGTGGAAAATCTGGTTTTCCCTGCTCAGCATTCCACCTTTTGCATTGCAAGCCTGTGTTGAAAGTGAGGTAGCTAGCGACTGTAGGTCAGGATGGAAAATGCTTCCTCTGTTGTAAGGGGAAAGATCTTTTCAAGATCGTCTCGTTGAGAAGCTCTCTGCAGCATGCACTCCAAACATGATAATCGCTTCTGCATCACGATCCAGCAGGAGGGCTTAGCGCCTAAACGGCGATGTCCTTTGAGGATTACGTGGTAGACAGACCTTCTGCTGCCTTGGCATATGGCTGGATTTTACCCTGAGAGTTTCCTCCTGTTGTACATTTTTCAGCTTGCTGAAAGCTGGAAGCTGAATTGCTTTCAGGATTTGCTTTCTTACACAGCTTTTTTTTTTTTTTTTTTTCCTTTTTTTTTTTTCCTCCCTTTGTTTGAGAGTTTTTCTTTCTGCAATGGATGTTATACAGTGTGCTACTCCAGAGATTTGTAGGTTGTTTTTTATAGCTATCACAAAACTCAAATTATTTTGAATGGGAGTAAGCAGTGGGCTTGTGAGAGAGTAGAAGAGAAAGAAAATATATTAATCAAAAAACTGTTTGGAAGCAAAAATATTTTGCAGTCTCTAGTTTGGATTTACATGTTCATGCAGAGGAAGAAGTTGAACCAAAACCAATTAATTTAGGTGCTCAAGTTCCCATTCCCACTGATGGCAGAGGGAGCCTTGCAGTCAGTGGCATGGGACAATAACCCTACAGAGAAGAGGATTTGCAGCATGCTTGGTGTACCCACTACCTCCGAGTGTCCTGACAGCATATGCAGCACAGGGTGACAGGGTCCAGGGTGACATCCCAAGACAGCGATACTCTCCTGTTCTTTAAAAGGTGTACTTGAAATGCATTGTAAAGCATAAATTCCACAATTGATCGAACACTACCTGCAACATGATTAAATTTGTTTTAGAGAAGCTGCTCTCAATCACGCTGCGTACTGAACCCATCTCTCTGGTCTCGGCTCTCCAAGGGTACAAAACAATTATCTGTTCTCTGTTACACATTACAGAAATTATGGCTTTGAATGACATCCCAAACAGAGATCTACATTTCTCACTATCCTTACCCGTGTAGCTCCTGTGCGTAATATTTTAAAAAATAAAGAGATATCAGAAATGAATTCTGTTCTCTCTGTTCTCTTCATTCTCCAGCACCAGGTTTATTACTGGAAACAGGTGCATTTTGTCTTATTAGTACAGTTTTACTACAGCTTTAATATCACTATGGTTATACTGTAGGTAATTATAGAAGAAGTTTGCACAGGCTTTTCAGATCAAGGTATGCAGCAAAATTAGCCTATTATGTGTGCTCAAAGGCATGTTTTTTTTCTACATTGATGGCTTAAATTTCATGCTTTAAAGACACAGTAAGGCCCTACGGGTGGAACAAGGCACTTGAGAAGAAGAAGCCGTTCAGGTTGCTCTGCAGGAGGCTGTTTTACAGGAAGGCATTCAGGTGGGAGCAGGAGAGCACTGGGCTTTCAGCATGACAGGTCCTTGTCCTGAGACTAATGGCGTGAGGAGGACAGGAAGGAGGATGTCACCACAGCAGTGTGGGATGGAGTCCCTTAAACACTTTCCCTTGACACAGCAATGTCCAGGATGCCTCGTGTGGATGGAAATGACATCTGCTTCCTCCATGATTTCTGCTGGTATTTGTGCCTGGACTCTGACCCCACACCAAGACAAGTTGGGAATAAAAGTGCTGTTCAAAATCAAAAGGGAATTGAGTTTGCTGGCTGTAGAAGACAGCCGAGAAAATAGCTTGTCACTGATGGGTTTATCTAAAAAAAGTCACAGCTCCTTTTTCTGCGTGTGATTCTTGAATATGAACTTGTTCAGTAAGTCCTCCACAAAGTCCACTGGCATTTTAACTATTTTAAAACTCATAAAACACTTAACAATCAGAACTGGAAAGTAAAACTGAAATTCCTGACTACAACTAGCCAGGGAAGAAATTCTTTCTTTCAACTTTCTTTCCTTTTCTTTCACCCTCTTTGTGCAAATTCCTCATTGCGTCCGTCAAAACCTTCACTTTGCTCACTTCAGCCCTGTTTAAAGCTTCTAATCTTCAGCCAGGAGTTAGCAACTTGCTTTATTGCAGAGCCTTGCTGTATGTGGCAAAGAGGCATTTCCTAGAGGCACCTCTCTGTTGGCAGAGTCCAGCAGTAACTGTGCAAAGGGCAGGCTCTGAGGAACTCGAAGCTGCCCATCTAACCACTGCGTACAGCTTTCTGTGCTGCAGTAAGTGCTCGCCTGAAGGGCAGGTGATGCTTTGTACCACGACATATCTCTGTGCTAACATGGTATCTTCCACTGTCCTGCAAATTTAGGATTAAGTACATAAAAGTTTAATCGGTGACAGATAGGGTGTTATCCAACAGGTTTGGACTAACAGGAAGTCACTTAATTGAAAAAAATTACTGTATATTAATTGAACAATAATTTATTGAAAATTTATTTTTTTCTGGCCAGTGGGATGCTTTAAATCTCATGCCATTTATAGGCCCCTGTGTTGACTTTGCCTCTGTGATATTACGACACATCTCTGCTGGGCAGCCACGAACATGTTGGGGCACTTGCATGCTTACTGCCCTACCCCACGGCCATTATGTAAAAGAGATGTTACAGCTCAGGAGCTTATATGGGCGAGCACACGTTCACGTAAGCAAACAGCTTAATGGACAAGGGGGGGCTGTGCCGAAACGCGAGGCACTGGGTGAATGAATGGGGGTTATTCACTCTCCTGCCTGCTGAGCTCACACCGTGCTAAATTTAACTTCTTATTTAAAGCAGCATTAACTCCGTGGCAGTGACAGGGAAGAACAGGCATGGTTTGGTGGCGGTGGGGACGGGGACTTCTTGTGCCTCGTGGCACGATGTGGAGACACTCGTGGTCTGGGTGTCACTGTTCAGCCCAATGAGGCTGCCCAGAAGGATCTGCGAGCCGCGAGGCCGCTGCTGGGCTCCACGTCAAGAGAAACCGGCCTGATTTACAGCTTGACGCCAGCCATACCTGGCAGTCCTACAGGGCTGGCAGAGGAACTGGCGAGATGACTTGGTATCAGTATGTCTTGTATGCAAGATCTTCAGGGCAATAGCGAGGCATGCTAATGGTCTGTCCTCTCATTAATCTAGGGCGTGAAAAATTGCGAAATACTCCCTGGCACCCGGTGGCACCTCTTGAGACAGGACCATAAAGGTTTTGGCCAACCTACTTTACTGTGTGACACACCATGTGTGGACATGATATTATAAAGCTTACACACCGTGCTGAACAAAGAAACCGAGCTTTTGCCTCTTTAGCAGACCAGGTGCACTCTCCCTGAGTGTGCAGGGCAACAGAGTATTGCATTCGGCTTGCGTGAAATAAATCCTGTCAATGAAAAGGACACGTTGCTATTAGGAAACTTATACTGACTCAGCAAGACTTGTACAAATATTTTCCTTGGACAGCTACCATACAGTCAAGTAGCTGCTACTACACATTTGCCCTTTTATGCCACTCCAGACAAAGGATTATCTGTTAGCAAGAAGATTTTAAGATTAACTCAAGGAAAATGTTAGATTAAAATCTTACATACAAGATAAAAGTATCTCTGTCTTTGTGAAAAAAAAAATACGCACAGTTCATCCTGGGGAGTCTGAGATTCTCTCTGGCTTTGTTGGCAATTCTTCTAATTTTATTCAGAGGTTATTGGGGTTGATAATCATTCACTGCTTCGCCCTACGCGGGGATGAAGTGACCTCCAAGGACGTCAGCAGCAAACAAGGAAGAATTTTACACAGGGCAAAATTATATGCACAGGAGGCTGCAGAAACAATAGCATGAACAAATTTAAAGGAAAAAAAGATCAGAAAAATAATGTGAGGCCTGCCTATTGCTATTAAACTTGATGTTTTGAATGCCTTACAGTGTTGTTCTCTACAAGCATGAGAAACACAGGGAAAAAAAAAACAAACAATCAGCAACAAAAAAAAACCTTTATAGCATAGGTATGACTTATTCTGGCTCTTTTCTTAAAATACCTGCTGGCTGCTGTTGGAGTGAGGATATAAAATGTCTGACCTTTGGATGCCTTATTTACTACTTACCTTGTGAGACTTGTCTGCAAAAGGCCTGGGTTGTAAAACTGAGGATCAGATCAGAGACGTCTCCAACCTGAAGGACATTTGGTTGGTCTGAGGCTGCCTTTGGGCATGTAACTAAGTGTTACATGTCTCTTGGATAAAGCTTTGATACCTTTAGAGCCTGCACTCCTGTGGGTACGTGCCCTGCATGGGTCTGCAGGCCCATGAGACCGGTGGGAGGAGCACTCGCTGCTCACCTGCACCCTCCCCTGATGAGGTGAGACGAATCACCAGTGACCAAAAGCTCTTCCTGATGTATCTTGAAATGTGTCTTGAACCCACGGATTTGTGTTGATGACTTTTGAAGCCTTCACCATGTTTTCAGCTGTCAAAGACGCAACGGTGCTAAAAACTAGGGCCTGATCTGGTAGCAGCAGACTGGTCCCTGCAGTCCTTTAGTGCCAGCTGGGATTGCACACCACTGCTTTCCACGTCAAAATCCCCATTTGGAGCCCTCGCCTCTGGTCCCGCAACAAGAAAACCTGTGCTCAAAGCTGACTGCACAGCCCCAAACAGCTTCTGGAGTCTGGTCCCTCTGTGAGGCGACCTGCTGCACAGACGCGTTGGGATGAGGCCATTTTCTCCCTGCAGTTTCGGCAGTGCTGCTATTTGTAAAGCTCCAGCAATGGCATCTCTTAGCAAGTGCTTTTTCCACTCAGCCACTCTCAGCTATCAGTCCCCCCACTTCCAATGTTGGTGGCCAAACAGGATCCTTTCGCTTCCAGGCCCTGAAACCGTCCATCTCAGCAGCTGGCTGCCTCCTCTCCCTGGGGCAGGCCTTCTTCCAAGGAACGGCATGATTCATCTGCAGATGGCTCCCTGGATCCGAAGGCATCTCCACCCACAGCCAGGAAAACCAGTGATCCCAGTGTGCCCAGAACACAAACCCAGTGCCCACAGCGTCCTCGCGCTGGTGGACTCGTGTCTCACGTTTACCCTGGTCTCGGTGGTGGGAAGGACATTCGGCCTTGTGGACATGTCAGGGGATGAGGGATCAGGTCACTGGGAGTGATGGCTCCACACTACATCTCTGCTTCCTATGCTGGCTCGAGATGAAACCATGCCACCAAGAAATACTGTGATACTACACGAGTATGTCCACCGGGCATCCCAGGGTGTGTGTGACTGATTTGGGATGGCCTTTCTGTCTGTCCCAGAAAGACAACTCACCCTGGCTGAACAGCAGCCCACATGTGGGTGCTATTACCATGTAACAGACGTCGTGGGATACAGCAGGGATCACATCCTGATCCGCTCCGTTTTCGGGGAAGGAGAAGTAAGGTGGAAGTGTGTGGATGCAGTGTCCCTCGTCCTTCCCCTGTGCAGCCAGCACTGCTTGCCCGCCCTCCAAGCCGATCTTGAAGCTGGCAGAAGCTGGCTTGCTCAGAGCACGCTTGAAAATGCCACCCTCACCGTCAGCAGCAAGGTTTCTGTAACGTCAGTGGTTATGCAAGGCAAAGATTTACAGCGTCCGTGCCGACACGAATCGCGATGGTTCTGATCACGTACAGCGGCTTTTGGAGTTACTGCATTTTCATGTTGCAGTTATATAAGCGTGACCCAGCCCTGACCTTCCCTGGCAACTTCCCCCACGTAATTAGAGATCTCCTGGTGACAAATTCGTGCTGGGATCCAAACGGTTTGGCAAATTCCAGATACTCATTTTTGGCAAGCTGGGACTCCCAGCAGCCCGACGCTGCCTCTGGAGTGTCTTCCCTGGGGAGGCACAAGCTCTGGGTGGCAGGGGGAGAAGGAAGATTTCCCATCCCCATCTCTCCCTTTCCCCTAGAGGTACTTCCATAAGGATTATGCTCCCAGCATCCAGTGCCTAGCTGAAATAATAGGTTGTTGTGAGCTCTGGGGAAGCACCCCTCCTGTGAAGTTGGTCTTCTTTAAAATTAAATGTATGTTTTGCTGTGGTCAAACCACTGCTCTCTGCCACCTACAGCAGGGCAAGCTCACACTGGGAGGCTCCCAAGTTAAAACAGCAAGAGGACATTGGGTGACCCTTGCCTCCCTAATGCTTGAGACGCAGCATTCATTGCTGCAGCAGAAGGAAAGCAAGTGGGAAAAGATGAGGAGGTGCATTGCTGGCCCCACGGCAGACAAGGCAGACAAAGGGTGCTGAGATCCTGTGCCCTTAGTTTTACCTAGCACAACCCTAGGCTGAATGAGCAAGCAAATGGGTGGCCTTAGGTCCTTGGTGAGTTGCCCAGCAGCATTCAGTGATGCATAGATCTATCTAAAAACCACTCTCCTTGTTCTGTCCAAACAGATGCATCAAAGATACACCCACAGTAGCATAATGGAAATTTTGCTAGACCCACCACAGCCAGCTCATTATTTGGGACTCACACAAAATGGGATAGTCTGTCTGATGGTGAGCAAAAAGAAGCTCTCACCGCTGCAGTGAATGGGTCAGGATCAGGCTAGTAATTAATCCCTGTTGTGTATTTTGTATGAGCTGCTGAGAGGTGAGAATGCTCAACAGTGCTTTCCACAGGGGTGTGAGCAGTTTATCCCTTTCTGAGCACAAAAGATCATTGTTTGACACAGGCACTTGCCCATAAACAGCTGACTAGGAACCAAAAACCTATTACCAAACAAATAGGATACATCTCTGAGATATGCTCAACTTTGTTCCTCACCCCTTTCCTGCATTTTTTTTTTCAATCTTGGGTAAAATGCAAACTAAAATAGGTACACATCATTAAAACCATCCATTATATGCAGCATAATGAGGTCTGATCCCGCTTCCATTCAAGTCAGTTGAACAATTCCCATTGACCTCACTTGGGAAATAGCTGCAATCCACGGCGAGTTGTAGCTAAGTTAAACACAAACCCAGGCATTCATAAAGCAATGAGGAGCATACGATGGCTGTTTTTCCCTGGAGTTGGCATTCTTAGGAGCCCAAGACAATGCGTGTGCCTGGACCTTTGTGGGAGAAGTTCTTTCACAGGGAAACAGGCCCTTTCATGGCCTTCTTCTAGCACTGAACCGACTTCTTCCACAGAGGTACTACACTAAATCAATTAGACTAAACAGTGCTAGGACGGTGTTTGGGAACGTCTCCTGGAGACAGAGGGTGAGGCTGTTTTGTTGAGCATCTCTGCTGCTTTCTTTCATTCCTAAGTGCATCACTTTACTGGCTGTTGGCACTGGCTGCCCCCCGGCTTTCTCTGGCACAGCCGTGATGAATTTCTGTAGGTGTCCTGGGGCACAAAGCATGGCTGTTTGATGAATAATGAACAAAATTATTACTGCTGTAGGGCTGGAAGAGGTTTGGACCACACAGGTTGCATCACCACTAGCAGAGAGTGCTGCTCTCTGGGCACCTCCGTGCGCTCTCTGGTTCAGTTTTATTTACTCGAAGGGAAGAGAAGAGGGCTGGGGAATCAGCTCATCACCTATCACACTGATTGCCCAAAATCTTCATGGTCCTGACTAATGGAGATCTCCTCTCCTCCCTTTGGATCCTGAGAAAGCCAGGCAATAGCTCTCAGGACTCGACACCTCTCCTAATCAGGCTCTGATCCGGCTTTCCTCCCTCCTCTCATCGCAACGGAATTGGGGAAAAGATAAGGTGAAGCTCTGCACTGCACTTTGCAGTTTGTGGTTTGTGCAGGCAGAGCCACAGGCAGAGCCATGAGCTCTCGGCTGCACATAAAGCTACAGGTTGGATCTTCACCAGTGGGAAACACAGAAAGCTGGAAACTCCAAGAGAAAAAAAAAAAAAAAAAAAAAAAAACAACCCAAAGAGAAAACACCTGTGGCCTTCCACATGGGATTAAGAAGTGCCAGGAAGAGAGAAATTTTCCCCAAGAAAAACAAAACGAAGCAAAAACAAAGCACCATAAATAAAAGCACAAAGGGCTGTGGCTGCTGAGCTCCCCTGAAACTCGGGGAACTGACAACAGGTTTGTGGGCGTCCGATGTTTCGGCAAGGGTGTGCCTGTTCTTCAGGGGACGCCGGCCTGCCAAAATATGATGTGCACTCAAATCACAGCCACAGGCTGTGCTGCCACAGGGGAAAAGACAGCACAGCATATTTTTTTCTGGGAGGGGAATGAAATCAGAAGAGCCAGAAAAGCCACGAGGTGGGAGCTCGCAGAAGGCTCTTTACCAGTTCTGTCGGCTCAGTTCCCCTCGCACGCCCTGTGAAGGTGACAGACCTGTACCAGTACCCCTGCCAGGAGGGGGACTGCATGGGTTTGTACTGCTTCCATTTTGTGCTTTGGTGCTAGACCATAGCTTTCTTTGCCAGCACGTTCCTTTTGTGTGTGTGTGCGCTTGCAAGCAAGAAGCAAAGTCTGCCAACGTGAGAAGGCTCAGGCCACATGCAGCATCTGTGGGCTCTCAGAAATAACTGCTGCTGCCTTTTGGGGGAGGGAACTAGCTCATAAATATTTACAGCGCTGCTAGTTACTGCGATGCAAGATGGTTCTGATCAAAATATGGGAGGCAGGGGTTCAGCACGCCTGACTAATCTAGCCTGGTAATTGCCCAGCAAAATCATTTATGAGCACAAGGAAAGCTGCTTCACCCCTCTGCTTCACGAATAAAGCATGAGTGCACATTGGAGGAGGGCTGCAAAACCCAGCACTGCTCAAAACGTGACCCTTGAGACTGCATTTTTCAGCTGATATTTAAGCATGACTCTGTTTTAGAGAGGCTAAATAGCTTTCCTCCCTTCCCTTATGGTTTTTAGGAAACCGAGCCTGAATATATAAACTTAATTGTCACCCAGAGCCCTGAGTCACACAGTCTGGGGCAGCACGAGCAGGCGAGGCCTGAAGGGCACCCTGGTGTCCTGAGGCAATGTCCCAAGGCCTGTCTCAGTCGTCCTGCCCCTAATGAGATGTAGCCTCATCAGGCATCTCCTGCAGGGACAAATGCTGCTCTTGCCCTTCTCTTGGGAGAGCGGTGCAGGGCTGTAACAGCAAGGCGCTCATGCCTCCAGGTGAGGACTTGCTCCCTGTCTCTCTTGGAGCTCTCCGTGGCTGGTTCAAGTCTGCAGGCAATAAGTCAAGTCTCTGAAGGCTACACCGGCCTTCAAAGAACCAGAAACTCACTGCTGCAAGCTTGATGCTGCCCTTGGCTGAAACAGCCAACTTGTACACCTGGAGGACAGACCCTCGGGAAAAGTAATGCCTGCCTCAAAATTTTGTTTTTAAGAGGTCATGGATTTTCTTTTAGTAAAAGTTTATTGTTAAATATTAGGAAGTTTTTTTTTATTCTTCCTTCTTTTTTAATGGCCATATGGCAAATGATCTCAAGGCTTAGTGCAGTATTTTGAGCAATAGTACTCCACATCATTAATCCAATAGATTGAATAAATGGATATAAGATATAGGAAAATATACGGATATAGGGATATAAGGGATATAGGGATATAGGATAGAATGGAAAATAAAAGATGGGCCATGGTGGTTAGGTGAGAGACTCAAGCATCTGAGGAAATTAGAGGGTTGACACGGATCATCTTATGTTCCCCACCCCAAGCCACATTAGAGATGAGCAGAACCCAGCCTTCTGGATCCAACTCCACGGTCAAACAGACAAGAGGCTCTGGGCTGGATGGGTCTACAGGAAGCTCAGCAACATAGGAAGCCTGGCACCGGCAGCTCTGCTGCCCTGCCAGAGGCTGCAGATATGCGCATCTGCAGGGCCATGCTCTAGCACATCTGGAGCTGCTTCTAGCACATCTGGCCACTGAAATCTTCCTTTCAAAGGTTAAGATATTTTTAAAGAAAAGCTGGAAATGTGTTATAGAAATCAATGCTATGGCATGCAAGGACTCACTAGAGTGTTATTCTGTCTTTGCTGGGGAGCAGATTAAAAAAAACAGAAACACACAAAAACAACACAATTTTTGGTGGGAACTCAGTCTTTTGAACTGCAGAGCAGCAGGTCTCATTGTTCATGTCTTCTACAGTGTTTTTGCAGAAGCAGAGAAAGATAATATCAGATCTTTGAAAGATAAAACTAGATATCAGAAAAGTTTTGAAGAGCTATGGTGAATGCAGCTGATATTTTGCAAAAAGAAGAAATACCTGTAAGCGAGATATGCACATTTTGAAGGGACACAGACTAACATCAGTACGGTGTCAGGCCCTACAACAAAATAAGCAGGGCAAAACTAGATATATCAAACCACTCTGGGACCGGAAGCTTTTGAAATGCACGTTCATGTTTGTCTGAATCACAAATAAAAGTGCTATTCTGAAAGGAAGAAAATGCAGCATTACTCAATGACTTAACCAAACCTTTATGTTACACATCAAAGTACCATTTTTATTTATTTTATTTTATTTTATTTTATTTTATTTTATTTTATTTTAATTTATTTATTTTATTTTATTTTATTTATTTTATTTTTTCCCTCATCTCTGGCCTCAGTTCTGCAGCCCTTCCCTGCTCAGCAGCACACTGAAATGGTTATTTGATATCAAGCACTTCAGGGCTTTGCTGTAGGGGTACAGAGCCTTTACTGCCTGGCTGATGATGCCCTTGCAGGGACTGCTGTGACACCTGGACATCAGGGTGCCTCCAGGATCATCCCCACCATGGAACGGCTGTGGAAGTCCCACAGGAGCTGCTCAGTGTGCAAAGAGCCAAACTCCACTCTGATGAACAGGAGCTGAAATGTGGCCCTGTGCCCCTCTGGTTCCCAGGTGGGCCCAGGAAGCTGCTGTGATATCTTCGGCCAGATCTCCTCTGCTGCCCCACCATGGAGCTGCAGGGCTATTGGCCTCCTAGCAATATCATGTCCCCAGAGTCAGCTATGTGAAGGAGTAGTGCCTTCTATGAGTGAATTTAAAACCTTTACAGGATGGAGTAAGTGCAGGAAGTGGAATACATATGCTAATTAAAGCAGTATTTCATTGCAGGTTACTTTTATGGCAGGTCTTAAGAAGGGCAGGATCGAGGTAACAGCCCTTAGGGGACAACTTGGCATCAATGTTGTCCTGTTTCCCCCTGCTTTCTGCACCACTAATTTGTACCAGCCTCCCAAAACAGACAAAAAACAGAACATAGCCAGGCTTCAGCCATTGCTTTTCCCCTAATTAAAACATACGTATAGAGGCAGAGAGTATAGAGGCAGTGCAGGATTTGTTTAAGACGTATGATTTCCTAAGGTCTGTCCTGTGTTTCTGAAGCAAGTTCTTAATACTGGTCATGGGTGTGCATGTAACATATACAGTATCCCACTCTGTCAACAGGCACAAGCCAGTACAAGTCCCCACAGCTTGGTAAGATATACGTGTCCCCTGTTCTACCCTTCCATTCATTCACATGTACCTGGTCAAGTTCATCCTAGCTCCTTTTTTCACTGAAGGTGCTACAGAAATTTCACAGCTCAGCTGTGGGGATAAATCCAACCCCGAAAGTGAAGACAAGATCTCCTAGTATTGTACAGTGCAAAAAAAGAAGTGACTGCATCCCCTCCTTGCTTCCTTTTCTGCTCTGCTCAGCACTGGGATTGATTAAAATAAGCCAATGAGCACTGGAAAAGGGCTGCAATACAATCTGCAATATGCAGAAAGCGAACAAACCCAAAATCACATCAGGAGTGTTTTTAATGAACGTGAGACCCCATGCAAGGCAGCACCGGAGGTCTGACACCCAGCCTGCTGCTGTGGTTACCGTACCCACACAAGTAAGGTAGGCCCAAGGACCAGGTCCTGAAAACTGGGGGCAAATAAGAAGTATGAGGCACATGTAAGCTCCTTGTGCCTCTCCCTGTCTGGTTCACGAAGCTTGGGAGCTCCTGCAGGCACCTCCTGGAGAAGCACAAGGGCCTGCAGGGCCTGCTTGGCAGGTCCAAGTGGTGGCCATGATGCAGGGGGAGGTCACAGCCTTTGTGACATGGCGGGCCCCAAACAATGGGGACAATGCCTTTTGTGTGGAGGAAGAACACCTCCCGGGGAGGGGAGCATGCATTGTGTCTCACGACACAGAAGATGGGAGCTGTTACAAAGCTTTGGCTGCGGAGTTGCTCGCGTTGTCGGCCCTGGAAGCCTTCGGTTCCTCAGCTCCCTGACTGCTGTCCAAGAGAGGCTTGCGAATAAACAATTAAACAATATTGTCAGTGGGAAGCGTGCCAGGAGTTCTGTAAAACATTGTGGTCAGCTGAAAATAAAATAAGGCCCGATCCCTGGCAGGAGATGTTGAGGACATCGGAGGATTGAGCCTGGGCTGAGCCAAAACAAATCCCAAGGATCAGCAATAAGTCAGCAGCCTCCATGCTAAACACCCGTTTCCTTCAGTTTATCCACTTCTGTGGCGTTGCTGCTTCAGTGTCCAGGTTCTGAGGAAAACATTTTCTCAGAGATCAGAGGTCAAAAAAGATTCTTCAAAAGTGATAGACACCTCTTCACCTCTGACAGCGCTCAGGACCACACACAACCGCCTCCGCTGCTAGCTGTGGGCCTGCCTCCAAAGGCAGGAGAGGACAGCTTTGGCAACGCAGCTAACTGCAAAGCTAAAAGTTTTTCTGCTGTTACCTTAAGAAAATAGTAATAAATGATCTATCTCTCCAGGCGCAGAATGACGTTGCCCCAGGCCAGCATTTTATGAGAGCCCTCCTTGCTGCTCAATGGCAACCTCTAGCAATGCAAGGGCAAAGCTATTCTGTCCATAAACAAGCCTTTGAAGGTGTGAATTGGGCTAGATCTTTGTGCTTGACTTTCCAGACCACCACACAGATGCTGTTGACACAGGACAGTGCAATGAACCCAGATTCAAAATGTAGATTGGGATTTTTCTGGCGGCTTGCAAAACCCAACCATGACAGCAGGGGATCTGAGTGAGCAAGGGTTCCCTGGGGTACAGCACGAAGCAGGGGAAGCTCGCCCTCTCCTTTCTGCTGGAAAAAGGGAAAGCTTCCCTTTCCTGTCCCTGGAGCAAGTGAGAAGTGCTTCCTCTCCCCAGGTATGCTCCCCATCTCGTTTCAGTCCATCCAATTTTTACATTTTTTTTTCTTTTCTTTTTCTTGAAGCCTGCATCCCAGGTGTCCCCTGGATAGATGAAAATTTGATGAGTTTTTCTGAGGCCAGAGTCAAGCTCTGTACCTTCCTGTAGCTGATATAAAAATGTTTGAAACGTGTTGTAAGACCTGAAGGAGTGCTAACCAGCAGTCAGGGGTGCCCTAAAGGTATTATGTTCAGCCATTCATGGTTTTTAAGGTAGTGCCATGACTTGTGGATGTTTGGGTCTGGAATTACTGCTAAGAGTGGATACCCAAGGAGCACACTGAGCCCTGGTTCCTGCAGAAATGCTGTGTAAAACAAGTATGGTCTTTGTTGCTCAGACCTCCTGCATTTAATCACAGATGCAGTTTCACGCAGCAGATTTTTTAATGTCTCCATGTATTCCCTGACTCAGTTCTTAAATATCTCATGATATGCATATACTGTTACACAACCATTCATTACACACAAACAGCCATGTCAAAGCAATCATCAATATGAAATCATGAAACGCTGGGGAAGCAGGTTGCCCAGGATCCCAATTGCAAGGTGACATAACTACTTTGGGACAGAACAAGAATGTGCATTTATTTTCCTGTCAGAGGATTAAGTGAATCAGAAATAATAAAAACATTAAGTTTACTTCAAATTTTAATACGGTAAATGATTTTACAACATGTAACAAGGTCACATGCTAAAAACTTAAATTGCTGGGTTTATACTGAGCAGTTTTGTTAAAGAAAATGTAAAAAGCAGCAGGCACGAAAGAAGGCGGTATAACTACTGCATAAAACCTTGAAGAGTTGAAACTTCGTTCTTCCCTGCAATGTGTAGAAAGAACTGTGTTTGAACAGTGTGGGGGATTTCTGGCTTCTTGTGAGTGAGGAATATCCCAGGAAGCTGCTCTCTCTCATTATTTCATTCCCTCCTCCATTTCTAACCTTAGCCATAAACCAGCCTGGAAAATTAAGGGGGGGAGGGAAGAAGAATAAGAAAAAAAACTAACTATTTCTGATCCCCAGTGTCATGCATATCAGCAGAAGCTAAAAATATTGGTGCTGTGCTGGTGGGTCCTTCAGCAAAAGCATTTGGTCCATCCTTGCCTTTAAGGGCATTGGGCCCAGGGTCCTGTTGCCACTGAAAATGAGATGTGCCTTATCTTTGCCAAGTGTGAACAGGCACAAATCCATGGCAGCAGCGCTGAGATGGGTGAAAAATAGCAGGATATGCTCCCGGTGAAAATGGGAAACAGTTGAAAGTCTGCGTACACACTCAAAGTAATATCTTTTTCCCTTCTCTTGCCTACAGCCAAAATAACACAATGACCCAACTAACAAATGGATCCCTGCTCTGTCTTTCAGTGGCAAAAAACACAGACATCCATTATCCAGGAGGTCTGACTGAAAGGGTAGGGGAGTCAGCAGAGACAGCCAGGGACAGTTTTTGAAGACTGCATTACAAAATAATAAGATGAATGTATTAAGCAGCTTGGGAAACTTCACAATTGGCAAACTCCACACAGGAACTCACCATGTGTTTTCCAAGAAAAAAAAAAAAAAAGAACACAAAGTATATCTCCCCCCCCAAAAAAAGCCAGCAGCTTTACAAGCGTCTGGCTGCGCTGCACCAGCTCTGCGTGGGAATCCTCTGCAGCCGTCGCTGCACAGCATCGCGTCGTCTTGCTCTGCTCTTTCCCATACACACAAAAATGAAATGGGAGATGGAAAGTGAAATCCAGAGATAAAAGTGAGGAGAGGGAAGATATGGAAAATTAATGAAGCGGAGAGATGTTGAAAGGCCAAATGGCAGGGCTGTGCTGTTCCACTGGGCCTTGGCACATGGCAAATGGTTCAGGCTCTTACTTTATTACAAGCAGATCACATGCAGGGGCTGGAACATCCCTCCTGGGCAGCCCTGTGCTTCACACTCCTTGGCTGTGTCTGTAAATAGATTTTTTTCTCTCTTTGCATATCCTCCTCTTGCTTTTGCTGTTGTAGTTTAATATTTGACAGCAAAATATATTGTGCTAGTGCATGGCATTTAACCATGGTGACATCTAGATCCCCACCCAAAAGGTTTAGAAAGTGGCTTGTTTGCCAGATCCCAGCTTGCATGAAGCACACAATCACCTTTGGCTGCATCCTTTGCCTCCTGGTTTGGATGCTTTGAGATGGAGCAGCCTGTGCAGGGAAAATGGAGAGGAGGAACTGACACTTCCAAGTTCTCTGTTGCCCTAAGCAACTTTACTGAGAAAAATCCACCAGAAAGAAAAAACACCCTTAAAACCCAAAGCAGGGAAGCAAATGGTCTCATGCATCCCTGTGATGACAAATTTGTCACTTGTGCACCCCTGGAGGGGTTAGTGATGGGGAAGTAGGCAGGGCAGCGTGAAGCCAGAGATGTTATTCATGGCTGGACACCAGACTGTGGGTCACAGACCACGTGGAGAAGAGAGGTCTCTGAGCAGGGAGGGTACGAACGACAGAGTGCAGCTGAAAAAAGGGCATCCTGCCTCACACTGAGTGTAAAAATCTCACACTGGGCATAAAAATCCCACACTGGGCATTTGTGGGAACCTGTTCTCAGCAAAGCCCCAGACTGGTGGTGCTGGGTTTCAGGCACGAGCCTGACAATGCCTCCCTTGACACTGTGAGTCCCTGAAAGTCCTCCTGCCAGCAGCACCCAGGGCACTCTGCTGCCGCACTTTGTGCTGCTCTGTCTTCGGCAGGCTGCCCTGGCTTTGGGTACAGAGTGCTGGAGACTAGTTCACCCCCAAACATCTCCTTATGAGCTCGCCACAGAGAGCTTGCTAATCGACTTAACCAAAACGCAGAAAATGTGATTTCCTAATTGTGTGCTGTTTTTTTTTTTTTTTTCCTAGGTTTGCTAGCCAATCTGTTAGAACTACCTTGCTGCCTTCTTTTACGCTCTTTCCTTCTGTGAAGATGGGCAAGCTGCTTTATGGCCGAGGAGTAACAACGAGGCAGGCTTGGTTTAATGAGTCAGTCGGAGTGCAGATGCCTTTTCCAGCAGCAGGGCAGGTGGTTTTGACATCTGGGGAAGCGTGTATCTGCTCCTGTCTGGCAGTCACAGAGCCTCGCCCACCCTGGTTCTGTCTTCTGCATTGCTAGAAGCTGAAAACATCTCCTGTGCTATCTCCCTGTGAACTTGCAGCCAATTTTATCCTCTCTTACAGAAAAAAAGTCTGATTGTAGAGTAACAGAGGTAGTGAAAAAGACTTTGCCTTCCTCAGTTGGTCTAAGTGGTACTTTCCTTGGTGAATAGGTGCTTGGAAATGGGTGAATCATGCCATGGGCTCCGAGTGAGTAAAGGCAGCAGTTGACGACAAAACACAGTTTTGTAGATGAAGAATGTTTAGAAATAGAACATAGGTCATGGTTTTCACACAGGTTCACACACAAATTGTTTAAAAAAGGTTGTTAATGGATGCTTAGTAAATTGCCTTAGTGACTAGCAATCAATTTTTAAGGAGTCCAAAGGGCAACAAGTTGCCTCCAGCCATCAATTATTTCAAACTTGAAATCCACTGTGACACACACTAGGCATGAATCATTTACAATCATGCACTAGCCTATAATAAATCTTTTCCCACATAACTTTCATGCAAGGTAGGACTGAGGCCATTCTGCAGTGCATTATGGCTCTTCCTGTCTGTTTAAATTTGTAGAGTATCCTGCGAAATGGGCCTGTGCCATGAGGACGACATAGGGTAAAATGACTGCCTTTCCTGTAATCTTCCCAAGGATAGTAACCTAGGTTTGGGAAACTGAGTAATGACACTGTACTGGTTTACAGAAGTTGTGGTTATAGCAGTTTTTCATTATAGGTAATGGGGAACATTACTAAACCTGCTAATGATTTCCTAAAGCTTCAATTACAAGGCATGTGGCTGTAAGGACTGGCTTGGTATGGGGTCATTCTGTTTTATTTTCCTTTCTTTAGAGTCACTTTGGGAAACATTTTTCATCTTTGCATATGGTTGTACCACTACAAAGTGATAAAATTCCCATACCAGTTCTTAGCTCAGAAAACTTACTTTTGACTAAAGGGCCTCTGTGACTAGCCAAAAATCCCTCCCAGAACAGTTCTGTGGAAAACAGTTGCCAGCTCAGAGAGATTTGATTCATTAACCAGACTGCTGATAGGAAGTGGGCTGGGAATAGGCTTGAATGAAGTGAATGAAGTAACCCCCAGACTTCCCATACTGTTGGGGCAGTCCCTGTGCACCCTGTCCTGCTGCCTGGGACTGCAGGAGTGACTCCGTGCCTGCAGCAGGAACAAAGCTGGACTTCCCACCTGGGTCACACTTACCTGCTCCCTCAGTCCCACTAAAACCAGTACAATGGGCTGCCACAGGGTGCCAGGTTAGGTGAGGCTGGTACGTGGGAAGGCATTTGTATCACTGTTTGCACAGGTATTTCTTCTTCCTTTTTGTTGATGGCATACAGCTCGAGAAGAGGGAAGTGTGAGAAATAGAAAAGGGAAAACTCTGATGTGCATGGGCAAAATGAACAGAACACTGGAAATAAAGAAGAATAAAAAGTCAGGAAATACACATCTGCCAGGTATCTTCTCAAACTCACGTTAACTGCTCCCCAGTCCTGACTTTGTTTTTTTTTCTTCCATCAAGATTATTTCAAGTTGTGGAATCCAGAGAGCATCAGAAAACATCTTGTCTGATTCATATATTCACTGATCCAATAGACAGTTTTATAACTGAATCAGTGTCCTTGGAGGAGTAAGTTCGTATTTGTCCAAAATCATTTTAAAGGGCTTAGCAACAGACTGAGACAGAACTTCATCCACGACACCCCGCACCATCACGTATGCAGCTCATGAGTTTAGCATGCCATTTCTCTGAAGCAGTCTGTCTTCCTTTGCTTTAGCATGCAGCGATGGGCAGGATAGAGCCTCCCAGATATTTCTAGAGCCTCCTAGATATTTCTTTGTGTAGGGTGGGCTCATTTAGAAGAAAATCTGATTTTGCTGTAATCACTACTCACGTGCAAAACTCCAAGCTTTTATCTCTTCATGCCAGAGCAAACCCTCATGACCCCTTAATCCTCAGCCAACGTGCCTAAATTTGGTGCAAAATTCTCAGCAGTGACGAGGGGCTTCCTGTAAAGCTAGGACTTTATGGCACTAGGTGCTGCACAAACAAGCAAGGAAAAGGATATTTTTGTCCCACGTCAATGACAACATGCATCAGGGGATGAAACAAGAGGGCAGGAACAGAGAGGAAGACAGAAATAAAAGCATGTTTTAGTGCAGACAAGTGCAGCTAACTCCTTGAGAGCTTGGCATCAGAAGGCAACCTTCTGCAGGTGTGTTTCATCCCAGCTCATATAAACTGTCCCTGCCTTTATCCCAGCACTTGGGCACCAGGAGATGCTGAGACTGCATGTTCCTGAGAAACTGTGCTTGGGACATCGGGAGCTACAACTGGGAGCTTCTTTCCTATGACTGAGATGTGAGGTCAAAATGGAGAGAGGTTTATCTTAAATGGAAGTGATGAAAGATGAATGTTAGTTTTTTGTATCATCTGGCAGATGAGGTAACCCAGAAATAGAAGAAATGAGCTAACAGAAAGAAACCCTGAGAAGCATTGGTCAAAACAGGTAGTGCAACAGGGAGCAGACTCAGCATTGCTGAGTCAGGAAGCACTTAAAAGATGAGGAGCGTGGTCAAAAAGAGATGAAGAGAAGGTGAGGTGGAGATGAGAAGGGGCCTGTTATGTGGCAGCAGACCTGGAGCAATCAACATCTGCAGCTGGTGGAAAAAGAGGAATACTCTCTTTTTGAAAGGGACACTTCACATCTGCAATGGTCAAGCTACCTTTTAGCTGCCTTGATTTTTTTCCAGGCAGGCAGATTTTCCAGATCACCTCTGGACGTTTATGGGAGAAGAGATCTCTTAATAACGCCTCTTCTTGCAAGAATCCATCCCACAAGAATTTCCATTAATCTTTTGGCCATCACATTGCTGAAATATGGATTTTCCAGCTGTGGGAAGAGACCTGTCAAGCCTCGCAGTCCCAAACTCTGGGATAGCTTTTTACAGCACAGCTCACATGCCACGGTGCTTTGCACACTTTTCTCAGATGCACAGGTCTTGATTCACTTTAAGATAATTTAGAAGATAGTCCAGATGATTAATCTGCCTGTTCTGGGCACAGAGCTAAGAAATGCGATGTTAATGGATTTCCAGGTTCCCGCTGCACCAGCGAGACAACAGCTGTGGATGAAGAGATCCTCCTGCATCCACACACCAGGTTGGGCCTGCTCCTGCTATCATCATTACCATGACGGGGGTGGCATCTGAGCACACAGTCTGGAAAGTGCTTCTGGATCCTCTGGGGTGCAAGAACATGCCAGTGGAAGAGGGTGACATTGTCCCCTTGCTGCATTCAGGCTTTGTTGGTCCTCTAATGTGCCTCAGGACAGATGCACACCTGCATTTCCGCCTCCTTGCTCTGCCAGTAGCTTAGGTTTCAGATAGGATTACCATCATTTCCTGAGCACTGGCGGTATGGTTGTGTCAGCACAGGAGTTAAAAGCTATTTCCAGCCCATATTAGCCATCTGGCCGGCGTGGCCCTTGGGCCCCCTCCTGGGATGGGGGGACATCTCCTGGGGACACTGTGTCTGCCGAGCCACACCACCACTCCAGCACTCCCACCCATGGGGGCTTTGGCAGGCCTGAGGTAGGCAGCTTTTTTCCCCCATTTGTCTGTTTTTTTTCTTTGTTTGTTTGTTTTCCTTTTTTTTTTTTTCTTTTGATTGATTGATTTATTTTTTTAAAATAACATGATGCTTGGATAATTTCCCCTAGGCAATCAATGATTACATAATACTTTTCAAGTCTGCTATGTTTGTTAACAGCACTACATGCCAATACATGACAACACTTCATGGTGAGTTACCACATTGCCTGAGGTTACCAACATGGTATTTGCCTCAACTGATTGTGTTAGGCCTTCATAAAACCTTCGTGCCTAGGTTGGACGTGGACTCACTAGGAGCAGAGTGGAGACCTGCAGATCCACGTGGTTTCACTCTGTAGGCGTGTACATCCTCAGTTCCCCGGTGCACCTGTAATGCCTGTGTCCTTAGATCAGAACATTAATATTTTATTCCATTTTTCCATGCACAACTAGTCCTGCCATCTGCTGAACATGACCCACATGCCAAGAAGTGCGTCACCTTGAACAAAATGTAGGAAAGCCTTTATGCAACAAAGCAGAGGCTCTATATAAATGAGCTAGGGCCCCACTCCTCATCTGTCCTTTATGGTGCTGGAGGATGAATGCTCCTTTGGGCAAGGGGCTGTTGAAGACATGAGCCATGGGAGACAAGAAGAGGTCACTTATGACTACCACTGAGGCTTACAGAGCCATAGCATGTCACCTGCTATCGCTAATCAGGGCATGGAGAATGATAGTTTGAAAACTGTCCAGCACTGGGCTAACTATTCTCTTCCTGGGAGGAAGGGTAAAGGCAAGTGTAATGAAAAACAAACAAACAAACAAACAAAAGCAAAACATAAAACAAAGCAAAACAAAACAACAACAAAAACATCAAACCAAAACAAACAAAAGAAAAAAATCCTCCTCCAGAATCATGAGGAAACTCATTTTAAGCAACTGTGTAAGAGAGACCTGTACCTGGCTGCAAGCAGTATGTGCACTGGGTTGGAGAATCAAAGGCAATAGGTCTCACACCACTTCCCAGTGACATCACTCCCTGGATCGGACAGACAGAAAAGCCTCTGTCTACAAGGGCTCTGCTTTCAGTTTCCATTTCCTCTCTACAGCCCCCACACTTCCCTTTTCCAACAGTTTATCCCTTCCTGGTGTTAACACCTCTCGGTACAGTGAGCGTCATCGTGACATCCCTTTCCTAGAGCTATCCCTCAGCTCATTCCTAGTCTTCTCCCATCAGGTGTGAGTGCTCCTGCACAAAATGGCAGGAAATGCAGTCAGCGCTGCTGACACGTCTGTGGTAACGTATGATGGATCATTTCTGGAGAGGTCTCCAGCAGCCCAGCCTCGTTCAGCCATGTTATTTCTGTTCGTCCCATCAGAGTTTGCTGCTTCTCGCTGCTGGCAGTGAGCGGTCACAGGGCAGCTCATGCTCCTCAACACTCCTGCTTCAGCTGGAGGTGGGAGAGGACCCTTCTGGGATTTGTAAGGGCTGCTGATACATGGGGATGGACGATCCTCGGGGGTCGGAAATGCTAGGTATGTGCTGAAGGCAGACCCATCTTCGTGCCTGGAATTCTGCGCATTCCCCAGCTGCTTTGGATAGTCCCTTTTGGCCGATAAGGCTCACACCATACACATCCTTCAGTCAGCCTCCTATCCATTCCTCCAGCTTCCCTCTCTCCCCACAGTCCCGTGGCCTCTGCTTGTCATAAACCTCACAATGCAGTGAGGATTTTTTCATGAGGCACTGAGTCTCTCCCTCAGCAGATGTACAACCTTTGCTAACTCTTCCCCAGGACAACACACCGCTGAGCCAACCCAGGGGCTTGTTGTCAACAGGTGAAGAAGGGACGTACAGGTGAAATACAGCACCTATATTCCCAGTTGCCCTCTTCTTCACTTTTCTTTTAGATGCCAAAATTATTTGCTGAAAAAGAAAAATCACATTGTCTACCAGCTCAAAATTTATTGTAGCTGGATACGCAACTCAGAAGCAGGTAAAAGCAGTTAAAGTCAAACTAAATGGTAATTCATTTTATTCTTGGATATTTTTTTGACTCTGAGAAGGACAACGGATAGTAAACGTCTTTGAAAATTTGAAGGGTAAATGCATTTTAGTACTTAGCTTCAGGGAACAAAAGTTTTTAAGTGTTCACAATGTGTAAAAGGAGCTTCAGAAAAAAGCAGGTTAATCTGAATCCTACCTTTTTGAACAAGTCCCTTGCCTTCATGCTGCTGAGTCTCCAGGCAATCACACCCGCTTCTCCAGGGCACAGAATGTGCCAGGAAACAGGCATTTTCCCAGCTGGATGTGGGTCATTACCTGAATTCAGCACTCCATTTTTTTCCTTGACTAAAAGACTTGTTGCTCTCAATTCTGAAATCTCAGAAACATACATGACATGAACAGCCCACAAATGGTAGTGGCAGGTTTGTAGGAGGTGTGGAGTTGGATGGGAGTGTTTCTCTGAAATGCATTTGCACAGTTAGTTTGGGATTCCCACTGGCTGAGAAAAGGTTTTTAATTTTCCCCATCATTAGCATTAGTTCTATCCAAGATGCTCAAAATAATGTGGAAAGCTTTTGTTTGGGGATCTCAGCCATTATGTCAAACTAAGAACAGGAACTTTACATTAAAAAAGGGAAAGTGTTATGAGGATAATGATAACGATGATTGAAAATTAGTGCTTGATGTTTAAAACCAGTCTCACCCAAGTACTATCCATGCTCCACAGTCACACTTGCAGCCTTCCATGCCCTGGTCACCTGCAGTCATGGAAGCAGCTCAGAGACTCAACACCAGTCCTTGTCAGAGGGGAACTTTGCCCCGATCTGAAAATTAATCTGGACTTCAGCTTTTTTTTAATGTTCGTCAGTTTTCAGGGGTTACATATCATCAAAGGCAGGTTTAGCTCCCACTCGAAGGATAGTAGAAACACTGCCCAGGTTTTGATCCTGGTTTTATGGACATATATATATGGAGTGGCTTTTCTTGTGATATGGTCAGCTGGCACATACAGAGAAATGGTACAAAATCATGATCGTAGGGATGACAGTAACACCACTTTCTGCATTTCATCTTTTGTGGTTCTGACAGAAGCTTGAACAATCTATTTTACTATGATTCTAAAGCCTTTTACCTCTTACAGCTAATTTGTGCAGAATATGCCACTTGCAACTCTATGCAAAAAACAATTTAATGAATTTATTGTGGAATAGTTCTCACTTCTGTTGGGTAAAGTGTTGAACACTACAAAAAACCTGATAGAGACTTCATGAAATGGGAATGCTGTTTTCCTCCAAAGAAGGCTGTCCTGTCTGAAGAGCATGTGTTTGCTCTGATGGACATATGCTCTTATCAGATGGACACAAATGGTTGGCATTCCAGCTAAACCAGTGGTGTGCACCACTGAGCATCCTGAGCATCCACCCTGAGGCATGCTGCTGGGCAGTGTGGGAAGCCCTGCACAGGTTTCAGTCCCTAGTGGAGACACGCACTTCCCTCCCTGGTAGGGATGTTCCCACCCAAACCTCTCTGAAGTCAGCAGGACTTCCTTTCACCCCCTTCTGGGGCTGGGAGAAGGCAGCATACCTCTGAACTCACTGATTGTTCAAAATTACGTGGATGGGAAGTCTTGCATGTGCTCTGAGTCCATTAGCACTCTGTAACTTGAATTATTCTAGAGGCAAATCCCTTCCAATAGCACCAACCTTGTCAATCATGTCAATTGGACATGACATTCCTGTTCAGTTATACATATACTTGCAGGGGAAGATCCATACTGCCTTTCCCTTTGTCTTTACACAGAGACATGAGCACACTGCAGTGTGGCAGGTGTCAAGCCACTGTCCTACCACCTTCCTTCAGCTTTACCATACTTGGTTGTTTCTACAAAATTCAGCAAGACAGCGTTGGGCTGACTTTCAGGAAGACATGGCTATGGCCATGGCCTTGGCTTTGGTGAAGGAAACCAGGATCCTATTTTCAGTTGTAACAATGGGAAGGAAAGAAATAAGCCCAGCTAAACTCAACACAACAGGAAACAGGGGCTAGCAGCCGGATGGCTTGGACTCCATCCTGCACAAAGTCCAATGGAAACCAACCCCAGCGAGCTGGCAGCCAGCCCACAGAAGGTCATTTTGATGTGGTCAGTGGAGCCCTACTCTGCCCCAGGTTACAAGTTTCATCTCAGAATTTATCTCTTAGTTGCCCCTAGGGTATTACCATGCATGAAAGGAAAGCAAGACCAGGAGAGAAATCAGGGAACATGGCCAGGGAAAAGTCAGGTTATGTTTTTTCATGGGGTGTTGTGGATTCATGCTTCCATCCAATAGACATCTCTCCCGCTAGTGAGTTTGATGCAGTAGGTACCAGCCAAAATCCCTCATAATACATCTCTTGTTGTCAAGTCAGTCTGCTCTAACAAATGTCCCTCTGTGCTCTAGCCATACTTCGGTGCCGTATGGCTCAGCTCCTTGTTTTCCAGGCAAAGTGCATTCCCTCCCCTCTCCTCCCAAGTACCACAGGCTCACCTTCAAGAGTAGCTCACAGGTCCACAAGGTCCTACTGATTTTCCATAACCTTCCTCAGTAGCTGTAAGGATCTGGGTTTGCTTGGATGATAAACTTGCTAACTCAAGCCTTCCAGGCTGTCAGGAAATGTAGTCATTTCCCATTGAACGCTACTTCAGCATCCTACTTTCAAGCAGGTCTTTTGGTGCCTTCCTCATCTCCAGTCCTGCAGAAAAGCAAGCCTTGCACTCTCATTAGCTGTCTGGATGTTGTCCAGCAAGGTTTGACCGCAAGGAGTCTTTCAACTTTACTTTAAATCCATTACATTCACCTTTTCCTATATTTCTCCTGTTGGTTTACCAACACTGAACATATATTTTGCCTTCTTCCTTCATTACTATTTTTTTTTAGTGTCTAACCACACTCTGATGTAATTCCCTCTTTCTGCTTTCTGGTCCCAACTCCAAAGAATGAGGTAAGTACATTACTTAGCAGCTCATCCCAGAGTTGACAGAGAGTCAACTGAGTGACTGAGTTGTTCTACTGAGGGACTCCTGACTCCTGCACCAGAAATGGCCTCATTTCCTGGTGGAACTCTCTCTCCTGCGGAGATGCTCATTTATTGCTCCGAGTCCTGCATAAAAGCATTACAAAGAGGCATTCCCCATTTTGTGGTATTCGTGGTGGAAAGGGAACAGAAAACTACTGCCCCTTGTTGAAATGGAAAACTGAGGTACTGCATGGAAATTGCCCACAGTCATGCAAAGCCCATGGCAGAGTCAGGAGTCGTATCTATCTCCAGAGTCCTGGTCCAATATTTTACTCAGCTGGCTGTATTTCCTCTCTCTTTTGGTTATTTGCATTTTTCGGCTGTGTCCTAGGTCTCTGAATTAGAGGCAGGACCAGAAGTACAGGCTGGGGTTGGTGCAGTGACCGAACCACTGCATTGTGTTGGTGCCGTGGCCCCGTGCACTTACAGCGAGCCCCAGGAGCAGGGCACGAGTGAGACCGCAGCCACAGCCCTTGAGGACAGCACTCCACTGCCAGCTGTGGGGGCAAATCCGGTCACAAATGGGGCTGGCTAGGGAGGAAGGAGGAGGTGGAAGCCCACCCAGCCTGGCGGTGTTATTGCAAAGGCTCACGTAGCATTATTGATGAATGTCTCTTTGATGAATGACTGTATCTGCTTTGTTTTTCATCATACGCTTGACTTCCACACAGTGTTAACTAATGAAGTCATGGTTTTCTGTATTAAAATCACACGTATGTCACTGTTAGTTCATAACAAACAACATGGCTTCATAGTAAATTTATACACAGTATAATTTTTTTCCACTCTTAATGAAAAACACACTGTTTGGCTTGGGCCACCTCCAGACTTTTCAGTTATGGAGTTACTCACTGAAGGTGGAAGCTTGTGGGAGGTTGCTTTAAGCAACATTACTAGCAAAGCCACTTACTCCAAATATTGGCTGTTCTTTTACTTTATTTGGATGAAGAGTAGTATTTTCAAAAGTGTCTGTGCTACTTAAGAGTCTATGGCCTACAACAGAAAAAAATTCACTGGTGCATGCTGGGCTGGCTGTGATGTTTTTCTTTCAGAGCTTGCTCCTTCACACTGTAATACAAAGCACTTGAACAAAGGTGCCTTTTACCAGAAGTTTCTTTTGGTTCCTGAACCAGAATAACCTGGACTGGCACAAGCACTGGTGGACTAGTACAGACACATTTATGCAAGGGAAGTTGGGTCTCTTCCATCATACTCAGCAAAATGGATGTGGCCACGTTCATGATTGACTTGGTGCACTTAGGAAGAAAAGCCTGTCTGACTTTCTGCCAAAGTATTCTACCAAAACTTTATGTTTCTTCAGATAAGCAAATGCTTTGGGGAGATCCTAGACTTGCAAATAAAGGAATGGGGCACCAGAAACAAACAAACAAAAAATACAAAACAAAGGAACTGTGCTGCAAAGGCTTTTTTTTTTTTTTTTTTTTTTTTTTTTTTTTTTTTTGGTACCACTGTATACTGGAAAACGATAGAAAAAGAACATGAATTTTGTATAGATCACTTCTTACATGTTCTCCTTATGCAACTGCCTGTTGTCTGTTCATTAGTAAAATGGGCAGCCTGGCCACAGCTGTGCTGCAGGAAGCTTCCAACATTCTGCTCAAATGCTGGGGAGAAAAAATCCCCAGACCCTGCTGTAAAGTGTGGGATACTCTCATCCTGCTGGTTGTATCTGCTGTGGCACATACCTCCTGGTGAGGCAATGCAAGCCAGCAATCTCCATTTGCCAGGAGCCAGTGGGGAGGCAGGGGAGCCATCCCGCTGGTGGGTTTCCACCGTTCTGGTGGGACCCTGTCATACAGACAAAGTCATACACGTCCTTGGACACATCCTTCTTGGCTAAGCTGTAGCCATCAAGCATCAAGAGCCATCAAGCATCAAGAGCCATCAAGGTGAAGCTCCCCTCTCCTCCACATCCCCCTTCAGCCTCTGCCTTCTCCACCCTGTGGGGTGGGATCCAGCATCCCCGGCCACATCTTTTCCTCTGAGTTCACTGGGTGCAGGTTGGATTCAGAAGCTGGTGAGCGTTTTCAAGGACTGCAGTCCTTCTACAGCAGCTAGGTTTACATGGTTTGTTTAAAAAAGGAATCTGTCATCTGTGATGGTGATTAAAAAATCATAATTTCTCCTTTTATTATTGCCTTCTGTGCTTTTCCAGACTTTTTGAGCACTTGAGCTTCAGGGTGTGTTCTGCTTAGAAAAAAGTAACACATCCCAGTTTCTGTCAGATTTCCATACAGAAATATAGAACAATACTAAAAAAAAAACACAGCCTTTTAAGTGAAAGTCTGCTAACCCTGCAAGTTTTCATGGAGTTTGTCTAAGTAAACGTGCTGCCTGTGTTGCAATTGTGTTTTATTTTTGCACTTAAAATAAGTCATTAAGTGTGTCTCATGTTCCTGGACCAAAATAGCCATCACAATGCAGATGCTAAGCATGCCTCCAGCTGACAAGAAAGGAGGTCTGACAGTCAAGGGCCCCAGTTTACCTCTCCATATGCTTCCTTGATCCACACAGACCAAAAAGAAGGATTGGAGCACTGCTGAGCCTGCTGATGGATCCTCTCCTCCCGCCCCATGTCAAGCAGTCCTCATCCCACCAGTGCTTCCACTGACACTGCTGCTTGGAGTACTTGCAAGGAGCGTGCACATCTTGCAATAGCAAGAGAATGGACAGATGATCTGGAGACTAAACAACAGCTCATCCCAAAGCATGGTCATGCAAGGATGCAGGAATTTTGTTTTAAAATAAAAGAAAGGTCAGTCAGCTTTCTCAAGCTCTTAACCCACTCCAGTGCTGGGAAGTGTGTTTTCCTGGTGTTCCTCCTTAAGTAATGCCACAGGGGCAGCCAGCGTGCCTGCAGGACAGTGTGTTAGCCGTAAGGATATATGCATGATATTGGCATCTCCTCTGACATAATTTTTAAACAAAATAATTGTCACTTACCAGCATCTAGTTGTGGCTCATACTTAGCCCTTGCTGTCAGCACAGAGGAGAAGGGTCTGGAAGGCAATAGCAGCTGGCCTAGCTCAAACCAGGCACATTTTTGAGTAACTCCCTTGAACTAAGGAGTGTTTACATATTTTGAAAAAGCAGGATTGCAAAGAGACACTTGAGGACAAGAAGAATGTACAAACTTCAAAATCTGTGGCAGGACAAGCATTAAAATATCCAGATATTGTGGACCTTAGAAAAAAAGAGAAGTGAAAAAAAATAACCTATGTCAGTCCTTGAAGCATCCTTCAATCTTTTAGTGGTAAAGCATCATTTCTATAAAAACAGTTTAATTTTGTGTTCAGTGTGGGTGGGAAATGGGAAGGCTTATCCTTGTTTCAGTTGGCCTTCTGAGCTCTTAATAAATGAAATACACCTAAAACAACAAAGTTTTCCATCATACAAAAAGAAAAAAAAAAAAAGGCATGCCATGAAAAGGGCATTATCCTTCCTAAGAGAAAAAAATAGCAGAAACCTTTCCTGAACTTGACAGAAAGCCTCTGAAATAACCACAAAATAAGGCGCTGAAGGTAGAGGGGTGGGTCTCTTCTGTGTTTTCCCTTCCCCTCTGAAACTCTTCATTTCTGTATTCCCCGTGTGCTGTGTTTATCTCCCCCCTCATCCTCAGGGAATTACAAGGAAACCGTACCTGTGGTGGCAAGCACCTTGCGGCTCGTTTCAGGGTTGATTCAGGCTACCTGGAGAAGAAGGCTCAGAGGAAAACAACCCGAACGAGGAGCTGGAAGGGCTCTTCAGAGTGGGTGCAGAGAGAGGAGAAGTCCTGCCGGAGGCTGTGTGCCGTGACGGGAGGAAGGAGGCACGTGAAGGCCTCGCAGCTAGGAAGGGGAAGACTTGAGATAAAAGTGGAGCAGACCTGTTTGCAGCAGCTCCCGCTCGCCCCGGCCCACCTGCAGCAGCCTGGTGCCAGTGTGAACGCAGATAAGCCGAAGTGCTTTCCTAGAGAGCTTCCAAGCTGAGGCCAAAAGCCAGGGAGGCACCTGAGTGAGGAGGCCAGATGTGGGGTCTTCCAGCAAACCCAAGCTAATGCTAGGAACCGAAACCAGACACAGCCTCCCACTTCAGCTCATGTAACCTCACCAAGGCTGGTTAGGAAAGAAGACAGGAGTGCATTCAGACCTTCTGGAAGAAGTATGCTGCCCACAGCAATGGGACTGTAAAGAGTTTTCCCTGAAGAAAACTGTCCCTCTCAGGGCACCTCCTTTCTCTGCTTCTCTCCTGTAAAGCAGGGCCAGTGCTGCCGCTGGCTCCCGTGGGCAGAGACAGCCTTGCTTCAGCTTCCAGGCCCAAGGTCCCCAGCCCCAGAGGCTCTCTCATCCCAGCCACAACTGACCCAAAGGCTGATTGCAGAAAGAACAACACAGGAAAAAAAAAACAAACCAAACCAAACACAAAAACAACAACAACAAAAAAACGTGAACAAAAGCAAAGCACTTAAAGCCAGGCAAGCAAAGGCAATGATGCTTGGGCAGCATGCAACACCCAAGGTTGGAGCCTCAGCCCGAGGAGCACACTGGCCGTGATGGATACCATTCTGCTCCAGCACCACAAGGGACGTGCACCCTCTATTTTTCTCCCTATGAAGCACAGCTTCATGGTTGCAAAGTCCTAATGGACCTAGACCCCTCTCTGCTCCAGGCTGGGGCCAGGGCAGGTGGGTGGGTTGTCCCCAGTGGGTTGAGCCCTGCAGGCTCTGGGCATCGTCACCCCAAAGCAGGCTGGTTCTCCATGCTTGTGCTCTGCGTGCTTCCTACTGCACCCTGCAGCCCCATCCTGCGTCGCCGCACGTGTTGTGTGTTTAACATTAACTGATAGCCATATAAACACTCTAACCTTGCCAACAAGTGGTGATCCAGCTCTTAAACCAAAAAATCCCAGAGGCATTGCATTGCATTTTCACGAGGCGTGATTTATTTAGCAATTGTGTGTTTTGGCTTTCTGCATGTTATGTCCAGCAATTAAGCCTATGGGGCTGCTTTACATTACACTTCCATGCCGTGCAAATCACCAGGGCATTAGTCATGGATCACCAGTGTTTTGGGAGAGGAAAAAATTGGACTCTTCCCTTTTTCTGTTTTTTAAGATATTTAATAATGTCCCAGTTGATTAGTACTGTAATTCTACTTTAGGAACGTCAACTTTATTTGCTGTTATGCTGAAACAGCCACTTGTATTTTTTTCACAGTATGTAAGTGATCAGCTTCTCTAACAAAAGGCAAGGGGTTAATTGACCCTTTATTAAAGACTGCTTTCCTTCGAAATGTGAGTGAAGTGGGAATTAGCATAAAAATAGAGTTGTAAACCAGTGGTATTCAACCAGCATTGCAGTAACTCTTTATTTTCCTGTTCTTCCTACTTCCTGTGGCTGTACAAATCTGTGCATGGACACATTCAATTCCATATATAAGCTCTCCAGTCTTGGGTTAGTTATTGTATGACGTTCTATGGTTAAATCAAAAGCAGGGATATATTCTAGGAGAAACATGTCCATGCACAGAAGAAAAAGGGAGAAAGGAAGGGAAGGGAGAAGGGAAAAGGGAAAAGAGAGAAAGGAGAGGGAGAAAGGAAAAGAGGGAACAGGGAGAAGAGGCAGCAGGCTTGTCTCTCTGTACAGGAAGACTTTTCTGTGAATCATGAAGAGGGGGCCTGAGCTCAAAAGGTGCAAATATGGACTTGAAATAGAGAAGGGCAGGCAGGTAGGAGTCAGGACCAGAAATGATCATTAAGTGGTCTACGTGAAACGACCTGTCCCTTCATTGTCCCTGCATTTCATCCCTGTCCTGTTGCCTGGGCCAGACAAGCCCGTGCTTCCACACAGACACACTTAAAGAATTCCCCTCCACACCCAACATACCAGCCGAAGGGCCATACCAAATGAAGGGCCTTTCTTGCACACTCCATATTACACATGCTAAATACTTTATTGTACTAGATACAACCTCTAAACATTTACAGTAAGTGCACTTAATAGCAAAATTGTTTGCCAAACCTCATTGGCTCTCTCCATACTTGTGAGTTATGAGCACAATTTTGTTTAAACAGGAAAACAAATGAACAGATTCCTGAGTCTCCCACATACACTTCTGGTTATCAGAAGTTTATCATAGGCAAGGGGGAACATTTCGTGGAGGCTCTTGTTAAAACGCTGACAGCTTATCAGTGGGTTGCATTTCCTTATACTACAGAAGACAGCAGCATAGATTAATATCCTTTTATGTTTTTGTATCTACCTCTTCTTTTCTCATTGGTGTACTTAGAAAGCTGGAGCTGACTGAATAACTCTTTGGAAAATCCTCCAAGCAGAGAAAATGGAAGGAAAGATAAGGACACCTTTTCTTGAGGAGGCATGGCTGGAAAGGGGTGAGAGTTTGGACACCTGAAGTTTTCTTTTGGAAGTGATCTTTCCAATCAAGCTGCCCAACCAATCCTGGGCAATCCAGGGCAATCTGGCCCCCAAAACACATGAGATTGCAGCTGCAAAGACCCTCCAAGTACATAAATCAGTGTATAGCTGAGACTGGCTGCTATCTGGAAGAACTGATGGGAAAGAACATTATGCACTGTAACTGCGAGGGCACAGCAATGCTCTCCATGGCCTCATCTCTTCTCCATGGAAGAATTCACTGTCTTCTTCACTCGCAGATGTGGGATTAAGCAAAGGAGCCAGCCCTTTGTACTGTCTGTGTTTAACTCAAGTGGCAGTTATCTTTTTTTTAATAATGTTTTACTAAAGGCTGATGCATACCTACTGAGATAAGAAGCCTGAAGCATGCTAATGTAGGGTTCCAGATTTGGGGCCTTCCTATTCTGTCAGCTTTCGTTCTGATTTATCAGTGCTAACTAGAGCACTTGCAAATTGTTGTGCAGACAAGACCCTTAAAAAGACCATGAAGGAGAAGGTCATATTTGAGTTATGGCACTTCTGCAGCGCATGAGAAAACAAGCCAGTTGGTTCAGGCTGGCCTATGCAATCCTCTGCCCATCTCAGGGACACAAAGGGTGCACGGCTGTATCTCCCAGCTCTGCTTTGGCATCATCCTGCTTCCCTGTGAGTGAAAGACAGTAGGAGCATCTGCAGCAAAGCCTCTCCATCTGGTGATACCCTCTTTAATCTCACTTGGGTAGGACAAGTTTATTTCAAAAACTCATGGTTTTAGTCTGTAGGCCTCTACCCGCACTGAGGACAGACAGAGCTGGTGGTGGCAGCATCACAGAGAGAAAATCTAGCTGGCTTTATACTAATTTAACCTGGTATCTGCTAGCAAACTACTGGGACAACAGGAGGGTCAGAAGCTGTAAAATCTGCTTCAGAAGCAGGGCTGGCTTGAGCTGCCCAAGACAGGCTGCACCTGGGGGTCTGGGCTGGCCTGACCTGCAGAAATATAGCCCGAAAAATATACTCCTTGGAGTGACCCAAGAAGTTTCATATCAATGCCATACAGGGAGCAATTTATGCTGATATTGACAAGGCACTTTGAGGGGAAAGCAGAAGTAAGACATTGGTCACAAAAATATTTCTTCCCTCTTTGACACCCAAATTACTCGGGCGTAGTTTGTACCGTGAACATATATAGCATGCTTGGCCTTTCTTTTTCACCAAGTGACCATCTTTTTAAAGCAATGCCATAGTGCTGAGTAGTTAGGAAAGGCAAAGTCAAAAACACACCAACACAACCAATCAACCAACCAAACCAAAAAAAAAACCACAACCCACAGTGGCTGGTCTTGGGGCAACTATGGACAGGTATGCTTAAGCTTTACGAAGCACTGTAAAAGCTCTTTACTGGTTTGCCATTTCTCCTCGTGCCAGTTATGTGCCCAGCCTTCAGCATCCCAGTCAGCAGCCAGCCTGAAGCCATAGAGAAATCCCAGAGAACAAGAAATGCACTGTGTAAAACAAAGAATATGTTTTCAGCTTTTCGTGTAAACGCTGCAACTAACAACTCTGTGGACCAGTGCGTCACCCAGCCTCTAATGTCAAATGTGATAGCAGTGGGGAGTTACAATTTTAGTTAATAATCCCTCATTCAAGGGCAATCTTTTCTATTACATTCCATACTTGTGCTGCCCCTAAATAAATGAAGTAGGAAAAACACATTTTCTTTGACCTGCAGGTGACTTCATCAGCCATTTTGCTACAAATACGCAGCTCCCACCGCTACAATTGCTGAAACAAACACCATTAAATTTGAACTTCAAGAGGATTTACTTGGACCAGAGGCAGCCAGCAACAGAAGAATTTTAATGACTGTGGGAGGATCACTGGTATTTTAAGAAGTCTTCTAAAACCTTTTGTAGGATTTGAGATAAGAAAAATAAGTGGAGCAATTTTTTCTCCTAAGTACTTCACACCGTGTTTTCACATAGCAGAAATGAGTTTTACATCTGCATAATGAAGGTGCAAAAGTCTGAATGGAGAAGAAAAAGATAGAAAAATCTGAGACGAAACCAAGTGGCATGGGAGCCACTCTAAAGAAGAGAGCAAAAGAATTCTTCTATTCCAAGCTCTTGATTTTATTCTCTTTGCTCACAGCAGCTTTAATTTCATTAGCTTGCAAAGAAACACTCAATCCACAGATCAGATTTCTCAAGGATATAGGGAGATCACGTCAATAAAACAAAGCACTAATTAAATCTTTAAACAGCAGCCACATGCTCAGTTAGTTTCTCTAGTGGAATCTTAGAAGCAACTTTTGCATCCTGTTGCCTTTGATCTAAAGCATTGCACTTCACCTTCTAGAAAAAAAAGCCCCATGCTGCCAGAAGTGCTCCTGGATTAATCTACCCCACGGCTGAAATTTAGCTGCTGTTAGGAGTTCGAAAGGTCCAGCTTCTTGAATTGTCGAGTGCCTCCTTGGAGAACGTCTGATCGATGTACCTGGGCAGCACCTGCCACCTGTTGCAATGGTAACGAGTACACAAGAGCCTCCTTGGGCATCTGTCTTCACGTCGGGTCTCTGGACCCACCAGCATGTCATGAACGATCGCGCTCCCCATTAAGTTATTCACCCACTGCTTCTCCAAAACCACCGCGCACTCCCAGCACAGAAAACTGGGGTGAACAAAACACTGCTATTTCTTAACATCACCCTCCCAACTTATCCAGGACAGACTCTGTGAAGAACATGCAAACAGCAGTTAAAAGGACACTGGGAAAAGGAAGACTACCCCCAAAATAAAGTGTCTATGATGCTCCTCTTTAGTGAGGAAGCGGGGGACAGGAAAAAGTGCTCTCCCTAGATTCAGGGAAGAAAGTGACTCGGAGCACTTTTTAGATAAGAAAAAAATAATAAAAAAGTGTTTGTGAGATGTCCTCTCTCTTTGGAGGCACTCTCCTTTCTTCTGCTGACCTGCACTAGCTCAGCCATCATGCAGGCACCAAGAAACATTATGAGTGGCTTTGCAGGCAGATGCTTTTACATGAAAAATTTCATACAGCCTGTTCTCTTTCTCACTACAGTCACGTGAATAAAACACAAATCAACCTTTAGATTCACTTGCTTTTAAACACGATCAGATAAAGACCTCTGCTTTGTCCAAAGGAAGTGCAACATTTGATACCTTGATCAGATGGCAGATAATGCTTCATTTATCCCCTCTTCCCACTCCTCCTTCCACAGTGTCTGTACAAATTTGGCTTAACAGTACAAGTGAATTTCAGTTTTACTGAAAGCAGTGGCAAAACTCTCACTGTGTTTAGTGGGGACAGGTTTTGCTCACTTGCTGTTTTTCCCTCTCTCAGCAAGGAACTGCCTTTTCTGAGCAACTTTTTCCCATGATTTTAAACAGAGATGCTAAAAATTCTGCTTTGAGTTAAGCTGACCCTCTCATCTCCATTTCTTCCCTGCCCACATGGGAGAATATAGTCCCGTATGTTACATTCCAATACATTACATTGACTGATACACCTCACATTTTTTACTTTTTTTTTTTTTTTTTTGCTATAGAGACATATTACTATAAGGAAAATGGTCTTAGAAATTTACTGTTGATATATTTTACATTGTTAGGAGAACACACAGTTTCCCAGAGGAAGGTCCCAAGTTCTTTGTCTGCAAGATCCCATCTTTGCTCATGTTTGTTCCCATCAAGAAATTTTGATTAACATCACTGATTCTTGGGAATTGAAATTCACATTAGTGGCATTTCTCTTTGAAACAGCTACATATGAAAGTATCTGTCTGTCAGCTTAGCTTTTCATAGCAATGTGCATATGTGACTATTATATAGAATGGTTCAGTCATTTGCAATAGACTACGACATATTTGGTCTTGACTTTACAAAATAAAATTGTACCTTCATTCTTAGCAGCCCACTGCTTCTGAAATGCAGGGTAAATAATTTAGGAGATACCCTACAAACATTTCTCAGTGCAAAACACAGAAGTTGTTGTGTTTCTAATTAGAAGAAAAGTTTTTTAAAAATGTATATATTTTTTTCATGTTAAAAATCCCATTTCGTTCCATCATGAACAAGAAAAGCATTCCAACAGCAAAAATATGTGTTTTGTTTTTTTTTTTAAACTTACCAACATGACTGTAGCCCTTGAAGAGCCCTAGAGATGTGTCCTACTTTAAGAACTTGACCCTGAAAAACTTGGGACCCCTCACATGTTACACATTTCATACCACACTTCAAAGAAGAACATTAAATACCTTGTGACTAGAGTATTGTTTATTTCATAATCTAAACAAACACTGGAATACAGTCTATGCTTTTCTACTTTCCTGCAGACTTTACAACAAGCTTTTTTTTTTCTTCCCATAATTAAAACAATCTGCATACACACAGAACATGCATGCTCTCTAACACCAGTAACGAAGGTAGGAAGAGTCAGTTTCCATCATCTTCCTGTTGCCTGTATTAGAAAAAATACTTTTGTTTTTACTGTAGTTACGGCAGTGTGGCTAAGGATACAAAGACTAGAGCACAGTTTTACTCCCTGCACAGAAAATGTTCATCAAAAGCATGCTGATGGTGATAAATATTACATGTCTATTAAATGAAAGGCATACTTTTATCCCCTTTACTCCCTTTTTAAAAAGACTAAGTGGCTACATGTAAATGCAGTGAAGCAGGTATAAGCTTAATTAATCAGAGTTGATTCAGACTGGCACCAAGACGCCGCGAGGGCCGACGAAGTCTCAGCGAGGCTTCTCAGGGGTGAGCGTGGCTGCAAGGCGTCTGCTTCCCACCTTCTGCGAGCAGAAGGCAAAGGCCTGGCAGCACGGCCGGTCCCGGCACCAGCTGCTGTGCCGGGCTGCCTGGAAGAGAAGCGCTCGTAGTCCATTAGTGTTTGAGAAAAAGAAAAAAAAAAACAACAACAAAAAAACCTTTACGAGTGGGTTACCTCCCCGGGGTGGCTTTGTTGGCCGTGCGGCTGGCTGGCGGGGGGCTTTACACCACCGAGTGGTCATTGCTGTGGACGCCGGCCAGGATGGTGTGGTTGAGCGAGGACGCCGAGCGGTCCGAGCCTTCGGTGGGGCCGTTGGCGTTGTCGCTGCGCTGGCAGCAGAGGATCTGCTTGAAGGTCGCGCTCATCTCCTTGTCCCGGTAGGAGTAGATGATGGGGTTCATGGCGGAGTTGAACTCGGCCAGGAGCAGGAAGAACTTCTCGTAGGCCAGGACATTGCACTGCGGGCAGCAGACGTCGAGGAGCAGCAAGACTAATCCCGGGGTCCAGCAGATTATGAAAGCACCTGGTGAGGGGAAGAGGAGACGACACACAACAAAACCCACAGATATACCAACGTGCTGGCACCTGTCACAACACCACGAGAACCATCCAGCTGGAAGTGGTGGTGTTTAGTTTTCTTATTCAAGGGCATCTTTCCCACACTATTTTCTTCACTGACCTGATGAGATGGCTGCCTTTCAGAGACCCATGAACAGTTATGGGCAGCACATCAAAAGAGCAAGGCGCTCCCCCCCCCCCCCCCCCCTCATGATTTTAAATGTTCTCCGCTTGGCACATACGCCTGCATTTAAAGTTGATGATGAGGAACATTTTCCCCTTCAGTTAGAGACCTCTGACTAATCAATCTCTTGATCAGGAGAAACAATGCTGTAATTTACTTCTTGAACCAATAACAACAAAGGAAACCTTTCTGTGAGAGCTGTGACTGAAGCATCAGTAATAGAGAAAAAGTGGTGCAGGCAGCAATTCTCAAGAAAAAAGAAAGCCTTGGTCTTGTTAATCCATTTCAGCCCTATTATGTAATGGAAAGTCCTAAACACACATCCTTCTTGCACTGAAATGCCGTCCTTCAACAAATCTACTCCTTTTCTTAGGGCTCTATTCAACAGAAATTCAGAGACTCCTCGGGCTTCAATAGTGCAAATGCCAAAGAGCCTTAGCCTGATTAAAATGCTTCCCCCTCCTTTCTCTGCTTTGCAAAGCCCTGATGGGGACAAAGCCCAGAACAACATTTGGAGCTCAATGCAGAAATGAAATCAAAACGCCTTGTATTTTACTGAAAGTACTGAGTCAAACAGTGATGCTAACTTTTTGCAGGGTTACAGAGGTTTTGAATCCAAGTACAACGGGGGAAGCCCTTGCCCACAGACCCTGTCAGAGCAAAGACAGTGCTCCTGAGATTTTCCAGGCTGACATGCTTGGTGGGGGTGGGAACCGAGGTCTTATCATCAGCCGGCGGGCTTAAGAGAAGCTATGAGGGCTTCCCAGCACTGCCCAGCCAACTCTGTTTCCAGCAGGTTCTTGTATCACCGTGGTATTTGCTAACATGCTGCCTCCCTTTTTTTGGCAGCAATGAGCTCTGTGGGTCTCATAGCTGCCCTCAGTCAGACTCTGCCTTGCTGCTTGCTGTCCGCAGCTTGGGCAGCAGCAGCCGCACGCCGTGCAAACACCTTTCCCTTCAGATGCTGCTCACCCAGATCAGGCAGAGGAGTGGTTTCTGAATGGCTTTGAAGGGTGTGCTGTGCTACAAGACGCTGGTTGCCAACCGGGCAAGCACACACAGGTTTTCAACGCACCAAAGAACAACCCCAAACCGAATTTGCTTGCAAACAGTGGTGCCACAGTGCCCCTCAATGCCTATCACTTTGCTGGTCAACAACTCACACAGGGAAAGATGCTGGGAGGTGAGATGCCAGCTGCCAGTACAAAGCCCTGACTTCTTTTGCCAGATTACTTTGTTAGGGGCTGGCAGCAGATTTACAGAATAGGGCTGAAATTCTCCCACAGTGAGGTGGCATCAAACACGAGCCCACTTCAGAGCCTTTGTCGGCAGCTCTTTTTGGATTCCAGCAGTCCTGGAAAAGAGCACTTGAAACCTGGGCAGAGGGTTTTATTCTTTTGTCCCTTACTCATACCTGTTCCCACAAGAGTAGAAAACTGCATCTCGTTACATGCAGGATTGCCCAGGCTGATTCAGAGGCTGCCTTCCTCACAGAGCAGCCCTGCTGAGCTTGTTTCTGCAGAAACTGAGAAAATCTTTCAAATTCAACCACTCGCTGCAGAAGCTGTGCGTGCTGTGCTCAGCCTCCTAGCTAGCAAGGCAGTGGTGGACTTTGTTCCAACTTTGGCATGTATTTTCTTCATTACAGGCTGCCTCTGGAGAGTAACATCAGAGACGGGAACTCTGCAAGTCATGGGATCTCCAGTCAAGGACAAAAGACGATGACAGCATTCTCACCCAGCCTGTAGCAGAGAAGTCCAACGTGGGAACAATGGGGCTGACAGGAAGGCTCTCCTAGGGTTGCTCAAAGTTGCGATTGAAAGCTTCCAATTTTCCAACAATTTTTGTTGTTTTGTTTCAAATCTTTTTGTGGAGAAACTAAACGTATCAAACAGATCATTCTGTTGCTATCAGTTTTGGACACGTTAATAGCAGCAACAAGAGGCAGCAGTACGGTGAGGCAGGTTGCCCTTGGCCCCTGAGAAAGCCCCAAAATCGCTGACAGAAGTCCACATGCAGCCCACTGCACTGAACATCTGAACATTGGTCTCAGGTGGAGTTTTGGAGCCTCTCAAGGCTCCTCAGTATCTCAGGTACGTCCAGTAAACTACATGCTGAGGCCCGACATGGTTGCACTCCAGAAAAAGAGGGCTGTGGTCCAGCAAGCAACTAAACTCTCTGCGCTCCTCATTCTGCCCTCAAAAATAAAAAGAAAAAATGTAGGGCTGATGCCCGAGGCAGCTTTGAGAGCGGAGGAAGCCGTCACTCTGCATGCTGCCACCCTGCTGCTCATGCCCACTGGTGACGAGGCTGTGGAGAGCAGAAGAAGCCTGTGGCTCCAGACCCGAGAGGTAACTTGGCTGTCCTGGCCCCCGGTGGCAGACCCCGCCGACTTCCCATCTGGTTTCTTCCACGCAGTTTCTTCCACACAAGATCCAGGACTGACCTTTGGGCACACAGTGTGAGTTTCAGGCTTCGGAACAGACGGCTCGTTTGTTATTGGGAAGCAAAGCCATTGAAGCCAGCCCCATTCAGTCTAGCGGGTTTTGTTTCCCTTTAGCCCCTGGGATTTTCCTAGCAAAACTTCCCACCACGCTAATGGCTCATGTGGCTTATAAAGCTAAGTGCTTGCAAATGGTGACACAAACAATGCCTCCGGTTTTCTCTCACTTGTTATTTAACTGTCAGTGCCCTGGAAAATACTGGAAAGCATCACTCACGGTGAGGGCGTGTTTGAATTAGGTACAGTGCAAGGAACGTAAAAGTGGCAGGCTCCTGCTACTTCAGATGTAGGTCATCTGTTAAAGGTGGAATTCTCCTCCTGGAACGAAAAAGGCTTGGAGTTTATTTTTTCTACTTCTTTCTTGGAATATTTGTCAAAGTAAAGTGATACTAAGCTAAAAGTGAGGTTAAATTCTTCCCTTTTCTGAAATCTGCTGTGCATTGATTTCACCAACAATGAAGATCTAAAAATATCACATCTAACAAAACAAGATCCAAAAGCCTCATGTTGCCTATATACTGAGAAGCCTTCAGCATACTTCAAAGTCTTGATGTATTTTTCTGCTCAGGGACAGAACCAAGAGGAGCCCAAAGTGATCAACTCCCAGGTGCATCTCAGCATTTTACGAATGCCATGAAACCCGCGTTACAAGGACATACAAAGCAGATCTACTGCATTCAAGGAATCACATCTGATCATCTCTACGGGTATGTCATTGTCCTGCCATGGCACTGGGAGAGCCCAACATGCACAAACGAAGCTGCAGATGGTAAGTCCTTGAGTTGCCTGCACAGAGAGTGCCCTGGGGTGACGCCTCCAGCCCTGGCAGCCCGTAGGGTGCTGGCCTCACACGGAGCTGACCTGGCTGCTGGTCTGCAGCGTGAGCAACATCCCCACAGTGCTTGGCCAAGGTCTGCCCTCTGGGTCTGGGAAATGCCCATCAGGCTGAGGGGTGGGAAAGCTTGGGGAACAGGGAAAATAGCACAGCATCCTTTAACAAGATTTAATGAGACAAGAGGGGAAGCATCCCTATAGACCGGGAAGCACAAATCTGAGTTACAACAAAGCAGTCATGACATGAATCTCATCTTCTGGAACTTGCTGCGTGATGATACATCTCACTCAGGGCTGGAACTCCAGCTCCTCGTGCATAGTCTGGCTCGCTATGCTGCGGGGAAGTTGTGCTGAGGGCTTTCCAGTGACCATGGTATGACTACATCATGTCTGCCCTGAACCCCTGTCCGGTGCAGCTGTCTGGATTGAAATAAAATCTATGGTAGCTGCAAGCCTGGAAACTCCTGGGTAAGTGTGGCATCATGTCAAGATGTGATTGCGAGAGAGTAAAAACCGTTGTGGGCAACAGACACACGAAACCACGCATGATAAATCACACAAAAATGAGCAACTTGAAAAACAAAAGAGAAAACAACTCCAAGAAAAGGGCAGCAGAAAGGAAACATACCACCACATGAGGATAAACACTGACAAACTAGTCACTTATTGCTAAGTCCTCAGTCCTCTAATGAATGTCTGCAAAAACAACACAACAAATTTCACACAGTACAGAAGGAAAAAAAGGGTAAGGTAAACAACAGTCTCTGAAAACACAGAAATATTGCTTTAAGGCCATACCTGAGAGACAAATCACATCTGTGCTACCACAGGCAGTCATGCCATGGTTTAGTTTATCGCTAAGAACAGACCTTTTGGGATGATTTGTTTTCCTGCCAGTGGAGACTGCCTCACACTGATGCCTGTATTTACAAAAACTTGGTTATAGCCAAAGCAAGTATGGGTCCCCCTCCTGAGAAGCACGCACAGCCAGAAGATTGGACATGGTTAATAGTAAAGGTGTTGAAAAGGGCAGGAGAAACATTCCCAGTATGTCTTAAGGAGCTTTCTTCTGTTTTTCAGAGAAGTGCAGGGCAGACACTGCACAGACCCTAAACCAAGCACAGGTAAGTGCCCCTGTCCCTCTGTGTCCCCCGCCGTGGTGTCCCTGCGGTGGCCAAGGACACAACCCAGCCCAGACACAGCTGCTCTTGAAACTTCTCAGGTTAGCAGGCAAAGCATTTCCTAAGCAGCACCATTTTTTTATATTTATTTATTTTTTATTCAGCCTTTTTGCCTTGGATGAAGACAGACTGCATTTATTCCATGAACATTTATTTTCCCCTCTCTCACAATGGTGAAATAAAAGGAGCGGGGCTGCTCCTGCCAAGTCACACACTGCTGCTGCTCGTACCCTGATCTCCCACATGCAGGGGGGAGCATCCACGGCTTCTCGTGAATGAGGAGAAAAAGTGCATTTCAAGTAGAAAGCAGCGAGGCAGAGCTGGAAGGAGGGAAAGGGGCGTGAGGGAGGTTACTCTCAGGCTCTGGTGCGATGTGACCTGCACCAACACATCCCTGTCCTGAAACATTTATTTTCCATAACCATTTTCCTTAACAACCGCATGTCCCTGCTGCGAGCCCTCTTCCACCCATCTGCGTGTCCACCCTGACTTCGCTGTTTTCTGGCACGCTCTCAAGCTCAACCTGCAGGTTCCTCATCTGGAGGAGTGGTGGAGGAGGAAAATATGGAAAGGGCTCAATTTAGGGAGAAAGAGGAGAGGTTGTCCTCTCCAAATCCCCTCCTCGTGTCAGAGTATGGTGGGCAGCTACACCACCTCTTCCAGCAGGACATCCAAGGACCAGGAGAGAGAAGAACACTGAGCACCACCACGGGTGACCGACAGGGATCAGGTTCTTGCTGTGCCTTCTGCAACGATGTGGGGACACAACTTCCACGGGAGCACAGCAGCACAGACCTGGCTGGCTGGTGGCTGGCGGAGAAACCTGGAAGGTACTGAAGTTGGAAAGCATGGAGAAAGAAAACAGAAACAGCAGCATCCAAAATGAGCTGCGGGCAAGCGGTGGCCTGCCCGTTGTGCAGCAAGGTGGTGGAGGTGCGGAGGAAACTCTGCGTTACATCTGCCTTGCTGATTAAAAACAAATGTAAAAGCACAGAGCCCTGGCTGTATTTAACAGAGCTATAGCCAAAAGGCTTCAGAAATGCCTGATATTTCCCAGCACAATGACACCTTCAGCAGGGACAGCCGCTTGCTATGCTAGCTGGGGAAAAAACCTCATCAGCTGCAGCACAACTGCACTTTTTCATGCCCTCGCCATCTGTAAAGCTTTATCAATAAGCCTCCTTATCACCCTGCATATTATTGTGTGCATAGCTCGAATGGAGATAAGTACTGCATGAAATAGACCTTGTTTATAGCTATGTATTGTTTTCCCCAGATAGAAATATTATAGAATGAAATCTAAAATGAATGCTGGATTATTATATATGCAAAGGACCTGTGAAGACCATTTATCATGCTGTAAACATACAGAGCGTGGGCGTCATTCTTCTAATGCTAGTCTGACATCACTGTCCCCGATTTTGCCACAACGTTACTACAATATAGCTTATAGTTCTTACTGAATGAAAACACAGTTGTTGCTGTTATCTGTAGTTTTCTGCTGGAAATACTCGGCATTGGGGTAAGGTTTGCTTTCACCCATGGAATTTTTATGCTAAAATATAAAATGTGGCTACCAGAAATGGACCAGGTTAAGAAAGGTAAAATAATCCCATGCTAGACTTGGCAAAGTCTGCAAAGATTGAGATATGAGTCTTGCACCTCTATCTACAGGCTCCAAGGCTCCATCAGGCTTGGGGCTTACCATGCTTTGTGTTTCTGACTGAGTGCAAAATGCTGCTTTCTATCACACGCATCCTGGCTGAGAAACTCTGATGCCGTAGAAACTTTGGGTTTCACACCTGACATTTCTCTGATGGGTTGTGTGTGAGGGGAAGGGGCAATATCTCCAGCAGTGCAAAATGGGAAATGAGAACAAAGAAAAGCTAACAAAAATCTGCATCCATCTTCATGAAACCGTATCTTACATATGCTTCTTGAAAGATGGTTTGGGGCAAAAGAATCCAGGAAGTAGGAGAAAATACCCGACTAGGAGGTGTATGGAAGGGTCCCAATGATAAGAGTTACCAGCCTGTCCTTCACAGCACTATACTTGCCCCATTCCTGGGACCCCTGTTTTAGTCTCCCATGAGCTGAGGACGTCTGAATTTGCACTTAATAGACAAAATCCTGACCTCCCTATGGACAGGGAGCAAATCTCCCACAGTTTTTCCCAATTTCACATGGAAAACGGACAGGTTTGTCAGATTTTTCAATCTAGTGTATGCATGGTTGACAAAGGGACTTTAAAATAATAAGCTGCTTCTGCTAGCACTGTATACATTCCCTGATTTCCTACCTTCTCCACAGATAGAAGATGCATGCCCACACTCCAACCTCTTCCTGAATCCTACTTCAGGATGTTGAGCTGTTGTGTTTGGTCAGACTTTGCACAAACTAATGGCTGCATTGTAGAGAAGCACAGAAATCATACCTTCCTCCAAAATGCACTTCTTCCAAGGAGGATGCAGTACACCTGCTTCAAACATGTCTTCATCTTTGAGCTCCTGTGCACAGGATTTGTTCAGTGTTTAAGGCATGGCCATCTTTGTCAACAATAATACTTAATATTTCACCTGTGACTGCTCATCTCTTTCATCCTTGTCACAGAATCACAGAACCACAGAACAGCCCAGTCTGGAAGGAACCTCAAAAGACCATCAGGTCTGACCTTTTGTGGGAAAAAGGAACCTAGATGAAACTATCTAGCACCCTGTCCAGTTGTGTTTTGAAAGCCTGCAGTGCTGGGGACTTGACCATGTCCCTGTGGAGGTTGTTCCAGCGATGGGTTGTTCTCACTGTAAAAAAATACCTTTCTTGTGTAAAGATGAAACCCTGCATTAATTTATGTACCTACATTTTCTGTACACAGAGACAACTGAAGATACAGCTGTCCCACCACACCATCTGGCAAAGTGCTGACAATAAATGCTATCCAACATCCTCAGTGGCACCCTTTGCTGACCAGCAGCATGGAAATGGACAGACAGAAAACACCAGTGGTTGGGGCTACATCTACAGTCCCCACCACCATCACACTTTCCTGTTTTTTGGGGTGGCTGACACCTTTTGGCCTTCTCTTCCAACTCATGCTTTTGCCTCCTCAAGCCAGCTTGCCTGAGGATGAATGACAACAAAGCAAAACAAACTGAAGAGAAAATGAGACGTGGGCAGAAGCAAGCCATCATACTTGGGTACACATTAGACTCCGGCCCAGGTTAGCACTTGGTGTCATTCTCTGCCCGCTGCGAGCAGCGCAGTGAAACGAGTTTGCTGATCTCTGGCCAGCTGACCTGGCCACCCTCAAATAGCCTCTGGTTGACATCTCTGCAGCAGAAATCAACAGTAATGCAAATTTAGGAGACCAGGGCTGTTTTTCAACTGACACATGCAAACCAAAGGTGTTTGGATATACCCTTGTTTAAAACGTAGGCTTGTTGTTGTTTTAAAGGATATCCTCCAAAGATGGCACACGCGCGAGCTGCTTTCAGAAAAGAAAAGGAATTGCTTGAGCCTAGGGCAGCTTATCCACATCCATTTGAATCCCTCAACTCAAAAGGTTTTTAAGGGAAAATGGACTTCATCACTGATCTAATGATGACTGCAGGAGAGAGAAAATGTTTTTTTATTTCCCCCGCCCCCCCAAGAGACAAAAGTAAGCCATTTATCTATAAAAAAAAAACATTTTAGACAAAAACAGGAAGTCATTAAGTGCCAATGGTCAGGATTCCAACTGATTTCTAAATTCATAAAGATATGTGAAGCTAATCTCTGAATAAAGGCCTGGCTGTTGCCAAAGCAATTTGAGTATTTATCTCTGTGTAAAGACAAACAGTAGTCCCCGTGGAGTTTCTCTGTTGCCAAAAACCTGACACACAGAGGAAACCTCAGTGTCTTTTTCAGCTTTCAGCCATTCTACAAGAGCCTTTATGCTTTACTGCAGACAGAAATGCTCAGGCAGTCCCAAACCGGTGGTGGTAGCTCGGCCGGAACAGGAGCACCAAAGTCCCGCTGATCAGAGGCTCATGGGGCTCATGGTGATGGTGTCCCTGTGTCACAGTGACACAGCAGAAAGAAACACAAGCAACAGAGCTATGGAGAAAATTAGGAGCAAGAAATCACCTTTCAGTCCACACCTGGCATCCCACTTGTACCACCTAGCTGAAATGCAGCCTCCTCTTTACTGGCAGTGGTTGCTCATGGTCATGAGACTTGACACACCGGGTGGGGGACAGACGTGTCCCAGAGGCAAGAGGAATTTCTGAGGCCCTCAGTCCCTGGCGTGGGGGGTGACAAGCAGTGGCCCTGTGGTGACTCTGAGCTGATGGGCCTGAAGACATGCAAAACACCCTTCACGGTGCACCTATGTCTCCGTGGACAATGCCAAGAACCCCATCCCTTCTGTCAACATCAGCCGTGAGGAAGCCCTGCGGGTCAGCAGAGAGTGGGCAACCCCGAAGTCCTTGTGGTGGCCATGCTAACAGGGCCACCCACACGTGAAGGCTCACGGCCAGAGGTCACCTCAGGCAGGAGCGGGACGGCTGGCACCCTGCAGGCAGCTCACAAGTCGGGCTCTGTTCTGCCTGCACCTCCAAGGTATATTTAGCATGCCTGGGACCTGGGCGTTTCTTCGCTCCTGTAACTACCTGCAGGTTTTAAGCACAGAAAAATCTTTCATGGCGGTGTTGAAAAAAAACCACTGTTTTCCCTGCTTTTCTTTTGGGAATCCATAAACCCCCTGTGTACTCTGGCACTTTCCCGGGGACGGTCACAATGCCACACTTAAGCTATACACTTTGTTTAGCAGATTTCAAGCAACATTGATGCATGAGATTGTTTAATTGTATTTTCCTTTGTTGTCAGGGACATTAAGCGTTGCTGGTATTATCTTTGGATAAGCTCCAGTTGCAACACAAGTTTCCAAATGAAGCATGGGTGGATGCAACTTAATGTGTAAAGGCCTGCTTTGATTCTTACGTAAGATGAAACTAGTAATATTAGAAGGAACATATCAGCCTCTATCTGCTTCCTTAATAGGAATAAAAACAGCTTCTCCCATGCTCGTACCAGACTGTGAACAGGACAAAGTGCTACAAAAGGGTAGAGACACTTGAAATGGTAGCACTGTACACTCAACTGCAAGAAATCTGTGTGTGCTTTTATTTAACAGAGACCTAGTGGAATTTATCCAATGATAGCTAGCTGGTAAGGTGTGGTGGACATCCCTTGAGCCAACTGTGTTAAGTCCAGTTACACAAAACACAGATTTTAGAGCAGAATCAACCGTGATGTCTGTTCCTCCCTGGCAAAGCAAAGAGCAGAGCTCCAGATTGAGAGGCACAACAGGGAAGGAGCTCTCATGGTTAAGGGGACTCCAGAATATGTCTTCCTGGACAATCAGATGGTCTTTTGTATTTGTTGGGAAAGCCTTCTTCCCAAGCAGACCTTCTACTCCTGATCTAAATGTTAACAAAATAAAATACTGCCTGGGATAGCCCATGCACGCAAGTCCCCCGTACGTGCTGCAGGTCAAGCAGCTCTCACATGGAGAAAGAGGGTGTCCAGGCCCAAAGGACGTTGCTCCTGCTATCACCCGACCACCGAAACATCTACAAAGAGCAATGACAGAGCAGAGGCAGGATAAAGCCCTGGAACAGCAGACAGGCATGGCACAGCACTTCACAAGAGAACCACCGAGTGATTAACCACCCTGATTTTTTTTGTGGTACGTATATACCGACAGCTTATCGGAGGGGTAAGTTCCAGGTTTCAGCACTTAATTCTACATGTACTCATTTAAACCTGTCTAGATGAGGCTGACAGGCAGAAAACACAGCTTCGAGCTTGTCTTTCTACTCTGCAGATGAGACAAGATTTAAAGGGAAGCAACTACCTCTTGGCTCTCACAGATGCCTCTGGTTTCCCTTGGAACACCTAATGTTCACTGTTTGGATAAGATCACCTTATACTGTAACTTAAGTCTTAGATGTCAGGAAGAATCAAAGACAAGTGCTTTATCAACTTCAATGAAGCCAGTCTGCGGATTCATTAAAATATTATCATGCAGAAAGAAGCACTGCAAAAGTGTACAGTAGGCACTTTTTTTCCCCTGTCAGAAGGGTGTTCGCCATCCTGCAGCATATAATTTCACTGTGGTAAAAACAGTATTTCCCGTACTTAAAATGGGAGATACAGTGAACGAGCCTGGAAATGCTTCACTGGTGTTGGTGAATACATCTGAATGCCAGTGGCAGCTTCTCTGTAATTTCCCTTGTGCATGCCGTCACTGAATCAATATTGATTAAAACTCTTCAGGCAAACACAGAAGACTGCATTGATAAAATTTAGCCTTTACTCGAGAATCACATTGCCAAACAAGGCTTTATACCAAAAAAAAAAAAAAAAAAAAAAAAAAAGGTACATCTTCAGCTGGTCCTTTCTCTCGGCTGTTGAAAGTGCTGGAATACAGTTACTGGGGAAGTGATGCTCTGCACAGTTCTGCATTATGTCCTCAGTCTAGCGTGAGCAGGTGAAAATCAAAGCAAGGGAGAAATTCAGAATGCATGAGACACCCCTCATCCCTATGAAGGAGGCAACCTCAGTCTTATCCCCCCTAAAGGTAGCCACTAAAACTGCTTCTGGGTTAGGCCAGCGATGAGCCTTTTGAGTGAGTTTCCCCACAGTCACACATTTACCACTGATGTGAGTTTGACTTGGCACACCGGATAATTCCTTGTGTCCCAGCTGCTTTTCGGGAGCAGTGCTCTACCTCTGGCAGTGTGCTCTCCAGGTCTAAGTTTAACCCCTGGTATGCAAAGCATGGGACCTAGAAGTGCCCAACAATAGTGCTTGCCTTTCAGCTACTGTGTTACCACCACATCCTGCGTCACTGTGGCTCAAAGATTTCTATATAAATAGCTTCTGAAACCACAAAAAAAGAGCACTGTCATACCACATCGAAGGTTGCTCAATCTGCATGTTTCTGAGGATGCGACTCCGTTAACCTCTGGCACACTGCTTGTGCCAGTGTCCTCATAATGGGCTAGATTTGGGCTATGTTAAAAGAAATAACAACGAAAAAAATAGTGCAATGTCTTCTCTTTCGGTTCACTCACTCCCACCTACTCAGGAAAGAGCAATTGTATTGCGGCAGAACGCTGAAACACTTCCAATGGCAGAACCAGGCTGGTTCCCAGCCACCTCCGACCCTCTCGGCCATGCCTGTGAGAAGTGACAGATAAAGATCACTTCGATCCAGCCCCTATCTACCCAGCAAGGAAGGAAGAAGTGTTAACATCACTACTTTCTCTGCAGAGAGTTTCGCTGTGTCCTGACTGTAGCTGGGTTTGTTCTGGGTGATGCTGCTGCTGCTGCTGGGCACAGGGGAGCCATCTCTGCTTCCCCCAGACACTTGGCCTCCCTAATGACCCTACCAGAGATGATGTTAATTATTTTCCACGGCCACCTGTCTTCAGACCAGGGTGGATACCGGCTTCTCCCAGCAGCACAGAGCTCCTCGTGGCTCCCCAGGAGCACTCAGAGAAGTGTGCTGCTCCCACCGGGCAGGAGTTTGGGAATGTGTCCTTCCTAGCACCCTTCCCAGCCAGGGACCTCGGTCTCATGGAACACAAGACGTAGGTGAGGGTAAGTGTAAAACCTTTGCTGGTTGAGAACAAAACCATCCAGATGTTTTCAAAACACAAAAGGCATTTTAAACAATTCTCTGGGATGCGAACTAGAGCTGATCTGGTAATACTTCACATAGCTACTATATATAGTAGGATGGTACTTTACGTTTTAAAATAACCAGTAACACCAGTTTGATCAGATGTATCAGACCAGCTGTGTACCAGGCAGGCCACACCATGGGGTGCCAGAGGCAGAAGACACCCATGAAAGCGTTTGCTACACACTTGGAAAGGCAGAGCCTGCACGCTAAGAATGACAAAAGAGTGGCATCTGAAAAGCAAGCCTAATTTGTTTTGCATGCTTGAGATGGCACTTGGATCCTTCTGATCCCTCCTACCAATCCTGCATGTTGTGCCAACTGGCCACATCTGCACGATGTGCTGCTCTGATCGCTCAGCAAGAAGAGGTTCTAGATATGGGATCTGGACATCAGTTCAGGGAAAGGGGACAGTGCATAAGCAGGGGTACACCCATCAAAGACATCATAACTCCTCTGGCTTCCAGAAGCAGTTGTAAAAAACAAATGGTCACAAGAGGTACAGCTTCACTGAAAGCAGCCGCCTAAAGGAAAAACAAAAGGTCCCTCCGGGCTCTCTGGCGCTTTTCACACAAGAAGTTTCTGCAAGGTTATCAGTCTTCAAAAGAAGGTCTTGGTATGCGTCCTTCCACTTGAAACAACACCGTGTTGTAATCATGGATGCAGGTTGCAAAACGGAAGACCTAACTAGTGTACATCTGCTGTTACTCCCTGGTGAAAGAGCAAGTGAAGGACCAGCACTGCTACCAAACCATAAATGCAATGTCCAGTTGGATTACTTTCAGCTGCTGCAGCTGCCTGCAGCTCAGCCACCAGGCTGATGAGGCAGCAAAGTTATGGAGATGCAGAAAAGGTGGAACAGAGCCACTGGGATTTAAAAAGACACCTCCTCAGGTTCCTGCTGCCAGCTCACGGATTGCTCCAAGCTGAAAACCTACAGCACCCAGAAGACAGGCTGTGCTCACAGGCACTGCAGTGACAGCACGTGTCCGAGAGATTGAATCTGGGTACACAGGAACTTTTATTTTATTTTAGTACTACAGCAGCAACACTGAGCATTCCTCCTACAGCACAGACTCAAAACAGTGCCTGCAGGACCATTCAAATGTTTTAATTTGGCAGTGCTCACAGTTAAGTCTGGTTATTTTGGGGTGGACATACTGATGTATGAGTTTGGAATTTTTCTGCAGTTGTTTTTGAGCAGATATCTGTGGGCTTGCACCTAAAGCAAAGGGAAAGCAGCAGGAGATAAATGGAGACCTTCGAGGCAAAAGGCACTCTGCTCAGGATTTTTCTTTTTCAAAAAAAAAAAAAAAAAGAAAGAAAGCAATTAGTACAATGTAAGCAAACTGCTTGCAAAATCCATCTACTCAGCAAAGTAATTGCTTCCAAGAAGTACTCCTGGTGCTCTATGTGAAATACACAGTTGTGTTTTTTTTTTTTTTTTTTAAACTTGAGATAAGAACATAAACCCAAACATGCTAAAGGAAGTCAATCAGAGCTGACCTCATTTTCTTTTTAAATGTGTTACAATGAAAGAAATATTGCAGTAACATTGACAAAAATACCCGTGCAGGGGAGGTGTAAGCAGGGGAGCCCTGATGCACCCTCAGATTAGCCTTTGGTGGATGTCAGTGAAAACTCCTGGTGATCCTAGCTGGCTTCTCACCATTTCTCTGCTCAGCTCAGAGCTGCAGGCATAGCAAAACCAGGCTAGGAAAACCAGGGATGAGTGCAGAAGGAAGAGAGGCCATGTCAGCTCTGTGGGAAGAGCCCATGGCCCCAGCTGCTTCTCCTCAGAAGGCAGGCTTTGTAGCCTGGGGATGGATCACAGCTGTGCCTCACATAGTAAGTCCCAAACCAAGCAGCACAACAGGCTGCAAATCTGCTGGGCTCTTGCTAGCTGTTGTGCAAGCTACACGCAGGGAAGAGTACGGCACATCATCTTCTGTCTCAGGTACCTTCTTGGAGAGGCAGGCAGTGAGGGATGCAGCTGCCTTCTCCAAAATCACTCAGCTTGGTCAGCTGGTGGCACCACAAGTGTATTGACTGATGCTGAAGTGCTCTGTCTCTGCTGTCCTGTTGTTTGAACCCTGACACGTAACTGTGTCCATTGCTGCTTGATGACAACAGGGGGCTACGAGCAGGGCAATGACTGGGCAAGTGTTCACGACCAACTGATGCCGAGTTTAAAAATCCCATGGTATTTCAAACACTTTCCTGAAAACACCCACTGGTGTTGTTTATCCCTGACTGCACTCCTTCCTCAAATGACACTTACCCGGCAAGATGCAGGTGAATGTCACCAGCTTATGCCTGAGTGCTCTGCAAAGCCCCTGGTGCTGGCTGCTGGTGTTGGACTTGGTGCTTCAGCACATGGGTGCTGGCCATGGTGCAGCTGCCCTCCTTCTACACTGACCACTGTTTGCAAAAACAGGGCTGTACCTACCTAGTGAAGGACACGGGAGAGAATAGAGAGGTTCGGGAGCACCACTATGACTTCTGTGCACCCTCCCAAAGACAGGAGGGCTTGGCCCCAGCAAGTCATAAACAGTATTGCTCAGACAGTGCTGGTTTTTGTTGTCCTCCCAGTTGGTCAGGGAAGTTCCCTCGAGACTAAAGTCTGCTGTTGTTGGACTCTGGTGTTTACACTCTATACATTACTGCAATTGCCTTTCTATCACATTCATAAAAGAGAAAAAGAAAGGAAAAAAAAAAAAGAAAAGTGTCTCTGATGCACAGCCTGGATGTTCCTCATCTCCTCCTTACTCTGCACCACAGAATAATGCCTGTGTTCATCAGGGTCAATTTGGGAAGGACTTTGAGGTTGACAGGAGAAAGTTTAGTTCAGTTATAGCCATCAAAGCTGCTGCTAGCAGCAGGTCTGTGCTTCAAAGCTGCTGCAATCCAGGCATTCTGAGTGGGAAATGCAGTAATTCACACTAGATGGAGCAGGGCACAGTAAGAACTAACACATCAAGCAGCAAGGGAATGAGTTTGTCCACAAAATGCAGTACGCTACACCCTGTCAGGAGGCTTGAGAGCAGGTAAGGGAATGGCAGAGTGCACTGGTACCTGCAGGAGCTCTGCACATCACTGTACCAGATGCATGCAAACATTTGCAAATGCAATTTAAAGCTGAAGATTTTCCTCAGAAAAGTTCTGTGGAAAAATGTGTTAAGCATGGAAAGAGACAACTCCAGAAGTTATTTACAACAGAAGGGGGCAACAGGTGACCTGATGCCTCTCTGTCCTTCTTCCCAGCCATACAGCCATACTCTCTGAATTTCGTGATACGTTGGCAGGCTGTCTCATTAAGCCAGCACCACTAGACCACGAGCTGTCTCCTTCCTGTGCTGAATAATCACCAGACACTTGCTGACAAAACCATTCCTTGCCACAATGCTTAGGCTATTCTTTTTTTTTTTTTTTTTTGGGTGGGGGGAGGGGGGAAGGGAAGCATTTGTAATTAAAGCGATCTGCAACATGCTAAGCAGGGAGCAGGGAAGGAGTGCAAATTGAGGAATGACCCTTACATCTCTCTGTGGCTTATTTAGCACAGCATAGCTTTTCAAAAGCATGTTATTTAATACAGTGCTGGAAACTGTCTAAGCCACTGCCACAACTGTGTTTGTGCTGGCTGCCTTCAAGGATGTCTAAATGTTTTCTTGTTGCGTTTTGTTTTGCGGGGTGGTGAAAGCAAAAGCACCTGAGCATCTCCATGGGGAGGGAAGTGCCGTGGCCGTCTGGGAGATGTTGCTGGGAGATGGACCAGGAGAAGGAGCCAAGGCTTTTGGCCTTCTTGGTGAGAAGGGCCATGCAGGGCCCAGCAGGCCACCAGGCACCAGAGGGGTCGCGCACACACTCCGTGAGGCCTGCTGGCACCCGAAACACCTCAGCCATGGCAGTTCTCAAGCAGTGGGACAACTGGGGAGGCAGCTGCTTCCAGTACGTGATGAAGGCACGCTGATCAGCTGCTGAGAGCTTGTGAGCTCCAGGCAAAGCCTGGGGCGAGAGCTGAGGGCATGGCGCTGAGGGCGAACGTGCAGCAGCGGCCACAGCAATGGGGGCATCCTCACAGTCCTCATACACGCGCCTCGGTCTCAAAGGATGGAAATAATCCATAGATGGAAATAATCCAGCACAAGTCCCCTCCACCTACACTGCAGGACGATTCATCCGCGAAGAGTGTTACCAAATGAGTAACTGTTTTCGGATGTTTCTGTTACTGATATCTCTCATGCTGGTTCAGGAAGTTTCTGAACCTATCTCTAGCCTAGAATCTCTTCTCTAACAGCTCTTTAAAATGCTGGCAATGTGCCTGACTTTTCCAATCACTTTGTGTTTCTTTTTTTTTTTCCCCTAGGGCATTGGAGATAGAGGTGTTTAAACAACGAAAACATACTTCCAAGTATGCAGGCTTTTTTTCTTCCTCCTTTTTTTTTTTTTTCTTTTGTTAAAAAAAGTGGTCTGTCCATGTCACAGAAGTGGAGGAGATAGTTTCAAGATGTGGTGACATACATCTCTTATTACAACAGATTTGCAAAGCACATGCAGAAGTCCACTCTACCACTATAGCAAAATGCTGCCTGCAAAATCATACATTCAGCCTTGTAAGCAATAGTAGTACTTTTTCTATACATAGCACTAACTGCTTTCTTAACAACAAAAAACCTCTCTAAAGCAGTATCAGAAGCCTTCTGCTTGTGCATATATATATATTGATTTCAGCTTTCTTACATGAAAGTTAAAAGATACTCAATAAAATTGTTACATACAGCATACATTTCTCTTCCCTGTTTGTAAGCAACAGCAGCAGGAAGAGGCAGTGAACTTAAACTTCAGATGAAAAGCAGGATGTCAGAGCTTCTCTAATAAAACTTTTGGAAACATTTTATTCAGTCCTTTTTTAATATTTTTGGGAGACTTCCACTCAGCAATGAAATATGCAATGGAGACATCCCTTAGCTGACCCCTTGCAGGATCTGCTCTGCTGTACAAGTCACAGGTAACTTCATGGTCAGGTTTTATTATCTGGTTCATGTCCCTACTTTGGATGGAGAAGGGCACATCTGCAGCTTGAGGCACTGTCGCAAATGCCGTGCCCTGGACCACCAGCCAGCTTGTGCCTGGACATCCCTCCCAAAGAAAAATAACCAAACAGGCAGAACTGCTTTCTGCATCAACCCACCCCAGCCCTGCCTGGCGTCCCTGGAGTGAGCATTACAGCCTGGCCACTGTTTAGGTGGACCCAGAGGGGGGTCCAAAACAGCGGTCCCCAGGCAAATATATCTGAATACAGATGTTCTGAGCAAATGCCCACCTACCCAGCCTGGCAGGCAAGATTAAAAAGAAAAAAAAAGTACAATTTTCAAAAGTAATGTGAGGTTTTAAAAAATATATGTATTTTAGCAACTCTGAAAGTGTCTTGGGCATTCAGAACTTATTCTGAAAGTAAACAACTTGCAGGTGGACTGAAGTGCATGAAACATGTAATTTCAGCAAAAAAATAAAAACAAACCCAAAGCATTTCAAAATTAGAAACAAACAAACAAAAACAGAAAAAGCACGCTGACTAAACAGTTCCCTGTTAATAAAATGCCATTTGCTGGTGAAATTAAAATCCATATCCATAAAAGAAATGTAAGAGATTATATTCTCAATGCACATTTCTGACAGTAGTTTGATTAGATCCACTCATTGTTTAAATAAGTCTGTTTTTAATGCCCACTGAATAAAACATGGGATTGGAGACCACTGGCAGTGTAAGACACAAGAAATGCTTCTTCTGTTTCACAATCTAGTTCGAAAGATGCGTGGAAAAAAAATGTCCTTCTTCCAGGACTAAAGCTCTATATTCTGGATATGAACACCTATCAGGATGGTGGCTACATATTGTTTTAGGGAAATAGGCCTTAAATTGCTTTTCTCTGCCACGCCAGAAGCCTGGAGCACCTGGCAGCATTCTCCTACAGTTTGTGCCCTGACTCCCATTGCAGAGGCTGAGCTGGCTCTGAAAGGTGTTGCCCCTGGTTGCCAGGTGAATGTGAGCAGAAAGGTAAAGCCACAGATAAAAAAAGGGAGTGAAGAGACAGGAACAGAGGGGAGGGGAGAAGGGGCTGGGTGAAGAATGCCCACAAAATTTTAAAAAAGGAAAACCTCATGGGAAACGGTGCCAAGCACTAATGTATTCTTTGCCGTGCACTTAAAAGTTGCATTTCGTGAGTGCATACAGTCTTGTACACACCTCACACGCTTCTTTGGCAGGGCAAGCAAGGCAATGCTGAGCATCCTGAAGCCTCCTGCTCTTCAGAACCAGCACACAGCAGGACATGGTGCGTGGGGCATGCGGGCTTCAATGCACTGCGCGCGGAAGTGCTCTCCTCATCTCAAGAATGCTACACTAGTTATTTTTGGCTAATTAGCTCGCTTTATTGGTTTATTTAAACTGACCCCTCCTCGCTTTGCCTTGCTCTACCTTGAAAGAAGCTGAAATGTTCTGCTTTTTAGGAAAATGGTGCCATGAGGCAGGCAAAGCAGGGACAGGCAGGGGGATGTTGAGGGGCTGCAAGGTGGTGGCAGGAGGTGCTGGGGGCTCACCGCTGGGATGGCAGCCCCTGCTGAGACCTGGGAAGGCCAAAGCAAGCCACCTGCATGCCCTCAGCACCTAGTCTGCGGCTCTGGGAGGGCAGGCTTCTTCAGCAGAGGTCGCAGGACGACCCCGGCGTGGCCGAGAACTACCCCCACCTTCACATCTCAGACGCCTACATCCTGGCACCAGAACAAAGGCAGAGCGAGCGAAAAGCCAGCTTGATGCACTCCTGCTCCATTCGCCTTGTTACGCAACAAGCACCTGCATCGACTTGACGATGAAAAAACTGTCACCTCTTCAAGAAACGATGAACGCGTTCCACTGTTGTATACTACAAAAGATACTTCCAAAAGAATGTTTTGTTGAAATAAATGAATGGGGAAATCACGCAAATTCCAGAAACTATGCCAAGCATTGTAAGAAACATTGATTTATTCTGTATTTCACAACACAGTCTATCAGCTTCTGTGACCAAGGTACAGACACTCTTCCACTCTCCCTGTTAAGTTTCATCCACTGTCACTGAACAGAGACACTTCCTTTTCTCTACCATGAACTATTTACTGGTCAGCTTCAGAGTAAGAATTTTAGCCATGACAAGTTCTTGGAACATCAGTCTTTGGTTTCCTAAGTGGTGCTTGGTATGACTCAGCATGCTGGGAAAAACAGTAGACACGCTGCAGCTGCATGCTTCAGATTAACCTTATGGGTGGTCAATATCTTAGACAAAACACAACATAAACTGAAGTGCACTCAATTTACCTATCTTACAAATCTTTCCTTCGTTCTACTGTCAATCTTACAGATTTTTCTAGCCTTCAAGACTTGTGCACTACCCTGTTACATCCATCCTGCACACTAAGATGGGAAACCCTTCCAGTAACCCACCAGCATCCATTTGACTCCCAGCAGCACAACCTACATTTCACCTGATTTCTGGCAAGCCAGGTTGCCAGAAATCAAAGGCAAACCTCCTTCTGTTTTCAAAACTCATACCTGCAACTGAGGTAACCTAGAAGTTTCATGTGTGGCAAGCGCAGCTAGCAAATGGAGATTGTGGCTTTACTATGGCACATGCTCTGGAGCCCACGGCAGAAGAGCTGCTGACCAAGCAAGCCTTTTGCTATTCTTAATTATATATATAAACACTCACTATAAATAGGCTCAGCTGACAAGTCACATGCTTCAAGCGAAGCTGTAGGTACAAAAATGGAGGCATAGCTCTGAACTACCCCAAATGCAGACCACAACCTCTCTAACTTCTTTACAGGTGAAAAAAAGAAAAGGAAGAGAGGAACTTCTCATTCTCAGATGGAGCCTGAGACTGAAATACCTGAGGATATCAGCAGGAACACCACATGCTACGTTCACCTCGTACCTTAAGGTAGAAGAACAGCTTGTAGTCTCCTCAAATGCATTCCTCTGCTCCTCCAAGGAGCAGGAAGGGCAAAGTTTTCAAGTTGCAAACTGTTAATGCGTGTCTGGAAAGCTCAAAAGGCAGTCCAAATAAAAACTACAAGAAATACATAGCAGTTTCTTTCGCGTGCAGTAGTATCTAAACAAAAGAGTTGCTGCAGAGGGCAAACTGGATACCATCAGTACAAAACACAGACAGAGGAGAAATTTTTGACTCAGAAACAAAGAACCAATTATCTTTCTGCATTGCTGTTACTATCAGAAACTGAAAATATGCTAGTGTTATATTCTTATATTCTTTTGCTTGGGCACACACATGACAAAGGCAGGGGATCTCCTGGTTATCACTGACCTTGTCTGCACAGCACAGTCTTTCTAATGGAGTAGACTGCAATGCTTGTGCCCACAGCACCCAAGCCTGAATGTCTGGCTGAGCAAACCTGAAGTGAAGAGTCAGGAGAGAGACACTGGGATTCACTCCTGTGCTCCAAAGTCCCACAAAAACAGCTGCAGTAAGAGGAACCAAGGCAGAAACGACAAGCTGAACGATACAATACACCCTACCAAAACCTCTGTAACCACATAAGTACGTAAAAGAGCACCGTGCCTTAGGGGTGCAAGGCAAGCCTCATTCTGCCTGTGCTGGGCAGTACTGCTGCGCTGGTCAGGCTGTTTTGAGCACTGGCTCTGCTCTGGGGATGCAGCTATATTAATTTCTCAGACTGGCACAGCTTTTTTCCATGCCACTCACTGCCTCCAGAGGAGGAACCAGGCCATCACAGTGTGCGCAGCTGACACAACGTGGAACATCAAATACTTGCAGACATGCTTTGCAGGTCTGCCAGCTCAAGACAAACAGCTTTTACATTACAAATTTCTGTTCTGACCTGTGCAAACAGGGATTAGAAACACCCACACAGTCACTCTCACACTGCTTCCTACATGGTATGAGGAAAGGGGAGTTGCCATGCCTTTCTATTTGCAGAAAAGACATGGCTTGACCCCTTCAGCCTGTGTCTCGCCCCATTCATGAGGCTTTTCAGAGCCTGGAGATATGCAACCTCTTTGTGGCCCTTCTCCCAATTAACTGGGAGCAAGGGCTGTTTTCCACATCACTTACAAGCTAACGGTTCCTTACTATGCATTGAAAGAAATACATTTCCCCATTAAATGTTTGTAACCTGGAGGTAGACACCCCATTACTTACAGTATTTAACCAAATTAATGGCTCTACTGGCAAATTTTTAAATGCAACCCACCTTTATCAAACACAGACCTTGTGGCTGCTGATTAACAGGCACAAGATAGACTTTGTAATAATGTTATTAATCACTCTTCATTTCTCACACTGCCTGCCAGATGTTGAGAGAAATCAAAAGCCTGTTCCTCACCTGTTCACTTTAAATGAAATGAAACTTTTTTTTTTTTTTGGTAATTATGTAGAAGCTTTTCCTCACAATTCACGGGAACTAACTGAAATACGTGTGCGATAGCATCTACACCAAAGGGACCGGCAGGCAACACTGGGTTCCCAGCTGGGGATGCTGCCCTGTTTTGGGGCACCAGTGCAGCAACCATACTATGTTTGGATGTGTGAGCACAGTTTCCAGTATGTCCTTTCCTCTAATAGAAGTAGGATGCACTTACGGTAGAAAATATGTCATTACATATGTTTACTTTGATAATTAATAACCAACTTAAAAAATACATGTCACTCAAGCAATCCAGTTACACATCTAAAACCACCTAATACCTTCTTTTAAAAAAAACTTCCTTCAGTTTTCCTTTTATGAGCTACAATTTTCATTTTTATTTTGTTTAATGGAAGAGAGCATCAGCTATTCTATAAATATGCAATAGATTTACACAGCTTTTTTTTTTTTTTCTTTTTTTTTTTTTCTACCTACACACACTGCTTCTTCTGGGAAAGATTCAACTTTATGTTACTCGTTGTAATTCTAGAAAAGTAAAAACTGGGCACTTAAAAGCGACTTCAAACAAAGGCAGAAGAGAATTATCAATTCCATATGTAGAAACAACTTCTTCCTGGGGTTACAGCAATACCAGAAAATGGGAAACAGCTCCCCAAACCGCTTTTAGGTGAACAAGGAAGGTACTGAGTCCAGGGTCAGAGGAAACAATTTCCATGAAAAGAAGATAAAGGCAGTAGCTTGGCAGCTTTTCCTGCTAAATTCTAAATTCTCTCCCTTTTCTTGAGGAGACAACTTCCTCTTTCACAAAGGAAAACATTTCAAAAATCTTAACTGTCCCTGCACATCTACAGCTATATTTTCAATTTCATACTAAGATGCCAAGTCATTTGTTAGAGCAGAAAGCCCCAGATACCTCTTAGTCCAACACAATGAAAAACAATAGATGTGCTCCTTCTCGCTTTCCCTCACAAACTTATTTGAAGCATGGTTTTGTTTGTCTGCTAATTTTAAATAACCTCCCAGGCTTTTAGCACCGACATGAAGACATTATTGCTTCAGCCCCCTGCATCACATAGGGGGTGATGCTCTCTGAGCAGCAGCCTGCAGCAGCAAGCTCTGTCACTGATGGTGGTTCCCCGAGCCCTAGTTCCTCGTCAGTGAGCAGATTCACACAACAGACAACATTGAGGGCAGAAAAAACAAACAAACAAAACCACTTTAGACTTAGCAAATGATGTCATTGCTTCTGAAGCCCCGCGACCTTCTATACCAGCTCAGAGTCCTTTTATTTGCTCTCCAGGTTTTCCTCCAAGCTCATACAGATCATGCTTTTTGACCTTTCTCACCAGGCCAAGCACTTCAAATAAACAAGAGAGTAAATTCTAAAGGAAGCCAAGTTCCCAAAGGGTTCACACTTTTGGACAGAGCAGCTACGGGGAGCAAGGAGAAAGAGGAAGGAGAAAAAAATGCCTAGACTCAGGCAGCCACCAAACTCGACACCAGCCTGGCCACGGCCACCAGCCATGATGCAGCAGTAAACTTTCAACTTTAAGGAAGTGCATCAAGTGCGCAAGTGCGTGACAAAGCTTTATTCACAGAAGGTTGAAAACAAAATTAAAAGAAAAAAAAAGACCTTTGTCTGAAAGAAAAAAAGTCCATGTGTGGTCAGTGACGGTGCCCACAGCTGTATGAAATAGGAAGCTGTCCCGCTAATGACGCCAGAACGAGAAGTACTCAAATTACAATTTTCATTCACATATTCAGCTTCAAAATGCATGCACTGAAAGAAAACAAACAAACGAACAAAAAAAATAACTAGGCATTCTCCTTTAACACGTTTCTCATGTTGAGACTGCAAGCAGGGAAGCACAAAGGCTGCTGTTCTTGGGCTGCAGTCACTACCCCACCAATCAGAACGAGGGCAGATGATGCATCTCAGATGTCTCCACAAGCATTTCTACTGGAAGTAATTTTGTATTTTGACATTGAGAGCAGTAATTTCATTAAAACTATAGAATCAGGAATAATTTCAGACTGAAAATTATATTTTTCTATTTTCATGGACACCCTCAGATAAACAGAGGACTCGGGCTCCTTGCTCCTGCTGCCCAAGTGAGATGAAACACACCGCCAGCAGCACCCTTCTCCTCTCCCACAAAACAGCCTCTTGTTCAAAATGTTTTCCACTGTGGCAAACAAATGATGGTTCAGTGCTTCACTGAACACAGTTTTGCAATGTGACAAGTTAACAGCAGGCTTTTTTGTTCACAGTTTCTCAAGCCGAGGTCTATCTGTAAATTTGGCTTTGACTTTTTGGCTTAGCCCTTCAGTGGTTTCCAGTGATACTCAAATGGCATCTCAAAGATGAAAACACCCAAGCCAGTGCTGGATATGTACGTTACTCCAGATCTTCCCACACTGCAAAATGCTGTATTTTAACAGTCACCAAGGATGTATCAATTTTAGCTGGCAATGCAATAAATTCAATTGGGAGAGTCAAAAAAGAAATTAAACAAAAGGTTTAGAAGCAAACTCTCCATGCAACTATGTGCTTTCCAGAAGATAAAAATGTTACCTTGCAAGCAGCCATTTTGCAAAAGCATTATTGTTGACCCTTCTAAAGGATAGAATCCCATCTTCTGTTCCAAAATATTCAGCTGAGAAAGTCTAAGATCAGCAGGTCTTCTTAGCCACGTGATGAAATTTTACATGCATGTTTTCTTGCACACACAGATTGCTAAATTTTTTCTTGTTAACAATTCCTACCCTGGGCCTTCAGCTTTTTTCAAAGTTTGCTGAAAGTTCTAGGTTAGAATGAACATGCCATAAATGAGCGTCCATCTCAGCTACTTCAGAGTAGCCCAGGTAGCTGAGTACGTTCATGGCTGTTGCACTGGTAGGTGGAATTAGGAATTAGGAGACTGAGATATGGCACTAATTCATTTTGTTTTTGTGTGCATTTTCACTAAGTGAGTTTAACTGTACAAAAAGCAGTTTGCTAGTTCACCTGCACCCAATCTAAATGGTTGTCTTCTGTTGCTTGGGGTTAAGGGTGTGTTTTTCAAATGATATTATTCACAAAGAAAGATAAAAATCAATTCCCTTGGCCTTGTTGAGAATAAAACCTATTTTTGAAATCCATTTTTGTGAGCTTTTTGGAAACAAGAAACCACCTATGCAAACAATTACAAGAGTTGTTTGTTTATTTATTTATTTAAATTAAAAACTGAACATGAGTGTAAATACTGAACTACTCAGGTTTATCTTTCTCTGGCCATTCGTGGAGGAACCCCTAGAGTTTGCCCTTTAAATTTATTTCTTCCCTGAAAGGTAATAAATTATAGTGAAGTCACGGGAAAGACTTTTATTAAACAAGGCCTCATTTCCATCTTATGTAAAGAAATGGATTTACTAGAGGGATTTTCCCCCTTCAAAAATGAAATAAAATGATACCACATTCCTGCCTTGGTAAATGATGGAAGTTCCTCAAAGCAGTTTCAAAAGATCCCAAATGAAAATAAATAACGCTTATTCTTAACTGAAGGGGGAAAGATGGGGGAAACTTCCAAATGGTTTCCCAAGGGTGAAGTGATGAATTACACAGGGATACCTGGAATACTTTAGAGGAAAGACTGTTAACCAAGGACGTATCAGCTTTAGCTGAGGATGCAATAAATTTAATTGGGAGAGTCAGTGAAGAAATTAAGCAAAACACCTAGAACCAAGCCCCCAACACACCCAAACAGGCTCTGGGTTCAGAGAAAGAGCTGTCTGGATCCGGAGCAACAGAAACTTCTGTTTCAGCAGCGAGAGCTTGCTCAGGCTTGTTTTGAAAAAGGAAGCTACTGATGAGGTTTATGACGTAAACTACCCACACTGTTATTTTCACATGCCACATTTCCTTATTCTTTATTTCCTTGCGAAATCCTCACCTGCCAGCCAGCAATGAGACAGGATTTGGTTTGGGGCTACACTGCCAAATTTGATAAGATCAACTGGAATTCATTTTCAGGAGTATAAACAATAGTAAAAATGACCTGTGAGTGAGATTTAGAGAGACCAGTAAGTGTCACAGAGCACACATGTTATTGCTTTTACTAGAAGAGTATGAAAAGCAAGCACGAAAAAAACATCCATCCAAGTCCAAAGTATCTTACACTTAAGACACACTCCAATTACTTCGTAACTATGTATGCACTGCAGCTTACATCCTTAGCAAGATTTCATGCTTCCATTTCTTCAATTGAAAGCAGAAACCCATTTTTCAAAAAATAGTTATTCACGAAAATTATTAATCCTTTTATAAAATAGTGCAATACCTAGCTAATACAGTAAGAAACGTTTATCAAGAACATATATATCATATATATTCATATATAAGAATTTGGACACCTGTATGAATATAAAAATTACTAATCCACTCTTGTTATGGATAACAGACATCGGCAAAATTCTATTTTTACTGGTATTAAAACAGACTGATTTCACAGTTAAATACTCTAAAAAATATAAGCAATACTCTGAAGACTTCCGTTTTCCTTCACCTATGTACAAACTGAAGGTACACAGATTTTTTTTTAAACTCAGTATCAAAATGTTATTAAGACAGAAAAGAAAAAAAAGGTAACACATGATAAGCATTATCAGCCCTGGCAACCATCCCCACCCCAAACTGTACGTGTTCTCTATTTTTGTCAAAGGAATCTTCAGAGGAGCAATCACACCTGCTCATAAGGACTTCCACCGAGAAAAGAGAAAGCAACCCAAGCCACCAAAAATCTTACAGGATGAGGTATGTTGTATAAAAATCTTGTATTTTAATGAAGATTTCTTCATGCAAATGTTTGATGATACAGCTTGAAATTATTGCAGTCATGCTGCAGCTCTGAAAGCACTCATTATAAACCTTCCCCTCCTCCACACTGCCCATACAATGGTAATAACAATTAATCGTATAAACTCCACGAGGAGCGCTCCATTTAGACTACGGTCATCAGCCACAATTTCCCAGTTTACTTGACCGTGGGTTAAATTCACAGTTTATGCACTTTTAAAATATACTTATCTGAAAACACTGGGACTGCACATAACTGCACCCTGTGTGTTAGAACAGAAAGTCATTGATGCTCGGGCTCGTATTGCCAGCGCCAGTCCCAGAGTTTATTGCCCTGTTTTTCCGTCCGGACTAAATCAATACACAAGCGACATTACTGTGATGCAGGGGTCAGGCAGGGTTGGTGACTCTGAATGAGCCCCCCGTGCTGGCCACAGGGTAACCCGGTATTTATGGCTTCACACCCCCCCACTTCCCGGGAAGATGTGAAATGTGCCACCCTCAGCCTAACGCCAGCCGGATCTCACTCCCTGGCTCAGCTCTACGTGGAAAATGCAATCTCGTTAAGAGAAAAACATCTGGATGCTACTGTCAGGGCCACCACTACCTTGTGGATGGATGTCTCCAAATGAAGATGACGTGTTTATTTACAGTCATCTCAGGGAAAACACTGCTGAAGAACTTGTCTCTCTTCATGCCAGCAGGACTCCTTACGGAGAAGGCGATGAGGTGAAGCTGTCACCCTCTAGCCCCAGGACTCAGAGTTTTCATCCTCTCTGAAAGATCCTCGTATCAGCTGCACTGTGCTACCAGAGCTGATGTTTGCTTTGGACCATGAGAGTAACTTTCCATGGGCAGGGAAGGTCTGCTGAAGGTCAAGTGAATCCATGACCAAGCTCTGGCTAGACAGTGTCATCTTGATACCAGCCCATGACCACTTGGTGACTGTCAAAATACATTTCATAAAGCTTAGGTTTAAAACCTTTAAGATTTAGCAGCCGGTGAAGACAGGCCATGCCTGTTAGCCACGTGACACTGCAGGGGTATGGAAATAAAGACATCCCTCCGGTGACACTCAGGGTGTTTTCATTCAGGCTGCAGCACTAATTCTTGCTCTTTTCATTTTCTACTGCCAATTTAGTAGTCTTGCTGCACGGGGGGAGGAAGTGGGAAAAGATGCAGACCACACGTCATAAAAGACAGCATAGACATTGAAAACATCTTTTTAAAATGTGCTCTCATAGAACTCCATGTTTTTGATTGTGGAATAAAACAGTGCATTTCAATCAAACACCCAGAAAAGTTAAAGTTATCAATAATGCATTCTAGGTGCGTTAGTTGCCTGTCCACGTACAGCATGTTGAAACTCGGTGTGTTACCACAGTTATTTGCTGCTTTCCATCCCCATTTGGTACTTAGTTGTGAAAGAGAAGCTACAAAAGTACAAAAATAAGTCTCTCATGCAATTCATTACTGCGGCAGAAAGAGAGGGCAGGAAAAAAACTGTTACTGAGCAGTTCCACCCTTCCAGATGTTTATACTGAACTTCCAGATGTTTTCCTTGCATCTATTGCCTCCTTATAACACGGGAAGGGACTGTCTTCAAACACAGAAAGACTCCTTTAAATCAAAACAGTTTAGACAAAAAGAACCTTCACTTTTTTTTTTTTTTTAAATTTGTGCTTACATCGGTTTTCAAAATCTTACAGATTAAACCTTACTCCTACAAAGTGGATGGTCTTACAGGCCAGGAAGGCCTAAGTGTCTTCTTAGTTCCCGTGAACATAAAGGGTAAGCAATCAGGAGTCCATTGTTTGCTCTCCCTCTGTCCTAGGGGGTAACTGTGGTGCTCAGCTCAACAGGCTTGCCTGGTCTGGGCCAAACACCACTGAGAACTCACCCAAAACAGAAGGCTAATCGGATGGATCATAGGAAGAGCTGTTGCTATTATTATTTCAAATTTAGTTATAAAACCTCAGTATCATAATCTCAGATACAGCAGTTTTCCAGCTTGCATCAGGAAGACATAATGACTAATTACAATGAAAGGACTGGCAAAACTACCTCACAATTTTAATGATTCTGCAGGGGGACCACACACCAGGTTCAGTTTCTTGCCTTTATTGTCTCTTGTATCATAATGGTGGCAAAAGAAGGTTTTCAGACAGACCACATTCTAGACAGGGAATACTGTCCAAAGATGTGTACGGAGGTTTAGGGAAGAGTTATCCACATTATGAAAACAGGAGCTGATAAGCAAGGCAGGAGAATATACAGGCTGACCTTCCAACGCTTGTGATCTAAGCTGATACTTATCTTCAAATGCATGTATATAAGAACGCCCCAAAACACCTAGTCTTACATGGCTTGTTTCATTTCATGAAAACCCAAAGCAGAGCTAGTTTTTCAGACCTGAGCTCTGAAATCTGCTTTTTTTTTTTTTTTTTTCTCCTTTTGATGTTTTCACCACTTCCTAAAAGAGCAGTTAGATATTGTCACCCTCTTTTGGAACAAATCTGCAAATCTGCATCTGGCCCTGCTGAATGCTTTCACAGTCCAACTATGACTTCTGCAAGGAACAGCAGTTTAGCTTTGTCCTTAAAAAGAAGATACAAAAACGGGGAGGACAGAAGGGAAGAAAGATGCCAGCTTTCAGCTGTTGCATCCGCTAGGTTTCTGCCTGTTCCTTTGACTGCTCATTTAAACCTAACACATGTTCGTGGTAAAATGTAAAGTGTCATTGGGTTGCAAGCCAAACCAGACCCGGTTTTATGGCCGTGTGCGGTATACAGATCAGTCCTGCCTTAGCCCCAGCACACAGGAAAAGGCATGCTCTGGAGAAAGAGCTTTATGTTCCCTGCTACATTTGAAAGATTTCAAAAGCCGCCTTGTTAGAAGAAAAAAAAAAAGGCTCAACTATGAAATCACTTCCTTCTGTTTAAAATATTTCACTCAAGGAAAAAAAAAAGCTAAAAACAAAAGGGCACGAAAAGAAAAAAAAAAATCTGTTCTTCGCCTCCGACGTGCTCCCGGGACTCGGTACCCCGGCTCTGCGGGATGACGCCGGGTGCCAGACCCCGACCTCTCCCGATGCACAATCGCCTGCTTGTGCGTGGCGGCTGGCGGCCGTCCTGCTCGCCGGCAGCCCCGAGGCATCGCGCTCGGTCCTGACCGAAATTGGGGTCCTGGCCAGGCCTGAGGACTGGGGGTGTCAGGCAGTTCCCATGCTGACTCCCTCCCACAAAAGGTAGCGTGATGGAGAGAGGGGAAGAGGTGACCTGCTCACACAGAAAAAGCCACACAGCATGAGATACACATTCAGCCATTCCAGGCAGTCCAGGACACCCACCTTTTCAGCCTTTCCCAAAGCAGAAACAAACTCTTCCCCTGCAGCACTGTGGATCAGCTAGCTTTGGGAGGAGGCACTTGGGACGTATGATGCTTTGAAATTAAATCTGTTGCTTGTGAAAACTTTAAACCAGACTTGCAAGTGGACTTCAAGCAGTGCAAGAGCACCAAGACACCCAAAGGATCAGTAAGTTCTCTCCTCCAAACTCAGACATCCCCTACCTAATCCGCGCTTCCAGCTGATGCTCAACTTTCATTTCAGAACCAGACTACAATCCTCCACTGGAAGTGATAACTCGGTGATACGGGACAGCTCTCATTAGCTGGTGGCAACTAACGAGCTTTTCTCACGGTTCAGTTAGCAATCTGCTTAACACCCCGATGTACAAACAACTAACCTCCCCAAATTCTCTCTGGTTGCCCCTACGCCTGATTCCTGGCTTCAGGCTGATCTTTCTCATTTCTATACTGCTGTTTCTCAGCCTTCTTTACCTTCCAGCTGCATCTCCCAGATGATAGCGAGGTGAAAGCATTGCTGCTGCTTTACCCGACAGCCCTATGACTGAACTGTTCCAGCCAAACTGCCTGGAAGTTGCTTTGTCTTCCTCAAAGAGATCCAATAAAAGACTGTCTCTCACTAAAAATGGTGTTTTTTTGCAGATTAGAAGAGGTGCTAAAGCAAAGTGTGTGCACAACACTGAATGAATTTAGCTGCGTCAGTGATAAGAAATAAGGTCCTGTTAGGGTTTTGTGGAAAACTTAACATGTGCTACCCGCAGTACCGACAAATTTTACTCCAAATACTCTAAATGAAGAATCAGAGATATTTCTGAACTACATCAGCAGTTAAAACTTTAGTCACCTTCAGTTTGGCTAATGCTACTTAGCCATTGGAGTTGTTCCACTGTTTTGAGAACAATAAGTACCTTGAAAAAATGAGGCTCTTATTAGGAAAAATGGGGGCTACTCTAGGTTCTTTGTACACCTGCTGTGGTCCGGGTCTGTGGTGCTGTAGTGGTACTGGGTGCCCTATACCCAGGAGAATGGAGGAAGGTACAGTCAGTACCTATGCTTCCAGCTAGCCCCATGCATGCTTGGTATTAACTACCATTTGCAATTTATTCGGTGACTTATATATTGCTACAATTCTGCATTTTACTGTTATCAGTGCTTTCTATTCCCCATTTGCTTTTTTTTTTTTTTTTTTTTTTTTTAATGCCTGAACTGGTCATTCTTCTCACAGGAAATACTTCACTGTTATATGAAAAGTAATTTACTCAGAAGAGGAAACAAGGATCTATTTCAAAAAAAAAAAAAAAAGAAAAAAAAGAAAGAAAAAAAGAAAAAAAAGAAAAAAAAGAAAGAAAGTCTTCAAAACCCAAGTTCTCTTTGTTTCCTTAACCTCATCTTGCCTTCTGCAAGGAGGGAAGTATGGAGAGACAGGTTTCTGAACCACCAGGCAGTCAAAAGAGGTTTAACCCAACACTACAGCCTACCATGCAAAACTCTGAAGGATATTCTTTCCCTAAAGAAAAAAGCAGGACACTCAGGAATACAGCTTTTTAATGGATGGACCCGGTAGTCCTACACAGTCCATATTCTGGTTAAAATGCAAATTGCTAGGTCAGAAAGCAGCATGCACATTCTTAAACTAAAACATGAGTTGTCACAGTGACTCACAACAAAGCTCTGTAACCATTGCCTTTGTCTGTACAGGCAGTAACTGTTAGAAAGCAAAAATCACAGTGTAAAACCACGGATATCAGGACCTTAGAGCAAGAACCTTGGCTAAGTTTTGGTCCTTGGCAACTGGGTACTGTGGCATTTATGGATGACTAAGGCAACTTCACCATGCAAAAGGGAACTATTATCCCAAGAGACCCGTGTACCATGCTGGACAGTCTCATGGGTAGGTCCACAGCTGGGGTTGAGGAAGCAACCAGCACCATCCCTGCCTGCCTGCAGCTCACCAACATCTGCTGCAACAAAGGGCAGAAGAAACTGCAAGGAAAATCGCCAGGGAGTGGTGCCCAGTATCCAACATGTCCTTTCGCATAAGAAAGCTGAGAGCCCAAGACCAAAACCACATACACCCATCCACAGAAAGAGAGAAGACATCTGACCCCAAAGTGTGCTATGATATTGACCTCATGTTTCCTCATTTTCCAAGCCCTGAACCTCAGGGACCTCCCGAGTGTAGCGCTGAAACACGTTAAAACCTCATGTTTTATCTTTCTGCATAAATAAAGTGACAGGTTCTTAGATATACTTATAGCAGAGACCTGAGCATACTGTGCACGCAGTCCTGCCTAACGTGTGAAATCCTTTCACTGATAGCCTTTAGCTCCTCTTTGTTCTCCAGACACAAAGTACTGCCTGAATATGCATGCTGCTTTTTGAGTAGCAAAAGGAAACAACAGGTTCTACAGTGGATAGTGCAGCTTCCCTTGTATTATTTTTATTTTTTTTATTTTTTTTTAAGATTGCAGCCATTTGGCATCTTCCAGAGCAAAAGGGTGAACACTGCCCAGGATAGGCTGCTGTTATAGGTTTCAAACCTGCATTGCTGCAAACAAAACACACAAACAAAAAACCAACAACCCTTACATCTCAAGGTCCTGTTTCTTCATCAGTTTCATGTCACGGGGCTGAGTGACCAAGTCTCTGATATCCATTTCAATAAAAAAGCTTGATAATCCCAACACAGTAATGAATACTGGGGCTTCTTATGGGCCCTGCCTCTTCTACCATCCTTCAAATGCTGCTGACCTTCCAGAAGTTGGACATGCATTACTGCAATCACCTGATAAGAAGCAGAGAGGGGAACGTAGGGGGAACGAAGTAAATACTTACCAAGCACAATGACCACAGTCTTCAGGAGGCTCATCATCGTGTCCCGATTCCTGCGGGGTCCAGAACTGTGTCTGGACATTCTCATAGTCCTTTGGCGGACATACCCAAAGATATGAGCATATAGGACCACCATGACCACGAAAGTGACCAGGTTGAAAATAGCCCAGAAGACCAGGTAGGAGTCACTATAGAGCGGTGCCATGTTGGAGCAGTGAGTGATATCACAAATACAGTTCCATCCGACACTTGGTATGGCGCCCATTACGATGGCCATAGTCCAGATAACAACAATTACCACCACCACTCGCCGGTTGCTCATCCGAGTATGTAGCTGCATGCGAAAGACTGTAATGTGCCGCTCGATAGCGATGGCCAACAGATTGGCTACAGAAGCCGTCAGGCTAGTGTCAATGAGACCCTGACGGAGAAGCCAGGTGCTTACAGTCAATCTTCTAGTGTTGGGTCCTGTGTTAAACATTAAGTAAAAGTAGGCCAGCCCTGCAAAAAAGTCCGCAGCAGCTAAGTTGGCCATTAAGTAATAAATAGGAAAGTGGAATCGGCGGTTGACATAAATAGCCACCATAACCAAGAGGTTGGCCAGCATGATGAAGATGCAGACGGTAATCCCCAAGCCCATTACGAGCTTGCTGACAGTGTTCCATTCAGTGGCTAGATATTTTCCACTCCGGTTATAAAAGAAGGCAATGGTTTCATTGTAGTAGCACTGTGGTTCACTCATGGCTGTGGACTGAAAGAAGAGGGAGGGGGGGAAAAAAAAAAGAGAGAGAAAAAGAACGACATCAGAACTAAAAACATATGATTGCCTGCACGGACAAGGCATGCACAGAGAGCAGGGAGAGGCACTGGAGGCAGGAAGGGAACACGCTTCAGAACAAATTTATTTTTTCAGAACAAATAGCATTCCACAACTCACAAACAATTGCTCTGAGGAGTCCAGTAACTACAACCAGATTAGAAACAAACAGAAATACTTCCATCTGCTCTGGGAACTAGCATGACTTCTGACATAGTTGTAAATTACATAGTAAATATTAAGAGCTTCTGGCCAAACAGACCTGCTGAAAAAACTCACTCATGGAGAAGGGCATGCAATTCATAATTAAAAGATGTTAACTCTGTTATAGAATGCCTTATTTATGTTATCAATGCATAAAAATATTGTTTGTCTGTAGCTGTGTTAAAAGACAAGCTCCTCAATGAGCAGGAAAAGTTATTGCAGTTCTCAGGAGGTTTTCATTCATTTAGGTCTCTGTCAGGGGCATTTCTTGTTGTGCTGTCTTAAAAATGGGGAAGAACAACACTAAATTAAAATCATCAATGTGTGCTAAGAATGTAAATTCCCAGGGCCATGTCTGTCGTCCTGTCTGTCCATAAAGCACGAAGTGCATTTATAAGCCATAAAGGAAGCCACTGGGTTTCTAAGAGCATTCTCCTTTTACCATCAACCATGTTTCTAAGCTGGGTTACAAATGCACTGTGCCTTTAGCTATAACTCACCTAAACTTGCTTATTTCAGTTAGAAAAGGAAGGAGTGAGGCAAGGAAAGAAAAAAGCAATATTTGTCTTAGCAAGTGTTAAAAGCAACAGACTTTATTTCTTGCATTAAATATTGTTATGGCTATGTCAAGAAATACATGATTAATTTTCCTGCCAGAGTACCCAGCTGAGCACAGCTATGGGTGCAGCAAGCAAGCCCCGTACCCTACCAGAATATAAAAGTTTTGTGTAAAAACACTGGCTAACAAGAAAATGCTTAATAAGTTTCCTTCCTAAGTTATAATCAATTACTCAAGGTGTAATTCCCAAAAGGCAAACCTCAGAAAAAGAAACTCTTTTGAGTAACACACTGGTTCCTTGTTTAGCATGGCTTATCATAAAGGCCTTAAAAATAAAATAATAAAAAGAAAACCAACAAGAAGTTCATGTCAGAAAAGTCTCTGTTTGAAGAGGCTCAGGAGACCTGTCTCTAGTTTTATGGCTGTGAAACTTTACTGACTGAACTTTTTTTTTTTTTCTTAAACACAGAAAGAGAAGCAGTTTTAGCAAGAAAGTAGGTAATAAGACGAAATGAGGAACAGATCAACAATATTAAAAGATAAGAATTTCTTCCCATTTAAAAAAAAAAAAACAAAAAACGTTTTAGACAGGTCCGGCCATTCTGAGGAAATGCTACAGCTAACACAGCCTTCACTTTGAAACCAAACATGTACACAATTGGGAAACAGAAATAGTAATTGGACTCAAGTGAAAATAGTATCTGATAAAGATTTCCTTAGAATTACTACTCAGAGCTATTTCTGCTTGTTTTCATTTGCATCTCTTTGTTGTCACAACTAGGCTAGTTCCAATAAAGCAATGTACAAAACTTCCCACCTGTATCCCAAATGTGCCACATGATAGCTAGATTTGTGTTAAAGAAAAAGGTTTTTCTAAAAATGATTTTACCCCCAACCTAAACATTGATCAGAAACATTTGCAGACCCAGGATAATAAAAAGCCAGAGTAAATACTATTTCTCAGCACACTTACTATAAAACTTTTATTGTTCCTCTAGGATACATCAACTCTTAGGTTAGAAAGCTTTCAGTCTTAATTATTTAAGAATTTAAAGTTCTCATGTAGGATCTCTCCACTGCCTAGAAAAACTGATTTACAAGGGATACTTAATAAAGGGAGACCTAGCTACAAGACATCTGGCTTTAATTCTTTGCTTAAATATTGTGTGGTAATAATAGGTCAACTATAAGAAGCCTTGAGGGAGGGAGGAAGTCATAGGAATGAATTAGTGGACCTTATAAAATCTTGCCAACATCTGCTTTAATTATTTGAATGCCCTGTTTTTTGCCCTCTGTAGGAATATCTGGACACAGTCTCAGTTACAAAGGAGGTCACGACTCCAAAATCTAGTGGAAGTTTGTGATCCTGAATAAATTCTATCTTTTTCCATGTATTTACTGATCTAAATGTTTCTTGTAGATGACTGCTGCCCATACTTAACAACTTCTGCTCCCCTGTTGCTCCTGCAGAGAGACAGAAACTACACCTGGCAGAACATATATTTTAATTTCAGAAATTGAAAATGTGGTAGATGTTGCTTTCCTTTTTCTCTTGTGTTGACTTTGTTTTGCATTTGGGGTTAGAACGTGAAATATTCCTCTGATTTTGTAATAGTCTCCCCACACTCCTCATATGAAACCTGAAACGAGATAGGATAACACAAGGCTCATTGTAATATGCACGAAGTGTATTGCAGTTGTCTCATTCACAAAGTGACAAGCCAGGCCTAAATGTGTGCAACGCCAATATGAATATGCTAAGTGCTACAGAGCCAGACTTTTTAGGTTTGAAAACAGGGTAGCACCTGAATAATCCCAGATGAACAGAATGAGGCTCACTAGTTTCTTTTCTTTTGAATACATAAGAACAAAAGACTCTGGTCATGTAAAGGATTTTGAAAGACGTTTTGTGCTCAGGGCATGCTAATCTAAAACCTGGAATCCTCCTTTAAGAGCAATCTTTTCAATCCCAGGGGAAAGAAGAGTTTTTCAGGGCCTCAGTCATGCAGGTGTTTGCTCTTGAGAGTTAAATTGGGAATTGATTCGTGTTCACCACTGGAGTTTCCAGACACCACAATAAATGGGTCCATTAGCACAGTAATAAGGAACAGGTCGCTAACAAAGGTTCAAAAAGGGGACTTCCAGATGATGGACTTTCTCGGATGCCAGCAGATATCCACAGGAAGGTTCTGACCTCACGGGTCACAAACATACAGAGATCCCAAAACATCACATTTACCCATGATGCTGCTGTCTGGCTGCAGAGGCTTGAGCAAGAGGAAAATAAAATGTACCTCCGAGTACTGAAAGTGTTAACATACCATAATGACACACACAAGCAGGCAGACCCAGCCCCTCTCCTGCCCCTGAAGGAAAAGGGGCAGGGAAGTTTATATTTTAATTTCCTGAAGTTTCACTCAGTGTGTTTCATTGCATGGGTGAGCCAGATGTGCAGTGCCCTGAGATTTACCTCATCCATTTCATATATCTCAACAGAAGTTTAAAACAAACTGAGCCACAAATTGCCCATGCTAACTAAATCTCCAGGACATGTCTGTGCAGAAAAAAAGACAACATCTGAATTACAAATCAACAAGACACATAAAGGAAAATTGAATAATAACTGGCTGAAATCAAAGCCTCCTCTAACCATATGAAGTTGATTTAATACCCAAGCCAAAGAACAAGAAAATCCTGAGTATATGGGGTTAAAATCTCTCAAAAACATGAGACCTAGGCACAACCCCAACCCAGTGCACACAGACTGGGAAATTGAGCACCAGGACTTCATAAAGAAAACTCACTCTGGTATTACAGCCAACACCTTTTCATCCTGCAGTGAGAATGTCACCTTGGAAGTGGCCTCTCCAGCCACTCTCTGCTACACGTGTCTCCTTGTTTCCTCTGCTGTGGTGGTACTGGACCATGCCACTGGGGTGGCAATGAGGAGGCTGGGCACAAGAGTGACTTTCTCTCCAGTGATTTGTGCTTGATTCATCCTGCTGCTGCCCCAGCCCCTCCAGCACGGCTGAAAGAGTGGGGTGAGGAATTGGGCCAAGGCACGGAGAGGCCTTGCTCATGGGGTTATTCTTGGGTGAGCAGCCCATTACTACCTTATCCTCCTGGGAGAAAGACTGGAGTGGAGAAGGCAGGGGGTGCCTGGAGCAGAAAGGTGAGAGGGGAGCTCTGGATCCTACCACCTCAGTGCATGAATGGCAAATGATCACTATATGAACTCCACTGCAATCCGAGAATTTGCAGAGTTCCTTAGTTCACCTAGCCCCCCACCTCCCCCCAGAAAAACACAACAAAAGACCCCCCACCAAGACATGTGTGCATTTATTTCTTGCTGAGAGAAATAGAGATGAACAGTCTTAGCATACTAAGGTCTGACTTTTATAGAGCCTTTAAAACTTGGAAGCCACAACAATGTTTCCATATCCAAGAAAATGTTTAAAAAGTATTTTAACCCTAAGCCCTCCAAACACAGTCTGTTTCTCTCCTTTTCCCCTTTACTGAATTAACCTTGACATGCTGCTGTTTTCTTACCCAGAACACGAAGAGGAGATGAAAATCCATTTATTTGGCAAGGAAGCCTGGGAAAGATGACAACTCTGCATGCAACAAAATGCCAAGTAGAAGCCAGAGACCTCAAATTTACAGAAGTCATTCAACTTGCATGCAGTCTCCTTGAAGTTTGTGAGACTCAGAGGAGACTCATCCTATACAGGATGAGATTTTAATTCTTAGGTAGCTACCCTTGGATCCCCAAAATATTATTTATCATTCTCAGTGCTATCCGGAAGTCCAGAAAATATTTCAGAGGAAAGGCAGAATTGGAAACAGTAGGTTAGGACTCCAAAACAGCAATAGGTGGCTTACAGCTCTACATTTAGTACAGCAGTGAATGGAAAAGCAATAGCACTGCTTTGAATTTAGCTAAATACTCTGAAATTTACCAACATACCAGGAAGGCTTGAGCTGGAAGACTTGGGGAAACTGCCAATTTCAAAATCCTCAAAAAGGGTATCAATTAAGAATATCTTTAAAATAAGCATAAGAGAGTAAGTATAGGAATAATTGATTCAATATGTAAATAATTTCTCAAGCTGCAATTGCAAAATCTTGGTCTTTATAGAAGTAAAGTTGTAACAGATGAGAAAAAAAATCCAATTTGCAACAAAAAATTCTCCACTATCTAATGAAAAGCATAAACTATTGTTCAGACAATGGGATGCAAAGCAAATAAGAGGTTCAAAAATAAAGGGGGAAAGGATGGTGGTTTTTACTTTAAAAATAGAAGTTGATAGGTATCATTTACCCAAAATGTTAAGTCCAAAATCAAGAAAGTGTTCAGACAAGGGTGATGATTCATCAAGCCTTATATCTACTATACCTTATGTAATTATTTAAGTCTGAAAAACAAAAGTATAAAACACTATCACCAAGATCCAATAGCTCTTCACATACCCTTTGCAGAACTGCATCTTCCAAAGCAACTGTTTGACAGATTTAAATAAAAACTTGCATGTTAGATTTAGTAAGCCATCTCAATTTCACTAGAATAATTTTTCATTTCTCACAGCTGAAAAGAGGGGAGAAATGAATCCCTTTGCAAGGGGATTTCTTTAATTCTGCTACGACAAGAAAAAAAATACTTATAGACCTTGTGGCAACATCTCAAGAATGCTTTTGTAGTAGACTATATTGCTGAGTTTCAGACCTAAGAAATGTCCAAGCTAGCAAAAATCAAACTGAGAAGCCCTGAGTTATCCAAGAGCTTATACTTAAAAAGAGTAACCTAACACATCTAGGCCCTCAGGGTACCAAAGAGACCCAGCCACCAGCAACACTGGAAAAAGAAGCAGTTTGACTGCTGGAAGGTATAATTCACAAGTGACACAGATCCTGCTGGAAGCCGTGATTACAACCTCCACTGATTGACTATAAAACCAAAGAGGGTGTTGACCTTCCTTAGTGCTTATTCACTATCCACTACTACAAAAGCAAGTTCAAAAATAGCTTCCGTGGGCTAAAAAAAACAGAACGGGCAAGAGCAGGAAGTCCAGCAAAGGATAAAAATGCCTTTCTTCTGGAACATAACTAGTAGGTCTGAAATACTTAGATGCAACCCTACAACTTTTCAGGATAGATAAATCAGGGATCATGCAATGCACAGACTGAATTCTCACTGGTGAAGAGCAGTGATGGTCAGGAGCACACCAAGCTGGTCCAGCAGGTCTCCAGGTAGCTGTCTGGTTTCACGCTCTTGCATTTTCTACTGCTACAGGAAAGAAGCATGCACATGCAAACAAAATCCCTTTCACTGCAGAATTCTGCGTAAGAAGATTTAGAAAATCAAAAGGTAGAAGGATTGTAAAAAAATACCCAGTGGAAGACAGAGTGAAGACCTCCATACAACAGCCTACCAAATAATTCAGACACTTTTTTATCATTGCTTCTTTTACACAGACCCATCATTTTCAAATGAGCTGCATCCCTCACAAGTTCTACCTACACGTTCTGATGAATATTTTCCAATACAGTAGGATATGAAGACCACCTGAATCAGGGTATAATTCCACATTATCATATTCCCCCTTCCCCTGCAAGGCTGGCTTGAGCACTTTGATTACCGAAGACTTGTTCCCAAACTAGTCAGCACTTCTCTGCTGCCCCAACACTGACTTCCAAACCCCTCTCAAAAGAGAGGCCACCACTGCAACACGTAAGTATTGCAATACACTAATTTACTTTTCAACTATGAGAGACATGACTGTGCATATCTTCTGGGTTGTTGAGCCTGAATATCCCATACAGACTACCTAATGGGTTTTTGCAAAACTCTTTGAGTTTCATTTTCTTCTGGAGGAGCTTTCATGACAAGCTGGGCTTCCCAACCGCCCCTTCCTCCTTGCAGAGGGAGCTCAGACAAGGCCTAGTATAGGCCCAGCACTTCCTGGCACTGTGAGAAACTCAATAAAGTGATTATATTCTATCAATTTACCAGAATATGCTGCCTCTCACACCTTCAAAAAATGTCTGTGTCATGATAAGCCACATGTCATGTCTTCAATAAGCCACCTGGTTCACTCTCCGTAGGCCTACCTGCCCTACCCTCCCAGCCTTACCCTTGCCCTCCACCTGAACACCATGGCACATATCCAACCTGCTCTTGTGTTCCTGCAGGCTGCTCTGCAGGTTGAGTGCAGCTCAGGACAGCCCTACCCAGCCCTGGGAAGAGCTTTTTTTGAGGGAGATACAGCACACAGTCCCCTCTTCGTGTTGCTTTAGAAGCCTCCACAATGGAAGAAAACAGGGGTTCCAAAAAAAGACAAAACAACAAACAACCATTGACAAAAAAAACAACAAACATCAGAAGAAAATAATACATAAAACAAACAAAAAACACAACCAACCAAACAAAACAAGCCTCCACAAAACCCACACCTCAAACATCCCAAGTGTGTTTCCATGCATAAAGAAATGCAACAAGCATCCTTCGGGCCCAGTTTGTTGCTCTGTGAGCCAAGCTGGGGATTAGTTCTTGGCTCCAGCAGCTGAAAGACTGGTCTTTTATGCTGAAAAAATGCTGCAGGCTAGTGGGGCTACTTCCATTTCCAGGGCACACCTTCCATCACTCCTCACAGAGCAAACCAGCAAAGCAAGCACTTGGGAGAGTTGAGCCTTCAAGCAAATGCCTATTCAAAATTATGTTAATGAGCAGAGCACATTTAATTGTGGGCTGGAAACTAAGATTTCAAAATGGAAAGAAGGCTGTCCTGTGTTTACCACTGCAAATACATCTTTTTCTTGAAATATACATCAGATAGTTTTGGTTTTGTTTGATTTGATGCACTCTTTTGTGAAATGTATTAACAGAATACAGAAAAATCTTTCTCTCTCAGGGTTCTGACAACAACGATAGGGTTCCCTGTCATTAGCTTGTCTGTACAATACTAAACAGCTGCCTATAAGGCAATGCCAGTCTGTTTTGAACAAATTGAAGGTATATTTTGAACACCTGATAATTTCATCTATTATCATTAAAAAAAAAAAAGGCACATTGGTATTTTAGTTTCCACTGTGGTGTCTGTACCTGGGTAGATACACCTCTAATCACAAACCGTTTGCTTCTTCCTGTTTTTTTTTTCTTTTCTTTTTTTTTTTTTCCTCTCATTTACTTTATTTATCACCTCAAGAGGTCAGTTTTAATACAGAGGGTACTCTGTTTACTCACTTAGAAAGGGAGAAAAATGCAGTGCCTTTGCCAGCTACAGAAATTTGAGCAGCAAATCCAAGACGTAAAATGTTGGGTTTTACTGGGGAAAGGGGTTCTCCACCATCATTGCAAAGAGGAAAAAGATACCAAACATGACCATTCTGTGGCAAGGATAGATAGCTTAAATCTCTCCCACTCTAATTTGAACAAAGGGAAGGGAAAATAAAGAAGTATTCAATGGCACTTAGTGGAAGAAGTGGTTTTTAGCTCTGGTAACCACACAGCCATGAAAGGCCACTATAATGGAAAATGCTCCGGGTTTCTCTCTGGAACAGCTGCAAGGCGGTTATTTAAATGTATTCATTTACTTCTAGTATTTGGCTGGTAGGATCCACTGCTGGCAAAAGCAAAGAGAGAATGATGAATTTTTGTCGTTTTCTTGTTTTAAGCATTTCTGAAGCACTGTTGGAAGTCCCTAGCTCATTAAGCAAGTAGAGCTCACACAATTTCTTCAAAGCTTTTACAGAAGAGTTCATCTCATGCCATTCACAAGAAGAGAAGATACTAATCACTCCATAGAGTAAATCGCTCTGTTTAGATCACTACTTGTTATGCTTCCTCTTTGCTAAAAAGAAAGCCCTCTGGGATGCTAAATGTTTCCTACAGACTGCTTTAACTTTCCACTTTACTGCATTATCAGACTAATCAGGTTTCTGTTATCTTTTTGCTTATACACAGCTGAAACATGAAGTTGTCACATCTGCCAAAATCACAGAGAACCTTAAAAATAATAATAAAAAAAAGTTTTGTTATTTTTTGTTTCTCTCTTTAGGAACAGTATGGCTTGTCTAATTTGAAATGAATAGATTCAGCCTTACAATAAAACCCCATAGCTAAAAAATTCAAGGCATGTTCTGGCAACTTTTCTTTTAATTGACTTCTTTGATACATTGGGAGTGTTGTCGCAGAACCACTTTCTATTCCAGATTCCAGCTATGGTTAGTCAAATGACCCCAAAACTTTACTTATCCTTCACATTTAAACTTCACCAAGATGCCATCCCTTAAGTCTACTCCCCAGTCCTCATCTCTGGTAACAGGATGCTGGAGGGGAAAAGAAGGTTGGAGCAGAGCTTCTCAGAGGTCCGTGTGTAGGGAGGATATCAAGAGACACTACTGTGGAAAACAGCCTTGCTTCAGTAGAAGGTTGTAGAGATGCATCTGAACCTGTTCCTATGTTGACACACTACCAATACTTAAAGCAGTAATAGCAATGCCACACCTCGTACCAAGAAGCTACTTTCAAAAACCTTCTTGTTACCTGACTCAGAAAACGAATCTCAGGAAAAATACCAATAGCAATTAAATTAGCAGAAAATTCCCCAGTGTGGTGCCACCACAAGCATCTGTAGGATCAAACCTAAGCAAAATACTGCCAGACTGTGCTTCAGGCTGCGAAAATGTGCTGCTGAGGTCTCTGCTTGTCCCTGTGCAGTTAAAGGGCTGATGATAGGCAGAGTAATATTTGTTACTGAGATCTATATACATACACGCATATAAATGCACGGGTGTATAAAATAGGTAATACTTATTTATAATATTAAACTGACCAAATGAAAGGAAAACAACTGTCCTGATAATGCTTAAAAAAAAAAGACTAATGAAACTTTTTTTTTTTAATGTGATGTCATCTAGCTCATGCAGAAAGCACGCAAAACTACTTCCAAGGCTTTTTTTTTTTTTTTTAAATATCCTTAAAACATTAGCCTCTAAATGTCTTCTGCAGCACACTGTGGCATCTGCTCAGTTTTAAAGGCAAAATAATGTGCTGCAGAAAAGAACTGTATTGTAATTAATACATTTTTCTAAACTATAATCAAAATTCATTGTAATGTGAACACAAATGCTAAAGGCAAGGCCCTTCCCTGTGAAACTGCTTTACTACAGTACTTGCACTCAGTAATCATCCTCTTTAGATGCATTTCACTACATCCTTTTCTGTTAAGGAGCCATTCCTTACCATCAGAAAGATAAATGTCTCCAGGCTGGTTGTTTGGAGCCATTACTCCCCTACATAGGACTGAAGCCCTGTATCAACCATCACATCCAGGATGGTTTACTGAAATCTGTGGGGAATTCATGCATGCACAAAAGTCTGCCCATGTGCATATCATCTGTGAAACTGGAGTCTGTTTTTACGAAATGAGGTTGAGAGAATGATATTTTGCATCCCGCACTGAGATATCAGACTTTTCTTTGTTTCCTGTTGCCATTTCTTTTCTGTTCCCAAATCAAACCTCATGGAAGCACGGCCTCCGTAGCCAAGGCGGGGAGGGAGAGCCATCTGTGTTACCAGTCAATGACTGATATCCTCTGCTTTTCTCTAGTCTTTGGTCTAGTGATCCAAGTCCCATGCAAGATTTACTCAGCAGAAACTCCTTGCAAACACTGAAAAAGGGTGCATTTATTGTAAATACAACAGAATAATGACCATGCGTATTAGAAAGACATTTTCACATCAGGTCCTTTACAAGTGGTAGCTTTTCTCCCACTCATTCTTGCACCACAGTTGACCGTATTTTCCCTTCAAGAAAACATTTATCCTGAACAGCAATCCCTAAACAGTTACACACATTTCTTATACACAAAGAAGCCTTTCTTCAAAGTGGGAACCCACAGAGACAGTGGTGCAAGTGTCTTTCAGAGCACCAAGGAGATGGCCTGGGGAAGCCTTTCTCCAGAAAGGGAGAAGAGTCCATCAGCAGCCTTGCACCCCAGGACACAGGCATACATCATCTCCATCCTACTAGGTGTCCTGACCTGCTGTGAAGACACAAAATCCACCTCCATTTGAAACCAGGAGGAAAAGGAGCACAAAGAAGTTTTCCCCAAACAGATTTCGGGTTCAGCTCTGCCACCCTTTAGTGGACAATTTCCTTGTAGCTTCACAGGGTACAGGTATCTCTGTGAACTACTGCACTTCTCAGTGCTCTTTGCTGAGAGCTGCAGTTCTCCTGAGCCATAGGATTTTTGGCAAAGAAAAAACAAAAAAACAAAAACCAACAATAACAAACAAGACAAAACAAAGCAAACAAATGAAAAAACCTTCAGATCTCCCATTTTCTGGCAGTATCATCTACCTTAATCAATTGCAGTGCACTGTTCAGTACGGTAAATACCCTTAAAAGCTTTAAGATGTAACAGACTCCTGGGCCTCAGTGAAGTCAAAGCAATTCTGAAAATACTTTCCGAGATGAAATCTTGACTGGTACTAACATCTCCTTTTCTGTTTGTAATATTTACTTCACCAGCAGGCACAAGTACTTGGTGTTCAGTACATGGAGCAGAAGAAATCGCTTCGGTATCTATAAATATCGTGGCTTAAACATACACTTTGATTCATGAAAGGAAGGTTAGTGTGTTAGTAATTGGAAGTATATGATTAATTTTATTGCTGCTTTTGGCTTAAAACCTTAGCTTTCCTGATAAGAGCACTGAACCTGAAATTTTCTGTAGTACTATTCGAACTGAACCCCAACACGACCTTCTTCTCCTTTGTATTCATTACGCACGGTAAAATCAAACCATACTGCAGGGACCACCTACGTGGAAACAATAAAGATCATAATATGCCATATATTTTCTTCTACAAATAGTATTATAACACAGCAATGTCATGCCTCAAAGTATAACAACATTCTTAGCAAATGATGAGTGTCTTCAATACAACGTTTCAGGGAAAATTCCCTCGATGACTCAGAATTGAGACTGGAAAAAACCTAGGATTTGATGAAGAAATAAAGAGGTTCAGTCAGTTCAGCGGTCAGTTTCAACTGCGATCTCCTCACCTCAATCACTTCAGGTTGCGACATCATGGAGGACGGCACCAAATTGGTGGGGATATCCATTTTAGCTCAAAATGTCCCTGTTGTCCTTGCACCCCTCCTCTGCACCCGCGAACTTTCGGTAGGAATACGGAGATGCTTCCTCAGATCCTAGTCATGCTGGCATTTATTCCTGGCAGGAAGGAAAAAAAAAAAGTTGAGAATAACAAGAAAACTGGGTATGCAGTCAACACATGAGCCCCTCAGCTGCTGCAAAACTAGCCTGGCAGTTTACACCACCCAACCCGCTTACAATGGACTTGCAGAAGTTTCAAAGGGCACCGTGTAATGTGGTCCAGAACAGCAAAACTATTCACTCAGCCACACAATCTGGAATTCACAGGAACTGAATGCTGCGAGAAGGCCATGCAGACATTTCCAAATAAAGATGGTCACTTGCAGAGTTCTAGAATCGCGTTAACATTTTTTCCCCAGTGAAAGAAACAACAGAGAAACCTCACGGAACAGTATGCATACAACTACTCGCTGGAATTTAGGATACATTTATTTTCTCAGTTGGTGTTTTTTTACATTTTAGTGAGCACACTACTTTTCTTCTCTGTTAACAAAAGTAACATAGACATTGTGATGAACTTACGTTATCCTAGATGTATTTTAACCTTTTTTTTTTTTTTGCCAGATACATACAGTAGGTGAACATACTGAACTGCTGATCAGATGATACAACAGAATGGAGCTGTTTCCTTAACTATCATGATTATCAAGATTTGACCAGCTTCAGCATATGCTTCTATTCTTATGCACAAATAAAAGCAAACAAATGGGTAGAAAACTGTAAATGGCCAAGAAATCAAGTCTGTTTAAAAATTCCAGACTGATGCCACTGCAGTTATTAATTTCTTTTCCACAATCAGGTCAGACATATATATAACATGACCCACAAAATAGCTACCACAGAAGGGATTTTGGACAAATTCCTATTGCTCACAGTATCTACCACTTCCTACTCTGTAAGTCACGGTGGAAAACCTCTCCCTCAAATTGTATTCAGCATCCAACAAATACACTAAAAATGATCCCTTACCTAACCAGTATTTCTCAAACGGAGACCATGGTGCAAGCACACAGACAACACTACCACTGCTCCCAGACTTCGGTTCCTTTCTTCAAAGCCAGCCCTTACTTACCCAGCCAAGAAAGGATGGCTAAGTTGCACTCCACATGCTTTTCTGAGTCAGTATTTTCTTTTTGTGTGTCTCTGTCTGTGTGTGTGTTCTGTTCGTTTAAACTCAGCCTTCGCACACCACTGTGGAAATTATTCCTTCTTCTTAAAAAGCATCATCTTTAAATGCCTGCTCCACATTTCAGCACACCCCAGCCTGCCTTACGTCACATGTAGCTGACTGGCTCATCTTCCAAGCTCTAGGATCATTTTTTCCATCTTTATATAGCTTTCCAGTGACCCCTATTCTTTCCTATTAATTTCTTGCTAGTAACCTTTCATTCTTTCCACTCCTTGCTCCAAAGTTTTACTACTATGCTCATGTAGAGGACAGAAAATGGAGATTTAGCATTCCTCCAAGAAAACATTCATTGGAAATCAAAGAGCCAAGCTGCAGATCCTTCCTATTTCCTTTTCAAAACAAACTTCAGTCTATTTTCTGAAATTCACTAATTTTTCCACTGTGCATGACAGATGAAGGAAACATTAACATACTGTCAACTTGAAACTACTGCTTTCTTGATTCAGAGAAGATTTGCTGTTTGACCAAGACCGTGACTTCCAGTAAAACTCCATCAAGAGCCTTAAGATCCTCAGCTGGCAGATATTTTCACTGTCTTGTGAGCTGTCACAAAAGTAACTTAAATAACAACTCATCAGACCCTAGTTTCTGTCCTTCTCAAAACACGCTGAAGTGCAGCAATGACACTGCACGTACCTTACAGCAGCTCATTGTTAGTTTCTGTTTAAATTTATTCTACTCTCTTACTCCTGAAATGCTGCTGTGGTTGCATAATGAAGAGAAGAAATATATTACAGATGAAGCAGACTTTAGGGAGGACTATTTTAGACCAAAACTAGATGTATGCTCAGAATTGTGTTTGCCACATATAAAAAGGAGAGAAAATTATGATTTTTTTTTTTTTTTACTAGGGATCATCACACACCAGAAGAGAAAAACTGACAAAAAAAATGTCATGAATCTGTTCACCCTTTTTCTAGCTCTGTGTACTTCTGGTAGTACACCAAGGATAGAATAAGCCTAATCTTGTAGCAGGCAATGAGTACTTTAACACAGATGAGAGAATATTTCTGTAGTCATTTTTCACCATCTCTCCAATAAGCAGAAATAACAGGATTGGTTAAAAAATACCTAGGCATATGAACATTTCTTGTTTCCCCTTCTGCACCTCCCCACATTTTCATTGCTTGTGCTGCACCAATCCCTCAATTTGTGCAGGGAAAAGGAGGACTCTTCTGCATACACCTTGCATGGCAAAAGGCATCTCCAACTGGTGCAATAATATAAAATAAAAAAGCAGGATGCAAAAGACAAAAAACAAAACAAAAAAAACAGGGTTCACCCATGATATCTTGAATGCCATACATGCCACTAAACCAATACCCTGCTGCTTCTCTGGCTGAAATTCCAGGGCTAAGGCACCTGGAGCTCTGCCCACCCAACAGAAGTCATGCATAGGTAGGAGTGCACAGATGGAAGGGGACAAGGATGCACAAGATGGGGCCACTGCTGCTTTTGTGCCGTACCAAAGCTATTCAACGTCCTGAGCACAACCTGAGTGGTGATGACGACTTTCTGCTAAATGGTTAGGCTCCTAAATTCACCCCAGCTGTAAGTGAGTTGGGCTGTACAAAAGGACTCTTCCCCCTGCTCCCATCCCACCCTGTCTCCTTCAGCAGTAACAAAATGCAGAGGGGATAGAGCTTTCAGGGAGGTGCAAAAACAGGCTGCCTTCTTTCAGGCAAACAAAGGTGGCACCTAACTTAATACCCGTGTGAGTTCAGGGTGGAGCCCTGAGTTTTTCAAGAACTGCAAATAAAGGCAATAGGATCTCGTAATGAATTTCACTAAGGGGCATTATGGCAGAAAATGTAATCTCTATTAAACAGGAAGCCTGCAACACAAAAGCACAGGAGTGGCTCCTTATGAGATTTGATGACTTAGTGCCTACAATACACTGAATAAAAGTCCCCAGATCTGCGAACAGATTCCCACATATCACTCCCAAACATAAGAATTGCAGGTGTCACTTGTGAACGCCACTCCACTGAGTCTTCTCTTGATATAAGTTGCATCTCTACTGAGTCCATCTACAGAACTACCAAAAGAAAAATGGGAAAAGACATTGGATCCATATTTAAAATCAGTAAAATGAAGATTATAGACTTTCTTTTCCTTTGTGAAAGTGATTCATCTTCAAAAAATGAAATTTCACCATAAACTACAACACTTGGAAAGTCATTTATGGTAACACACTGTGTTTTCAGGTAACTTGAGATAAATCAGCTGACACTTGACAGAGTGGCACGTGTCTAACATGAAGACCGGGAGTGCACTCTCACCAAATGAAATGATGCTCTCAAACACATCATGATTAAGCATCATAATTTCTGGACCAGCTGTCCGAGACCACAGAAAAGAGGAACAATGCGGTTTTTGGCATTACTTTGAGTAGTTAGGAGAAATGCAATAATGCATCACAGAAACGTAGTCTTGATGGAACCACTTCTAAAACACACATTACAATGACAGAAGTAATGAACACCCCCCACACCTCCCCCTGCACACACGATTTCTTGTATAGCATACACATATCTGTGATTTAGAGTGACACAATGGTAGCAACAAATTCTGAATCATTACATATGTCACTTGGACCACAAATGCACACAGTGCCTCTGCTAGAATAAGGCGCTGGGACTGGAAGGCAAACTGGATTTTCAGAATTTGTGTTTGTCTCCCGTGCAGATCGTATCAGTTTTTCTGCACTGTTGTTGTTTTTCAGCTTAGGTTTTCTGTATTCCTATCACAGCATCCTTTGGTACCACTGCTTCTCTCTACAGATGTCAAGTTTCTGGATTAGATGACTCAGAAGACACTGGTTTAGTATGAACTTGAAGCTATTTGGCTCAGCTAAAGAAGGCTACCCTCCCTGTCCACCTCTAGCGAATAAAAGCCTAACTTGCAGTTACAAAGAGGACAATTTTAAGTACTAATTGACCCCAGATGGCTAGGACCAATAAGCCTGTCAAGGAAAATAGAACAACAACAATCACACAACATTTAGAAAGGCAAGAAAATTAGAAAATGATCTGACACAGGGCTTCCACTTCCAGATGTCACTCCAGAGACATTCCAAATTTCATATGGCATCCTAAGCCTTGCCATCCAAGAGCCATCATCTGGCATCACTCACCTCCAGCAGCCTCCTTTGCCAAACAACTGCTGCTTGTAAGCTTGAGCTTGTTCAACACACAAATGAAAGCATGACCCTGCCACGGCAGCCTTACAAGGCAAAAAGACAAGGAAGTGTGGTCGAGGGAAGGGCTGTAACCATGACTCAGCCTAGCTGCTGCCTCATTTCTCCACTTGTTAGAGTGATGGAGATAGCATGGCTCACCTCTGGGAGGGGGCAAGTTGTGCTGCTCCCTGCATCCTGCATGGGTTTTGCACCCGAAAGGATGGCCCACAGCTTCACTGAGTGCTCCTGCACCAAAAGGTCTGGGTTTGTATTAGCACACTCAATACTTCTTCATTGCTCATTTTAGCTTATGAAGCCTGTGATTCCTGCCTCTCATTCAGATAGGAGGTCTGGTGGTAAGATGACTCTTCCAGCCTTTTGCCTTTTAGTTTAAAAAATCTGGTTTTCTCTTAAAAAAAAAAAAAAAAAGAGGGGAGATTTTACAACACAAACATGAATTTTCAGTTACCTGCTACGGAGGTGTTTCCTCTTCAGTAACCTCACCCAGTTAATAGAAGAACAACTATGGATACACTGTCTAGCACATAAAACAAAAATGAAAGGCAGAAAGTTGGTTTCAATTTCGTGCTGCTAAGAAAGGAGAAGAGACCTTACTCTATTCTTTCTTCCTTTAATATAGTGACTGCTAGAAGCTATTGCAAAAATGTTGGCTTTCTTTTGCACATTGCAGAGCATTAGATCCCCTTCCTAACATGGAGATATCACCTCTTTTGAGTCCTTATATTACTTTAGGTAAAGCCTTCATTGCATATGACACTCAGATCTTGAATAGTAATGTACACATTTGTTTACATAAATACAATTCACTCGCTTAAAACTATTCAGAAAAAAAATATTTCACAGTAACTCTTCAAACTTCTTTTGACATACACTTTAAAGCAGTAACAAAAAATCTGAAAAGCCACAGGATATACAAATATGATTTCATAACTGAGCAGAGGTACCAGCAGCTGTGAAATGATGGTCTCAGCAGACTGGCACAGGGCAATTCATACCACAGAAATGCAGATAAGAAGTTCTTGGTCTCCGTGAAATTCTTGTAGCATGCTCCGAAGTCTGCTGTCAGCACTGACTTCACCAAAGCACTGAGTTTCTGCAAGCCTTTGCATACTGCACTGCTTTTTTTTTTTTTTTTTTTTTTTTTTCTTTTTTACACATTTACCAGTTCTCTACTGGATAGAAAAAAGGAGGAAAAGCCGTGTGCCAGCTCCCTGTCCTCTCACCTCAGGACTTTCCTCCTCCTTTCCACATGGCATGCCTTGTGTGGCGTGTCAGGAAAAGTCTGTCTGGTTCTGTGTCAGGGACCAGACCTCTGAATCCCACAGTGAGTTCAGCACACAGTGCGCCACGACAAACAGTTTTGCAGAATGATCTGCATAAGAGACATGAAGCTCCACTGAATGACCTGTCAAAGCGTACTGACAAGCTAAATTATTCCAGTGGTTATGATCTCTACGATGAGTATTTCCTCCCACTTCCGCCCTCTCTCTCTGTTTTAGGATGCATTTTGCCTGTAATTGAAGATAACCTGCTGTGCCCTGAGCTAACTCGCTCACTGATTAAAAACACTGCAGTATGTTAATAGCTATGATTCAGTATTAGGTACAAGAAGCAGAAGATAAAAACAAAAAAGGAGGTAATTTCCTGGCAGATGGCGTGGCACATTGCTGTGTTCTTACCTTAAATCCTTCTGAACAACTGCAACAACTTTGCCTTTTTTTTTTTTCTTTCTACTCAAAGAATCTCTTCCCTTGCAAACACCCCTTCAAGTACCTGATATATCAGAAGAGGGACCTCCCCTTCTCTTCCCTTAAAAGACGTGTCACCATCTTGGAAGCTAGTACAAAAATAACCATACCTTTCAAACCTTGCTGATGTTGTGTGCATCTGAATACACTTTTTGAATACATTTTGCTCCACAGTTTCTGCAGCGTGGTTGACACCAGCCTGGCTCTCTCCAGCAATCAGGATAAAGGCTGCCTTTGCATCCACCACTATAGCAGTAATTATCAGGATAAAGTAATGGCACCAGTTAAGCTGTTTAGTAGCAGTGAATCTGAAATTACACTGCTGGAGTCAGGAATGATTTTGTCAATAAAAGTATGGAAGGCAAATATCTGTTTCTGATGTCATGTGCACAGACTGCATCATAACAATGTCTATGTATATGCTTATAGGAGGAAAAGTTTGCAACTATTAAGCATGTCTTTAGACCTGATGCCATCAAACAGCATGAGTTACACCCATGCAACGCCAGCCTCCATGGTCACGGTGGAAAACATTTACACGAACATGCCTCCTCCCAAAGCCCACTCCATTTGCAGTGTTGGCACTATGGTCACCTGCTTGGAAACAGCCCGTGCCAGGAAGGTCAGACATTTCTGAGCCTAACTTCACAGTCTAGAAACGTGAATTTAATGAAATTTGCTAATACATGGATAAGTTCAGGCACAATGATGAGAAATCCCTACCTTACAGAAACTGCAAAAAATGAAGAGTAAAACATACATGACTGTCTCTTTCCCACTAGCAAGAGTTCGTATCACAAAAGTTACAACCAGCCCGAAGCTGGTGGCCAAATTTTTCAAATTGAGCGGAAAGACCTACCACAGACTAAAGATGCCAAGAAACCAAGCTACTCATTCAGTCCTGCAGAAAAAAAAAAAAAAAAATCAAGACACTCACAGGAAACATGATGAGGTTTTCTGCACTGTTGTTATGTTATCACATCACATGGAAGGTAAAAGTTGTGTTTTAGACACAGACTACAAGATGCTTGTATAAATAATAACCCCTTTCCCAGAATGCAGCACACACGTTGCCCAAACTGCCACTGGAAATTAATCCATATCCAGGAACATTTTTCCATCAGATCCCTGTCTCTGTGGAGAAATGAATTAGTCATTTCTTTTCACTAATCAATGGTTAATTCACTTTGGCATTAAAGGCCAGTTATTTGCAGACACAGTTTAAGAGATGAAACACTCTCTTTTGCAGGCTGAGTGGGTTAATCCAATAGCATTAATTTCTATCCAGGTAATTTCTGCTCTCAGGATATCTGTACCAGTGAAGTAATGCACTGGTTGCGCACAAACATTTCCAGAGCAATTATTAAAAAACAAAAAGAAAGATGCATTTCCAACCTGATACAACAAATTAACAACAGGCAACAAATAAAGTGGCTGAATAAAAGGCTGAAAAGGGAGGGGGAGGAGTGAGAAAAGGAGTAAGGGAAGGAGATATGTAAAATGAATAATCCAGTATTTTACATGCTTCACAGTCATCAACAAATGACTAGTTAGTAATAACTAGCCTGGCAGCTGCAATGCAGTATTGATGTGTTTGGCCCCAAAACCACAGTTGGGTGGCACTAACCCCTCCGTCCTGCTGTCCCCGTTTGGCTATATGGCAGGGCAATGAGGTTTTGCAGTAATATCCATGGAGCTGGCGGCCGCCTCCCGAGGCATGGAGATGTAGGAGCACTACCAGAGCTCCTGCATGCACAGGATGTCCAGTGAGAGCATGTCAAAGAGCCAGCAGCAGGGCAAGCTGACACGGCCTTCTGCAGAAGCACAGAGGGGCAGCAGGAGCCTCCAGCAAGACCTCTGGGCAGCCAGTGCCTGCTACCTGCTGTCCAGCTGCTGGCATGCTTTGTCCCTCTGAGGAGCAGCAGCACCCCAAGGTTAGGTCACGAGAGTGGAGATCCCCTGCTCTGGCTGCTCAGAAACATCCTGCTTTTATCCTGTGCACATCATCTGCTTTCTGGCTCGTCTCAGGCTTTTACAATCTGAGCACTTGTGACATCGGCAGCCAGAAAAGCAGAAGGACAAAAACTTTAACAAGCCCAGACCTAACCCAGCCACTGAACATGTCAAAGCAGATACTGTTTACAATGGTGCTGCTCTGTCTTCAGAATGAAAAAGTCCTGAACAGTTGTCTTGGAAGTTATTCAGCATTACAAAGTACCCACAGTATCAGGGATTTCATTATTGCTGTGGTCCAATGTTAGCAATACATCTGTTTCTGTGTTTGCATGATGTCTGCTTTGATTGCACGTTGCATACTTTCTGCATAATACTTGTGCAACCACATCTTAGCCACCAGCAGCATCAACAGCATGATGCTTTTTTACCAGTACGCCACCCCACAGATTGCTTGACCGAGAACAGCAACTCTGGCTGGAGCATTTAGCTTCCATGTAAACCAAAACAACAACAAAAAACACCTTGGGAAATTTAATGTCAACTTGCCCATCCATCTGAAAAGCACCTACCAAAAAATTTCAAGTGTAAGAGAACTAACTTAGTAAGTCCAAATAAAAATGCAGAAGTCCAAGAGGGTATCACTAAAACATAAAGATGAATCACCTTTTCTACTCTGTCTTTTGCTTTCAGCCAGCTCACACCTGTACACTTCAAAGATTTTTTAAAAGGTGCACCAGGGGACTTTGCAGCTTCCTGCAGCTAGGAAAGACTGACATTTTCTATTGGCTCAGTCTTTCACGTTCAGGAGCACAATACAAATCTTAGCCTTCCTTAGACAGGGAAAAAAGGTGAAGTTTTCAGCAGTAATCCAAGGCTAAAAAGAAAATTATTTCAGCACATGATAAAATTTGCCCTCACATTGGGTAGGAGACTTCTAGAACACAATGATCAACAGAGAACCTCAAAACGATGTCATCTGCACTTGCAGCTCAGCCTGTGCTTCGAACAAATGACATCAGCCATACTTCTCTGAATAGGGGCTCTGTAGCTAATCAGGAAGAGATCATTGTTCTGGCCTCAAGAATTAGTAATTCTTGAGTACTGCAAGACTGCTGCTAAATCTTTCCGTGACAGACTGCAGCCAGCAAAGATCTCAGCAGGGAATGCAGAAACGTGTCAGGTGGAGCCTCCTCGCCCAAGCCAAGCAGCCTCATGAACTCTGCAGAGAGAGTAGAACTGTCCCTTCCTCAACACTGCACCATTATGGAGGAAATCCATCACGTTACTCCTTTACCGCACACTTTGCTTATTTACCACAGTAAGAGAGTAGTGCTATGCAGTGTCACTCCCTCCAAGAAATCATCTGTTTACATGGGGCAGGAGATAAACCTTCCTAGTCATCCCAGCAGGGCAACATCAGAGCCTCTGCCCATCCAAAAAAAAAGGTGGAAGATCAATTTGAATATATATAAAAGCAAAAAATCTCTATCCACAAATTTGCAATGCAAAAATTTTAGTAGACCGTACACTATCCTGAAGCATTCATCTTGCAGGGAAATCGTTTCCACAAGCCAGCCTGGCTTGCCTTTCACCATGCCTCATTGCCCTTCTGAAGACGACAAAAGCAGGCCGACCACAGCTATGCACTGGGTTCCACCAAAGGGCAGACAGCTCAAACATCTGTAATTAACCTGTGCATTTGTGCCTTTCTCCTTTAGCTACTGTAATGCTGATCCCCAGAAGCATCCTTCAGATGTCCTTCTGTGGCCACCACGAAGTCTCTTCAGTAAGAGGAATATTCCTAAGATTGCAAGCTATTCCTTTTTCTTGGAATTGTTTCAGTCTTTTGTTTGTTTGCTTTGTTTTGTCTTCTTGTTTTTTTTTGTTGTTGTCTGTTCGTTTATTCTGGCAAACCAAGAGCCTGATCCTGTGCCCATGAAATTCTCATGTGTTTTGTGGATGACCCTAATGACAGGCAAGGAAGTCAGGAGGACTCCCACTTCCCCAAGCGTCTGCTGCAGGTCCAGCCCTGCTGAAGTCAGAGAGCCCTGACCCTCCTTGCTCTGCTACACATACCCACACAACTTGCTCCAGTTGGTTACTCATGGCAAAAGGTGTTTGAGGAGATGACTGGGAGATGTCACTACAGTGTTGGTGGAAGCAGAACGGATGCTTATTTGGCCAGTCGTGACATTTGTTTTCAGATTAATGGAAAGGACCAAGAACATCCTGAAGGGAAAAAAAAACATCGTCCCTCCTCTGTGTCAATGGTAGCAAGAGGGTCACTTAAAAGGTCTTTTCTAAGGCACATAAACATCCCATCATGAAGGCAAGAAACTAAACATTGCCGTATCTGATTAAAAAAGAAAAAAAAAAAAAGGTGTTTCTAGTTTTCTGTGTCCAAAACAATTAACATCCTTTGCCTCGGGATATTTTAGGGGACTTGCATCTTTGCTATTTTGACTTCTGCGATTAGAAAGCAAATGTTACATTTTACTAACAAATAGATAACACATTTTGAAAGAACAAGTCCACAGTGTCTGGTTTTGTAACATGTGAAATCACAAATGCACTCTCCCTAAATCCTGTCAATTATGGTACAGCGTGAATTCCACCTAGCTGGAGGCTAATCCACAAGGCATGCAGCAGCACTCCAAGTTTCTCTGCATACTGCTCAGATGAGCTTCAAAGAACTCAGGAGGCACTCGTCATATCCTATCATTTTGCTAAAAGTGCCACCACCATGTTGTCCATAACTGAATCATGCTCCTTTTCCCCCACTGAACACAGGACACCTTTTCTCACTCTGCTACATATTCAGCTCTCTAGAATCTTATTTACCATCAGACAAAACTTCTGTTTGGTTTGTTTAGGTGTCCCTTTTAAAAGTCTTTTGTGTACTTCCCAGACCGAGGTCAGTTTGCACTATTTAATTTCCATTCCCTGGGTTGCTCAGCTTTTTTTCTTGATTATTTTCATGCTATTTCTGTTCTACAATCATCTATTGGACAGCATTTTCTTGTAATTTCTCCATAATTATACTTCATCTTTTCTTGAAGCTTCCTACTTCTCTGAAGAGCTTCTTCTGAGCTCTGTCTGAAAAATCTAAGAAATTCTGCATGGCTTCCTCAGTTTTCTCATTTTCCTGCATTTCCACCTTTTAAACCAACATACCAACCTCTGATAGACTGCCTTCCCATCACCAGTCAGAACCTCTAGACTTATTTTAGTCATTACCTATCAGCAGTATAGCTTCTCTTAACAACCTTCATTAATTCTTGCATGTTAAAGACTGCTTAGAGATGCTTTTTACTTTGCGACTCAGCAAGGCTGCAGAGCCTCCTCCTGCTCTCAGTTGAGGGGGTGAGTGGGCATCTACCACCACAGGGATGCTGGCTGGCACATACGCGTTTCTTCAGTTATATTAGGACCTTCTTCACCAAAATGATCAGTTTGGCGTAAGATAAAATGAACAAGCAAACAGAAAAAGCAACCAATGAACAACAAAAAAAATAATTCTTTAAAGTATCTGTACTAACCACAGCATCAGCTGCAAGAAACAATTGTAGGCAGCAGCTGCTCTATTGTTCGTTTTCTCTTTCTTTCTTTTTTTTTTTCTTTGAATCAGTGAATGTTGGAACAATAAGATATCCCTGAAAGTGAACTTCTGATTTCCTTCTTTCAAGTACAGGCAATGTAGACTAGGAAAACGCCAGAGTAATAACTCATGCCATCAATGAATTTCAACATCATCCCATTACTCTAAAATAAACTTTATAAAAGAATAACTAGAAAACAAGAGAAAAATATGAGTAGACACTGACTGCTGGAAAGTAACACCAATGTGCTCAGGCTCATGTAAACAAGTAACTTCAATGTGGATGGTCTCTCAGAGCACAACCACAAGGAAGCTGCCGTCATATGACAATGTTTTGATAATCTGCACTTCCATCGTAATGACTTCTGAAGTACCGAATGCTTCTAAAATAAGCTATTTCAAAACAATTTCTGAAACTCTTTCAACATAGTTTATTCCTACAGACAGACTCGAAATTTGAAGAGTTTAACCAACGGGGAGAAAAGTTCAAAGTCACCATGGATAGCTCATCCTTTAGGATGCATCACTAACTGTCACCAGCATCACTGGGGTGGGGGCGTGCAAAAAGGAAATGCAGTGCATACTGTTGTCCTCCTCCATTATAAACAATGACAAAACCCAAGCAAGGAGATGCTCACTGAAACCATTCTGAATGCTGGGAAAGCAGCAGCTTTCACAACACAGAGCCAAGAGGGGGGGCATGGCCTCACACAGGTAGTGGAGAGAATTTAACTCTTAGAGAACTCTCCTCATTATTTTTCTTAGTAATCAGTAACATGAAAGAAGACAACAGTAGGCAAAGTCACTTGTATCAAGGTATAAATCACCATTTAAAATACTAAGATGCTATTATCATTCCTCAGCAGGAAAAGCAGCAAGAAATGTTCTTCATAATAACTTACAGATTTCTACTATGTATTTCAAAAAAGAAAAAGCAAAGTAATACAATTCAACGCTTCCATGGATCAGCAATGGACTCCATCTGCTAACCCTACCTGATATGATCCACTTCTTGTTTAAAACACAAAGAAGTAGTAGTAGTAGTCTGGCATTCTTCTGAAACGAGTTTGTATTTAGACATTCAGGCATTATCCTTTTCACTGGATAAAAAACATCTGGATGATAACAGAATGTCACAATTCTCTAAACAGCTCTGAGGGGGACCAAAGTTAAAGCAAATACACCCCCTCCACACACACACACACAAAACACATGTTCATTCTTCAGACAAAACGAACCACCACAAAATACAATAATCTGGAAAGGCTGAAGCCAAGGAAGTCCGCAATTAAGCATGCCAAACCCCAAACCTCAAATTACAAAACGTACCATCTTAATATAGATCTGCATGGACCCTGACCAATGGTGTGCAAACAGGAGTTTAATTAAGTTTATCTGAAGCAGAAATTTGCCCTCCACTCCCCACAGAAAACTACATGAAAGACTGCAAGGCATCAGCTTAACGTGGTTCAGGCCAGCACTAACGCAGTGACTGTTTATCAATCTCTCAAAACAAACTAGAAATAACGCTCAAGCTGCTTCAGAAATATTTCTGTAACATCTGTTATCCTGGTAATTTCTGCTGCACTGCATTTTGCATAGCTAAGCCAAACGAAGTTTGAAAGGACTAAGAATTGACAACGGGAAAGAATTATCTTAATGGCTGGGTTTAAATTCCCTGTTCTCACGTAACTTCTTTTTCCCAAGGCCACAAACAAACTTATCTGATGGACAGCAGTGGCCCAGAAATAAGATCTTACCTTTGATCTCACCACAAGGGAGGGGCAATGAACCCAGTAGCTCAAGACAACAAAAATCCTAATGTTGACAAATTAAAGGTAATTACTTCTTGCCCACCATGCAAGTCACCAGTGTGCTCACAACAATACACATGGAATTTGTGAGGCCATGATGTAAAACTGGGGTTGGATGCTAATTTCTTGGTGGGGATCAAAAGGATTTCCTTTATCCCCCTAGTCCACACCATACTCCTCTCCATCTACAATGCCCCCTCTCTACCAGCTGCAATTTTTGAGGAACAACTTTTAGGGATGATCAGGAAGCAATATACCCCCACAACATCCTGGGAGCAGCAGCTCCAGAGGTATTTACTGGAGAGCTGTAGCAGAGTATGGGGTTTTGGCCTCAGGTAGCTCATGCTGATCATTCCACGAATTCAAGATTTATAAACACAAATCAGTTCTGAAACATGCCCTGAAAGGAGACAGATGGAGAAAACACCAAAATTTCATCACCTTCCCCTGCAACCCTTCCCCTCTCAACTATCAAGTTAGGTTCGATACAGCTTGGGCTGCTGCATATCTGAATATGCAGGTAAACACAGCGGATTAGCACGCAGCTTGACTAATTCCCTTTAAGAGCTGGCTTGGATTAACTCTGAGTTGTGTTTAGCAGACGGGCTTTCAGGGCATACAAGAGGTCACGTGAATTAAGTAGGTTGTTGTAAATTCACACCATACTTCAGTGATTACTCAGCTTCCCTGACTAGGTCCTCTCTCTGCATACGTACCGTCCAGCAGGAACGACATATTTCAGGCAGAGTGTCTGGGAGACACCAAGAATTCAGGAGGAAAACAAAAAAACCGGAAGGCAGAATGCAATCGATGTGAGAACAAAATAATAAAAAAAAATATATATACTTCTAACACATATACAATGAGGGAAAAGTTTGTGTCCGAGGACTAGCTAGTGTCTCTCTTACTTCTTTTCAGATGCACTGCTTTTGCACATCTTTTAAAGAGCAAAGAAAGGGAAAACGTGGTTCAGTCAAAGAAGGATGCAACTGAAGAACAATTGATTATTATAAAAAAGAAAAGAAAAAAGAAAAAAAAAGACAAAACAGCATTAAATACTTTTCCTCAAATGTTCTCCTTGGACCTAACTTTACCACAGGCACAAACACTCAAGTGCACACACACACTCCAAAGCCTCTTTACAACAGAAGCATGAACAATGAAACATTCCTAGGGAACCACTGCGATTCTTTTTGTGATTGTACACGTAAACTAAGGAGTCCAAGGGATTTTGGCCACACAAGGGGAGCATGCTGCCATCCACCCACCCACTAGACTTTTTGGGCATCCCAGAAAGGCAGCCAGCTTGTCCATGAGAGTGAAGCTGAAGGACTGAGCCCACTGATGATGATCCATCTCTCCCGGGGCTCAGCAGCCTGCTCGAGGTTGGCCAAACTTTTGCAAACGTGCATGACAGTGCACTGGCTGAATCAACACTGTTTTGGAGAAATCCAGTGCTTGTTGCTCGGCCAGCCCCTGAGGATGGCCTCTGCTGGGTCCCGCAGTAGCTCTGCCTCCAAGGATGCTCTACTGACCCCAGCAGACAACCAACCACGCCTGCCGGGAAGCTTTCAGCAGTGTAACTCAGCAAATCCTCAAAGTTTCCTGGTATAGCTATACTGGCACCACCCTCTAGTGGAGACGCAGCTCACACCAGTGAAGAGTCCCTTCTGCACAGTTACGGAGGGCGAATTCAGATCAAACCTCAAGCAGAAGTGACGGAGGAGGATATGGGGCAGGGATGGCTTCTGGCAGAGCTGTGGGAGCCGGAGGCATGGCAGCATCACGCCGGGGCCCGCTGCTGACTGAGACGCGCCGCCTGCCTTGGCAGCCCCGAGAAGGATGGTATTTTCTCTCCCTCCCTTCCCACATGCCTGCCGATGCTGAAGCACAGATGCTGTGGTGCCAAAAAGCAATTGCTTTCCCAAAATGATCACGCTTAGAGCCCCTTTCTGCAGTCCTTGTGGAGCACTCAGAAGAAAATAGATATGACTTAACCAAGTCTCTTGATCAGAAATTTGTCACAAAAATCTGGGCAACTTGGTTTCTGTTCACAAGAAACTACATGGAGGAGACACTGAGGATGCAAACACGCAGGGCCGCAGCAGAAATGTTTGTCGAGGCATCTCAGTTTTAAGGCATTTCTGTGTGTTCAACAATCACATGGCTCCCTCCTGTCATCAGGTTGTCATCAGCTCGCACGGCTCTCCCCACATGTTTTTCTCTAGGCTGAGCCTCTTAGGATGCTTTTACTTATGAAACTTAAGCAAGGAACAGAAACACACTGTCCTTCTTGGAGAACCAGGCAACGAGCTGTGCTAGTCCTATCAGCTCTTTGCAAAAATGCAAAGTTTCTACAGACCTGTTTTGAGCCTATTCACTAATTACCTGAATTGCTTTGATCACAGCAATATCCTGCAGTTTCAGTCACCTTGCAGTCTCAGTCGCATGGGACATGTGAAATCGGATGCTACAACGGCTGTAAATAAGGAACTTGATGGCAGCAAACAGATTGACTTGGAAAAGTCATTTCCAGTTTGCATATTTTCTGTAAGGGGATATGCTCTGTTCTCAGGTGCAGTTTTTATGAGTTCCATCCAAAGAGGAGCAAAATGAACTTGACCTGTAGCCAGCCACATAGGCGCAGCTCTCAAAGCCCAGACTGTGCTCAGTGTAGGCCCAGGGCAGCCTGGCTGCAGCATTTTGGGAGGAACTGCAAGCACAAGCAGAGACCACTGAGCTCCACAGACAATTACAGAGGTATCTTTAAAGTACAACACATCACATTTACAACGGTATTCCTTGAATGCTGTATACCTATCCAAACATCGACTATCATTTAGTTACCCTGCTGCAACATCTGAGCAAAATGGTAAGCAAATCCAGCTTCCTTGACAAGGCACAAGGAGCACAGACTGTGTTGGAGTACTGGCCTTGTGTCTGTGAGAGTGTAGCAGTAAGTGGGGGAATTTTTCAAACCATGTTTTAGCATCATCCTGAACTTGACGCATGGACAGAAACAGATGACTGTCCCAAGAATCCCTCACTGAAAGCCAAAGCTTCCCTCCTTGACGGAATCTGAATGATGTTATGGTACACACACATTTAAATGTGACTCCCAGTAGGTCCCAGGTGTTACTGTGGCACAGAGTACAACGTGCTTCTGTACCTTGGTCTGGTACCTCCTGACAAGATAGGAATGCCCTGGGGCATTCTTGATGTGGACCCAGAAAACTTCAAGATATTGTCTTGTACCAGTAATTTGCCAGAAACCCGTCAATCTGACTTGTCAGCAGAGCTGTGTACACATTTGCAAAGATGTCTTCTTCCAAGTGCAATATTCACTTGCAATGTGGTATTAGTATGGAATTTACTGTGCAACGCCTTTCTCTGGGACTTACAGGCTTATTGTCTTCAGTCTGAACCTCTTCTGGTTTGTTGTACACTCCGCTACCAGTTTCCCAAGTGCCTTTGTGCTTCAATAATTAGTGTTATATGTTTAAAGCTACGAGGCAACTACAGATATGTACTAAAATGTTTAATCCTAAAGCATAACCTGAGGCAATGTAGTCAGATTGTCCCTCTACATCCTACATTACAGTTTCATTACCACATCAAAGCAATACCTTTCCACTGCAGCTCACCTCACAACTGTACATACCTTGTAAACCTACAGACCCAATCTCTCCAGGGAATTGCTAGAAACATACCTGTCACAGGATGCATGGGAACAGCAGCTACACAAACAGGCATCTAGTGCACACAACTTACTTCTACTAGCTGTACAGTTGATGGAAGCACTCACTACAGCTGCACTGTCTCTCTCCTGCGACCACCAGCAGCAGCCCAGAGGCTTCAGGACACCATCCTGTAGGTCCAATGTCCAGGCTGAAAACAGATTGCATTACCCACAGCTAAACATCCAGTGAAATCCATTGGCTGTGGACCCTTTACCAATATCCCATCACAGCAGACAAATGACACTGACCACAATTGTAAGGTACGTAGGTGTTACTCCTGAGAGGTCAGCGGTCCTTCTCCTTTCCTGCAAATGCCTGTCCAAAGCATAATCAACCACGTAAAAAATGGATGTGACCTGTACAGCACTTCCTTCACTTCTCAGGTATCTGTAAGTTTTTGCCGGAGTTCATGCTAAGCTCTGAAGCCCTAAATAATCACTCACCTTCAAAGGAATGCATGAGTTTCACTATTTTTTATTTATTTATTTATTTTTTAAACAAAGCTGCAGATAGCTTCTTCATGACAAAAAAGGAGGAAAAAAAGAGGATACTGCCCTAGTTATACATACATTTTTCCATCCAGGCTGAAAACAATCATCCCCAAATGGCCAAATAACTTCTACAAAAAGTTTCTGCAAACTGCTCCCATAAATATTGTGCTGGCACCATTTTGTATTTGACACACACTCCCTAAAAAGAGGGGGAGGAGGAGGGAGAGGGGCTTACAATGAAAAACAGTATGCATTTCCTTTGCCAGACTTTTACCACTCTAAAAATCTCCAGCATTTTGTACAAAAAGATTTTGCCTTTGATACCAATCCAATGCTTTTTTGCTTGCTCCTGCAAGCAGTACAGTATGCAATACATTTTCTAACTGGCAAAGAAACAGCGTACTGTCTAGAGAGTGCCTGTGAAATTCACCCTGCTCGGAGGGTCACTGCAGCATGTAAATTCCTAAGGAAAAGGCGAAATGTTGTGCAGGCCTCACACTGGTGTGTTGCACAGAGGTGAACTTCATCATATGCAGACACCAAACTCATCAGCACTTTTTCCAGCAGTTTAGAAAAATGACTTCTGGAGAGGTTTGCCTGTTATTCACAGAAGCAAAAGCAGAAAGACAATATTAGACTCGCATACTTGGCACCTTTGTATTTCTAAATAGAAGGTGAAAGCACCTCCAAATGTTATCTGGGGTATGCCACGTGGAAGCCAAAGAAAATAAGCAGTTCCAACGCCTCTCGAGTTAAAGTAACTTTAAACAAAAATAATCCAGTCGGCACAAAAATGCGGCGCAGTTCTCACAAGCGGCACCTGTGGCGAAAACACCACATATATGATGTGATGAACAATGTTCATTTTATGAAGAAATTCTTCTTTACCCCGGGGTAAAGGCTCCGGCACTCTCCCGTTTATGTGAGCTCACGTAATTGCCGACGTTATCTGGGTCAAAAAGGAGCTGGATCCAGTCGGACGTGAAGGCAGGACTCAGAAAAATGTGTTTAACAAACCACTCCAGGCTGTGCCTGTCAGGAAATGCTGAAGACTTTGCACTGCTCCGAGCATGGCTATTGTTCCCCCATACAGAAATACAGTGCCTGAACCACCTCAAAACATCTCTTTCAAGAGCTTGCTGGAGAAACGCAATGATCATGGAGTGGGGACACGTGGGATAGGCTCATGTGTTTGCTACCTAAACTGGCACTAAATGGGCTCTTTTCCTTACCAGTGCTAAACGTTGAACAAACAGAAAATACATTCTGAAGAGTAAGAGGCACCAAACATTGAAGATAAAGAAATATATTAATCGTAGAGTGCAACCTTTCAGCCAAGCAATGACTGAGGGTTTGCAAACCAGGTATGCTGCTCATCTGCTTGGGAAGAGTGACGGGACGTCAAAAAACAGCATTGGGTGAGAGCAATAAGTTCTTGATATACATTGACAGACCATTCTCAGAATTCTCCTCTGGCTTATTGAAAATCAAAATAAGGCACCAGACTTGCTTCAGATGTTCAATTTCCTTCAGAACAGCAGCGAAAAGAGGGGAATGTATGGGAGAAGCTACTACTTGTTTTAGAGCAATTGAGGTTGAAAGACAAATGAAGAAAACCAAAATTCAAGTCTCCTGAAATGTAAACAGAAGAGCATCTCTTCTTCCCTGGACAGAGCTTTCCCCTGCCCTGGAAATAATTTCAAAGTTCTGTCAGAGCGACACATCAGCCTTGGGTCAGATCCAAAGCTGTTTGATCTCGACACAGATTCATCATTGACATCAATAGGCCATTGATGAAGTTAACTATTAGAAAGCAGACAAAATGAGAAATGTTTAAGTTCAGCCTAAAAGGGGCACCACTGAGACATGTCACCTTTCTGCAGTACTACCTTGTGATGCACGGAGAAGCAAAATTACAAACACGTAATCACTACCATTTCAAGCCATCACCACCATGAGTCACTCGTGATTAGGTCTTTCTGGAGAGCACTGGGCAGAGCTCTCTCCTCAAATTATCATTAAACTGTAAGAACTCAAATGGGTACCTCACCTGAAGGGGAAGCAAACTTAAAGGAAATGAGATTAAAAAAAAAGGAGAGTGCAGATTTTTTTTTCCATCTGTTACAGCTGCCTTTTGATAACTCCTGCGTTTTTGTTTGTTTTGTCTTTTTCAACCACACTGTTTACTTTTTGAAGTCAGTCTGTTCATTTCCTTTTCTTTTCCTACTACTAAAATGCCAAAAAAAAAAATAATGAATATAACCTACTGTGAAGGAAGACTCAGTGAAATAGCAGACTACATACAAATAACTAAATCACAAATAACTAAAGATGCTGCAGGGATCAAATATTGTTTGTTCTATCCTCCTTTCAGTAAAACAGCTTCTTTTTTGCTAGCACTGTTTGTAGTTGCAGTTGAAGTCATTCATCTAGATGAATATAAACTGACTGTAAGTGTTCCTTAAATTGCACACATCTTTTGCACACATCTTTCTTTTTTTTTTTTTTTGGAGGGGGGGGGGGGGGGGGAAGAGGGAGAATTCCCATGAACATATCAAATTCCAAAATGTTTTTGGAAATGATAAGGACAACAGCCTGACAGTACAGTCTGTTCCCACTCCCTAATTCTGCGTGTCCTTGGACCATCACAAATACTGTGAAAAGCAGTTACAAAAAGTTCCTCATCCAGCAACAGAACTACCTCAGGATTTTGGCAGTGACTGGTTTCACCTGTGGCCATACAATAAGGCAGCCAACCGCACAGCAATGACACCGTACTAGTGTTCAGTGAGTGCTGGCAGGTCACCACCTAGAGGTGCTCAAAGCCAGCTCTTCAGATACCCGATGAAGGCCACTTACCTCTGGGAGACAACAATCAAAGCTGCTGTGTACCCAAAGGTAGGATGATGGTGGTCCCCCAGTGACAAAAGATACTTGGGAGAAATTCTCTCCTTTCAGTTTAAACCCTTGAATGCTGGACAAAACAAGCTCAGTACGGAGGTGCTACAGAGAAGCAATTAAGCATTCATTAAAGTGTTATCAATGGTTCATCACAGAGATGTAAAAGCTGACCCTACGTAACTGCTACCTAAGTTTCAGCTACAGGGCAAAATGCTTCCCTCAGCACCCCTGGGCTCCCCACATAGTATCAGTGTGACACTTACCAGGGGACCAACTTAAAGACTGTTTTTTATTTCATCCCATTTCTTTGTAGTTAAGGAATTGTATTTTAGTTAACAACACATTCTTCCAGAGCTATTGTTGAAAGCCATGTGGCCATAAGTGCCTTTGCTCACAGCGACAGGATTGCCTGTTACTCACACATTAGGTTCACATATTAAAGCTGGGTACACAGTCTAGTTTCGCACTGCACACGTGTTTTGTCTCAAAAGCTGTTTAATCATTCCATTCTCAATATTTGTTTTGAAGAGAGGGAAAGAAAGCAGACACCAGTCAGTATTTTTCCCACTCCATCCAGCACAATTACAGATAACTTCCCAGAACAAGGTTTACTGCAGCAGCCAAGGGTCTAACCATTGCAACCTGCAATAGGGAGTGATAAGAGCAGCACCATGCTGAGCACAAAAGTTTCCCAGTATTCCTAAATAACATTTCCTCAGTTATTTGTAGCTGAAACAAATTTGCAGCCAGAAAAAACACAGCATATGTACAATTGCATAGGATGGGACAGTGTCAATCTTTTCTGGAGAAGAACAACATCTGATTTTGAGTAGTTAATAAAAGCAACAATAAAAGAGAGATGTATCAAAAATTTCTTTCAAAGTCTGAGCGTGTATCATTTAAGGAGAAATGCACAACATGCCTACAGCCAGTATTGGCAAGCTGCAGGAGAGAAGTTCAGTTACGCTTATGCAGACAGAGTGCTGCTTCAGCCCGTGGCTGGAATTGCCAGAACATATTGTTTTAATACTACACTATACCCATCCTAACACAGGAGTAACGAGGCTGCATGGCACGCAGTCCTGGCTGCCAAATTGAAACATGAGTCTCAGACCTGAGAGTGACTCATTTCAGACCAAATGGTACGGCGCACCAAACCGGACCTAGCATGCAAGAGCCTTTCTTTGAAAAGATACAGGAGCAACACTTTGTTAGAGCCAGCGGCTGCAGCCACCCCACTTCCCCTACTCTTTGGGAACACAGGATGCCTGCAGAGGCTCTTGCAAGCTAGTTTGCCTCGGATCTTAAAAAAAAAAAAAAAAGAAAAAAAAAGTGGGGATTAGAGCAGCTTCTAATTTATTCATGGACAACTCAGCTGCAAGAGAAATCAGAGAGGTGTGAGCTTGTTTCAACGAGAGCTCCACGAGACAAAAAATGTTTAGATATTCCAACATTTTTCTGCTAAAGAGCTGTACAGAAGATTTTTCATACGCTTTCACAGGAAGAAGGTTTTTCAGGTTTTCCCACTGCGGAGCTATCTGAAAAGAGCATGCAGAAAAGAGCGAGAGGAACAAAGCTGGTCCCTCTGGTTCCACCTCCCTCTTCTCACTTTAGTTTGCTAACGGCTTTTGTCCTAAAGCTTCCCTCCTGCTCTCCACTCTCCCAGTCTTTCCCCTGTACTCCCTACCCTTGTGCTTGTCATTCATTCTCTCCCCGTCCCGCACCTTTGCCAGCACCACGGACACAGCAGTGCAGCTTCCGCGCGACTTTAGCGGGCTCATCGTCCGAAGTGAAGAAGTCAGGAGAGAAAGGTGGCAACCATTTTTTTTTTTTACACCGGGACTCTTTCCACCGCCTCAGCTTGGTATAACTAAACCCAAAGAGGCTTCACGGAAAAAAAAAAAAAAAAGAAAAAAGAAAATCAGGACAGGCCCTAAGTCATCGAACAATGGCAGCACTGTTAGTGACCCTTAATCAAACAAGTGTCCATTCCTTATTCCAGGCCAACCTCGCAGGCGTTAGCCCGGCAGAAGCAGCGGTCCGACCCAGTATGGACAGCCCTTGAAGCCCACACCCAACCGGCGCACCTCCTCCTCTTCCTCCTCCTCCTCCTCCTCCTCCTCCTCGCACCGCGCCGGGCATCACCGCACACCCACGGGACTTCAAAACCACTCTCAGAAACTGAGAACCCGGCAGGGAAAGGGGGTAGCAGTGGGCTCGGAGACCCCGGGGAGAGGCGAGCCGGGCACCCTTCCAGGGTCCGGGGTGCGCTTACCTGCGGGGGCTGCGCGGGGCTCCGCGGGCGCGGATGGAGGGAGCGCGGCTCCGCCGCCGCCGCCGGCGCGCAGGGAGGGAGGAGGAGGAGGAGGAGGAGGAGGAGGAGAGGAGGAGGAGGAGGAGGAGGAGGAGGGAGTGGGAGGGACGGGACGGGCTCCCTCCTCCCCCGCTCCGCCCGCCTCGCCGGGCGGGGGCCAGGTGCGCCCCCGAAGCCCCCCGCCGGTCCACGCACGGTGCCGGGGGAGGAGAGGACCTACTGCAGGAGTTTTTCGGGGAAAAAGCAGCTTTGAAGCGGTACGCAGCTGGAGCGACAGAGTTGCTGCCTCTGCGAAAGCGCCCGGACCTCCGGGAGATGTCGGCGGCAGGAGTTTGCAGGGATCGGTCCGTAGGTTCACCAAACGCCAGCAGCTGGGAAGGGGCAGGATTGCACAGCGGGTGCTTTATCCAGGCTTAGAGGAGTCATTTCATTATGCAAAAACAGGTTCAGATGACTTCTTTTTACTTTTTTTTTTTTTTTTTTTTTTTTTTTTTTTGTCACCGCGAGTTTTTGTTGTCCGGTAACCTCCGATTTAGTTGGATTGCAGTAGCATCTAGAGGCCGCTTCTGCATGTGCACGCATCTGGTGCAAAGTTTCAGTGCTTAGTGGCTGACATGGCTAGGTGTTTCTACATGCTGTTGAGAGATTTCTAGAGAGATTACTTACAGCTAAACACGGCGGCAGTGCCTCCAGCAGTACAAAAGCCTATAATGAAAGACCAAGCCCATTTAAAGCACTCTTTCTTGTGTTTCTCAAGGAACCAGAAAACAGCAGAGGTAGCTATCCTGAAGGCAGATCTTTGCTTGTGCACCATCAACACAGCGCTGACGCTGTCCTCAACACTTTCTGATGGGTCTTGGGTGTCAGCATGACCAGATCTCTTGCTGTCATGGCTGGCTGGGAGCTCTTTCCCTTCAGGAAAGAGTTGAATGCATGTCTGTGTATCGACAACGGGCATGTGTGTATATTTCAAAAAGACATGTTTACGCCCCACACAATCCCAGACTTAATTCTGTTCTCAGCACTGTGCTTTAGCACAGAGATTGGTATTCAGCATGCTCAAAGGACTTGTAAAGTATTCAGCAAGCCATTAACTTGGCAAAAGGTTTGGTTTCTTCTGTGCTCAAAGCAAGCTATCAAGTGTTTGCAGATGAGGCCAAGATGGATGTTCTGTCACAAGCTGTAATACGTGGTTTAGCATCCATACACTAAGGACCAGGACAGTTCTTGATAGCTTCCCATCTATGCACAGGCTGCATCCAGTCTGGACAACTGAATACTTAAAACAGTATGGTTAAATTAGACAGGTGTCCTGCCCTTAGGGCAGAATTGGAGTCGTCTGCATGACCTACTGTTTGAAAAGCAGGTCTTCAGAGAATAAAAGTGATTCCTCCAGTTCTGTAGCAATATGCTTTCCATACGTAGCTTCATTGGAAAAAGGATTTTCCTTGGCTTTGTGGACCAGGAACTGCCTGCACATGTCCACAGTTCCTGTCCCATGCTCATTCAGTTGCCCAGATGCCCCTACAACAACCAAAATTAACACGAATTATCAAAGCTTCAAGCGAGGAATGACCTGACAGGGCTCACATGTCGGTGGTGAGACCAACCACCCTGAGCATGCAGGAGCATGTTTCACTGGGATGGTGCAGGTAGGAAGGCATTTTGTGGGAAGAGCTACAGCATCTGTGAATCGGGAGTTACCAGCACTTAACTCCATAAAAACAGTGTCTCACCTAGGATGGTTACAGTATGGCTTTGATAGTCAAGACCTTCTCGGCAGTGACTCGAGTTACTGACGCCTGAAGGAAAATAGCAGTCTTAGCTGTGTTTGTAGGAAAATACTGCTCTATGCATGAGATGGAATTATGTGATGGCAAAATGATGACATACACTTAAAAAAAAAAAAAAAAAGCATTTCTTAGTCCATAGAAGTGGTGAAATGATATACTTTAAGCTACAATAGCTCGCAAGTTCCTTTGATTTCTGTTAGTAGCTTCAGACATCCCTGAAACAGTGACTTGTTATTTTTTAAGGGCTAACATGATTAATTAAATCTCAGTTCTCCATTCTTTCTCTGACTAGAAAATACAGGGGAACTTCAGTAAGCTTAGAAACAGGCAAATATTGAAGGTCCGGGGAAGATCACATGGTCCAGCAGAGTTTAATGAATGTAACTTCTATGAGACTTGGCTATGCTGCTCTGCAGTCTGTAACGTGTTTCTGTAATCACATACAGATGTACTGAATCACATTAGATAGGGAAGTAGTTTTCACATCCTTCAGTCTGGAAAAAGTGTCTGTTTCCAGAACAAACCACATAAGTTCCATGTGCTTGGTTTTGTGAATCGATTCAAATCATAAATATGCTTAGCATGTACACATATTGATATATTTACATTTAATTCTCAGTGTTCATACAGTTTGAGCTGAGTGTCTGCAAGATTACTCATGCAGTTCCAGAAAAGTTAGACATCTCATTCCTCTTTAGTCTGGGCCTGGAAAGTACCTCTGGTGTTTTTAATTAAAAAATAAAAATTCAGGGAATTTACAGTTAAGATGTCTCTTCACTCTGGCACTTCTATGTGCAGCGTACTGTGGAGTTCTTTTAATGATGGATATTTCATTTCAGATTGGGAGTGTGTTGCACTTCATCTACATCTTTTAGTGCAGTGGGTGTTTTGAAGGAAGCATTAGATGAGAAGGCAATTATTAGTATCTTAGCGAATAAAAAAATGTGAACATCACTGTCTCTGAGATAGGAATGACTGGAGAACTTGAAAAATATTTTCAACATACACTTTCTATTGATCAGATGAAATGGCCTTATAAGCAAGCAGCTTTTAAAAATGTTCCAGTTTCCTAAAATACTGCGGTCCATAGTACATTGCTGAAGCACGTGTTATGTTATGAAGAGCAGCAACAGCAATGCAGGCAGAAGAAAGTACTCTCTAGAGTTTGAAATTTTACTTATTTGTTATATCTGTAATACCAGAACCCCAGTGCTCACATTGGAGGTATCTGTTTGGAGCCGGGTGCAGAGAAGTTTGAGCAAATAACAACATTATCCCATGGCTGGAAAGTATACTGCTTGCCTGAGCACCTTCAGATGGATCAAAAGTCATGCAGAAAATAACACTATCCCCAAAGCCACATCATCTTTGTGTCATTGTAGTTCTTCTGCCCAGGTTCAATCTCATCCAGCCTCCTGCTATGTACTTAGAGATGCTGTGTGCAGCATCCTATGAGCCATAGACTCTGAAACCTGGAGAGCTCTCAAGTCAAAGAGCTGCTTTTTCCATGCAAATTCTCTCTCTCCCTGGCTCATGCTCCTCAGCCTAGAGCTCATCCTGGTTCTCCTGCACCGTAGCTGGTTGCTGGAATGCTAACATGACTCGACCATGCCTGGAAGCCAGGCCTTGCCTTTGGGAAAAGACTTTCTGCCCATGCCCATCCTGGATGGTTGTGCCCTACCATCTCTGTGACAAGATCTGGGCCACGTCAGGATGTTTGGAGCAGCCTTGTGCCGGACAGGAAAGCAGCATCTGTCCGGGTGACCAGTGTGTTGACTCTGTTTGCCCTGGCTCTTGCACCATCCACGTTGCACTGAGATGATGTGGTGGTTTTACCTTGCTGGGCAGCTGCACTGCACCACAACCGCTCTCTCACTCCCCCTCCTTAAAAGAACAGGGGGAGAAAAAATTATGCTGGAAAGAAAAAAAAAAAAAAAGGCTCATGAGTTGAGATAAGGACAGGGAGATCACTCAACAGTAATCATGATGGGCAAAACAGACTCAGGATAGGGAGATTAATGTAATTAATTACCTATTACTAACTAGCTGGAACAGTGATAAACTAAAAGCAAAATACGAACACCTTCCCCCACATCCACCCTCTTCTACTTCATCTCCAAATTGTGCAGGGGAACAGGTAATGGGGGATTCTTCATCTCCACCACTCCTTCTCGGTCACTCCCTGCCCCTGCTCCACGTGGGGTCCCTCCCACGGGATGCCGTCCTTCCCGAACTGAGCCTGCGGGGGCTGCCCACAGGCAGCAGCTCTTCAGGAACTGCTCCCACACGGCTCCGTACCACGGGGTCCATCCATCCCCCAGGAGCAAACTGCTCCAGCACGGGTCCCCCACGGGCGGCAGCTCCCCCCAGACTCCCTGCTGCTGCGTGGGCTCCTCTCCATGGGCCGCAGCCTCCTCCAGGCCACATCCACCTGCTCCAGCGGGGGCTCCTCCACGGGCTGCAGTGTGGAGATCTGCTCCATGCGGGACCCATGGGCTGCAGGGGGACAGCCTGCTCCACCAGGGGCCTCTCGCTGCACAGGCCGCAGGGGAACTGCTGCTGCCTGCCTGGAGCACCTCCTGCCCTCCTGCTGCACTGCCCTTGGGGGCTGCAGGGCTGGCTCTCACCCCTCTCTCCCAGCTGCTGTTGCCCAGCACTTCTTTCCCTTCCTTAACTCTGCTCCCTCAGAGGCCCACCCAGCGTGGCTCATGGCTCGTGGCTCGGCTCTGGCCAGCAGCGGGTCCCTTTTGGAGCAGCTGGAGCTGGCTCTGCACTGACATGGGGCAGCTGCTGGGCTCTGCTCACAGAGGCCAGCCCTGCAGCCCCTCCTGTTACCAAAACCTTCCCACGTAAACCCAATACAGATGATTGCAATGGGGTTTGTAAAACGCTTTGAGAAAGTTATTGTCAGATATGCAAAGAAGCTCGACATGTTACTGGATAATCCGATGGTAACTTACATAGGACCATAATCCTCAGCATTGCAGTTAATAATTGTTTGAGCCACATAGCATCAAGTACTGGAGTGCGCAAGATCCAGTGGCTGTGTGGAGTGTGGGATGCTGGCTTTGTTGGGGCCAAGGTGTCTGCCATTGCTGAAGAGCCCAATGTGGCATCTGCCCTTCTTGGTTGCAGGTGTAACCAGCCTGTTGTCACTGCCCCTGTTTTGGGGAGGATGTGCATTTATACAAGATGCTGAATAGCCCACGTAGCTGCCAGGACACTGAAACCCTATTAGCATTTTGTTAACTTTACTAGGAATGTTGGGTTTTGGGGCAGTTGGGGAAAACTGGAGGGTGACTGTTGCTCTCATTTGTCAAGCACAGGGCCCAGGTCTGCCACGGAAGGACTGAAATCACCTTTTTTGTGAGGATGCAAGGAGACAACCAAGAGCTTTAGCCTCAGCAAGTACAGCAGGATCTGGAGGGTTGCACTGCTTCGACACCCCTAATACAGCCACTCCTTTGGCTGCAGGTGTGAGATGCAGCTGATGTAGAGTCCTTCCCCATGGACATCCTTAGCTAACACAGGCAGCATCCAGAATGCATGATTCATTCCTCTGTGACCTTTCACCAGGAACTGAATGATATTTTGCTGCTAGTAAGCTGAACACTATACTCCTAATAAAATGGTGGGTTAATAAATAAACACTTGGAATAGTCTGGTGGATGTCTGTGTACTGTATATACCCTTGTGCATCGGCTTGGTCTGCTTAAATGTCAGATCCCTGAAGAGCTGCTGAAGGTTTCATTTGAAAAAGTTAAATAATGACAAATGAGAAAATCAGTCCTACATTAGAATCGCTCTCATTTGGAGCAACAGTATTTATAATCAGTGTTATTATTTTCACTTGAAATACAGTTTTCCTCTGCTCTTTCTTCCAGAGCTTTGGCACCAAGAACCACTAAAAGTTTTCCAAAAGATGCTTTGCCGACAGGGAGATTGGGAACACACATCCCCAAAGGAGATGTGGCTTAGGATTGAAGCAGTAGCTGAACAAAATAAATGAATGAATAAATAAGTTCACTTCCCCCGCAAAACAAAACAAAACAAACAAACAAACAAAAAATACAGGACCACAGGACAGAACCTGTAATATTAGCTGAACTGTAAAGAATTTGGATATATTCAGTTAATGAAAGCTCTTGCTTGAAGGTAAGATTGTGTCATTTACGTCTGCACAAGAGCAGCCCCAGCACAGAACATATGAATGCCAGATGGCTGGAACTGTTCCATTAATGAACTGATGCTTTCATTGTTCTGAATTTGATTTTGTAGCTTTTTGCTTATAATGACTTGACTGCACCATTAAAAACCTTCAATAACCTCCCGATAAATTATTCAGTCCTCAGAACGCAAAAGAGGAGATGCCTCAGCCTCCACTTTCCACTGGGCTTAAATGGGACCTGCAGGTGTGCAACACCTCTGGCAGTCAGGCTGATGAATACATTTCATTCTGTTTTCTTAGTACTGCCATTTAAATAATGTATGCAGGACCCACGCACAATATATTCTTCCAAGGCACGGGCAAATTCATTCCAGGTGACTCTCTGTTACAGTCAACAGGATTACCTGGTGATGAATATCGCGGACAAAAAAAAAAATCATGGGTGTGTGTATAGGGAGAAATTCCTTCCAGATATATGAAAATGCAGGAATGATGTCAGGTTCTGGGAGACTCACTCTTCCTCTAGAGCACACACCCCCTTCATTAAATAACATTCCTATTACAGTAATTTACCCAGTCTCCAGGTTTTAATTAATGACCAGTCTAGGAGCTCACTACTTGGGTGTGTTACCACAGGCACTTTCCTTTTTTTCTGGCTTAAACCTCCATTGTAACACTGTAAACTCACCCGCAGCTCCAACACTCAACTCTACACTAGATGCAGCTCCATCACGGCTCTGAGGCCACCTGCTCTCACAGACAGGCCTCCTGTAGTTAGGTCTGAAGCATGTCTCTGTCCTCTGCTGCTCACATGTGAGCCCAATGTCTGAACAGACCTTATGGACAGGAGCCTTTGGGATGCTGGAGGGGCTGCAATTCCTACTGCCACCAGTAAAGCCAGCTCTCTCATTTCTTTTTTTTTTTCACTCCCATGTCAGCACTTTGAAGGTTGTACAAGCTAAAAATATAGTAAAATGAAATGAAAAAAATAAAATAAAAACAACAACAACAACACATGGGAAGAAAGAGGGAAAGATGTCTTTCTGTGTAGAGCAGTGTGGATGCAGACAGCTCACAAGACCCCGTCTCTGCTTTTTTTCTGTTCCCAAGAGCCCCCTGTACCCCCCCTTTTTACCTAGTTCCCACGGAGGCTTTCAGGGACTAGTTCTGATGCAGCTTTTTGGTGGCAGTATCACACTGAGAACGAAGGTGGCTGAGGGATATTTTGGTGTCTGCTCTCCTCAGCTCCCCCTTTGGTGCACGAACACAGGAGCACAAAGGCGAGCCAGGATGGGAGAGGCAGTGACACCAGGCAGCAGAGCCAGCAGCCCTCCATGTGGTTTGCTTCTCCTACACTTCAGTTTTGCTTCTCAGGTGTGCTGAAGGCAGGGGCTGTAATGCCGCTGACCTCCAGCCTCAAAACCAGGCTGTAAAATGGGATTCACCCCACCATCTCATTCTACCTGGATACTATGGGGTATCTGAGATGTGGCACAGAAGCAGAGGGTGCACACAGCTTTCTGGAGGTCTTTCTGGAACAGCAGGGTAGGACAGTCTGGGGCGTCTCAGGTGGAAAAGACATGTGGGTTTGGATCCAGCTTCCTCCTAAGGGAGAGTGAGGAGAACCATCATGGTGGGGACATCTCAAGTCTCTTCCCACCACCCTGGCAGCAAAGCCCACATAACCCAGAAACCCACACTGCACCCTTACATCTGCTCTGCCTGCTGATGGTGGGAGATGAGGGCCACCACTCTGCCTTCCCATCAGCCCGACCCTGCACACTCGGTGAAATGCCCCCTCTTTGCCTCACCCATCGCAGAGGGAAGACTTTGGGCCAGCCCAGCCTCTTTAGTTAATAATTGAAGGCCTGAGTGCCTGCTGCAATCTGTTGTCACTTAGGGCTGAATCACTGCTTGTGTTTACAAACCCACACATAATATCTGCAGTGTTTGTTTGCAAATGTTCCTGTCATTCCTTTGTGTCGCCTTTGTAGGGCAGGCAGAGTAAGGGCAATGATGAAAAACAAGTATTTGTTTAATGCCAGTAGGTTAGGGGAACAGACCCCTTGACTTCATCAACTAAAGACATTTTGAGCCTGATAAAAGTCTAGCCCTATATTTTTAAGAGATGAGCCCACCTTCCCTGATGCCACTTTTGCTTTACTGAGCAGCTGCCAGAAGTTTGCTGGCTCAGACTGTGGTTTTAGAAGACATCTGGATGTCCAGTTCTCATTTATGTTAGTACGAAGAGGGTGTCCAAAGCACAGAGGAAGTTTTGGTAATTTCTATGGTAACTCATTGGAGACATTGTCAGCCTGACTGTGACCTCCTCAGCACTGAGAGAAACCAGAAATAGCTCCAGTTTGGGCTTTTGAGTTGTGCCATGAAACAGACGTGAGGCCACATCACTTTTTGATTTTTAGGTTTGGTTTCAGGAGCAGGCAGGTTTTCAGTTCCCAGGCAAAGCAGAGTGGAGGGTTGCCCCAGCAAAGGCAGGGAGGAGACACAGGACGACACAGAGCTCTGAGGGGGACTGGAGAGGAGCCCATGCTGGAGCTGTGGAGTAAGGAACGAGAAGACCAAAGCCAAGGAATCCCAACACACCTGCCCCAGCCCCTGTGCAACCGCGTGCTGCACCAAGGGAGGAGAAGTGTCAGGAGCAAAACTGAAATGTCTCTCTAAGAGTTTGTTTAATTTTATTTCTCAATACTGGAATAAGTAATTAGAAGCTTGTTAATTGGAAATAATTTCCTGACATAATATATATATTTTTCCCTCCATGACAGAAAGGAGCAAAAAAAGCCCACCTTTGCTGCCTGGTAAGGCAGAAGAACAGTGGTTGAAGGTTCCTACAGTTTTGCTGATGGAAGTAATGGATGTCAGGTTGTACAGGACCAGAAATACCTGAATCCAAGGCCTTGCTGTACCATAGCGTAAGATCTTAAAGCCAAGGGTATGTAGATTTTTTTTTTTTATTTTTATTATTTTTTTGACAAACATGCTTTATCAGTCACCAATTTTGTACACAAAGGATGAGTAGGCAAGGGAAAGTCTGTGACGGGTATTGTACTGAGGGCAGACTAAGTGAGTTTTCAGATATATACATTGAATGAAAAGGGACAGCCTAATTCTGCACCAGCCTGGGCAAGAAACATCCTCACTTCCAGAAAGCAATAACTGTGTTAAATGGAAGGGGAAAACGTGTGCTGCATTACAGGAGCAAGGCATTGACCTTTCAGGGGTTAAGAGGCAATGCACAGAATGGAGATTTTCTGTTCATTAAGAGGAAATATGAGAGTGTAATTAGAAACAGGCTGTGCTTTATGGTTTTGCCTACTCCTACTGTTCAACAGAGCAGAATAGAGAAAGGCACCCACTAGTTTGGGGACCAAATTAACAACTGGAAATTCAACAATGAGTGATAAAAATAGGCACTTTATTATTATTTTTTCCCCCAGTGGGAATTAGGAAACTGATCTGCAGTTGTGTGTTTGGCCTTAAATCAGTTGAATAATGGTAATTTTAGAAATGTGAAATTTTGGATTGTTTGATGGTATAGGGTAATGAAGAAGAATATACACTGCTCAAATACGTCATTAAATGGATGCCACAATAAGAGGCAACAGCAAAAATGTAAACCTACTGCCTGAGACTGATCTATTCAAACTGTCCTGGAAACCTGTTCATAGAAGACCCTGAGGCAAAAATTAGTCTCCATCTTACCATCTGTGCATGAAAGCTAAAAACTAAGATATTTTCTTTTCATTGAGGGTATCTCCATAAGCCCTCTGAAGGTTAATGAGAACTTACCCCATGGAAAAGTGGAATTATAAATAAAAGATTATTAAAATGCTTGACCTGAAGTTTGGTCTTTAGCACCTCAGCCTACACAGATACATCGAAACTTTTATTTTTTTTTCTCTTCTAAGCAAAAATTCTCATCAAAGTTTTGAATTGTTAAGGTTGAGTAGGATGAAGTAGATCGAGGTGCTAGGCTGCTCAACGTTATATACTGAGAGCCTTACCTCTGGATGGCACGTGCTGCGCCCCAGTCTTGAGCTGCTTTAAGAAGAATCTTTAAAAATATGTCCCATTCTGACTGCTTTCTGCTGAAGGCCACCAAGTTCTTGCTAGTCAGGAAGAACATCTGAAGGTAGGGGTTTAACACAATCTCTTGGTAATAAAAAGGAATCCTGACTCAGGTGGTGTAATGCTTGAATCACTGGAAACAGACGTGTCACAGTGCCTCTTTCCATTCAGCTGGCATCTACAGGGCAAGATTCATACCCTCAAAAAGATCAGAAATCCACCTCCTCTTCAGGCAATATCTTCTGTGTACTATTTCAGCTTTGTGGTCACAGATTTATTGTCCTAGCAATGTGTCTTACTTTCTGATACACAGCAAAAATCTGTGTTTGAAATCTTTAGGAAAATAGCAGATTGCAAGGACAAGAAAGAAGGACTTCCTCTATGTGTGTGCCAGAAGCCAATTTTCTTCCTCAAGGCACTCTTAAGGTTTCAGGACAGCTGGATGACCCAAGTGAAATGCACCCTTCACCCTGTGTCCTTCCCAGCTGAGGGTGAATACAGGCAATAATGACAATTCTTCTCACAACCCTGACCAGGTGAGTACCTGGTCCCATAAGCAGTGAATAGGTGAAGTTAGTTAGTTAGTTAGTTAGTTAGTTAGTTTGTTTGTTTGTTTTAACCATACCAACAGTGCTTCCCCATTTGGTGGGTAGAATGAGTGTCTGCTCCCAGAACTTGCATGTTTGAGACCCCATGACCTCCTGATTTCAGAGTTTAGGGCAAGGTAAAGGAGGGGTGACTATTTCTCCTTCAGGTAGAAGAAACTGGTTGCAAGCGTAGATGATGCCAGCTTCCAAAAGGTCCATTGTGCATGTTCCCCAGGAGGTGAATGGGGATGCTGACAATCTACCCGGAGCACTAAGCAGCTGGGGGTGAAAAAATCCTGAGGCAAAATGCTTAAAAATTCTCTTTATAAAAAGACTGGTATCATGTATAGCCTTTACATTTTTAATAACAATCTGTAAAACTTGCTAAGGAAGCTTTTTGAATACCATGATTTACAGCATCTTCATGAACATCGCTAGGATATTTTTTGAATTTGTTTCATTAAAGGAGATATTCTCAGCCAAACACTTTTGGACCCTATTGTTCTTTCTTGCCTTTTGAACTGTGACCTGTTCTCATCCTCAGCGTGATTCATCCAAACTTTTATTTACTGCAATAAGTGAAGGATTATGTTTTGTGGAGACCTAATGCCTAACAAGAAAACCTCTGTAAAGTCATTCACACAGTAACATGCCTATCTTCTGTGAACTCCAGAAATCAGTTACTGCCTCAAAATACACAAGTCTTGTAGGCAATGATGAGTTAATGATTGAGGTCAAAATCAAGTTCTCAGTGTCAGGGGAGGGCTAACGTGAGTTAAGCGGCTTTACATGAAGCAGTCTACACCACTGTCTGCATGCTGAGGTAGTTCAGCATGTGACTCCCATTAGCACTTGAAAGGAGTGCGATACAGCAAAATCCCTCATCTTCAAACTAGCAACATACCCCCCTATTTCAGCACATTCCCAGGAAGGCTGGAGCAATGCACTCATTGTGGCTCAGGGCGGGTGGCTTCCAGATGCTCTTTTGGTCAGTCAGTCGAGCAGGGGCTGAGAGCAGCGCTGCTCCTCGAATTGCAGTGCTCCTTACACTGCTCATTCTGCAGAACAAATACCCGTGCTCCCCTGGAAGAAATTTCAGAATAAGAGGCAGCAGAACTTCCCTGTTCTGCTTCCTAGTGAGTCAGGAGAATTGGCTTTGTTACACGAAAGATTTATTGGCCTTACATTACTGGAATTGCAGGAGATTCTGGGTACAAGAAAGAGCAGGTTTTCTTTCAGAGTAAGGGGATTCCCTGTACAGAGCAGGAAGAGCTCGTTTCAATATCCTTGGCAAGACAAGAATATTTCTCCCCTTCTCCCTTCCCATTCTAGTTTGTTGGTTTCCACTCTGCCTCCCAGGGACCACCAAGAACAATAAATTTGCTCCTCTTCTTCCCATGCACGGATTTTGTGATATATCTTTTAAAGATCTTCATTTAAAGAGTATATCTTTTAAAAGTTCATCATCCTCAGAAACTCCTGTCAGTTAGGAGTGGTGGAGAAAAGGTAGGGGAGGAAAAGTGGAGGAGGAGGACATCTCCTTTCAAATGCTCCATTTAAAAGCAGCACAAAACTTAGCAACAGCAACAGCAGGGATTGTAAACTGCTTGGTGCAGAGACTGTGTGTTGACACAAAGAGCAGCATCAGTTTTTAGTGGAACTCATGGGTTCCATAAAAAAATAGCAATGCTGTTGAAACACTGCCACCCCACACATTTTGTCTTGGGAGTAAGTGAATCCTGGGTTTGAGCTTCAAATGACACAAGAAGTCTATTAGCATTGAGAGTATCTTTGCTGCTGGTCGCATGCCTTGCTGCAGACATTCTCCTGATTTCACTGACTTTCTGAAACAACTCTGAGGTCCCTGCCATAATGCTACAGACACAAATTAGTGTTCCACGATGGCATCACAGCCACCAGGCTTGCCTCTTTCCTCACTGGCAACGGGTATGTCACGATGTCCCACCTCCAGCCATGCAGAAGGTGAGGGGATGAAGTGCAGGCCTCGGTGGTACACGGAGGCCTACCTCCCTCCAATGGTGCCTGTGCTGTGCTGTCAGAGTGGCCCCACAGCAGCCAGGAGCCTCCTTGCAGCCTCTCTAGCCTCTGCCATGCGATGGCAGACGTGATGGCTGCGGAAAGCTAGGAAACCGTCAAATAAGCACAGCTGGAAACCATCAAGTCCCCCTCCGAGCCCGCGGCAAGTCTGCGAGCAGGCTGGCTTTGAACGTCCCCCCACTGCTGCTCCACGCAGCCAGTGCGCTGCAGATCGCTCCTTTGGGGGCTGGGGGTGCCGAAGATACAAGCCCAGTGATTGAACCCCCTTTAATTTTGGGAGACCTGTGCTGAGGAGTTGGATTTGATGGGATTATGGGAAGCACTGGGCTGGCAATGGGAATCTGGGAAAGCTCTATGCTGCTGCTCTGAGATTATAAAGTAGCAATTTATGGAAAGACAGGAAGAAAACTGAATTTTGCCTAAGTGATTATCTAGCATAATAAAATAAAAACAAAAAAGACCTTTTTGTCTGTGTGGGTTTCATTGTTTCCTCTTGCAAACAATGTTATCTGGAAAACAGGCAAAAATTCCATTTGGTCCAAGGACTGTGGCTATCTCCTCCTTTCAATCATCTCTACACTACAGGAATAAGGGGACAGCACAGATGACTTGTCTTTTTAATGGATTTTTTTCCCCATACCTGAAAACCTCCCCTAAGATGAAAGTCTCAGAAGACAGCATATTTCTCTTTCATTTTTGTAAAGACTAAAGAGTCATCAGTGCCGTCATCTGCTTGGAAAGTAAATCCCCCCCCTTCCCTCCTTCTCTCCTGCCAGCAGGAAAAGACATGTTTTGTCCCATAGTCATGACTGATTTTAGATATCACGTTAAGAGTTGACCAACACATGACTAATGCATCTGAGCAGCTCAGTGAATGAGGGCAGCCTGGCAGTCCAAGGCTGAGGTAACTGCTTGAAGCAGAAATGTATATACCCAAGGACACACATTCCTCCTCCTTATTCGGGTGTCTTCCTTTCCAAGTATGTATATCTTGACCTCCTCTGTCTCCTCATCCAAGTATATACTTAAAAATGCCAGCCAATTTAGGCATACAGAAACAGAGACTCTGGAAAAGAACATGTAAGCTAAACATCTCTGTCATTCTGAGTATTGCCTGCAGTAAGTTTTTTTGGGGTGGTTTCCATGCACGACCACCTTCTTGTGGCTTTGAGAGGTGAGCACAGGATAAAAGCAACCAGTACCGAGGATGCCAGAAGGCAGCATCAGCAGCACAGATGAAAAAATCCATTACTCCTTTACAACAAATAAATGCATAAAAACCATAGCAGTGGTAAAGGCTGCTTTTGGTTAGAAAATTTTGGTTAGAAAATAATAGAAAGAAGGAAAGAAGGAAAGAAACAAACAAAAACACCCAACCTAACAGGAAGTAATTATACATCTCTGCTCTTTTGTTTAATCTTGAACCGTGTAGTATTCACCTTTTGCTGAAGGTGAGCAGTAGGTTGGATGAAAGCTCCAGTGGCTCATGGCTACTCATACACTTTTATCTATCAAAAGGCAACCTCTGCCCAGTTGCCTTCTTACCCTTCACGGAATCCTAGTCCTTTACTGGTGAATCTGGAAATTATTTGTACTGCAGTAGCACCTATTCTCTCTACTGCCTCCCAGCTTCTACCCATAGGGATTAGGACTGTAGTGTGCCAGATATGCATATGCTGGAACAGTATTTTATAGTCTCTATAGCTTACAATTTAAATAAGCAAGATATGCAGAAAGCAGGAGGGAAGGAAGAATTTTATTTCCCATTAAGAAATGAAGGATTTAGTGATTTGCTCAAGTTGCTCATGTAATTTATCAGAGCTAAGAATTGAAAACAGGACTCTGGAGCTCCCTAAGTGCCAGAACTAAGAAACTAGACTTCTGCAAAATTTGCTCAGCTCTGATTAAAGGAAATAAAAATACACCTTAAAAAATAAACCTGAAGGTTTTATATGCTTGACATAAATCAAAACATGCGCAAGTAAAATCCCTTCTTTCTCAAGCCCAGATTCCATATGCGTGTACAGACACACACGGAGATGTATTCAGAGTTTAAGTGGGTGAAGCTTGGTTTATTCCCCTGGAGCTGTGCCTGTTTACATAGGGCTGAACTAGAGGTATTGCATCTTTGACAACATACTCCATTAGTATTTTTGTACATATGCATCTGCACCACAATCTCCAACTGTTGTCTATTACTCTGTTTTTCAGTTGTTTAAACTTTTCACCTTCCTGCTGAGTTCCTAATGGAACAGATTCCTAATGCTCTGGTTTCTGGTTTCTTTTTTTTTTTTCTTTCATTTTTTTTCTCTCTCCTTTTTTTTTTTTTTTTTTCTTTTAAGGTTTGCAAACATTGTCCAGCACTTTGAGTAAAAATTTTAGGAATAAATATGTAATAGTGGGGCTAATCCTTCTGCCCTTCCTCATTCTGAGGTTCCTCTTTTGGCTTCAAGAGCAGAATCTGCCGAGCAAGACGCTACTCAGCACAAACAGAGTTGGCAGAAAGAGCCATTAAGCAGAAACAGAACTCCTGTCTTTTGGCCAGAAGGCATTATAATTTCTGTGACAAAGGAGATCATGTTGCAGTGTTGTTCCTACAGTCACAATAAGAGGAACAGTCAGTTCTCAGAAATCTGTGATTTTATTTTATGCAGTTTTGCACAGAAGAGAGCTTAACTAACACTGCAGCTAGCCTTCTGCAAAGATAAAAAGCAGAAAAAAAAAATCCAGGGTCAGATCCTTCTGCCCTCTTTGGTCTTTGAAAATACAGCTGGAAGGGATTAGGGGTAACACACCAGCCAGTTGTGACAGCGAGAGGATTGCACCTGCCCAGGTCTGTCTGAAATCGACCTACAGAAACTTCTCCACAGAGCACAGCAGTGGAAAGCACTCGACCAAGGTTCTTCTGGTGAGATTCAGCTATGTCCTACACCGCACCTTGTTCATACAGTAAAATATACCCTATATTTTATACAGTAAAATATACCCTATATACACAATATACACTAATATACCCTGTTTATCACAGAGCAGGTGCTAGATCTAACCATGTCCTGTAGACTGAAAGTACAGGCGCACCTGTGTGACTCCAACTTTTCTTCTGAAACAGGTTCTCCACCTTCAGAGGGGGAGAGACACAATGGAAAATGCAGAGTAGGTGCAGTCACCAAAGGCAGAGCATGTGCTGGCAAAGAAAGATAGTGCTCTGAGAAACTCCCCCTTTACTGAAGAATGGGTTTGACAGGAGGGAGAAAAAGCACACTGGAAGAAAAAATGATGCTGTCCAGAGACAGTGCAATTCAAGCTGCATGTGGGACAACTGAATGCTCACCCAGTGAGCATGAACAGGAGGAGCTGAGAGGCGTGGAAACTTTCTGAGCTAAGCTCATTGAAAAACTGTGGGGGGAAAAAAAAAAAAAAAAAGAGAAAACTGCAAGCAGTCAGAGGAGGGAAAAACAATGCAGAAAAGGTATGTGAAAAATACTGAATACCTAATGATTTGGGCAGAAACTGTAGTAAAGTGGGGAAACACAGAGCCTTGTGCCAAGTGACAATCTGCAAAAGAAGAAATAAGCTAATCAAATGCAAAGGAGGAAACACCCTCAGATTTGGATAGAAAAAAAAGAGAAAAAGATAAGCAAAGTAAAAACCACAGAACTTCCAAAAAAAAAGTTTAGTTCCACCTTAATACAACCTTCAGTGAAATATGGGAACTTAGCCAAATTTTCATTAATATCAGTCCAATAGAGATGTCAGAAACACAAGCTGCAATTGAGAAGATGAAAAACAATAGAGCAGCAGTCAAGAAAGTCTCAGCGGTAATGTTAACGATATGTGACATGTACCACTTAAAAGAAGCTGTGGTGGAGCTCATCAGCACTTCCTGAAAAAGAAAAGAGATGCCTCCAATGCACTGGAAACACAAAATTGTTGTCAAAATGCCCCCAACACATAATCACAGCAACAGTGATGTCTGGAAAAGAGTTACGAGCTGTCTGTAGTCTGAAAAGTTTTCTGCAAGTGCTGCACCCCACGGGGTGAAAGGAGCAGTAGATGGAAAGTTTTGAGAACAGCCCTCTGTAGACCAGACACATCCACTTAGCCCATCATAGCATATGCAACACAAGTCTCCGTTCTTCAAAACTCCCAGAATAGCTTCAAGAAATCTTTGCTGTGAAGCATCTTTTGGTCCCAGTTGCCACTATTATTAACGCTAGGAAAGAGAAAAGTGAAGAGCTACATGATATATAATTGATATATGATATATGATATATGATATAGCACTTCACTTTTCTCTTTCCTAGTGTAAGAGAAAGAGTAAACAGTGATCTGGCATGAATAGTCTCTCATAAAATGTGGCTGTACTTTGCTTCCAGTTATACTAGGTCTTGCCATGGATGGATCATGAACATGTGCATGAACAGTACACATCCTAGCATGTATGGATAGTCAATAGGTGCTGAGATGACCTTCATTGCTGGTATGCCACTGAACAATGCATCTAAGGAGTGACAGATAAAAGCAGAACACCTGGATAAGGACAAGCAGATCAAGCAAAGCTCAGATTCAATTAAGCCAAAGAAATTATCCTTAAAACCTGGGTAACATCATCATTATTTATTTATTTATTTATTTTTAATATATCTTTACATGAGAAGTTCAATAACAGCTAACAGAAACCACAAGAAAGTTTGGCAATCAAGAACAGAAAGATACCTGCAGCATTCATGCAGCTTAACACAGTACGAAACTCAAAGATGCATGTTCACAGAATCAAACAGAGAATTTTGAAATGAAATTCAGTCTGCCCAGCAGAGATCTGTGGGAACTGGGATCTTAACAAAGTTTCAGACTGGAAAACTAAAAATAAAATAATAATGATAAATAATAATGAAAAAAATATCTGTGCTTCTGGAATATTTTGAGAGTAGAAGACTTCATTGCCAAGCAGGAAAAAACATTTCACCAGCCAGAAAGAAGTTCTGGAAATATCTGGGGCATGAATGGAGAACGTGCCAATATTCAGTGTCCCTTAAAAGCATCTAATGGAAAGCCAGAAGAGCAAGGAAAGAAAGATGCATAGGAGAAACATTTAAGAAGATTGTTTCCCAGGGAGGGCAGATACCTGACTGCAACCTCGGAGCAGACAGAATCAGCAGTGAAGGAGAGAGCAAAACTAAAGAGAGAAGTTCCCACACTGAGCACTACCTCTGCTTGTGAGGAGATGCTACTTCTTCCCTCCTGACAGCACAAATGTGCCACAAGTCACAGTGTCCAGGCTCTCAGGAGCTCTCAGGAAAAGAAATAAATGCTAGGTCTTTGCATAGCTGCACATGGACTTATATAGATTGTTTTTTGGAAGAGATAAAAATAACTGTGCTTTAGAGGAGAAATTTCAAGACCTTCTGGCCAGGTGATGGGAGACAGTTGTTATGCCATAGATGTGACCCATGATCATACCTCTTTCATGTGCTCAACATGTCAAGGACTTCTCTGAATGGTGTAATTCACTGTGCAACCTCAAGTTGACTGCAGTGCACATATGCAGAAATAAACTCCTGCACATTTTCAAAGGCCTCTGGGAAAAGCTGTGGGAGGCTAACACCAGAACAACACATGCAAGTTACTCCTTTTTGTCCTTATTTATTTATTTTTTTTTCTTCTCTCCTCTGGGCATTTGAGAACAGGCTGGGCGTATTCATCTCATGGCAGCAGCAGCAGCGCACTCCATGTTGTTACCTTTGCTGCAACTGCTCCTTATTCCCATGGCAGTCCCATTTTCTGGTTGTAAAACAATACCAGATCCAAATGAGACTTACATTGCAGCTATTGTTAGCTGACTGTTCTGCATGCTTTGCTCAGTCACAAGCAGTGAGAGTCTCCTGCTTCTCCTGGAGGACATCCTAACACACCTCTCTGTTTTCTTCATCTGACAGGTGAGCTTCCATGCCTTCATGGTGTCTCTTCAGCAAGACATTGACCCTTCGCTGCCATGCTCAGCCATTTAGGTTACTCAGCAGTATCAGGATGGATGCACAGCTTTTGCATACACGGTGATATTTCTGAGTGATTCTTGGGTAATTTCCCACAGCAGACTTGAGGTTCAGCTTCTCCTGTTCATTTGACAACCACTTCAGTGCACCAGAGTAGCTAAGTGTTTACTAACATACTGGCAGCTGTACCAAGGTACATGGAGTAAGGAAAAGGTTACCTGAACCCTTCTTCTCATGCTGCTTAGCACTGGAAGGCTAAGCCTTGAGCAGGTGGACATCCTCATGGAGTGAACAGGGTTTGATTAAAAGCACTGAGACTCCACTACCTCCTACAACATGGGTAGGAAACATTTTCAGATGCTCCCAACAGAGTCTTTAAAGGGTGAGGCAGGAAAACATGTGGGTGAACATGTGGATGTAGGTGGTTTTTTTCTTTTTTTTTTCTTTTTCTTTTTCTCTTTTTTTCTTTTTCTTTTTCTTTTTCTTTTTCTTTTTCTTTTTCTTTTTCTTTTTCTTTTTCTTTTTCTTTTTCTTTTTCTTTTTCTTTTTCTTTTTCTTTTTCTTTTTCCTTTTTCCTTTTTCTCTTTCTCTTTCTCTTTCTCTTTTTCTTTCTTTCTTTTTTCCTTTTCCTTTTCCTTTTCCTTTTCCTTTTCCTTTTCCTTTTCCTTTTCCTTTTCCTTTTCCTTTTCCTTTTCCTTTTCCTTTTCCTTTTCCTTTTTTCCTTTTTTTTTTTTTTTTCTGCTGTGATGGGTATTTTTCCTCTGTCAGCTTGTTGTGATACAGACAGCAGACCCTGCAGAGACACTGGGGCTGTGCCTAGGCACGCAGGCTCTGCTCACACTGAAGCAACCCACAAAGCTGCCATTGCAACTGCTTGTATTGCCAACAGCCATAGGCCACAGACAGGCTTTAGTTGGACAAACGTAGAATCATAAGGAAAAGCAAACGACTCTTTTAATGAACATTTCCTTGGCCTTGAGTTTTGTCACTTTGCGGAAACTTATGCAGCACAGCAAGAAAGAAGGGGAAATTCTCCTGTTTTGCACCATTGCTTTTTGCCAGGGGCTAATCATCACTCATGCACGGTAGTTGTATAACTGATTATCCCAAATTTAATTGAATCCTTACAACCCTTAGAACCCCATGCAGTTGGGTTGCCAGATTTAACCATTGTATTTAATCAGTCAGCAGCGGAAACAAATTCTGGCTTAGAAAAAAATACATTCTGAATCTCTCAGCCTTTCCTTGTATCTTCCAATATCCTGCTTCTTCAAGGAAGAACTACTTCCAGTTTGCAAACTGAAGTCATGTAAGGATCCTGTCTGCTTGTCCTTCATGCAGACAGCACCACAGGAGTCCACACGCTGCCACTCATGACTCTGCACTGAAAGTAATGTGTGCACATAATTATTTAATCTCTCTGTCTCACCCTGTGCTTGAAGAAGCAACCTTTTCCTTCCTTTCTTCCTTGATTTTCACCTTGAAGAGAACAGCTGTTGTGGGCTGAGCTGAGATGCCTACTGCATGCAGAACTATTTTTTTTCGTTTGTGTACTCACATGACCTCAGCTGCTTCTGCATAACACAGTTCAACAAGGAAACTTTGTGCCGTAACTGAATTGAAACAGTACTCCAAGACACCAGGAAAATGTGAAAACTGCCTAAGCGCCTTAGCAATATTTTCTATACTCGGTCAGAAGATGGGAAGGTTAGAAAGAGGCTGCCAGCTATTAGCATGAAGAACCATTGTACCCAGCAGAGGGTACACATCTTTCTTCATGAAACGTGTCATTGTCCTCCAGCAAAGAAGCCATCCTTTTTTCTTTCTTTCATCAGCTAAGAGCGATAATATTTTAAAGAGCAAGTGTGTTAGCCAAAACTGACTCAGTATTCTCAGAAGTGAGAAGAGGAAAACAAGCCCAAATTTTTTAATGCACAAAAAAGTTAGAAGTCTGCTTCTCTGGATATTGTTTGTCTCAGTGATGCAGTTGCTTTGGTATGAATCTGATGGATTTCATGAGCAAACTAACAAAATGTTGGCTAACGTACACTATTTCTATTGTGCAGCAAAGTAGAGAAAATAATTGAAGATGGCTCCTTCTCAGTTACCCTGGGTGGCTCTTGAATGTTGGCTAGAATGAAAGCCAACAAAAAATAATAGTTTTGTCACTGACGCGCCCAGACATGACTCTAAGTTCAGACCAGGAACAGAACAGTAAAGAATGGAAGTGGCATATTTTTCGTATTTAGAGTAAAGCCACATCCCAGGCAAAGAAAGAGTGGGATAATCTTCAAACTCCGATTCCTCAGTAGGGGACAGGACATCATGTAGGAATTGTGATGTCCTGGCATTTTGCACTTGGCAAACCACATTTTTTAAGTACAGGGAAAATCCTAGATGCATGTAAGTAAACACAGAGAGGAGAAAGCTTATGCCACATGGGAGGGTCACGAATAGAGTGAGCTGTATGCCTTCAGCAGTGAATTACAAGCAGGTCAGAGGTAACGAGTGTAACAAATTGTGGTTCCACAAGTGCTTTTCATGCCATTTAACACCCCACTGCTGCATAGTTCAGAGAGGACATGGAATGATTGGACAACAGGTGAATGCAGCAGGTTTCCCTCTGACTTCGGCGCAGATTTATGTGCAGCCTGAAATAATAGGCAGCCTCAACATGTTTGAGTTTGGTTTGAAAAAGCACGAAAGCATCCTGATGCTTAATGGATCCTTGCAGCCTGTATAGTTAGTGAACATATGCACAAGAGGTTCCTTGTTGGAATTTTATGTCAGAATAATTTGGCTGGAAGCATAAAGTTTCCTGTTGAAACTATTTTTTCCTATTTTTCCTATTCCTGTTATCCCTATTGAATGGAAACAACTCCCTTGTCTGTTTTCCATGTCTCCATCTTGCAATTACACAAAAGACTCAGAAAGTCTTGGGAGAATTACAGATTTCCAGCATGAGAGGTCCCTCCTTTGAGTGTATTCAGTTTGTTCTTCTCCACATCCTACCTTACTTCCCAGGGTCCTCTTCCTCCAAAACTCATTTCAGAGTTTTGCAGAGTCTGAGGTACGTTAGGGGCATTTAATTGCAGCTTCTGTCTAAAGAATACTTCACAGAGAGAGGGCTGGGAGAACTGCTAGCATGAAAATAACAACCCCACTAATATACCCCCTCGCAAACCACAACAGAGCAACTTCCTGACTAATATTTTCTAGAATCTTTCTTTGCTCACAGTTTAGCCATAAAAGCACTAAAAACCCAGAGTTCAAGTCACATCAGATGATTTTGCATGATACATTTACTTTCATCAATACTAAAAATCTTTCCATAAATGAATTTTAGATCAAAAATGATCTGGCCTTTGAAGTCCTATTGCATTTCATCCATTCCCCATGAATGGAGAGATACTGTGAGAAGGACTAGGTCAGCCTGGGGAAGTACCTTAAAGAAATAACAACAAAATAAATAAGAAAAAGAAGATTTAAGAAACAAAGAAGGAAAGGACAGAGTAAAGCTGTTGAAGTATAACAAGACAGAGAGGTTGAAGTTTTGTGTTGTCCCTTCCAGGAAAGCAATTTAAATTTCTACAAGTCCATTTGTTCTTATTAGAATACAGGATTGTTTCCATGCTAGTCTGGTTTCTCATCTTAACCCTCTGTCCTCATTTATGTATATTTCTTGTATCTGAATCCTCACAGCACTGACCTCTGAGAAATGATTCAAGTTAGGCTAAATGGAAACATTTAGTAGATAGTTTCCATTTAGCACGTGATTAAAGTCACATGAGCTAGCTCCTAATTCTGTTTTGTACTGAGAGGAAGAAATTAATTCTGCCATTAAATTCTGCCCAAGACAAATGGATTGGAGAGAACTCCCAGGGCATATGGATTAAACTATTGCCTGCTAAGTCACACCAGTGTTTCAGCAGAACTTAATCTAAACGGTCCAGGAAAAGTCCAAGGCACCTTCCATATGACTTTCTGTTGGGCTACTTCTAGGAGGGACTACAAGAATCAATATGATTGCTACAGGGGCTTTACTTCTTTTGTTTAATAAGGAATAATAAGTTTTATTTTATTTTATTTTATTTTATTTTATTTTATTTATTTTATTTTTTAGAAAATTAAAACCTGTTTAGTTCACTGTTTTCTTGTAGTGTTTTTATTGCATAGAAGTATTCATTAGCAATATCTCCTACAAAACCAGCCCCTGTTTGGACTAGTCTGGACTTGACTGGATTCTAGGGGCAGACCATCAGGGCATCTTTTGCTCAAATTGGAAATATGACCATCCCTTCCTAATCTCTGGACTGAAGCTTTGCTTCGATACCAAGAAGAAATGAAAGGAACTCTTTATACAGTGGATGGTCCAACTCATGTTTCCCATGTAGTCAAGAGGAGAATTTTCAACAAGAACAAAAATCAAATTATGCCAAACAAAGTCATTAGTTAAACCGAATGGGATAGTTTCTTGATGCTGATGTTGACAATGTGAAAAAAAAAATCTTTATTTATTTATTTATTTATTTATGGTGGAGTGACCCAGTGAAGCAAAACAAGAGGGTTTTAGCCTGCTGTAACACAGGAGTGAAGTACATAATTGTTTTCAGAGTTGTGAAGGGTATATAAATCATTTAGAAAGTTACCATCTTTGTGTGTCTGATACCTTTCAAGAGGGTCTGAATAAGTTGTTGCAGTCACACTAAAATAAAGAGGTTGGAAAACAAAACAAAATGGAAAATGCAAAACCTACACCAAAACTTTGGGGTCAAACTAGAAGACTGTATGAAATAAGACATGCTGGAATTTGTGGCCTGTCCAACCTCCCCTGGTACTTAGAAATAAGGATGCCAGTAATACCCACTCATAGAAACAGTAAATGTAGTTGATGGATATCTTTTTATTCCCATCATCTGAATGGGAATATCATCCCATCAGAATGTTAGAGACATCTTGGTTTTCCTTTCATTTCATAGATAAAAATATCAAGCTTTGCTTGGAGAGAGGTGTAACAGAACTTAAATGTCTTAGCTAAATGGAAAGGTAAAGTGTTTGCAGTCACAGATTGGCAAAGGCCACTGAAAGCACTTTGCTTTGCAAATTCAGTGCAGACGCATCCTAACCATCTTAATCACATTTGCTCTGGAGTGGAAGACAGATTTAGGAATCTTAAAGCAAATACTAGAGCCAGGTTTTGGGGTGATTTTGTCTTTTTATTTTTATTATTATTTTTCTACTATGAAGCAGTGTAGCATTTTCTCACTATCAAAAATGTATTTCATTATGGGACAAATTTTGTCCTTCTGGAGGTAGGTACTGCAGTCCCTTTGTAGTTTAGAAGTACTGTTAGGAGTCCTAGAGAGGCTGATATTCCACAAAAAAAAGCCAACAACTGTTCTTTATGGTGAGTACATAGTGTGTCCAATGGGAGCTTCACAGCAATCCTTGTGTCCAATATATGTTTATAAAAAGGGAATTTTGAGGTAAGACAACTTGTTCCTGCTTTATGAGTTTTCATTTTCCTTGATTGCTCACAGCTCCGTTTCAGACACAAATGCACCATACTGGAAGCTTCCACAACTTAACCTTGAGGCTTTCTCAGAATATTTTCTTTAATTTTTTATAAGCCAAATTCAAACCCGTGATACTGAGAAACAACATACTCTAACTGTAGGCTGGGGCCTAGCCTCCTATATTAGTTGGGCAGACTAAATTCTCCAGTATAGACAACTCCTGTCTCTCATCCTAAACCCTTAAACGAAGGATCTGCCTTCCCAATGACATCCCTACTATTGCTCTTCTGCTCTTGCTTTAATGTACTTGGACTAACTCTAGATTTAGACTTATCTCGGTGATACCCAGTGGAACTTGCATGTCTGTCTCTTGGAAGCTAGAACTGACTGTCTTGAATTCTTTGCTTCTCACCACTGCCGTAGCTCTGTAGATCCCACTGTACTGAAACAAAAAATTAATCCCAACGTGCCCATTTCACAAGATGAAGTGATACCCTGAAGACTGACGTTTATAAGTGTCCTACTCAAGGGACCTTTAGGCCAGAGATCTACATTTACGGTGGTCTACCCTTGCAAACACCATCCATAATTTACATTTAGTGTTTAGACTTCTGTTTTATTGCACTCTCACTCTGACCCTACCTTTGGGTCAAGAATAAATTTAGAGGGCTCATAGGGGAATGCTTTCCTAATATTGTCACTGGAAAGCCCTGTGGCTGTCCTAAATAAATCTGGAGCCCACTTTCACCTGACAAACATTTTTAAGCCTGAACTCAAACCCCAATGCCTAGTTTAGGCTCAGATTTGCTTCAGTGATACCCATAAAACGACATTCCCAATTTTATCACCAAGGAAGCAAACAGCTGTTCATTTAAGTTTGCTCAGGGCAGCTCAGAACGCAATAGTAAATACACTCCCTTTCTTCACCATGAGACTAGTCTTAACCCTTGTCCACACACAAGGACAGAAAACTTCAGTAAGTTTCTCTGTAACTCTATTAAAGATATCTACTGTTCTGAGTTTTGGGGGATATGTCTCAAAATGTCCTTGTTACTGTATGTCTTTACCTTCTGTTTTAAGGAACAACTTTTCTCACCCCCACCGTGCTAGTTATCAGCATTGTTCCTGGAAATGCACTCCTACCACTGAAAAAAAATAATAAAAATCTCTATTTATTTCCTGGTGTTTTATTATTAATTTATTTATTTTCCTCAGATTCAGTACATTTTAATTCACCTAAAACCTAAACCTGAACTAGGGTAAAATAAGAATTAAAAGAATACTCCACCTGCCCAGGCCAGCTCACTGGTTCATACAGCTCGCTTTTTGGTCCTGAAAATCAGCATAACAAGATAGTGTTTGGGAAAAGCATGTGTGCCAAGCTGAGCTCTTCAGCTCATGGCCCTTGCTCTATTCCCCTAGCATCTCTTTGTTGGGGATGTTAGGATGTACTTCCTTATGCCTTACAGACCCATCATCCAGGAATTTATCTCAATCCATTTTTTTAAACTTTGTTGTTCTTCTCATTTAAGGAATGTTTCCTTAAAAATAAAAATAAAAAACGAATGTTGATTTTTTTTAATGTTTTGATAACTCCTTAATTTCCATCATTGTGAAGTAAGAAGGGCTAGGCTTGCTCTGTTTTCTTTTTTAGTTGTGGCACTCAACTTTGGCTTCTACAATGGGTTTTTTTTATAAGCTTCCTGGCTGTCTCATAGTCTTTTTTTTTTCTTTTTTTTTCTTTTTTTTTTTTCTCAATTTTTGATGTATGTGTTGTCTTTACAGTTTGCTAGTTTTTAATGTGGTTCATTTCCTGAAATTGAGCAACTGCATGCTACATTTATTTGGAATATTCTCTCCTGCTATAACGTTAAACTTAATGTTGAACCTTACAAATGGAATTTCTACTATAGCTCTTAATTTTATTATAAAGACCTCAGAGTTATTCTGCTAAGCTCATTCTGTGGGATCTTCTGTTTGGCATGCTTATTGCTGCTCCATAGCTTCTGCTTTCCTGAATTAATACTTTTTCTAGAGTCAGAGATATAGTAAGGAATGAAATTTGTAATTTTTCATTGCAAAACTTAGTGGCTGCTCGCATAAACTTAATTTTGATTTGCCTTGCAGTGGCACACTTACTGTCGTTTCATAGCTTTTACCTTTCCAAGCCATAAAATAATCTTAATTCCAGACATGGAGAGCATCCAGCAGTACCCTAAATAATGACATCCTCATTATTGCACTGAGAAAACTAAAGTATCTTGTCCCCCCAAATAGTCTTGAACAAAGAAGTGATTTTGAGATATCTTTAGTGAGAAAGATCACTTGTGAATACAACAGAATGAATACAGTTACTTAATACTGGTATTTAATGAAAAAATAGCCAACTCTGTAAATAATTTTTTATATAGAAAATATTACTGAAATTCCTAACAGTTTTTAGATATCAAGATAGATTGCCAGACTTTTTACATGTGTATCTTTCCCTTTTGCTGGAAGGAAACAGGGGTGTCAGTGTACCTGCTGGAGAGAAGCTCGGCATACTGTGAGTTGAGAACAGAGGAATATTTTTCCAGATGAGAGGTGTTTTTTTCATTGTCTAATCACCATTACTAATTCTTGTTAACACAAGTGGCTGTACTTGATTTGTCAATCTTTCCTTTTCTAGGAGGGATGGATCAATGTTTACCCTAGTTTTTGTGTTTTGTTCTTGTCCACACCAGTGAGATTTCGTTCAGTGGCCAGTTCCAGCTGAGGAGCTCTTCTTGTTCCTCTGTCCTCAGCCTCCTGGGCTCTATTTATATACCCAGAACTATATTCCTCATTTTCTCCCTTAAAAATCTCATGGCTACAATCCTCAATACACTTGAGGTCCATTATGCAATTACAGTCTAATTCTCACTGCAGAGTTTCTATTTTACTGAGCTGTAAACATACTGCTTTAGCCATAAACAGTACTCTCGTGGTGATAACGCACGTAATAGCTTTTCTAAATTTTCAGGTTAACATCTCACATTGCTATGCCTGAACTATGCTTTCCAGCTGCACTCTTCCTTTGATGAAGATCCGTGATACTTCGGTGGCATTGCTCTCATGGGCGATGCTGTGACTCTCGCCTCTTCGCATTTCTTCTGCCATGGCACCTGAGCACAGGTCGGATTTATTCTCCTGCACTCCTGTGAGATGCTGCTCTGCTGCACTGAGACTTGAGCTGCTTTCCCATGGTTACTGTGGGAGTTTCTGCCAGTGCAAGTAATTGCTTTCTGTTCTAGATCTAGGCATCCCTGCCTCAGAAAAATGAACTCCTTTGAGTGAGTGTCAGGGACAGCCAGCAGAAGGGGCCCTGGCAGTACTGTCCCTTGCATCTTTGCCACCGAGCACAAAGGAAAGGCCTGAAAAGACCAACTTCTCCATGTAATTTTCTTGCTTTTTAGGCAGGGCTCTCCTTTGGCAAGCCACCCATTCCCTGCTGCAGGAGCCCATCCAGAGATATCTCTGGAGCTGCTGCTGGTTTTACCTTCACTCTTTGGCCTCACCTGGTACCAAATGGCTGTGGCTAAAATCAACACTTCTGAGTGGTGAAAGCTTAGAGTGAATTTGCCTTTGGGTTTTTCGGCAGTGGCTGGTTTTCAGATAACACAGCAATTTAACTGCTGAGATAGGGCATTATCTTGGCTGAGGCATTACCAATATGGCAAACAGAAGTCTATATGCAGTTAACCCCAGTTATCTTTTCCTGTTCAACGCTCAGTACTATTGGGCCTGGGAATGCGCAGTGCCAAATAATGCTCTGAAAGAGTGTGAGCTAACATAACCCCTGACATCCCTGTTGACTTTTCCAGTTGTGCTTGGGGAATGTAAATTTGCCTAAACGTGAAGTGAAAGTAAGTCTGTGAGGCCAGGAAGCAAAGCCCCTGGCACCGCTGCTATGCTTGCAGGCTGTCTGCCAGGGGAGGTTACTGGGAACGGGCTGGAACCTCCTGGCCCTGCTGGGCAAGTCCTGGGCATATTCCTGACACAGGAGTGTTCTCCTGAACGCACATGTGTGCACAAAGCAGGGCTCTCAGGGCCTCCACGTTGAAACAGAACAAAAATACAACCAATGACTCCTCAGGAGCCACAACTGCAAGCTCAGAAATGATGTCACATGTACATTATAAATGTAAATAAAAATAAAAAGCATTTTATTGTTTTGCCCCTTGCTTTTTAGGCAGGGATATGACTCTGGGTACTGTACATATCTAAGCAGCTTGTGGCTGCTATTGTATTTATCCCTGTCCTATGCCCATGCTGCTGCTCATCTCAGCCACTGCCCTCCCGCACAGGCATGAGCGGGGCTACGGGGACGAAAGTCCTGCCCATGTCACACGCGAGGCCCTGAGGCAGGACTCCATGATGCAGACAAATGCCTTGCTCATGTGCAGTCCAAATGTCACCTTCTCTAGGTACTGTATCAGCCCAGGTTCTGCTGCAGTGACCAAGCCTGGTCTGGAGTGGGTTGAGAAAGCATCAAGGGGTTTCTAGACACTTCTTTTCCTCTTCTTTCCAGGTGCACACACGAGGTGAGAAAGGACTGTTTGCTATCAAGGCTGGATTTGAGGGTAAATATGAAATGCTTTATAATTGAGGACCAATAAAAAAAATCCCTTATCCCTATTAGCATTTTTTTTTTTAAATGAAGCACTGGGCTACTGAAAGAATACAAGAACAAAGTTTCCTCCTGCTACATTCTGTTCTCCCAGACATAGTTCCAAGATATTGTTCACAACAAAACAAAGACTATTAAAAAAACCAACAGACTTTCCAAACAACAAGATAGAAGCCAGAGGCAACATCCCATATCACCCACCTCAAGTGTGAGCTTTTAGGTCTGAGTCACCTCTTCTCTCCGAAGCTCTGCCTTCCTCCAGTGCCAGGTTTGAGGCATCCACAATTTATTTAGAAAAGAAGAGATTTTAGCCCTTAACAAACCAGCCATCCTATATTTACACAGCCAGATGCAACAGCCATCTGACTAGAAGGCTGGAAACTCCTACAGCGAAGGACCTGGCTGGTGCTTTCAACACATTATTTAAAAACAATCCTTGTTGTTTTTGTAGCTTTTGGCTACATAGACAAAACATGGCTTGTTAAAAAAAATAATAAAATAAAGTAAAATCTCAACGTGTCTGATGGGACTTAGGCTCTTTCTTTCCCATGCCCATGCTAATGCAGTAAGTCTAGTTTGTTCTAAACTGTGCTCCTCCTCTTATTCCTACCAGGTTTTATTTCTTCTTCTCTTCTTGTTACTGTACTCAGAAACCTTCAGGTTTGCAACAGCACGGATGCTTTCCTGAACACACCCAATCATTTTTTTTTGGTCATATTAAAAACAAATATTATTTCTTTTGTCTCTTTCACATGGCCCAAATCCTGTAGAAACCCTACAAGAAGACTTGTTAAAACAGAAAGAGATAATAAATATATAAAATTAGTAAGTAAGTAATTAAATAAATAAAGTATCTCTTCTGGGATCCAGCAAAATGATCAGAGGAAAAGAAGCTTGTGCAGCTCTGTAAATATGAAGACTCACAGATGCCTCGTACAGTGGCTACTTTCAGCTGGCTGCTGGAGAGACACAAATCCACATACACAGCCCTAAAAAAATACACCTTTATAAGCATGAACCCGTTCTCTGGTCATTTTTGTCTATTCTATCAGGTGTTCTGAGGTGGGTGCTATATAGTGTTTTGTTTTGTTTTGTTTTAAGTGCTGTGGGGTACTTCAGTGAACTGTTGCTCTGCAGAGCTGTTTTCCTGTCAGTGTATGCTCTTGTAAACCTCCCTCTCAAATGGCGGAGAACAAGCTAAAATTAAAATCATATGTCTTTCCAGTTGTAGCCAGTAAACGAGGATAAAGGCATTCCTGAACCCCATTAGAGGATCCCTGTGGTATTTCAGACATCTTGAGGTTGCTGTCATCAAGCCTGTCCTTACTACAGACCACTCCAGCACTGTAAGAAGCTCACCCTCACGGTTATCCTCACTGCAGCACTAAATGTCCCAGGAGCTGGGCGGTCACAACCAAAGTGAGGGCACTCCCTTGCTCCTGCAACCCTGGAAGGATGAGCCACCGTCCTGTACCTGGCCTGTGTTGGCCCAATCCTGAAGCCATTTACACAGCATGTGGGCATCAGGGTGGGCTTTGGTGGGTTCCTGCTTGGGTAGAGAACTCATCTCCATCCCAAAGAGCGCTCAGGTGATGGGTGAAATGCATCAGCAGGGGCAGAGACACAAAGGAAGCAGGCAGCAGAAGACAAGCGTGACTTTGGGACAGACCAAGTCAGTGTGAAGCAGGGAAGTGATTACGCATGGGTTATTGAGCAAATACGACATGCAACAGAAGAGGAAGGAAGCTAGGCTTGGTGTCCAGTGGACAGGGACACTTAACGTCATTCGGTTTTCTACTTTAGTCAGAACCCCTGATTTTTGTGCCTTTTCTCAGCCTCTGTAAGCTCTTTTGACTTTCCAAACATGCTAGCACCATCTGACAAATCACCTGCCATCTCATTTGCTTACTAGCACCAGAGAACAAAAACAGCTTTCATCTGCAAAATGAGGTACGGCCCAGCAGTTTCTTGTGGTTATTGCAAGGCCAGCATGGGTTTCCCACACACAGAGCCATGCTGCCCCGTGGGACCTTGCACCACACAAGGCAGCCTTGTGCCTCTCAGCCCTTGGGGGCTCGGGTCATGTTAGTTATCGGTTGCTCTATCAACCTTGCTTCTGTGGGCCCTCCTCTCAAGGCAGGCACGCCTGCAGCTGCAACCTTGAACATTGCTCTCAGTAGGAAAAAAAAAAAAAAAAAAGGTTAATTAGTGTGGGTGAATATTTCCTCCCTGCTCGCTTGTGACTGCTTGACCCAGCAGGAGGGATACTCAGCAAGTAGCAGTGTGCATGCAAGTAACAGAAAGCAATTATTATTACAAAGAAATAAGAATTTTTATTGAAGGATATAATGCCTCCTCCTTATTTTTTCAAGAATTCCAGTGTATATTCTGGAAAAAGAAAATGCTTTTTTCCTTATTTTATTTATTTATTTTTTAGACACTAAGATCCCTTCCCTTCCCTTCCCTTCCCTTCCCTTCCCTTCCCTTCCCTTCCCTTCCCTTCCCTTCCCTTCCCTTCCCTTCCCTTCCCTTCCCTTCCCTTCCCTTCCCTTCCCTTCCCTTCCCTTCCCTTCCCTTCCCTTCCCTTCCCTTCCCTTCCCTTCCCTTCCCTTCCCTTCCCTTCCCTTCCCTTCCCTTCCCTTCCCTTATGAAGGCATTTTCTTGCTTCATGTTGCTGAAAGTATTCAGCTAATGATTTTATGATTACCCACCATTACCACAGCTAAATGGATGCAGTAAGACTTTCACCAAATTAAAGAAGCAAGCAAATGTATGGGTTAGTCCTTCCTCCTGTGTTTTGGAAACCCCAAACAAGGTTACACTCTTGTGAAAAGAAGCCTGCAAGTTGGAGTTCATGAGGAAGGTGAAAACAAGGGCCACAGAAAGTCTTGGTTACCAACAATAGTGAGAAAAGTGACTCGACCTTTAGCGCATGATGATAATCTTTGGGAATATAAACTGCTTATAAATGATGTGCTTCTTGAGGTAGAACTTACCAGTTACCACTCTTCCTTTGTGCATATTTTTCAGCCAGATTATAGCAGAAATATTCTTCAGAGAACAGGGTGAGAAAATTAATAACCTTGCAAGGACCCTTGACCTCTCTGAAGCCATCACCTACTCCTGGGGAGGTAAAATTAGCACCTTCTGTGGGGCTTTTTTGTCCTTCTGGTGCAAAGCTGTCAGGGTCACCACTAGGAAAGGGTGGCAATGACAGATGGGAAATAGGGGAAGAAGAAGAAAAATAAAGGTTTTGAAACACAGCCCATTCCCAAAATAGAGGTTCTCATATATTATTCTAACTTCACGTTCTGGGATGGGGTGTTTGCATGAAAATGCTTGTTTTGCTGTAACACCTGCTTAGCACAGGCACCATTTTCCGAAATATAATTCCTTCTTCGTTTCTGTAGCCTTGCTATGAGCTATACACCACTAATAATATAGTCTTCTGGGTGCCATTGAACAGTCTGCAGACCATATAATGACATTAAGTGTAAGAAATTAGATGTATGTTAAGCATAATGAGAAGTATGCTTCAAAAAATAACGGCTTTTCATATCCCTGGAAGTGAGAAACTCTAAATCTGAGAGAGGCTTGAATGACGTGGATAAAGTGCAAACAGTGACACAAGTATTCCCAAAGGCTGGTGGTGTTTGGATGCCAAATTTTCTATTAGAGCATCACAACTGCGGTGAATTCTCAATTTAGTTTCAAGCACAGCACTGAATGCTCTCAAATCTCCTCTGGATGCAAAATCTCGGTCTAGGCCCACCTCTGTTGAGCAGCTCTGGCAAAACTCAGGTACTTCAAACTCAAGCTTGGTGAACCTCGTGTCTGTTTCTGCCCTCTGCTGGAAACGAACCTGGTGGCACTCAGACAGCCACAGCAAACTGGAAACACGGTTACTGCCAGAAAAAATACTTCGTTGCACCCCCGTGGGTGAGCCCACTTATTTTCTGCTTTTGTGATGTTGAATAACTTCACCTGTAAGACCACTATTTGGGGTGACAATACCAGAACTGAAACAGTCTGTGACACTGAAAGTCTGAGGCACGCCTGTGAGTCCAGTGAGGGTTTTAAGACAGTGAACCATGGGAAAATAATAATAATAATAATAATAATAATAATAATAATAATAATAATAATAATAATAATAATGAAATAAAACACATGGCCATTTCTGCATTCTATGGTAGAGTGTAGATTAGTTTCATCTAGCCCTAATTGAGAGGAGGGAAAGTCACACGTGGGTCATGGAAAGGAGTACTTCTCCTTTTCTACTGGGGTGGGATTCAGGAGACAGTTGTCACAGGCTTGCTGGTGATGGCCAGATGTGCCCTAAGTCATGATTATCATTGCATTACTGTACTGGTGTGTGGGTATGATGGTCTGCTTGTGAATGGGAGACAGCTTTTTTGAGTTGTGAGAAAGAGGGAAGCAAATCTTTTCAGGAAAAAATAGCCATGAGAATGTGGATGAAATTATGAAGGATACTACAAAGTCAAACTGTATAAATGAACAGGACTGTTACAAAGAGAAGGAATTTTTAGCAAAGGCACCCCAGGGTGAAGGAATCATCCATAGGTGCAATGCTGCAGGTGCTGGGAGCTCTGTGCAGCTCTCTCCTTGGTGTTTTGATTTCCTTTCATGGCGTGCCTTGCCCCCAGACAAGTTTAGGAAACGTAATACACTTGGAGTGATCCCAGAGCAAGTATTCACTGCAAGGAAAACTGTCCCAATCTAAAGAGCTGCTGTACAAGTGAACAGATGGATTACACTTTCCTATTTAACATCAAATCAACATTATGGTTGTTTACATATACAACATTGTTGTCTTGATAAGAATGTAGTATGCTAACAGACAGGAGGAAATAGCATGGTTTTGTGTCTGAAAGTCTGAGTCAGTATTAATTAAGCTCCCAGGAACCTTAGGATTTTTCTGTTTATTGATGTAACCTGCCTTGCAGAAACTACAGGTTTTCCACATTTTGTTGTTTAAAAAGAAACTCCACTCAGCCTTTTTTTCCTTCTTTGTGCCATGCTCCTCACTCTTCTTTCTACTAGCACTTGCAGAGACTAATTCCCTTGCAGGGAGACTAAAGAATATCAAAGCAATTAGGAGGTGGGTGGTTAATCTTCATGAAGCTTCACAACTGGTGTCACTTAACATCACTCTAAACAGCCTCAGCTTAATTAGGCCAGTGCTTCTGGCTTTCTGGTTGGGCCTCAGCGGCATGCTCACTTCTTGCAGCTGCTTGTAAGTTTAAAACCTTTGCAGGAGGCTGTAGGTTTCCCAAGCTGGTAGCGGAATGCACGTTCAAGCTGATGTCTGCAATGAGCAGCACAGTGGCAGTAGGCAGCAGGCAGGCTGCTGGTAAGATGGCTTGCAGAAAAAAAACTTCAAGCCTGACAGAAAACCCACAGTATATTTTCCAGAAGCAAAACCCCAAAACCTCATTGTCTGCATGGTCTGACCTTTCCTGCTCTGCAAGCGTCACGTATGCAGGGGAGAAGCTGACTCTCTCTGACCGCTGCCTGCAGAGCCCCTCCTGCAGCCCCAACTGCTGTCCTGGTGGTGACGGGAGGAGGACGTGGGGCTGAGTCATGCTCTGGGCGGTTTGCAGCATCAGGCTGGGGCTCGGTGGGAGCCTGGTGCATCACAGCGTCACTTCAAATGCTTCGTCAGGGCGGTGATTTTCCCCCTGCTCTCAGGGAGGGAGGAAAGCTGCTGCACTGCTACACCCAGACAGGGCTTCAACACTGCTGATGAACGCGAGCTGGGGTCAGCCACAGTTTGCATGGCACAGCAGGGCGCTTCCCCTCTGTCTCCCCACCTCAGGGCACTGAGAGCACACGCTTGTTTCTCGGGTCTGTGCCCAAACCACCGGCCAGCAGTCACTCCCATTCCCCCAGGCTCCTGAACCTTGCTGCTTCTGTTCTCCCTGCAGATGCTACCCCCAAAATACAGTGTTGATGCAAGCGTCAGCTTATCCCTGAAGAGGTGACGCTGCCTTGTTTAACTTCAGCTTACTTCACTTAATCTGGAACAAGCATTTTCCTTGCCAGTTTTTTTCCCTTCTCTCTCCACTCTTCATCCTATCCCAAAAAGGACTGGAGAGGGATCCACTTCCAGCTGCGCAGGAAAGGGAAGAGAGCAAAACAATTCACAGTGCAGCCAAATTTCAACTGAAAGATGACATTGCATTTACCAAGCTGTAAATGCAGATGAAATGCTGCTCCGTTACTAGGAATGGGTGAAGGGAAAGCCAAACTCTGTCCATACCTGTACAGGCAGCTGCATTTTGTAAATTTAACATCACTTTGCACTAATGTATGAGGAATGTTTTGCTCAAGGTTAAGAGACAAAAGGGCTGAAGCAGGAGGAAACGCCCCCACTTCTGCAAAGACCACTTCATCCTGGGCAGGAGCTTCTTGTTTGCCTTGGGGTTAGAAGAAGCCCGGTCTTAACACTGCTTAGAATCACACCAAAGCAATCGAGGAAACAGCAATGTCACAACAGATGGAGCTAGGGGAAAGGTGCATGCTGTTCATCAACTGTATATGAGGTAGCTCTGGGGAAAACTGATCTGCAGTTACAGTCATAATGCAAAGTCCATTTAATTCTGATTTATACTCAGCTCTGCCTGACCTAAAGCTTGTCCCTTTTTCTCTTTTTCCAAGTTTACACTATGACAAAATCTAGAAAATCAGAGTACAGTTAGCTTGCATTTCAACCAGACCCTTTTCCTTGCTCCTTGGTTCAGATCTACCCTAAGAGAGAAGACACTTGGCTCAAGGTTTATGTGTTGGGATGGGACCACCAATCTGAGCTCAGAGCCCAGCGTGTCCTTCGAGGCAATCAGCAGGACTTGGGGCGATGCCACATGAGTCAAAGCTTTCCCCTCCTGTCCTTAAATTGGGCTGGTTGCTTATTCCTTCTGCCAGCCTCATCCGACTGCTCCAGGTGCTTTGCAGGGACTGGACAGGTCGGGTGTGTGAGATGCCTCTGTAACGCTGGTTCAGGAAGCATCCTCCTGTCACGTTCAGAGGTCAGCGTGCAGATGCAGGCAGACCCAGCTGGCAGGAGCTTGGACAAGCACGCAGGACCCAGCGGATGTCCGTGCCACACCAGGTCCGAAGGACACCCTGCCCTGCCTTTGGGCAGGATTCCCTCCTGCCTGCGGGGACAGATCCACCACAGCTCTGCTTCCTGAGTGGCTTTCTTCTCTGTGAGGCAGCGTCAGTTCCCAGAAAACTGCACGTGGCTGCGGCTGCAATACCAAGAGTGTGATCCTGTCCCAGGGCTTTGCTGCCTTCACGCTGCGCTCCAGCTGTGCTTTCATGGCAGATGACATCAGCAGCGCTCCTCAAGCCCAGCGTATAATATTCTCAAAGCAATACAGAAACTAATTAATTCCAAGTGTGCCCCTAATTTCCTGACACAGCTTGTATCTGCCTTTACTTTTGCACATTCAGAAACCAACCCTTCTTCTTTCTCCTCATCCTAAGTGGTCTTGAAGTAAGCAACATTAAATAAACATGCAAGGTTGTATATATTCCCTACAGACTGCATGGGGTTTTTGCAATGTGGATCTCATTAAGATCAAATGGGCTAAGGGAATAGCAAACCTGGCATTGAGTAATAAAATAATCATGATAGTCCTTGTGTAAGCCAAAGCTTTCAGAGGAATTTACCACCAAATTCAACATTCCTTAAAGTGTCCTTTAATTCTGCGCATATAACTACAGCCCTTTTGCGATTTCACAACCTATCTCACACTGAATGCAAACTACCAGGGGCACCAAAAATCACGAGTTTCCATTATCATGCCAATCCCACAGCTGTTTGATCAAAACTCCGCAGAATCAGTAAAAAGCCTTTTCAGAAAAAAATCTACAGCTCCTAGGGCACTTACTAAAAAATAATCCCAACCAAGACTGCATCAGTTTTAGGACTTAATTTAGATCAAAATCCATTTGAACCACACTTAACAAAAGTTAGCTGTCTCACAGAGGAGTTATACCTGTTTTAACACAATAAGAAATGGATTTGGCTGAATTTATGTAATTTTAGCAGAAGTATACTGTGGCACTATGAACCTCACCTGGTTGCCTATCATCAGAAAAGGTGATTTTGCCACCTTTCCTGGAGTACAACGCTCAGTTGTGAACCCCTCTCTGCCCACGAGGGTGATTCTTGAGCTCTGCAGACAGTTGTAGCACAAGTCCATGCACTGCAGCTGCTGTTGTAGCCTACATAATGATGTGCAGAAGCTGGCAGAACTAATTAATATATTTGCTCCAAAATTCTAATTGATAATGGAAAGAGAAATATCAATTTGGCATGGATAGTTTTTTTTTTCTTTCCCTATTTTTCCTCAGATAAGTGTATTTCTCTTGCTCATCCTGTGTCCCCATTCAGCTGTTTGCTTGAGGCTACACTGAATGAATGAACATGAATGAAGCTCCAGGAAATGCATTTTTTCTCCCAGAGTTTCTGCTGTTCACAGTGGTGGAGAAAAGCTTAAAAATGTGAGTAAAGTAATTGCTACGGCTTTTGTAACTGTAGGAAAATAAAAGAAAAGAAAAAAAGGAGGGTGGCGAAAGAGGCTGCTCAGGGTGTGTTCGCCTAAGCGGAGTCCAGCCATCCTGAGGTTCTCCCTCAGGATTTGGGGGTGTTTGGTAAGTCCAGCAGCAGCTTGGCTTGGGCAACTGGCACTTGAAAAAACCTGGGGTGATGAAAAAAACACATCATCTGATGCCTGCTGGAGATGATTACCCTGTTTTCTGCTTTATTCACCATCTATCATATCCTCGCTTGTAATCACTCACAATTAAGAGGGTCCTGTGCAGGAGACTATAGCACATTCCTATATAGCACACCATGAACAACATGTGGTGTTGGTCTGCAAAGATGCTTTAATTTAGATAATTGAGCCTGAAGCCTATTTTATTATTATTATTATTATTATTATTATTTATTTTTATTTTTTTCTGCTGTTTTTAGGAGTTCCTGGTGTTATGATCTGGGGACACACTGTACCATCCAGTAGTGATGCAGCCTTCTATACAAACCGTGATGTATAAGATTGCTTTGCAGCTTCTGACTTCCAACCCCCACAACGTTCACGATGCTCCAGGCCAGCTGCGAATTAGGTGAATTGCCTCAAGCTATTAGCTGCAGCAGCATCTCCTTCCAAGCAATTAATGGGGAGGAGGGACGAGATGTTTTCCAGACTCCTGCTGTGAGGTCAGAGTTGGCTTCCTTGGGTGCAGAGACGGCTGGGGAGGCCCCCGCCCTTGTGAGGCTGGGCTACGTGGAGCAAGGACTCCTAGCCAAGGGAGCAGCCTGTTGCACAATGTGCTGCACGCCACTCAGGAGCTAATAAAGGAAAAGAAGGGGTGGGGATGAGGCTGGGGTTATGCCAGCACCAGAAAAGGTGTTTGCAGCTAGCAGTTTTTGCAGGAGAAGGGACAGGAATGACAACCCATCATCCAGCACTGGGATCCAGTCATGAGCTACCCACTTCTAGAAAGCTGTTGCAACTCTTAATAGCTGCTTTTTTTTATTATTATTATTTTTATTTTTTTTTTTCGTTCCCAGAGTTTTCCATCACAGTACGGAAGATAATTTACCAAGCCTTTGCTCCACATCCACCTTGGGCTGTACAGACTCCTGGGCTGAGATTTCCATTGGGCCACAATGCCCAAAACTTCTTCCCTTGAGTGTGGAAATTACCATTGAGCACTGTAAGTTGTGATCCCATGACTGGGGTATTCCTCAACAGAAAGATGAACGAGAGCCCCAAGAACACTGAAGGCTTGCATGTGAGGTGAGAATGAAAATCTGAAGGAAACTTCCTTCCTCTCTCTCTGTTCTGCTAGCTGTATCAATACCCTTGTCAAAAACACTAGCAGATGTTTTAACTATACAGACACAGGCTGAAATCATATCCCTCGTACCCAAGTAGGTGGTATATAACACCTAATGGATTCAGAAACGGTGTGAACCAGCCCCGAGGAGAGCCATCACCTCAGTACTCATTTATGAAATGGTACAACTACAGGGACGTTATGTGGAAGAGGTGTGAGCTGTCACCTGTGTACCCAAAATTGTGGCCTCCTGGCTGGTCATAAAGACGTCAGCAGCAGTGGTCTAAAGGCCTGAGGGGCACGAAAGCACAAGGCATGATCAGGGGTTAATTTGGCAATAACAGAGGCAAACGTGGCAAATGTTTCTGCGTCCTTGGGGTGCAGTGGGGCCTGAATGTGAAAAATAATTCAGTGCAGCCAGGAGTTCAAGCACTTAGATGCATGATCTCTGAAGTCTTATCGCTCTTCTACACGTATTATTTTTTATTTCAAAACCACTGTTGTATGAAACATTAAAATAGCTATTACACACACTACATTATCTTATGTTCAGTCTTCCATGAATGTAATCAAGCCCTGGGCTATGCTGTATATTAAATGTTGGCTCGGCTTACTCCCTCCTCCTTATATTTTTCCTTATTTTGCTGATGCTGTGAGTTTCTTTCCTGCCTAGAATCTTATTATTTTTAATTAAAATAAATAGTTTCAATATATCCTTTCTCAAATAATGCAAACTATCTAAAGAATGCTGGAACAGCTGTTTTAATTCACTTCCTTCTAAAAATCTTCATTGTAGTTGAAGCATTCTTTGACCACTTCTGAGATTCTTGCCTAGTGCTTTCCCCCTTGAACATTTTGTTCTGCTTTCTTCATCATTTCCTCCTCAAAGCTATCAGGCAGACTTTTCAAGTGTGAGGTTAGGGCAGATAAGACATCTCGATGTCTCTCGGGGAAGAACTGCTCATGTTCTTCACAATCTCCACAATCATTCTGCATTCATTGTGCTGGAGCCCACCTGCAGCACCAACAAGTACCAGGGGGATCTCCTGCAGCGGGACATGTCCTTGAGGTGTGATCAGGCTGAAGACTTTTCCTCTTGCTAACATACATGTTCACCATCAAAATCACAGAATCATCTAGGTTGGAAGAGACCTCCAAGATCATCTAGTCCAGCCTCTGACCTAACACTAACAAGTCCTCCACTAAACCATATCACTAAGCTCTAAATCTAAACGTCTTTTAAAGACCTCCAGGAATGGTGACTCAACCACTTCCCTGAGCAGCCCATTCCAATGCCTAACAACCCTTTTGGTAAAGAAGTTTTTCCTAATATCCAGCCTAAAAATGCTGCTCACATAGATATTACAAGTAAACAAAAACAGTCTCCATACCTTCTTCAAATGAAGAGAAATGCTGCAAGGCACCACAGACAATACATTAATATAAACCACAGACATCACTTTGGCAGATACTTTCAGTGATTTCATAAAGTATTACTCATGTCCAGTCTCCCATTTCTTGACGATGTAATTAATTCAGTAGTAACATGTATGTCCGTACCAGCAACTCCTGGCTCTTGGATCACTGTTTCTGACAACCCACTGAGGTCTGCAAGCAAACTGCAAGCCTCTATACCCCAGTTTGAAGTCATTGTCTATAGTGTCACAGTCTATTGGAGGCAAACTATGGACACACCCCAATGATGTCAAAAAGACACTTGGGCCATCTAGAAAAGATAGTAATTGACATTACTCAGTCCTTGCATGCATTACAGATGACATTTGCAGGCCTCTGCCCTTCTATCTACCTAAATCATCTTTTGCCTTTTTAATAAGTATAAAGTGAATATAAGTATAAAGTTAATACGTGAAATTGTTATATCAAATAGCTGCACACCACAGAAGTGTGAAACACACAATGGCAAAGGAGAAGTTCTGAGGCCTCACACATCTCATTTACAGAGTGATACAAAGCTGTGCAATTTAGGTAAGAAAGTTTAAAGGCAAAACTGGAGACCACAGAAAAATCTCTGGACTGTGGGTTGCCAGGCAGCCTAAAGTCAATGAACACTTTTGCTGAAGTTCAGAAGTGGAGGCTGACTTTGGTCAAACATGGGCCTGTTGTCATAGAAATAGTTCATGCTCTTTTCAACGCATAAGCTACTGCTTGCATTGCTGAGATGGAAAAAAAAAATAGGTGTGGCTTGTTGTTTACTAATCTTTCCTACTGGATTTTGTGTTTGTCTAAAGCTGAGTTCTAGGCAAAACTCACAGAGACCCTGGACATGTCGGAATCATAAAGCTGAAATAATTGCTGATTACAACATGCTACATTACAGCATGAAAATGCCAAGGACAGAGGCTTCTGAAGCTATTAGTAACATTCAGTTTGATTGTAATTCTCTGTCACTGAAAGCTTTGTTGGGGAATTTCCTGAGATTTCTGAATAGATGTCACTACACTAAGGTCTCCAGCAATATACTATAGATTTAAAGAAATACACACGCTACTGATGCCTCTTCTTTAAAACAAAAACAACAACAAAAAGCCATCACAATGAGACACAGGTCCAAGTTACCAGTCATCTTCACTGAGTGCCTGGCAGGATGTAACCCAGCAAGATCCTCGCTCTGGAAAGCCTCATGGCTTATCCTGTGGACAATGGCAAGCATTTGCCTAGTGATGCTAGCCACAGCTTTGTGGCCATACAGACAGACAAGAGCTCGCTCTCCTGCCCCAAGGCAGCCTGCAGGTTCCCAGACACAGGCATGCCTGCACATTTCTCACCCTTCCCCCTGGACCCAGGGGCCTCTTTCCAATTCTCTGGGATGTGAGTTTTCAGCCCAACCACTTCCTCAAAAAGCCCTGCCACAAGAAGCCCCTTCAGGCACGTACCACCACGGCCCCTCTGCTCCTTCCCTGTGAGCCAAAGAAACTGCATTTTCCATCCTATGAGTCCTTCCATCATCTTTTTTGAGGTCCTATGGTGCCCCTCACAGCACTGGCTTCATCCCTCCACCCATGGGGGCTCTTCTGTGCATCACTGGGCCCAGTAGGTCTGATTTCACCACCCCTCTCATCAACCCCAAGTGCTGTGTTTCCTCACAGTTTAAAAAGAAAAATCTCCCTCTAACATCTGTCCTGTTTTCCCATGAAGACAAATTTTTGGTATGAAAATGAAAATTTATTCCTCCCAACTCATTTTCTGCTACAAATAAGAGAGAGAGTTGGTGGTTGTATTGTTTGTAATCTATCTGAAGGTTTATGTGCTGTTGCATCTTCTGTTTTCTAAATTAAACACCCCTAGTTGTTTGTAGGAGAAACCAGCTAATATTTTCTAAATATTTCATGGCTCTTGTTCAGCTCCATCTTTCACAAAGTGAAGAGGTCAATGCACATTCTTGTCAAAGATTCCTCAGCTCCAAGCAGGAAATTTGGGTGTATTTTCCCCAAACTGGTCCTGTTTAATTTTAAGTGTCTTCTCTCACTGTGAAGACCTCTTTCAAGCTCTCCCAAAAATGTAAGGCTTGTGACAGTGCAGTTCAACCATTTTTCTCTTCTGAAGATAAATAAACCTATTGCTATTTGCCAAAAAGGTCTTAAATTGTAAATGGACTGACTCTTCAAAAAGACAGGGACAACAGAATTTGTAGCTGCCCAGGAAAAAAAAAATAATGCATCAGCTTTTATGGGGGGATAAATATCACCGGTGAAGCCATGCCTATCTCTGAAATCCCCTCTGGCTGCAAAAATCCCAGTTTCATGATCCCTTCCCTCTGTCCTTTTTTTGAAGACAGGCAGCTGGTACCAATTAGCCTGGAGGAATGCTCTTCCCCTGGACTGTACAGAAGTGAATGTGCCATATGAAACCTGCAGTCTGCATGAGGACTGGAAAAGAGTATCCTGCAAAAATTATCAAATAATGATGACTAATGGTCCATTTCCTACCTATATGATCTATTCAGAGACATTATCTGTTTGACTTGTTTTTTCAGCTTCCCTTTAAAAAAAAAAAAAAAAAAGCATAATAGAGCACAGAAACCACTGTACCAACCCAAAGAGACAGTGTGTTAGACTGTTTTTTTCCTGTATTCATAATAACTGCATACCTACTGTATTTATAATATCTGCAAAATACAGTCTTCCCCACCTCACCAATGTATGTCTAGTGGCAAAAGTTGCTTCTTTCTCTGTTCTCCCAATTCTTATATCGTTCTTGCCACCTCCCTGTGCCACAGACAAGAAAGTGACTTCAGTTATGAAAATGGGATGATTAAACTAATTTCAACATATGTTTGGCTTCCAGTCCGTTGCTCCTGTTTCAGATATACAGAAGGACTTGTGTGAGTGCCATACGATCTGGTTTTGGGTGAGTATTGGATCAGTTTGTTTAATAAAACCTACAACTTCTGGCAGTAATCCGTGCACTGTCAATCATCAGCAAAGTCATGCTCAAATAATATGTACTTAGCACCAATGTATCCAAACACACCTGATTTTGCAAAAAAGACAATGAGTGAGTCATGCCAGATACATACTTAGTATATATGGGAAAGTACTGATCAACCAGCAGATGCCTGTTCAGTTATGAGCCTTAGATTTCTTTTGCCTCACAAGATGATGAAGGTCTTTCAGACATAAAGTGTAGACTTTATGGATGGCTAGTTTAAATTTGACACTGGAGAGAGAGAGTCAGCATAAAATGGGAGAATCCTTTTTCAAAACTGAACAAACAAGTTAAAAAATCTCCATAAGCATTGTTTTCAGACTGGAAAAATGTAACGGAAATTTTAAGTCTGCATGTTCATTTTTCATGTATTATTTCTCATTTTTGAAACAGTTAGTTTTCAGAACAGAAGTATACATACCAATTTTAATTGCCAGCAGGCAAAAAAGCCTGCTAAGTCTAAGAATGAAAGAGTAACATGGAGAAAAAAAAAACAACACAAAAATAAACAAAATAAACAAGTGGGAGAATTTGGAAGGTAGGAAAAATAATAAGAAAAAAAATGCGTTCAGCACTTGCAGATGGTAAATTAGCTGAAGATTGTAAATAAGCAATTAGTAAATAAGCTAAAGAACAGTTGAGAAATAACAATCCTTTCTCCCATTTTCACAAAACTTTGATTTTTCCCCCTGGAAGCTCCTGGTGACCTGGGAGGCTCCTTGCACCTCTCCCTTGTAAGCGACTTGAGCAGGACATCAGAGGTCACACGTGAGCTTAATAACGGACAAGCTTGTTTTATGCACTGTTTGGGAAGCCTGGCTTGGAAAGTCATGATGAATGTTTTTCTTTTCTCGTGAGTAAACCACCCTTCTAACAGAATTGTAATCTAGACATGGGCCAGAGCCCTAAATATACACCAGCTCTAGGAGAGGCAGTCAGTTCAACGAGTTTCTATTGGTTTCTCAGTGGTTTTATCAGGGGTTACCCCTGACTGCCATGTGAATGAAGCCACGGGGAGCAGACCATCTCACCAGACCTTTTGATTTCTGTTCTGTGCTGTGGCATTTTTTCAGCTGCTCAAGAACGTATGCAATGTCAGACAAACACTATCAGATCCAAACAACTGACAGTCAACTTTTTTCCAGAGCAGTTTTGGAAGGAGACCCTGATGCTCAGAACCATTCTCAGAATCATTCCCTGGGACCAAAGGACAAAGCTCAGACAAAATCGTTTCCTCCAATCTTCTCTTAAAAAGGCTGTGTCACTGCTGCTGTGGCTGTCCACAGTGTTTGAACATGGGAGGATGGTTGTGGTTTTGAGCCACCTTTCCCCATATGAAGTCCAGATTCACAGCAATAACACGGAGTTATCTCTTTCAGATCACGCACACTGTAAACTGCAAAACACTGAGGTATCACTGTCTGATCCTGATGCTATTCCTGTTATCAGAGATTTCACTACTGTTTTCTATGTCAGCAACATCTGCCATGAAATGTGCACGTTTCAGATACATCTGAACGTGCGGGAATTATCCCTGATTTGAAGTGCTAAACATTTCTGCATTGACACAGAGCTCATTACCTCATCCATAACATTAACCAAAAAAAGCCCAACAAAATGAGAAGTGAAACAAACATTTTAATTGTATTCAATAATTCTTTGCTCAAAACCTTATTTTAATTTAATTTAATTTAATTTTATTTTATTTTATTTTATTTTATTTTATTTTTATTTTATTTTATTTTATTTTATTTTATTTTATTTTATTTTATTTTATTTTTCCTCAAGGGCTAATCTCATTATCTAGAAAACTGCATTATGTGAGAAACATTTTCTACTTGAAAACCATTTCATCTTCCTAATAGCAGGTTTGATCATATTCATGTTGATATCAATAGCATATTTACTATTATTTCAAGATGGAAAAGTATTAAACCTTTTTCTGTGTGTGTGTTTTTTCTCTGAACAAATAAAAGTCCTATAAGATGGTAAGGAATATTATAAGAAGGTATTTTATCTATGTTCACCAGACTGTTGGTGAACAGGTAATACTGTATTTTCCCCAAGAATCTACATTTTTATTTCACTTACACATGCATCCTTTCAATAAGCAACACAGAAACTAAAAGCTAACCTGCACAACCACTGCCAAGAAAGGTCGTGGCACATACGTAACCCTTTGAATACATACACACTGGGGTCAGCAGTTCTGCTTAACATCCATGAGATATTCCACAAAGACACTTAAGGTCATATGTATTCTCATGCTTAGAAACTAATCTCATTATCAGATTTCTAGGAAATACACAAGCACTTCCTCCAGGCTCCTCAATTCTTAGAAAACAAGTTATTGTAGTCTACTCTTTGGAGTCAGGGGAAGATGACCCTTGCCATAGATCCAGGAGATAAGGAAAAGGTTCTCCAGGGAGGAAGAATAGCTATACAACAGCTGGTCCAACAACAGGAATCTTTAAACATCGTTAGGAGTGAAAACTGAGGCTACCCAAAGTCCAGCTTTGTAAAACAGGAATTAAGAACCGAAGGAAAGGAGTGTGACATTCTCCCAGGACCATTCACATCTGCAGCAGAGCAGAGAGCAGCAGCCTGCCTGACAAATCGCAGTGATAACAGCAATATCCCAGGCATGCAGGGGCATTGCTTAGCCGCTTGCTCCTCCCTTCAAAGTCTCTCAGGGAGAGACAGAGGAGATAGGCCAGCCCTGCTGAAGGCTCGTTTTGCCCAGTCTCCTGCCTAGAAAATGAAATAATTATCAATGAGAAAATGAGATGGCTAGTATTATCCTTCCAGCCCCAGCTGTCCAAATAATTCAAGAATATTAGAGATACTACTGAAAATGCTGGCCCAAGTTCATCACTAGCTTAACTTCACCACAACCAAAGGAGGCAGAGCTGCAGTAGCTGAAGGTAATTTATTAGGTCCAGAGAACATAGCCAATAAGGTAGGCAGAGCATACTGAAATGGGGATTTCATAGTACTGTCTTTACCTTTTAAAAGAACAAATAAATCTACTTTATAGGTAGTAAAGGCCAAAAACATTAATGTTAGTTAAAATTGCACTCAGACTAGACTGTTGCTTGGGGTGAAATGTCTGTTTGACACCACCTGCACCTTGCTGGGAAGAGCACCAACCCACATTCGTCCTCCAGGAGTGAAACCAAGCTGATGGTGCTGGGGTCTGCCTGGTTATCAGGTAATGCCAGGGAAGGTTTTCACCTGCACGCTTCAGATCCAAAGTAGAACTTCAATTTCCAGGCAGCTGAATCTCTCATTGGGATTATGCACACATCCTCTTAGACTTAAATTGGATTCTGCTTGTGACTGTGATCTGGCCCAGGTTCATGTTAAAAAGCCAGTGGTGGCTCTCCAGAATACACTGACAATAGGGACCTTATCAGCATGCTCTTTCGGTATCCCCCACAGATAGGAAGCTGTGCCACAAAAAGGAAGAATAAATCACCCCGACCTTGCTTGCTTTCAGGCTTGTATTCCCTTTCCGTTCGTGCTGCAGAATAAACAACTGCCAAGAAGAAACCAGAGAGGTTTCATTACGGTGCAACAGAAGCACATCTTATAGTGCAGAGGCTCTGTCCTGCTGCCCTTAAAAATGGTTTTGTGACATTATTCACAGTCTGCACAGAAGCTGCACACGACAGTTCAGAGCAATGTATGCTAAGAGCTTTAATGTCAGGCTTAGGTGGGAAAAACTACCCCAGCCCCACTGCCTGGCCTCCTGCTCCATCCACATGTCTGGACTCACAGCCTCCTGGTGCAGGATGACAGCAACCCAAAGCGGAAAGCAAAAGCTTTATGTTCTGTTAGCTTCTGAGTGCCCTGCAAAATCTAGAGAAACCTATATTGGCACACAGGGACGGTGGGGCTGTGGCTGCTTTGAGGTTGCTCTTCCAACCCGAAGGAGAAACTCCCAGGAGTGCCCCAGGTCTGGCCTCTTGCTTGCTCCACTTCTCCCCCTCTACTCTGCTACTTTTGCAGCAGCACTCACAGCCAAATTGGCCGGCTTTGTCCCGTTATCAAGGGATTATCGCAATGTAAACTTTTGCTTTTTAACAGAAATATTCCAACAACATCCTTTTTGCAAGCTCACATTTCCTTGGCTTCCCTTTCAGACCGACTTGCCCCAGAGAACAGCTCACCCCACAGCCTTTCTCACCCCCTTGAACCTGAAAGATTTTCCCCAAAGGCTGCCACAGCCCCAAGCCCATGAAGGATACGTAGTTCGTGTGATGGCAGAGGTGCTGAACATCCTGGGTCTGAGGTCCTGGGTGGACTTCAGCAGCTGGGCATCTGTTTTGAGTAAGCACTTATCTGCTCTCTGATCTTGGCATGCCATTCACGTTCAGTCCAGAAGATGAAAGGAAGAGATGCCACTGGACAAAAATAATATTCTATATGAAATGGAGTTGCCTTTTTCACATGCAGCTGAGCTGGAAGAGAATGAAGTTTAGTGTGGTAAGAAACATCTGCTTTTAAATGTCAGGTTGAAGGACAGTACTTCAGTACTTCAGAGAAGAAATGCCACAGGATATGTTTGTATATACAGACTTCATCCCTAGTACATGGTACTACAAGTTTTGGTGACAGGGGGTGGGAAAGTCTTTTTTTTTTTTTTTTTTTTTGGCCATGGGTGGAACTTTACAAACTCCATTGTGATGGCAGGAAAATCCTGGTTTTGGCAAGCCCAATGGCTTGACAGGGCAACACACATGGCCTAATTTTACAGACAGCTTTGTGTCCGTTGTTGAAAGGCTTGCAAATGAGTGCACATGAAGAAAACCAGCAGCAGTGGAGTATGAGTAATCCAGCCAGGAATGCAGCTTGTTACGGGCTTGCAGAGAGCCTGCTCACAGTGGTGTGGGACTCCCCAGCCCAAGCAGGGGATGTGCCACTGGTCCTGGTGGTGGTATTGTTGGATGGGGATGGGAGCAAGGAGTGCAGGGGCTGAATGATGCCGTGTTGTCAGGGTTGGCCCCTTGCCTTCACCTCCTGCACCTCCTGCGGGGATGCATGCTGCGAGGTTGGTTTGCTGAGTAGCAGCCCTGACCCTCCCCTTGTGCCATTCCTCATGAAATGAAGTTTTACTCCATGCAGTCTCTTCACACTTGGGAAAGGCCCCACTTATGTTGCATGTCCCAGCCAGCCTACAAGCACATGGAGGCTAGGTAGAGTCATTGAACCACAGAACTATAGAACATCCCCAGCTGGAAGGGACCCACGAGGATCATCAAATGCAGCTCCTGGCTCCACACTCCACACACCAAGCCAGATAGAATTGGTCCTGGAATCCAACCTGTCATTTCAGAGAGGATATAGCTTAGGCTGAGCTCTTTCAAGGCACAGACAAGTCCAAACTGAAGAAGAGATGTGAATACAGAAATAGAGTGTTACAAGAGGAAAATAAGCAAAGAATAACCCCAAACTACTCTGCCATATCTTGACAGAAGCGTTGTCCAACAACTTTGTGACTGTCGTGACAGAAATGAGTTTGACATCCATTTTCCCTGTCTTTCAGTCTGTGTCCTTGTTGGACATCTCAAGCACCTGTGGCAAAGGGTGACATTTAACACACTTTGTTCTGATAGGAGTGGTGGTTCATTGTCTACAGCAAAGTACATTGGCCCAGATTTTTGGTACATGTTGACTGGTGCTCCCCATGGAGTTGGCTGAGACTGAGTAGTTGTCTCATTGAGAGCCCCATTTTATTTTCTCTCTAACTTTTCAAAACAAATTTTGATGCTTGGTGCTAACATTCATACTGGAGTTGGGGTTCAGTCTATGGGAGGCTGTAGTTATGATAGGGGATGGATACATGGATAAAAAGATTTACTGGGGTTCTTGCACACACATTGACTTTGGCACATTTTTATTTTTTTCAAATTCTCAGTTTTCATGTAGAAACATAGACTCAGAAATAGATCCTCCAGGTTAGAAATGCCCAAATTATGCTATCTGCACCCACCATATAAAATAATTGTCAGGTGTTTCAAAAACAGATATTTAGCAGGTATTTATTAACTTATAAGCTTAGGGTTTCTAGGTATCATTAGATTGTGGAAGGAATAGAAAAAGACTTAGATTAGGGTTCTGTTTTTCAGAAACTACTATATCACAAAAAATCACTTATATATTATCCCCAGGGCTATTTCCAACAAAAGTGCTTGCAATACTTTAACCTTTGTGTCCTTAATGTTCTAAGACGCAGACAGAAATTAGTGTTTCCACAAGGCATGTGGAAAATTTGTGACTAACCACAACATGGTCAGGTTTAGGTTTGTTATTCATTTGGTAAAGCTTGTATTCAAATTTGGCATTTGGTTTCAAGTAGCTTTCTGAAATGGTCCATTGGGCTGATTTGGGTGTTTTTCCTGGTGTTTGTTTTAATCCCTTTTGAGATCTTGAATTCTTTGTTGCCATTAAATTAATGTCCAGAGTTCAGAACGTTGCTCTGCTTATTAAAAAGCTCTGGGAACAAGAAAGGGGTAAGTGGTCTACAATGAGAATTTGAGGACTAATGTCCAAATGGCTCCCTGTCATGTTTTTAGACTTGGGGTTCCCAGCTTTCTTGACACTAAATCTGTATCTACGATTAATATGAGATGTATGGACTGATTTAATACTGTGAAAAACAAAAATACTGTCTCATCAGTATCACACTTAAAGACCATTTAAATGAAATAAAAGCTGCTTCAGCATTTGTCTTTGGTTCTTTTTATACATCTTTAAATTAATGCTGGGCTACATAGCTGACAGCCAGGGTCAGAAATCAAAGCAAAATATTGAGCTGGAGTTGGAAGCCCAGAATGCATCATTAGGCTGAATTAAAGCATAGGACAAGAGTTGGTCCTCTTATTACTTTCAGCCCACAAAGTATCTGCAGATCAAGAGGCTCATTTAACATTTTGGTCAAGGTTAAGATGGTATGGTTTGGGGAAAGAGTGGAGAGAATCACAAAATATACGGTATATATGGGCATTACAGCAAATGGAGTTAGAAATATGGGTAGGATTTGTACAACAGCTATCGTTACCAGCCCAAACTTAGGACAGCAGAGGCCCATCTCAAGGCATGCTTTGAGCCGAAGGTGACCATGACCCCAGCCTCATCCCAGCTCTTGGGAAGTCATGGGTCTGTGGTACAACCAACTTCTGTCCCCTCACTCCTCTAAATGGGCTGCCCAGCAGAGCCCCCAGCCATCCCTCTCTGGGACACAGGCACCGGAAGGGAGCTGGGAAATGGCTAGCGAGAGGCTGGTGGGCACTCAGGGTTAGGGTTCAGAGTAAGAGAACACAATAAGCAAGGTCATCAGGCCAGGTGCAAGCACGGCCACAAGCTCAACCTCATCTCTTTGCATTTTCTAATTTTGTCTTTTGTCGCCACTCACATTCTCCCTTCCCTTTTCCTAACAGAGCATCACCAATAATCCAGTGCGAAGCCTTAGATCAAGCCTCACCCACCCCACAAACCTTAGATCTAAAAACATGCAGCAAGCCGTGCAAGGTTCTAACTTAGGCTGCTAGGCTTTTCTTAGTCTTTTTTTTTTCTTTTTTTTTTTTCTTTCTTTTTTTTTTTTTTTTTTTTTCTTTCTCTTAGCCTGCACTTCAGACTTAATCACAGCCCTTGTTTTAGTAACACTGTCAGATCTGGTCTGGTGACCTCTGTGAAACTCAAACCTCAACATCATTCAGCGTTGAGGATTTTTAGAAACCGAAACTGTAGTTCAATGACATGAAAGCAGAACTTCACAGTTCCTCCCTGGTTTCTCCTTTCAAGTACTGTGATAATAATACCGCTAACAATATTCTAAATCTGGACTCTGGTCTATTGACACCTATGAGCTTAATCTTAAAATAGCTTGGAAGTAATGGTAATACTATCTTTCAATATAGCTGTTGTCCTATTTCGAATTTATTCCTCTACTCAGTTATTTACCTGAACCAACACAAAACTAAGCCATGCAACACCCATGAAACCCAGACTTAAAAGTGGCTGTGGAACTAGGCATTACAGCTACCAGTCCCAAAGCAAGATTAACTCGCAACTGTAAATTACTTTTTTGCTTTAACCTTTAGTGTCCCTTTCTTGATCCTAACCCCAGTATGTATATCAAAGACAAAAAAGTAACTTCCACTGGCTAAAATGCTCCTGTTGCTTCAGTTCTTAACTTCTCAAAGCCTGAATCCTAATTATAAACCCACACTTAGCTTATGTACCACTAAAAATAGAATGCCTAAATGTAGCCCTGTAACCGATGTCTCTTTCCCCTCAGCTTCATTTGGAAACTTGGTTTCAATATCCTCATCAGAAGTGATCATTCATTTCTAAATAAATTTCATTAATAGCTAAATCCCGCTTGGATGCTTGGTTGTTGTCCTGTAATACCAGAGATTTTCTGAAACAGAAAATGTGGATGCAGGTTGATGTCAGCTATGAGCACAAGGAGCTGATCCATTCTGAATTCCCCATTTCTCTGTACCTCTAGTTTTTCATGATCCTCCTAATGTAAGCTCCTAAATGTAAATCCAGAGAATTACAACAATATGGAACACAAAATATTAATGTACATTTACGACACAATCAAGCAACAGCCCCAAATACAATTTTCTCTGAGGTCCTTCCTTCCCTTTTATCTCATCCATATTTCTCAGACTGATCCCTCATCAGAGCTATGACCCCTGTTCTAGTTTTAATATTAACATTAGGTCTCTGACCCTGGTGAAACTTTCACCTTAACATTCCCAATTTGCACAAAGAAAAAGCATTAGCACCACTGTGGCCATACTGCCTTTTACTTCTTCACTGTTTTGTCTCCCTGAAGCCCTAACAGTGATTCCAAACTCTACCCCGATACTAGCCATAGTCCAGCATCACCTATATATGCAAGATATATTTTTATCTGAGCAAGATAAATAACCAGGTTCTCAACCTTAGCCTCAGAAAAAAAATCTCATTAAATCTAAGAACTCCAAATCCAGAAGAGAAGAACAATGTATTTTTTTGCTCATTTGCTCACTGTAGGAGTCAGTTGTTCTGCCCATACTTGTAGTTTCAATCTTGTTGAATGTCTTGCTTCTCGTGTGACTGGGGCCCCATATAAACATAATAATGTTTATATGAACCATGTAAACCATTTATGTAAACCATGTTACTCTTTGTGGGTGTTTCCTTACAGCCTTCCTTTGAGCCTGCACAAAGTGAAAAGACAAAGGAAGGCTGAGGCATCCTACTCATCCAGCTGGAACAAAAGGAAAGCTCTGCTCATATCAGAAAGGTTTTCTGGTAAGAGATATGGAAATCTAAATTGCCCTTAGGTGGAAACCACAATACCACAGAATGAGGCCCTGAGAAGTCCAGCACTCATTTCTGGATTGCTGCTCTTAGACAACTGCCCCTGGGAATCTGTGACTCTGAGAACAAAGGGTTTGATGTACAGCTTTGACATAACTAAACAGGCCGGGAAATACTATTTCTGTGATGCATATGACAACTTAAAGAGAAACAAACTGAGGTTTAAAATATATTTTTCAACTTTTCCTGGGGTAGAAAAAGTGTCCTCTTCTCAAATTGTCAACGTGCATACCCACCTAATGCTTTTGTGAATCTGCCACGAGTTACTATACGGGGAAAAAACAAATATGCATTTGTGTTGGATCCTAAGAAAAGGTGGTCTTCCAGATTTTAAGATCAGGCACTGGAGAGATGATGTAGTCCAGTCACAGGAAATCTCTTTCAAACGTTTCTTCCCCCAGGACAGAAGAAAAATTGCTTCCTTTTCCTATGCCCTTGTCATCCAGAGGTCAGGGAGAAAGTCTAATGAAAGGAAAGCACCCATGGTTTACTTGCATTTACCACACTTAGCATGTTCATGTTTGGATTTGGGCAGAGCAATATGTCTTTTCTAATACCAGTGCTAGAAAGTTCTCTATATTGTCTGGAAAATAACAGAAGCTTTTGCTTAGACAGACTTCTCATTGTGAAGAGTAATTTTTAGAATATTTATGCAGTTTCGCTTACTTCATGTGTGAGCTACATGAAGTAAGAAGAGTTTACCCACTATATTTAACAACAGTAAAAAGGCTGTAATACTGCCTATACCTGTTCAAAAACACCATTTTTAATAGAAATATTGATTAAAGGAAGATTTTCAGTGATGACTGATTAAGAGTTATGTTCTTTCTTTTCTGTTCAGAGGTCCTCTTGTAAATCAAGCTCAAGAAATAAGGCCTGTTTGAGTTCTGCATTTTGAAAGGATAAGCTGAAACTTAAAGGAACATTTTACCAAGTTTACAGTGTTTTGAAAACAGAATCTTATGAAATTTCATTCTGAATCAGAACTAAGGATTTACTGTTGTGAGTTTCTACATAGACTCATTGGGTATATTGAAACAAAACTTTCACTGGGTCATTCATTAATGTTGGGAAATGTAGATCTTGTCTTTCCACTTGGGATGAAAATAACATCCCTCAGTGGAAGATCCTTCCCCTGCTGGCATATTGTGTGAGAAACTGAGGTGTTGCAGGTCAGACTGAGGCACAAGAAGGAAATGCACAGGCAGTGGAAGCAGGGACGTGTGGCCTGGGAAGAGTACAGGGATGCTGTCTGGATGTGCAGGGATGGGGTCAGGAAAGCCAAGGCATGGATGGAACTGAGCTTGGCAAAGGGTACAAGGAATAGCAAGAAGGGTTTCTATAGGTGCGTTGCTCAGAAAAGAAAGGTCAAGAAGTGTGTACCCCCTCTGATAAACGAGAAGAGAGAACTGGTAATGACAGACATGGAGAAGGCCGAGGTACTCAACAACTTCTTTGCCTCAGCCTTCACTGCCAGTCAGGCTTCCCATGTCTCTCATTTCCCTGAACCAGTAGGTGAGGGCTGGGGGAGTAAAGTCACTCCTACTGTAAGCGAAAAGCAGGTTTGCGAGCACCTGATGGAACTGAACAGGTACAAGTCTATGGGGCCTGATGCCATGCATCCCAGCATCATGAGGAAACTCGCTGATTAAGTTGCCAAGCCTCTCTCCATCATACTTGAAAAGTCCTGGCAGTCAGGTGAAGTCCCTGGGGACTGGAAAAAGAGAAACATCACTCCCATTTTTAGCAAGGGTAGAAAGGAGGGCCTGGGGAACTACAGACCGGTGAACCTCACCTCTGTGCCTGGCAAGATAATGGAACAGATCCTCCAGGAGGCAATGTCAAGACAAGACAAAGAGGTGATCTGAGACAGCCAGCAAGGCTTCACCAGGGGTAAATCGTGCCTGACCAATCTGGTGGCCTTCTGTGGTGGAGTGACTACATCAGTTGATAAGGAAAGACCGACTGAGGTCATCTACCTGGGCTTCCGTAAGGCCTTTGACACAGTCCCACATGACATCCTGATTTCCAAATTGGAGAGAGATGGATTTGAAGGGTGGACTATTCGGTGGATAAAGAATTGGTTTGATGGCCACACCTAGAGAGTTGTGGTCAACAGCTCTATGTCCAGATGGAGGCCAGTGACGAGTGCTGCTTAGTATCTTTATCAGTGACATAGACGGTGGGATTGAGTGCACCCTCAGCAAGTTTGCAGGTGACACCAAGCTGAGTGGTGCAGTTGAAACAACAGAAGGAAGGGAAGCCATCCAAAGGGGTCTGGACAAACTTGAGAAGTGGGCTCACATGAATCTAGTGATGTTCAACAAGTCCAAGTGCACCTAGGTTGGGGCAATCCCAGACACAAGGACAGAGAGGGTGAAGAACTCATTGAGAGCTGTCCTGTGGAGAGAGTCTTGGGGGTTCTGGTGGACAAAAAGCTCAACATGAGCCAGCAGTTTGTGCTTGGAGCCCAGAAAGCCAACTACATCCTGGGCTTCATCAACAGAGGGGTGCCCAGCAGGGCGAGGGAGGGCCTCTGCTCTGCCCTCGTGAGGCTCCACTTGGAGTACTGTGTACAGCTTTGAGTCCCCCAGCACAAGAAAGATGTGGGCATGTTAGAGCGGGTCCAGAGGAGGGCCACGAAATTGATCAGAGGGCTGGAGCACCTCTCTTACAAAGACAGGCTGAGAGAGCTGGGGCTGTTCAGCCTGGAGAAGAGAAGGCTCCAGGATGACCTCACTGCAGCCTTTCAGTACTTACTGGGGGCTTATAAAAAAGATGGAGAGAAACTTTTTACATGGGCAGATAGTGATAGGACAATGGGGAGTGGTTTTAAACTAAAAGAGGGGAGATTTAGAATAGATGTTAGGAGGAAATTCTTTACTCAAAGGGCGGTGAGGCACTGGCACAGGTTGCCCAGAGGAGCTGTGGATGCTCTATCCCTGGAGGTGTTCAAGGCCAGGCTGGATGGGGCTTTGGGCAGCCTGGTCTGGTGGGAGGGGTCCCTGCCCATGGCAGGGGGTTGGAACTGGCTGATCTTTAAGGTCCGTCCAACCCAAACCATCCTGTGATTCAACGATTCTGAGAAATCTCCCTCCCTTCTGGTTAAGACTGAAAAATGAAAACCTTTGGTTTTACATGACTATCTGTGAAGCAGAGATCTAAGTTTCTGTGCAACCCTGGAGGCAGCAGCCTGTTGGACACTGTTCAGCAGACATCTTCCCTCCAGGTTGCCAGTGGGTCTGGTGCATGCACAACCTTCACCATGTAGGCTCTTTTCCATCAAGTAAAAATTCAATGTACAGCTCATAGGCATTTAAACAGGAGAAGAGGCAGAACAATCTCTAGTTTTGGACTTCATTCTTTACCTCTGTTTAAAAAATTTTAATCTTTTCCTTTAGGAATTCTTTTATTTTCATTTCTGGTCTTATTGACAGGGTGACATCACTACATCACACAACCATTTCAGACAGATTTAAGTAGAAGAAAAGATTGCTCTGAAGCACAGTGCTTCCCTTGCACACCTATGTTCAGTTCCTATGTTACAGCGGTGCTGGCACCTGGGGTTGTAGTTCAGCTGATCAGATATCCACAATTTGTTTGTAACAGTCAAACCTAGTTAAAGAGTAATTCTGCTGCTTGGGTGAATTGTAATACTAAATATTTACTCGTCTTATTTCTCTTTTTGTGTGCATTGTTTATACACATGTGCTCCAAGAAGTTTCAGAGGCTCAGTAACACAAAAGGCTCATTTCAAAAGCCATTGGATTTTCCTTCCTCCTCTCTTCTAACATTATGTTTGTTTTATGCTATCCAATGCAGCCAGTAGATGTGCAAGCATTACAAAAAGACACTGTTTTTCCAGATTTGAAAGGCTATTTAGTCATTGCCAGCTTAAAGATACGAGCACATTTGCTAAAAGAAACATCCACCAAACCAATATATCTTTGTCATTTCAGCTAAGTACTTTATGAGTCAGACATCTGGTCCTCACTGGATGCATCTGCATAAGCTCTTTCTTTGTTCAGTGGGCTGAAACAATCCCAAGGCTGTTTGCAAAGACTGCAGAGCAAGTCCTGTCTTCTCCATCTGGGATGAGAAATTCATGCAGGAGGTGAAGATCCCTATCCTAATGTTGTTCAACACAATCCACAGGTTGTTTCTCTGAGATAGTCTGTACATATCTCACTAGTTTAAGTTACTATCCTCTCTAAGTAACATAATGAGGAAAAAAATAAAAATTAAAAAAATCGGAAAAACCTGCAGAAAACAACTTCATTCAGGAATAAAGCTTTCTTTTCTAAGGATCCCCAGAGTGGTTTCAATGTCAGTGACTTTCCAGTGTTTTCAAGACAGAAACTAACAATGATAAGGATGACAGAGGTACCCCACCAACTTTACTGAAAGAACTATTTTGATTCAAAACACTTAGGCTGCATTTATAAACCGCTTACTGGGGCCTGATTTCCGTTGCTTTGATGTCAATGTGCTTAGTCTGAAACTCAGTGTAAATCAAGTCCCCTTTCAACCCCAGGAAGCATGGGGAAGGTGCCAACAGAGGGAAGCTCCTTGTGGCTTGTTGGGAAGGGTGGCTGCTAAGACCACGACATGTAGAGAATGGGCTTTTGCACATCTGGGTGGCTGGATGGGGTACAGATAAGTGTCTGAGCACAATTTAGCTTTTGGTTTTTGAGCCAGGTCTCCCCAGGGAAATCTGCGACACCACAATTCAACCTTGAAAAGGCTTATAGCTTGGGAATTGGACCTGGATTTTCTCAGCAAAAATGCAGATCCTACCTCCAGCCCCAGCTTAGCCACAACCGCAAACCCTGCTCATGAGTATGCCCAGGTTAACTTTATTAATACCTACCAAAAATTATCCCCTTACTTACACCTACCGAGGTGGTCTTTCCTGGGATGACAGCAATGTCATGGTTGATCATTCCTTCCTGTACTCTGCCACCTCAAAGATTTGGCCTCATCTAAGCCTTAGCTGTAGCCACCCTTATACCAAATCATCTCCAACAACTGGAGTACTGTAACTGTTGAATTGAGTACCAGGATGTTCTTGCCCAAGTTGCAGGCTTTTCAATGAAGAATTGTACCTGGAACAGGTATATGTTTGCCTTAAACAATTGCAGCAGTCAACTACTGGGCATGCTGATCCGCTGGGAACAAGCCAGAATCCCATTGCCCTTGGAATGTGGAGTGTGAGATGGGAAAGTGGCCAGTGGCAGGAGAAGCTTTTCAGGGAAGCAAGTGCCTAAGCAGACTCCTCCAAATATCAGACATGGGGGGGGGTGGAGGTGAACACCAAACTCATTGAACGATGCACGAGATACCTCAGCTCAGTGTGAACATTACCTTTACCAAAGATGGGATACTAATTTAGAAAACTCACAGTCCTTTTGGGAGCTTGGTTTCTTAACAGAACATGAAATCCCCTAATCTCAATGAAGTAAAAAAAGAGTATGGTCTCTGGAGCCCCCTAGAAAATCCTGTTTCAGAACAATGCAGCCACAGGAAGGCATGGGAAAGGAGCTCCTACCTACCCATGTCATTTGACTTGCAGTTATCTGGCAGGTGAGACTGTTTCTTCTAGGCTGTATTCCACATATTACATGGGAGAGGACAGAGTCTTCTGTTTCCCATCAGGCGTGTGTGTTTAAGATGGGATGTGTGCTTATTACGGTGACAAAATCTACTTTTTGTTAGGAGATCTTCAGCAAATGGACCTTTATTTACAAGCCGGCTTGTTTAAAAATGTGGGGATGAAAAACAAAGCAGTAATTCTGATTTTTATTTTTTTATTTTTTATTTTTTTTTCTATTCATTTACATGCACTAATGCTGATTATGCCTTCGGCAGGGCATAAATCCTTTTCCCACCTTTTGTGTCACCACATCCACAGAGGGAGAAACAAAGCTGATGATTTCGCATTTTCGTTATCAGTCTCTGTTGCTGGCACAGAAGTACTTGTAATTTTATACTTCAAGGACCGTGCTTAGACTCCAGGCCCCTGACCATAACGTTTGCCAGGCCTGTCCCTGCTGCAGGAGCTCAGGATTGTCTGTCACATTGCAGCAATCTCCATTCCAGCCACAGACCTGATCAAAAGCCCTGAGAAGTGACCACAGCTGTGACCCCCTGCTCTTAAATATGAATTAGTGGCTTTGATGATCAGGAGGTCAGCACAGGCTTTCAGAACATACTCAGTGGCAGCTAATTGCCTTTCAGCATGTTGAGAGGCTTTGAAAATTAGGCACAACAGCCAGAAACAGCTTCTTCAGGGAACCACTTCAGTCTCCTATTCACCTGTCCTCTTCATATGCCCATGTGTTTGGGTGTGCAATGGCTGTCCCATTCCACACCATTAGTTGACAGATGACTATATTTGTTCCAGATCAAATACATAAATTGCTTTATTATTTACAAAGGTTCTGTGACATTAACACGTACTGCAACCACAGCAGTTATTTATTAACTATTGACCAGTATATTAGCTATACTAAGTATAGACTACAGTCTATAAACCATAGACTAACTATTAACAACTAACTTTGGACTAATATATTAAAAATATTAAAAAATTATCTATTATCTATCCGTTTTTGTCTAGGCTGATACACTGAGCAGATAATTCCCCAACAAGCTTTGGATTCAAATTCTTTAAAACCTCTCACAAGCTGCAGCCTTTAACATTGTCCCCTTGCAGCCACCAGGAAAATTACAAGACCAGTGACAGAATAGCTCTAACCACAACAAAACAAAACCTTGCATTTATTATAAATTAAACATTCCATGACTGTTTGGATAGATACATGAAAAACCTACACAGAACTTCTACACAAATGCTCCCCATAATAATAAGCTATTCAAAGCTTGTTTCTGGTTTGGGTGCAATCTATTTGAATGAGGTATCTTTAAAGGAACTGCATTAACCACTCTGACCATGCTGGACAGTTCAGGCTGCTGATGACTAGCGCAGGCATCACTGCGTTCTGGTGTCAGCTCCTGAACGAACTTCCGAAGTAGTGATACATTAACACTTCCTGTACAGCTCGCTAATGACTGAGGTGCTCTGAAGGGAAAATAGTATTTTCTTTTCCTTTTTCTGGAAGGAATGTTTTTTTCTTTTTGCCCAGCCTGTATTCCCAAACAGGTAGTTAAGCGTACTCCAAGCAGACAAAGAGTCCCAAGAAATGCACACAATCATTCACTTCCTGAGGAGCTCTGAATTGCTGTTAGCTCTGTATTTCTGTACAAACACACCTAGTGGCTAAATTAGAGGATACGAGCTCCAGCAAATTACAGCGTGCTCAGACACACAGGCCCACTCATCTTCAGAGGGTAGTTTGCTTTGAAGCGGGGCCATGCTTTCTTTCCCTCTTTCATCTGCATTTTCCTTTCCAAACGCCCCTTTTCCCCTTCTATTTATGCCTTGCTCCCCCTTTTCAGCCCCTTGAAGCCCCTCTCACGTTGTGGGCAGGAGCACAGAAACAGATGTCCTGCATTCAGAAAAGTGAAATAAAAGGGTGTCTGACTGCTTTCCCACTCTGCCTTCCCTAGTCCCCTCCGTCCCCTTCCCCACCACCTGCAGTCCCACATTTGTGGGCAAAGGTCTGCCTGCACCCAGGGCATCCCTTGGTGGCACTGCTTCCTCTCCTTGGATTCATGTGTATGGCTAGGGGGTTCTGGGGAACCCTCCATCAGCTCTGTGTTCACAGAGAAGACAAAACTGGTGACTTTTTCTGAGCCTCCAGTAAAATCACACAGCAGAAATGCAGAAAATGGCAGTGGAAGTCCCATATTTGAGGAGCAGCTGATGGATGCTGTGTGGAATTCTTGTTACAGAATACATAAAAATTATCTCTTTTACATGGTTGTTAGTCAGACTGGCTTAAACAGAAATGCAGTGTCTATTTAAAAAAAAAAAGTATCATGCAGTCTTTATTTATCTTTCTATTTTTTTGCATTTTTCCATTGCCAAATGTAAAGTTGGAAAAAGAAATACCGTCATGTGTATTCTAACTGTGGTAACTTCCGTAGAAACAGCAAACAAAAATGTTCTTATTGTCATTTTCTGTAGGTTTTCAGCCTGAGGTAAATTTTATGTTATATTTTTAGGAGGTTCTCAGCTGTGCGAGCACACTAAATGCAGCCAGAGGTGTGCACAGGCAATTTTCAATGGAAATAAAACGAGCAGGTGTGGGCAGCATGTTTTAGTAAGGGGATTTTGTCAAAACTAAAGACGAAGGCATTTTCCCTAGGAATGATTTGAAATGGTCTAGCAGGACGGCCTGGTAGCACAGTGAGAGCACCAAGAGGAGGAGCCTTGCACCCTTCAGAATGTGACCGCCACCTCCACGGCTTCCAGCAGCCAAGGCGTGAAGTTAGGGAAGGCCCCCCAGTGTGGTCCCTGGCACAACAGATGTGCACTCCTGCTTGCTGGTCATGGGGTTTCCAGGCGAGAACTGCCAAATGGTAGCACTTCACATCCAGCTGCCAGCTCCGTGCTCATCCTACTATAGGTCTGAGTGCTACCATTCACTGAGCTGCAGGCACACGCGGGTAAGCGGGCTGCAGTGTAAGCACTGCCATCTGCATCCACTAACGTGTGGCAGGAGCCAAACAGTGGAGAAATTAATGACACGATTGAGCAGGATGCAAGTAATTCATTAATCCTGGATCTGCAGCCACAGGTCTCCCTCTTGAAGAGTAATCCCTTCCTCACCAGTGCGCCTCTGGGTCCAGAGCTCCAAGGGCACCTGCAGGTCTGCAAGCTCCTGGGAAGTACAGAAAGAAAGGAAAAATGCAGAAAATCAGAGTTCGACTGACAGCTAATATACCTCTGCCTTCTATAGATGAAAAAAAAAGAGAAGAAACAGAAAAATGAAACAAGCGGATGGCCTCTTCTCACAGACCATCTCTTTCTGGGGCTAGGGTTTCACAGAACCCGTGTCTTTGCCAATCAGATCTGATGATCATATTCCCTTTTTTCCCGTTACTCTAGTGCTCTTGCAAATAGTTATCAAATGAAATTACCTTGTAATTGCATAGCGGTCTCATAAACTGCCCATAATGATGGTCTGTTACACATGGACAGAGGCAACTCTGCCATCTCACCCTGCCCCATTCAAGCACTTCACCCACAGTTGTTTGTACTTTAATCCATCAATGTTGCATGAAAAAAGAGATTTTTTATTTATTTATTTTTGACAGGAGCTGGTAGGTTTCAATTAAGTCAGACTCCCTGGTCACCTTGCACTTCACCGTGGCCAGGAACATTGTAGGTGGACCATCTGCTCCACAGAACATTGCATTCTCTCATCATTTCTCATCTCACCATGCTCACATAATCCCACACCAACCGCGCGAGGAGGGGATGGATCCTCCTTTTCTCAGGGATGGCAGGAGCAGGAGCAGGGCACCCCATACAAAAACCTGGGGAGATTATGGAAAATCTGATGGGATTCTCGCAGGTCCTCGCTGCAGATGAGGATCATTTTGGGACTGGGATGCCCTGACGTGCCCAGAAGGGACCTGGGAGACCCCGGGGTGCCGGCAGCAGGAGTGGTGCAGGAGGGCTGCGCATCTGCACTCCCACACAGCTGGGCATGGCAAAAAAAGGGCCCGGCACATCTTCTTTGAAGGCAGCTGAAATTGAAAACATGCACACCAGGCTGGGCTGCTCCGAGGTCAGGGGAATGCGCAGGGGAGAGGAGAGGAGAAGAAGAGAGGCGCAGGTTTTCCCCATCCTCTGCCCTGCTCCTCTCCTTGCTCGTCAGTGCTCTTCCCTCCATTACTCAGAAGGATGCATTAAAAGAGGGAAAAGAGAAAAAGAACAAAGATGAAAAGCAGTTTTCTCCTCATTTTTTGAAAACTTAAGGGAAGTGTAAGGTTCCATTCCATTGGGTCTTTTTTTTTTTTTTTTTTTTTAATAATAATAGGAAAATGGAATATTTTCCTGAATTTGAAGTCCTTTCATAAAACTAAGACTTTCGGCAAAGCTGCATTTCTCAACACTGCTCTCAGACCAAAAAAAAAATATATATATATATATAAAAATATTGCCAGGCTTTAATATAATCCCAGCTTTCGTCACCCATAGCTAACAGTCTCCCCCATGTGATCCCCAGCACGGAGGGCGAGCGCAGGGGAATTACTGATGACCTGGACCCCTGGCAAACCCTGCTCCCCGTTGCACAGCAAGCACAGGTAAGACGATAATCTGGAGCAGAGGGGGCTCTGTGGGAGTGCGATGTAGCTCTCTGGGCTGTGCACTGAATCTAGAAGCACACAGCACCTCTCTGCTGTGCAGGTAGGGTGGTTAGGCAACTGCTCCACACGCAGCAGGGGAGCAGGAGTAGGTCCTGATTGTTCCCTTCCTTTTAGATGCGGATAAAGCCTGCACTCTAGTGGATTGTGTCTATAGGAAAGCGCAACCTATTTATTGATTTTCAGGATACAAAGAAATGCATCCAGAAATGCTGGGCTCCGGTCTAGCTCCACCTCCTGAGGACTGTCAGGACAGAAGAGCTAAGCAGGCAGGGAGTGCTTCCTGAAGTCCTACTCACTCCCCAGCCCAGGGTTCCCCAGACAAGCTCAGGGAATTCTGTAGCTCTGCAGTCCTGGGCCATGTTCTGGGGACTGGTTATGTAGATAGCTGTGCATATTCACACACGAAAAGGCAGTTTTCCATTGATTACTCTGCTAAGGAGTCTCGGGAGTATAATTCATTCTAGCAGAAATATTACACATAATAGGCCAGTCCTTTGGCTATGCTGATTATGAATAGCTCCTCTCAAGTTCATGGAGTCTGTCTGATAAAAAACAGATGAGGATCTGGTCCACCATGCTCATAGAAACATACCCCTGATTAGGTACAGGCAAATCACTCATGCTAAAATATTTGTTTGACACTTGCAATTTGCTTGTTATGCAGTTTGAAGTCTCCTTCTGGCAAATTTCCAAACTGAGGTAGCAAGGCTCCCTTTTTGAAGGGTCTGGTTCAAAACTGAGGACGCCAACCTAACTCTTTTGATTGACTCCAACAAGTTCCAAGCCCCTTGCTGATGATAGGGGTCACACCTACACTTAATGGGGAACATGTTAAGTCTAGAAAGCACCGACGCTTTTACTAACAAGTAAACATATTTACACTTTAGGCTTGTCCTTAAGTCTTTTGCCAAATCTGTGCTTAAAATATTTATTAATACAATGGGGACTTGGAGACAGTCAAAATGGATTTGTTTTAAAAGCTGTGTGCTTGAAGAACCTTTGTTATATTGTGTCCCCAGTTCTTATTGTTGCCTAAAACCACTATGTCAGGCCTGAATAACAGGGACCAAGAACTAAGTGTTGCACTATTATGTACCATAAGAACAGTTTCCCTGCATGCTCTTAATTTCTTTTTAAAAAGTGAGCAGGAATGATGCTGTTTCCACAGTCTACAGGTCTCGGGGGCAGAGAGACTTCAATTCCATCGTCCACTATTCCAACCCAAATCCTTTTACCTGGCACAAGTAAAAGATGTTCTTAACAACCAGTGCACTGTTTATTTATGTATTTGTTTCTTTATTTCAGTGTATGCAGGCACAATTTCCCTCAGTGCATGACAGAAACAATTAAATGGCTGTTTTTCTCTCCCAACAGCTTTAAAGCCTGTGATCCATCCACAGTTGAATTGAATAGAGTGTCTCCGTTCCTGCAGGTTTCATGAAAAGAGGCAGTAGGTAGAAGAAAAAAGCTTGATTATTGCACTTTTTTTAAGGGAAAAGGTGCAACCCAGTTTGCTCTCACTCTTGGATAGAGGGTAGTCATCAGCAAAGAGTCATTCTGAGCATCCCACATACCCAGACAAATGAAGCAGAAATCACATTTTACTTGTGTCATTGATTCTCATGCATTTAACAAGGCTTATGCTTAGATTCAGGCTTCCCTGCAGACAAATCATGCGAAACACCTGTCTTGCATTTGGATGCTGGTGTTCCACATGGCAGGAGTAGCATGGTAGTTCTGATAGAGTTTAGGCAAAAAGTCAAAATTTGCAAAACAGAAATTGCCTGAACTGGAAGCTACTGGAGGTTAGCTCCATTGCTTATGAGCTATTTCATCTTGCCTGAGAATGTACATTCTGCACCTGATAAAGTGGAAGGTTAAAACCTGAGACGAGTTAGACACGGCTGGAAATAAAAATACTGGAACTGAGGTCAACATGAGTTGCAGGAGATCATGCCACACAAAGTGTACTGCTCCTCCTCCACCTGGGCTTCCCCTTAGGGCTTTCATGGTTTTAGAACTACTTCTATTAGGAAGCTCTCTGCTGGTGTAGCAGAAAGTGTCAAATTCTTCCAAGCTCTGAACACCTTGATTGCTATCCAAAATTTGCACTTGAGATGTCACCATCTTGCTTTGTGATATATAAACAATTGCATTGTGTCAGCTCTGATAATTAGGGTGACAAGAGACTTGCATTTAAATTTGACAGATCTCTGTATTACCTACTTCTGAAAAGAAAAAAAAGAAAAGTAGCAGAAATGTAAATGAAGGCAGCGTTTAACAGAAGAGATGTTGCCCTGGGTAGTTATGTCATCGTCAGACTAAATACAGCAGCCTGTCTTTCTTAATGATCTGGCCTCTTCTATTTAACCAAATTTGAATGTTCGTTTGTTGTTGTAACCTGACCTCCCCAGTATTAATTTTCTCTCAGCTCCGTGGAGCTACAGAGAACCTCAGAGTTGTGCTGCTGACAAGAGCTACCGTGGTCACTGTGGGGAGCCAGGAATTCAAGGAGCAAAGTCGATGTAATCTGCTTGTATCTGGCTCAGTGCAATTTCCAGTCGCTTTATGCAAAGCCAGTCGTTGTTTGCAATTCGTCAACTACAAAAACAGGACTGAGAGGCACAGGCAGGTCAGTGTCCCAAACAAAATGGTCTGTGTTTTAAATTAGAAGGGTTGAGTCCATTATCAGTCTTGGTCCAGGTTCTGACTCAACCGATAGCAGTCAGCCACCGCTACACGTTTTCCCAAATTCTGAACGGCTGCCAGCCCCCATCAAGAAAATGTAATGGCTTAAGCAACTCTCTAAGACTTTTTCCCCTGTATGAATGTTTCCTACCTCTGATCACTTGGCTCAGAATGGGTAATTAGAGTTAATTTTTCCAAAGCTGGAAATATTATTCCCTTTCCTCTTCCTTCCATTCCTTGCTGCCAAGTAACTTCAACCGATGTTAAATGACTTGCACATGGTATACGTGGGCTCTTTGAAACACGTTGCCAAGCGGCAGGTAGCTTTCAGGTGTGAGGGCCAACTTCATTCCTCTCACGTCGTGACATGGTTCGATAAGGCTGTAAACTCTGGGATCTTCCACCATGTGAGGCCTCAATGTCAGATCCCAAGGATCCATCACCGGGCCTATGGCATCTTCACAGAGGAAACACTCCTCCAAGCCCTCTCTGGGGCTGGACACCCGCCAGATTTTGGGGCCAGCCAGCATTATTGCTGAGCAGAAGAAGCACCAGGCTGCTGGGCCCTGACCGCAGGAGCCTGGCACATCCTCGTGCAGTAATCACCAGCAGATGCCGAGGCGCTACAATGGGCCCTTCGTGGGGCCACCTGGAGGCCCTGCCTCACCGCACCACCAGGCACCGAGTGTGGGCGAGGAAGGCGAGGCCTGGAGAAAGCAGTGAGGTCTGAGAACACGGGAGCGAGTGGACGGCACAGGAGGCTCCATCCATTCCCCCTTGCACTGCCCCATCCCTACAGGCAGGCTTCAATATGTCAGTGAGTCTTCCTGTTGCAAAAATTATGCACTGCGACTTCCCCCTCCACAAGCAAGAGGAAAATGAGACACTTGATAAACCCGATTTTCAGTGTAAATGGGTACAAGTTTTGATTTGGGTATTTCAGTCCTACAGCAAAACTTCAGCCTTTTTTTTTTTTTTTCTTTTTTTTCAGAAACAAAACCGGAATGAATTCCATTTTGTTCAACAGATGTTTTCTCTCAAGGAAAATTATCTGAAGTTTCCAGTCAGCCTGTGGTGTTGGTGGATGATACTATTCAGAAAATTAGTGATGTGGATTAGGAATCCTTACTGATATCATTGCTTATAATTAAGCCAAAGTATCAGGTGAAGCTGTTCCTATCAGGACACTACGAAAAGAGTTTTCTGATTTCTGTCCAATGCATTTTGTCTTATTTGCACGCAGGCTTTAATCTCCACAGGGTAGTCTCTTCCAACCCATGCAAACAATACAGCGAGGCTCTTACGTTGGCTGGGACTCCAAGTGTTTCTATAATATATTATAAAATGCTGTTATAATACAAATAAGTGCTTTTCAACGCTGGGATGGTTTCCATCCAGCTGGATGGAGATGTGCTGCTCCATTTGGAGGCTATCTCCCAGCAATCCCATTTGATGAGGTGGGACTGGCTATGAGGCACGTTTCCAGGATCTTGGGCATGCAACATGAGGACCAGCTACTAATTCCCCTGAACACAAGCTCATGGTCCCAACGTGGCAGAAGAGGAGGACTGGAAATGGCGTTTTGGTATCTGCGACCTTTAACTTTCTTTTTGTCAGTTTTGCAATTTAAAATACAGGCCATACAAACACACAACCACTGCTCTTGTAACTGTTGTTCTAGCTCTTAAAATATTTGTTTCAAGCACAGAGTAATTTCCCATCAGACATTGTTTCTGGGACGATCTTGCTTCACTCTCAAAGCTTCTTTTTTTACCTTCTTAGGGAGAAAAAACACTTTCCCAAAGGGCTTGGGCAAACCTATGGGTGATTTCAGTGCCATTTCTGTCTTTAATATATATATTTTTTTTCATTTGGGACTTGGGTGTCTTTTGGTCCTTCCCCCCTTGCAGTGACTCCTGCAAACACACAATGGAGAACAGTGCATCTCTCTGGCAAATTGTCAAGTGGAGACTTTGCAGATGCAAACAAGAAAACTCGAGAGGTTATTTAGGAAGTTTTGAAGACATGATGAGAGTGGTGTATCCCGATGCTGTGGTGAAGCAAAATCCCATGTCTTCAACTGGGAAGAGGACCTGTGTTCAGGCTCAGGGCTGAGCTCCCAAAAGATGCCCATGCCAGGGTCTGCAAGCAGTGGCTTAAACTCCTGTGGGTCTCTGCCTACGGGATCGGAGGAGAAAATTAAATAGATGCTAATGTTGCTGCAACCATATTTTTTTCTCCTGCTGTGGATGATATCCTGCCCGGGAGGAAGTGCTCAGTGAAGTTTACACACAAGTTATATAGTTAGAAGAATTGTTTAGTGGTCACAGTTGGGGCCAACTGGAGGTACTCAGCAGCTCCCCAAACGAGCCCTCCACTTCCTCTCGCTGCTCTCTCCGAGCTGCACACAAGCCACAGTGTGCAGCTGAGGGGGGAGGAGGAGGAGAAAGAGATAATCAGATGCACATGTAGGCATTAACTACAGATCTGCCGAACCTTTTTGTTGGCAGCAGGACGGGGAGACTGCCTGGCTGGAGGAGAGGGACGAGAAAAATATTCAGCCTAAGGACTTGCCCTCTTTATACACACAGCAAAGTAGTGCAATCTGCTGCCAGGGTGGCAGAAAAACCCAGAGTCAGCTGATGGGTAGCTGGGCACTTCTGAGGGCATTTCATATTATTTGTTTTCTGTGAAGGAGGTAGTTTTCTGATTGCTCTATGACAGACCTGCAAAGTATTTTCCAGCCCAACCTAATAGGATGTTTAAACTGGATGTGCACTTTTCTTTGTATCAGCACCGATACAGGTAGCCAAGCACACTGGTTAACTGGAGAGACATCAAGAGACCCCAGCAGAGGTCAGCAACTGGGACAAAGCTCCTTCCCTTCCTTTGCTTTTGTTTCTCATTTAAAAGTAAAATCTCTGGACAGGGATTTTCTACCAACTTGTGCAGGCAGAGCTTGACACAGCTTGGGTTTCCAGCAGATAATGCCACCAGGCAGTTTATGCCCACAGTATAAATAATTGTTTTTAATTTCTCCTCCTCTACTTGCAGAGGTGAGCAAAGGCAAAGTGGCTCCTTCCTCTCTCTGCCTGTTAATGAGGAAAGGCTTGGACAGCCACTGGTGACCACCGATGGGAATGCTAAACACATCTCAGCCTCTTCCAGGAGAGAGAGGTATTTGGCAACTTTGTTCACCAGTAGGTATTTGGATACCACTTTCCTAGGTATTTTGATACTGATCCATCTGCTAAAGGAATATTTCTACCAATTCCCTCCTCCCCCCCACCCCGTTTTTTTTTTTTTTTAATATAGAACATCTGTGTCTTCTTTCCTGATGTAGTTTCTTCTTCTTCTCTTTTTCTTTTTTTCCTGTAAAGTAAATTGATGAATGAATTGTCTGCTTTGTTCCTGAGTTTGCTCCGCTGCTGTCCAAAAGCTTTGCAGACACCTTATCACACGTACGGCAAATAACCCCAGGTTCTCACGCACACACAAAAATGCAGGCATGTGCGCATGTACACACGCACAAAATCATTACACTTCCCTTCGTCTGAACATAGCGTCTCATCTTGGACTTCAGTTTCAACCAAGTGACCTGATGAACTGTAGATTACCTGAGTCAGACAGCTTGTCTGACCAACTGCAAGTAATTTTCCTGTTACTGAGAATGCCCTTGGGCCTCTGTGTCTTCTCACAGAATAAAACTGTTTCCATCTGCATGAAATTGTTGATTTTTGACAGATTTCTCCTTTGTATGCTATTTAAAGAAGAGCAGTGGATATTCAGAGCACCCTGCGTTCCTGCATCAACCAACAGTATACTTCCAAAAAAGTCAAGTTGAAAAGTCTTAAAGTCTTCATAAAATATTCAATTACAAAAAGAAAAAAAAAAAAAAAAAAAGCATATTTTATACTTTCTTCCCTTAAATTGAAGCCTGAGGCCAACAGCAAAGAATGCAAAAAAGTCCTCTACCGATTTGTTAAGGCTTTACCTTAAGGTAAATATACCTTATATATATATAAAAATACCAAAGGACATGCTTTTAGATGTTATCTTACCTGGTGTTACAGAGGATATGAGATTGCCCATGGAAACAACAGGGAAAAGGCAGTTCTGATGTGTGCTTCTTTCATTCTCTATCTGGCTGACCCAGCTAACCTGGGGAACTCTTCCAGACTACTCAAGAAACCCAAGCCTAAACCTACTGTACTGTACAGATGAACTGACCAGTGTTTTCTTTTCAACTAAAGGAATAATCCTTTAGATAATTCTTCTCAGCCCTACCCAGACCAGCAGGATGAAGTCCTCATGGCTAAATCAAGAGGTTTTGTTCTCTTTGTAAGCTTTTGTCTTTCACCCTAGTAGGCAAATTTTATGAGTACAAGCACTTTGTAGAATTAAATATTGTACAACCTAGAAATATAAATATCTTTTATATTTTCAAATCCTGATAAGATGTACCATAAATGCAATTTTAACAAGATAACCAGTGTTTTGCTTTCCATTAATCCCTGAAGCACCTCCCTCTGGGATGGCTTTGGAATTGAAAATGCATTACTACACATCTCATTAGTACCACGTGCTTTCCCTCAGTAAAAAGAGCTTCTGTCCTACACGCCTTTTGGCACAGGGATCCCATCTGGGCAACAGCAGTAAGAGCAGAGCAGCCCACGGGCTTTCTTCTGCCTGCCCTCAACAGCAGCCCTTGAAGGGTGTGGAGAGGGGGACATTGCCTCATCAGGTCAGGCAGGACACATCAGGAGAGGGGTTTGTTACATGGGTTCACACATAACCAAGTGTCGTTCACTGCAGAAGATAATTACAAATAATCAGAACTGTTTTAGTAGTAGAACCACTTGCTAGGAAAGACAAGTTCAAAAATTCTTAGATTTTGAAGGTTGAACAGGACCAGAAGATCATCTTTACTGAATTACATCATATAATCAGCCATATTTTCATGAGGTAACACTAGCAATAAGACCAACAGCTCCCTTTTGGGAAAACAAAACAAAACAAAACAAAAACAAAAACACAACAACAATAACAAAGTATTTTTCAGGAATAAACCTATCTTGAAGACAGACAACCGGTATCCCACCAGCCTTCATTATTCGCCCCTCCACCACCTGCTGCTAACCAAGTGCTTTATTTTTGGGGTAATTGTGTTTTAGCTTGCCATACTAGCTACTCTCCACATTTAATTTACCTGATAAAATCACAGACACCAAAAGTAGCAGGGGCATTCAGGCTGCTGCACAGAGGAGTTATATGGCCCATTTCATAATTTCCTGCACTAGTTTGGAACGGGTCCTGCAGACACACAGCTGGGCTGTATTTCAGTAATTAAAAGCGTGGGGCATGATTAATGTTTACTGGCTCAGAAGCTGATTCCCAGAGGCATCAGCTACTTGTCTCTGGAAGCAATATCTTCACACACCAGAGCGCAGTGGGTATGAGGGTATGTGTGTGCTGACTTTTTTTTCTCTTGTGGGTCATCCCAGAGGCCAGATGCTCAGCAGGTTTCTATCAGAAAAGCCAGTGCTAGATTTATCTCTGTACTGTCATGTCTATTTCAAAATAAAGAGATGTTCTGGAACACAACAAATATATTTTTTTTTTTCCCTAAACCCAAGCTGTCTCATCTTTTCCACAGAAGCTTATCACTGTTTGACTGATGTTAACCTAAAGTGATCTTTATACAATTGCCTGTTCCAGCATCACACCAAGTTCTTTCTAACCACCCCCCCCCGCCTTTATTTTTTTTTTTTCCAGGAAAAAAAGTCCCAATTGCCAAGTATTTCCTAGCAAATTCAAAAATTCAAATAGCCAGAAATTTGGGCATTTGTAAATCACAATTTAGGCAAGGTAGCCCATGGACAGAACAGATTTACAGCACACAAGCTGGACAGTGGGATATTTCCTGCCAGATCCAGTTGTTGAGACTCAACAATCTGCTTACTGATTTTAGCAGAGTTTTCTAAGGCCTTGCAACAAGTTCAGACACCATAAACTGGTATGAAAGCATCCGTCAGACTTTGAACTTTCGAGACTTTATGTCAGACATTGCTGTTTCTGGCACTCTTTATATAAAAAGAATGTTGTGTTTGTAAACACAAGAAATAAATACTCAAGGAAGCACTGATAGTTTGGCTAGAAGTGACAAAGTTTAGCTCACATGTTTGTAAGTATTTTCCCTTTTTTCCTATTTTTTTTTCTTCAGTGGAAAAAAAAAAGCTTAAAATTTGTATAGCCAAGCCAGAGACAGGGAGTTTAGTGGTATACTGCTGCCAATTTACTGAAGAGAAACTGTTAAATTAAACCTCAGTAAGGTTAAGGATTTGTATTTGCAGAATAGGTTTCTTCCATCATGATGTATTTTCATCCTTTCCTACTCTGCTCAGCACAGACTCAGACCCAGCTTTGAATTTTGGTATAACTCAGTCCTGCAGTGGTCTCAGGAATCACACACTGCCTGGCCTTTGACTGGAACAAAGGGGTGCAAATTGTGCTTCTGCTTTGGTGAAGAGTATCAGCAGAGATAACTTTCTCCTATAAAACATCTTGATTGTTGTAACAAAGAGTTGAACATTCAAGAGAAGATTTCAAGAGAATAATGTCAGGTTCCCTTCCAATGAGTTAGAAAGGCAAGTTTATGTTTGCAGGTCTGATAACCTTTGTCTGTCTTAATCTCCTAAAGACAAACAAACAGAAACCTAAAACAATATCTTTTTCCTTTTTTTTTTTGTTTTTCCCATAGTAATACACAATTTGCATGTGTAAATATAAACTGTAGAGGTTTTTATGGCTCAAAAAACATTCACATACAAGACCTGAAGAGACAACACAACAGTCCTGTATATGGCTTGCTGTGAGTAAATTAATCAAGATTTCACCACAGCTGGTGAAAGCTTTGACTGTGCATGTAAGTAGCAAATAAAATAAAATAAAAATTCATAACAGGAAAAATGTGTTAAAATGGTAATTCTATGCTTGCTGTACAATATTGTGCAAATTATTGTAATGTAACTCTGGTGGTTTGTGTACCTAAATACTTTGTGAGGTATGCATTTCTTTCTTCTGGTTTTCTGAAGGTCCAATAAATCCCTCACTCACATGGAGCTTGAAAAAGAAAACCATACCATTGGAACCTCACACCTGCAAATTTGAAAATAAATGCCTGTCAGTACAGATGCAAAATTTCCAAAGCACTTTCTCTGCTTTTTATAGTAAAATTCTTCTTAACTACTGCTTAGGATGTTAATTAGATAACTTTGTGTAGTTATCCAACTATCCAGGTACAATCCAACTATTGGTAGCTCTGTGTTTTGTTTTGTTTTTTTTTTAATGGTTACTTACTTTTCTCACTAATAATTTGTACACTTCAGAGTAAGCTAACCTGTATGCCATGTACAAAAAATAATAATAAATAAATCAAATAAATAAATAAATAAACCCCCAAAGCCTGACGTATGGCCCAGAGTTCACTTGCAAAGATTAAGCTGCAGAAGTCTGCTCCCTTGCTCAGAAGAAGGGCCTCTCTGAGAGTGGGCAACGCCTGATGTGGCTTAGGCAGGGGAAATGTGTGCATGCCAACGACCCTGAAGTCACTGCATACTTCAAAGCTGTAACTTGAGCTTCCCCAGTGACTCCGCAATAAATCAAACAAACCAGGCTAAGGGAGCACGGGAGGCAGGGCAGGCAAGTGAAAGAGATGGAGAGAAAGAAAACGCTGTGATAATGAAACGTCCGTGAGACAAAGTTGTCCTGCTTGGGTCAACAAATGTAAAGTTATAGCTGCTGACTTGAATGGTGCTTGCTTTCTTCATCCTAAGAATTGCAGTGATAGCAACCTCCACACACCCAAACACAGGTAATACTCATGGAGCTTAGGAGTGATGCGGGACATGCTGTGTAAACTTCCTCATGCTCTCTTTCTTCCCAATCTAATTCTTTGATGTTATTCTTTTCCTTCCTAACACGGACTGCCCTGCATATGGCACATTTCTGAGAGTTTTATTTTTTTATGCCACATGGAGACCAGCAGGTAACCTTTTACCAGTGACATTCATCTCAGCCTAGGTCTCCAGAAGTCATACAGCAGGAACGCCCAATGGAGGAGGAGACAGAAGAAGCTAAGCAAGCTACATGAGTTCAGAATTTCATGGACCTCTACCATTTAAGACCAGACCTTGGAGCCCTACTCACCTAGAAGTAGAGCACTGGACTTGGATTTGCAGGTGGTTGTTGCAAAATAAGATAGTATACAAACTTATGCCGTACCTTACCCTTCAGTAAGCTTGAGAAGAAAAATATCTAGCCCATTACTGAGGAAAGACTGAGCTCACATATACTGCAGAATCAGATCAGTTTCTCAATGGCAACTGTGGCCAAAACATCTGTCTAAACTACTTTGTACTTGCAGGTAATTAAATACTCCAGGGAGGCTCCTTATTTTATTGTACTGAATAGAGCTGGTTGAATTATCTAAGCTAGGTACTTACATGGTACATAAAATCACACATAATTTTTTAATGTATTATGCCCTGCTGTGAGGTTGATAACTATATTATCACCATTTCATTCATCAAGGATGACAGTGATGTGGGATGGATAGAAGAATCCTGGATCTGCTAAAGTTAAAGGACAATTTTTGGCTCAAGGAGACGTCAATCAATTCCTTGAAGCAATGCAGGAAGCTAAAAAGGCAACAGTGATTATTCCAATTTTGCTCACAGAACAAGCTGTTGCCCTACCCACTGGGTATCCCTTCATCTCTACAATTGTACTTAAAAATGTAGAATCCATCTCATGACATCATGCAGCTATTTTTGTTCTTCTTTACACATGCAGAAATTGTTTGATTCCCACTTATAAGAGTGTTCAAGACTGACACATGTGAGCAAACAAGGTACTCACTGCCAGCTGTTTGTCATACCCATACGAACAAAGTTTATCAATCATTCAAGAATCAGACTCAGCTTGGCTCCCCGTCCATTAAGTAGGCAGCAGCACACAGAAATAAGCATTATGGTAGCTCCCAACACTTCTCATATGACCTGCAAATGTGACTTTTTCAGAAAAGTTACATCATGGGCAACTATTGGTGATGAATGGGTTTAAAATAATTCATGTCCTATACATTTTCTATGAACAAAGAAGGATGGATCTGCTTAACAATTATTAAATGTCAGTTGCACAGCATATAGAGGAAAACCGGGCTTTACCAGAATTTTGATACTATTTTCCATTTCATAGCTTCTGTAGGAGCATTGGCAAAGTATATTTTCCTGAAACAAAAATACTTTAAAGGAGCAAAAATATTTTGGGCTGAGCTCAACTGAAATGAGTTTCTGTGATGTCTTCAGGGTTCGTGGTCAATGTCTCCTTGTTCGAGAGACAAGCTAAATTCTCTACAGTAGCCATGACAAGCAGGCTTATTCATTGTGCATTCATCTGTCCCCTGCTGAACCTTACGCTGTATCTCCACACTGCTTTAATATCTCAAGTGTAGGGCTACAAGTGAGAAAGTCGACTCATATAAATTCACTCTGTTTTCTGAAAACCGAACCTTGAAGATTGATCATGAAAGGGAACAGATGGTTCAAGGGGAGCTAGTTTTGCAGAGAAACCAGTCCTACAGTATTGGCAGCTCTTTCCAACTGGAATAAATGATGAGAAAAATTTAGTAACTTTAAATTATACAAAAAATAGTAAGGATGTACAGGAGAGAATGGAGATCACAAATGCTTCACTTCTGAGTGTTAGGAAAAAGAAAGAGTAATGAGTGGGTAGGCAGTAAATTATTAAACTATCATTCAGCAAATCTAGACAAGGGAATTAAGAAGGGAAGGAATACAATTCCTAAGGATTTATTTTACTGAGCATTTCCAACTTAGATGGTTAGAACATTCCTCTTAATTTGAGGCAAAGGTTATTGCTGGTCCTCTTCTCTAAATGGGATTGCTGGTGTGTGTTGTTAATCATCTTCTCCAGCGCTGTTATAAACCTCGGTAGATCTACATAGCATAACGATGATTGAAAAATACTAGTAGCACCTGATGGCCAGCCAAAACTTCATCCTTACTTGCACCTGCACCAGGTGATTGTGCAGCTCCAGCCTTGAATAGCCCTGGCATCAAGAGAAGCAGGATGCAGGGCACTCCCAGGCGACACCCCATGTCGTAGAAGGAAAGTGATACTATCAGAGGCGTGTGAGTCCTGCCACCTCATGTGCTCTCATAATCTCAGCTGCTGGCCAAAACATCTGCCCAAGAGAAATGGGGGTGGATGGCTGCAGCCCATTAGCTGCTGGCCTACAGCAACTGAGAAGTCACTTGTACTTACACCAGATGTGTTGCCTTTTAAAGATCAAAGGGGTTTTTGAGGGGCAGGGGCAAGCCTTTTCTGCTTCCTGTTAGCAAATGACAGTGGAAATTCCCTCCTCAGGCATCAAGAACAAAATCCGGAGCTTGTACTGATGTTTGCAACGAATGGCGATCAGCCCTCCCCAGCTTCCTTAACTCAGTTGCCCCAGGTGGCTGAGTTCAGAGAGAAGGGGGCCTGGAGACCGAATTTTCATAATGGTGACCCCTCCACGCTTCATTTGATGCGTGTTCACTGCCAACAGAGAGTGCCATGGGCACCAGTACTTGTCTGTACATCTCCATGAACCCAGCACTGATCTTGCCAAAGCTGCGTCCTCACTCATCTCTTCTAAATTCAGCAATGACAGTACATTTCTGAGAACGTACTCATCCAACTGGCTTCAGAAACTCTGCAACGAGGTTAATGAATCCTGCCAGTCAGCAGAAATGTGCTGAGACCCCCACGGTGTTAGCAGAGAGACTAATGAGGCTGCAGAGAGTGTCACAGCACAGCTCGGGATGAGCCCTGACAAACCATCATTAAGTGTTTAAGAGGTGACCACCCCAGCCAGTGTCTTTTGCCTCAGTGGAGTTTGCAACCCTGACTTCTCTCCCTCCATCCCACAATGCCAGCAGAAGGAAGTTCAAGTCACATCCTGAGTCTCTTTAGAACAAAATCTGGCATAGCAGTTGAAAACCATTTTTATGCTTTTTTAAAATAAGACACTGGATTTTGTATTGAATTGGCTGAAATATGCATTCTTTTTTGCTGACTCTAGGCTAAATGCAGTAACTCCCAGCACAGGAAGGGAGATGACAGTCGAGGGTAGTAACTTTTCAAACTTCTGCCCCAGTATTCCTCTATTCTATTTTAGTGCCTATAGTTCTCACACTTACCAAATCTCATTTTTGTTTCTTTCTTTCTTTTTTTTTTTTAAAAAATATATATATATATATTTATTTTTTTTCCTTAGGAAGGTGGTATATTGCTTTCTTCTTATATGTTCAAATATTGAAAAATGCCAACATGATTTAGAAGCACCTGGAAATGTTTCTCTGAGAACTCACAGAATAATAGCTGCTAAACAGCTACAATCAATTTTAAAGTTGGTCTGGGACGTTAAGTCACTAGTACCCATTTGGAGAGGATTCCCTGAAATCATATATGCTAGTAAAATAATCCAAAGCTTCTGAAAGGATTACTGAAGAAAGAAGTAACAAGCAACATATGTAATAATAATGTACAAACTAATGTTGAAATCAGCAGAAGGGAAAGAAAATTTGGTCCAATTCCACCATTCATTCCAGGGCATGATTTTTAACTCTCATCTCTCTTTCTTTTTTTTTTTTTTTTTTTTTTTTTTTTGAGGGGTGTGTGTGTGTAAGGGGTGGGGTAGGAGGAAATTGAGCAGGGAAGCCTGACGCCAGTTGTTTTTAGATGCCTGACATTTTGATGGGGTCTTTTGCATGGTAAAGCTAACTTAGTGAATAAAAATACCAAAGTGAAATGCAGAGAGAAATGTTCATTCACTCTTGATTCTGAAGTTCTAAGCATTTTTGATAGTATTGTTTCACTGATTCAAGTGTTATTTTCTTTTGCTGCTGAGAGCAGAATTATCTTTGGCAGGTTTACTTGCTTCTTGCTGGTCAAAGTTAAGCTGAAGTCTACTTGATAATAATAATAATAATAATAAAACACATACACACTCAAAACAAACAAACAAACAAAAAAAACCACTCTCTCCTGCTGCAGATACTCTACAATGTTCTCAAATACACCTTTTCAAAAAAAAAAAGTCAAATGTTGAGATTCTTTATGATGTAGAGGAAAAGGTAAATGGTTGAAAGAAATATAACTTAAACTGAATATTCATTTTTATTTTAAAGCCAGGAATAAATGTTAAAGCCAACTGTTACTCGATTTAATTTAACATATTACATGATCAATGATCCATGATCAAAGTACAATAGGAACTCAGGAACCTAAGCCCTACTTTCAAAAACATGTGTGTGTCTCCATTCTATTTAATGTCAATCTAACTTAAGTACTTGGAAAGATAAAGACACACAGGCTTAAAATTCACTGCTTGCTGTGGAGGAAGTTTCTGATTTCTGAAGAATCGTGACTCTAAATGGTGAGGTGGTCCAAAGATCTTTAATGATTTTCAACTCTGGGGTCTGACCTATGTGTGAGGATGTCTAGAATAGCTCCCATTTCTCTCTGAAAGACATCGAACCACCCCGGAGAAAAAACAGCTGCTTATGAAGCAGTTGCTGCTCCACCACAGTGCACAGACCAGAAGGTAAATCAGCACAGGTTTCCTCGTGCTTTAAAGCTGCCTGCTGTCATGGGTAGTGCAGCTGCTTGCACAAGCAGCTGAGCTGCCTCAGCAGTGGGCTGGGGTGTGTGGATAGACAGCTGGGGCAGAACTGCTGCAACCATCTCAGCATAAATTAATGCTCCTTGAACACTCAAAGTTTCATGTACTTCAGAAAAAAAAATCGAGCACTTTTTCTTTGTATTAAAATAAAATACATTTTTTTTTTTCTGAAGTGCCATATTCCTGCCTAGCTCCAAACTTCTACAGACCGTGTTTTGTCTTATGCAGCTTTAGATATTCAATGTGATAACAGACTTAATAACAAGCATTAACAATGACAGGAAACAGCTACCCATTTAGGTCTGTGTTTCAGCCCACTTTGTTAATTTATTGCAAAAATGAATCACATCATCATGGCTACCCCAATGAAAAATGCACTGTTCAAAACCTGTGGAGAAGCAGGCCTCTTCAAAAGTCTTTCAATGGGAAGTATATAATCACTCATTCTCATACTGGGCAACGATTTTGCTTTTAGTCTTTGATCCTATTGTCCTCAGCTAATGAGAAGTAACTTCATGTTTGGGAAGGGTGGGAAGGGCTTATGGCTGAAGGAAATAACATTGTCTTGTTTCGCAAAGCTCCATAAAGTTTTAAATCCTTAACAGCTTGAATAGTGGTGACACATGAGTTCAGAAAAAGTTTTGTGTTGTTTTCTGTTTCAACCACTGGGGTTTCCCTTTCCCAGCTTACTTTCAAAAGGATAGGTCTGGAGAGGTTTTTGTTTACACGAGAAAATTACTTCTAAGTAAAGATGTATGCACACAAGTGGACACATGCCAGTAGACCTAGTCGTCACCATCGTATTTGGACTGACATTTGAGAACAGACTGAGAACTCCCACAGGCAATGACTGTCCGCAGCAAGGTCCCAGGAGCCTACAGCACTGGCCTAGACTGAATTGTGTTCCTTCGTTTACCTGGTCTGCTCTAGGCATGCAAGTGTCCCTCCACTCTGCAGGTTTCTTAAAGACTTCTTGAGTTTTCTGACCTAGTGTTGAAAACCAGTGCTAAAGGCACTGAGTCCTTCTGAAATGATGAATCTGACAAAGAGGGATCTTCCATGTTGGCTGTCCTCCTTGCCAGAGTGGATGCAGAACTGTCCTCAGTACATCTAGAAAAAGCCTTGATATCTAGAGTGGATGAAGTAGAAAAGGTCAGCAAAGTCTTGACAAGAAGTACTAAACCTGGCACTGGAATGATTATTATTATATAAAATAAGGACTAATACCAGGGAAAGGGAATTTATGTCATCAACACTGCTTAGGAACACCTAATCTTTCATATCATTCATCAAGTTACTTGTTTCATAGGCCTGACAAAGGGAGAGACTGCAACTGTTAGCTTCTCGCGTGCCAAGTATTTAGATGCTCAGGTCCATACAGGTATCACCTCTACATAAAAATGAACAGTCCCAGCAGGCTGCACCAGCTGGTTATGATGGGCAAAGACTTTACCATAATGGTCTGCCTGAGTTCTCTGGTCAGTTAAAAGGTCAAAATCAAAATGGATAATTTTTCTCTTCCATATCTTTTCATTCTCTTTTCACAGTGTTCTGTTGCTTCATGCTACTCAACCTTCTCTTTCCTATTACAGTGCTTATCCTACCATTTATTTCATTACAACCTTCTCCAGCAGTGAGATTTCCATATTTGTAATTTGATCTTTCTCTCCCTATACTTTAAACTCCCCCTGAAATGAACAAACAACAGAAAAACAACCCACTCTCCCCACAAATCTGTAAATCCAAATAATAATTAAAAAAACAAACAAACAAACAACACAATATGATCTCATTTTTCTTTTGCTTCTCTTTACCAGATTTTTCCTTCTTCAAATTTCTTTCTCAGTATCGTTGAATCACAGAATGGTTTGGGTTGGAAGGGACCTTAAAGCCCATCTAATTCCACCCCACCGCTATGGGCAGGGACACCTTCCACCAGACCAGATTGCTCAAAGCCCCATTCAGCCTGGCCTTGAGCACCTCCAGGGATGGGGCACCCAATTTTTGTTTTCAACCCATTCTTTGAAGTATAGAGGAATACATAATCTTCAGGAAAGACACAACAGATCAAAGTGAATTCTTTTGACTCTGGGACTGTGTAATCAACAGAAGTGAAGCAAATAAGCACAAGTTTGTGCCTAGAATAAGTTTATAGGATTTGAATTTAGGATGGAAGAGGCTTTTCAGTGGTAAACGATGCAGACCTTGTATGGAACCAGAGAAATACAATAAATCTGGCATTTCAAGCCACCATTTCTGTGGTGTTACATTTTGGTTTTAAAATGTGACTTTGGAAAATGCTCCAAAACTCTTAAAAAGCAGAAGGAATACCTAGCACATATAAAGCAGTTAATCACATTTTTTTCTCCTGTTTTTTTTTTTTCTTTTTCCCTTATTCAAGATGTTAAAAAAGGCTTCCTGTAAGATGACATCTAGTATTTTCTAGTATCTTTACACAGCCTTTCCTCTACAAATAGATTTCCAAGTTCCCTAATGAACCTACTGCAGCTATTACCATTTTTAAACTCTATTTTCTTGTTTCTATACACCCTCCATATAACAGCTCAGAAATTTATTTGAGATGGGCCTCTCTCTCTTACACCTTGCTGCACGTACCAGAGCCATGCTTGCTGGGAAGCCCACGATCTTCAGGTAGGTGGGTTGGTCTCACCAGTGCCAAAATTGTGCCACCCAGATCTCCTACCCCCAGCCCTTGATAAAATGGTCAGAGGGGTACTGACATACTTGTGTGGCACAGGAGACTCAAAGAGGTGGTGCTTGGACTATTATCTCTGTCTGAGCTCCCCACATCTTACATCCGAATCCAATCTGCAGAGGATGGTTTGAGGATGAGGTGGTGTCTTAATGCACATGCAGAAAGTCCAGCCCATGATAACAATCAGCTCTAGTCCTTGCTTCAGCTTCACTTTCCATTGCTTCCTGAGGTGTACAAAACACAAAAAAGTGTGTGTGTACATATACACACATCTATATACATACATACAAAATACATGTGTATAAATGGAAATGTGTATACCTAATATTACAATTAAGCTAAAACCCTGGAGTGTTTTTAAAAATTAATTGATTTAAAGGTAATAAGACAGGGAAAATACACAGAACTCTGCTATGCTGTCAGACATATTTAGTGATGACTTCATGAGTGAGACTGGGTTGTATTTGGATGACAGGAGAGTAAGATCTACTTTTGACATGAGTTCAACTTTGAAAAAAATATGATGAGTGCCTGAACCTTGCTTGGTTCCCACTGCTGTCAGCAGAGTTGTCCAGGCATCTCCAGGGGCTGACTGGTCCAGAAAAGCAACAACAACAACAATAAAAACAGTTGCTTGAGATATTGGTGGGGCAAGATCATGGTTTTACGAAGAGGGTCTTAAGCTGTTAGACTTGGAACATGTATTACACACACCTTTGCTCCAAGTATAACTCAAGGAGAAAAAAAAAAAAAAAAAGTTGAAATGAAAAATTTGGTCTACAGAAATTCCGTGTTTACTTCCAGGTAGCTCAGGGCAATGTCTGGAACTGTTTATTGTCTGGAACTCGGATGTCCTGGGGTAAAGTAGGTCAGGACAAAAACAGTCCCAAACTTCGGCTAGCAGTATAATGTATAGAAGTCCCAGAAATTTGCAGCAAACACCACCAGGATATATAGCTTACAGGAAAAACAGACTTTTAGAAGAAACCATTTTGGATGCTGTTATTATGACACACTGGCTCTACTATGGGAAAAGAGCCCATAGGAAGGGAATAAACACGGATGGATTACCTTCTTGCTACCTGGGAGAAGGTAAGCAGTCATATACCCCTTTGGAGCTTCTTGGTTGCTCTTCCCATTTGCTTAGGTTGAGGTGAGAAGGGATTACTGGTCCTCCCCCCTAAGCTAAAGACACCCCTGCCACATGTAGCCTTCCTTTTGGTTAGTTCCTACAATTTATAAAACAACACTGGCCCACAGACCACCCCATTTGTGCAGAGATGTGCACAGAAACACCCTGTCAAACTTATGAATTGGCTCACCCTCCCAGGAGATTGGGCCTTGCCCCAGTCCTGCCTCTTTTCTGGGCATTTCCTTTCTGGACTCCATTTTCTGCTGATTCTGGAGTGCTTATTTGCCAAGGTGAGCAGAGAAAATACCACCTCCCTCTCTCCTGTTTGTACGGAGGAGAGCACAGTGTCTCAGCCTAGCTCCAAGTAGGCCATCGCTGATGACCATGTGGGTGAGGAGAGATGGACATTCACCGATTTGTCCCAGGAATTTAAAATAAAGGTGAGAAATGGCCTTGGGATGATAACCCCTTGGTTTTGGAAGAGGCATCCAGGGGAGGATAGTGTGTGCATAAGGGAGAGGTGAAAGGTTCGTCCCCTTCTCAACAGCAGGGAAGATGGCTGAGGAAATAGTTCATCATTCCCTTAATGGAGGAGGGGTTGGAAGACAGAGCTGAGAATCTCATCAGGGAGCATGGATCCACGGGAAGATGAGTGATGAAAGAGCAGAGAGAAATCATTTTTAAATCCTTCTGGCCCACCGGACTACACAGAAAGAGACAGAGAAGATTTGGTATCAATACAGTGGGTGAGGCAACAAGCGGTATCTGCAACGTTAGGTATCCTGTAGGGTGTTTAATGGCCACAAGTGCGATCCCAGGGAGAAGTATGTGAGCTGTCACTGTGGGAGCATTAGGCTTGTGCAGGACTTTATTAGGACACATCCCTTAGTTGGAGGGTTTGTGCCCTGTTACAAATGCCCACCTTCAGACAGAGACACAACACCAGCAATAAAATGAACAGTATGTCACCTGTGGGTTTGAAACTGCCAGAGGTTAAGATGTTAAAGAGTATTTCAAAAGCTGTGGGGAAAGGTTGGTGGTGAAACCATCCAAAGTCGCAAAATATCAGTGGATGGAAACCTGAGAAGGAAAACTCACTGCTGACGGTCCAGGAGTGCTGGAATTCGGCATTGCTGGAAAAGCAAACAGAGATGTGAACACTGCGAGTGTTACCTCTGATGGAGGGAGGGGAGCACACCTGGGAGGAAAGCACGCACAGAGAAATTTTTGGTTTCACTTAAGAGTTTTCATTTTTACAGCTGATAGGCTTGAAAGTTCATGGGACTGGCTTTAATGAAGTGATAAGTGACAAAAGCCTACAAAAATGAGAAGCGAATGTTAATGTATTCAGTTGTAGGCAATGATGTTTTGAAGCTGGAGCCAGGAAAGTTTCCAGAAGTGCTGTGCTTCATAATTAACTGAGGAACTTCAAAACAATATGTACTCCTTAGGATTTCTCATATATTACAGCCATAATTTTCCGATGGTAAGGCTTCATTATTTGATATTTTATTTCTCCTCAATGTGATCAGTGCAAAGTACAACTCTTATAATAAGAAAATGCCCTAACGTAAAGGTTAATGGACAAATGACAGGACAATTAGAAATTTTACTTTTAATGTAATGTGCTATTAATATAAATAAGATGCATGAAAAAAGCCTTCAGTAAATGATTGTACTTTAGTGAGTGCAGAAATTTGGTAAAGTTCTCTGCAATTTAAGTTCTAGCTTACACGATATTTACTCTTTTTTTTTTTTTTTTCCTAATAGATGGTAGTACATATCAAATGGGATATCTAGTGGTACCCAGAGAAGGAGAAAACTGAGGATGAAAATGCATAAAAGGAAATTTAGGTGGTAAAACAAGCGAATCTTTCTTAAAGAAAAGTCTTTTAGACCCAGAGTCACCTGAAGAGTATCTTAATACATCAGCTGGTAGTGATGAAACTGGTAGACAGACTAGTAAAACAAACAACTCTCATATTTATTCAGTGGCTTAAGATAACCACAATGTAAATAAAATCGGTGTTCTTACAGACAGAGAAGCTATTGTTTTTTCAAAAGATACATTTTTCTATAATAGTGGTTATCTTTAACACAGCAGATCACTCCAGTTTTGCCAGCTTTCTTACAGGCTTCATAAATGATGTTCATCCTTGTTATTTGCAGTCAAGCCAGCTTAAATGTTTACTGATGCTTTAGTGAAATTTTTAATTTGAAAACCAAAATGTGAGTTAAAAAATGGTGATGCTTTCCATAAGATAGGATAACAATTTCAGAAGACATTATGCCTGGTTGACATTGGAATGACACTGAGACAAGATCACAGAATTGCTCTAAATCTATTAGCAAACACGACATCAAAATGTTGCTTGTTATTTTCAGTTATATGTTTAGTTTTCCTTTATAGTCGCTGTTAACAGTAATACCCAGATCCAAATGATAATCCATGCTCACTCACTTCATAATATGAGGCTTTTCTGTTCAACAAAAATGGGATACACAATTGTGTGCCGCCTCTCTCCTCTTACTGTATAGGGACAGTGGGTGTTTGAGACACTGAGAAGCTCCTGCTCTTGCTCAGCAGATGCTATTCAATATTGTTAATGAGTATGGCAAGTGTAGGAATTCTCTCATTTTTCTTTTAGACATTCTGAAAACATACTGCTAAAGGGGGAACCAAAGACCAGAGAAACTGTAATAATAATAAAAAAATCTATGGAAATTGACCTTAATATTAAGTATAACTTGCACAAAACATTTATGCTAATCCTAAACAGGGCACAAAATGCTTCCTATCAATAATGTCAATTCAATGATGAGTTTCCATTTCGATATACAAATTCAACATCACCACAAGGTGCTGGGTAACTTCAGTGAGTTCTGCAGAGCAGAAAAATATTTGGTGCCACGCTATCATCCCTTTATTTGTGTCACAACTTCTGGTGACAGGCTATGTATGAACATAAGTTCTCAGGCACTTGAGGCAAAAGCCTCTACACTCGAGCTCAAAACAGATGAATAAACCTATAAACCAAAGGGAATGCATGTGGCTGACAGCTGTGGAAGCTTTATGTATTCGTGGAGGATCCTTGTGAGCAGTGTAGCTGTACATGAGTTTTAAAACTGACTGTGTGAAGGGGCATGGAAGCACTGACTTCCTATAGTGCAAGCCTACTGAAAATCTTATGCATTTTCTGGTGCTTTTTTTTTTTTTTTTTTTTTCTTGCTGAACATCAGAGGTTTCATGGCAGTGTTCTTGGTTGCATCAACAACTGAGACAGAGCAAAAACTTGGGAGCTCTCCCTCCTCAACCAATGGAAAGTTCCTTCTTCCAAAATGTTTATTGGTTAGGAGGTTAGACATTTTGCAAAAAAAGGGCTTCCTCCTTGGCACGGAGCAAACCAACACATTTCTAGGCTGAGGCTGATGTTAATACAAGTGTGCTGAGGTGGATTTCCACATTTCTGGAAAGGGCAGATCTGGACCCTGGAAAGGAGCTCTATCTTGATGACAAGCTATGTAAGTACAGTAACATTTATGGTACCACAAATAATGAGCTTGGGTGAAACCCCAGAGCAAGCGGCCAGCTGCTGCTCACTTAGGAAACTGTACAGGGTCTCGCCTGCAGGTTGGTGGGAGAGGTAAGGAGATAGTCTGCTGCTGCTGACCTGAAGCTGGCCTATGCCAACACAGGACAAGGGGAGACCGACCTAGGAGCCTGCAGATCTCCCCTTCTCCCCCCGTTGGCCTGGACAAAGACACTCAGTGATCACCATCAGTTGGGTGCCCCAGAATCACATGCTTTTCTTCTTCAGCCTCAAGAAGAGCACCCCACAGTCATCAAACCTCCTGTCTCTCTTTCTGTTGCTCTCCCCCACCACGGCCCCCTGTGCTTGCTGCCTCCTGCTTCCCCCCACCCCTCCTCCAGCCTTTTTATTTCTTTTTTTTTTTTTTTTTTGCTGAGTGTGAGATTTATAAACCCTTTGAAACATGTTGTTTCCAGATGCGGGCTCCAGGAGCCATGTCCATGGCTTCCTGCCCTGCTCCAGGCTGGGGCCAAGCTCAGGGAGGCACGTGCTGCCCCAGCCTGCTCACCCTCCCCTCCCCAGAGCCCTCCAGAAGCTGCTCTGCTCCTGGCAAAACCCCTTCTACACCCCCTTGCTTGACACACAGAATTACCATCTCATTAGAGCTGCTGGTTTTCCACTGATTAGGTGTCCGGGACCTGCATTTCCCCCTGGTCTTTCTAATTAACTGGTAATAGTGCGGTGTGCTGTGTTTGCACACCCCACCTGCACCAGCACATAGCACTTAGAAAATCCTCACAGGTCTGAATGAAATGCTAAGTTACAATATTAATAAACTGCGTCTTGAGCGCCAAAGAACGATGAGGTAACATTAATTATTTCTGCAGACAAGGACGACTTAAAAGAGCAGTTGACAGCAACTTATGTCAAATACCTGTTATGAGGCTTTGAAAGCATGCCAGCCTCTTCACTAAGACAGGCCAAAACAGATTAATAAAACAAAACCAAACAAGCATTGCTTATTGTGAGTTGAAAAGCACACATTTAAAAAAAAAAAAAAAAAAAAAAAAGAGCTGTGTTAATCATCAACTGTAATTATGCCACACAAAAAGAAAAGCTTTAAAACTTGTTACTTATGTGCAGAAAATTAAAACCATAAAATTTTAGTTCAACATTTTACTCCCACTATTTCTTCTCTTTGATGATGGAGGTTAGGAATAAAAAATTAAGTTAGAGCAGAGTTGGAAGGGAACTTCGGTGAAACACTTTCAGCTCTGTAGGATTTTTAAAATGGCTTCCTGCCAGCCACAAGCTGGACCCTGTGGCCTATCAGTGCGTACAGCTGAGCATCCTCATGCACACTGACAGCCAGTGAGGTGGACCTTCCCAACAGCTCCGGGTAGCAGCACAATCGGATTGAACCTCAAATATCCATGTACTTACAGAGTTTTCTTATCAGAGCAAGGGAAGACAGTGGGGAAGAGGGACCTGAGGCCCCATGATCACCATGATACAGCTGATACGTGCCCTTGTGGGGTTGCTCTACCAGTCCTAAAAGGGCGCTTTGCAACTTGATTGGGAACTGGTGATCCCCTGCCCCTGTTCCGCAGCTCACTGCTGGTGCATGAGGAGTCTAGCTGTGTTCACACTGAAGCCAGGACACTCGTGGGCCTCCTGCTCCTGGCTGTCATCTGGGCATTTTATGAGGCACATCCATCTTGCCTTAAAGCCCCACATCCAGGAAGCTGCTCTTTTTGCTGGAGGACTTTATCTATCCCTTCACAGGCTCCATGGCACCAGGTGAAAGATGCAAACCACACATTGTCTTTTCCTGGACCACTAGCACTTTGCTGATGGCCTAGGCAGGCAGGCCACCATCCTTCCCCACTCTGCACTGAGCTCGGAAGACCCTGCCTGCAGGACATGAAGGCCTCACGCTGTCTTCCTAATTAAAAGCTGGTGAAACAGAAACATAATTGTAAGCAATCCTACAAACACTAACAACAAGGGACTCCTGTCAATGACCTCAGAGTGTTTGTCGTTAATTTCATGATATTATTTGATGTGCTTTGTCTGTTTATATGTCACACTGAAGCAGCTACTTCTGTCAGCTTCTTCACCACATTGTCAGGAGTTAAAAGTAATTCAATTGCTTGTTCAGTACAATAATCTGAATAATCTGGTGAAAAACAACCAATGGACTATGGTTCTAGTCCCAAGCATAAAACTAGAAAGCTGAAGCCAAAGAGCTCACTTCTGAATAGAGGCAAATAGAGCCCCTCAGGTGGAAGGGAAATGCCCAGCACTTCTGCTGGCTGCTGCAGCCTTCCTCAGAGAACACCACACATGTCCACTGGAAACATCAGAAAAAGCATACAGAGCTGATGCAGCCTCTCTAATAATGGCTAATAAGGAGGAAAACTAGAAATATGAAATGATAGGTTCTTGCTCATATACAGACATAACTAAAAAGCATGCAGATTTCAGTTTTCATAATGCATTTTAAATGCCACAGTAAGGACTTGCCATTGCAGTTTCCCACTTCTAAGTTTACTGATCCAGAATGACCTCTGTTTTTTTTTTTTTGTCTACAAATTTATATATGTATAAAATATATTTAGTATTTCAAGTATATATATATATATATGTGAAGTGTTGAAAACACAGATGCTATAGCTGTCATGATCATTGAGAATTTCTGTTGAACTAATCTGTGTCTAGCCATTGTAGATTTCCAGGTGTGAGCCAAGGATTTGAGGATGGAGTGAAAAAGAAAATCCCAGGTAATACACAGTCAGTGTTGGCTGAGTAGCTCAATAACAGAAAAAATGTGGCAAAGACATATCTGTACTATGAAATAAACATTTAAAGAATCTATATGGAAAAGTGATAGTTTAAGAGAAGATGAAGCCCAGGACTCCAGTTCAGTATTGCTAAATCACACTTACACTGACTTTGCCCTAAGCTAGCCAGAGACTTCTGTGACATGTCTTTCTTCACTTCACAACACATCTGACCAGGCAAGAGAGCAACCACAACGGCAGCAGCAGGTTCTGTCCAGAACATGGGCCTGAGGGCCAGAGTGTTCAGACATGTTGATCCAAGTTAGATGCACACACCCCTTTCCATTAATTAAGTAGAAAGAATCCAATGTAATGAGATGTCTAGCTGTGTAAGTGTGCATGTGCCCGCTTGTGGCCACACGCAGGGGAGCAGCAGTATAGGGATCAGAATCGGTGAGGTTCCCCTGCAGATTCTTGCTAGCTATAGTTTAATAACTTCTACGTATGTGGAAATATCACCCAGGCACTGGATTCTAAACCAAGGAATTAGTGGGACCAGTCCAAAAGTAAACTAGAGAGACAGGTCAACCTGCACAACCCATAGCAAAGATGTCCCTGTTTGCCATCCAGGCAATGGTCTGTTCCATGGCTTTGGCCTTGCTGTGCCACTGACTAATGCTATCTTTTTTTAGACGGAGGCTAACAGCAAATGCTTTGACAAACTGGAGCCAATAAAGTGACCTTACAAAGAGGACTCTGTTCAAAAATGGATTTCTTTTCATTGGTTTCAAGAAAACAATAGCTATTAGCTGTTGTAGTAAATCACTGGTTACTAATTTATGAAGGCTTTCAAACCCTTATGATTATCTGTGTGAGTGATGGGTCCCATTGTGCAAGCTGCAAAGCATCCTGAGCCCGCTCCAGCAAAGCTATTAAGCATGTGCTTCATATTAAGCATGTGAGGAAACACAGTAAGATCAACATGTCTGCGTTAGGCATGTGTTTAAGTGCTTTACTGGACTAAGGTCAGAGTGCGTCGCAACTTGCAGGATGAAGTTCTACGGGAATTTAAGTGCCTGTGTCCGAAAACAACTGTCCGTGATGGACACCTAGCTGAAACTGCAGTACGTTCCCAGACATATTAAGATTATTATTTTTTTTAATGTTCCATTTGGTAAAGAAATTGTGCTTAATTAGGAGAACTGTCTGCAGATCAAAATTGATTAATGGCACTGTCCTATTCACCTACCTGACCTACCTTTGAAGCAGAGCACCTAAGAAAGAAATTCAATGCCACACATGGCAGAATCTTCTTTTTCATTTTAGAAAGCCTTGGCATAATCTAGGTGTCACGTCTAGATTTCATCTGGCCTAATTGCCATCTTGCCAGACAGGAATCTAAATCTAGCCCCAGGAAGATGAGGAAAAGTACACAATAAGAGAAGTGCTAAAAGAATTATACTGTCACAGTCTGCTTGCGATGCAAAAGAAGAGGACTGCAGCTGTTCACTCCCTTCCTCCCTTCCTTCTTCCAGCAACCACAATGACAGATTTGTTCAGTCCTTCTTTTTCTTTTTTAATTTTTACATGACATCAGTAAACTTCTTACATTTCTACAGGATTTTCGTGACCTGTGGCAACTCATTCCTGCTAAGGTTGGTGGAACGCATGTCCACAGCACAAGAACTGAGTCAAGCTGCCTTCTCAATTAAAACCATAAACCTCCCTAAAGCCAACAATGTTGTACATTTGCAAATTAAGTGGAGAACTGAGCCCACAACATACATGCCAAAGAATGAGTGACTGAAGAAGGCAAGATAAAACTGCAGCTGGAAAAGAAAAGCAAACATATTGTAGTTGGAAAAACAGTGATGAGTGCAAGGTCCTAGCCAGCTGCCCCTTTCTTCCTGACTCAGGAAAGAAAATAGTGTTGAAGTCCTAAGGTCACAGACAGAGGAGAAGAGAGGGCAAGAGCCAGACCTGGAGCTGAAGCACTTCCACACTTCAAGGGGTGTTGTGGCAAAAAAATAACTGACAGAATATTGGGAGGGGAAATGAAGCGCCTTCAAGGGAAATTAATGAATAAAAGCAGGAAAATCTCTCCCTAATGGTATAATATTTCACAAGCTTTTGTCCATACAACATGGAGTGCAAGCTTTTATTTGTTCTTTGTACTAGACACCTGCAGCAACATTCCCCTTCTTTAGTACAATACCTTGCTGTGAAGCTTGAGTTCAGTTCATCTGCAAATTGAGGTTTGTTTTTTTTTTTTTTTCACCATGAAGTCTTCTACATCTGGACATCTGTGTTCAATCTCCTGATCCATGAATGCAAGGAGTAAAATAAGGTGGTGTTATCTATTCATTCTTTCTTATTATATGTAGGATGAACCTCTTGCAAGCATAAATCAGTGTAAGTCCTCTGAAGTGAATGGAGCAAGGCAGTTTTGTGCGTGCAGAGTAGCTGTCCACAAGGAATAATGAATCTGTTTTAATGAGCAAATTCCATAGCCGAGGAATAAACCATACCTATGTTCAGCAATAGGATAGAAGCCGTTACTAAACATCATTTTCCCTTGTTTGCTGTCCCTAGTGTGTGTGATGCTTTGAAAATATTCCTGCTATTAGCTTGTGGATTTTTCCCTGGCCCTGACCTCTTGGTGAAAGAAGGCGTGGAAACTGAGATGAAGCTGTGTGTCTTTAGCCCTGTGCAACTTGAGGAGGTGAAGGGATGGGCTGTCACACAGGCAAAGAAATGAGGAGTGCTGGAAGTTTTTGAAGAGATCCTCTGTAAGTCTGATCTTGTTCTGATGTCTGATTAACCTTTCTGGAAGAAGCAGAGAACCCCTTGCAATTACTCCCCCCTTAGTGTGGAGGAGAAAGTCTGCTTGCAAATAACGAGGTGGTCAGGGACCAAAAGGCATAACATGGGCAGATCGGTTATGATGAATGGACAGTAATAACAGCCTAGTGAAACAGCAGGCCTGAGCTGCTGGCAAGCTTTTGTTGACACTCGAAGCCAAATACACAAGCAGGAAAGTAACTGAAGTTACAAGATGTCTTTGCAGGGGGGGAAATGTAGCAGTAGTGAGAGGAAGATAAGACAAAATGGCTTCTGACATTATATACATGAAGGAAAGAATTGGCAGTTAGAGAGTCTGTGTTTTCAACACTTCACATATATATGTTTGAAATAATTAGCTGAGCACAGGGTAACCCCTGCCTGTGTGCCTATGAACGCTGCACCCTCTTTCTCCCCCTTTATTTCCCTCTGAATACTGTCAGGTGTGACACCAGCTGACTTCCACAGACAGGCAACAGGGGAAGAAAATATGATCAGCTCTTTCTTTGTTGCAGTGTTGCTAGAAGATTTCACTCTCTTGTGTCCTGGTCATAAATATACACAGTGTTATGTATACACAAATACACACTAATAATCACTACTGTGTTGTTTCTCTGTGGCATATTCTATGAAGGAATCTCAAAAGTTTTTAAAATGCCACAGACAAAACTTTTCTTACCTTGGAATTTCGGTATATAAGAAATGAGATGAGACATCCTCAAGAGGACATCTAGCTTATCTGTTTACATCAAAGAAAGTCCAATTATTCCTGTGTCATTCCTGCCAGCCTGAGTGGTTTTTATGTATTTCCCATGGGTCAAGACTGCATGATTCCCTATCCATTCAGTCCGTAGATCCTCTCTCCATCCTTACCACGAAAATGTCCTTTCTGATGCTGAACCTGACTCTTATTTCCTCCTTCTTATCCTCAACATCTGTAGCCGAAGGAACCATAGATAATTTCCCTCCTTTTTGCAGTGGGCTTTCATATGCTTGGGGTAGCTCTATTCCCCCTTTACAAATCCCTGCAAACTATATACCTTTGTGTAGCTGTCCCTCACCAGCCACGTTTCACAGTTTGTTCTCACTGGCCTCCACCAAACTGTTTCCAAATGATAACATCCTTTCCTAGACTCTTCCAACGATGTGACATCAGAAGATAAAAATACGCTATTTTGACCTTGGAGCAAGGCAGTCAGTGTTATATTTTACCTAAGGCAATTAAGACACTAGATTTTCTCCTCTGAGCATTACTACTGATGTATTCCATTCTTAAACAAATTGCTCCTCCACTGGGCATCTACAGCTGACTGTATGTCTAATTTATTTAGATTTGTAACTTTCCTGGAGAGGGGTTCTGTGTCTGTACAGTGCCTTCCAAATCTTGGCTTAAGCATCTTTAAAATCATTTATAAAGAGAATTGGACATGATACTCTTTATTTTTCCAGCTTTCCCAGAAATGAATATCTAGGCCAGAATCTTCAAAACTGTGTCTCTCAGATCAATTTAAATCATTCTTATCCATAAATAATGTTATTTTCAGGCTCTGGTAAGCTCTCTTAAATTTTGTTTTCACAACTGAGATCTCTATCTTCAAATAAAGACAGGAGAAAATATGCAGGCAGGCAGTCCTAATCTGTTCCATTACCCATTCAGTTTGTAACAGAATAACTATGCAGGCTGAAATTTCATGTTTTCCTTTGAGAATGGGAACTGCATTTGCACTTGCCTCCTAGACTCAAGTGGACAGATAGGCTACCGCACAAACATGTTACCTACAGGTAATGCTGCTGCTTTGAGGGTGGATAAACCATTTTGTCTCTCTCACCACGAGCTCTTTTGTTCGTCCTCCTTCACTCTACTCCTTCAGGAAGCCCCGTGGCACAATTCTACCCTCTGCGTTGAAAAAGCAGCTGCTCTTGTCTCCCTTGGAGGTCCCTGGGACTGTTATAGTACAGCCACTTTTGTTTAGGCCTGCTCCTCTCCTGTTCCTGTGAGCTTGTATGGCTGGCACAGCATCCAAGCCCCGCTCAGCTTCCAGGCTGAGGTGACTTGGACTCCAGTCTTGGACTCCAGGATGTGAGGGAGCTAGCTTAAATATCTCTGAATACTTTAAAAATAGTCTCAATGCTTTCTGAGTCTCTGTGGTATACTTGCCTTGTAGTTCAAGGTTTTATCCACAGTTAAGACATTACAAATATTTGTGGGGGTGTTAAGTCAATGAAGATGAGTTTCTCTTTCACTCTGCTGAACCCAGTAGTTGAGACTGTAAGAAACAAATTAAAAACTTTAGGATCTATGATGGACTAGTGGAAACTTCATTTGTTATTCCAACAACCAAAGGCCATACTTCAAAATGAAATCAAGCTGTATTTCATCAAGACATGACTTCACTTTTGTCTCACTGAAAAGACATGGAACAGACAAGTTTATGTGTTTCGTGCCATGCCTACAATTTGGGGTGCAGTTTACATCTGCAGGGTTGACTGGAAAGAGATCTACACATCTGGTGAGACTTGACCAAACTCAGACATTGTGAACGTTTCTTTCGTTTAGCAACTGAATTCTACTCCTCTAAAAGGGTCAATAACAACATTAAATGAGATTTTCTTTAAAAGGGATCCAGTCCTTTCTCATTTTCTCACAGATTGATATTGTTTGGCGTCACAGGCAAGAAAAACCCCTAATGCTCCTAATGTATAGCACAAAAACAGGGGGACTATCTAATATTAAGAGAAGGAAACTATCAACCATTCTTTGGGCATAAGATGTCTGTTTTCTTGCAAGGTTTCACGTCTTTCACCACATCTCTTCCTAGCAATGGGCACTGACTATCAGACAAAGTGGGTTAATGGATGTGCAATCACCTGGAAAAATGTACTGTTACTTACCCCTTCTCAGCTTCCCCACCACCTCCTTGAAACAAATCCAGACTCTGAGAAGAACCAGAACGGGCCTAGGTCTGCTGTTGCAACAAAGTGAGGACAAGTCCTCACATCTGATCAGTCCACACGTGGACTTACTTTCCCACCCTCCTACTTTTCCATTTAGTGTTGATTTAGGGTGATTTCCCTAGGAAAGAATCCTCGAACACTCTGTGGTTTGTTTTTTTTGATTTTTTTTTGTTTTTTGGTTGTTTTATTTTTACTTTGTTTTGCTTTTTTTTTTTTAATTTTTATTTTTCAGGAGGGTGCAGGGACAGCAAGGGAAAAGTTCTGGAGAAATAACAACTGCATGTGAGCCAGTGGCCAGCTTTGCACAAAGATGTGTCATTCTTTCCCTCTACTATTCACATACAGTAATTCTCCAGCGACAGTGTTTTATTCTCCCACATCATCATGGGGGGAATGACTGCAACAGATTTCAACAGTCTAGTAGCCAATGGAGTGACGGACGGTACTGGGGAAAATGTAAGCTGAGAAGACAGACTAGCCAACTAATGAAAAAAAAAGCAAGCTGTGAGATATATTACTGGAATCTGGACAAGAAAAATGTCTGTTCTGGCACCACTACAACCAAACAACAATAACAGGTTATGACCCATGCTGTACTTGGGGAATTAGGCATACAGCCTTTGCATTCAGCCTTCTCACAGGGGTATGAGGTAAGGCCACACCGTGCTGGTTCACAACCTTCTGTAACTCATCATCTTATGAAATACAAATTGGCAGATGGAGAGGGAGAAAAGGGAAAAGGAGCGGATACTTTGGCTAGCCTGTTTCCATCTATCCCTCTTATGCTCTGACAAAAATCTTCAGCCACACACTTGGACATTCCTCATTTATTTTATTTCTGTAGAGAGTGTACTGTATTGTTTACATGTCATGTTTCACTGGAGTTGGTGAGGGAGGGACTGGAACATCTGGAATTTCAGGCAGCTTTTTGCAACACTTGGTGTTTGAAGAGGGGGAAACGTTGTTTTCAGTTACCTCTGCATTGTCAAGCCAGATCCTGACCCTTTTCTTCTCTGTGGACTGGAAATATGTGTGCTTTTCTGTCTTTCCACTGCTTAAATGAACAACACTTATGTACATATATAGAGAGAGAAAATATGCTGAGTGTTTTAGGACCCTCTCTGAAAGCTTAACCATCTCCCCTTTTTATGCAAAAGGTGTATATTAGTAAATTAATATAGCTGTCACTTTTTTTTCCATACCAGAAAAATCTGTTGCCAGACCAGTTTTCATTAATCTTAAACTTAGCTTATTACTTTACTGCACAGGCCCTTGGTTGGACAGCCCTGTTTTTAACATGTGTTACGGTTCTTTTAAATGGTCTAAAACATAGCTTTGCAAAGAGTCAACACAAGACACAGAGAAGGTTTATATTCAGCTCAGTCCTAGAAAATAGGTGATGTTTAAACAGAGTGCGGACATTATTCAAGTTCTCTGTGAAGGATTTTAGAACTCACCTGCAAATGTGAATTTAACCTAGGAGGAAATCCAAGTTACTAGGGTGTTATACCATTAAACCTATAATATGGACAAGATGACACACAGGAAAGTATATGGTAGCAATTTCTCTATGAGACGAAGATTTTTCAATATGTCTTTCTAATAAATCACAATATGATCTCTGGGCTACCCTCTCCTTTCACACACACACACGTCTTTTAGAGAGTATTAGTCATTTAGCACAGATGACTTATTTCTTTCTCTCTCTCTAACTTTTTCCTAAAAATCAGAGTTGTTGGAAGCTCCTGTAATGCCACGCATTTTCCACAGTCCACAGCTGGAGAGTGTCAGTAGGTGTAGGCTTTCATGAAACAGGCATCATGAGGAAAACAGGAATGATGCCCCTTACAGCTCAGAGAATTATTTCCATAACGTGGAAGCTCTGGAGACACTTGGTCCCTACTCACATGGCTTATTCTCTTCCCCTGGCATCATGAAGCCCAGGGGAGCAGAAATCTCACCAATTGTTCTTAATTAGAAATTTCTCTTTCCACAGGTCTGAAAGACCAGCACTGAATATTTCATGTCAGACTTCAGGTAGGCTCTGCATTAGCACCCCTGAGGTGAACACGCTGCCTATTGAAGTAGCTCTGCCAACATTAACTCCATGCTGGAGAAATCATGTCCTTGCCACAGTCCAGACTTATAACACAGGACAGACTGCCATACATCCCTTCCACTTGTACCAACCCGTATCCTACTTTACGCTTTATTTCACTGAAACCACAAGGGCTTGTCATGAAAAAAGCAGTGCATTTTTAGGGACTAGTTGCATAAGTGATCCTTATCCACAATATCTGCCTTCTCATGCATAGTGGGTTGACTTTGACTGAATAAACTGAGAAAGTCTTAAATGCTCTAATTCATTCATCAGAATTTAACAGAAGGATTGATGAAAGGATGTGCATGTGAAGGATTATAACAGCACTATTCACTCTAGTTTTAACTATTTTTAATATTTAAAAGCATTTCTTATTTCTTGGTGCATGTTACATGAACATGGACTCTCCTTCTACATGGAAATGAAAGAGCAGGCTAGCTGTAGTGCTCTCCTCGCTATGAGTGGGTCTGCTTTACCACAGAAAGAATCTGGCACTTTAGTTAGCTCATGCCCGTGAAATATTCAAATGTAAAAGAAATAAATGAAACCCAAGTGTGTGTTTTTCTGATGAGCATCTACAAATATTATTGGCAATGTACCCCAACTGACCTAATAACTGTCCCAAGGACATTTAAGTAAAGAAGGTCGTTGTTTTTCTCTTTCTTCTCCATCTCTCCTCTCTTGTCATTTAGTAGACATCTCATGCAAAATTAACTTGCTGTAGGAAGCTTGAGCATATCTGTAAATTGACCTAAAATTTTAACTGTGGAATGTGCATTATTTCTTTGAACAGTTCAATGTTTATTACTACACATGTGTAATTAGTGGGTGGTTTGGGATTTTTTATTTTTTATTTTTTATTTTTTTATTTTTTTTTCTTCTGGAAAGACTAACTAGAAAGGGCTCCTAAGAGAACTGAAAATACACGTTGTCAGAATTGTCATCTATCTTTGTGCTGGCAGTCTTCCCACTCTTCTGTCAAACAGGGAGCTTCTGTGGATTTGCTCATTTAGCAAAATGTCTCTATCCAAGATGGGTAAAAAAAGATCAAGGATTTCAGCTTAGTTTAAAAGCTAACCTACACCTTGAGCATGAGTCCAGACATCACAATAATGGTGCTGAAGGAAAAAAAAAAAAATCTGCAGTCTGGCCAGTGTACCTGACTCTGAAAAGGAAATAAATTACAGTAGTAGGTAAAACCTACATTTTGCTACATGGAAAGCAAGTGATTTATTATTATTATTTTTTTTTCTTCTCAAAAGAATAGAATAGCTGTTCCAGTTTATACCACTGGGCTCTGCGTGCTTGGATACTTCCAGAGATAATTTGGGTGGTGATAGGGGAATAGGGTCAGGACAACACTACATGAGGACTCTTGACTTTACTTTTTATTAGAAAAAATAATAAATCAAAGATGAAAGAATAACTGCATTAGAGAAATATAATGAGGCAGGTAGAAAAAACCTGGGACCAGTATTTCATATAAATATATTACCATTTTCTGCTTTATGCACCAGTAATTCTCCAAATTGTGAGTATAACTGGACTTGGTTAATATTCAAATACAATGAGAAAGTGTACGTTAGCTTCCCCAAAATCTTTGTCTTTTTTTTTTTTTTTTTCTAAAGTAATAGATAAACTTCTGAGAAAAATGATACTTCTGCTGTTAGTCATTGTGCATATAACTTTTGTGTCTACTCCATCATCTTATATGATTAATTAAATTTTACATGTCAGTAAACATTTGGAAGTAAATAAAGGGTTATACCCCACCTTTCAAAAATCTATCTCCAAGATGAAAAAACTCTCCTTCATCCTTCCATTCCCCCCCTCTTCCCCCATAATTTTACATTTCTTGCTCTGTTCTTTTCAATATCTTTTGCTCAGTTTTACTGTTCTCCTGGTTCTTCTCTTTCACTGCTGGCTGTCTTCTCTCCTTGTGTTTTCTCAGTTACAACACGTCTGTGCATTCGTAACCTTTTCCCTATCGCAGTCCTGATGACTGAATTTTTAGGTGTTAGAATAAGGCTAGCAATTTTCGTGTTGCTAATATCAGGCATGTTAAGTAGCTGATATTTTAGTGTTTGGGAATGGAGCACAACAGAGGTGAAGTGACCCGATGAAGGTTACATACAGAGCACAAGACAGAGCACAAAGTGCAGAGGTCCCTCTCTTCTTGGCCCTAATTGTGCAAAGAGTTGTTAAAGACACTTAATTTTGCAAAAGACTTGAACTCAGTGGGACTGCTTGTATTTGAAAACTGAAGTATGTATCTAAATAGGATCACTGCCATATTCTGTCTTAAATATGTGTTTGCTTTGGACATATATACTTGGCTTAATTGGAACAGATTTAGGAGTGTCTGGAGTAAAATGCAAATAGAGAACGATATAATGGCTTCAAAACGTTTAAGAAAATGAAGCATTCAAAGCAGATCAGTGTAAACTAACAAAAGCTGGGAAGGCTCAGAAGTCATTTAGGGGTGGCTTTTGTCCTGATCTGAAAGATAGCTAAAGACTTCCTTTTGTTTCATTTTTTTTCCCCATTTGTTTTATGGTGGACTGAAGTCAGAAGTCTGTGGCTTGCAGGTTAAACAATAGTACATCAAACATATTTGAGTCAGCTTTTTTTAGCTTGGTCCTGCCTTGGCTCCAGAAAGCAACAGTACAAGGATAAGGCATCCGTGTAGGAGAGAAGCAAGCCCTGTTCACTACTTGACAGAAGTGCTTAGTTCTTCAAAAATAAAAACAAAACAGACAACATCCCTCCTGCCCCCAGATGCTGCAAGGTGTCCCATTGGCAGCAGAAACCATGAAATCCTGATTTTCCTTTTTTTTTTTTTTTTTTTCCTTCTGAAGTTCTTACACCCACAAGATTGCAGAGCTGTGCAGATGGTGAGGATGATGAGGATCTCTGCATGTGTGCTTGGCGCCAACTCCAGCTGCTGCTGAACGTTTCTACCTGCCAGCCCATCTCACCATTGCTGGGCACCTCCTCAGCCAGCTGCTGGTTTTGCACAGGCTGCGTGCCTCTACCTTCTCTCTCAAGCCTGGCTGAAATCACCCTCCAAGCTAATATGCTGTTCGTCTGCCTCTCCCCTTTCATCCTCTTTCCAAAATAGATAGACAGAGCAATTTCATAAGTCTTATTTCCTTCGGAAGCAAAGCTAAAAAAGAAGCTCTGTACAAAGACTGGCTTGTAGATACATAGCCATAATGGGAAAAATGCAAGATAGCACTCAGGGAAAACCTATCAGCCTTTAACAGGGATGAAAATAGTGGAATACTGAATATACTGGCCCCTGTCAAATTTCTTCAGGTCGTATTCTTACACGGTGTAAATCCAGACTGCTCTGTTAACTTTAACACAGCTGTGCTATTTTCAATAACAATTGATCCAAATTTTGGAATTTAACAACAACTTTTTTCTTTCCTTTTCTTTCTTATTTATTTATTTATTTATTTATTTATTTTTTAAATTTGCAGTACAAAAAATACTAACCAAGGCATGTTTTCTGTTAAAATTTTTAAGGGCCTTGAAGAAGGGTTAAATTTTCCAGTTAAATTTTAAAGCTTTTCCATATGGAGGGCAAGCTGTTAAAGATCAAATAATAAAACAGTGTCAACTTAGTTTCCAGAGTTTTTTTTTTTCCTGTCTAAGCAGAAATATAAAGCCAAGTGACAGCCCCATGGATTTTACTTTGTTTAGATTGTAATTTTTTTTTCTGGGCCATATAACTTAGGCAGTGAAATGTGCCGTAGGAAATGGCTTGTACTCACTTTATTTAATTCCATGCTGCAGCAGAACTGCACCGAGTGATGCCAATAGAAATTTTGACACACTGTCATTTCAGATAATGGATCTTACTTAACTCAGCATGGTAGGAGTAGCCAGTGGTGAAATTAATGTCCTCCTCCACAGTACTTACAAACAGGACCGGGGTTAGGCAACTTTGCTCTTTGTAACTTGACACAGCCTCTCCAGTTCTTCCCAACACTATTCCTCAGTGCACTGTTGGTCATGGACCTTTTAGCATGGGGTTAGGTTGAACAAGCTGGAAATGGAGGCTGTATAGTGGAGTGATTGCCTTGTTCCATCAGCTCATGGGCAGGTGATGTGCTCCTTTGTAGGGCTATTAACATGAGCATCATTAGTCATCATGTTAGGATGCTAAGCAGCACTCTGGAGTATCAGCCTCGTAAAATACAGTTAGACTTTCCACAGAAATGTCCTTGTAGACCATTTATAGAACTAGCACTAGTACATGGCCACTCAAACAAAAAGCAAAGCCCACTCTGAAGAAAACATTCCGACTGCTTCAGATATTAATACTTAAAGTCCACCCTTTCTCAATTCTTCTATTTGCTGTGTTTTATTTTTTTAATATTACCATGTGTCCTTTATGTGCACAGTATTTTATTTAACAAGATTTACCACTAGCTAAAGACAATGGTATTTTCTTCCTGAAAACTGGGGGCTTATTACATTGACATTTAAAAATAATTGAGGTAAATGTTACAGAAGTACTGTCAAAAACAAATGTCTCAAACTTTTACTTCTGAGAAACACATTTTTGTAATCTCATAACTCTTTTTAGACTTCAAAAATGTTAAGAAATGAACGTACCTCAGATTTAGACTAGGTGGGCTTATTTGACATTTCTTGGAATGGATAGCTATTTGGCTGGCATATAAGTTTCTGCAGTATCCTTAGGACATGTAATATTTTAAATAGATTTCACAGTTGAGGATATAGGCAGGAAAAATAAAGGAAATATCCTGGAAAAACAAAAGAGGACTGAATTTTTATGTTACTAATCTCTGAATCACTTCTCTTTTTTTCCAGCAAGAAAGAAACTGCAAATGTATATTCCTATGAAAGTAAACAAATTCCTGTTGAAGTATACAACACCATGCATAAACAAAATAATCAGATTTTGGACAGTGAAAAATGATTCCAGCATTCCATTTTTTTGTCACAGAAACACACATGGGTGTAAAGCAGAATCTGTAGCCTGACTGTGTTTTGGCCTGAGAGCCCCTTTAGAGAACAAGTCACAGAGCTTTGATTTGGTCGATGCAGCAGTTCAGAGGTAGTTGCCCCCTGGCAGACTGTAGATACTCGGTGTGGCTACCACACCAGGAAATGGGTCTGAGTCTTAGGATGAAGACAAACGAGACACTGAACAATTCCTGCTATGACAATACTGTTGAACAGTCTTATCTTGTGTCTGTCTCATACCAGGTGCTGGCTTGTTATTTCCTTGATTTATTACGGAGTTTTAGTATATTTCCTCATAGCCTGAACAAGTGGACTAAAGCAATAACAAAAGATATTCCAACTTCCACTTTTATGCATGAAAGCAATGTGTATGTCTGTCCTGTCTCGATAGCTCAAGCTGGAAAACATGACCTGTTTGTAGTCCAGTGGTTCACAAAACAAATAGAAACAATCAGAACATATTATTATGATCAGCATTATGATTTTAAGCCAGTGTCAGATTTGTGCAGGGCCTGAAACCTGCTGGGGCTGGCCAAACTACAAACAAGGCAGTAGTCTTACTGGGAATAAATGAGGAAACAAGATTTACCGACTTCCAATTTAAGTAATAAGGATTTTATCCACTGCTTCCCTCCTACTACAGATACCCATCAACTGGGTTTACTTTCATTTATTAGGTGGATCTATCTCCCCTATTTTTTTTTTTAATTTTTCATGAGATACGGGTTATTAAACTTCTAATGCTTCCAATTTTTCCCTCTGCTTACTGTGCACGTGACTCCAGCATTTCAGGAATGTAAAACTCATACACTGCCCAGGTCTTCTCCACTTACTCTTTAAGGAGAACAGGATACATTGTTTGCTGTGAAAAAGACTGATCACAAAGCTAACTTTTCCCTTCCCTAACTACTTTTCCTGCCAGCACCAATTAGCGTAATTATACACTAATACCGACTCCCACAAGGAAATCTCTTTCAGCTCGCAGACCATGAAGTTCACTCCATTCAGAAAAGCCAGTGAAAGACCTGGGAATCATTAAACGTTCAGAGGGATGGCTGAAGCTACACTTGAGTAATAAATACCTCTCTAACCCCAGCCCATGGGTACTGTTGGCCATTCTCCGTGCCCATTGCACAGAGGTATGAGCTGGACAGACAGAAGCTCAGGTACAAGTGTGAGAAGCTCATGTCTGTCTTTCCAAGGATCTCCAGTCCCCAAAAGTTGATGGGTACCATCGGACCCAAGTCTGCTTTCGCAGTTCTGCACAGGAGTTTCTCCCTAAAAGCTTGTGACCAGCAACACCTACAGGACTAACGGCTAAAATGGCAGGGGTGGTGCTGTTGGTGGGAACACTATCAGAAAGCAGTTTCCATCACAGTTTATTCCAGTGATGGAGCACACATGATGAGGTGGACTCTTCAGAGTCACAGCACATGAGCTGAGTGAAAATGGTGTGTTTCACTGAACAGACGGACTGCACCTCCTGTCACCTGCCCAAAGATGCGCACAGCTGGTGACTTCTAAGAGAAATAATAATAATAATAAAAACTAGCACAAACAAAAACCCTCTCATAACCTACCAGCTGTGGGTGTCTTGCTGTCACGCGCTGACTTTTCAATGAGGCAGATTTGTCTGACAGCTACTTTCCCTCTCTGATTGTGGGTTGTGGTCTGGGGGGCCACAAGCATGATTAGAAAGTGATACCATTTTCTAGGGCCTGCCATTCTCCCCCACGCTCTGATATGAAACAAGCAAAGCCTTTCTGCTTTACATCTGACCTTGACAAGGGTGTTTCTCATTTCCTCTCCACTTTTTCCCTCCTAATCCTTCCTGAAAACATGTTTCTGCTGAGTAAATTAGATCCAGTGATTTTAATTGGCATTTTTTTTTCCCCTGGAATTGTCTTTTACATGTGTAATGTCCATTTAAAGGGATGGGGGAGATGATTTGTCCTTTGACGATGTACCAGCCACGATCTTTCCTTCTGTTACCAGTCCCCATCTCCGTGTTCTTGTGGAGTGTAGCTGCTCTGCCTGCTGGTATGGTGTGGTTTGATGAATGCCATGCTTCAAAAACACTTCAGCAAATCAACCTTCCTCAGTGAGGCGCTGAAAAGCAGAGGCAAGAAATGAGGCAGCCTGTTTACACAGGTTATTTAACAAAGCCTGTTTTTCTTTTCTCCATAGGTGGGTCATTTTGACTAGAAAGTGAGGTATGAATGGTCATTTATTCACAGAAATCTTCCACTTAAATCTCATAATATGTAAAAGACAAAAGAAAAAGTGGGCACAGCTGCAAGGAAAACTCAGGTCAATTCAAAACTTACACAGATCAGACTTGGGACTGGGATAATGGCACTGCAGTCTCTAGTAGTGTATAATGTTCCCTCCTGAAAACAAAAATATCTATCAAGTCTAGCAGGCTTCTGTTTAAAAGCTAAAGCAGCAGCATTGCCTGACCATTTTCTCTCTTAGGGGCCATATTAATTTTATACAATAGCGAAAAGCAGAATATAATATATTTGTCTCTCCAGATGAAACTAGTCCTAAATTTCAGAATTGCAGTGGTCTTCCATAAAAGCTGGAGATTTTTTTGCCTTTTTACCCTTTTTCTATATAACCATTACAAATTAACTAGTACTGGAGTCTCCGCAGAAGCGACTTACTGAGAACTATGAAAAATTGGATGTGTACTCATTTTTAAAATTATAACTGCACGCTTACTTCCTGATTCTCATTAAACTGCCCTCTTTATGAGACCTTCACCAATAAAATGCCACATTCAGCAATGTGCGCTGTGAAATGTCACATTAGCATCCCCTGACCTTCGTGTATTGACAAGATGTGGCTGAGTGCCTGCTGCTACAGGCAGCCTGCAGTGGGACACACACAGGGCACAAGTGAGAGACCACTCGAGCAACAAATACATTAAATGGTTTGCAGAAGTCCGCAGCTCCCTTGTGGTTTGAGGAGGAAAGGGTGATTGCAATCCAGATGCAGTAGGCAGCCCCCTTCCATGGAGGCAGGCTCGAGCACTGGGAACCCAAGACAATCAGGAGAGCCAAGTTCTGCAAGACTGACACAAAGGAAGCAAAACACCAGCTTGTTGTAAGATCAAGGAGACGTCCACAGTCATAATGCCCAGCTAAAATATTTCCTTCAAGATGTCCTGACCAGACTTATTTTTCTACGTAAAAGGTTTGTTACACAAAGTTTTCAGCCATTGGGGGAAGGGGAGGAATAAAAATAATCAAGCTCTTCTATCAACCAAGAAACGTTTTACTGAGAAAAACGACAGCGAATGCGCACATCACAATGCTTCAGATTTCATTCACTTGAGCTGAAGATGCACCTGGAAAAAAAAAATCAAAAATGAGTCCAGCCCTCTATCATGAAATCCTATGACATTATGAAAGGATAAAAAAAAAACTGTCAGAATTCAACAGTATAATTTAATAAAAGGCTATTAGAGGGAATTCTTTGGTCTGGCTTAATAGTTGGTTTCCTAAGACTGTTGAAATTCCTTTCTGTTGCAGTAATTTCCATACATAGAAGAAATCTTTATTTCTGTGCAGCCTTATCAATTTCATTGTTTTCTTACTCTTTATTAAAAGAACACTAAATGAAAACAACACAGTAAAACTGCTCTGGGGAAAACAGCAGTTTCTAATCATTGCTGCTCCCGGTACCTCGCCGTATCACACAGAGAGGAAAGTAGCTTTCAGACAAATACGCCACATTAAAGAGCCAGCATGTGGTTTAAGATACTTACAGGCTAGGTTTTTTTTGGGATGTGGGGTAGCTGGGGTGTGAGCGAGGGAGGGGAGAGAGGGAGGTGTTGCTTTCCATTAAATTTGGCATAATCACAGGGAAGAGGTGGCACTAGGCCAAAATTTTAGAGAATCCAAAGTTTTCCTGCTGACTTACCAGGCCCTGAACACACTCCGAACTCTGCATTGGCAGGATCATGTACATGAATGAAAGACCTGGGATGCAGTCTGTGTGTTTCAGTCCCTGAAATGTCAAATACTCATGTTCAGCATAGGCTACTGGGACAGGGACGGACTGCCACAGAAATCCTCCAGGAGGTAACAGAAAAGGCGAGCATCCATAGTTCCTCTGACACTCAGGAGAGCTAGAGGAGGGCTCAGTACTTAATGAGGTCTGTCCCCTGTTACAGCATGGATCTCAGATGACCTGCCTTCAGGACAGGCTGGACTCTGAACAGTGCCAGTTGGTTCTCTGGTGGCGCCACACGAGGACTCAAGGTCTGGCCCAGTGAACGGACACCCCAATGGTCCCATGTACGGCAGCACTTGATCACAGCCCTCTGCTGACTGAGGGAAAGAGAAATAAAAGAACCCAAAAGTTCAAAACTTGAATTAGAGATTCGGAAAAAGTGACTCAGTGATTGGGTCTTCATTGTGGTCTCATGCTTGCTTCTCGTTCCTACATCATACTATTCCAGTGCTTCGAGCCAACAATAACAAAAAATGTCAAGGCTGTCATAACTAGATTTAGGCATATCTCTGTCCATTGACAAGTTCATGCAGCAAAGCCAGGATGAAACAGCTGTAGCACTTAGACTAGAAAGCTCTGTTTCTAGGAATGCATTCTCTATTAGAAATACATTATCTCAACTATATCTTAGAAATAAATCTTTAGATTTTACTATGTAAAGAACCAGTGCTCAGCTTCTATCCTCCAAAAATTTGTGGCCAGAAGTTATTACTATGCATGCTGTGAAACAAAGGCTACAGACTCTTATTTTAGTACAGGGAAAATGGTCCCTAAAAGGCAGTATTCAAAAAGCAACAAGGGTAAGATTTGTCTCTAGGAAGACAACCAACAAAAAATTCAACAGTTTGCTAAAAACGAATGATATCTATAATGCAAATCCTAATACTGACCAAGATATCTCATTGCTTCTGAGTTTGGATTTTAATTCTGCATACTCATGTAAGCAAGCCAAACAAAGCCTTGTTTGCTGGGTACCACAGAAAACAAAACAAAACTAAACCCCAAAATATATTCATTTGATTTATGACCTGATCCTTCAAATATGAGGAGAAAGCCACTGGTCTGACACTGATTTGGACAAGCGAGGTAACTGTGGTCTCCTCTGCATGTATTTATGAAAAAATAAAAGGAGGCACCACTTTGTGCTGAAAAGTAGAAGGAAAAAGTAATTCCAGAAGGGCAAAGGGCAAAGCAACATACAAAAACCTTCTCCTGCCTGTATGGTAACATAAATAACAAGTAACTTTCTTCGTGTCAGGAATTTACCTTACAGAATATTATTAATACCTTACATTATTATTAATACCTTACACTATTAGAAAATGCAGAAAGGGAAGTTGGATTTTTAGGTCCTGCAGGAACACAAACATTGGGCACTGAAGCCCTGCAAGCAGAGCTTGTGCAGCACACGGACTGCTGGGCTCCAAATGAGATCACCGCCTCTCCTCATCCTGAAAGGAGGCGAGCAGGAGAGGTGAGCCAGAGGGCAGACAGATGTGAGTCAGTACTGGGGAGGGAAAAGAGGAGGGAAGGGCAGAACAGGCAGACGTGGAACATGCACAGAGAGACGGAGCGCTGCAAACTGTCCTCTTCAGCACTTTTTCCCCACATCCCACCACCTTCAGATTGGATGGGTCGAGACTCATTGCACTGTTGCCAGATAAGCTCTCTTTTTTTAAAGAAAAGTTGAGCAGCTGGAAGTCTGAGAACTTCAAGGGAGGGGGAAAAAAACAAAAAAACAAACAAAAAAAACACACTACAAAACAAGCAAACAAAAAACCCAACTAATCTCTGGATTCCAACACACCAGTGAGATTCAAAGGCTTGAATGTGATATTCACTAGGAATAAAAATTCCATGCTGTCTCAACCAGCGAATCCAACCTGCCATAGCTGACTTAACTGAAGAGCACAAGCTGAGGCTAGAACCTCAGGGCAGAATACAGGCCTGCATTAAGGTGCGATCTTGCCCTTTGAAGGCATAGATGTGGCGGCAGAAATTAGTTCCTGAGATCCCTGAGGAGCCCAGAAAGCATGCCTGACCTCAGACCAAATCACATCAGCAGCTCATGCACACAGCACACAGCCTGTAAATATGGGCAAATGTTATAATCAGGTCTTTGGGAAACAATAAAAAATGTCTTATTAAGCTTAGTAATATCAGTGTCCTTATCAGACCAGCATTCCTCTGGTCTGGGACCCTGCACTGACTGTACCAGACGTTCCAACAATTCCTGTAACACTATGGGATACCTTGCCCCCAGCAGCTGCTTTCTTAACCCGTACCACACCTGGGATTTTGCATGCTAAAGCAGGAAGAATGTTATCATGGAGTTGTTATCCCATTTCTCATGATAGTAGGTGTTTCCTTTCTTAATGACAGCATCAGACCCTTCTCAGTTCTGCTCTGCTTGTATACACAGTGATGCTTGTGGCGATGAGATTCAAAGGCTAACTTCACGGTACTCTTTCAAACTTGCATGTAATTTTCTTATTTCTCTACCCTTCAATTTAATTGACCCCAACATTACAAAATTATTTAAATAAGACACCCCAACAACCCACTTTTCCATGTTCATTTTTAATTTTATAACATCCCTCTTCTCTCCCTCTGACCTAGTAAGTTCATTCTTTTTCATCTTTTCATAAAAAAACATCTTGTTATCTTCAAAAATAAGCCATTGACTGTCCAGGCATGATGGCAACATTCTGCAAGCTTGAGTGATAACACTACAATTAATTTCACACTCATTTTATGACCTGTTCTCTATGTTGCTATCTTTAATATTTTATTAAGATGCATCGAACAGACATTTTAATCACAGCTCAGCCTTTCTGACAACATGGAGACCTTACAGTTCAGTATGCCCAGCTGCAGTACAAGGACTGTGTGGCTTTTGAGCATAAAAACTTGTCTTGAAGCACTAGAAGGTACATAAAGCTGCGCTGAAGAACAGGACTTGCTGTTGCTGGTGTCAGGGTGACTGCGAGTGCAAGTCCTCCTATTTGTCCACACACCTAGAGCTGTGCCTGACAGAGATGAAAGCACAGCAGTCACCTCCTTCCAGGAAACTTCCTTGGCAAGAGATTTCAATCTCTGGCGTAATACTATTTCAAGCAACCAACTTGCCTGCAAATCCAGAGTCTAGCACATCTGGGTGACCTTGCAGGCCATCTAAGTCACAAAGATATTCTACAGGAGATAGCTGAGATGCCTGGCAAGGTCTTCAAACTGAATGTTAGAGGCAGCCTTAGCCCTGACAAGCCCCCTCCTCTAATACAGTCACCCACAGTCTTTCATCATTTTCTATCTTTGCTCAATTAAAGAAGAAACATCAGCTCTAAGGGAAGTAGCCCCAGAAGAGCAGGGGCATGATCAAACCTCAAAATGTCCCTGGAAACATCTGCCAAAAGTTGGTGGAGCACTTGTGAGCTTTGTGAGGCAACCGACCCAGGAGTGGCCTGGCACTGACACCCTGCCTGCCACCCCTCCGTAACTCTGATGGCCAGCGTGACACAAGGGAAGGGACAACTCCCAGGACTTGGCCATAATAAACAAAGACAGGCACAGACTTTGGCAAGATCCACTTGCAATCCCAATGGAACTGCATGGGTTGTTTGAAATTTAATGTGCCTGCTAGCATGTTGGAGGCTACAAGTAATTTATTTTAGTGCCAGTGTTTCAGGGACTCCATTGACAATGTGATCGTTCTGGTTACGCACTGAGGAGACAAAGGAGAGAATATGTGGATTTTCTGGTTTTTAATTAAAACTCTGGCTGCAGAACAAACTTACAAAATGCTCCTTGCTGAGCTGTAAAATACCAGAGCAAAAAGTTGTCTTTTCCTCTTTTTGCATTATGCCAACACTTGCCATTTTTATTTGTAGTTTCCTTCCTTTAAAGAAAGGAAGACTTTTTTTTCCCCCTGCAAACACCTGATGTAACACAGCCTGCAGCACAGGGAATAAATATATCCTTTATTGCCATAGCTAGCTAAACACTGCTCACTTGCTCTTGTGCCCTAAAGAAAACACAGTTATATTCATTCACAGAGAATGACCGCATTCATGGCACTCAGTATGCTGCTATTTTTATTTCAACCGTATAGTTACATTCTATATTTTCAACAGTAGGAGAGGGAGAAGAGGAACTTTTTCAATGGAATCTGTTTCCTATTTAATAGGAACACATTAAATTAAGGACACTGTCCAGTAATTATTTGAGAGAAACAGAAAAAACATGGGATTAAAAATGTGGTTTTGTTTTACAAAAGGCTATTGGTGCACTACAAATGGACTATTTAGACAGCTAATTCTTTTATATGATTTTGTTGGTTTCCTACAATTTGGACAACTCCATGTACTAGTTAAATATATTCTCACAGGTTAATACTCACTGGATGAGTGAACCAGTATGACTTCTGAAATCAGGCAAACCACAATGTACCACAACTGCACCTACCTGTTTCCCAGATTTCACCTTCAGCAAAGAGAGAGATGAATTAGAAGTACAAGTCTCATAAAGCTAAAGGAAACAAACTACACGGTTCCATTTTTTTTTTTCCAGTGGCTTTCAAAGGAATTAGGTTCATAACCTCAATGTTAGGCTCACAACCTTAGGGTTTTCTTACGATTTCATTATTTTCTTTTCTTACACCAAGCAGGTACTGTGCAATGGATGAATGGCAAAAATTTAATTGCTCCAAACTTGCTCTCAAATTATACTGGTGTAAATCCCTTTTTAAAGCATTGCTTCAATTTCAGGGTAATTTTAGTTAAACCTTGATCTGTTCTTTTCCAGAAAGACAAAATACTGGGCCTTCATCCTTAGGATAAGATTGCATGAAATGTGCTATGGTTAATGATAATTTTAGTATGAGAGCCACAGTAGATAACTATCCATTAACCTCTCCAGTGGCACAAAAGTTTCCATAAAAATACATATAGCTTTTAGAAAATACCTATTTGTAATTCAGCACAAGGTGCACAAAGGGATCCAAAATGTCATTCACCAAGACATCAGTTATATCAATTGTGAAGAAAACAGAGCGACAATTTCTTCGTTGAAGAACTTCAAGCTTTTTTCATCCATTCTACAAGAAAAAAAAAAAGTACTGAGTGCAGTTGTGATATATATCATAAGAAGCAGTATACTTGTGTGATGAATTTCTTAAACATCTCCACATTTCAGAGAAAGATAAACTTCTATTTCAAGGAACTAATTACAGGTAACAAAAGCAATTTTTGGTAGCCTGAGAAAAAAAAAATAATAATTGTTCAAATACAAGGGTTTTGAATCCTATGATGTTTACTTGCCCTGTTTTTTCCTAACAGCAATGGTTATTCTAAATATGCTGGATCTTCATATGCAGAGCAGGAAATGAGGTAGTACACGTCTTTCCTACGGTGTTCCACAGGGGACACTTGATATGGTAAGGGGTCACTTGATATGGTAAAATATCTGGAGAAGAGAAGCACTGAGCATGCAATGTGAGAACTAAAATAACTATTGGAAGAAAAAAATGGCAATCCACAGGACAGGAAGAATATATCAGGTGCATACAATTTCTGTCGCAAGCATTTCTCAATCATGTGAGCTAGCTGTTCGAGGGTGTATGAGCAAAGGTTCTGCTGTCACACTTTTACAAACTTAGGAAGTATTCTAAATCAAAGGATGAGTACTCTTTCAGTTGTCATAAAACCAGACCTATTTCCTTGTTTTTATTCACCCCTAAAAAAATAAAAATGTTGACACCACTGAAGCTGGAAGAACTAAGAGTTCCCCCAATATCCCCACCCCTTTTAGGACATTTTCCACCCCACTGCTCTGCAAGTTCAAAGGACCAGGAAGCTTGCAGTCCCCTGGGTTTTCAGTCTTTGAACACAGAAACGTTACAAAAGTGAGCACCAGACTCGCTTCTTGCTTTCCAGACAGGCTGTGACCCCAGCAGTCTTCTGGCAACCTCACCCGCTCACCCTGACCCTTTTGTGCCTGCCATACAGAGCAGAGGAGGTACTTTGCCTGTTGGGGAGAAGTTTGCATGGTGGTGAAGGTCTACCCACTGAAAGAAACTCCAAGGGACAAACTGAGCAGGATGGATCAGCCTGATTCAGCTGCTCCACATCACATTCAGCTGCTCCCCATCCCTCCCCCTTCCTCGCCATGCAAGAGGTCTCAAAAGTTATGAAAATATTGAATCACGGTGCTTTTCATTTTTTAACAGGGGGAAGGGAGGCTTGGGGGCCAGGGGCATTCTGTCAGTCAGCAAAGCACAGCCCCATGTGCTAACGGGAAGGACTCATCCAGCAAGCAAGGACAATAGCTTGCTTGTGCTGGGCTCCACCACATCACTGTCACACAGGAAGGGTATCTGAAGGTCATGAGGAGAACACTACTGCCCAAATATATTTACACAGGAGGAGACATAAACCTGACGGATGGAAGGAACATTACATGCTAGACCTTGCTGGGAGGCTGGTCACATACAATAACAAATTTGCAGTTAAAGAGCACAGGGTTTTAATGAGCTTCCCTTATTTCAAAGAAACCCCTTCCTTTCAGCCAGGTTTGGGGTTTTTCTTTCTGATTCAGTGCTATACTACAGCACCTCAGTTATAATCCTAATTAGGCTTCACAACTGACATGACTAGTAATTACTCTGTTGGGTAGCCATGAAACCCAATTAATTGGATTTCAAAGAAAAAAATATATAATCCAAACACTTGTTCATATGAATAGTGTTCCTAACCAGCCTGCAGAATAATCTGAATTCATGCTCACTAATTATTTTATAAGCCTCTGTAACAGAATTGACAACTTGGTGAATTCTGTCCCTCTCCCACAGGGCTCCAGCCTCAGAATGTGATATTTGCAGTTACTGGGTAGAAACACCATCTCAAACCCTCTGTTTTCTCAGAATGACCTGCAAAACTGGAGAGGAGTAAGCCATTCTCTACAGCTGCAAAAGGGATTTCACAAGAGGTTCAGAACATATATCATGAGGAACTTTTAATGATGGATAGACTCAGCAGTGTAGAAACACAGGAGTGAAAAGCAGGCCTGCTTGGACAAGTTTTGTTTCATGAAGCCAACAAGGAACCGTGTATTAGATGTTCCCTCCTGGCAGAAGTCGCACAATCACCAGCACTTGTTCTCATGGAGGACTTCAATTCAAAGAATCAGAGTCATAGAATGGCTTGGTTTGGAAGAGATCTTAAAGACCACCCAGTTCCAACCCCCCTGCCATGGGCAGGGACCCCTCCCACCAGACCAGGTTGCCCAGAGCCCCATCCAGCCTGGCCTTGAACACCTCCAGGGATGGGGCATCCACAGCTTCTCTGGGCAACCTGTGCCAGGGCCTCACCACCCTCTGAGTGAAGAACTTCTTCCTAACATCTAATCTAAATCTCCCCTCTTTTAGTTTAAAACCATTCCCCCTTATCCTATCACTACCTGCCTGAGCAAAAAGTTGTTCTCAGTCTTTTTTTGTAAGTCCCCTTTAAGTATTGAAAAGCTGCAATGAGGTCTCCCTGGAGCCTTCTCTTCTCCAGGCTCCAGAGAGAGCTCACCCCAGCTCTCTCAGCCTGTCTTAACAGGAGAGGTGCTCCAGCCCTCTGATCATCCTCATGGCCCTCCTCTGGACTTGCTCTAACAGGTCCCTGTCCTTCTTGTGCTGGGGGCCCCAGACTTGGATGCAGTACTCCAAGTACTGCAGGCCTGTCAGCCTGACCTTGGTGCCAGGAAAGGTGATGGAACAGGTCATCTTGAATACAATCACACAGCATATGTGGGACAACCAGGGAATCAGGCCCAGCCAGCATGCGTTCGTGAAAGGCAAGTCCTGCCTGACCAACCTCATCTCCTTCTATGACTGGGTGGCACACCTGGTGGATGAGGGAAAGCCTGTTGATGTAGTCTACCTAGACTTCAGCAAGGCCTTTGACATGGTCTCCCACAGTATTCTCCTGGAGAAGCTGGCAGCCCACGGCTTGCACAGGTACACTGTGTGCTGGGTTAAAAACTGGCTGGACAGCTGGGCCCAGAGGGTGGTGGTGAATGGAGTGAAATCTAGCTGGCGACCAGTCACCAGTGGTGTTCCACTGGGGTCAGTGCTGGGGCCCGTCCTCTTTCATATCTTTATTGATGACTTGGATGAGGGAATTGAGTGTGTGAGAAAAATCTCAAATAATTTTCTTCAGACAGGATCTTCTGTGAAGCTATTTTATTTGTGATTGCAATGGCGGGCATCAATCAGGACGCATTTTAGTAAACAAATCATAACCGTTTATTCCCTATTACCTGGCGCCTGATCACCTCCCCTGTTTCCTCATTGGCTGAGTACTACAGGTTCTCAAACTACTCGATGCTCCTCTATACCATATACGTACAATTTTTCTTTTTTTCAACCCTTTAATTTCTCCTTTCTTATGTTTTGAGAACTTGTGATCTTTGTTTTACTGTTCTCACACTGCTCATCCTGTTTTTCTCAAGCTTCTATCTTATTTTGGAACAGTGAGGCCTTCTACTGTCCACTTATCTACTTAGCATTTCTCCTTATTATGACTACACAACTACCTTGGAATACAGAAAAGTAATTCTCTACTGCAAAAACACAACTTTGTTTCTCACAAGTGCACCCTCAGTAAGTTTGCAGATGACACCAGATGAAGTGTTATTCTGTCAGAGTGTAGAAAGGCCCTGCAGAGGGACCTGGACAGGATGGGTCGATGGGCAGAGGCCAATGGGATGAGGTTCAACACGGCTAAGTGCCGTGTCCTGCACTTTGGCCACAACAACCCCATGCAGCGCTACAGGCTTGGGGCAGAGTGTCTGGAAAGCTGTGCAGAGGAAAAGGATCTGGGGGTGCTGGTCAATGTTTGCATGAACATGAGCCGGCAGTGTGTCCAGGTGGCCAAGAAGGCCAATGGCATCCTGGCTTATGTCAGGAATAGTGCAGCCAGTAGGATCAGGGAGGGGATCGTCCCCCTGTACTCAGCTCTGGTGAGGCCACACCTCGAGTACTGTGTTCAGTTTTGGGCCCCTCACTACAAGAAGGACATCGAGGTGCTTGAGCGAGTCCAGAGAAGGGCTATGAAGCTGGTGAAGGGCCTGGAACACAAGTCCTGTGAGGAGCGGCTGAGGGAACTGGGGTTGTTTAGTCTGGAGAAGAGGAGGCTCAGGGGACACCTTATTGCTCTCTACAGCTGCCTGAAAGGAAGGTGTGAGGAGCTGGGGGTTGGCCTCTTCTCACGGGTAACTAGTGATAGGACTAGAGGGAATGGCCTCAAGTTGTGCCAGGGGAGGTTCAGGTTGGAAATGAGGAGACATTTCTTCTCAGAAAGAGTGGTCAGGCATTGGAACGGGTTGCCCAGGGAGGTGGTGGAGTCACTGTCCCTGGGGGTGTTCACGGAAAGGTTGGACGTTGTGCTTAGGGACATGGTTTAGTGGGTGACATTGGTGGTAGGGGGATGGTTGGACCAGATGATCTTGGAGATCTCTTCCAATCTTAATGATTCTATTATTCTATGATTCCTTCTGCAAAGAGTCACAGGAGAACTTCCCCATACTTCCTTTGTTCTAACAAGTCACAAATGACATACTTCCAAATTAGGCTAAAGACTGTAATACAGAAGCAATAGCCTCAAATCATACAGTATCAGTGGATTAGAGCAAGAGCAAAACCTTGGAACCCTACAGGACCAGAGAACAAATAAGCTGAACGTGCCTAGAAAATGAGCTGCTGTCCACATTGCAGAGGAAAGCAATTATTTACCTCATCCCAAACAACCGTTGCTACTGTTTTGACCTGAGGGAATACCCTTTTCTGACTAAATCTTATATATGGTTTAAGACCAAGGAAATGAGATACAGTGCCCAGGTGCCTGAGAAACTGAGCAGCAGCCACAGAAAACCTCACAAAGCTCTGGTGTCCTGTCATGTATACATTTACTGCCACATGTCTATTGTGTCAATGCTTCTGTCAGGCTTGTCATCCAAAGTGTGTAGTACTACAGACAGACAACTGCAGTGTCGAAGTCATATGGTCTAAAGATGACAAGCAGTTGCAGTTCTCTCTTGACTAGCTCATCTAGCTTTCTCACAGACTGGAATACCAAAGGTCTTTCATAGTGGCTATCAAGCACGACAAGGACTGCCAACTTCTGCCTTCAACCATTCATTCAGTGAAGAAGACCATTTCAAGGTAACCTGCATTTTTAACTTCCAAAGAGGCAAATGCCAGTACAACTTAAAGTGACAGGCCATGGACAAATGTGTTCCACTACAACAGGACTAACATGGTGCATGTGCAAAATAGATGATAAATTCTGTGATAGTTTTTGGGGGAATGTAAGTGTGAAAATTCATGTCAGACTCCAGGAGCAGAACCAAGCTAGAATTTTGTCAGACAGCTCCTATTCAGTGTCCTGCAATGAAGCTCTAGACAGCAGAGGTGTCCTTTATATCCGATGGGCCATTGCAAAGCTTCTGTTTTGCATGCAGAATTAGGAACCCAGCTATGTCTGGCTTGTGAATAACGTTATCTCTTGGTTAGCTTCTCAGTGTGAGATCAGCCTTCCCAGTGATAAGTTCATGCTCAACAGGAATTTTGGAAGAGGGCTTCTTTCTCCTGTAGTTTGGCTGAATAAGCCCTGGCAGTGAGCATTTTTGCTGCTCCCCAGTTTTGCGAACTTATTGACACATAAACCTAGAGATGAGGGGGAGAAAGCCCATCTTCTTGGGTAATATTCTTCTTCTGGAATATGACTAAAGTAAAGCAAGCTTTCATTAGTCTTGGCCAAGGAGGCACAGAAGGTTGGCCTCGCAATTCTCTAGACTCACTTTATTGTGATAGTTCATTAATGCATACAATAGCCTATTTACTTCATTCAGACCCCTACTTAGGTTGCAGGTGAAGTTGTCTGAAAGTTCCAGGTCCCCATGGGATTTCCTCCACCCTGCAACGGCCACCCCACTGCTGTCCCATTAGCTTTAGAGCCCACTGCACAACCTTCATGGCAACACCAACTTGAAGAGAGACTCTGCCTCTGACCAGAAACAGTCTGGTAAATGGTATTTTATTAAGGGGCTTTATTTTTTATTTTATTTTTATTTATTTTTATTTATTTTATTTTTATTTATTTTTCATTTTTAATTTATTAAGGGGCTAATTAGCAACATTTCTGACCTTGCCCACAGTTCTTCAGACTCCTCCATATGTCCCCTAAGTTATTTTCTACTTTTTGGACTTTTTATAGTTGTGATATGATTTGTTTTTCATTCTGCAACCTATGATATATCTTTAGTGGCTCTCCAAACATTGTCCTTTCCAGCTATATTCAAATAAAAGAAAAAAAAATCTTTGTGCAGATAGGTAACTACACTTTATTTATTTAATGAGTAAAGCAATCTGGGAAGCAAAAGCAAAATCCAGTCCCTCAGAAAAGCTGTAGATTATGATTACCTTCATTCTGTGTTACAGACACTAGCATGCTACTGAACAAGAACCTCTTCCAAAACCTTAACTGAAAACAAAATGAGGAAAATAAAGGGAAAAATACCTATTACTGGTATTTTTTCAAGGAATTATTTTTCCACCCTTTTCTCTGTAGGAAGCCAGATAGGTAGCAAATTTCATGTAAGCTTTTCCAGATACAAACATGGCAGATAAGGAAATAAAAGTACTGGTTTGACAGAATGGGCTTTCTGGAGAGCTTTTAAGTTACTGAGGGGGAGTCTGGTCTTACTTGCTTAGCTTTCAGTACACTTTTGGTGACATATTTGAAAATTTGTAGATACAAAATGAAGATGTGGAGAGCACAGAAATCAAATCCTCACTAAAAGAATGCAAGACTTGGAAGAAGGAAATTCTATTATTTAAAATTATTAATTTTTAATGTTGCTATATCACATTACAATTGTAATCTTCAACCATTCTAGAAATTCTCTAGATTTATTAACTTCCCCTAAAGCAGCTGCCAGTGCCAAGGACAGGATACCAGACTGGATGGCCCACTGATCTGAGTAATTTCTGTGAACCAGTGCCAGTTATATGACAGGATATACTAATTACCTAGTTCTTAATTTACGTAATTACAAAGTTTTTAATTTAAAACATATTTTGGCACCCACTTGTGACGTTGTGGGTGTCAGAAGCAAACACCCTCTGAAGCCAGGTGTTTAGACCAAGAATATAATCATCCCATGTTATGTAGAAGTTATGCTTCATTTTGGAGCATGCTGACAGCAATATTCCTTTGAAGTTTACTCTACCATAAAAGTTTTGAAGAGGGGATGAAAAATAATCAGAATTGCATTGCAGGCAGATTAGTGCACGATTTGCTTGGGTGGCAATGTGAAGCACAGGGCCAGCAAGGAGCAACTTCATCTAACAAGTTTAGAAGTTGACTGGCAAATCTTCACAGTTACAGAAAACCAGAGTAGAGCAATAGAATAATGCCTACCATGACTTAACTACAGGGACGTGGTATCAGCAAAAGGATCACTAAATATCCATCATTTCATTTTATGATAGTCTCCATATGCTCAGCTGGAGTACACAGGCATTGTTGGTATGCACTACCTGAGACAGAAAGAAATGGAAAATTTTACTGCTTTGGGGTTAAGCATTCTGTAATCCCTGCAGGTCATGGTTAGCATTTAAAGTCTAAACTACACCACTGAAGAAAACAAATCAATTCACTCTGGGGCTGACAGTCTGCTCATCAGACTGCAGAATTCCAGGTCTGATTACTTGAATATGCTTAATTTTGAACACTGAACCTTTATGCAAAAGTACCCTGAGCAGAAGGATGGGCTGAAAATTTTGTTGATAGATGATTATCCCCTTAGATACCACATTACAGCTACAGGAGAGAGAGTTTGGTGCCCAGGTATCTAGATGTAAGCAACAGCAAGTGCCAGCCAGCTGCAAATAATACGGTTCACAAATACAGGACTGGTGAAGCACCAGAAGAGCATTTTTAAAGAAAAATATTTTTGCCTGGGGGACATCCATTTCCCTCAGAGAGAGATTGAGAAAGAGAGAAGGCCTTCTCATACAACAGCAATGACTTCTATTTTCTCAAAGTTATTTCCTATCAAGACACATTTTGAAAGAAAAGTTTCAAGCACCACAGTCACTGATAACTAACTACCATACGTAAGTGCTTCACTGGTCTGGAGACTAAATGAGACTTTCATTGAATTATTTCCATGCATAGCATTATGTATCAATAATAATGGTATAAATTAATCAGATATGAATCAAATAATAATGTATTTTTCTGAAGGATCTTCCATCCAAAACCAAAATCCCATTACACACAGTTTAGATTAGTTAACTTTCAAAACCCAACCACGAGGACTGTCTGGCTTACCGATTTTTGGAATTAGCTCAGAACAGAAAACACTTTCACAGGCATCCCTGCAGATTATTTTCTCCTACCTGGGTTAATTGTCAAATTTTAGAAATCACCCAAAAGGTGTTCAAAAAACAGCACTGAGTACAAGTTTGTATGTATTTGGATGGCCACCACAGAGCTGCTGTTGGTATCCTGAGACCTGCAGGAGCCAGACACCACACAAGCCTAAGTGAATCTGGGCCTCCGGATTATGTAGCTTCCTAAGGGTCACCTCTTGAGGGAAAAAGAGGTCTAAAACTGGAGCACCTCATCTGCCAGACACAACACTAGCTTGTTAGAAAAAAAAATACTCTGTGAAAGCAGGGAAAATACTTATGACCCTGTCACTGTAATTAGTGCTTCACCTCTCTACCAGATGTGTGCAAACAAACAATATTAAGGTGTCTTTTCCTAGAATAAGGCAATATTTTGCATAACAGTAAATTTGTGCTCTGACTGCTTAGTGCTAGGTGTGACTTGTATTACAGCTCCTCCACTATATTTCATTACCTCTGGTACCAAATCTGGACATCTATGATTAGGGCACTCTTCTTTCTGAGCAAGTGGTTGGAGAAAGAATAATTTATGGGTTCCTGGGATGCGAGGACCCCCACTGAGAGGGTAGCTGGGCACTGGAATAGGCTCTCCAGGGCAGTGGTCATGGCATCCAGCCTGCTGGAGTTGAAGGAGTATTTGGATATTGCTCTCACACATATGGTCTGATTTTTGGGTGGTCCTGTGTGGAGACAGGGGCTGGACTTGAGGATCTGTGTGGGTCCCTTCCAACTCAGGATATTCTATGATTCTATAATTCTAAGGTAGTGCAGGGTTTGTTTTTATGTAGATCATTAGCAAATGACTTCTCAGGGCAGAGGAAAAACTGTGTTGAAATGGTCAGCCATTTTTTGGATAGTATAGTTCCTTCCTCTTTCAAAGGCTCCATCCCAAGGTACCTCAACCCAGTTTTTGTGGAGTCTACCCCCTAATTTAAGAAAACAAAATGAAACAAACAAACAAAAAAATAAACAAAAGAAGAAGAAAGGAAAAAGAAAAAAAAAAAAAAGAAAAAAGAGAAAGGGAGTAAGATGTTAAAAAGATGTTGTGGAGAAGGCAGGATGCAATTCATTATACCTACAGTGAAAATCCTCACTATGATATGGGTACGCTGAGCAAGCAATTCCTAAAGCCCTTTTGCCCTACTTACTTCCCCCTGCCTCTCAATTTCCCTGCAGTGTCCCACCCGAAACACAGAGCAGCGCTGAGTTCCCAGCCACGCAGCCGTGCAAGTGTTAGCACAGGGTCACCAGGAGCAATGCAGGCAAACAGCAGGGCATTGAGAGTGAGTTTCCAGAGTTCCTGGAAAAATACACTGGCTACATTGTGTTTTGCCCGGTGGAGCCCAGCCAGCCTTGCCCCGATTGCTCTGCTTTCCAAGAAGTCGCATTTAGATAGTAAGTCGCTTACATGCCTTCTTTGGCTGACGCTGCTAAGCACAGTGGCACACAGAGGCTGAAATGTCTCTCCTGACCGTCACGTACACAACTGCATGAGTCAAATACACAGCCTTAACACTGTTATTTCACATACAAAACCTACCTTGCTCTTCTGAGGATTCCTCATTTACCTGAAAGGTTCTAGGTTCAGGTGGAGTCACCAAATGCATGCCCTGAGTCAATGTCTAGGGTCAGATTAATGGCACAGTGACTTAGAAACTACTTCAGAGCCTTCCTTCAAAAGGACAAGAAATTGAATACTTGAAAATTCTCTGGATGTGTTAGGGAAACATCTGGGCCAATGATGGAAAGCAGAGCTCTGTTAAAAGTGATGCTACAGAGACTGAATGTCTGCGATATGGCAAAGCTGCCCATTTGCAGGGAGTAGGACGGGGCCAGGACACAGACTGCAAAGGTATCTCCAGCTTTCACTTCAGCAATAACTAATGAATGCTACAGGTACCTTCATCGTTTCCAGGACTTAGAGATCACATGAAGGTAACTCTGGTGGACTCTGCATTATGCCCTTGATGTATGATGTATTAGTCAATACAGCTTAAAAATATAAGTGGGAAGTTAAAAATGATAGCACATACCTTTTGCTGTTATTTCTATAGTGTTTCAAGCTTCCCAACATATATCTGTCAGCATGGACACAATCCATTTTGATTTTAGAGTTTTTTACCTTTTCTGGAGGGGTAGATAATCCTGTTGAGAACTGCAGGTGTGTAAAAAGAGGGCTGGAGCAGACTGGGGACAGTCAATTCAGGTAGGTTAGGAGGCCGAGTGCTAGGAGTGAAAAGAACCAGCACAGGTCATCACCCAATTTGTGCACAGAAACACTATTGGATTAAACCTTTCCCAGTCAAATTAACATGAAAATGAAAGGAAAAAAAAGGACAATTATAAACATGGATGGATGGATGGAGGGGGCTGCAATCTGACAGCTTGTCCCTGCCTAAATATCTCATAGAATCATAGAATCATAGAATATCCTGAGCTGGAAGGGACCCATAAAGATCATAGAGTCCAACTCCTGGCACCACACAGGTCTACCCAAAATTTTAGACCATGTGACTAAGTGCACAGTCCAAACACTTCTTAAATTCAGACAAGCTCGGTGCAGTGACTACTTCCCTGGGGAGCCTGTTCCAGTGTGTGACCACCCTCTTGGTGACGAACCTCTTCCTGATGTCTCGCCTAAACCTCCCCTGCCTCAGCTTGACACCATTACCGCAGGTCCTATCACTGGTGATTAAAGAGAATAGGTTGGTGCCTGCTCCTCCACTCCCCCTGCTGAAGAAGCTGTAGACTGCGATGAGGTCTCCCCTCAGCCTCCTCTTCTCCAGGCTGAACAGGCCAAGTGACCTCAGCTGCTCCTCATATGTCTTCCCCTCTAGGCCCTTCACCATCTTCGTCGCCCTCCTCTGGACATTCTCCAACAGTTTAATGTCCTTTTTGTACTGTGGTGCCCAGAACTGCACACAGTACTCGAGGCGAGGCCGCACCAGCGCAGAGTAGAGCGGGACAATCACCTCCCTCGACCGACTAGCAATGCCGTGCTTGATGCACCCCAGGATAGGGTTGGCCCTCCTGGCTGCCAGGGCACACTGCTGGCTCATATTCAACTTGCTGTCAACCACAACCCCCAGATCCCTCTCTGCGGGGCTGCTCTCCAGCATCTCATCGCCCAGTCTGTACGTGTAGCCAGGGTTGCCCTGTCCCAGGTGCAGGACCCGGCACTTACTCTTGTTAAACTTCATGCGGTTGGTGATTGCCCAGCTCTCCAATATGTCCAGGTCTCTATCATTTTATGTCTGCATTCACATGCTGCTTGTGTCCATTCTGCAGGGACATCCTGCAGACGATCCTTCGGTGTTAAGTGGATGTCAGCCTTCAACTGGGTCAACAGACGAAGTTTTCAGAGGAAGAGGTTTCAGGTGAAACTGTTCTAGTGACTGCATTTCTGTGGCTTGGGTAAGGTGCATATCTTCTATTTTGCCCTTGGGCAGGTTTGCATGTCTTTGTGTACCAGCACTGGAAAGCCCTACCAGGAGCTGTCTCTTGCAACCAGAAGCCTTGCTCGTGCTGGAATCTGCTCCTGGGTGGTCTCGTGCATGTGCAGGGAGTCTGGGAGAGTGCTGCGTGGCTCCACCCATGCAGCACTCACTGCAGGATGCAGCCTCAGGCTGGCGGGCAGGTTGGGTTGTCTGCTGTCAAAGTAAGGAACACAGAGGGGCTTAAATCTGTGAATCTATTTTGGCTCTGAAAAGAGTTTAAAGAACGTTTCATATGAAATCAGAAATCGGGGTTAGGGGAAAAATAATTTCCTTGCAGATATCTGGAATTTCTTAGCATGAAAGAAAAATAACTGTGTTACTTCCAGAAAAACAAACCATTTCTCTTTATGTGATTTTGGGAAAGTCTATGAAACCACAGTTTTGCTGAAGAGTAGCTCACCTCTTGCCTTTCAGAAATCTGGGTTTCCTCAGAAGGCCTCTGACACCAAGACACAGTGCTTAAAGAGCGGGCTTATGTGTGCACAGAAAGGTTTATGGTGTTCCTGTGTACTGAAATTCTCAATTGCATATGCAGCTGGGACCTACAGTTCACAATTATTTCGATTTCTTCTAAGCAGCTAAGATTTATTCAGATTCACACGGCACCTATCCACCTGCCAGGAGAACACTAACAAGTTTAACAGCTCCATTATGTTACAGAACCAAATCACACCTAAAATACGGAAGCCATTTTCCTCTGACAGGGAGCGAGTTTCTATAACCAGCTGCTAACACGTTTTCTCAAATACCAGGGTCTATATTTCCTACCCCCAAAAGCATACAATATAAAGACTATAAGCGTGCAACTTTGTTTTGTCTTTAAGTACAAATTTACTTATTTTGTATAGTTACAGAGGCTAAAGATCTTCCAGCTCCATGCTTTCTTTCATGATAAAATGTCATGAGTAATTGAATGAAAATGTTATGTACACAGTACAAGAGGGAAAGGGAGTAATGAGAAGAGAGAAATGCAACACACACTGCAGTGTGTGCTCTTCAGTTCATTCACAGGCTGATTTGCCCTTCATGCACCTCCGGTACTCTCATGGAAGGTTACAAGAGGGCAGCCTTGTCTGAAATTGTTGTATGTGCTCAACAGCAGTGGTCACTGCACTCCCGTGAAGATGAGTAGGTAACGGGAAGCAGAAAGGAAGAGAAAATCTCTGAAGAGAGGACTTCCACTTCTCACTGATAAAAACCAAAACTGTAAAAGACTCCAAGTTCAAATGGATGTAGAGTTTGCTAAAACCACTAATTTCTGAAAATTATGCAAAGCAAGAGGTTAGTAATTAAAAGCAAAGGGATTTTCAACAGATTGCAGAAGTTGCAAGATGGAAAAGACCAGCTAGGCTGTCTCATTATGTCCAGCAGCATATATCCTGGCAGCATATTTCCAGAGCTGTGCCCAGTCCAGGTTTAAATGGTCAGACGGTGGGATTGTCTCTGTTCTTTACGGCATGCCAGATACACAGGTGTAACACCAACAGCTACACAGATGTTATGGCAGCACAATGCCAGTCATGCAGACAAGTAGAAGAACGCTCTCATTAGGTGAGTGGCAGTGTCAGAGGGAAGTTGGAGCCTTTCACAGGACTTGTGAAGAAATCTTATTTGAGCAATTCTTACCGAACTACTACCCCATTAATACTGATAGCGATGAGACAGTGATTAGAAGTCAGGAGGACTCACATGCAGCAGAGTGTTTCACTTACCGATTTCTCCCCACCAGAATTTTTTGATTATCTGCAGAGAGCACAGCTTCGCCAACCCGCAGTATGGGGGCTGTGCCTGACCCCTAGGAGATACAGCCCATGCTACAAAAAGAACCAAAGGTGGAGCTTGCTTGGAAGTCATCTTGTGTTGCATGTACCACTGCTGGATGGGTCAAGATGCAGCACTTTTGTATCTGACCAACTTAATACCTCATTGGTTGAAAGTTTCTAGGAATGCTTTTTCCAGACTTAGTCCAGTGGGTTTGGATACAATAATTTAAGGACAATGACGACATTGGTTTTGTCAGTAGAAACAAAACCCAAGGTACTTAAATTCTGCAGCTTCAGCAAGACCACAGTCCAGATGTCTCACAGGGACCTGAAAACGTTCAACAGCTTCAAGATATTCCCATTATTCTCCCATTCTCCTTTCTGTATTGCAGTTGTTTCTGGGAGTGTGCACTATGAGTCCTCACTTGCAAAAAGTGAGCTGCACTACCATTCCTTCCCAGGACCAACGTGTGTGTCATTTTACAAGTAAAGGGAAATACTGAGAAGGCACTAGAGCAGTCAGAACTGGGATGATTTTATCTACATCTAAATGGGCAAGTTGCCATCAGAAACAGCTTGGATTTACTGTATATCCCCAAGAAGCCAGATAACTCAGCCTGAAAGTACCAGCTAGAGAAAATGGAGACAAAATAAGAGGTTTGCTTCCTGCTTTCTGCCTTTGCCAGTCTTCTCCTGGGCGCACCTCCTGGCTGGTGTACACTCTAGAATAACCCAGTCTACATGGTTTGTCCCAGCAGCTGTACTTCCATTCTTTTTGCACTTACCAACATTTCATTTTGTGGTCTTTCTAGTGCCACTCTCTCCAATGTTCACTTATTTTATGGTGTGTTGTTTTTTGTTGTTGTTGTTTTGTTTTGTTTTTTGTTGTTTTTGTTTTGTTTTGTTTTGTTTTTTTTAGTAGCCCAGCTCTTTGCTTCTTCTGCAGTGGAGTTGATTCCTGCTTGATCTGTATTGCAGCATTAGCTAAAGCCATAAGTTTTCTTTATCCAGGAGCTCTGGAGCATGCCTTGCTTTATGCCAATTCTTTATTTGTGTTAATACTTTTCATTTGGGGGAACTGGAGGAAAAGGGAAGAGAGGGGAGTGTTTTCGTCAATTCAATTAGAGGTGCTCAGGGTAACCAGTATCCAGCACAGTGCTGCTCTGCATTACTGCCACACGGATTTCATTTGGAATTAAACACAGAATCAGAGCTTCTCATGTAATTTCCTAATGAAAACAAGGTGCTTCCAACCCAGAAGTGCCATGCAAGTACCATGTCATATTTTGTCTGAAAAGGTTAAAAAGCTACAAACGTGACAAGAAAATGGGCTGCTTACCAGTCTTTGAAACAAAGGAAATGGAGAAATAAGAATCCTGTTTTTCATTATTTGTAAATCAGCATCTGGGAGGAGTCTGTCTGCTTAAGAAACTGACCTACTCTCCTCTCAGAGTCCTCAGTATCATTATTCTGTGAGAAGTTTATCTCAAAGCTGCTTTCAAAAATAGATGGTTGCACAGATCTACAGAACAGTTTTGCAAGATGTTGCCCTGTGCATGCACTAGATGTAATGGACACCTAGGCAAGTGAGAGTAGCATAAGCAAAATGCTTGCCCACAACAGGAAGGACACCAGCACAGAGCAAAGAAAGCCCCAACTCTTTGGCCTGTTCCTGGAAATGAGGAGAGGGAATAGGAAAAAACTGTGAGTTCACTCTGAAGAACACAAAAAAGTGATTTCCCGTTATATGAATTTATATCAGTTCTCTCTAACCGCACTCAGAGAAATGATTAAAAAGCTACTGTCCTTGGATGAAACTGAGACCATGAACATGTAACATGGAGACTCAGTTCTGAGAGAGAAATTGGGTTCTTCAGAGTGCGCAGTGTCTCCCAAATATTGCAGCATGAATGCACAACAAACTTGCTGTTTCTTACCTATTAAAGTAAGTCGTATTTCTAGAGGCAAATAGCCTCCTGAAGGGCAATAAACACTAACTAATCATGAACACATTATTAAAGCAGAAAGATTAAATAACAAAGCAAAACAGAATTTAATGTGTTTAATAGACCTCAGTTTGTGATCAAGTTACTCGGAAGATCAGACTTCCATGACATTCTATACAGTGCTGCTGTTTCACTGCCCCAGATGACACAGTTTGCCTGACACACTAGAAAGTGTAACCTTGGATCCTCATAATTCATGTAGGAAACCTAACAGCAGCAGAATTTTCACCTTGTGCTACACATATGTAAGTCCTTGAACATGAAACGGAAGAACAGGAACAACTGCTGAATAAAAGTTTTACCAGAGTACTTTCAGTCCTATAGGTTACTGCCTACCCTGCTCTCTGAATAACAGGACTTTGGTGGTGGTGGATTCCTCTGGTTTTGTAGTCTGAAGTCAGCATTAAGTCAGAAAAAGGAATACTGTATTATCCTCCCCTGCTTTTTTGGCTTACAGTTTCCCTTATGGCACTCCACAGAATCACAGGATAGTTGAGGCTGGAAGGGATCTCTGGGTCCATCTGGTCCAATCCCCTGTTCAAGCAGGGCCACCTAAAGCATGTTGCAGGTTGACCATGGCTTTTGAAGATCTCCAAGGAGAGAGACGCTGCAGCCTCTGGGCAACCTGCACCAGTGCTGCATCACCTTCACAGCAAAGAGTTGTCTCCTGATGTTCAGCAGAAAAGTCCTGTGTTTCCTCCAGTTTGTTCCCATTGCCTCTTGTCTTGGCACTGGACACCACTGAAAAGAGCCTGACTCTGTCTTCCTTGCACCATCCCTTCAGGTATTTACAGACCTTTTCTGCCAGGCTGCTTCCCAGCTGGGTTGCCCCCAGCACATCCTGGTGCCTGGGGTTGTTCCTCCCCACGAGATGGACTTTGCATTTCTCCTTGTTGAACTTCATGAGGTTTCCATTTTACCAACCTGCGCAGGTTCCTCTGGATGGCACCACAACCCACTGGTGTTTCTGCCAGTTTTTGATGACATAGAACACTATAACTTAATATAATGTAATATATAAAATTTAATATAAAATATATATTAAAAAAAACTTTGTAGATTTATGTTTTCTCTATTGCATCACAACTAATTAGAGGGTGGCTGGCATTCTATAGGATTCTAGCATTTTAAGTCCTTGAACTGCTAGGTAGCATAGTGATTCATATAACCAACCAGTATTGGCGATTCAATACAGAAACTCTTTTAACACCTAAAAGGTAAACAGCTATCTTCATAAACACATTTAACAACTAAACTTAACACATTTAGCTACTAAAACACACATTTCTAGCAGTTTTATTCTCATGCTAATTGTAGAGACCTTGGGTGCAAATGCATTTGATGCTTCCAGATACAAACCCAAAAACCTTCTGAGAGGAGATTCCCTTCTCATATAATGGGAATAGTACTGCTTGTCTCCTCTCCCTCATAAAAATAATTGGAGGGCTGTGGACACAGTTAAACAAGTACTGAAGACTACTATCCACACCGCAATCAGATTTATTGAATCACACAATGAAGGGACCCGCAAGGATCATCGAGTCCAACTCCTACTTAAAGGTTATTACTTAAAGGTGCATGAGCAACAAGCTATAAGGTTAAGGGACATTTACTATCATTGTTCAAGGGGACATTTTAAATTAAGACAAAAGGGGCCCCTCAAAAAGACAAAATTATGGTATTCAGTACAAAGCAGAAGGCGTGCCTCAGTGTGCAGTGAGAACTGTTAATCATTACACTCCACCATAAATGCATTTCTCTTTGACTCCTCAGAATAACTCAGATTCACATAGGAAGTTGCCACATGACTTTCTAGAAATACTGCATTGGATGGAGAACTGGAAGATAAGGCAATATGACTATTTTTCTGAGAAAGCAAGAAACATTTTCAGGCAAGACCTCTCAAATTGAAGCCATTACCTAGGAACAAAGACATTACACAAATTTGTACAAATTCTAGCAAAAATGCTTGTCTTTGTCAATAGTAGTAAATCTGTTTGTTTTCAGGTCAAATCAATATTTTCCACACTGAAGAAAAGAAAATGCCCTTTATAATGAATAAAGTTTACTACCTCAGCAAATACCTGTGATACCCTGAAGGGTATCACAACCACTTCAACTAATAAAATCCTGCAAAAGGACAAAACAAACAGACATATGTCTTTTCCTTTTTCTCTTAAAAAACACTTCTGTTGAATGTTATTCAGCATCCAGAAAGGGTAGCTGTATGTACACAGTCATGACTATAAACATTAAGAACTCCTCTAGAGTTTTCTAGCATTAATTTCCTTCTGTAATGACATAATCTGGTCTTCAGTGGTATGGTAAAAAGACAGAAAAGGACAGGAAGGGAGAGAGCATTGGGACTGAATCCTCCTCTCAGCCAAGGAGGTGAAGACACTCCGAAATTGTTCCTACATTGTCCCCTCTCCTTCCTCCCTTTAAATCTACTCATCTCTCTGTTTTTATTTATTTTTAAAAACCCCAGACTGCTCCTTGTCAAATAAGCTGATATCCAATCTTTTTTAAAAATGTTGCTTTTGTTTACAAACAGCTAATTTACTATCAGACACACTGCACAATTCTCTGTAGCCATTTATGAGCCTTCCCTAAACACATTCATGAAAAGAAGAAAAAAGAACACAATTTCTGTAAAGTCCAAATTCACAACAAATAAATTATCTTCATAACATGACCTCAAGAATGTTTCTGGATGAGTAAGCAGAAAACAAATTATGAGGTAAAAGGAATGCCTTTTAAATCTGCCTCAGTACTGGCAGCAGGTTGAATAAATTACGTATATTCAGAAAAGGCATGCAATATCTCCCTGGGTCTAGATCCTAAGTGCATTATCACTTAAGCCGTGGGGCACTTTATGAGCCACACTTTCCTGAAAGAGTTTTCCTTCAGTGACTGGAAGCACTGCTAAATAATCTTGGCTATTTGTTCCTGTGAGTGGTTCAGACACATTTCTGGAAGAGACCAGACATGCCTGTTCCTTGTAACAGTTGTGGCTCATTTGAAAAATTCTGTTTCTGTGCATCTCTGTGAGGGTCTGACCTACAATACCGAATGCTATCAACAACAGAAAAATGCCCCCAGCTTTAACAATAAGTATTAAATCATATCAGCCACCTGTGTTTCCCTTCTGCAAGCACAGTACTATCTTCAGTGTATTTCCATTACGGACAAAAACTATTTTTCTTTGTACATCGAGGGTCAAGCGTCAGTCTACAACCATGTTACTGCAGGTACGAATAAACAATTATTCTTCATGCCATGGGGTAAATGTCTGGCTTTTACAAGCACTCTCATGACTTGAAATTCTGCAGCAGAGCCAAACTGTTCTTATTTGCATTTTAATGGAGCCAGCTCTACCCGAGGAGAGCCAGAGTTGCCACCTACATAGGTAATCTTAAATTTCAAGGATAACATTATATGTCATGTAATAACATAATATACTTTGGGCCCAAGCTCATACTAATGGAGCCAGATATTCATGTAGAGGAAGCCATGGTCGCTGCACTGACTTCAGAACAGAGTTTTACTTCCACTATCTGATGAGTTGGCCCAAACAATGGCAGCTTTAAACACAGAGAAAGCAAGGTTGAAGTTAAGGGTGCTGGAAAATTCAAAGAAGCCAAGGTGCTGCTACCTGATTTGCTGGTAACTGAGACCTGGAAAGTCAAGCTAAGGGATGATTTGCCCTTTCAGGCATCTGTTACAGCCCCTAAAGCCTGAAAAAGTGGTAAGCCTGAGCCTTCAGACATCTGCCCTGCTTCCTGTTTATGTCCTAACTTTTCTCATCCTTGTGTTTTCTCCCTGAGGCAAAAGTAGACCTGTTTTTCATCTTTGGTTAGCAAAGCTTTGCTGCCAAGGCTTGAAAGTCCTCAGCTGGCTCTGATTAAGAATGGCTCCATCAGGTGAGAGGATAGGGTTTCTCCCTGGTACAATCTCTCAGAATAACCTTGCTAAAACAAAACCCTGGTCCTACTAAGCCAATAAGAATTTTATCAGCTTTATTAGGGCCAAGATTCAGTAATATGTGTCAGCTCTCCATGTTTAACCCTTAGCTGAAAATTAATTTTCTGTAAGCAGCAAAATTGATGCTTCCATGCAGGAAAAAAAATCCATCCTATTTAAGATGACATAAGATCTCATTATCTGGAAGACAGGGACAGCAGTGTTTGCTGATATTTCCAAGCATTTCTGCTCAAAGAGAACCTTTGTCTGAGTAGTAAAGTTCAGTACAAAAATCACTGTATTCCATTAGCCGGAGCACACTCATAAAAATCCCTTATTAACTGGGGTACACTTCTCCAGAACAGCCAAAATAACGTTAAGCTAGCAGCCAGAGAGAACTCCAAAAGGATTGATCTGAAGTTTTGTAAGGCTAATTTCCCCAAAGTACTAAAATGTTTACACTGGGGAGCATATTCAGAATTCTAATAGTAAATTTGTAAAAATTAAGTAAAATACAGAGAACTTTGGAATTGTCAGCTTCTGGAAGTATCATTTACTACAAGGACAATCATTTACTACAATGGTCAGGAAAAACTTATTGCAGAGGAAGGTTATTCCATTATAAAAAAATTAATATTGACTTGGTATTGATCAATGCTAAGAATCACTGCACATTAAGCTAATCACAGTACAATTGTTGTTATTCTATTATTCTACAGTAAATATCCATAGGAAATTTTCCATCAGCCTCAAGAATTCTGAAACACTGAAGTTCACAGCCGTATCAAAAAGGATGTGATAGCTATCAAAAAAAAAAAAGCAATTATATTATTTTCAGCAAAATAGCTCGCACTTAGAGAAAGCTAGCTTAGAATCAAGCCCTTTTCCTAGAAAATCATATACTTGTTTTATAGACTAAAGTTAAATTTATTCTACTAATTCCTTACCACTGTCCATAAACCACATAAAAAGCAATTTCAGTTGAATACAATTTTCATTGACGTCTTGCATGAAGAAGAAAGTTTTTGAGTAATTTGATTGAGACCCAGCCCTATGAATTGATCAGTCAACATAGTGTCACACAAGTGCCAGGAAAAATATCTTGCTGAGGGATAAAATGACAGATTTGGAAGCTTTTAACTTTAGAATAGCCCTGATACAAATTACAAAGACTTGTCTTTTCTATAGATTTCTCTTCCTCTGGATTGCTAACCTGGCTCAAACACAATATCTACAACAAGGAAAACACGCTGTATCTTAAGGGATTTAATTTCTGGTAGGTGAAGAGTCCACTCACTGATGGAGCTTGTGCCAGTACTACAGCAGCCCTGCCCATCTGTGCTCTTTTGGTGTCAGTATCAACAGAGAGCTTTGCAACCCCACAGGAGCAAGGATGGAACACTGTGTCCTCCAAAATACAACAGATTGCTTTCTAAACTTACACTTGATATAGTCCTTTTCTTTCTTCATCCTTTGACACAATAAAATGGAGGTTTTGAAGAATGCTAACACAAGAGAGATGACAATAAGGTTGTCTGCAACCTAACAGTAGCCTATGGTGTAATTGCTGGGCCTACTAGAAATCAAGATCCTGAAGGATGAAGCTTTAACTCATGACTTCTGCAGCAGCACTGGATCATTCCAACCACCATTACTCACATAAATACAGAATCACAGAATCATCTAGGTTTGAAGAGACCTCCAAGATCACCTAGTCCAACCTCTGACCTAACACTAACAAGTCCTCCACTAAACCATATCACCAAGCTCTACATCTAAACGTCTTTTAAAGACCTCCAGGGATGGTGACTCAACCACTTCCCTGGGCAGTCCATTCCAATGCCTAACAACCCTTTCAGTAAAGAAGTTCTTCCTAATATCCAACCTAAACCTCCCCTGGCGCAACTTTAGCCCATTCCCCCTCGTCCTGTCACCAGGCACGTGGGAGAACAGACCAACCCCCACCTATGAGACCTCGTTCCCCTGACTCTGCTCTGGTGGGGCTGCACCTTGAGTACCGTACTCAGTTTTGGGCCCCTCACTACAAGAAGGACATCGAGGCCCTGGAAAAGGCCTGCATGTCCAGAGAAGGGCTACAAAGCTGGTGAAGGGCCTGGAACACAAGTCCTGTGAGGGGCAGCTGAGGGAACTGGGGTTGTTTAGTCTGGAGAAGAGGAGGCTCAGGGGACACCTTATTGCTTCTACAGCTACCTGAAAGGAAGGTGTGAGGAGCTGGGGGTCGGCCTCTTCTCACAGGTAACTAGGGATAGGACTAGAGGGAATGGCCTCAAATTGTGCCAGGGGAGGTTCAGGTTGGAAATGAGCAGACATTTCTTCTCAGAAAGAGTGGTCAGGCATTGGAACGGGTTGCCCAGCGAGGTGGTGGAGTCACTGTCCCTGGGGTGTTCACGGAAAGGTTGGACGTTGTGCTTAGGGACATGGCTTAGTGGGTGACATTGGTGGTAGGGGGATGGTTGGACCAGATGATCTTGAAGGTCTTTTGATTCTTAATCAAAATGATTAATGATTCTATGATTCTATGTTTCTAAATGTTTTCTAGGTTGCTTGTGACTGGAGGTGCAACAGGGCATTTGTGAGGCATTAGGACATTTGATAAAGAGTTGAAGAGCCAGTGATATCAGTCCTTCACTGACAGCACCCACATTACACAGTATGAAGCTTTCCTTCCTACTGTTATCTTTAAAGACAGGATGGCTCAGGTCCATCTTCTTTATGCAGAGAAACAGCTCAGGATGATGCATACCCTCAGGAGGACATGGACAGGTGAGCCTGTACAGCAGTGTTCACAGACATGTGCTTAAAGAATGTCAGATTATTATGGTGTTTTCCACTGAAAAAAGTGTATTCATATATAGATACCTCCCCAGCCAATATTCAAGAAACAGTGTGTTACAGAGGAAAAATATTATACTGAGTCTAGTTGTACTTCCCATTCACCTCCTTCATGTACAGCTATTTACATTCCCAAAATGAAGGAACAATGAAAGAAGGAAAGACAAGGCAGTTTTATAGTTACTAGACAAAAATTTGTACCTGTAGAAAAATTAGAAGTATCACTCAGCTCTGGTGAAACCTTCAGCTTCAGATGCCTTAAGGGAAAACAAAAAGTCTTCACTTAATTTCAAGCATGAAAATATGAGAAATTCTTCAAAAACTTAAAATCAAGCATCCCTTTAAATTATGCACTGAAATGGGTTGGTGAACAGACTGAATGTTACCAGATGAATGCATTGAGCTTAAAGTTATTGTGAGTTGATCGCTTCTTCTTTTAAAAGGGCTATGACCCCTAAGCTCAAAATTGCATCACTATTTAGTGTCCATTTCTAAGCCTGCTTGTATTCTTCACACTTGGAATACCCCTTTGTCTCACAAAGAGTGTTTCCTAACAGCCTCACTGTACCTCTATGCAGGATAAGGAAATTAAGCAGACAACGGAACAGTGGAAAAAGTCCTTTGAGCCTTTCTGCTCCATCATTCCCCAGCCAGAACAGGAGAATGTGTTACCCACACTGTAACATGCACGTGAACTGAGCGATGTGACTTTGCCTCTCGTGTTCAGAAAGCAGGACAGCTAAAAGCAGGTGAGAGGAGCACAAAGGTCAATAAGTGAGATCTAAAAATAACTTGCTATGGTAAGTGTCACTCACAAGGCACTCCATTATACATTTAGTTGCAGACATATGCACAGAAAAACAACAGGATAAAAGAAAATAATCTGAAAAGTACTGTGGCAACAGACTAAGTACCCAGGCAGTAAGCTTTAATAAAACCAAGCAGGATAATTCTCTCTATCTCACCTTACAAGCTTTTACTGTATACTATTTCAAAATTACTTTGCATGGTGTTCACTGGAAATATTGTTCTCAGTAATCATCAGCTCAAGTAACAAGCACCACTACAAGGTATGTGACTCCTATTCAACACAAAGCTTTGGTGCATCCTTGATATGATTCAGGTAACCAAAACTATTTCTGCTTAACATATGCACATGCTTGAAGCTACGGTTTCCTCAACACGTGGCTTAACGCCATCAACTGCAAGAAAATTATTTGCTCCTTGTTTTCTGGACTATATTTTCCTTAATAAGAGACCAGGTTTTCACACTGCTGCCCAAGATATTAAGTCTTGGCAGTTCATGTGAAATAGGATGCATATGTCGCATACTGTAAGAAGTAGGAAGGTCTACATGGCTCCAAAATAAACTGGTGACAGGTCTGTGGGTTGGAATTGTACTGTACTATTTTATCGAGAAGCAATTTCTCTTGTAGTAAAAGATGTCCTGGTGGTGTCATCCTCCCAAATCCAAGTCAATGCAAGGAATCTTCTAAGAAGAGCATACATGGAGATGGAGAGGCAGAAGGGAGAAAGCAGGACTGGGTTTCCTGAAAATCACTACTTTCAGCAAGAACCTGTCCTCTGCACATCTAGAACATCAGAAAATGTTAGATATCTTATCACACATAGCCCACTCACTAACTGAGCACACCATCAGAGTGTATCAGCATTTGGCACAACATGCCAATCTACCTCTACTGAGCCTGGACTTCTGCTCTCACCTATCCAGGTTAATCTTCTCTCCTTGGGTCACTTCCAGTTTCTTCTCCTGACAAGTCAAAGTCCTCCAGCCATCAAATCTCCCCTTGTTCCTTGTCATCCTGAAAAGTCATTTCAAATGCAAAGCCCCATCTCTGACTCTAGTGTCTCCACTCCAAAACTTCAAATATGTATCTTGCCACCCTCTTACCACTATTTTCCAACAGTCTCCTTCACTCTCAGCATCTAGTCCTAAACAGTCTCCATACACACACAGATGTTTAGCTCCTGTAGCCTTGGTATTTAAAGCATCTTCCTTTCCTCTCTAATAACGTGGTCTCAATAGTAGGGTCAGTGGGAGCCAAGAGAAACTCCCTGAACATACCTCCCACAGCTGCAGCTGCAGCTGCACTTGTTGCTGAGGCTGTTGAGGACATTATTAGGCTTGGCCAAAGATATAGTAATAGGGACTGGACAAACCCACCAGAATTTTAGCAAGAAAGTTTATCTCAACACTAAGACCTTCATTCTATAAAAGTTAAGTTGCTTTTCAAGGTGACAGTAGAATTATTCCAAAGAAAAAAATAAGCCAGATGAATGTCTGCTTTTTAACATGGGTAGGCCTTAGTATTTTCTCCCTTTACCTCACGAACTTGTTGCGCTACAGCTGAAGACACAGAAAAGACACTTCCCTCTCAGAACAAGTCCACCTCTTCTTTCTCCTTCCTCCAAAATCTGAAGAGGACTTCCTAACACCTCCTTTGTTCCTTTAACAAAGTTTAAGCCTGGGGTTTGTCTTGGACTGTTTCAACACCCTGTAAATTAGAGCAGTCTTTCAGATTTGTGGTCCAGCAGGGAAGAACACAGAGGAAACTTCATCAACACTCGAGTCATGTGAATCACGCCATGGATATAAGGATGGAACAATTTGCTCCTCAATATATTGGCTCCGTTATTTTGCAAGCTGTGAGCACTTTTTAGTGTCTTGCTTCTCCGTGAGTGCAGGGATTACTGAGAAAGAGGTAAAAAGGCAAGCCAAGAGTTTTCCCATATGGTCTTGCAATGAGGTCCTGTTGCTCTTTGACCTTTAGGTGCCAGAAAGCAAATTAACTGCGAGTTTCTCTCTAAGTGAGTTACTTACATTTTTTATCATTTGAAAGGAAACTTCAAGGATGTATTTTGGAAATAGTAGGAAAACAGGAAATTATAAACCATAAATTGCACAGAAGAAAACAAATGAAAATTCTTGGAGGATCTTTAAGACATTCACAGATCCTGTGGATTACTAACAGAATAACCCATAACACAGCTATATCAGCTGTGTCAGTGGGAGTAAATGTTTTCAGAAAATGAAGCAACCTAAAGCTCACACAGTTGTAGCTATCACAACTTCTATTCTACTGTCTGTGGGTTTTATGAGACAAAAGAAAAATCCCTTCAAGAGACACTCTCCTCACTTCTGAAAGAACAAGCAGCTCAATTTAGAGCAATATTGGGATAAACAGAACTGATCTGCACAGTCCAGTGTATAATACTTACAGTGTGGAATAGTCAGAGCCCTAAAGAACCAAAGCTGCTGTTTAACAGAGATTCCAGCAGGCACAGAAATGAATATGTATGTAAACACATGCCTACAACATATGGCATGCGTTTCACAGTAGTTCCTCTGTATCTGATGAGAAGAAGAATTCTTTTTCTAAGAGCACAGCAGAAACCAGAACTGGTTTTCTTCTGAAGACCAACCTACAAGCCTGGCCTAAGGGTCAAACTGCAGAGGACAAGGCAGAAATCAGCCACAGTGTACACTGCTGTGGAGACCCAGGAGATGACTTTTTATCCTGAGGTTATCATGTGCCTGCGCTACCTATACACATGCAAGAGGAAATTAAAATTTCCAGGCTCTGATCCTCAATGGTCTCAGCAATAAATGCAATGAGATGTGGAGGACAGCCATGAACTACCCAGAAGTGATTATGGTTTGCAGTTTTACAGATGCTGTTCTTTGGCATGTGGGCACATCTCAGAATATAACCGGCAGGCCCTTTTCAAGTTCAGAAAAGTTACGGGCAATGCAGCTTTTAAATGTCATCTGCTTCTCTCTGTGCGCTATGTTTTGAATGCACCAAGTATCCTCTGCTGCTCCTGACAGAGCTCAGAAATAGGTATGGGCAAAGAGACCTACAAGCGTAGGGGCTTTTATTTTTTACCTATGTCTTGCCCATTTTCCTGGCCTAACTGGCTCTGTCTTTGAGGTTCTCTGCACAACAGGTTGCATGGGCCACAACACCTTCACCCACTACCAGAACTTTCTAGTGGAGTCAGTCCAAAGATGCTGCTCTCCAGCAAGCTGGTCTTCAGCACAACACAGGCTCAAGGGCAAGTCCTGCTGCGTCAGCAACCAAATTATCTCCTAACAGTTTGATCCAGTATCACCCGTCCCACAGCAACACACTCTTCAACCAGGGAATGAATCATCTAGAGTGGGGAAAAAAGAAAAAAAAAGACATACTGGTTTAGGTCATCAGTGAGAACAATACTTAAAGAGTCAATAGCATAAAGTAAATAGCTTAATATTACAACTGCATTTGCATCCATACTTTTCACCAGATCACATTCTTTACCCAACCTATTCCCACTACCAACTTGGAAACAAACCACTGGATTTTTTTGTAGGAACTGGAATGGATTTCCTTCCTCTGTTTGCCACTCATGTTACTGGTATCTTCTCGCCTTATGGTCATAGGATTGCCATTTTGGACCTCAGGGTGTTCTCTGATCACAATGCGAAAAGCAGCATGGCACATTTTCATAGTATCCAGAGGAATTTCAGTATGGTTAAGATTTCTGCAAATATAGTTTGGGGATGATTCTGTTTATGCAGGAGTTTATGCAGGAGGGAAAAAAAAAAGTCAATATCTGTTTCTTGACTATAAAGGTGTTCATTGATCCTATTTCACAACTGCTTCTGCTTTTGCATTTCAGCAACAAGTACTGCAGATAGAACTAAAGATTGCTGTCACTTCTGATGCACAACCATGCAGGCTCTTTAAGATCATCTCCAAAAGCGGTCTTCAGGTCTTTGCTGAGCCGCTGTTCCTCTCTTGCTCTCACTGTCATCCACACATTCAATTTTAAATGTTCTCTGGGTAGACTTGAGCATGCACCCATAACCAGGGAGTTTGGGATCACTGCCCTGTAACAGCTCACCATGGCTGTCCCTCTCCTGGCAGCTCTGCGGCAGGACTTGACAATGACCCCAGAGAATCCTTCCCCCTGCCACGTCCTGCAGTGCCGGGCAGCAGCAGCTGGGCGAGTTATCTGTCATGCCTCTGACATAACACAAACCCAAGGCCGCGGGGGGAAGCAGGTGGCACATTTCTGCAGGAAGTGCCGGTGCCTTGGCAGGAGCATCGCAGCCAGCTAGTCTGACCATCCCCGGCATGCAGCTGAGCTTCCAGGCATCCTCACCACTGCTTAAAGAAGTCATGCTATTCCTGCAGGTGCTCCTGGGCAACAGCTTGGAAAGCAAGTGTTCAGCCATATGGGGCCCTGGGCATGGAGCCACTGCTGTGAGATACGTTTGGCACGTAGGCTGCTGTCTGGGAGGAGATTAAAGCACGTCGCTACTGGTGGCAGGGGAAAATGAGACTCCTACATGGCATGCCACTGGTTGTGGGCAAGGTAGGTTGAACTCTAACTTCCAAGATGAGGGAGGCAAGGGTGGCATAAAACTAGGAACAGAATGATCACCAGTGTGGGTCTGGCAGCACATCATGCACTAGAGGTGGCTGAAGAGGAGGGAAATGAGAGCAAGCATTCAAAAGTCTGTGGTTAGTCGTGTCTGCAGGAATCCCCCATGAACACACTTTTTGTCCTTTCAGCTAAGCTCACAGGAGGCAGTCTGTGTGAACGTGAGGGTATATGTCCCTGAAACAGCCATGATCGCAGGCAAGCTTGAATAAAGAATTTCAAGGAAATAAATAAATAGATAACACACACACACATATACATACACAAAAGATGGAATTGATTAAATATTTTGTCCAGAAATTAAAAAAAAAATAAAAGTGCCAGATTTCTTCATGAACTCTTTTACAATAAGAGTGCATGCTATAGCTAAGTTGCATCCTCAGGTTTGCTTCAGTTCAACTAGGTGTTTCTCTCTCTCCTCACTGTTCACTGATTTCCTTCTAAATATGGGGACTTTCTTCTGCAATGGCCTGACTTGACTCACCATGGGAATTTTCATCTTATATTTTATCCAAAAATAAGATTATGTGCTTAATATAACTGCATACCAAATAGTAAATACTCAGAGTGGAAAGTTTATGAGCTAAAATTTCTAGATGAATAGGAATGAGGCTGCATATATTTCCGAAATAGAAGGATTCAACAGAAGAGGGGCATAAATTCATTATTTACACTTACAACAAGAAAAGCTATGGTTCTAAAAATTTAGTGACATGCTGTGTGTTGCACTGCCTTGCATGATGCCCAGGAGAATATCTGTTTTAATTAAACATCGTGTTTTTAGGGTGTTCTACTTATTTTCTCATCCTACATACTAAACTGCCTTGCAGAAGAGATCTGGCACCTAGGAATTTGGGCAAGACCAGGAAATAATAAATAGATCTAGATCTAGATTTTTGTTGAGCTATTAAATATTAAGAAATAGCCTTCTCACATTCTTGGTGTCATTGAATACATTAGTTACTGCTTGCTGTCCATTAGCAAAAAACAAAACAAAACAAAACAAAACAAAACAAAACAAAAAAAAACAAACAAACAAACAAAAAAACATTGCTGTCCCTTAAAATCAAACTTAATTGCCAACTACACATTCAGGTATGCTGTACCAGTGGAACTTCTTTTATTATCTATTTCCACCACTTTCATAAAAACTTCAGAGTGTTCAACATCAGCAATATAGTTAGGCAACAATTTAATGGAACAGCATCCAAAAGAATGACACACAGACCAGCTAAAGTGTGAGACCACAGAGCTCTTGAACCGAATCCACTCCCCATGTTAATAAACTAGCAGAACTCTTTCCTGGCCCGACTGATGACATATGGAAAAAATACAACCCTGAATATAAACACTGCAACCTTTAAACATCATTCTCAAAGCCAGAGCCAAAGAGATGGTATCAGCTTCATGTCACAGAAACTTCAGTTGTGGTACCATTTTACAGGCACTCTGGCATGTGTTTAAAAAAAAACATCAACATTTAATTGTAAGAAGGTCTTGTAAGATTATGTAGTACAAGCATTGAAGCAGAAAGCTGTAGTAGGTGGTGAAGAAAACAAACAGTAGGCAATGGCAAGTAATGAGAGGCTGTCTCTCAAGTACCTCACAGTGAACAGCAATCCCTTGAGATGAGTGGCAGCCTGGGTGCACCCAGCTGGGCACTTTGCCTTGGAAAATAAGGTGGCATAGGGCCACCCTAGCTATCCTACCCTATTTGGCTGCAGGAATCCCCTCTACCTGGTGGGAGCACCTCCCTCAGGGTGTGCAGTGTGGGAAAGCAGTGCTTGCATTTATTAGTGGTCCTCTCATACACTAGTTATTAAGAAGACTTTACAGAAACAGTGGGGTTAAAAAGGGAAGCTCCTGAGAACTCCAGATGTTCAGGCAAAGCAAACATGAAGGGACTCCCTATTTAGTATTACAGAGATTTTTCATATGCAAGGGACAAAACACTACCTGGAAGGACTTGATGTCATTGCCATTGCTAAAGGCAGACAGCAACAATTCATACAGGAGAGAAATGAAGTGAAATGATACTGCCATAATAATACAACACTGGCACCCAGTGGTTTTACAAAGAGGGCACGTTTATATTCTGTGTTTTCTTAGAAATGTTGTGTGAAACAGATTCCTGATGCATCTCCTTGGTTAAGAAACTTAGACACACTTTGCCAGCTAAGACTAGATTAAAGACTGTGACTTGTTCCTAAGAAGAATGCATGAAGTTTCTTTTCAGCTAGTTGTGATTCAGTTTTGGCACTTGACAATGCCATTTGCTGCAGAAGAAGTAGGAAGGCGCAGCAGTATATATGTCCAATAGAGTTCATAACAGGTAGACCAAGGACCTCCAGTCCCCTCAGGTTCTGTACAGGTTCCCATACCAGGACATCTGGTTTTCTGCAGTAATCTCCTTCCGTGTGAGAAGATTCCTTGAGCTGGTAGTCCTGTCCTTAAATCACACTTATGCCATGTTCTATTTTGTTGTTTGCCTGTAAAAGTGTTCAGCACAAGACAATAAAGTCCCCTGAGCTTTCTTCTTTGTGCTATGCTAAGAGGAGTGGATTACCTTTGAGTTATGCATATGTCCTATTAATATTCCAAGGAAAGTTTTTGAGTATGAGGGACAATTGGAAAAATACTTTTAGCCCATTATTTGTGACAGAATACACAATGTTGCAGAGAAGGAATTCTAAATTTCAGCGGCTGACTTATGCAAACAACACCGTCACAGTTGCAGAGGACCAGTTAGTCAGTGAAATAAACTGAAGAAGAGATCTACATTGCAAGGGCAAAACAGAGTAAATAAAGAGGGAAGCCATCCTCCACTACTCTCAAAAAGAGTCCAAGGACTCAGGGACTCACCGTCACAACTGTAGAGAAGACTGAAGAAGAAAGCTCTATACTCTCAGTGCTTTTGTGGCCATGGGAACATGGAAGCCATTTTTTTTTAACTTCTTTGAAGCTCCTTGAGCCAGTAGATGTCACTCAAAAAACCCTGCACTGACAGAGACAAAAGGGAGCAGTCAAGAACATGTTTGGCATGCAGTAGCTTCTTTGCATTGCAAGATACAATCCAAAGCCTACTTTCCCTCAGAAAAAATGAGCAGCCAAGAGGACTAGGAAATAAGATCTTGTGAGGGTACTCACAGGAAAGAAAGGCACAGGCATAGCCTTGTTTATGCAGGACTTAATTGCAAATGGTAGCAGTATTAAGCAGGGAACGCAGCTGGCCAAAGCACATGGCTTTGCAGTTGAATTCAAGCAGTCAGACAAATATTGTGTGCAGTGGGCAAAAGAAGCAGCCTCTCAAGAAAGCTCTGGGGATAGCTTTCCTTTGCTCCATACTGAATACAGGCTGAACGTGCTCGGATGTGCACACACGTGCTCTGTGTCAGACTGAACTTCCTCTGCTGTCTGTCCTGCCACTCTGACCTGGGACTGTAGGAAAGCAGTTCATTCAAGGCAATGCTTTCATCCTCTCGGAGATGGTGGGTGCCTGAAGCAGAGGATCAGCAGGTTTTGTGGTAGGGACTTCTCCATCCAACCACAGTGTCATCTTTCGGACGCTGCAGAACTCAGCCAGGCTCCACCTATCAACAACATGAGTGTAAAAGCTTCTGCAGACCATTACCTGCAATATGGACTTAGCAGTGTGTTTGTTTTCTTTTATTTTTAACAACTTTGTCCCCAGATTGTGACTTTTTAGGTGTATGTCTTAAAGTAAACCTCCCAACAGTGTATAGATTTGAAATTCTGATCCCTCAATGCTTGTACATTTATTCACAAATGTAAACGCATTGCTCAACTGGGATCTTTACTGAAGGAGCAATGCAAATAAAATTACATAACTCACAAAAATAAACACTGTAAACCTCATTGGCATTCCTGTCTTTACAACAGTTGTCAAATCCTAAAATACCCCAGCCTTAAACCAATACAGAGAAATAATTATCACTTTATCCGGCTTGCAAAACAGTGTAAAACTGGATGGTTCTGTTGAGCTAGAGAATGATGGGAGAGCACAGTTTACAAGATGAGACTTGCCACAGCTTGAAACATCCCCCTCTATATGTCTACCTTTTTTTATTTTTTTTTTTAAGAAGCACTTGCACAGTGGCTCACACCTGATTCAGCTCAGTAATATACAGTGTTCCCATTTATTTCCATAAGAAAAGAAAGAACGCAATAGCCCCGAGTACATTCCAGGAAAATGGCTTAGACTCAAACTATATTATAGCAGATAATGCAGTTGCCAGTGGGCAGAAGGTTACAAGGCCCACTTCATCTGTTATGTTTTATCTCTTCCTGTTTTTGCTCAAGCACTCACACCTCCTTCAGACAGAGATTAATTTTTTATTTAATTAGAAAAACAACAGAACAGAGTAAATGTTATTCTGTTTTATTTTTTTTTTTTCACATTTGAACAGTTTTCAGGATTATAAATTCCACTGTATTAGATATCATTCAAACATGAGACCAGATGTCTTCATGTTTACAACACATTCTTTTGGCATAGCTTGTCAAAACAAAGTCAGTCTTGGAAAATTTGGATGCGAGTGCTTTCATGCAAGTGGCCTCCAGTGTCTTTGTCAGCCCTGGCAGTTTAAAACCATGTAGTTTTACATCAAGTGCCCAAGTGTGCTCTGATCCTTCTGAACACAATATCATGATACACTCTTTAATTTAGATGCTAGTTTAGCTTCTCTCTCTCATTCCTTTGACAGTTTGAGGTTCCTTATCTCATTGCCTGATCAAGCAGGCACCTATGAAGGGTTTGTGCCCTCTTACAGAATCATGGAATGGCTTGGGTTAGAAGGGACCTTAAAGATCAGCAAGTTCCAACTTCCTCCAGATGAGCTTTGCAGTGAATTCAAAAGTACATAACACTGACAGGCAAAGAAATGTTCCTTAGCTCAGAAGGCAAAGAAACACTAAACAGCATGTCTCCTTCACGTTCCGGTATCTCCCCTCATCCCAAACCAGAAAGCATGGGGTGACAAAAGTAGATTTTAACAGGATGTGTTCAGTGGCTTAAGAAGATATTATATTTATAAATATAGGATTTTGTTTCATAGATTCAAACATTGAAATACAGCTTCATCTTGTCAAAATGTCAAATGTCAAATACATTTGTCAAAATGTATTGTCTTCTATAATATATTGTCTTCTGTGTTTTGTTAGAAAGATGTAGGTCAACACAAGGATTCAAGAAACCAGTGTTTTCAAGGGAACATATTTTACTGTTGTCTGAAGTGGTGTTAATTAATATCTAAAATGTGTATTCCTGAGATAAATTTGCAAGGATTAGTGGAATGGAGAGCTGTCATGCAACTGAATTTAACAGACAACCTGTAATCTTTCTGGAGTATTTAGACTTCTACATAAAGCAGGCAATTAAACAGATGCCATGAGTTCTGAAGTCTCTGTTATTCATGCCAGATGCTGCAGCCCCTATTATTTATACAGCTTAAGTTCTTTCTGAAAGATATCTTCAACTTTAATATATATTTCCAGGCAGAGTTACAGAAATTATCAACACAGAAAGAATGAGTCCTGCTCTTGTAGCAAACTCTTCATGCTACACAGATTCAGAATTTGTACCCTGAATTCATCAGGGGGGCATACAGTTGTTGATAAGAGCAAAGCAAGGTTTTGTTTTGCAATACTTTTCTTTTTTCTTCTTTTCTTCCATTGCCATTCCCTTAACTCTGTCTCTTGTTACAGGTGAGCATGGCTTTGCTTTATATTGTCTGAACTCTTCCTTAAAATCAAAAGCAAATAAAAACCTATATTAAAGTTAAAACCCAGGTTGTATCTTTTTAGAGCTGTGGGACCTACTTCAGGACTTAGCTAGTCCTGAAGAAAAAACAACAACAACAACAACAAAACTTAGTAAAGAACTTGTTTGTTTGTTTGTTTTTGCCTCTTAAATTTGTAATTTCAAGCAAGTAAATCTGAGAGTTTGTATTTTTGAGACAATACTGGACAGATTTCTCGTGGCTACTGAGAACAGTGCCTTTTTTTTTTAAATACAGTTTTCCAGAAACTACCTATTTTGTAACGTAAGGGTTGGTTCTGTTATTCATTTTATGATGAATACATGTCTTGCTTGTCCACTATTTGAAATTTTACTGTATTACTGAGGCTTGTAAGGTTACAATTCAGAAGGCTGCAGCTTAGAAAACCATGGAAGTTGCAGGAGATCACTGTGCGTTATCAGCAAAGTGATGCAACTGACAAACTGAGCTTGAGAAGCCACTCAGTGACATGGCAGGATTCTGTGCCAGAGCACAATCCATCTTTTGTCCCCCACGTACTGGACCTCCAAACTGGATCACTATGAAATCCAGTCCCTTTTTCCTGAAAACTGTTTAACATACTAAATGCAAGTCTTGCCTTAGCTGGGTAAGGTCAAAATGTAGTCATTCCGTGTTCTGTGCTCTCTGTCAAAGTGACAGCCTGTCAGGAGGTACAGATGGGAGACTCATGGGAACAGCTCAGAGACAGAATATTTTCTTAGAATATCTTCACAGTGCGGTACAGCTGCGTGCCACTATGGCAGGTGCAGAGACAGGGCATCACACATTTAGCCAGAAATGAGAAATTACTCACTTTTCTAAACTGAATGGCAGCCTGATCTGAGGGCAGGCATGGTTACAATAGTTCTGCGCTACATGGTCTAGCAGAAAGGTTGTGTTCAGCCCTGCTCATCTCCTGGCTGTTCTCATCTTTATAGCTGTGTTTCTTCACCCTGACTGCCTCGAGGAGGCCAGATAGCTTGCAGCCCATGTTTCCTGCAGGCAGGAGGAAAACAAATCTGTCCCCAGAGTCACTTCTGTGCTCCCCATGCAACCCAGAAGGAAAGGCAACATTCTGGTAATTTAGGGAGACTTGCTATGTCAGAATTATCTCAGCCAAGCACTGTGCCATGAATTTGAATTAAACAAAATTATGTGGTTCTGTCAAATATACTACCAAGCTGAAATCAAAAACCTGTTTACATTTTACAGTTCAAAATCAAAATCAGAGTTTCCAAGGCTGCCACATCCTGGAGAAAAACAGAATTCATGTAACATGCAAGATACAGCAATTCACTACTCAAGTAACTTACTGACTGCTAGTTTTATAATACTCATGGATGTGTAAAGAACATCCCTGAATACTCTAATACCTCTTTTAAAATAAGCCATGAATCTTCAGAATGGTTTCAGAATAACTTGCTGGTAGCTGCTATTCAGTGCAAAGCTCATAAGAACAGTGTATATGTATTTTTCCTGAAGTGCTCAGCTCAGTACCCAGGAAAAAATCCAAAACCTTTGTTCTATCTGCCATGTATTCCTGTCTGCTACTTCAAACACCCTTCAAAAGGTCATGACTCAGAGCATGCTCCAAATGCCTATCAGTTCAAGACTTTTCTTCTCTCCTGTCCTTCTTGGCAAAGGGTGGGAAGCTGAAGAGCAAACAATGGACTAACTGCAGAAGGAAAGAGACTGCACATGCTAATTTTTATGCACACATCTAAAAGGGCATGACCACGTATGACTCCCCTTTGCTATGTGTAACAGTTCTGCCTGCAGAATCTCACAGGATCAATCCCAACACATTGTTTAGCGTGACAAAATTGTCAAAATGCTCACACCCAAAAAAACTCATTATATTGAACAAGTTTGATTTGACATGTATAAGGACTTTATACCACCTACTACCAAATAAGAAAGATATTATTTTCTTAGTATTTCTCTAAGCATTAATACCTTCCAGTGCACATATGTACAACATATAGCTTAGCAATTCCTACAAATTTAAGAAGTAATGTACATTATCAATATAGCACTGGAAATACAGAAAATGAAAATGTAATGATTGCAAATTCAGAAAGGAGTATTGAAAGCTGCAAAACGTAAGTCTAATTAAGTATTTTCAAGGTGCTAGAAAAGCTCTGCAGTTTCATGTCAAGCCCCAGGACCCTCCTGCACTTGCTTTTGGAGAGTTTTCCTTGTACCACACAATCAGCAGGGACATGCAGCCATTACTTAACAGACTCCATAGCTGTGTACATCTGTGAAGGACCCCAATATACCTCATGCACTGATCTTCTTCAACCTGTACTACAGCCTGCAGACCTGCCTTGAGACCTTCCAGGTTACACTGCAACAGAAATCAGAGTGAGTAGAACCATCTAAAGACAATTAGCAGCCTTTAACCATCCTGAGCAATCACGTTACTGACTAGTAAACAGTGTTAAATAGATCAGTACTGCCAGTTAGAAACCATTCACTTTAATAACATTTTTTTCCCCTGAGTTTTCCAGGGCCATATATTCACACCATTTCAGTATGATAGTCTTCTTAATTATGAAACCCAACTCACCAATTTATCCTCATGGCATCAACAGGAAAACACTAGCTTAGTTTAAGGGAACTATGCCACCGAAGGAGCCTGTTTCACCACAGGACGAGCATGGGCCACCTATGCAGGTGACATTACCAATATGCTGCATGACAAAACCAGATAAAGTTAAGAATTGCGTTTGAGATCTTTGCTTTACTGAGCAATTCTACCTCTCTTTGGGGACGTTTCTCTGGAAAAAGGCCAGAAAAGAGGGCCAAAAGACTCTCTAATGGGTGTGCTAGTTAAAATATGTGTTTATAATAGAACTGGATAGAAGACACTGTTGTTTTTGTCATGTTGTGTTACTTCAGTTCAGCAACGCCATCTGGGATAAGTTACTTATGTTTGGTACTGGACCTATATTTGTATCCTGTGAAGTGCATGTTCCCGGTTTAGTATTTGTTTCTACTTGGTTTAGTCTACTGGAACTGTCACAGCTGCTAATACTCCAGAAATTCCAGGAAAAAAGAAAACTTCTGAACCTATGGCTTTTGTTTTTTTCTGAGAAAGCTCTCAGCAAGCTAGACCACATCACACAGTATGCATTTTTGCATGAAGACATTTTACTGTGTGATAATAACCAGTAAGCATTTGGCTCATGTAAGCTCTATCAGCTTGTCTTTCAATAGAGATCAAATAGGGGGGGGGGGGGGGGGGGGGGGGGGAAGATGTGATTTTCCCTTTTCCATGAGTTATGGCCATACAGCTTACAGACCTACCTGAGTACTGGCTGAATTTTGCTTTCATGCTGTGAATTAAGCTGCAAAGCACCAAAGTAGAAAGTAGCAAGGAAATCACAACAGGGCTATGGGTTTTCTAGTGTTAACCTTGATCCCGTGGTCAATACTTGAACAGTTTTGGCCACAGTGATCACCCAGACGCTTCCACAGTGAATGGAGGAGGCAACCATGAGGCACAGCACTGAGCACTGGTATTAATAAGTAGAAACTGGGGACACCTGAGTGTCTAAAATGCTTGTTTTTGTTTGCTTGCTTGCTTGTTGTTTTTTGTTTTGTTTTGTTTTGTTTTTCTTTTTTCTTCCCTGCACATCATCCAGATCTTTATACACTGAAGCAAACAGCAGTTCTCTGTCATATGGGGTAGGTGGGGAAAGCAGCAGGAGCAGCTGTCTGCACCCCAGAGGCCAGAAGGGGAAAGCAGGATGGAGGACAGGTGGAGACACCACCACCCAACAGCTGAAAATCCCCAGAAACGCAAGTGCTGTCTATGCAATGAGGCCATCAGGATGGTGGAGTGGGGGGACCCGTTTTGGAGAGCCCGCAGCAGCCATGCTGCGGACAACGTGAAGGTCAACCCTGTAGCTGTCCCCCAAGTGTGCCAAGTTCCAACTACATGTGTCTTCCTCCCCAGGCTCCAGCAGGCAGCTGCCCCCTGACCTGGTCTGCCGGTCTGCCTGCCTCCTCTAGCCTTCCCCCCTGGCAGGAGGCAGCCCTGACAGCACACACTACCCGCCGGGCCATCCCCTCAGGCTACCTGCCGCCATCTTCCCCGGTGGCCCTAGGCCGCCATCTTCCTTCGGGCACCAGGGAGCTCGGGGCAGCCAACGTGTTATGCAAATCTGCCATCTGCTGGTGTTACACCGATGTTAAACGTGTTAAACGGATGCTTAGAAGAGCCGGCCTGAGCAAATTAGTAAAGAGCAGCCTTCCCCTTCCCCCACCCCCCCAGAATAAAAAAAAAAAAAAAAAAAAAAGTGCGGTGGAGATTTGGAGGTGCACATAGCATACCACACGCTCTTTCTCTCACAGCAGACTTCTTACAAATCCTCTGGATTTGGCATTTCGGACATGCAGCTGGGAGATGAGCTACCCTGCAGCCCTTTAGTTTGATCTCTGCCCGATCAGGCTGCAGGTTCTGGTGCAGTTTGAAGGCTTCTGTGCCCCCATAGATACATAACCCTGAGCTCTGGGGCTTCCACTGCACACCCTGTCTTCTCTGGCTGCCACCGTGCTGTAAGAATGAGAAACGTGAAAGTGAAGAGCATAACCTAGGAATCTGGGCAAGATCCTTACCCTCAATCACAGAACAGCTTGTCGAAACTGAAGATGAAATACATTTTCAAGCCTAGTAAAATGAGCTGAGAAATGTTTGCTGACTGGTAACTCTCTCTCTCTCTCTCTCCCTCTCTCTTTTTCCAGGAGGTAACAATGTTGAGATGGAAGCATTTTTCACAACCCTTCCTCATTTTTAACCTGAAGTGATGCTGTAGCTCTGGGACAGAAAGGAAGTGTATTGATCATATTTCCGCATTTCTGTTGGAGCTCTTCTCCACAACCCTTTAGCTGCAGGTATGCTGGTTGTGATGCAGATATTTGTCTACAAAACCAACTTCATCAGTAATAAATAGTCTATTTTTTATTTCAAATAGTTGCATATTAATTTTTACTGAACTAAATCCAATATCTGAAAAAAGTGACATCACCTATGATTATAGATGGATTTAAATTAAATGTTTTATGACAAAGAGTAGACTTTTGTTTGTAACCAGCAGGTGGCAGTTACAGATTGTTACAGCTTCCATTTACTCCTGGTAACTGAGTAACTGCAGGTTATGGGTCTCTTATCAGATATAGATGTCATTATTTACATTTGACTGTTTTAGCTATCATTCTGTCAGCAAAAATGCTGCCTAGATGTGGTGGTTTCACCCTGATGGACAGCTCTCTCACCACAACTGCTCTCTCATTCCCCATCTTCAAAGGGAGAGGGGGGAAGAAAGTATGATGGAAAAGAAAATTTTCTTTTCTTTCCCTTCAGGGTCACAGGTTGCGATAAGGATAATTTAATTAAAGGGAAAAGAAAGAGGAAAACAACAACAACAAAACAAACAAAAAAGACAAGCAAATGTTGTGTGGAAGCAAAGAAAGTGATAAAATGATTATTCTCTACTTCCCATCAACAAGAGATGACATCTTGGGAAGCAGGGCCTCAATACATGTAGTGGATGTTTGGGAGGACAGACAGCTCCATGATGAGAGTCCCACCCCCTTTTTTCTTCCCCTTCCCACCTTTTGTTGCTGAGTGTGACACCATGTGGTATAGAATATCCCTTTGGTCAGTTTAGGTCAGCTGCCCTGGTGATGGCCCTTCCCCAGCTCTTGCCCAACCCCAGCTTGCTGGCTCTGGGGGACCCTTGAGAGAGTTTGGATGCTGTGTCAGCACTGCTCAGCAACAGACAAAACACTGGTGTGCTATCAGTGCTATTCTAGGTACAAGTGCAGAGCACAAACTATATGGGATGCTGTGGGGAAAGTTAACTCTGACCCAACCAGACCCAGTACACCAGGACACCAAGAGACCAGTTCTGGAAATCAGCTGATTGCAGCAAGACTGGTAAATTCCTGACAGGTGTTTCTAGATTTTTGAATGCAGTCCTTAGTTGTTCTCCGGAAATTCTGACTAGTGCCAAGTAACTGGTTCAATGTCTTACATGATTTTGAACATTTTTCCTTTGCTGTTATTCATCTTCCAAGACGTAAGGAAGTATAAAGTTTTGAACTAGTTTTCAAGGAACATCTTTGCAAGAAACTTTATGCAGTACTTTGGAAAACTGTCTGATTTGTTTGGCTTGGTTTTGGTTAGACAAGTAATTTGCTTTCTTTATTCTTTAATATCTGATTGACACATCTGTTTATTTTTGTAGGCACAATGCATTTCCTTCAACCCAGTACTGTAGCTAAATTGTCAAAAGGTTATGTAACATATTTTCTTTTAGTCGTTTAATTTAACCTGCTACCAAATATTTAAGAAGCTCTGTGTTCTTAAGTATGTAGGGACATTGTATGAATGGGATAACATTTTCATTACTCATTTGAGATGTTCCTACTTTCAGTCTCACAGGCACCGTAGTGAATTGAGAAACAATGCAACTTCAATGGATTGGAATAGTGCATTCATATTTTAAACATATTAGTGAGACCTGAAAGTGTGCTGTTGATTCAGAATACCATATACTCTGTGAACATGATTCCTTACTGTGTCAGTTAATATTGAAAAATAGAATGGCAAGAAAGAAAGTGAAGCTCTAATAGATACAAAATCTAGGAATGCCAAGAAGTTCAAAAGACTTCTTTTGACTAGATTGGAAGACCAAACTTTCAAGTGTTCCAGTTTTCAAGCGCTGAAGCTATGCAGAATTCCAGTGTCTTTCAGCATAGGCAATTGTCTTGCTTACCAAGGAATGAATGATGGCACTCACAATGTATCCTTAGCCTGCATTGTGATCTCTAGTGAGTCACAGAACGTTTCCATGCCTTAATTTCTTATCTGCTAGCACAGACCATAAAGAAAGGCAAGTTTTATTAAGCATTGACCTTCAATGCATGCTAGACTATTTTGAATCATATCAAGGAGCCAATTTTCAAAAAGACTGCTCAACATGTTAGCTCATGTATAGATGTGCACATCATTAACAAGCATCTTAGGATGGACAGAGGCATCATCCAGGTACTACAGTTGCTGAGCAGGAGTTAGCAGGCATAGCATAATCTGGTGATATTGTCTTATAAAGAGTAAAGTGCCTGCCTGAAGGACAAGCTGTCTTGTGCACTGCTAAGTCAGCACAGTAACAGCAACTGTATATTCCAGACTAGAGTTATGGTCTGGAGCCACCTGCGTTGTGGCGATCCAAAATGTCAGTACAGACTGGGTGACAAGTGAATTCAGAGCTTTCCTGTGGAGAAGGACTTGGGGATACTGGTAGATGAAAAGCTTGACGTGAGCCGGCAGTGTGCACTTGCATTCCAGAAAGCCAACTGTATCCTGGGCTGCGTCAAAAGAAGCATGGCCAGCAGGGTGAGGGAGGTGATTCTCATTCTCTACCTGGAGCACTGTGTTCATTTCTGGGGCCCCCAGCACAAGAAGGACAGGGACCTGTTAGAGTGGCTCCAGAGGAAGGTCTTGAAGATGATCAGCAGGTTGAAGCACCTCTCCTACAAAGACAGGCTGAGGGAGTTGGGGTTGTTTGGACTGCAGAAGAGAAAGCTGCAGGGAGACATCCTTGCAGCATTCTAATACATAAAGAAGGCTTACAAGAAAGATAGGGAGAGACTATTTACCAAGTTATATAGTGAAAGAACAAAGAGTAACAATTTTAAACTAAGAGGGAGTGGGTTTAGATTAGATATAACGAAGAAATTCTTTACTGTGAGGGCAGTGAAGCACAGGAAGAGGTTGCCCAGAGAGGCTGTGGATGCCCCATCCCTGGAAGTGTTCAAGGTCAAGGCCCATTGCAGGGGGTTTGGAACTTGATGATCTTTAAAGATCCTTTCTGACCCAAACGGTCTATGATTCTATGATTTAAATTAGAAGGAATTATCAAAGCAGTCACAGTAGCCAAGGATTTGAAAAGTAGGATCAATTGCCCTTAACTGATATCTTCAATTGTTTATGAAGGAACTTCTACTTTCTTCCAAAATAAATATCTGGGGCCTCAGTATCTGGTATCTTCAGAGGAGGCAGTGACACTAGATCCATGATTAGAAGACCAAAAAAGGTTATAGGTAAACTCCTATAACATACAAAAAAAGAGGGCTTTTTCTTAATTCAACACTGCTCACAATGCACCATCTCTTTTTAAAAAGAAAGAATCAGAACTGATGTAAATTCCCAAGATTATACAATACCTTGAGGCAGGCAGGCCAATGCATTATAGAGTTTTGAACTGGGTTCTTTGGCAATGTTTAGGGCTGCCACTTGACTGGTTGTATTGAAGAAAAAAAAAAAAGAAAAAAAAAAGATATTTCACAGGTACTAGAAACTGTCTCGTAAACAGAAGTGGAAATAGATGAGGATGAACACTTAGATCTACATTTATCACAGTCTAACTGGAAGCAGAAACACCAGCATTGATAACAATATTGGGATATTAGAATTTGAAAATTGTGTTCAGAATCTCTGGTATTTCAGCACATTTTTATGAAAGAGGCTAAAAGGATATTCAGGTTTCTGAATTTTACTTAATGTCAACATGCAACCACTGTCTAGAGACAAACACGCACACAGATTTAAGGAGTGCTATTTACTTTTATTGGTTGCCCAGCAACAACCATACTTTCACCTTATAAATTTTTTTTTTTTTTAAATCTCCAGGTTCTTATTTAGTCAGTTACTTCCAGCCTTGTTTCAAAAATTGGAAAGATGAAAATAAGTGAAATTAGGCAAATTACACTGGTAGAGGGCAGGTATATGGCAGAGTTATATGCCTCATGTCTGCTGGCCTATAACATCATATGAGCACAATGCCATCTACATTTTGGAGATAGATAAAGTCACTGGAAATAAATCACCAGACCATTCAAAATCTGTTCACATAAGGATATCTATTTCCTTTAGGTTTTTGACGTCAGTGGCATCCTAAGAGCATTTTAATTTAAATCACCTGAGTTAGTGGTATCAGCCTATTTACTGACAGGTCGTTCCCCACCTCTTTTTCTTTCCTTGAAGGAGTTTTGGTCTGTCCACCATTAAGGACTTCTCTTACTTATAAACTGACAGACCCTTCAGCTTACACCTGGATAAGAAATTTTTAGACTAGATCTTTTGAAATGGAAGCTTTAGGGTTTGAATTACCCAGATCATTTGGTTAGAAAGGAAAAGTAGAGACTTGTAAAACCAGTAAGGTTTTACAAGTAACTTGTAAAACACTTGCAAGATATCTTAAATTAGTCTTCATCAAGAGGGTGTCAGGCACTGGAACAGGCTCCCCCGGGCAGTGCTCACAGCACCAAGCCTGCCGGAGTTCAAGAAGCATTTGAACAGCACTGTCAGACATAGAGTTTGGTTTTTGGATGTTCCTGGGTGAAGCCAGGAGTTGGACTCAGTGACCCTTGTTGGTCCTTTCCAATGTGGTATACACTATGATTCTGTGATTTTAGTCTTCTAAGGGTGTATACAGGGGTTAAAAATAGCTTGCTTTGCAAAACCACTGACTAGCTCTCTCACTTATGGCAAATCAGGACCACATTGATAATGACCAGGCATTTAGGAGTCCTATTTTAAGCAACCATCATAAGTAAGTTTATGTTAAGTGTCTGCACAAGTGCTTTTACCTGCCTCTTTGGCATTGTCTCAGGAGTGATTTACTAAAATTGTACTGCTGTCACTCAGCTGTGCTTACAGAGAGAAAGGTGGAACATGCTTTAACACAATTTCAGTAGCAGCCAAATCATCAGCCCCTCTGACATCTTAGCACTGTAGTATTGTTGTTGTTCTGTAAGTAAAAGAAGTGATGAGTCTTTTATTTTTATTTTTTAACCTCTGTGATCTAGGGTTTTGTTTGTTTGTTTGTTTATTCTGTTATACCCTAGGAACTTCAAAGCAGATGTAAAGTCAGTGTTGCCCTGCCTCTATCTACTTCGAGTGCATTTAGTTTTTGAGGTGTCCTTGAACAACTGTACTTTTGGACTTCCTAAGTCCTCTGAAGTTCATTTTCCATTAGAAAGAAAATTGTTGCTTCTTTCCACCACTAGAATATATCCCTTCCCCATCTCCTAGAACTCATTTTCCTCTTTTCTGCAGAAAATAACTCTTAGAGTAAGTGTTGCTAACAGTCTTTTAAACAGGTTAAAAAAATATATCTTTAAACGAAACAGTGAAAAAGCAAGATTTAAGTGAAATCCTTAAGACCTAAGTTGAAGATGGAGGTCATTAGAAATATGACTGTCCTCCAAAGAAAAGGCATTGAAGTTAGAGATAGAAAAATAGTGGTAAATGAATTATTGTACAAGCATTTTGTTACCATTACTCTACCAATTGTTAAATGAAGGTGAAAATTGCTGACAGGAAAATTGAGTTAATTCTGGCAATTGATATAACCTATATTTTCCCCATAATTTAGCAGAGTAATAAAGGCCAACTGCTAATAATAATAAAAAAGTTAGAAAGTCCTGAAACAAGTAAAATCAGTGTGACACAATCAGTGTCACACAATTATTCATTCTGGGACAGCACACCTAGGGGGAAACAATTTTAAACGAAATTGTTTGAAATATTTCCTGGTGTGCTGAATGCCTGATGCAATCTAGGGAGGGAGAAATTTGGCTCGCAGTTCTGCAGCCAACACTAACTCAAGGTTTGTGAATTTAGAGTAGGATAAGAAAATATAAAGGTTATTCTGTTCTTATTTATCTACATCTTATAAATGCACTGCTGTAATACACATTCATTTTATGCTTTCATTTTACATTGTGACAAAGCTAGAATAAAAAACTTATTTCTAAAGAAATCACTTCCTTGCTGTCATTTCTTTGTGTGGTTCTAACCATCAGTATTTTTACCTCGAACAAATGAGACACAATTTGCCACTTATCCAGAACTGCAAGTCTCCTGTAACAATGAATGAATGTTATGTCTACAGAATTATGTTTGTGATTTTTCTCATCCTAGGACCATAGGAGTTAAAAGAAGTTTTTTGTTGTTGTTGTTGTTTTTGTTTGTTTGTTTGTTTTTTGTTGTTGTTTTTTTAAGTAAGAAACAGTAAGTGTTAATAGAAGAGCAACATCCTGACTAGTGAAATCACTAAAAAAAATGATCATGTTAGGAATAATAACATTTACCCTAGCTAAATCCAAGACAGTGAGCTTTCAAAGAATTATTACAGAAGACTTACGTATAAGAAGGCCTTATTACCAGAGTTACCTACTATGACACATTAATCATACATGATCCTTTATGATCTTTAATTATAGTTTTGATTTTGCATGGCAGACCAGGTAGAAACTTGCCTTGCTCTTTGGTTGTGTCTAAATGTCCCTGCTGTGAATATGGATCTTTCTCTTTCATTCTAAAAGCAAATCCCTTAGTAAGAGTAGAAAGCACAGGCAGAGCCATGGATTTGCAAACATAGGTGAAAAATCTATATTAGGAATGTGACTAGAATTTCTTTTGCCGACATGAAAACATAATTTGCATGGCATTTCTTAAAAGTTGTTTAAATTGCTTGGATTCTGGCAATTTGCCCTAAGATCTGAGACTTCTGTTGCATCAACAGGTGTCTTTTTTTCTTGTAGATCTCAGACAAGCCAATTCTTTCAGCAAACCCCAAAGAAGAATGGAGACCATGTTTTCAGAATAGCAGGCAGCAGTAACAAACACTGATGCCAGTTCTCACAAGAGACAAGGAAGATGACAATCATGAGGTAATGACATCATGAGGTAAGTCCAGACATCCCTGGCTCATGTCACTCTGGTTCATTTCATGTATCTCCTGAGTAGTAAATACATATCTCAGAGTTCTGAATAGCACTTCCCCATCCCTCCCTAGCAACTCATTCTTCCTTTAAAGTCCTTTTGTCCTTAGCTAAATCAGACCAAACTAGTGTTGAACCCTGTGGAAGGAACCACAGTTCGTCAGAGATGATCAGTAAGCCCTGCACCTCTACCTACTTCCTTGCTTGCCTGTCAAGTATCATTCTGCATGAATTCCCATTGCCACCTCCCAGTATCTAGCTTTTATGAAATCACAGGGTGGTGTTCCAGTCTTCTGCAGTGCCAGTGGCCAGCACTCAGGAAATCTGTTACTGTCAGCTTGTTTCATCTAGTAGTCAGAGTTTACAGTCAGGAAAAAGAGGACAGCATAACAGAGCAGTTGGAGTATGTCTGCATTCCATCAAGGTCACTTTCAGCTCAGAAATCCAGTGAAACACATTTGTTCAACACAGAAGTAAAAGTACTTCCTCACTGTGTGATGCCAGGTACATGTAAATCATTGTCCTTGCAACTTTGGTTTTTGATCCTGCCTGCTACTCTTCACCTGCTCTCCTGGGTATTTCTTGCTCTGTTCCTTGCTCGTTTAACCACAAACATTTGAGCTCTTTAGATTTTGTTAGAATACATATAGCCTGTAGGACTTCATACAGTCCTATTGTTCATTCATGTCTAGGCAACTATGAAACATATTTTCTTTACCTTTTTCATCTTCCCAGGTTTTAACATTTATACCCCATTTATTGGACACACTTACCAACATCGGTTAACCCAGGTTTCTGTGCACAGTTACAATATGTACACTACAATGCACCATATATTATATATAATATGATTATCTTGCATAACATGACTTATTTTTAAACAGAAGTGCCTCCCAAGCACACAGGAACGGAGTGAGAAGTGTTGCTTCTTGAGAAAGTCAGAGTCTGGCCTACTGGCTGCCTGCTGTGAACACAGAGTGATGATAGGTCATGTTCATTCCATGACTGGAAGTGAAAGTGATCTCAGACTGCTTTTCAGACAGAAAAGAATTCTCTAGAAAGATCAGGGTTTAAATACATTCTAGTTACAATACAAAAAGATGTAGCTCTATCACGAGATAACTAATTCAGTTAGATTTGCATCTTCTTCTTCCCCTCCCCCACATTTTCTTTTTTTACCTGAAGAACCAGGTGTAAGTTTGTTTAAGAACTGAACTTATGAGCAGGGTATTTATTGAACCACTGGTACATCAGAAGTAACAAAAATAACCCCTGTTATTTAAAAGAATGAGCCACTTGTGCTTAACCAAAACCACATAAGTAATCTTGTCTTCAGCTTTACCCTAGCCACAGTTCCTCAGTGGAATTTCAATTTATATCTCTTACATAATCAGAGCACACTTTCAGGGGAGAATTTGACCCTGAGGGAGGCAGGAGGGCTGGAGATACTTGCTAATAGTCATGTGGTAAAAATAGCCTTTTCATAAGCCCTGCATGGAACACGAAGAATGCCTTGAAACATGCCCTAGCTAGTATCAGAAATAGCCAAGCCAGAGATGAAAAGCATCCTTTTGCTCAAATGTAAAGGGAAAAAATCTCTTAAGATATTCTATAATAGTTTTTATGAGTCACGCTCAATGTGCTAATGAGTTCATCACAAGCCAGCATTTAAAATGGCATACCTTTCTCATCAGCACAGAAGAAGAAATAATAAACCAGTTCCCTGGGCATTCAGGTTTTCATGCACCTCTTCTTTCTTTAAATGCAGAATGTACTAACATCAGGCTGATTTCAGGGTCTCCTTACTCCCAGTCTGCATGTCCCAGGTGTTTGTTCTCCAAAATAAAAGTGAACAAGCCTGATGATCGCTCGAAAGCAGTGCTTTCTCTAGGAGTTGTTACAAGAGCACTATTTTTCCTTTATTTTTTTTTGTCTATACAGTGTACATCATTTTCCTACCCTTTCTGCAGGTAGCCTGGCTCTTTAATTCCCTGTTGTCATGAGGTGAGGACACCCCTTGATGGTTTTTATGACTGGGGAAAGAGTGATATTATGAACCAATGTGACAATTGATAGTGGTCACACATTAGTGTAGAGCTATCATTGTTAAGAAAATAAAATGCCTGTGTAAATTTAGTAAAAATCTCTAACTCCACAGACAGTCTCAAGCAGATATTCTAGGATAGGAGTATGCTTGGAAATCAAAATAAATCAGTGATGGTATTGTTCATTTAAAAATACTAAAGAAACCTGAGAAAATCCCAAAGTTCTGATAATGCCCATTTTTGAAGTAAAATATACATAGAATTCTGTGCTGATAATTACCTAATTACAATGAAAACAATTACTTGTTCATTTTCAAAGCATGAGAGCCCATCCTAAAAGCAGCTCATAGGAGAAAGGTGGAGAGCCCTTGCTAGGGCTTCTCAAGCAGCTCTCCCTCACATAACTTCAAAGCCGGATAGCTGAACTATCAGTGTTGGCTCTGAGCCCAGGCAGCATAGCTTCCAGGAGGGAGGGCTATGCCCAGTGTCCTGATAGCCTCTGTCAGGATTGTTAGTGCCTTGTTTATTACTCACTGTACATGTACTTCCATAAAGAGAGAGGAGATTATTCCAAAAAATAAGTGACAGTAAACCATAGGGAGTTTCAGTGGGCATCAGGCCTCTGGCTGCTATTGGTGGCTTTGAGAATCTCCTACAAGGTGGCTGTTTTGAGAAGCTTACTAGCCAAGGAATTATACAAATTATAAAGGAAGCAAGGGAGGTGTAAGTGAGAAGACACAGTTAAATTCCCATCTGATTGTTGTCAGAGCAGAGCAAAGAAAACACATGATGGCAGAATCATACTGACACCCTATGTATCTTGTTAGCCTGCCTGTACTGGAAACCATTTATGACAGCACTCTGGAGTGTGCTGTCTGAAGGGAGACATACCAAAAGGTTCTACTACCAGAGGCAGTAGATAAAGCTAATTGGCTAGTAGCCCTAAGCAATATGAAGGTAAAATCATGGAAAACACAAATCCTCTTTATAATACTGATTTGGTATGCCTACATTTTTCCTCGCAGTGTGTTCTCAAGTTCTTCAGTCTGAGGCTAGCATATCGTTGCAATAAGCAAAGATACGTGCCAGCCATTTCAGTCAAATTGAGGCTAAGTGCTACATCAGATGATAATTGTATGTGACTTTACAAAAGCCTATCTTAGGTTATCCCTACAGGTAGATTACCTTGGGTATTTAGGTAAATTCAAGTCAATTTTCTTTCCCGTGTCTTCTGTCAGCACTTCAGACACTGTTCCTTATGTCAAAGGTACTGTGTAAATAGTAGATTAATCTCCATTTGGGTGCTAACATGACAGAAATAGAAGTTGCTGGCTCTCCAGTGTTTTCTGTTAGAAGGAGAGCATGTCTGACTTTAGCAGAGGAAGCAGTGTACCCAAAGAAGCAGAGAATCCTGAATGGCATGGAAATCTTTTCACATTCAATAGTGTTTGAAAACCCTCCCTTCTCTCACTGGACTAGATCTGACAACTAGTCAGTTGCTAAACAGTCTGCAAGATGGCTTTATGCCAAACTGGACATTTACCAAGTTCACTCCACTTGAGGCACAGATTTACAAAGTTAATTGAGATGAAGCTTCCATCAGCAGATAGACTGGGATGATAAACAAAGAATGTTTCCTACTTCTTTCTGGAAATGTGACATTTATTTTAATTACAATATGAAAGAGGTCTTGTGATTAAGATCCTGGTCTGCATTTGGGATCATCAGTCTCTGTCCATAGGGAATGTACTCATTCCTACAGTCAACACATCTATTCTGCTTACCATTATATGTTTTCTTTAATCACTCTGTATTTCAGTATTATGTTGCTGAAACTGGGATAACCCTTTCTCCTTGTGAAGAAATGTGAGAAAAACTTTGTGTAAGGCATCTTGGACTAGACTACCAAGGAATGGATAAAGGTCATACTAAAGGTCATTAAAAACAGGTCAAACAAACATCTGTCTAGTCTGACATATAGAAATGGCCATAACTTGAGGAAATAGTTTAGGACCCCTGTTTCATTTCTGGGTTCTTCCAAAGAGATCATCCAAAAGATTAAATGATCTTTCAGTTAAAAAAGGCCAAAAGATGCCCATCTCAGTGACCTCTCAACATCTTTTAGGAATTACTGGTCTCATGAGTCCCTAGAAATACATAGACTATTGTGGCTTATAAGGATGTCTTTTTATTTGGGGTGGAGGAAGGGTTGAAACGTCAATAAATGTGCAATACTAATGTAGATAAAAATATGGGCAGAAAATCATTCAAGAATTCTGTAAACAGAAATGAGTCATGCAGTGAGAAAGGAGGAAGAAAGGAAAACCCCATTAAGGCAAATTGTAGATTTCAGTCAAATGTCACTGCAACCGGTGGAGTGACCAGTGCATCTATGGAGCATGATGCATGTAAGAACAGAAATATCCCTCAGCTGCTGTCACTCACCGACTAGTAGATCCTCTCTAGTAGGTCTTAATAACAGCCAAGATTGCTGTTTTTAAGAACCGCAGACATCCATAACATTTCTGCCTGTGTAGGAGGACTGAAAGATGGGAGGCATTTGAGAACATCAGTGATGTTCCACTCAATTTCTTTCCAAACAGAATTGTTCTGTGCTGAACTGGGACCAACTCTCCTTAAGCCTCTTAGACAGTCGTCCTGTCAAACTGAAATACATCCTCACGTTCTCCGTCTTACGGAATGCCCCTTCAACAACTACAGCCTTGACATGCTGCATTACAGTATCAGAAATCCAATGATTAATTCAAGCAAATCCCTTGGTGCAGAAATCTCTTTTAAGTTATATACTTAGACTAAGATTTTCTAACGGTTAATCACTTTGAAAATGAAATTCCTGTTGGATTCTCTGAGAACTGCAAGTTCTTTTTTTCTTTTCCAATCTTTTTAAGGGTTTTCCATCATGTGTTTTATCACATTATGAAGACCAACAGAATTTTCAGCTAGAGAATCACTATTACTTGCTAGATTTCTCATTATGAGTACTCTGTGAAATTCCAGATGTCATCAGTGCTTCCACCTTCTCTTTAGACAAAGAAAAAATACAGATTGCTTTACACAGTGAAAATCTTAGCGTGTTACATGCCTTCCACAACAGCTCATGTACTGGTCAATTCTCTAAACAGCAGTGTATTCTCTTAAAGGGAAATACTACTTCGAGTTTGCTATACATCCAAGACAACCGTCTTCATACAACCTGCAGGTTATGTGCTATTTCATGCTTCACGTACCTGCTACTTCATACTTGAAGTTTTGTTATTTTTTTTAAATCATTTTTGAGATTAATTACATATTTAATCTTATGTAGTGCTGCAGACCAAACTCTGCTGCAACAGCAGAACAAGCCTTCCTAAGATGCTGTATCAATTAGAGTGGACCTAACGAATGCATTTATAAAAGTGTAAATTTGTTCAGTATTCACAGCAACTTGAGAGTCCAGTGCAAACTACTTGTCACCCTACCAATGAATGTTATTTGCATTTTTAAGGTTTGTGTGTGTTGTGAGGTATGTATAACATCCTAGATGGCAGTCAAAAGAAGCAGTTTCTTAGTTGTAATTTTTAATGTCCTGTAATTACCTTTTCACAAAAATCTTTCTCTAATCTGTCATGCTTTCATAGTGCCTCCCAGCTCCATTCCTTTGTGTAAACTATGTAACTGTTTGTTCCTTCTGCTGCAGTTGAGTTAAACTGTCATCAAAGATTAATCATCTAACATTAAGCTTTCAGATTGTTAGGAACAAGTATGCCATTACGTCTTTTCTATTTTATGATTATCATTCTTTTAGCCTAAGGCCTCTTTCTTTGGAGTTCTTTCAAACTTCCAGTATTTGGGAGAGTGAGAGAAATGTAAAGACACTACAAAGATATGTGATGGTGTGCTTTATGCAAGGCTTAGAAGCTTGCTTCCTGTACTCCAGAATTTCACCATACCCTAATCTGGTGCCAGTTCAACATTTCCAACAAATTGAGGACAATCAATAATGTACAATACAAAATGTATGACAATATTTAGTCTTTTAATTAAACTACCAAGAATTCTGGAGAGGATCAGATGTTGTTTCTTGATCTTGCTAATCCAGGCTCATCTATGATCTGAGTTTCACTGAACCACATCATGAGCTCACATCCAGTTTTTACTTTACTTGAACATGAGTTGGTTGGCAGACAGAAAAGATGAGGAAAAACAGGGGGTGGGAGGAAAAAACACTGAGCCAGTTAAAACTAATGCAGCAGAACAAGGGAAATTAAATAATAATAATAATAATAACCAGCAGAAAGCCTGGAGTACCAGCACCATAAGGAGAGTGTGCAAGAAGTCCATGCTGGAAGGTCTCTTTTGACATGTACACTTCTTTATGTCAATGTGGAACTACTATACAGGATCAACACTTTTTGTGGGCTGCTAGGTAGAACAGCAAAGCACTTTCTGCAGGCAAATCACATGTGAACAAATGGTTACCATGATCCAGTGGGTGTGTAATAACTTGCTATGCTGAGGTAATGTGTGGTAATGTGAGGTAATATGCCAAAACCTGGCAATTTCTTGTGGCTCTGTCCACTGCATCACTCTGCTGTTATGAAGGGAAGGGGTACAAGGCCACCAGCTGCTGCCTCACCTCATTCCCAGGTGAGAACCTGAGATAAAGCCAGTTCTGTGCTGCTCGTAGACAGGTGACACTGAAGGTATCCCATTTGTGGCACCTTTTGCATCAAAAGGAAGCCATACTTAAACCAATCTGCGCACACAGGGGAATTGGTCTCCCGTTGTTCTGCTGTTAAACCACTAGAGGGAAGTCTCAGAGTGCTCTGGCCTTTTTGCAAACATGATGACTGTGTGAAGCCTGTGTTTTGTGCCCCGTGGTGCTGGGCTGGTACGTCGCAGTAAAAAATGGAATCAGACCGTGTAAGGTATCATTTAGAATGCTTTTTATTAGAGCTAAGATTGTAAAAAGAGAATACCAAAAATAATCTTAAGTCCCTTTAGAAGCTGGGAGCCCCAAGCCCTGAAGCATTGAACGGGAATCCAACCAAGATGCAGTGTGTCGTGCAGACCTTGTACGTAGCACAGCGTGTCCTCCCGTGGTCATTCACAACATTATACGATTTTCTTTCAAGGAAACAACTCTACTTATAATTTCTACAGTGAAAACAGAAACACCTTGCTCATGAGATCTTCTTTCTGTGCAAAGATAACAGCATGGACACACAAGTGGAATAATCACTGGCTCCAAGGTGTGTGTGCAGCATAACACTGGACTGGCAGCCACGCTGGACGGGCAGCCCAACGCAGCCCAGCATGGCACAGGTTCACTGGGTCCTCAATGTACAGTGGTGTTCTGGTCAGGAATGCTTGACTTCGGTCTGGAATTTATTTTATAACAAATTCCAAACAAAAACATATTCCATAACAAATTCTGTAACAAAAACAGTTATAATATCCCTGTGTGTGAATACATGAATATAGCATAGAAGGTTTAAACCACCTGTTTATATTAAAAGACCTCTCTTTAGGAAACATAAATGTGTATGCAAATTTTTCACCAACCCTATCAATTCACTTTTACTTAATACTTGCCCAATTTTTCACATTTTTCCCTCAATTGTCCCTCTTGATTCCATCCAGAATACATTTTTGTACTCCATCAAAATATTTATAAAGATTTTTTTTTTTTTCCGTTTCTAAATCTGTCTTTTCCTGTATACACATAAAATGATCTGATAACATCTGGCTCATAACATAATCTACATAGTAGAGTTTCATATTTTAAGGAATTGTGTTTAAAATGCTAATTTTTCAAAGAAAAAACAATTCTGAAAAAAAGATGTCTTTCAAATTCCATCATTTTGAAATTACAAACAAGGCCTAGTATTGATTTTTGAGACTGTTTTATGTGGCAAATAATTGTCTTGCTAGAAAATTTAATCCAACTAAAAAATAAATAGTATAAACATCTTTATTTTGACTGCAGCTTGTTATCAAGACAAGAACTGTCTGGAAAGCTTGAGTTACTAAATAAATATCTTCAAAGATATTTGAAGGTTTCATCATAGAACGTTTTGTTCTGGTATATTGCTGGAAATTACTTTTCTAAAATATCTCAAAGTACATATTTAACAAGTTTTATTCAGCAATATTTTAACTACTATTTTTTTCTATGTATACAGCATATGGATATTTTAGGTATAGAATTGTTCATTTTTACAAACTTTAATGAAAATGTACGTCTTTATCAATAGCAACAGTGATATTGCTCATAGCACTTTGAAATATCTGTATTTTCCTTCTATTTGGTGCTAGAAGTTATTATTAAGTTAAGGAATTAAATGGAAACCATGTTTCTTAAGTGAGCATCTGAGCACAGCCAATAGAAATAAATCTGTAAACATGAAGTTATTAGAGACACTTTATTTAAATCAGGAGAAATCCCCCCCCCCCCCCCCCCCCCCCCCCCCCCCTTTTTTTTTCAGATGCAAAATCCTTCTGAAAGGGGAAGCCAAAGAGATGTGTTAATGCATTGAGCAAAACAAGTAGCAGTAGGCAGAATAATTTATACTGGACTGAGTCTGACTGTTAATAAAATAACTCATAGTACAACGTTAATGCCAATTATGGGGCTGCAGATAATGTGCAAACGACAACAACAAAAAAGCAAATGGAAAAAATATTAAGTTCAAGATGACCATCTCACTTTATTCAAATCCATTTCTGATTTCCTTCATATACATAGAATTGTTGACAGACCTGAATAATGTCTTACTTACTAATCTCTCACTTCTTTTTAGCACGGTGCCTATATTTATATTGCAAAACAGTCACCACTGGTTTTCTTTTTAAATTTTTTAGGACTTAAATGCAGAAGCAGCAGTGTGCTTCCCAAATATCTGGCATAGATTGTTAAGTCAGATAATCAACAACCATTCATTTCCATCCATCTTTAATTCAGGATTCCTAGACCAGCTTCTTGTTCTTGGCCACTTTCCAGGAATTCTGAACTTTGTGACAGACAAGTAGCTATAAAGGTAATGTATGATCCTTACAGTCCTTGAATCATGATATTAATGCCATGTGAATATTTGGCATCCCTATTAAAGAAAATAGGATCAGTCTGGTAATCTGTTGGCTGCTGTGGGATCTAACAAGTTGTAATCTTTAGCTTTCCTGCCAACAAATTCCTCATTAAGCACAAGATATCCTGAAACAAATCACTAGTAAAACTTCTCCTGGTGTTAATATATGTAGAGTTCTTCTAAGCAGATAATTCTAGCCAAAAATTGTATTTTTTTCTACCCTTTCTGTCATTTAGCTAAGCTGAAATAGTCTAAAGGTTTCCATATATTGCAATGTATGATTTGGGTTAAATGCTCATAGTGAAGCACAGGGAAGCACGACACAACTGAGGTTTACGATTTCATTACCAACACAAAATTCCAACCTGAAACTTCGTGTTAGTTCATACGTTTATTCACTCTTGGTTCATTCAAGCTTTTATGAGTGCATCCAAGCAGATTTTTTTAATTGACCTACAACCACTTTCAAGATGAGTAGGGCACACGTTGCATCAAAGTAACTTTTTCATGCATTTATGATGCGACAGATTGTGAAGTTCAAGCATGTCAACTAAGGTTCTTAAGGTGAATTTGGGCTGAGCCGGAATTCCAGGGAAAATATCCGGAAGAGCTGAATCATAACTGACATTCAGTGTTGACCGTGACTTCAGAAAACAGAAATAGCACTAGACACATCTTTTCAGCATGGCTAGGCAGAGGTCTATTTCACCTGTGTAGCAGGTCATGTCTCAAACAAAAGTTGTCCGTCACCTCCAGGGACTGTGAAATTGGAGTCATCGGACTTAAGATAACTCAGGTTGGAAGGAACCTCAGGAGATCACCTAGTTCAGTCTGTAGTCTTACAGTTTGTCTTAGACAGGTGATCGTTGCTTGTACAGATCTCTTTGCCCAGGCCCAACTATGTGTCTGTGTTTATTTCCACAATATTGATTCATCAACTATAGGATGCTGTCTAAGGGTCAGATGCTACCCAAGCTCAATAAGGCAGTGAAATAAAATCCTCCCATTGCTCTTCCAGGTTGGAGCTGACAGGGGCACAAACATCAACAGTCTGAAAGCGGGGCTGCCCCTAAGGCAAGTGCTGATTTTTCGGAGAGGTTCAGCAAAAGTGTGGTGGAGTGTTTCCACCCTGAACTGAGCAGATGTAGGATAGGGTAAAAGAGGAGGAGGAGGCAGAACATCTGCAGCAGCTGGAGTTGCTAGGATCGGCTTGCCTAGCAACCCCCCTTCTTAGGCAGGGGCATCTAATTCAGCAGCAACAGCAACAACAGAAGCAGCCCAGACACTTGGTGAGCTGGATGCATGTTAGGGAGTATGAGAGCTATCAAAACACTTGCCTTAGGGCTCCGAAGCCTCTTCAGTTTATTGGTAGGTAAACTATGTAGATCCTCTTACTGTAATGTATTCCTCTGGTCCATGCATACTGTAGGAATGGTAGATGGCTTATTGCAGTGAGATGGCTATTTTATTAATTTACATCTATACAAGGATAATAGCAGAATACGTTGGAAAAAAAATAAATTATATAATTCTATCTTATTCCTTAAATAACTGGATTAGTAATTGCAAAATCCAGTAGATGATTATTTTCCAATAATATATAGAGAAAAATAATTCTTTTACTAATTGAGGACTAAACCCAGGGTGTATTATCATCTGTTCATATATAGCCTAGAATGTCTATTTTAATACCTGATTAGTATAAATATGTATAAAATGTATAATATATATACAGGCATAATCATGGCAACTGTTTGAATTCACTCTGTATGCTATTATGATGCTGTGTTCTACATGTAATAGGCATACGCAATCTTAATATTGTCTATAATTACATATTGTAACATTTGTATAATTAATTATATTTTGTTATTAAATCTATAATGAAAAATAATCATGGAAAGAATTTCAGTGTAGGAAGATGGCATTTTAAAAGCAAGGAGAAAAACTCTTTAAATAAAATGTTTCTCTGCATATGGTCCTAGAACTGCCCATTTTTTTATAGAGGAAAACTTCTGCAAGAGACAGTTTAGTTAAGTCACTACATTATCTCAGGTCTAATTTCTGGCTAGATCAAAGTAATAAACTGATCCCTAAAAAGTTGTCACTTTTTGCTTCAGAAGTTGCAGAAACAAATCAAAACATGCCAGGTTCTGTTTCTATGCTTGTTTTATTTTCTTTAGAAGAAATACAAACTTTACAAACGAAACTCATCCTTCCCCTGTTCCTATAGTGTGTTTTATGGGGTCAATTTGTATGCTTTTTTTCTGGCAGGTGATGTTAGTGGGGGGATGGCATGATTTAGACAACAAAGACTATGACTGTTGGCCCCTGGAAAAACCAGATGAGTATAACATGCTGGACTGCGGAGGTGAGTTCTAAAGCTGCTCATAGAAGATCATATCTTGCTTGAGGAAAGATTGAGAAACCCAAATTGAAGTACTCAGAATAATACCTAACTCATAACGAATGTTTCACGTGGTGGAAGGCATCTGAGTCAGTAACAACGTTTTCTTCTAGAGAAAAAAGTGAAAGAAAATAGCCAAAGGAAAGTTTTGAGTAATTATTTGTCCAATATTCATTGATTCCAAAAGAAAAGGGAATAGCAACAGCTGAATCCCTTCCCCCAGAAAATAACTGAAAACATTTCATTTCTCATTAGAAAACCAAATGCAACTTAATCCAAACAAAGCAGGCAGCAGCTCTGCATTGCAGCAAAATCTATTGAGTCATTCCTGAAATTTTATAGTGTCATTTCAAAAGTGGACTGTTTAAACACTCCAGCCAGTAAATAAAATCACCATTTCTACACATAGTGCTTCTCCTTGCTCAACACTGTTCCGTGAGTACTTAAAATCTGAGATCTTTAACCACTTATTCCAATCAGTTTCAAAATTGAATTTACATGATGATATAATAAAAAATATTTTTTTTTTAATATTTGAAATTGCTTGAGATTTAAAAATAATTAAAGAATAATTGAAATATGGGAAATTCAATTTAAATGTAAAAAAAGCTTTTATTCTCTATGGGTCATCAAATACTGGAAGAGGTTACCCAGAGATCTGGTTTCTCCATCCTTGGGGATATTCAAAAGCCAACTTTGCAAAGGACTGAGCAACATGTGACTCTGCCTTGCAACAGGTGACTCTGCCTTGAACAAGATCAGGCTGGACTGGATGATTTCCAGAGATGCTTTCCATTTTCAACTGTACTGTGATTCTGTGACTCTGTAACTGGGAATAAAGGGCTAAATAACTGGTGTAAAGGAACACTTCTGTTTATGTTAGAAAAGATTAGATCAGAGACCTTTTCCCTTCCCTTCCCTTCCCTTCCCTTCCCTTCCCTTCCCTTCCCTTCCCTTCCCTTCCCTTCCCTTCCCTTCCCTTCCCTTCCCTTCCCTTCCCTTCCCTTCCCTTCCCTTCCCTTCCCTTCCCTTCCCTTCCCTTCCCGTCCCTTCCCTTCCCTTCCCTTCCCTTCCCTTCCCTTCCCTTCCCTTCCCTTCCTTTTTTTTTTCTTTTTTTGAGAAAAAAACAAGTTTACCTGAGAAATTCTAGTAGTGATATAACACTCCAGGAAATAAATTACTGGGTCCTACTCTGAACTCAATACTATAGTCAAACATTTTCTGAAGAGTTCAGACTGAACAGAGGAATTGAAAGACTATCTAGTTGGCTGTCAACCAAGGATTTTATTCCTGTATGAATTTATTATTGTTTTAACATTGGAACCACTACTTATCAGAACATATAACTTGTTTGAAGCTATTCTGAGTAATAAATCAGTGTGAACTGAGTAAAAGGAAACAAATATGTGTAGGTTTTTTGATTAACATATACCCTTTACAACCAGTTTTAGAATGAACTCCAACCTTTATCCTGCCTTTCTCTGTGATTCTTCCTTGCAATCCCTGGGCACTTAGGAAAGCAAAGTGAAAGGCATCTACTGCAGCTTCATTGCTGTCAATTTGACTTAACACAAGATCTTCAAAACACTTAGATGTGGGAGTATCTATCATTGAAATAAGAGTTTTGTTTATTTTTGTGAGACCTTTAAAGGTGAGTAGAAAGTAATTTTTCTGAAGTTTATGCTGACCTTCTACATTCATTCTCTTACATTCTCTGAACTTCAGCTCTCTTACCTTTTAGTGCAAATTGCTCTTAGTAGCGAGAGCTTTTTTTACCTTTTTTTTTTTTTTAACCTTTGTTTACTTTTTACAAAACTACTTTGCAAGGGAGAGGTGATGCCTAGACGTTCTTTTAGAATTTGCTTCTTTATATCTGAAAGGGAATTATGTTTAAGGGAAAAAATAATGTCTTATTTCACTAACAGTGCAAGTCAATAATACACTTGTAAAAACAACTCCGGAGTATTAAGAGAATTTATAACTGAACAACAACAACAAAAAAGTGAGGATCTCTTGAACAGCAGGATGGGAACACTCTTACCCATCCTCTGCAGAATGGATTTAATATTTCCTGACAAACTGCATGCCTGCATATGTTATTTGACATGCCAAAAATTTAAACCTTCATCCAACAACATGCAGAGAGGCTGGTGAAAGGAGTGAAAAGATTTTTATAGTTGTTGTGGTTTAACCTGGCAGAGAGCTAAGCACCACATAGCTATTTGCTCACTCCTCACCAGTGGGATGGGGGAGAAAATCAGAAAAAAAATGGTAAAAACTTGTGGATTGAAATAACGACAGTTTAATAAGACAAAAAAGAAAGGGATAATATATATAAATATAAACATAAATAAAATATACAAAGGAAGTGATGTACAGTGCAATTGCTCACCATCCACCAACTGATGCCCAGCCAGTTCTTGAGCAGCAGTAACTACCCCCCACACTCCCCCACCCCCCCACTGTATTTTATTGTCTCATACAATGCCTCATGGTATGGGACATCCCTTTAGCCAGCTGGGGTCAGCTGTTCCTGGCTGTGTCCCCTCCCAGCTCCTTGTGCACCCGCAGCCTCCTCGCTGGTGGTGCAGCCCGAGGAGCTGGAAAGGCCTTGGCTCAGTGGGAGCACTGCTCTGCAACAACTAAACATCGGTGTGCTGTCAGCATTGTTCTCATCCTAAATCCAAAACATGGCATCATACTAGCCACTATGAAGAAAATTAACTCCATCTCAGCCCAAACCACTACATAGCGTTGTTTGAGAATATGAATTAAAAACAGCTCTCACCTCTAATCTCACTTCACTCACAGGCTCAGAGCAGGTAATAAGGTGTCCTAGGGACAAGAGAGATGACCAAGTTAAATTATTTTTCCTGGTAAGGGTGTAAAAATGGAAAATGACAGATGTCTGAGCAGCAGTACTCCCACTGTCCTCTGCTCTATAAGTTATACAGTTTTATAAAAAGAGTAAGCTTTCTTAAGTATTTAATTAGCATAAGTAGTATCTAGTGAGGTTAAAGTTTCTGACTGAATTTCACGTGTCCTAGAATTGTCTGTTCTTCTTCAATAAGGAGGTGTGCCTCAGTGAAAGCAGCCGGGAATGATGAACAGTGCTTATTACCTGCTCTAACAGGAATCATAGAATCACATTATCAAGGTTGGAAAAGCCCTCCAAGATCATCTGGTCCAACCGTCCCCCTACCACCGGTATCACCCACTAAACCACATCCCTAAGCACCACATCCACTTTCCTTAAGCACCCCAAGGGACAGTGACTCCACCACCTCCCTGGGCAACCCATTCCAATCAAAGCAAACGTATCAGGACAAGTAGCACTGCATTGTGCTGAGAGTAAATTTATTATAGATAAGATGAACAGACTTTTTATCATATTTCTCCAATTGCTTGATCTTTTCTAAGTGAATGTCAGAATTGTAGTAATGAGCATTTGTGCTTACTTATACAGCCACTAAAATGGATGAGTATTTTGGGCTTGGAAAAAGCAAAAGGAACAATGGATGAAAATTACACGTACTTCCCTTTCAGTACACAATGTTCCCTACCACAGAGGAAGATTTACATTTGTATACAACTGTAAAGTAGAAAAGTACGGCAAATATATTGGCTCATAATTTTATTTTTTCTAGGTCTGGAGATGGCATGGGTGAAAAGGCCTCCAGAAAAGGCTGTGAGTGGGGAATTCTTCAATGTGACCTATGCAGTCTTTGCTTCAGATGGCTTTTATCAATATGCAGTGCAAAATGGAATCCTTTCTCACAGGTATTACCTCCTATAAAATGTTTTCATAGTTATGGGTATGTGGGGATTCTGTACGCACAGACATTTTCTATAACATAATTGGAACACATGTTCTTGTGCTCTTAGCTAATTCCTTGCACCTCTTGAGTTCTCTTCTAGCAGTGTTTGCACTGATATTTGCCCCTCTGGAATGGCTTTGCTTTCACAACACCCATCACGGCACACTCACTTGCATGTCAAGGACAGCACATGTCATCCTGCATCTGTATAACAGTCTCAGTGCAACTGTAAATGTCACTTGTTAGCTTCTCTACATGAGGAAATTAATGAAATTCTAGCAGGAGTCCCAAACTCACTGTGTTCTATGTCTGTTTAATAATAAGCATATTCAAAGTGCACAACGTAAATATAACAAAGGGGTTGGCCCAACCTTGAATCCAGTGATTTCAGTGAAGAATTTATTTCAATTTCTATGGCATTGAAATCAGTCCAAAAGGAGTCCAGTTCAGTTACTTCAGAGACTGTTAGTAACTAGACAACATAGATTAAGTACAGCATGTGTCTATGTACAACTTTAGATCACTAAAATGCTAGTACACTGTGATCTTACAGTTGTGGACTGTACACACCAGTTCTCCAACCGTATAAAGCAATGTCTGGGACAGAGGCTGCAGCCACAATTCCCCATATTCTGTTCTGTATTTGGCTACTATAAGAGATGTTTATGAAAAAAACTCACGTTCTTCTTTGTCTATGTGAGTGTTCACTTGGTGAAGTTCATGTAAAAGCTGTTATCCAGGGTGATTTCATTTAAGATTGAAAGATGACATATAATCCATTTGCAATAATAAATAAATAAATAAATAAATAATCCAAAAACTTGCACAAAAAGCATTTTTTTTAACTGCTTGGAGTGAATCAGTTTTCCTGGTCTTTCCAAGGAGAACCACTCTCTTAAATCACTAAGGAATTTAGAAAATCCTGCTCTTTGAGTACGTACACATATTTGTTTCTTCTGATATAGTCTTCTCTCTTAAATCTACTCAGTATGGGCTAGTTGTTCTCACATTAAAAATAAATAAGTATATATAAAAATCCTGGCGTCACTTTCAGTGTAGAGAGCTATTGTGCATAACATACAAACTAAACTGTAGAACTAAATCTGGCTGTATCTGCTGAGTAAGCCATATTTGGAGAAAATGATTTTATTTTAAAGCCGAATCAGTTTATTATGGTCATAACCAACTTCACGGAAGTTGTTGCTCAACTGAAAGTGTAAATCAGAAAACACATTGGAAAGAAGCATTGTGACACGTATCCAGGGAACTACATTCATCTTTCTGTGATGAACTTTCAAAAATCCTAGCTTATATATATTTCTTGTAATGTACTCTTCTCTTTTAAATCTAATCTCCTACGACTAGTTCTACTCAGCACTTGTCAGGCCTAGAGTACTATGTCCAGTTCTGGTCCCTGCAATTCAAAAAAGGCTGTTCAGGGTCCAAAGAAGAGCCACAAAGATAATCAAAGCACTGAAGAAAGCCTTCCACTATGACGAAAGACTGAAGGAGTTAGGTCTTTACACCCTTGAGATAAGAAAGCTTAGGGGAGGACCTCATCACAGTATTCCAAGGGTGGCTACAAAGAGGATGGAGGCCTCCTAACAAGGAGTCACATGGGAAGACAAGGGGCAAAAACACAAAGGATAAAAGTTGCACTGGTAGACATTTAATCTTGATACGAGAAATATATATATATATATATTTTTTACAATGAGGACAACCAGTCACAGGAACAACTTTCACAAGGTCAAGTTCCTATCACTGGAGGTTATTAAGATGCAGTTGGACAGCGTCCAAAGTAATTTCATCTAGTCTCCTTTTTCCCGCGAATGGTCAGACCTGATGGTCTTTTGAGGCCCCTTCCAACCTGAGCTGTTCTGTGATTCTGTGTTTGTTTTGCAGAACAGTCTAAACATATAGACCATTATTTCCTCTAAGTTTTTGGTTTTAGGATTTGTGTCTGATATTGTTGTCCAACGTACTAATCATTGGTTCTTCAGGTTGTGGAGCAAAGACTGAAGCCAAATAGGAATCACATGCATAGATTCATGTATACAATTGAAAACACCGAGAATGAAAGTAACCAGGGACACATATTTCTGATAGTGGAAGTACACTTACTGTACTTCTTACGGTATGTTCTTCTAATGCAGTTGTAGCAATGCCAAGTAATCTGGTCATGCAGTCAGTCTCAAGACATAAGTGGAGGCTGGTAGCTGCTTGAGGTATAGTATCTGCCAGAGTTGACAGCAATCTTCATTGCTCTAGGAGTGCTTCAACCAGAAGTAAAACAAAAGAGAAAGAAATGGCATTACAGTGTTTTTCTCACTGCATGTGTTTATGTTACTCATTTCTCTATACAGGATTTTCTGTGCTGTTACAGTTTTGAGGAATAAGTAATGAATATAAAATGATGTCTTTTTCTCTGCTCCTTGGCTAGCAATGCTACTGCTGCAAGGGAATTCTGTGAGGAGCATGAGTGCCCTGCCAGCTGGAAAGATGCAAATAGCGAGAACTGCTGTGTCCACCATGCCAACATTCACTCCTGTCCTTTGGCCTTCATGGTTAGTATAAGGGTATGACTTCATGTGCTCTGTTTGTGGTATTGGATGAAACACTATTGCAATAACTTTTGTAAAAACTTTTTGCAATGACTTTTGTGAGGTCTTTTTGTTATTACAATTAGACCAAATCTATAGTTTACTGAAAAAATTGTGAGAATTTGTCAGTTTCAGAAAGTTTTGCACTTGATTCTGAAGCTGCAAAGCAAATAGCTGTATTTTTGTACAAGATGGTATTCAGAAGTACTCATTATTCTTAATGTGTCTAGTTACATCTCTTCAAGTTTACTTGACTCAAATCTCTTTACAGTCAGTAGAGAAAGAAAGATAGGTCATTTCATTCTAAAACAAGTAGGATTAATTGTCAGCTGCAAGTATCAGTATCTCTCTGCATCTTATAGTGGGAACCTGAATGATTTGCCTGAATTACTAAAATTGACTGGTGTGAGTCACACTGTCTGTGACATGTAGAATAGAAGCCTGTATACACAGGTGCTAAGATGAACTGATTTTTCTATATTAGATTAGAATAAAAAAAAAAAGGAATGTAAATACACAATTACAAATTTCCTTTTCTTTTCCTTCCTTTTTCTCTTTCTTCTTTCTTTTTCTTTTTCTTTTTCTTTTTCTTTTTCTTTTTCTTTTTCTTTTTCTTTTTCTTTTTCTTTTCTTTTCTTTCTTTTTCTCTTTCTCTTTCTCTTTCTCTTTCTCTTTCTCTTTCTCTCCCTTTCCCTTTCTCTTTCTCTTTCTTTCTCTTCTTTCACTTTCTTTCTTTTTCTGTTCTTTCTCTTTTTTTTTCTTTTTTTTCTTTTTTTCTTTTTCTTTTTCTTTTTCTTTTTCTTTTTCTTTTTCTTTTTCTTTTTCTTTTTCTTTTTCTTTTTCTTTTTCTTTTATTTCTTTTTCTTTCTCTTTCTTTCTCTTTCTCTTTTTCTCTTCTTTCACTTTCTTTCTTTCTTTTTCTGTTCTTTCTTTTTTTTTCTTTTTCTTTTTCTTTTTCTTTTTCTTTTTCTTTTTCTTTTTCTTTTTCTTTTTCTTTTTCTTTTTCTTTTTCTTTTTCTTTTTCTTTTTCTTTTTCTTCTTCTTCTTCTTCTTGTTCTTCTTCTTCTTGTTCTTCTTTTTCTCTTTTTCCTTTTCTTTTTCTTTTTCTTTTTCTTTTTCTTTTTCTTTTTCTTTTTCTTTTTCTTTTTCTTTTTCTTTTTCTTTTTCTTTTTCTTTTTCTTTTTCTTTTGTCCCTTTTCTTTTTCTTTTTCTCCCTTTTCTTTTTCTTTTTCTCCCTTTTCTTTTTCTCCCTTTTCTTTTTTCCCTTTTTCTTTTTTCCCCTCTTCCTTTTCCTCTTCCTCTTCCTCTTCCTCTTCCTCTTCCTCTTCCTCTTCCTCTTCCTCTTCCTCTTCCTCTTCCTCTTCCTCTTCCTTTTCCTTTTCCTTTTCCTTTTCCTTTTCCTTTTCCTTTTCCTTTTCCTTTTCCTCTGAGGAAAGCCTTACCCAGAAAAATAACCTTCATGCAGTTGCCCAGTTTTTCAAGTTGATCTCCCTTGTGGCAACTTTACACATTCTTCATGATCAAACACAAACATAGCCTTACATGTCTTGTGGCTATTTCATGCACCATTCTGTGTGAAGGCTTAATGCCTCCTAAGAACTCTAGTTTACTTCATGGCTGCCCTCTTTGTATGGAGCTGTTTTATCAATGACTCCCTGAGGACCTTAGCTGATACCAGGACTTTTATTTGACAGAGGAATCCCTGCTGGAACCATCACATCAAAGCTTTTGGCTAGAATCATACTGAAGAACTTAAACATCTGCCTATTATTTCTTACTTTCACAATTCTGCTTGATATTACTGTGTGTGAAACATAAAAGCACGTATCCAACATGCATCATCTGGCTTCCTTGTAATATTGCAAATATTGCAATTCCTTCTTAGAAGTCTAAACTAGTTGGCTGTCATACAGCAAGAAGGCCAGATAAGTGTCATTGTGTAAGACTAAACATACATTTCAAAGTGAGTGTTTTCCGTTGTTCCAGAAGGGGGTTGTATGGATGTTTTTTTGTTTTGTTTTGTTTGTTTGCTTTTTTTGTGTGTGTGTGAGGGTGTTTTTTTTTTTTTTTTAATGTTGTGACCTTTAAAGCATTTTTTTTTTGGTTTGCATGAACTGTTTCTTTGGATTAAGTCTGTGCTTTACACTGCATTGAAAGAAGTTCCTGAGGAAATATCTGGGGTTAGTAGAAACCTTAAGTCTTTTGAAACATCAAAACAATGCACGATCTCCAAACGGCCAAAATAAGCCTAAATGGTTGCAATTGCCGAGAAGTTTGCTTTTTCAGAGCTTTAGTGCGAAATGCTTTGCAAACAGACATTGACACATAACAGATCCCTTCCTGATTTGTTAAAGACAAAAGCCCTGTCATACTAAAAGTCAAGCTGCAATAAAATACCTTTAGAAAAAATATAAAATATGAGATATGATTCTGTTTCTGGTTCTAGTGCAGCAAAACCTGAAAAAAAAAAATATTAGCTGCATGGAATTACTGGAGCTAAAATATGGGACCAGGTTTTGGTTCATGTATTTTAAACAATATTGCGATTTTGTGAGATTTTGACTTAATTTAAGCACATTTCTCTCTTACTTTTATTTTATCACAAAACAATGTTGTTTGTACTTTGGCATTTTAATAGAATTTGTTATTTTCTGAAAAAGAATACAAGACATTTTACGAAGGTAAAAAAGGAAGACCTAGGATTTTCATTGTGTCATCATTTAGTGACATAACCAATCTGTCTGATAAAGGGTAGAGGAGGAATATGTGGTCCGTGGATTCCCGATGATGGCCAGATATTTACTCACACTTTATCTACAGCTGGCAAAATGAGCCAAAGAAACTGGACTGCCAAGGTAAGGTATATTTGTTGTATACAACAAATGGTTTGCTCTTTTTAAAGCTTACTTGCTAGTAGTTTGATACAGTTCATGTGTATGTTCCCTGTCTTGTTAACTGATGTCAGTATTATATATGTAAGCAGTGCATATGGCTGAGTATCACCAATTCAAAACTGACTCGATTGGAAGCAATAGCTTTTCATACTGCTACTCCTTATGTAGTTAGTGGAAATAATGGGGATGGGAAAGAAGAAAATAGCCTAACCTTTTTGTTTAAGGCCTGTGCTAACAAAATACTGCGCTACTGACTAGACTGTGTTACAGGTTAGCATGACCTCTAGGGGTTTCTACCAAGCAGAAGTAACAGGGAAGCAAATGTGGCAGGGATGCATAGGCTGAAAGCCTTGCCTGATTGAAAGAACAATCACCAGTGAGAGGAATCAGACCTGGCTTTCCAACATGGCTTGCCTCTCCTGCTACTGTTTGTTTTGCCAAACAAGCACCCCTGACCTTCCTGATTCTGAAAAAAAATGCACATGTTCTTTTGGAAGACACCATAATTGGATCATTCTTGTTAAACTGACTTACTGTATGCACGTGAAGTTTTGATCCTTGCAGCTTTGTTCACTTATTTGGCAGGTTGTTTTGGTTCATGTGGGTGTGACTTCTCTCATCGCACACATCAGAGTTGGGAGAATGCAAGTTGCTCTGGAAGCAAAAACCACAGTCCTTCCTGCAGTAGGTATGATATAGAGTGAAGACGTGAGGGAATTGCTTATTAAATGCAAATGCTTTTATAATTCATGTATGGATACCAAGAGCAAGAGTGACTCCTACCCTTCCTTACAATTATATATAAACAAAGATCTTCCTAAAATTCTTCTAATGCTGAAAATCTAAAAAATTGTTTGAGCTTCTTCTTACCTGTGAAAGAAGCTAGAATAGTAGGAAGCCATTCTTGCCAAACATGTAAAGTCAAATATCATGACCAATGGGTTCAGTTGACAGAGATATGAAAATATTCTTCCAGCCAGTACGTTGTGAAGATGTGGACATTCTTAATCTGAGGGGGAACAGATTAGCCTTAAGCATGTTGGAAAGGTAGAAACCCAGCTTGGTTCCATTGTTCACATTAAAATCCAGTTGCTCCCAAAGGCATCAGACTTCTATGCAACTTAGTATAACAATATCCAGGGAAGCAGAAATAATAGTAACAATTCTCTTAGCAAAGCAAAATATAAAAGTGGGTATTATTTAGTAAATTAAACACACAACTTGAAGAAGAATATTGGTTAAACAGAAACGTCATCAAAGTTTTCTTGTTAGTTACTCTTCTGGAAGTTTATATTCCTCAATGTTATTAAAATCAAAAACAAACACAAAACCAAACAAACAGAACCAAAGAAACTGCAGAGTGGATGAAAACAGTGGATTTTGTTTTGCTGAGGATTTTTTTTTTAAAATATTTTGTAGTGACAGAATAATATCTTGAGCTTGTCTCAGGAGGCTGAAGTGAAGAACTGTATTAGTTCAGGCACAGAGGTAAAATTGAAACAGCACTCGGAACATGGGAGAAGGAGTTTTGTCCTCTAGGGCTTTTGTTTTAAATCACAGCTGATGCTGCTGATAATTTTCTTAAGACCTTGGAGGAAAAGAAATCCTTGAAGCATGGGTAGCAAGGTTTCAATCTGAAGTACCCATAGTCTGCTGGTTCTGAGAAAGAATCACCTACTTCTGGAGGTCTCAAGGGCTGACTTATGTGCAAAAAACTCAAAAGACAATGTCTGCCTTGAGGAACTTCTTGTCTCAGAAAAACAAGCAAACAAACAAATCAGATGGACAATGAGAAACAGAGTAGTAATTAAATTATTTATACACACAAAAAAGTCAAAGATTCTCATGTCATTAACAATTTGATCTGATCAAAGAGATCCTACATCACTTTGAAAACCAAAATAATAAACTCAGCTGCTGTAGTACTATCTCTGGAATCTTCAAAATGTATTCTTTCTGGTACTCTGAGGTTACCTCAGGAACCATGTGTTTAAATCTGAATTCAACCATGTTGATGGATGAAACTGCCATAAAATATCCTGATATGGGTTTCCTTTTCTAATCAGTTTGTGGAGATGGCTTTTGTGAGGAAGAAGAAGGCTGCTCTATTTGTCCAGCAGATTGTGGGGAATGCCCGCTATCAGCTGATGCTAGGATAGCAATCGCCTTACCAGTAGGTTTAGTCTGCACTGCCTTCATTATGACAGTCCTGGTAAGTAAGCTTTCTCTCCTCTTTTATTTCTTCTCTCTTACTCCCATTATTTCACTGATTTGAATGAGTGTTCTCTTAGGAGAGGTATAGATTTTCTTCCGCATCCTGAACCTGCATGCTAGAAAATAAACCATTTTTGGCTTCTTTATGAGGGGAGGATAATTGTTCTAGGAAATTTCTTCCCCTAAGAGAAAAGACTAAAGAGGAATGTAACAGAGGGATATATAATGGTGAAGGAAGAAGCAGTAATTATTAACAGTCTTTCACAACATTGGAAGGAGGGATTGCCAGTGAAGTGAGAGTGCTTTTCATTCAGAATAAAATTATATTATGATAACTGCTCCAGAACCCTGTGGAGACAAGAAGTATAAATGAATTCAAAAACAAATCAGATAAATTCATAAAGGCATCAGGTCCACCATAGGTCATTAAGTCTAAGAGTTCAAATACAACATGTAATAGAGCACCTTCAACTATATTTTTAACGTACTGATAGCTAGACGTTCAAAAGGAATAAGGAGATCTATCTTTTTCTCTTTTTTTTTTTTAATTCAGTTATTTTCTTAGTGTAACTGAACTAGTTTGGTTCAGTTGAAAGTGATTCATTTTGCTTAAAATTTATCAATTTTAACAGAATTATGATGGAAAAAAAAGAATAATGAGAGAGTAGTGTATGAATATAGGAGAAGTACTTTTGCATCCCTTTGGATGGAATAAAGAGATGACAGCAAATTATTATGACTTACTGATTCACAGTGAAGAGGATCTGTATTCCTCATGTATTCACACCTTGAAAAAAAATCTGAATTTCAAAACAAAGACATAGCAGGTGAATATGTGCAGTGGTAGAGTCATTATGGTGGCTTTGTAATTACAAAATCATTTATTTGGGGTCTGGCCTATAGATCCTGTAAATCAATAGACTCTTGTTTTGTCTGTTTTCATTGCATGCTGCATTTGCACTGAGCATCTGAGGTAGTTGAATGTGCTGAAAAGGAATGGGAGGAGAAGGAAGCCTCAATAGCAATTTACTTTTTTTTTTTCTGTTTTGTTCCTTTGTTTGGCTTTGCAAGTTAGGAACTGAAGCACTTCTGAAAAACAAGCCTTAATCTCCCTGTGTCTCTGTTTCTTATTTGAGCATTTGTAATCCACATGGACACTGTGACAATGTGCTTATAGGAACTGTCCTATAAAACAATATGCTCTGATAGAAATGTGTGGTTGAACAGATGAGAAGTTCAGACAGTTTTAGACAACTTGCATTGTACAAAGGGAAAATGGAGTCTGACCTTGCATAGATTTATCTAAATCAAAAGTTACTTTATATAGCAAAAGTTACCTATTATTTTTGCTATTTTTCTGTAGGGTTTGAGTGTGTTTTTTGGGGGGGAGGGGATTTTTATTTTTATTTCTTTGCTATATACTTATTCATTCTGCTAACTTCTGTAATAGCTTTTTTTTTTTTTAATTATTGAGGTGATGAATAAACAATATAGGAAGGATCTTTTTAACCAATTCAGTTATTAATGTCACATAAGAAGAACCACGTGGGAATCTAATATCTTCTTTAATCATTCAAGCAAAGGAGAGGATTCCTTTGATCTAAGTGTCTGTAGCAAGCATAATGGTCACTTCTAGCTGATGTATCTTTGTTCAGTCATACCTTTACAAGATAAAATGTAGATATCTTTTCTCAGAAACCCTTTGAAATAAATGGGATAACTTCATTTTTATTTAATGAACTCAATAGCAGTCATAAATTTCTGCCAGAATATGGGCACAGTCTCCACACCATGTTTCTTGAGTATTATCTAGACTTTTGCTACCCGTTTCAGTGAATTCATAATTTCTAATGTTCAATTCTACAGTATATAAAATGGAATAGTGATGGTGAAATGTGGCGTTGGTTTGCTATTTTGCTACTGATTGCATGTATTGCATGTATGCAGCTGTGTAATTTAATCTGCTGCTCATCTTTTGAAAGTACTTTTTACACTTTTTATATCTGTTTTGCAAATACAGTAAATCAGCTATTTATAAGACCTATGTCTTCTTTAAGCAATAGCCGATTATTAGTATTCCCTATCTAATATTCTTTATGCTAGAGTATTTGACATAACATGGTCTTATTTGTTGGTGAGGGTGTAATTTTGTTACAGGGTATAACATGTACTGATGCTTTTCTTGAGGCTGGGCACTAGAGTATTTTTGCCATGCGTTTAGGCAGCACAGAAGTTTTCCATGGCATGAGGCGATGTACACAACTCATTTGACATCCAGTCTGAGATCTAAATGCACTGCATAAGATGTATTGACAATAATGGAAAGAGTTTATAGCCAATGCAAAATATTACATGTCATTAGATTCTGGAGTATGGAATACGCTGTTTCAAATATGTTAGATTCTGTTTTCCTCTGGGAATATTAGTTCTAATGTTACTCGTATGATGTATATTATATGCTTAAACATCATAATTTTGGGGGATACTTATAAATTTTCATATAAAAAAAATAAACCTCTGGATGAATTCTTTCAAAATCAGTAGAGCTACATCTGGAATGAATGTTATTTATTTTTGTAGTGGTTTCAATATCAGAAACAAAAGTTGTTTTGGGATGAGAGCTGGATTATAGACTTCAAATGCATCAAACAAGGTTAGTAACTTGTCGTTTTGTTACTTTATCAGTTTCATTAATAATTTTAAGAAATAATCTAAATCATAATTACATCATGTTTTAATGGTCTTGCAAAAGATGTACAAATTTGTGAAAGACATATCCAAAGATTCGTTCCTGTAAGTTCTCTGAGCTGATTACTGGCATTTTTCTTTACTGAAACCTTAGTTATCTAAGCTATTTTAGTTTCTTTGTTATTTATGGTGATTTGTCAATTTAAAAAGACAGATTTATCCCAAAATAAACAGATAACCTCTGGACTTGGATAAAATAAATTATACTTGCTTCAGTGGATACATGGTTTTGTATAATTAGCCTCACTAGTTTGCTCTGTATTTGCACAAATCAAATGAAAGATCTTCATTTTTCTCAGTGAATACTGAGAACTCTGGCACATTTGTTGCAAAAAGTAATTCATTGAGACCTGAGGTGGTTTGTTTTGTTTTGTTTTTCATTTTACCTTCAGGATATAAAATAAATTTTAAATTTGTTGTAACTAAGCATGTTAAGAATAAAATCAGATGTTGTTTATCTTTTAGTATGCTGCACTTAAAATAAATATAGATTATACAATTCACTTTGCTGTTCAGTGCTTTAGCACTGAGGAGGAGAGCAGTGCCTAGACCCTCAGAGAGAAGGAAAGCAGTGCCTAGACCCTCAGAAGAGGTAAATCTGTAGTTTGCTGAAGTTGGTAGGTCTGTATATACTCTCTTGTTTTCTGTCTCTACAGGGAATTGCTAGAAAGATATCAGCTTTAGCTGTGTTATGTCATCATGCTGCTAGTAGAAATATCAAAACATTATTGCACTAATGTAGTAGAGATACCTTCAGCCTTGGACTTGAACATTAATTTCTGTGTAGTTTTAATATGATATCTTTGTTGCAGTCAAGAACAGACTTTGGCTTAGAAATTAATTTGAGTACATAAAATGAATTTCAATACAATTTTGTAAAAATGGAAGTAGAACTTTCAAGGACAAGTGTCTTTCGATACATAAAAAAGGAACATGAGTAGATTTCCAGCTGTTAGTCAATTATAAGAGGTCATAAACACCACAAAGGAGGAGAAACAATAGAAAGAAACTAAGGGAAATGAGAGACATGATTAAAAAATAGTGCTTGGCAATTAATTTTAAAAATCCAAGATGAAAAACTTTTTTTTTTTTTTTAATTGGGGAATAATCTGCAAAACAACAATATTCACAGAATCATAGAATCACAGAATCATCTAGGTTGGAAGAGACCTCCAAGATCATCTCGTCCAACCTATGACCTAACACTAACAATTCCTCCACTAGATCATATCACTAAGCTCTGTATCTAAACATCTTTTTAATACCTCCTTGTTTAAGACCTAGTTAGGAAAATAACTAACAACTTAGACTAATGAGCACTGATAATGTGAAGAGTCTTTGAAATAGACCGTATATCTCCTCCAAACAGAGTTACCCAGCCATAGCCACAGTGGCCTGAAATGTACAGTTATTTAGATGGAAATACATCAGCAGTGTTGCAGACAGGGTATGTAGCCTGTGCTATGAAAAATTACTCCTCTTAAGGTCCATTGCACCTATATATATATATTATCAGAGTTATCTTAGGGATCTCTAATATATTTTTAAGTGGAATGCCATAGAAAGACTCCAAATGTCAATGCAGTTTTGAACTGCATGTGGATAATACTGTGGTGTGGGAACATGACAGTCCTGATGCTGAACTTCCTCAGCAGCACTTTATTGCATGCTGATGATACCAGGGAAAGTTGGGAGATTTTGTCAATGCTGAGAGTAATTGGCCAGACCTGGTGGAGATGGTGAAATGATATGTAATTCATTAAATCTTCTTTGAAATACATTTTGTTACCTTGAGCTGGTCAACAGATTTAAAAAAAAAAAAATAAAGATGTTGAGATTACCGATTTTTTCATCTAACTGTATTATTGCTCTTCACTGACTTCCTTCTGGTGTCAGAATCACTTCCCACACCCCTGTACTTTACAGTCCTCTAGGAGCTCCAAATAGACTTGTTAAAATCTGGCACAGAGCTTGCTCTGCTTCCCTGGGTTCTGTCCTCTACATCTCCATAACAGCAAGGGCTGATAGCACTGAAAGCAGAGAAACTTGCATAGAATCCTGAGGTTTGGTTGGAAAGATCTCTGGCAGTGCACCACCTCTGGAGGTGTTTTGACTTTTTATGCCGTAGTCACATTCTGAAAAAAAATGGTTTTCTGTCTTACACATTAACAAGACCAGTTCTGCATGCAAATATTTGGAAATTTCCTTATATTTGTCTGCCTCTGGAGTCTCTACCTTCGTAATAATATTCATCTTCAGCTGCCTTTACTAATCCCACTTCTCATTTAGATTCCATAGCAGGGGCAGCAACAGGAAGCATGATGAGTGCTCCCCCAGCACCTAGTGAATCCAATACCAGCTCTATCACTGCTTTGAGCTCCTGCACAGCAGCTGCTAATGCGTCCAAGAAACAGTACTTCACCCAGACTGGGAGATAGTAAGTCAACATATTACTCTTTTTCTGCAATATCTATTATCCTATTGTTTCACCACGCTTTCTGGTTCATGCAACTTTGCTGTCAACAGGTATTCCAAAAAGCTTGTGCTTCTCTTGTTACGTGAAGGCTGAGGTCAACTGTATGAAGTTCAACAAGGCCAAGTGCCGGGTCCTGCACCTGGGGCGCAACAACCCCAAGCAGCGCTACAGGCTGGGAGATGAGTGGCTGGAAAGCTGCCTGGCCAAGAAGGACCTGGGAGTATTGGTTGATAGTCGGCCGAATATGAGCCAGCAGTGTGCTCAGGTGGCCAAGAAGGCCAACAGCATCCTGGCCTGTATAAGAAGCAGTGTGGCCAGCAGGTCTAGGGAAGTGATTGTGCCCCTGTACTCGGCTCTGGTGAGGCCGCACCTTGAGTACCGTGTTCAGTTTTGGGCCCCTCGCTACAGGAAGGACATGGACGTGCTCGAGCGAGTCCAGAGAAGGGCGACCAAGCTGGTGAGGGGTCTGGAGAACAAGTCTTACGAGGAGCGGCTGAGGGAGCTGGGCTTGTTCAGCCTGGAGAAGAGGAGGCTCAGGGGCGACCTTATCGCTCTCTACAGTTACCTTAAAGGAGGCTGTAGAGAGGTGGGGGTTGGTCTGTTCTCCCACGTGCCTGGTGACAGGACGAGGGGGAATGGGCGAAAGTTGCGACAGGGGAGTTTTAGGTTGGATGTTAGGAAGTACTTCTTTACCGAAAGGGTTATTAAGCATTGGAACGGGCTGCCCAGGGAGGTGGTGGAGTCACCATCCTTGGAGGTCTTTAAATGACGTTTAGATGTAGAGCTTAGCGATATGGTTTAGTGGAGTACTTAGTGTTAGGTCGGAGGTTGGACTCGATGATCTTGAGGTCTCTTCCAACCTAGAAATCTGTGTCTGTGTCTGTGTCTGTGAAATCCAGAAAGCTAATATCATCATTTGACCTCTGTACTGCTTACTGGCTGTAGAAAGTGTAACTTGATGGGTTTTGTTTTTATTATCATTTCTCCTTTTCTTTTTTGGACTTGTTATGTGGGTATGACTGCATAATGTGTCTTGCACATTAATGAATGATGTTAATGAATGATGGCTACTGTTAAAATATATTTGGAATCAAGGTTTTGATGCAGCCCTTTTTCTAAAATGGAGGTAGAGCACAGCTAGGTTATATGAACTGAAGTTTGTCAGTGCATTTATATGGTGGGTATCAGTTAAGTTCCTGCATACATCTGCAGTGGATTCTTATAAGGGAAAATTGTTTTGCTACCTGTCAAGCTCAGATGCTTCATTGTGGAGAATGCTTCATCCCATGAGAGCAGAAGGATGTTAAATATCAATGGTGGATCTCCAAAACAGTAGACAGAGAAATAAAGGATAGCAGGGTTATTACTCTGACATTTCCTTTGCTGCTACTCTATCATCCAGCTGCCTAGATTCTAATACTCTCATGTTTCAAATGGCATACATAGATCAAGTATGCTTGAGTATAAGCACTAATGCCTCCCTTATCATGGAAGCAGAACCTTGTCATGCACTCAGACTCAGATTCACACCTGCATATGGACATGTTCAAATTCCCTGCTTCATCTCTAGACATATGAAGCTGCCCACTCTGGAAAAAATATCCAGTCCATTTTCCTAGCCTTATGAAGTTATGAAGTTGGCCTAAAACTCTCTGAACAGCATTTCATTCTGTTTCAGTGATGGTAGAACAGTGGCCATAAAGAAAATAATGAAGAAGGCATTCACCCTGACCAAATCCATACGTAAGGAAGTAAAGCAAGTAAGGTAAGAAGGGAAAGCTGAGAACCATATGCTATTTGATTTTTATACTAGTTCTTCAGAGGTTACAATCTGTCCAAAGGTTACTATAAATTCATATTCTTCTTTCCTTCAAACTTTGCTTTGATACTAGATCAAAATCTCCTTAGGACTGTTTTACTTTTCTTTATATATTTCAATACAAAGCATTTGGCTTTCCCATTACTGTGCAAAAACTAGGAGGGACATCCACGAAAATTGTTCATGTGCTGTGTTTTATGTTAATTTTTACAGGGAACTTGACCATCCCAATCTCTGCAAATTCATTGGTGGTTGTATAGAAGTGCCCAATGTTGCCATAGTGACAGAATACTGCCCCAAAGGCAGCCTAAGTGATGTTCTGCTCAATGAAGACATCCCATTGAACTGGGGATTCAGGTAAAAATAAATACATAAACAAACAAATAAATAAATAAATAAATTGTAAACCTAAAAGATACAAACTATGCTGATAGATGCTATGTGCTGTTTGGGACAATATTCTAATTGTAAACGAAGTACTTGGAGAGATATACCTACACTGTAATGTGGTGAGAATAAAGAAAAAAGAGCGAATTCAAATATCTAGCCTAACATGTCTTCTGGATTTTTGAGCAATCATACGTTGAGTGCTGGTCATGCTAAGCCAATGACTTTTCGACCCAACCCTGTTTATTCTGCAAAACTGTTCTCAAGCCCCCTTTTCCATTCATCCTTTTCCCAAATATCTTAGGTATCTGCAATTAATTAAAAAGCACTGTAAAGGCACATAAGTGAAATGATTAACATACCTCCAAATGCTTTATTTTATTTACCGATACAGAAAATGAGCACAGCATCCTAATGAAACTTCCACAAAGGCACTTCTATCATTTTTTTAAGAATAATCTTTATGGCATGCTCTTTATACTTCTGCCTATTGTTTGCCTTCAGCAAAGAAAAAGAGGATAAGGGAGGAAGCCCTCCAAAAAAGTGAGAAAGTTAATAAAAATGTGTTTCTTTTGTAAACATTTGAAAAGAAGTTGCAAGAATACAAACATACTGGGAAGTTCTAGAAGTTCTAGAGTAAACTGAACTGTCTTAATAAAGGCTGAAGGCCGTGAATCCAGACAATTGAGAGTTGAGGGCTTTCAGCCACCCACTTCAAGTGTTCTGAAAACAGGCATGCAGTGACAGATTTCAGAGCTATTTCAGTCATGAGGAGCCTTTCATGAGGAGCCTTTTGGTCAGCTTCAGTAGGCTTTGTATCCACTCTTGAGTGAAGATCTGGCTTAGTGGAAATGCTAGCTCATTGGGTTTTGTCTTTCAGGTTTTCTTTTGCTACTGACATTGCCCAAGGAATGGCCTATCTTCACCACCACAAAATTTATCATGGACGGTTGAAGTCTAATAACTGTGTGATAGATGACAGATGGGTTTGTAAAATTGCAGGTAAAGAGAAGATAAATGAAATTTCAAAACTGTCCAGATAACCTACTAATGCATGTAGATTTCACACTGAACACTGTTCACAAGCACATTCATGATGATGTGAAGTTTTGGTGGAAGTGCTGACTTTAACAGCCTTCACTAAAAGTTCCCTGTGCTGATGCAAACTTCATGTTACATTACCATGTCAAGTCTCTCCTGTGACGTGTTACTGATGCACACATCAGATCCCTTAAATGTTGGAGTCTATCAACATCAGTCTGAGCAGAAACTCTGTCTCATTCTCAGTTTTGATGCAGAGAGAAAACCTTAACCATGGACTTCACTGTGAAGATATGGAATAATGCTGTTTGGTGAACACAAGATAGTTTATGGAGAGAAGCAGACTCGACACAGAGCTTTGCAGTCCTGTAAACAAAGCTGAATTTTATTCTCCCACATATGGAGCTTCAGATCTGTCCTGCTCCTGGTACAGGAGGGCAGTCTATGGGGGCACAAAAACCAGGGGAGAATGTGTTTTATTCTGCAGCTGCCAAAGGGAATGGAAGCGATGTTCATCTCTCCTACTCACTTCCCGAACTAGTTATTACACTCCATAACCTGCAGCTATCTTAAAAACAACAGCAACTGATTTATCTTTCAAAGGTTCATCCTAAGAGTACAGTCCCTACACAAGGCCATGGCTGCTTCTCTACCTCTGTTATTATCCTTCTGCCTGCAGGAATATTTGCTTTGCTCCTTTCCTGAGGAAAAACATAAAAAATGGAGATAGCTAGACTACATCAACTGCATCATATTAGCACTGCTTCTCTGAATTAGATGAGGTCCCTGTGAGATTGTTGAGAAGTTAACTGGTAACACTGTAGAGAATTTGAATACTCTTGGCTTATTCAGATTTCATAATGCAAAACAAACCTCACAAATAACTGATACGGTGACTAATAGAAAAACTCCAATAAGCACCAATATAAAGAATGAAGTTTTAGGACCATCTTAATTAGAGGTCACTCCATAAAAGAGCCAGAGATCTTCATCCTGCCCACCCTACACTCAGCAGACAGCTGAGTCTAAGAAAACAGATGTCAGTTTTTTTTTTTTTCTCCTCTACAATGCAGTCAGATGTTGAGAGCCTCTTCTGTGTTAAGCTGAAAGTGTAGCTGCTCACGTTTATCTGCCTTTGTTCTCAAGCTAGTGGTGTGAAAGTAAAGCTCACCATCTGATTTCTAGTAGCTTTAGTCTGTCTAACTTGTAATTACTCTAACAACCTGCCACAGATGAGGATCGGGGGATGAGTAGAACAGAAATCTACATTTGCATACTAAGTCTTGCACTGAAGGGAGCCTACTGTGTCTGAATGTAGTTTTGTGAAATCAGAATAATTCCGCTTGGAAGGGGCCATTTAGTTTAACTGTCCTACTCAAAAGGCTGTTAAACAATCTCATCCAAATATTTGCTGTCCAGATCTTACATTTGTTTTAGAGACAAAAGGCCACCAGGCACACATCATTTTTAGATAGAGATGAGTATTTCAAAGAGGGAAAAATAATTCCTTTGTCAAGTTGTGTCACTATATACCAATTCATGTGTGTTCAGAGAAATGCTGAACAGTTTTATTTCTTGTTTTCTTCCATGTAAGATTATGGTTTGCAGTCATACAGAAGAGAAGATTCTCCTGAAGGGGCGAGCTCATACCAGCAGCATTTTATACAGGTTTACGTAGCTCCTGAAATCCATTCCCTTTCAGACTTTGAACCCAATTCTATGACAGACGTCTACAGGTAATTTCCTGTTTCTCTCACTTAATAATCCCATCTCAAGTCAAATATTCTTTCATCACTATTAGTCTCAGTGTAATTCTGTGGTCATCCCAGGGGTACATTTGATTGCATTTTAAAAAGGATTTTCAGTAATGGGAATATTAAAAAGAGTTAATGGCATCAATTTTCCAGGAGTCATAACATATTTATGCATTCCATCATTCTATAATTTGTGTAAACACATAGTTTTGCTGCATGCACACAGTGACAATGTTTTGTTTGCAGAGAACAATTAGAGTTAGGAAGAAGAATGAATGTACAAGTGAATTGGTCAATCCCTCTCCTTCTGAAAATCTTCGTGGGAGATCATTGCAATCACTTATTTGGCTATCGAGTTTTGCCTTGCCAGTGGTGGAAGGCTAAACCTGTCAGCCAAACAAGCTATTGCAAAGTGATCTCCTATAAAGGAGATCCAACCACTTTTCAGATAAAAAGGATTACTGTTGAAATTTCGGAGAACAGTAATCTAATAAAAAAGGTATCGTACTGCGTTTAAAAAAAATCATCAATATTTTTTCCTTTTCCCACATATTTTCTCTATTAAGCATCAATGTGTTCTTGGCGTTCTTCCAATGTGTTGTCTTGGTGTCTTCCAATGTGTCTTCTTTCAATGTGTTCTTCCTCTGTGCTTATTTCCAGTAGTTAGGTAAAAGCAGTTCAAAGGAGAAGTTGTAGGACAGATGGGACTACAAGATTTTTGTTCCCCCCCCCCCCCCCCCCTTTTTTTTCCCTTTTCCCAGTACAGCAGATTGGCAAATCTGCAAAATCTGGCAAATTTAGTAGCTAGCAGAACATAAACTACTGGAATTCAAATAAAGATTGAAATGCAGATTGAGTAGACAAGGGCATAGTTATTAGCACTGTTTATTAACAACATTTACCAAAGGGTAGATATTACCGTCTTTTATCAAAAAGTCTGAGTCCTACACTGGGCCACAATAAATGCTTATGGGCTTAAGTGACTGTTGCAGGGCTTTTACTGAAAATTTAGTTCTAGAAACAGAAAATGTTGTTTAAATCTTTCTTTTTTTTTTTTTTCAATTAGGATACATTAAAAATTATGTAGTGTGAAGATGTGATTTTGTATATACACACAAGATTTACTGGATTCATGTATGTTATTCCCTGGTGTGCATATACAATAATGATACCTGCTAGGACATTATTATTTTAATCTATTCTATCAGGTCAGATTGTGTAAATAAGAATTTGAGGTCTCTGTAGGTTTTTTTTTTGTTTGTTTTTTTTTTTTTTTTTTTTTAAATCTATGGGTGGTCCAAATATGGCATTTTAATTTGCTTCAGAAAAGCAGTTTGTCACTATGTTAATATATTTGGTTATTGTCGTTCTGTCCTGTGGAGGTCCTTACTTTTCAGTATTGACTGGTCTTCGAAAGTACTGTGCTCCAACTAAGCAGTAATTTTAAAGTCATCTTACGCATTGCAATTTATCATTGCTCCACATTCAGAAAGCATTCTATTTTCCAGGAACTGTTATTTCCTTGCAGCTTGCCTGGTTTACTCTTTGCCCATATTCAGATTAGATGACATTACTTGACTTTGCAGACAACCTGGCCTCCGGAAACCATTTCTTGCCAAGGACTCCTCTTAAAATAGTGTTAACAGCTGATTTTCTCATATCATTGATGAATACACAATGAACTTTTGACAGGTTTAGTGAATGCCTTCTGAACCTATCTTGCTGTCAGTTCTTGTGTCTGAAAAATCCAGGTCTCTTTTTGCTGTACTGCAGATAATCCTTGCTTGGTAAAAAAAAAAAAAGACGAGATGAAATATAAAGTCAGGGAAGAAAGACGAAGAAAAAGAGACTGAAGAAAAAGTATTCTCTAGTATTAACAGGTTTTTCTATTTAACTGAGGTAGTCTTCAAACTCTGCGTTTTATCACAGTTTGTGTTCATTGATACGAGCAAGTGGTAAGCCTTCCTGATAAATGTGTGGTATCACCAACCAGGAAGTAGTGACCTAGCCTTGAAATCCTCAGTGTCAGAAATTACTGTGCAAAAATTCCATTAACATTCCTGAAGATATGGCCCAAATAAAGAAAGAGCAAAGACTGCAGGTTTTGTAATTTTGTAATTTTTACAGATGAATCATATGCTTTTAAAGTTCTCCAGGGAATGTGTTGGTCAGATGGGAAAGTTAAAATGGAAATGAGAACAGGAACATGAAAGAACCTCCTAATCAAGCTGAAGAGGCTGTTTCAAGTCACAGTTTCTCCTAGATTGGCTTCTCGTGATTTGTAACGGTTATGTGAATCTCACTTTCCGCTCTGTTAGGACCTTTCTTGAACACTGCTGCTAAAGATGAATGAAATCGATACTGCTTTCTTGGAGTTACCATCATTTAATCATTCTCCATGAAAAATCTGAGCTTTGCTGTCTCACCAGGACTGGTAATCCTTTCTGCTACCAAATCACCCCCCAAAAGAACATAAAAATCTCATCAGATTAATTCTACATTATTCAGTATGGTTTATACACACTATTCTGTTTGGTAGTGGTGTCCTACCAGTAGTACAGAAGATAGATAGCTATTCCCATTGTATGGCTAGGATGCCATGCTGAGCAGACCAACCATTAGCAGTACAACAGATTGCAAAGCAGTTTTCCCCATAAGAATAAATGTATTCAGGAAAAGATGCATATAGTGTGTTATTTGTTACGCAGTTTGAATATACAGAGAGGCAAGAACAGCTTTATCAGTATTGCTGGCTGGAGGAGTTGTTGGCTTCTCAGAGATCACTGTTCCAAAAGATCTCTTGCGAGTTCAGCAACAAGACTGAACACAAAGTCATTAACCCATTTTTTCCATTCTTCACCCTTGATGAATGTGTTTAACCGTGGTTCATCTAAGGAAGATGTCAATGATGAAAATATCATTCAGAAAGAAGCAGAAAAAATTCGTTCTGTATACAATCTGCTCTGCACACTGTGTCTCATTGTTAACTTTACGGCGATTTTCCAGAACAGTGATCTATGCTGAAAAAGGGACCACTCTTCTTGATGATGATTCTGATGAACCTGCTCCTGCCCATTTATTAGAGCACAGACCTGTTCTGTATAGGTGGGTGTCATGTAGTCCCTGCACATATCCCTTCTGGGTTCTATTAAATTCCAGAGAAAATTGCTTTGCTGTCCATCAAACTCAAATGCTTCATCTCTCAGAATGGTAACTGTGCAAGTAGGTTACAGTTAAATTGTCAGTGACATATCCCCAAAAACACAGAGAAGTAACAGCAGAAAAGTTGCCATCCTCTCTTTTGGGATACTGAGCTTTCAGTCATAAAGTGGGGAAGAATGAGAAATCCCCAAAAGTTAAAATCACTGTCTCCATCAGCTGTTACTTCATTAATATTTTGGTTTCCTTTTATTCTGCAGTTATGCCATCATTTTACTAGAAATTGCCACAAGAAGTGACCCTATGCCAGTAAGTAAAGGTGAACTTTGAAGTCTGCCTGGTAATTTTAATTCTGTTTCTGCTGAAGATACAAATCAAATGCTGAGCACCTGTATCTTTTTTTCGTGTTTGTTTGTTTAAGCACTCATTTTCCTCTGGATTTTTCGGTGCAAATTCAGTTCCAATGGAACATGCAACTAGGGTTTCCACATAAACCTAACAGTCTCCCCTTCAGGACTTTAGAGAAGAGTGTATGAAGAAAATAATTGTACTTCCAAAATTGCTTTTGTGTCAGCTCTCTGACATTAAATGTGAGGACAAAGGTATGCCTTAGCATCTTTCTTTTGTATGCAGTTGTTCCTTGCCCTTCCTGCCATCCATAGACACTTTCAGTGGAGTATTGCACTGGTAAGAATATCTTAAAAGAGCACCTGACCTCTTTATAAGGAAAATGTCTTGTTTGCATGTGTCTCATGATCAGTGCTAGGTGGCAAACAAAAACATGCACCTTGAAAGTGAGACTAGAGGTTCTGAATACATAACAATGTACTGTCTGAAATAATTTGCACAACAATAGTTCTGAAAACTAAAACTCAAAGCTGACATTCTTCCACTTCTAAGGGTTTGTGACAACAGACCAACAAAGGTCTTGTTGATTCTCAAAAGTCACCAAATGTCTTGCCAGGTATTAATTTTTAGTTTACTTGGTGCAAATACTGAGACTGAACCCTTCCAGCTATGAAAAAGCTTATAAGCAAGGCTGCTCAGATTAGACTGAACTTCATATATGTGTATATATATATATATAATTATTATTATTGTTATTTTCTTTCTCCTTCTGTCCTCTTATTTAAAAACAGAAGTGATCTTCTGCTGATGGGAAGTTGTCATAAAAGTAATGATGATCACAGTAATGTATTGTCAAAAGGATATATAAAAACACACTACCTTTTCAGCTTTGTTCAATCCCTTTTTCTCTAGAAAGATGATGTGCATTCAGCTGAATATTCTTGGTGTCCACCTTTGGCAGAATTAATTTCAGGGAAGGCTGAGAATTCTTGCCCGTGTCCCACAGATTACATAGAGGTGAGATATAATATTACATACAAAAATTCTTTATTGATGTAGACTTAAGAAATGTGACTGAACTTTCATGGCAATGAATGTAAGCAACTCAGAAATCAAGAAGCACATCTCAAACAAAGCACAATGAAATTTCTTTAATATCCTTTAAAAAAAAAACAGTCAATTTGTCCCCTCAAATTTTGAGTGTAATAATCTTTTTTTTTTTTTCTTAATATTCAGTTATGATTTATGTGCAATTTCAGTTTATTCTATGTGTTGGTTCCATGCATAATTTATATTAGTTATATCTGTTTAGCTTACAGATGAAGTGCTTTCAAATGTTGAAGTATATGTTTCAGGCAAAGTATGAGTTCAATTTGATTCTCATGCAAAAGATCTATGTTTTTTGTAGCCTCAAACTGACTAAAATGAAACCTCACTCCATCTCTGTTCAATTAAATCTGAACAAAATTGTGGCATCCTTATTTCAGTTTAAGAGCTAAATAATTAATCTTCTGTGGCTTGTAGCAACCGAAATGTATCAAGCTTCTCATAAGCAGTATTGGATTTCAGTGGGAAGTTAATGTTTTAAAGATGTATTTGAGTTTTTAAATGCTTGTGAATATTTTGTACAGACAAGTCTTCATGTGACTCCAATTGCATAACAATAACTTAAAACACAAGACAAGAGCTTATACAGAGTTTGGCAGGACTAATGTGAACATCTACTTCATGATTTCCCCTAGCTGAATTTTCATGAACTTAAATTCTTCATTCAATTATACAGTATAGATCTGTATAGTTCAGGAGACCTCAGTATAGTCCTACTATTTTTCACAAGCTGTAGATAGGGCTTCACACACATTTTTAGCACCGAGAAAAAAATAATATTAATTGGAAACACTACCTGTGCATGAAATGACAAAAGGCTGTTTGTTTCTCTCATTCTCTTTCTGTGTCACAGCTAATCAGAAAGTGCAGAAAAAATAATCCAGTCCAAAGGCCTACGTTTGAACAAGTCAAGAAAATGTTATACAAGATGAATCCTAATAAAGTTAGCCCTGTTGACATGATGATGACTCTGGTAATTTTAGATTTTTAATCCAATTCAAATTAATCTGGTTACAATGGCCTTCACATCTCTACTTGTGGTTTTGTTTGGTGTGGGGTTTTGTGTATGTGTTGTTTTTTGTTTTGTTTTTTGTTTGATCTCATTTATATTTAATAAAAACACTCAGTCATTCACTCACCTCCAGCAGATTAATTGTAATTTAAACTGCAAAAAAAAAAGAAGCTGCAGTTCTGTTGAGGCCCATTTTTCCTTCTCATCCCATTTCTGTCAGTTCTTAAATTTTTCAACTTCTTTACAGGGGAACACTTTTGTTTCTTCATTCAAATGCCATTGTTTTTTTTATGTACTTGCAGGAAATTACAGCCTCCCCTGTGGCTAGGGGGTGGTTTTACAGAACTGGGGGTATAGAATCCCTGCATACCACAAGTATGTTTACAGATGCATTTTGAGCATCTTAAGCCCACCAGGAGAAAAGAGACTCTTGTCTCCACAGCTTGTTGCCTCCCACAGAGCAAGGATGCAAAAAACATAGCATAGCATAGCATAGCATAGCATAGCAGGAAAGTTTATGAGAGAGCTTTGTAAGATTTTGACAAAAGGTTGAGAATTACATTCTTCTTCGGTTTTGGTAACGTATTTTAATATGCATCTGTAGCTTGATCTCTGTATTGGATTTGTCCTCTAATTTTTACATAGACTCTGAAATCTCTAGGATTGATGTCCGCCTTCTTAGGTGTAAGCAACAATTTAAAATCTGGAATCATTAATTTACCTATGGAGAAATCTTGTCTTTGGATTTTTTAAGGAAAATTTAGTTATCTCAGACCTGGGCCTTTGCTTATCTAAATATTTTCAAAGCAAAATCATTCAAATGCTTAAATCCTATCCAACTGTGAATCTGTTTCAGTAAATGGATTATTTTGTGCATTTCTCCATGTTATTTAGATGGAGAAATATAGTAAACACCTGGAGATACTGGTTTCTGAGAGAACTCAGGATTTAATGCATGAAAAACAGAAGACTGATCGTCTGTTGTACAGTAAGTTCTGTAGCAAAAAAGCTGGATATTCTTCTCAATAATATTTGATTTTAAATTTCTGATTACAAACAGAGAAATGCCTTAATAGGTGATTATTTAAAAAATAATGTTTAGTTGGTGATTAATTGATGCATATGTTCCTTGCAAATTTGAAAAGATGTTGAACTGCTTTTTATATTCCCCCCAGTAAAAGTCAATGCTCTAATATTGGGAGACTTTGACTGGATAATCTGCAATGCTCTGGCTTATTTTTATCCTGTTTAGCAGTCCTTCTGTATAGTTGTAAATATTGGGGAATTTTGGATTGATGTTACTTTTGATGGAAGCACATATTCTGGAATTCCTCAGGATAAAAGAAATGTGGAATAGGCATAACTCTTAGGAGAGGAAAAGGAAAAGGACATGAAAGTGCAAGATCAGAAATAATGAAGATCAAGAAAATCTAAGAGATAATAAACAAGCTTGGAATGTATAGATATTGATTTATCTTAACTAAAAATCGTGGGTCATCTGAAAAATCTGGATTTGTTATCAGTGAGATTTACTGTGAATTCTCACCTTAAAAAAGAATAGATTTTGTTGCTGGACTGTTTTCTCCTTAAAAATATTTCACCTTTATGAACATTGTTTTTATACCTTTAAACAAGCATGTTATGATTGCTGTGTTCTTTTATCCATGTCAAAATAGTAACAGTATGCTACCTTCTATAACAGGTATGTTGCCAAAGCAAGTAGCAGATGATCTCAGGCAGGGGAAACGTGCACAAGCTCAAAGTTACTTAAGTGCCACCATCTTTTTCAGGTAAATAAAAATGAAATATAGTAATAGAAATGACTCCTGAAGAAACATCTAGACTCTTAGCAGAGGTGAAGCTCCTAGCAGAGCACCAAATCTCTATCAAAACTGCCACTGCTTGTACCAGGTGGCAACATTTGACTCTGCAAATGAATGTCTTTCAAAATTCTCACATTCTTATTTTTTTCATTAAAATAATGCAGATAAGAAATGAAACTACTGCGGAGCTCTAAAATCACTCTATGTATGTATTACACAGGATAGGCCTAAGTAAAGGTTCCAGTATTTAGCTGTGTAGAGGAAGGATATCTGCTTAGAGTCCACATACCTTTACAGGTTTTGACACTTGGTGTGGTTATGTGTGCTTGAAGCAACAACTGTATTACATCTTCACCTGTCATAAGTGGATAGCTATTAAGTTCTCTTTCTTCATTTGTACATAATCAAAAATTGAAGACTAAATAGTCTTTGAGAGATTGAAGTGTAGCCGTAAAAAAAAAAAAAAAGTTTATGCCATTCGTAAGCAGAAAGACTTAGGTCAGTCAGTCCTTTTAAATGGGAGGCATTTATTTTCATTTTAAGCAAATGTTTGAAGATAGAACTATTCTGTAAGATACTCAGCCAAGGAAATACTGAAAAAAAATTAATATTGAGCAAATTCAACTGAGAAATTATTATTGTGTGTCTGGGATTACCAGTTTGCTGTGGCTAAGACAATGCCTATGTTCTTTTTGTGTTTTACAGTGACATAGTTGGCTTCACTCAGCTTTCCAGCAGCAGCACACCTTACCAAGTGGTAGATCTCTTGAACAAGCTTTATACAGCTTTTGATGAAATCATAGATAACTATGATGTCTATAAGGTGGAGACAATAGGAGATGCCTGTAAGTTCCTTGAATTGTGGGCAATGATGGGACATCAGGGTAGAGACTGATGACAATTAAGAACAGGTGAAGGAGATTTGCAAAGCTTATTACCACTGGGAAGACACAAAACAATTGGGGCAGAAGTCCTAGCACACCCTTAGCAATTTTTAGCAACATTTTCCTATGTACATTTCATCAGTTCTGCAGTTGGTGAATGTTGTGGATGGGATGTTTGGGCTGAGTGAACAATCCCTGATGTTTATTTAGTTCCTATGACCTGCAAGATCTGAATTTAAACCTTGGCAACTGACTAATCCCAATTGGAAACTTTTGTTTCACAGCAACAAAACTGAAAAATTTACCTTCTGCATGGGAACATAAATGACATTCTCTAAGCTATACTATCTCTGTCTTTGTTCAAAGACAGCGACAGCCTTCTGCCCCAGTCTGTATAGGTTTGGCTGCCTATTCCTTTTGGATTTTTAGGAAAACAACATTTTAACTGCCATTGTAGAAACCTTCTGGCACCTGACTATCATTATAGCTGAGTTTCATCCAAAACCCAGCAGAATCCAGCAGTTTTGGATGAGACAAACAGGAATTCTTTAGCTAGTAGAGAATTAAAACAAAACAAAATAAAACAAGCTAGGTTTTTGATTGAACACTTTATAGAGCACAGAATTCTTGAAAAAATGCACCTGAGAAATCCCGAAGAGACGTGTTTCTTCACCCACACAGTAAGAGTCGCTGCCAGTAAGTATAGGACAGGGTCTGGTGGGAATCATATACCCAAAGACAAAAGGTATTAAGCAGCCACCTGCCCACTATCTGTCCCATTTGAAAGATCCAAAGATCCTCAGGAGAGGGAGGGAGGGATATGCCTTATGAAAAGTAAGAAGGAAATCCAATGTTTTTCAGAGGCAGTGTAATTACATACATGAGCTGTTGCTCTGTACTTCTCTTGTTTCTGTCTGTCTCTGCACAGCAGGTATAGCTGTGCCTCAGGATATGAGGAAATAGTGCTTTTATGTTTTTCTAACTTAGCAGCATCTGGTAATCGTGTGTAATTCAAAGGTTAACACAGTTGCATTGTTATTTAAAGATATGGTAGTGTCGGGAGTACCCAGAGAGAATGGGATCCTTCATGCCGGTGAGATCGCAAGCATGGCTTTAGACCTTGTGGCCGTCTGCAAGACGTTTAAGATCCCACACAAGCCCAACACCCTCCTAAAGATAAGAGCAGGAATACATTCAGGTATGTTGAGAGGGCTGTGAAAGAATCCCCCTCTGGTTTAACAAATGTTTCCGTACTGTCATTTCCTCTCCATTTAAAAATGAAGCAAATTTCCTGACATGGGATGGAGCACCTTATAGAGGTCATCCCAGCAGAATAGGTTATTGGGTACGTGTAACTTTGGGAAAACAGTTTGGAATCCAACACTGGAAACACAGTATGGTCCCTGTACTTTAAGGTACTGATCTAAGTGGGGACTGCATTCTGTGTCTGTTACTTGTCCTTTTCATCTGTTCTGTTCTCAGAACAGTGAGTTGCTTCTTCAGTCTTTGTTCTAGCCTTCACTCTCAGACTCCCAGCTCCCTGATCTAAGCTGATATATGATTGCAGCTCCTTTTTGATAGACAGAGTCGGACATGTATTGTGCAGCTCAGCATCTACAAGTTGAATGGCTTATGTTATCTCAGCAAAGATCAGATCTTCTGTATTTCAAATCCCCTGGGGCTGACAGGAATCAAAACTAATATTTGAAGCACATGGTCATTTTCTGCCTTCAGCAAGAGCAGGTTGTTTCCTATTCCCACTTTTCCATATGACTAGAGGATGTTTTGCGGGCAGCTCCTACTGTGAGCATTCCTATCTCCCTGTCCTACAAAATATTCTTTCGTAGTGTTGAAAAATGATTTCTGCAGGTGCAGAAACTCATGCATGATACTTCCATCCCATCCTTACTTCCTCCACTATTCTCTTTTGACGCCCTTTTGCAGTTCCCTTCATGGCTCTCTGCAAGGCATATGTAAACATGATGCATAATCCATCCAAGATAGTACTGGCATTTCTTCCTTATCTTGTTAATAAATGGGATATAAGGAAATGTAGGAAGCAGCCAGGAGGCTCTATGGCTGAGTATGTGATTTAAAAACACAACGTATTTTATTTTATTTTCTTAACAGGGGCAGTTGTAGCTGGGGTTGTTGGGACCAAAATGCCACGGTATTGTTTATTTGGAGATACCGTGAACACAGCTTCCAGGATGGAATCTACCAGTGAAGGTATCAAGCTGCAAACTGCAGCTGCAGTTCTGACCACCCCTTAATGAGTACTGCAAAAATGTTATGCTGAGAAATGTCGAGTCCTGTCCTATTTCAATGACTTCAAGTTCTGTAAGGATGGTGTTGATTTCTGTAGCCAAATTTGCAGATGCTGTTCTCTACAACCTTTGTAACCATCCCCTTGATTTCCCAAGTCTTAGAGGGGGATTTTCATGGCTTTGCAGTTCTCTACAATAGGAAATGGTGTACAAGAATCAGATTTTGGAGAAGATAAAAGAAAGAGTTAAATGTGTAGGTTAACTGTTTATATTCTTTCCTTGCACCCAGCTGCGTTTATAGGAAAAATATTTTCATGAATCCTTTTTTTAACTAATAACTTTCATCCCAGGAAGAACACAGGAGATAGTAAGATGCCATGGGAGCTGTGTCTGTCTTTAGCCAATATAGAAGGTTATATATGTGTTTCCCAAAAAAAGAGATTAGACAGAAATCTCTGTAGATTAAACCACGGAGTTATCTTCACTTCTTCCCAGGGGATAACAGGACCCCATGTATAGCTAACAAGCTTTATTTTCAGCCAGTATGAGTATCTGAATCTCAGCTTCTGAAATATTTTAGCCTGAACAACAAGAACTGGAAAAAATAAAATAAAATAAAATAAAATAAAATAAATAAAAAATAAAATAAAATAAAATAAAATAAAATAAAATAAAATAAAATAAAATAAAATAAAATAAAAAATAAAATAATAAAGAATGAGGGAATGAATCAAGGCCAGACATCATGGATGCCATGTTTTTGTTTCTTTCAGTCATGAAATGAAGCTAAGTAGTTTTATGGCTTATATTGTGATGCTTTCTAAAATGAATTTTTGAATTAGGCAAAATCTGAGGTGTTGTCAAATTTAATTTTAGGATAGAAAGTGATACTCAATATTTTGCATGATCCACTAAAAACAAAGCAGGAAGACAGAAGAGTGGTCCTACATCATGGCTTTGGAGGATTAGCCTGGGGATTTGAGAATCAAGCCAGATCCATTCCTTCTTACCATTATAAACATTTTTTTCCAAAGCAAATGCTAGGTAGAGTGGAACACACGCAGCATTTTTCCTCCTGTCACTCTCCCCAAAAGCTCCTCTCCTCCTCATCCTCTTTTTAGGCTCCCTGTATGGTCTCATTGAAAGTGTTTTAAAAGTGATGATTTCAAAATCTACTTCCGTCATTCTTGATATTTCATCTTTTGTTCTGTATGTATCTCATAAAGAAGAAAAAAAAGAAAAAAAAGAAAAAGAAAAGAAAAATAAAAGGAAAATAAAAGATTTGGGGGGCAATTTTCCACATTGTGCAAAAATTTGCTGCTTTTTTTTTTTTTTTCAAAAGCAGGAGTATTCTGAACTCATACTATCTGTCCTCCTCTTTGATCTTTATTCTCTCATTTGCAAAAGGCAAACAGCCAATGTTTAGGTACAGATAGTTTCTCAGCTAAGGAAAAAAACATTGTCAAAAATAAACAGATAAATAGATAAATGAATAGTAGAAGTATTGTAGTATTATCCCTTACCCCTGTTTTTATTTACAGGCTTGGGGACAGAGCAAGAATGGCATTTTCCTTTATGGTTAGACTTCGCTGAAAACTTTTTGTATGATGGCAGCACTGGGCTTTTATTAACCATGATGTAAAACTATGCATGTAGAGCTTTCTTCACTAGATGAAAAGGGTGCTTGTCAGTAATTTCAGTCAGGTGGCTATGAGGAGTAGAAAAATAATATTGGATGCAGGATGTGAAGAGTAGAGTTTGCTGACAGCCATGTATTTGTCCCGAGATGCCCTCACAAAGAGGCCAGGATATTGGAGCTTGTGTGTGAACATTTCAAATAACAGAGGAATGACAGCAAAGACATGAAAACAGCAAGAGGAAGTTCATTAATGAGCCTTGAAGTCTTTGGCACGCAGAGGGATATATGTCTGTTTTGAATGGTTAAATCATTACAACAATATGACAATTGTCTCTTTTTCCAGCTCTTAAAATACAGTGCAGTTCAAGTGCATACCAGCTGTTGGAGCAGATTGGAGAGTATGTGTTAGTATGCCGTGGGAATTTACAAGTCAAGGTGTGTATGCAACATTTATACTCAGCTTTTCAGAGAGACGAGTGTGAAAGTACTCTGGAGTTCCTGAATTTTAACCCATGCAGTCCTCTGTATCTCAAAATCCATGGGTTTTATTTCCTGACCCTTAAAAGAGGGGCTTAGGCTTTAAATCAGGACCAATTCCATGGGCTTGTTAATGGACAACCCTGATAATTCAGAGAGTGAAGGACTAAGCCCAGCTTGGAAGTACTGCTTGTCAAGTCATTCCTTAATGAAATCAAATATGTTAATTACAAGAAAATATAAATAGTAACACTTCCATAAGAGGACTAGTATACTTGTGGACGCAGTTTTGGATGGGACTTCAAATAATTGCTTTAATCCATGGTGCTTCCATTAGAGCACGGTCTTTCAAGGCAAGGTTTTGTGCCTGTTTTCCTATACGTAAAATGGCTGACAGGCACATCAGCTTCCTTTCGGGACTTACTTAAGGTGATATGAGAAGATTATTACAAAAATGATGGGTGGTATTTTAACCCCATGATTCATTTTCTTCCTCAGGGGAAAGGAGACATGGTAACTTACTGGCTTGAAGGTAAGAAAACCTCTGCCACCCAGAAGGAAGTCCCCAGCCCATCTGTGACTCTTCAAGATCCCAACAGAACTTCGTTTAGTTTGATACCAGGTGTCTTTCAGGGTGATCCTCTCTCAAGTCCTGCTTACTAGCCACTGACTGACTTCAACATCCATACGACTTTCAGCCTGTTAGATGACCCAGCTGATTTAGAAAGCAAGAAAATAGATAGCATGTCCCTTCCTTTGGCCTTGTGGTTGTATTAGCCTAGATTTTATTCACTGGTATTCCTCTTCTACCAGTGGCAAGATAAAAAAAAAATATAACAAACAAAAACAAACAAACAAAAAACCTGGGCGTTACTGGGTAATGGCCAGTAGCCACCATCGCCTCACAGCCGGTCGGCTGGACATTCAAGCCTGTAGCTGCTCTGACAGTAAAGAAATAGACAGAGTAGTGTTACTGTTTAGTAGTATGATAAACCTTGTGGGTGTGATTGGTTTTGTGGTGAGAAAGGAAAAACATGACATGTAGATTGTGATAGAAAACAAGGCCCAGTCAAAGAGGGAATGAAGCAGTGCAATTGTAGTCAATACAAGCCCAAATGAGAATTTGGATTCCTGCTTCAGTTTCATCTCCATTGCCAGGAGCATAAAAAGAATAAGAAGAAAGTCTGGGATAGTTCCATAGATTCGACACTCAGTAATACCTTCCATGTTTGTCCAGAGATCTGAAAACCTTAGGACAGCAATGGAAAGCATTTCAAGCTGTTACACAGAGGAGAGTCCATTACAGCTGCCCTTGTCTTCAGCTGCTCTGGGACCTCTCTGAAAAACTACACTTAACATTAGCTTGTATTATGTGGTTGCTTTGACTAAAGTGGCTGTGAACCCCCTATTGCTGGCTAGTTATCTGACTGTGAAACCAGGCAGATCTCTGAGTCACTGTGTAATTTAGGACACGGTTTAGAAAAGGTCATTCCTGAACAAGCATTTCCTGTAAAGAGAGATGCATTACTACAAGTGGAGTAATCTGTTGATGAACATGGTCTGTAAGCATTGCTGGTATTGACTTTCTTTAAAGACAAAGTGTATGTATGGTAAAACCTGCCTGTACTTTTTAGGGTTCAATTTATGTCAGTAAATTACTTTCCAAGGCTAACATATTTTTGAAGAGTTTGGGCAGTCCAGGTGAACTGATTAAAAGTGCAACAGAATTAGATATGTAAAATAGTTGAAGAAAGCATAGAGTCACAGCAGTTCCACCATAACGCCATCTGGGCTGGCCAAACATGATTGGGAGGAGGCGAAAAGGAAGGACTGTAAGTGACATAGCAGCATTTACTCTCCTTTTTCTGCTTCCTTACCCTCCAGTCCATTCCTGATCCTACGTACATTTACAAAAACATACATATAAAAGCAGTTTTTCTGTCTGTAAATTTGTGTAGCTCAAACAAGCAGCTGACTAGTTGCCCATGTTCCCATGAAGTCAGCATAGTTTTAATGCTGAATATTTGGTATGTGATAGTAAGAAGAGATTGACATTACAGTTTCTTCTTCAGCTTCTATGGGAAGTAAATGCAGCAATAGCGTTAGATTGTTCCGAGATGCTTAATGGAAGTAGAAACCTAAATCCTTCCATGTTACAGAAGACTTATTTGAAATAATAATTAAAAAAAAATAAAAATAGAACATACTGAGTGAAATTCTGTCTCAGAAATCTGTGGGAATACTGGCAATATTGGCAAGGAACATGCATAGAGCTATCTTAGCACATGAGATCCCAACATGGAACCTGTCCTAATTTTTAAAAAGTTGAATTTTAAATTAATTTCGTATTTTTTTATAAACTTGAAAAGTTCCTTTCTCTATTTTTGAATTTCATATTAGTACCTGGTGCAGTACAGTTATCGTATTTGAAATCTTAGCAAAATAAACCTTTCAGTTGTCCAGAGTATAGCGCTGACCTTTAATAAAAACTTTTCCCTTATCCCAATGCTACATAGATATTTTGAAACTCTCTGCCATATTATAGTACTGCATGGTGTATAATGTAGTTTACATTATCCCTTTAATGAGTTAGCATGCTTTCTGTTCTTACTAGAAAGGTGCATACCAAAGGATCTTTTATCAAATATGAATGTGAAAGCATGTGCTTTGTTATATGTTCTTCTGGAGAAGCATTGCAGTTTTAACTCACCTGCTTTATTTTAATGTTCTCAAAATTAAAAGCTTAGAATCGAATGTGTTCTGAGTCTAAAGTTTTCTAGATATAAATGAATGCTGAGTGACCATTAGCGATCTTGTTGGATGGTCAGCCTCCACCACGGATATCCTTGGGTAGTGTTCAAATTCTGCTGATGATAATGGACAGACTCCTGTTGACTTCAAGCGGCTTGAAGTCTGTATGGCTATTTGCAAAAGAGGTACAGCTCAGGGAGCACCAGTGCCATCCTAACTCTCAGTTTTTTCACTGTCTCTTGATCCTCTCCTTGAAGAGAGTATCTCCAGAATGAGAACCAGATTATTTTCTAAGTTCTGTTGAATCTGTGGTATCTCTCCTGAGACTTCAAACAGTAGTCCTCATTAATGTCAGTTGTCGTCTGACTGTGATACAACTGTTCATTTTCCCGAATACAGAAGTAATGAAAGTTACGGATACAAACTGAAGTGTCCTCAGCCAACTGGCAAGTATGTAAGATTTAACTCAAGACTTTTGAAAGCTGTTGTCGATGCCTACAGCCGTATTTCATTTCCACCTACCAAAACAACAGGCAAGTTACAGGGACGTGCACTACAGAGTTACACAGATTTTATCAGGCATTAGATAAAATGCAGCAATCTTCAGAGGTTGTACTACACAACTAGCTCAGCAAAGGTGGTTGCAGCATAAAGCCTGTGAGATGTGCCCTGCTTTTACCTTCTGGGGATGACATAACTGCAGAGATCTTTTTTTTTTTTTTTTTTCTCTGTATTTTGGCCACACAAGCATATATGTACATATATATATATATATAATACGCATAATATAATATATTTATATATAAACATTCTAGTTATAAATATAACTATACAAGGAGACATTACTGCAAATCAATATCCAGTATAAAGTCACAAAACTGTTGACAGCTGTATTAGAAGTGTCTCAGATTTGAACACTGCAGACATCTCAGGTTTGATCCCACTGAGGGAACACAGGATGGTTGCCACCATGAAACTTCAGATACAAGGGCAAGGTGGTCTTTGTATCACCTGCAAAACAAAAGTGCTGCCCCATTCTGCTGCTCTAAATCTATATCCTTGTGTGGGAATTCACTTGAGACAAATGATACTGAAATTCAGCTCCCCAGAAGGTTCTGCTGTAGCTCCCAGTATTTCTCACTGCCTGAGAAATACAGAGAGGTGTTGTGGCTCCCCTGGAAGCTGCTGTCTAAAGTCCTTGTGACCATGGCAATGCAGAAAAGCTCTGTCGACTGATTGCTGTCTGCTCCGTGAAGTCTGACAAGCAGCATGATGCACATCTATGAGATGCATTAAATCTGCGGAGATTCACATCCCAGTCATTTCAGTGTCTACAGTTATGGAACATAATGCAATGGATACCGATAATGTATTCATGATGTGGTGATCTTATGAAAAGCTTGTGTGTTTTATTGTTTGTTTATTGTATGATTATTGCCCATTGCAGCCCGATATACATGCAGGTGAGGACGCAGGCATGTACTTTAAATAAATCTCATAACACAAAAAAATGACTTAAGAAAGTCTTTAATTGGATTGATAAACCATCACTTTTTTTTCACTTTGAATGTTGAGGAATAGATTGAATAACCACAACATTTAAAAAAGTCGCAACAAGTTAAAAAAAATGGTTAATGTATTTCCAGGTGTAAAACTTCCTAGACTTTTTTCAAACCATTTGCATTGGAAAGAGACTGTATTTTGCCAATGAAAAGTTAGTCTTTATCCCCAGCAAATATCTTTAATTTGCTATTGATATTTGCAGATATCTCCAGTTCCATGCTCCTTTTAGCGTAAACAGAAAAGCTGTCTGCTTCTTCGTACAGCTATGAAGTGAGATCAGAAACATCAGTTTGTTTAAAGAAAATGAAAGGAAATCAGGTGGAATGAAAAACAGTACAAGGGCATAGTATGAGTGCTGAGCCTAACGATGGAGTCAGAGGCTGTGCGGTGTCTTGAAGGTTGGGTCTGAGGAAGAGATTGGCATGAGGTTCCCCAGGACGCAGAGCAGGTAGTTATCTCTCTCCCACCCCACCTAGATCCCCAATAGTAATGAATAGCCCTTCCATCTGAACTGACCTCCATAGTAAGAGTCTTTGGTTTTTTAAGAGTGTCTTTCTGGGGCTGTCCTTTCAGACCAGTAAAAAGGCAAGGCTATGCAAGTTTATTCTGATTATTCTCCAGCTGGCTAACATCTGCTTTTCAGATAGTGAGTACTCTGTCTTCCTAACTCCTGTCTCGACTGTGCCCTACCTCACACCAGGCAGTACAAAACACGGGATTAAACATTATTACATTCTAGCAAGGAATACAAAGATAAAATCATTTGCAACCAAATGTTCTCTCCATGGAAAGTGGGGGAAAATTCCCTCTCTTCCTAATTTAAAACCTATTAAAAATGCACTTTCTGATATAGAGGTATGAAGTAAGCATTTTGAAATGTGAGATTTTTTTTGGTGTGGGAACCCTGATAATTGAAACTTCAAATGAGCATACATGAGTCTATATGGTGTCCCATAACATACTAACCACAGCCCTCTGGTTCAGACAGTGAATAAGGGAACCATCTTCTCTATTTTTACCCATTTTTGCACTGCCCTAGGTCTTACGCACATGTGTACCCTTTTTGAAACTACCTTGTACTGTTGGATTTAACAATTTTTATATATCACTAAGTTTGACCTTGAAGCTCTACATTATTTTTTTTTTTTTTACTTTTAACACCTTTTGGAATTTTACTTTGTATTTCTGTGGCAATTGAATAGGTTCTTCCTAGCCAGTAAATGTTAAAAACAAAGCTACTGTCATTGCATCCTTTTGTGCTTGATTGGGCACAATTGGTACTGGTTATCGATGCATTTCATGGTCAAATAAAATCATGTGTAAATAAGAGGTTTGATGAAATCTGAAGACAAATTGGCATTCCTGGAATCAGACCCCTGCTACGTACCTATTTTTTTTTCTGTAACTCTTGCATTCTTCCTCCAGGCAGAAGAACGCTCACTGTCCCTTCCTGGGGAGCCTGTTCAGGGTAAGCTACCGAACAGAAGCCACACATAATGAAGAATGCACTGGACATAATTTTTAAGAGACTAGAATATAACTCAGTAATGCAGTACTGTTTGTGAAGCCTTTTTGGTCTCTTCTGCTTTCATGAGCTCCAGTGGGTCTTTTTCTGCTCTTGCTGCCCTAGGACAAGGTACAGAGTCAGATTTTCAAAGTATTCACCCCTTTTCTATTCCCTAAGTAATAAAACTGTACGTTGAAAAGGTAATAGTACTGAATCTAGCAGGACTGACCAAGGACTCAAGGCTTTTACCAAGGATTTGGGGAATTACTGAATGCAAAGGAGTGGAAAATCTGAGTTTGCTATTGGTAATGGAGCCGTGATTTCAAAGGGGCTATGACAAAACATGGTCCTGGGACATTTGAACTCTCTGTATCCTGTTGGTAGAACAAAGATGGCCTTAAAGAGACACAATATATATACATATATATATATATATATATATATATATATATAAATTCTCTTCTTGTAAAGGACATGAATTTCAAACTTTCAGAATAGCAGCAATAGGGCTGAGGCAGAAAATTGATGTGAGATGTCTGAAAGACAGGGGGTCCCGTGTGTAGATCTCAAATGAATTTACCACCATGCATTCTGTTACCTGCTCTTGCAAACAAGTGGTTGACATATATACACCTACGCATGATGCACTGTTTCTAAGAAATAAGAATAAACCTCTCTGCAGGCATCTAACAATAGGATAGTCATGGAAGGTCCTCACAACTGTTCTCAACAGAAAGTAGCAAATGGTTTAAAAAGCAACGATAGCTGGACTTTCCTGTCTGGTAAAGAAATACGGGGTCTGATATCCCTCCACTGAGAGGACTGATAAACTAGAGGCAATGTTTACTGATGAAAGTTTGCCAGAAAGCATTACAAGTGAACTCTAGATTTGGTCTCTGTGTTGTTTCAGAACACAAGACATAAAAGCACTTATAACACCAGACAAGTAGCAAACATACCTAGTTGTCCCAGCAGGCATCACACGTTCGGACTGTCTGCAGATTACAAACAGGCTCAGCAGAGCTGCTTTGCAGCTGATGCCCCATGCTGTGTGTCAAGAATGTGTCAAGAAAATTCCTCTAGTCTACATGTTAGGAAAATCCCCTACACGTTTTAATACTATTGATAACAGTATTTACATAGAAACCTTACAGGATTCAGAAAATTGCTCCTTGTCCAAACTGCATTCTCTAGCATGATGTCTTTACTGGCAACATGTTGGGAGTCCAGTGTCTGAGTGCAGGCTGTGCTCTGCAAATAAATAGATCAGTTCCTAAATGGTCATGAAAATCAGGCTGTAAGTGATTTTGAGGAGTGACAGCCACCCCTCCTTAACCCATGTCTACAGCACCTTTAGAATGAAAGGCATTCATTCACACACCGAGATGCAAAATCCCAGGCCTGTGCTGCAAGAATTTAGGATTTAGTAGGATGTCTCTTACATTGGGCTGATGCTGCGGGCTGAGATTCTACCACTCTGGTCAAGAGCAGGAGCTCTCCCTGCAAACAGTCTTGTCATGTATCAGATCTGCTGAGAGGGGGTTGCAGTGCCTGTTACTCTGCTAATTGCAATGTGATAAATGCTCACTGGAGCTGGGATTGCAGCGAGTTTTCATCAGATGGAGAGGAAAAACTGCCTGTGGAAAAGCAATTTCTGCCCAACTCAGATCAAAAACGAAACACTGGTCCTGAGGGATGCTTACCTCCCACTCTTTTGGTTCTGGTCGGAGAGGACCAGCATTGTTTACTGTTCAAGAGGGACAAGCCACATGCTGATTAAAAATCCCAGTTTCCTGTTAAAGGCTTTGGAATGATCAGCTCATATGGCTGTAAAAAAATGCTACTTCTGCCCACGGATATTTAAACAAAGCAGGACAAAATTTTCCTGAATACAACTGATCTGTCAAATGGTTTCTTAAAAGAAGGTAAACTCCACTGTAGCACTATGATAAATTCTAGTCTAGAAACAACATTTTTATATATCTTAGGAGTGTCTAAATCACTGTCTTCCCTCAAATGCTAACATATGCCCTATGGTAGGACCAAGCAGTGTGCAGCCATTGACCTCAACAGGACCACAAACAGAGCTCCACTACAAGTGCCTTGTTTGGAGAATAGCACTGAGGAGAGAATTTTAATCCAGAGAGATTATAAAGTTAGCAAGGAGAGAAAGCAGCTCTCATCTCCAGGTCATGGCTGGAATCACACCCAAAACTGTGGTATCCTGGAGCCAAATTCAGATTCAGGACAAGCAGCTGCCTCTGAAAAGCAACATAATTATTGCTGCTTGTTCCAGGATCAGCACTGGCCATACAAGTTCTAGCAGCCATCAGAAGAGAGCACATGAGCTGAATGAGAATAAATCCTCAATAATTGTCAGGCCTGGACATGTTATCTGCATAAAAACCCTGAGGCTGCTGTCATGCTGTCTCTGATCAAATAAGCAGTGGATTTTTACTGGCAAAACTATAGTGTATGAAAAATGCTCACTTTGTGGGGAAAAAAAAAAAGAAAAAAAAAAAAAGCTTTGGTTTTAAATGGCCAAATTCATCAATTGACATTTAATTCTCTGCTTAGCTAGCAGAAAAGAAAGGAAAAAATCATAGAGATAGAGATTTCAGAGGCAGTACAACTATATTTATTTAACTTCAAACTCTCACGTGTTTGGAAAAAAGCCCTGTAATGTATTATGGTGGATTAGCCTAGAAATATTGCTCAAAGTTATATTTTGTTATAAAGTCTTACCTCAGTTAATTCAATGGAGGAAAGATATTGCCTATAAATATCCTTTAAACGTGCATTTTTAAATGCCTGTTTCTATGCTGAGGGAAAATTTCGCTCCCAATAAACTTTTCTTTAATAAAATTTTCTTTAGGTTTTAGAGTAGGAAAGGAATGAAGCAGATGCCTTGGATCTGCACGGCTGCATCTCAAGTTATGTATTTACTGTTCCATTTGTCACTAGGGTTTGCTGTCTTGCCTTGCAAAACCCCGTATAACTTTTGACAGAGAACATCTAATCCTAGACAAAATGAAAAAAAAAAAAAAAAAAAAAACTTGACCTCTTCCTATATATATATTTGCAGAACTGTACAAATCTAGGCTCCCAGCGGGCTGATGCTTTGCTCTATTATGCAATGCAAAAGGATTGCTCACAGCCCTGGCAAAGGCAGCATTCAGCTACCTGGCAGCACACTTCCCCTCAGCAGGTCTGATCTCCAGGGGCTGGGTAAGACCCTCACCTATGTCCCCTGGGAACAGAAAGTGATTAAAGACCCCATTCCTAATCATGTACCTGAGCAGCAGCTCAGCTGTTGACTTCAGAGGTTACAAATTAAGATTTCCCAGTGCCTTCAAAGAGCTGCTTCTGCACGTTGCAGAAAAAGGTCCTGCAGTGACTAAGACTGCAGGAGAAAGCCTGTCTGACAATGACAGAGAGCTTTTATCTGGACATGGGAGTTTGGCGCTTCTGGTAGATGGTCTCTTTTCGTGAAATTCCTTTGCTCTGTGGACGAAACGTGGGTTGCACAGAGTATGAGTGTTTTTTTCATTCCCACAGTACTGTTAACACATGCCAGAGCAGCAAAGTTGCCCTGCAACCACCTACTAAGAGGCTTTACCTGGCTCAGATGAGATAACATTTTTTATTATTATTATTTTTTTAATTTCTCCTAATAGCATCCAAATGTCCCATCAAAGCTTGGCCACAGCACAAACATAGCATCTCATTCGGTCTGACAGAAAGAAACCTTTGATAAAAAACTCTATTTCCCCATTTTGAAAACCTCTTCAGAGGCTGTCATCCTATAAGAATTTGGCAACAACAATCAAGTTTCCAAAGAAATAAACTAAGGGACGTGTAAAGTTGCCCTCCACTTCCCAATCAGTTCCACAGGCTGCAAAGAGTGGCTCCTTTCAGTGGAAAGTTCTTTGCCACTTTCTATACAACATTTCTGCGAGCTACAAGAGAAAGACTTTCTTCTTTCCTACACTGATATTTCAAAGTATTTGTCTGCTGCAACTTATGGTCGATTGAAAGTAGCTAAAGTAAGAACAGTTATAAAGACTGCCGTCACAGAGGAACTTTTTGAAGTAGGTGTGAGAGTTTAGTTACAGGGACTGAGACTTTGTGAGATGCTAGCAAATTACTCCATGCTTTAGAAACCATTACCCTAAGAGCTTAACCCTTAGAGTAGCTGTGTAGCGTACATATCACACAAGGTCGTATCTCGATTATCTGCGTAGCCGCCAGATAAAATTTTGTACACTACATGGAACATGCAATTTTCTGCTGGGTAGAAGAGGCAGGATTTGCATTGCTGTACATAAGCCGCAGGCTTAGATTTTGAATTAATCCTCATTATTCACTTCATATGTCTCATGCTGTATATCCATAGGTAGTGAACAAAAACATCTGCCAGCCAGGTCCTCTGTTCCCTCAGCTCCTGCATGGACTGTAACCATTTATGAGCCACGGAGCAACATCTGGCATTTTAAAAAAGGCACATGAAAATGACATTTTCCAAAGAGTCAGATCCAGCTCTCAACAAAACCCATACAAGTCTATTCCCTAAGAAGTACTGGAATAATTTCTTTAAGATCCTGAGTCCACTGACATCTGCAAGAACTGTGTCATGATCATGTTGTAATCCCCTTGTCAAGTATGCCTTCAAAATCCAAATGTGTTATACACGTCCCAGTGAACTCAATACCGGTAAGGAATGGAGATAAAACCTGTACCTTTCATGCCACTGATGATTGCTTAGTCTTTGAAATCTCCCCCAAGCTCATCTAGTTCCTAGAAGACTTCCAGAAGAGCCCACAGGGTCAGCACATCGACACCATGAAACAGAGGAAAATAAAATCCTGCCAGGAAGGAGAAGGAAGAGACAAACCACTTCCAGGCTCCCTAACATCGGCCAGCTGTTGAGGGCACACTGGCACCCCTCAGTCCCTCCCAAAGCAAGGTGATACTATTACCAGGACACACTCAGAGCACCACAGAGTTTTCTGCAGACAGCTCCAGAGTTTTGACTCAGCTCCTGCTCACAGCTGACCTCCTGCCAGCGTGTCTATGGGCTCGTGTACGACAGACAGCAGGAAAACAAAGGGGAGAGGAGGGGAGAAAGTAAGATTAAAAAGGATTATTTTTTTCCCCCCAAAATGAAAAATTGAATTCTTTAACCTTTAAACATGCTTGTTTACTTACAGAAAGAGTATTTCAGGCACAAAAGGTTTGAGTATCAGTCACATACCGGGTTAAATTGTAATAGTATCAGGATTGTCCCATGCAGTGCAGTCAGCTATATTATCCCCTATCAAGACGTTGGAGCTGTAGTTTTTGTATAAATACGTACATATATATAAAGTATGCATTGTTCACACTATGGTCTCCTGGTCTGAGGCGACTCCGGTAGGGTTTATGTAACAACAGTATCTGTCATAAGGGCTGTTCTCCTTGTAGGAGCAGACGATGATGCTGTCCTTAGGAGCAACAAAAATGTTGTCTTCAACGTCTGGGCAAGCATCGCTGTTCCTGGTGGGAGAAGAGCTCTTCTTCTCCAAGGCACTGTATGTGGAGCCGTCTCCCACAAACACGTTCCCTGGCATCTCCGGGTAGCAGGTCTCCAGGTATCTCAGCATCTCCTCCTGGTCCACCTTCCTGATGAGGCTCTTGCACTCTCCCGCCGTGGTGGTGGTGGTGGTGGTGGTGCAGATGGACACCGAGTCCTCACCGCGTGGTGCCCTGCGGTCCTTGTGGTACGCCTTCTTGGCCAGCTCGTCGCAGCTCCCCTTGCCGGACTCCAGGTCCGAGGGCGTCCTCAGCAGCTCCATGACATCGCGGTCCCTGCCTTGCTTGCAGCACGGACACTTGTTCTTGGGCCATTTGGTGCAGCCGTCGGTCTTCCTGGTGAGCGCGATGGCAGCGATGCCCGGCAGGCAGATGGCCGGCCCGATGGCCAGCAGCGGGATGTCCCCCAGCGTCTCCCCCTTGATACCGGACACGGTGAACATGAAGCCGAACACCAGGAAGACGCTGACCAGAGCCACCACCAGCCCCGTCCGGGGGTTGATGTCGTCGGGTCTCATGGTCCTCGCCATCCTCGCTGCCGTGCGTGGGGACCCCAGAGGATCCCCGACGGCTGGGACGGCTTTCGCACGGCTTCTCCTCGGCGGCACGGGGGCCGGGAGCCTCCTGCCTCCCTCCTCCTGCCTCCTGCCTTCCTCCTTCTGCCTCCCCGAGCCGCTCTGCGCCGCGCTGCGACGGCCGCCGGGCTAAGGAGGGAGCGCCCCCCCCGTCCCCCCCTCTCCGAAGCCCGGCGCCCTCCCACGCGTGACGGCGGGCACAGGTGGGCTCGGCCGTGCGAGCCCGAGCCGCGGGAGGGGGCTCGGAGCCTGCAAAAAGGCGAGGGGTGGGCGCCGGGAGGGATGCCCGCCCTTTTTCTTCTTCCTCCTCCTCCTCCTCCTCCTCGCCCGCCCGCCGTGAGTACGCGCACCGCCCCCACGGGCGCGGGGGGCTGCCTCCGGGGGTCGGGGTCGGTGGGAAGTGGGGCGCGGGGGGCTTTAGGAAGGTTGGTTTGAGGTGTGTTGGGGGTGTCCCCGTGGACACAGCAGCTGGGGGGCTCCTCAGACCCCCCCCCGCCCCGCCCGCACGACGGGCACCAAAAGACGGGTCTGAGCTCCCTTCCCCCCCCCCCCCCCCCAAGGCCCCCTATTCACAGCTTTGTGGGGTTGGGATTTGCCCCAGATGTCACCGGGGTACGCGCAGGCAGAGGGCAGCGCCCTAGGAGATGCTGAGCTCCCACCCCAAGGACCAAGGCCACCCCCTTTGTCACTCCTCCTGGACCCCAGCCCGGCTTTTGGGGTGCGCCTTGGGGGTCCCGTGGTGCTGAAGTCCCACTGTACGTCCATGTTGCTGGCCGTGTTCGGTGTCTGTGGGTTTTGGTGCACACGGGAGGTGGGGGCCCAAAACAAGCCCTGCCGTGTGAATGAATTCAGGAGACGACCCGAAACATGTGGGGATGTGGAGAGGAGGGAGGCAGCATTTTCTGGCAGGTTCGTTCGACACTTAAAAGGAAAGCTGCCTGGCAGAGAAGGACCTGGGAGTACTGGTTGATAGTCGGCCGAATATGAGCCAGCAGTGTGCTCAGGTGGCCAAGAAGGCCAACAGCATCCTGGCTTGTATAAGAAGCAGCGTGGCCAGCAGGTCTAGGGAGGTGATTGTCCCCCTGTACTCGGCTCTGGTGAGGCCGCACCTCGAGTACTGTGTTCAGTTTTGGGCCCCTTGCTACAAGAAGGACATGGAGGTGCTCGAGAGAGTCCAGAGAAGGGCAACGAAGCTGGTGAGGGGTCTGGAGAACAAGTCTTACGAGGAGCGGCTGAGGGAGCTGGGCTTGTTCAGCCTGGAGAAGAGGAGGCTCAGGGGTGACCTTATCGCTCTCTACAGGTACCTTAAAGGAGGCTGTAGCGAGGTGGGGGTTGGTCTGTTCTCCCACGTGCCTGGTGACAGGATGAGGGGGAATGGGCTAAAGTTGCGCCAGGGGCGGTTTAGGTTGGATATTAGGAAGAACTTCTTTACTGAAAGGGTTGTCAGGCATTGGAATGGGCTGCCCAGGGAAGTGGTTGAGTCACCATCCCTGGAGGTCTTTAAAAGACGTTTAGATGTAGAGCTTGGTGATACGGTTTAGTGGAGGACTTGTTAGTGTTAGGTCAGAGGTTGGACTGGGTGATCTTGGAGGTCTCTTCCAACCTAGACGATTCTGTGATTAATTGTGATATAAAGGAGTAAATGCTTTCACCTGGAGCAGAGGTACTGGGAGATGGGAAGGAGTGCTACCAGAAAGCCTCCGAGGGAGTAAGAGGGCATTCTGAACCAAGCTGCAAAGCCCTGGCTTCTGCGAGTTACCCCATTAACGTGATTCCTTCTCCTCAGCTTACTGTTGAAAGTAGGAATGCACAAAGCTCAGAGAACCCATTAAAAACACCACCACAGATCCTCATCTTCATGCACCCTCCCCACCGCACACCATGCACAAAGCACTCCCACGCTGTGGATTTCCACATTGCCTCGCAGGCAGCAAGCCCGAGGATGTCCTCTCTGCAAAGGTCACAGCTTCTGCCTCACTGGCCTCTTCCCTGGTAAGCAGGGTGTCAAGTGCTGGTGCCTTTGGTGCCTTAACTTGAAGGAAGCACAAGTGTGAGGGAGCGGGAAGTGGGCTTCCTGGGGAAGGGAGCTTGAATTGGTGGTAACAGCCTGGGTTTGAGATGAAAATTGATAATAATGATCCATAACAAACTTCCATCCTTTGAACGAGTTCTCTGGGAAGCCGTCCGGAAAAAAAAAAAAAAATGGTTCAGCCTCTGTGCTGTGCCTGGATGGGCTCGGACAGGAGTAACGTGGTCTCCTAGAGCATCATAAAAGTGCTTGATGTAAAAGGCTTCAGCCTGAAGCCTCCCAGCCGGATTTCAGCACAAGTTGACTCCTGTCGCTGAGGAGGATTTCGCAGAGCGAGCAACGGCTGTGGCTTCTTGGCTCGTATTTTCTGGAGTGAGAATTTGCTGCTTGTTTCCATCTGCTGTTATTTGGATACACAGCTCTCATGTCCTCACGTTAGATTGAATAATGCCTTTTCTGCCCCTGTGTTAAGCTCCGGATGAAGGGAAAAGATTAACCTCCAGCCAGTCTGTCCCACGGAGATGAAGAGCTGCGAAGGCCACGCAGGGTTACGCCGGTAGCAAACGCCTTGAAACTCATTGCTCCCTGCACTCCAACCTTTCCTCCCCTCCCCTCGCATGTCTGAATAGTTCTCAGACTTCTTTTTGGGTGGAAAATTGGTGATGTGCGGAAAAAATATACTATGCTCTTTGGGAATAGCAATTAGCTGCCAGTGTGTTCATCAGGGTCCATCAGGGAAAGGAAAACCGCCTGAGTAGATGACACAGAAATGTAAATGTCATTAGTGGCATCAGTGGAGGGGAAAATACACTGTAAGAACGGCAGTACATGTCAGAAGATCTAACAGGAATAAAAATGGTTCTTCAAATGTAAGCGACAGGGTTACTGAGATGGAAGAGAGAACATCTACTCTGGAGCGGGAGGATGTTAGCAGGCAGGAAAATGCTTACAGGAGCTGTCGGGACAAAGGTGGAACTAAACGCCTCCAATTTGTCCCAAACAGTTCCCAAGACTAACAGCACGGAGATTTTACACTTTCTGGGGAAAGATGGAGATGGGAAACCAATCACCCTGTTCCAGGGAAATGTGCTTCAATTGTGAAAATTGTCTCTCCAAGCCAGATATCAAGAGGTCATCAAGTATCCACTTACACAGGGGAGCAGCGATGAAAACAGTTGAATTTTCTTTCCTGGTCACAGCTAGAGAAAAAAAAATCTGACTCCTGTGGGGTGTAACACATATCCCTTCTGGTTTCTTGCACAAAAGTTTTGGATTAACTAACACCGTGACTGAAAATTCGAAGTGTTATTTCAGATTAATTGAATAGACAAAGTGGTGATTAACCATCTCTTAGTGCTATTACCACAAACTTTGTTCATTCAAAGCAAACCTGAAGCAGACTTCAGGGACACCAGTGTTCTTTCTTTGCTCTGTGATTTTCCAGCATTTTTTTAGGATGACTCAAATTAGGTTAATCTCTCTGGAAGAGAGTTTTGGAGAAATCTGGGGGTTTGGTGACCACACATTCCCTACCAGGGCGGCAGGATTCAAAGGCTGGACGTGGGTAACCACATTTGCACATCACAGGTAAACAGAGGTATTAAATGGTGAGATGTTACATCCCAGACTGGGACAGTAATTTCAGCTTGTTCGACATGCATTTCCTCATATGCTCATTTAGATACAAAATCCTTTTCCTGTGCCACATAACACGGTGGTGTAGCTGCTAATCAGGTAGTGTGCATCATTCTCTCACTGTTCGCAGTTCAGAGAAACAGCCAGTGTTAGTAAAATATCCGAGCATTACCCAAGTTAAAAGCTACTACAGCAGTGTCACCTGCCTCAGCTAGCTGCAAACTGGAAGTGAGGGTTTAAAATCAAGAGCTAGTTTGAAGTGCTCTAACTACTGTTGCTTCAGCCATTAAATGTAGCGGGTACCCAGAAGTGCACAACCCCCTTTTTCATCAACCAGACCCATCACATGTAAAACACGTAAATTGCAATAATCCCAAATGAATAAAATGAAGTTGAGCATATGTTGGGAAACTAGGAGCTTTAACATGTTAAACGTCTGAGAGTCTTCAGCAGCTCTCATCCCACGCAGTGCTGTGAGCCACATGCATCTATACAGGAGTAACTCATTTTTCCAAAGGGTCGGACCCCTCAGGCAGGGGTGACCCCAACTTCTTTTTTTATCTCCGGTGCTTTCAGCACTTGCCTCCTCAGGAATGCAGAAATCCTCAAACCTGCTTTGCTGGCTAGTTGCATTGATGAAAAAATACGAAGAATAGCCCACTCTGGATGGTTACTGTTTCAGCCTGAATTTATGTTTTGGATCAATGGCAGATTATTTCTTAATTTCCATGGAACAATCAAAACAGCTATCTAGACAAACAAGTTAGGTATGCTACATCGTGTCAGTATTTATGCAGGTTTTTTGGTACAAGTCAGAACAGAATGGACCAGGAAGGATGCCATTAAAAGGCTACTGGCTGAGTGACACACACAAATTTTCTTGGCACTCCTTTCTTGAGCCTGCTCTGAACCTTCTCTGTTGCAGACCTGATTGTCCACTTCTGTTGGGAACCTTGTGTGAAACCAAAAACCATCTGACGAGAAAAGTGTGTGTAGTGTATATTTTTTAGCATTCTAAAGGGAAACAGACCTGGGAGATGTAGTTTCAAGTTAACACATTACAGCTGACAGCTGGCCTATCTATAATGTCCAGACCATCCCATAATGAGAGTTCAGGAGCCCTTGGTAACACCGCAGGTAAAATGAGACCCGCCACCTTCTAACCTCGGTGGTGATGCTAAAACTTGATACAACTTGATACCACTTCTGAGTGTGGGATCATGTACGTCCTAGCGGTAATTTGGATATGAAACACAGGATTTGCTTTGCTGACAAGTTCTGTGTGGGCAGGGATGCTCAAGTTTCAAGCTCTTACACTGATGCCGTTGTGCACACACTTGAGCCTCTCCATTAGCTTGAGCATGCTGGTGTCATTCTGCTGAGGTCACTGGCTCTTCAAACCCGCTCGAGAGCTGCTTCACCAAGTCCTTCCAGCCTGTTATCTACATCAAGCCAGTGCTGGAGGTGGATGATGAACGCCAAGTCCATCTCCAAGTGCTCTTTAACGTTATCTTTTCTCAACCATGTTGGCAGAAGGAAGTACTCGCTAATTTCTCTGTGCTGTGCAAAAGTGTGCTAAAATCCTTACGCTCTTCAACTTACAGCTTTTTTTTTATCATTTTGTTTTTCTTCGTTTGAAAGAGTTTGTGGGTAACCTGGTGCCACATACCAAAATACTCTTATTTATGTCACTGTGGGGGTCTGTCTAGCAGGACCTCACAGCTCTCCCATCCCTTCTGCCCTCCTTCAAAGCCACAGGTGGTTCTCTGTCTCCTCATGTCCTCAATTACAAGCAGTTCACCTGAGGAATGATTTTTAGACTGTGGCTGTTCAGTAATACCCCCAAGTCATGGTGTTTGCAGGCAATCATTTGTGCTTGATTGCTGCTTGCTGGCCAGTTGGCCGTTAGTCAGATGTGGTAGGGCTCAGCTGGTTCTCTCAAGAAACAAGTGGCAAAAAGGAAGTAGCAGATGCCTGAAGGGCTCGTGCTTTGCTACCAAGCCAGCACGCCAGGAGCAGGGCTCAGAAATCTTGATAATGAGTCATGCATCAGTCTTGAGGTGACCTCAGGAACTTCACCAGGGTTGCTCTGGAAGAGGTATGGGCTGTTGTATGAGTCACAGCACCAGACAGTAAATTTTCTCCATAGGAGCAAAAAACCCTGCCCATGTAATTCAATGGGAATTATGTTTAGCTGTATCACTCTGCCTGGTGTGCTTTTTCCCCTTAATATATTTCTGGTTAAACACACTTTATGCCTTCTGTCTAAAACTGCTCAGACAAAAGATGCAATAATCTCAGCGGAGTCACTGACAAGCACTGCGTGTTATGAATAATGGTGAATAATAGGTGTCTTGTTTTATCCCAAAGAACACAGCAAACTGAGGCTATGCTTCTTAAAAGGGGTCTCTAATTGGAGTCACATCTGTGGAGAGGGAGGGAAAATAGCTCATGTCAGGTTGTTTTGACCTAACTCTACAAAAGAAGCTAATGATTTCAGATTTTCAGAAAAACCTTTAAAACAGTTTTGAGCATAATCATGTAGAACTGACCACATATTAGAGCACTCGAAATTACAAGTGCTCCCTGGGAGGCTTGCTGGTACTCTTCCTGTCTCTTTTGGGAAAATTGGTAACAAACTAAGGGAGCTGAATCAAAAGAGTACTAGCACTTCATGTTATTTGCAGGCTCTGGAAGTCTGTAACTTGCCAAGGCAACTAAACTTGAAGCCAATGAAAAAGAGGGTGGGCATGCTCAATGGCCTATTCAATAGCTCATTTAAACAATGCATTTATTTTATTTTTTTTTAATCACCACATACTGTAGGTATGAACAGTTGAAATCTTTGTCATAACAGTCCTGTTGCGTCCTCTCTGACTACTTTGTGCCTCACTGGATCTTTGCCAGGTAACCCTGGAAAACATTTCCAGGCACGAGGAAAACAAGAAGAATCATAGAATCACTAAGGTTGGAAAAGACCTCCAAGATCATCTACCATTACCCTACCACCAATGTCACCCACTAAACGATGTCCCTAAGCACCACTGCCACCAGGAGAGATCAGCATGGACTCACTGAGGGGAAGTCATGCTTGGCCAGCTCTGTAAGTGTCTATGATGAAACAACCAGCCTGATGGATGAGGAGAAGGCAGTGGATATTGTCTTCCTGGACTCCATCAAGCCTTTGACACTGTCCCCACCAACCTCTTCATAGAGAAGTGGTTGAAGTATGGGCTGGAGGAGCAGGCAGTGAGGCTGAACATCCAGACCCAGAGGTCAGTGGTCAGTGGTGTGAAGTCTGGTTGGAGGCTGGTAATGAGCAGAGTGCCCCAGGGGGCAGTGCTGTGTCCTCCAAAGGGAGGCTGCAAAAAAGATGGAAATAGGCTTGTTTCAGTGATGCCCAGTGCCAGGACAAGAGGCAATGGGCACAAACCGGGACACCAGAGGTTCCTCTGAACATCAGGAAGTGTGGTGAAGCACTGGCACGGGTTGCCCAGAGGGGTTGTGGAGTTGTGGGGTTGTGGAGTCTCCACCCACCCCCCCCCCCCGCTTAAAGATGCTCAGAAGTCACCTGGACATAGTTCTGGGCAGCCTGCTCTGGGTGTCCTCCTGTGCAGGGGTGCTGGACACGATGACCTCCAGCGGTGCCTCCCAGCCTCAGCCATCCTCTGATTCTGTGATGGCAGAGGAATGGGTGAGCGTGAGGGTAAGCGCTGAAGGGGCAGCGGATGGAGGAGGAGGGCAAGGCATGCTTTCCCAGAGATTGGGGGTGCAAGCAGATCTCTTTGAAGGGGGTGAATTCAGCTTGGCGCACCAGGAGCTCTGTGTGTGGGGAGGAGCGGGATGCGACACAAGGAGCAGGGCAACTGTGTCGCCGAACAACGTGAGATCTGTGTTTCCAGCAGGCAGCCTGTCTGATCCTCGTCAAAACCTCCCCCGTCCGCTCCTCTGGGACAATCTGCCACCACGGTGGCTCCCAGCTCCCCAGGGGATAGCTGCCACCTCGCCTGGCCACCCCTCGCTGTCCCTCTGGCCAAGTGTCTCAGCAGGCCTTCCTCCAGTGGTGACCCCCCTGCTGCCATCACCATTGTCACCACCACAGGCCTCTGGGGCTGACGGGGCTTGTGCTCTGCACTTCCCCTGTCAGGGGGCACCGGACACCGAGGCCAGGGAGAGACAATGTCTGGGCTTCCCTCCTGCACTGCCACCTGCTGGAAAATGCCCGCAGAGCAAATGCTGTTCGGGTTTGTAAGGAGTTTTAGGGAGAAGGAGGGGAGGGAGTGGTCATTAGATGCAGCGTCTTCCTCCGTGGGTAATGCAACGAAGTGGTAGGAGAGGGTAGGAGCTGTGAGGTCTCTGATGGAGTGGAATAACATCAGGAGAAGTTCTGTTACCCAAAGGAATATGCCTGAACCTTACTGTGGGATTTGCATGCCATGGTTTGTCTGAAGACCAAACTAACTGGAATGGGCACTGCCCACAAGAGCCATCATTGCTTCAGCAGTGCCCAACCATCTTCCTGAGGGACCTTAGTGCCATACTGATGGTGTGGTTACGGGGACAGCTCCACAGACTTCAATATCTCCTCCCAAAGGACACACTGCCTTTTCCTAAAGCTTCACCCACTGTACCCATTAACCAAGACCTTGCAGATGGAGAAATGATGGTGGCAGTGATCCCCCCATGGCACTGCTTGGTGTCGGGGAGCAGGATTTAAAGGCAGGCTATTTGTACATGGTACTGGGAGTGCAGTCATGCAAATGCTTGAGAAATAAAATACATGGTATCTTTACTAGACGAGGAGATGTGTAATCACAGAGGGAGAAGGATGGCAGTGGGGGAGGACTTTGTTACACACCTTTCAGTGTAATCTACCACATTTTTTTTTTTTTATTTCAGAGCATTCAGCACAGGGGGTAATGTTAAAGTTTACACTGTGGTGCGGTTGGAGTGATTGCAGCACTCAGAGCTGGTAGAAACCTTGGATGCTAATATGAGAGGATATCAAATGGCTGCTGATTGCAAGCGTGGGTGTAAATACGCTGCTAATTCACTCCCTTTCTGCAGAACAGACCCGTCTCTCTCAAGATACGGGGAAGGATGCTGTGCAAACAGCCACATATGTTGCAGAGGAGGAGCGGAGCACAGGCAGGTCTCCAGCCCGCCCCGGGAGCGAGGGCTGTGTCTGTTGGGTGCGCCGAGCCTCCGAGCAGGGGCTGACGGGACCACCGCGCAGGATGCTGCCTGCTACGAAATGCCCGAGCACAAAATCCTGTCACTCGCTGCTGCCAAAGCTCTGGTCTGTCACTTACGTGGTGGCAGAGAAACTACTGTAACAGCAGCTTAATTACAGGGTCTTTTCTCTTCCCTGCGGGCTCTGGAGGCATCTTGAGCCCCTCTGTCTGGGCACCCGTGCTCCCCAGGAGCTCAGCAGCAGCAGGACAGCTGCTGGAGGTCTGTGCCCAGGACCTTTGGGTGAGCATGCTGCCAGAGGAGGGTCCGTCATGCTGCCCTGCCCTGACCACCATGCCATGGGTGCCACAGCGATACCCTCACCCCAGGTGCGTACATCCTTGTACTTTGAGTTTCCAGGATACCTGCTTCCCGAGACTTATTTCTGCTTTCTGTTCTGCAGGCTGCCTCCAGCTGCAGGACATGCTTGTCCTGGGCTTGGCACCAACCCCACCACCCTGTCCACTGCAGAGAGTGAGCGGAGGCCAGTCCTCGACCCTCATGTGCTGCTCTTGTGGTCCCCAAAAAGGAGAAGCAGCCACCAGCATGCGCTGAGCAGTACCTCCTGCCCTGATGGGAAGCTGCAGTGTGGCGGGATGAGTAATTAATTAGCTTCGTGCTGCCATGGGCATTTCCAGTCCCAGCTGACAACAGACTAATTAAGAACCTCCCTGTGGTGTCTATTTTAGATAACCGGTTACTCTGGTACAAACTAACAAAGGCTTCTTTAATGGTTTATTTCACAGGCGACACATTAGATTAAATTATGGGACAAATAGCAGGAACCTGATCGGACATTTCCAGTTCCCAGCCACCAAAAGCCCAGGCAATTTTGCTGAAGAGTGCTCTAATTTTATCAAGGCAAAACACTTGCTTCCTTCTAATTTTGTGTGTCGTGTCACTTGTTCTCAGACATTACCTTAGCACAAGTCCAGAGGCTTTGGAAGCTGAAGGTGACCTTGTAAGTGCCGCTTCTTGGGGACGGACTAATGGCTGGCCCACCTTATACGCACAGTGTCCGTCAGCATCACCTGGGGTGATGGAGTGCCCCATTCCAGCATCATGATGGAGGCTGAGGAATCAAACCTCGTACTACCCCTGTGGGTGTGCGTACCAAACAGTTTTGCTGGAGAAATTGCTCAACCAAGGGATGCATCGCTGTGAGTCCTCTGCTCAGAGCCACCTGCCCAGAGTTGGCCAGATCACCTTTGTTTGTTGATGACAGGGAGCATTTTCACCCTCTTCTTCCTCAACTCAATTCTCATGCAGATTAACTCACGGGAAGTGAAAACATTGGCAGGATTGCTGACTGGCATTTCTCAGCACCTAACTGTGCGTGTTCTTTGCTTCGCTCCCTCCTAGCCGTTGTGCACCGGCAGAGACGGGAACATTTCCCTGACAGGAATATTTCCCTGAGCGGAACATTTCCCTGCCTGGAATATTTCCCTGATGGGAACATTTCCCTGGAGGGAACGTTTCCCTGACAGGAGTATTTCCCTGTCTCATGGCAACAGAGCCACACACCAGAGGCTCCGCCAAGCCAAACACACCGCAGGCCTTGCCCCCTGCTGCAGGCTGGGCATTGTGAAAGCTTCTTCCCAGCCCTCACTCATCCTTTTGGGATGTCTCTGCAGTCTTCAGGCCCAGTTGCCTGGGTCTGGAGGTGTCTGGGAGCACCAGGTCGCTCAGCCAAAGCCAGGGCAGATGAGAGGACACGCAGGCCGGATGCGGCCGCTTTCTGAGGTGCTGCAGCAAATGCTTGTGCAGAAGCCGGGTGACAAGGAGCTGTCCCCGTGCTCACAGCCAAACGCCTCTGGGGAGCCTACTAAGCTGGGTCTTCAAGGCATTTTTTCCAAGAAGAAGCTTTATGTCAGTGCTACGTCGGTGCAATTTGCACCATTGTCCTCTTCTGGCCTCTTCTCTGTGCTGCGCCAACCCTTCCCTGGCGACCTCCTGCCCCAGGTGAATGCAGATTTGTCTCCTGGGACACTCACATGGGAGTTGGGATTTTCAACCATTTGCCATTTATTTATTTATTTATTTATTTATTTTCAACTTTAAATGGTGGTTTCCAGGAATTTTGGGTGATTTCTAAGGATACTGCCTGCAGTACCCCCAGGATGCAGGCTGACGTGCCCTGCATGCCTCAGGACATTAGTAGACAGGTTGCCTGGGCAAGCCGCAGTGCCAGCAACCCATCTAGCCTTTGATGCTGCCACCTCCTCAGCTGCTCGTTTTTCAAATCAGAAAATCGTTATGGGAGCATGAGTCTAGGCAAGACCTCAAGGGTGAGCTGGGTTTAAACTCCGAGTGACCACAACCCACTGCACTATGTATTTCTCTGCAGAGGTTTGCTCCACCGCAGCAGATGCATTGACTGACCAACTTTGCAGATTTGGATGTTTTCAGACCCTCACTAGACCTGCAACTCTGACTTCTGGGTACCTCCAGGTCCCCAGCAGCTGCATTGCACTGGCTGCACGGGTGATACTGTCCCAGGGAGAGCTGTCTCCTGCCAGTCTCACTGCAAACAGAGCATGGAGCCGTGGGGCTTGTGCTGGAGACTGTGGCCATATTTCTCTATCTGTGTTATGGGCTCCTGTTGTAAAACCCTATCCTGAATTCCTCCCCCTTCTGCCCCAGGGAGGCCACCAGCTGCTGTGTTGTCCCATGGTTTGTTGCAGGGTCACTGCTTGCAGAGGACAGGGGCTGGCATGCGTTATTCTTCCCCTTTGGATGATGCCTGCTCTCACACATGGTGCTGCTTGTGTCAGAGGAGCGTGCTGTGGCCCTTTCTCTCATTGTAATATATTTAGCCCTACGTCTGGAAGATGGCTCGTACCAGGCAGAGCTGGGCTAAGGTTACCTCTGTGATAGTCTGTACATTTCTAATCTGTGCAGCCGCTGGTGCTGCAGGACCCTGCTTTGAACTTCCGCTCCTTTTTAGTTTTTCCTAGCAGACTTTTTACAGGAAGGGACATGGAGGTGATTTCCTTGCCCAATATTTATATCTCTGGAATATGTCTCCAGTGCAGTTAGGGAAAAGGAACTGAATTCAGCAGTACGAATGCGCCAGCAGAGCACATGTTTAGCTGGTGGTAGCCATTTCCCCCTTCATGCCAGCACTGAGTTTGTCCTAGCATTCCTGAAACACCTCTGAACACTTCACTTCTTGTTCAGAGAGCTTTGGGAAGAACGCACTTAGCCCCTTAAAAAAAAGCTGTGAGGTGGGAAGGGCTGTGCCTGTGTTCAGCCTCCATCCATCACCCTCCCCGGAATTTGAGCCGATTTCTCTTTTTGTGCCTATCACCTTCTCATTTCCTTTGGCTGGAATCCCTGTTTCTTTCTGCTGAAATGCTTGGAGGGCAGGCAATTCCCTGGCTGACAGCTGATGAAACGAGATCAGCTTTCGGTGTGGAGTTGTGTAACAGCTGCCCACTGTCACCGCAGAGCCAATTTGGGGACAGTGTCATCAGCTTTGTCAATCCGTATGTCCCAGGGAGATGTTTACTGGATCAAAGCTTAAGCACACATTAACTGGATCAAATTCTTAAATGTACATCCGAGAGCTGAAGTGATGAATGGCACACCCAGCTCCCACTAGCCAAACAAAACTGCAGCTCAGTGGTTCAAGCTGAGTGCTCCTGTGAGATCAAGATATCCTGAGAGATTGTATCTCCCTCCCCCTTCATTTATTTATTTTTTTTAATGTGGATGTCCGTGAATAAGCAAATAATTTTTGTAGCATTTTATTTGCAAATTTCGCATTGTTTTTATTCAACTTGCAGTTATCAGGTCCTGCTCTGTGGTCGTGAAAAGCATCTCACAAAAGACCAGTGTGAGTAATACCAGGGTTTTAGTTTCACAGATTGGGCACAGAAAGGCCCGGTGGAAGCTTGCAGAGGTAGGTTGTAGCTTTCTAATAATAACAATGTCTTATTCGTCGGAGATGTGGGACGCCGTGTCCTGGAGGATGGCCTGCTGTACCTAACAGCGGAGCCTCCCCCAGTGAGGGCATGCCCTACATTATGCTTTGCAATGGGGTTTGTTGGTGAGACCCCAGCGCTGGTGACTCCTGCACCGCTCACACAGCATTGGGTCCAGGGTAAAGAGACCCAAAGACCCTGCTACTGAAAAGAAGGTCTCAGGACTGAGTTTGGGTGTATATCTCTGGGCAGTCCCAAAAGCAGGATCGACTGGGCTTGCTTCTCTTCACTGCCTTGTTCTAGTTACATTTATGTACAATTCTCATCTTTCACAGTCTAATAATGACTTAGACTTTTCAGTCTGATAGTGGCTTAACTTCACCAACAAGCTTAGTATTTCTTTAACTGACTTGATTTACATAAGAAACCAACCACGTCTGTTGTGAAATTTGCAGCATGATTGAGATGTGGGCCTGCTCACAAGCCCATGGTCTGACATTAGCTCTAGGTCACTTCTCAACAGACTTCTGAGCATCTGCAATGTGACAGCTGCCTTCAGGGTAGCCAAAGCAATGAAAGAAAAATTAATGCTTATTTATTTTAAATAACTATCTCATGCTGTAACGAAACTAAAAAACATAAACTTGTCTGGAAGCACCATATTTATTGGTCAGTATAAGCAGCTCCATCCCTCTGCTAAAGTCAGTCAGTGTATATATTGATTTGCATCTTTCTCTGGTCAGACCCGCCCACATGAAATTAACCCCCTGAAATTTTCATGTCTTTGAAAAGTGGCTTTAGCTTGTTTCTTTGCAGCATTGGATAGTTTATAATAGGAAATGTCAACCCAGCATTCTTGGTGCCTGTGGACAGCGAATTTCCTTATGGAAGTTGCCACAGCAATTTTCTCCCAAGAACAAGCTGTCTGTTTCAGGCTGGACAAATTCCAGCTCACATAATTACACTCTGCCCCCAAGGTCCAATTAATTCAGGCATCCTTAGCGCGCGCACACACACACACACGCACACACACGGTGGCTGCACGCAGCTGCCCTACGTGGCTGAGCAGCTGTCGCGAGCACATCTGAGGGCCCGCAGCCCTCTGTGGCGAAGCCCTTGTACCTCGTTCCTCCTCGCTCTGCTCCTGGAGGAGCGGAGGAGGCGGCACAAGGTCCCAACGGTGCCATGGGTCCCCGGGGATGGGCACAGTGGCACTATGTGCTCGCACTGCACATGGTGTTCTGCATGCCCGAGAGGGCACCGCTACTGAAATAATTCCTTATGTCCGTGCTCACAGCGGTCCCGCGGAGATGCGGGTCCCCTGCTCCACTTCCTTTCCTTTTCCTCCCCGTCTCCTTGCTTTCCTCCCTCTGCCTGCCCCCTTCTCCTTCCTCCTTTGTGCCTGCATGACCCAGATCCGCGTGGCTTTGACAGACTACGGCTAACCTGCAGCACTACAGAAGGCTGATGCCTTCCTCAGAGCATGCCGCTTCCTATTTTTACCCTCTCTGAATGACAGCCGCCTCAGACTGAGCTGTGGAAGCCTGGCCCCCAGCTCCCTGTGCAGGATTTGCACGGCCGGTGCTGCAGGCATCACTCACTTGTGCTCCAGCCTGTGTCCGGCCAGACTGGGACCACACTGAAAATGTGTAACCATGAAGTGTTTAAAGAAGGTATGGGAAACTTGCATTTTCAGTTGTGCATATGGAAATGAGAATGACAGAATATATAAGGTGGATTATAGGGTTTTGCTCTGTATTTTGAATTCCCTTTCCCCCACATCCCCATCTAGTTTTCGCCTGCTTTCATAAGCACTGCGAGGAGTGAGACCACCTGCCCCGTGACACCACGGATTTGCTGTGGTACAACAAGAGTGCGCACATGCGCCCATCCCAACGCATTGCAAGTTTCTCTTGCTCACATGGTTTGTTTAAGCAAGACTCCAATAACAGATTGAATCATATAAAAAAAAAAGCTCTATTTTTCATCACCCTCAATCTGGGTTATTTTTTCCATATTTAATGGCTGGATAAGCAAATATTTATTGCATTTATTCCATGTGGTTGCTTTTCTGCTCAATGGTAGTGATATCCTTTTATGTATCACTTTATCATATAAATTTTGGGGGGGGCAGCGTTTGTTTTATGTTTTGTCTTGCAATCTGACTTTAAACCTTTATAATCATTACTTGCCATTGCACTGGCAATGAATCTAACCACATGCCCATTGCAGGCACTGAAGGTCCAGCACTTCCAGAGGGCTTTAAAGTTGTTTGTAAGCTGCATTGCTGGTGATGTCAAAAAGAAGCTATTTTGCCTGAAAATAGAAAAGGTTTGACTCTGAGGGATCCATCTGGACACCAAGCTTTCCAAACTACAGGAATTCTAAAATTAAAATTTGGAATTAAATAAAAAATTGCACTTTGGAACTTTTCAAAGTTCCCAGTTTTCATGTTGGAAGGCCTTCTTAGCCTCCCAAATGTCTAAAACTCAGACTGCGTGGATTGCACTGGTGTGACTGAAAAACTAATATTTTGCAGCTGTTTTAAACTTGGGCATCCAAATCCTGAAGCAGGCATAAGGCATAAAAACAGATTTGAACATTTATTATATTCTCCAATACAAGTTGCTTGTATAACTGGAAAATATGTGATCGATGCAGTTCATGCACTGCAGCATCAGCCTGACTCAGAAGTTGCCTCTGCTGTGGAGCATGCAGGCTCCCACAATCAGAATGTTTGATATTGGCTGCTTAGACATATAAAGCGTAATTTATTTAATAGGAAAAAAAACAAAGAGGTGAGGCCTGTCCCTGCAGTGCATGGGATGGGGTTAAAACCTGTGCTGGCTTGCAGTAGGGAGCAGGAGCTGCATGTGCTGGCATTTTCTAGGGGAGATGGTGAAGCACCCTTTGACAGGAGTGCTGAGGAGGTGTTTGAGCCCAGCTGAACTGGCTGGGGGTGTCCACAGGCGTCTGGGGGCAAGCACATGGGCCCCAGCTCTGTGTACGCTGGGGAATTTTAGGATGACTCTGGCTATAGCTTCCAGTAAAATCATTGTACCCTTGGTATTTCCATGCAAATGTCCAGGTGAGCTCTTCAGTGCAAGGCTCTGCTCTTGCTTCAGCATCTTACTCCAGTTTCTGCAGCCCAGGAGCTGGGATGCTTTTTCTGCCTCCATCCCACCATGGAAAGCAGAGGTGTCTCGGCACTGTTCACGCCTGCTGCGTGGATCCTATCCCAAACCTCTTCCCCTCTGCACTCAGGGCACATTGCAGTCATGCAGAGGCTGCTCAGGATGGCACAGTGGTGCCCTGTGAGCTTGGAAATGCCCTCTAAAGGGCATTGCAAGGGCTGTCCTGCTAGCGTCCTGCTCTGAGGAGGATGGGGTCATCACTGCTTTCATTCCTTGGATAGAAGCTGAGGGACCTGCAAGGACAATTTTCATGGAGTATTTGGAAGGTGAGAAGTTCTGCACACCTGGTTCTACCTATTAGCAGGCGTGGGAGGTTTTCACTGCTGTCCTCGCCTGTCTTTAAAAGCATGTGATTTAATGCTTTCCCCTTATCAGTATGGTTGCTCTTGCTTTTTCCTCCTCACCTGCCTGTTTTTGTGTACAAATGCTGCTCTCAGTGCAACTTGTACCTCCTTTATACAACCCCTGCTGTGCTGCAGTTTCAAAACTGCCTTCTGTCTTCAGCAGGGCACCACGAAAAGCAAAGCACAGGCAATATTGCCTGGTGGAGCAGCTTGGAAATAACAGTCTCGGTTTCTCACTTTGCTTAACAACCTCTGTTTCTGACACTTTCTACCCAGGGTTTCCAGGACTTGAGAGCTCGTTGCCTGCTTTACTGGGTGCCTGCTGCATGGCTCTTTCTGCTCAGCAATTTCCACTTGACCTTTCCAGTTTCTCTTGCTGCTTTGCCCTCAGCCAGCCAAAGGGCAGGTGCTGAGCAGAAGCCTGTTTGAGGCAGCAGGCTGCAGAGTCGGTGCCTGTGCATCCCTGTGGTAGTGCGAGGCATGACCAGAGGATGACCAGCTTACTGGTCGAGGGCTGTGGGTCTTGGAGAGCCTGAAGGGCTTGCAGAGGGCAGCATGTGCCAGGGAATACCACTCCATGAACAGAGATTATATTCTGCAGATACTATCATGCTGAACGGTATTTGTCTGTGACTTCCCCTCCAGCTGTTACCCAGAGGACTCCTCAAGGCCAGCATGTGATTTTGCAAGCATTCAGTCCTTCCTGAGAGTGACTACATGCCATACACATCTTGTCTTTTTCATCATGGTGCTGGTTTAGATCTAACATGTTCTTTCATGTCCAGGAGGCAGAATGTGTGTGGTTGTGCTTAGAGAAGAATAATTTTAAAATTTGGAGAATCATTCTACTTTAAAAAACATTTAATTTTATTATTTTTCCTTATTCTTACTCCTTTATTCCTTTTTTTTTTTTTCTTTAATTTCTTGTCTGGCTTAAAGGAGCAGGTATGGAAGCTAAGCCTTTACTTTCCAAGTCTGACTCAGTTTGCACTCACGTGCTAGAGCGCAGTGTTGCCATCTGACAGCTGCCTGCAGCTCACTTCAGAATGAGATGGTGGTTTGAGTCCAGTGCTTCAGGCTTAAGGGAAACCAAAAAGAATTAAAAAAATAATAATAATAAATCTAATTTCTCCCACAGGTTGGGACTGTGTGAGCACCCCTCGTGGAGTGCCAGGAACGGAGATGGGAGGTGTACAGATGATGCCCTCTGCCTGGAAGGCACCCTTACCTCAGTGAGCAAACTCACCTTCCTTCTCAGCTCAGGATGTGACCCACGTTGCAAGGTGCATCTCATCAGCTGTGACCTGACTAGCAAAATGGCGATCTGGAGATGTGGTATGTGCTGACTGCTTTCTGTTACCTGAGGGGTGTGTACCTGCTGGCTCACTTTTCTTTGAAAAGACAGTTAATTAAGTTCTGTAATTTCTGTAAAAATACATGCAATTCCAATCACATTACTGAAACTCCTCATGGCCTCCCCACGTAACGCATTTTGAGGCTTTGCAGCAATAAGGAAACAAAATCTGGCCTCTTAGATAAATCAGCTCCCTCATTTGCAGGGGCACCGCCACGTCTGTGGCTTGATACTGTGCTATTATAAGGCCACATGTTGTCCTCAGGGCTGGTCCGTAATCAGACTATTGCTGATTTCGTGCTTTGATTTAAAGTTACTAAAAAGCTACACAGGCCCTCTAGGGGGTTAGAAGATTGGAAAGGAAGGACTGGAATGGGCAACACAGGGAAAATAATCAGCAATGCCTGAGCTCCAGGAAACAGAAGCTCCTCTGGGAAAATGCCTTCTCTGTCACTTACAGCCTCTCTGCCCAGTGATAACCCAAGGGCCAGGGCAAGACACCAGGTTAAGCCCATCAGGTGTGCTGGATGGCACAACCTGGGCCAATTTAATGAGCTGCTTACACAGGTGTTGTAACTGATGTTAGTTAACATCTTTGTGGCATGACTGGAGCACGCTGCATCTTTTCTTAGGCAAAGATGTGATTCTGCCGGCTATGTAAACACCACTCTACTCATTCCCTCTCCAACGCATGAGGGTATTAGGGGATGCTGCCTAGCTTTCAGAGGCAAACAAACTCAGAGTTTGCCACAGTGTCAATCTGCTCTGGGTGAAAAAACAGAGCAGAAAAACCCAGCTCACATGGCATTTGCCCATCTCCTCACCGCTATGTCCTCACAAGTTTTATTTAGAGATACACAATTCACATGCCAGCTGTCCCCTGTGAATGGTGAGTGGCAAATGCAGCTCACCCCAGATAAGCACTCCTGATATTTCCTTCTTATGTGAGCCCTGTCCTCACACAGGAAGATCTGAACTTGGCACGCCTCCTGCCTGAGCTGCACAGGAGGATGTGGGAGTGGAGGGATCCACAGTCAGTGTTGGGAAGGAGAGGTGTGGGGCAGGGCGATGAAGCCAAGGACGTCTGATTGTGCTCGACTCACTGTTCTGCTGTACTATCAGCAGACCCTGATGAAAGGGTAAGGAAAACAAGTTCCTTACCCTTTCATCAAGTTCCAATGAGGTTATCCTTTCAAGCAAGTTCCAATGTTTGCACTGTCAGTCCAGACACTGTCAGTCCAGACCTTGGGCAGGAAACTCCCTTAGAGGCAGGTGGTGTTAATGATTAACATGAGATGTATGTGATTCTTGCTCGCACCCCAGGTAGGACGGCCTTCAGAAAGTCTTGCTCATAGATCACCAGGTTCCATTTTATGGCCTGTGAGAGCAGGAGCTGATGCTCAAGGCTAGGGCAGTGGATTGGCTTGGGTGGAAGAGAGGTCAAGAAGCTGTGACAGCTGTGTCTGTATCAATAAGAGTAAAGGCATGTTGGGTCACCATCCCATTCTATGTATGGCACAGGCTTTGTGCTGTGCACACTGAGAATCAGTGTCTCTTTTCTAACCAGCTCCATCTCACTACCAGAGCAAGAACAGACATTTATATGGCACACATGCTGCATTTGTGGCCCAGAGAGAAGTGAAGTTATTTAATTTTTATTTCCTTTTGAAGCATCTAAAATGGAAGCATCCCCATGAACCTGGGAACAAATGTCTGGTGGTGCACTGTGTCAGCTGCATCGCAACATGCGGTGGGCTGGGGCAGGAGTTCAGGGTGGTCCTGTTAAGACCAGATGCCATCTGCCGGACTTGACTGGATTTTTCTGAAATGGATTTAGATGTGGGAGTGTGCTAAGACATTGGAAATGTCTGGCATGAAGGGTATGATGAGTGTTTTCTGTTGCTTTAGATGACCCCTCTGAAGCTAATCCTAGCTCTGTCTGAGATTGCCATCTATAAAATAGATATTTTCCTTCCCTGCCAGCACTGCAGGTTCATTGATAGGTGGAATGCAGAGGTAGACCAGTTTCTTTTTGTCTGTGACTGCTTATATCTTGCTAATTCATCATTGCCATAACTCTAAAGCCAGAATATCGCTGCATGAATTTATAGAAAAACTCGGAGATTTTTGCTTTTCAGCGTGCTTGGTTTGCTGGACAATGCCACATGTTGCTTTTGGCTTTATTTGTTCTTCAGTGTTGGTTATTTTATAATATATGCCTGTGTAGGTACTTAAACGTGTTGGAGTATGTTAGGTTTGCTTTGTGCTAAAAAATACCCTTTTGATTCTCTGTTACCTTTGTTCTCATTACAAAGTAATTGAAGAGTTTGTATTTGAACAATGAAGCTCATCTATCATTTTGCAGCATTTAGGTGGCTTTCTTGATGGTTGTCTTTTTTTCAAGCTCAATAGAAGGATAAAAGGTACATCGACTGATATATAACTCAGGGTGAGGCAAGTCAAGAAGGCAAACTGGAGATCTAAATTGCTGATTTTTTTCCATGTGTTAAGTGTTCTCAAAAACTAAAGGCAATCCAGGCAACAGTTGGACATGGAAAGAGCATGTTATGATTTTTGATGTGGAGTGTAAGGAAAACCATGTAGCAGTTTTCAGATTACCAGGAGAAAAAAAGAAAAAAAAAAAGAAAAAAGAAACAAAAGAAACAAAACCAACCAAACAAAAAACAACTATTAGCAAGGTTATATATATATATATATATATATATATATATATATATATATATATACTGCAAGAAATTTAGGAAAGTTGGCAGTATACGGAAGTTTGGCACATACAGAGTGGAGGCAGTCTGTATCCATGTAGGTCTTCGCAAATATAGAGAGACACTTACATTTGCTTGCTTTCTTAATCTTCTAATGCCTCTCCAAAACAGAGGGAAAACTTGTCTAGGTTCTTCCTGGAAATTACATTTTATTTTCCTTATCCACACAGAATGAGGAGGTGAACTCCTGTCCAATTTCTCATGATTGACCTTTTTCAGAGAGCTATTAGTCACGAACAGGAAAAATCTCTGTACTCTCACACTATGCACAGGTTAACTTCTGTGTCGCTTTCATCCTCTTCACACATTCAGTTTAACAAATGCCATCGTTTAAGGTTATTTTCATCAATGAATAGATTACGATGAAGAGCAGCAAACAGATGAGGTGCTCAGGAGATCCCCACCTTCTATTTCTGTCAGTGTGGTTGCTCCATCTCAGTCAGTGGCATCTCTCTGCCCTATGATCCTCTTGAAAAATACTTTAATTCAGATTTTTTTTTATTTTTCTTTTGGCAGAACTGTTGCCTCAGAAGACATAAAAGCCTCGGCGTTGAGCATGTGTATAGAGAAATCTCTGGCCTTTGTCACAGTACAACCCTCTCGCGTTACAGCTTCTGTATATACAACGCCGGGCAGTTTTCTGAGAGTAAAAGTAGAGATGATCTCCCATACAGGTTAAAACATATTCCCCTCCTCCTCCCCTCCACTGCTTCCGCTGCTTAAGCTGAAATCACCAATAGATTTTGGAGTTAGCGTTGTTCTGGCATAGCAGAATCCCCTTATATGTCCTTGGATGAGAGATGTCCTTGCCTCAATGAGAGTACAGGCATCAATGCAGTTAAGAGTCATGACTGATACACACTTTGAAGGTGCTCTCAGGAATTTAGAGAAGAAGACTATAATTCATTGATCTGTCTTCCATAAGCCAGCTGATACTGACATTTGAGTGAATGACAGGACACACAATCATCCAGTAAAAATTAGATGGCCCAGGGTATGGTGAGAAACCTGACTAATTTAGGCTAGATACCTAAATTTTGCATGGTGTATATTATGAGGCATTCATTCTGTCTTTGTTGGCAAAATCAACTTAATGCCACAGCAATTCATGTGGGAGGAGAATAATACCAAATACTAATAATACCAAAACCCCAAATTCAGCTTGAAATTTTGATTTAAATTTGTGGCAACATATGCTTAAACTTAGTATAAATGCAGCAACGTACGGAACTTTTTTATTTTTTTAGTTCTTTTCAAAGGGGTGACTGTGTGTGTGCTGGCCTGATCATGTCAGCAAATGGAGCCAACCTTCAGCTGCTGGAGGTGGCCTCATTTTGTTGGGGGCAGGTGGTTTCACAAGTCTCTGCTGGTGTACTTTGTCCCCTAGCAGAGAGGTAGAGACGTGCCTGATTTAATGCTGGCAGCTCTCTACATTCATATGCATATCACCAGTCTTATTGTTTGTTCATTTGGGCCTTTCACATACCACCAGTAGGGAAAGAAGCATTTATTTTAGAGAAAAATGTGACTGTGGAAATGTAAATTATCTGCAGGCTGCAGGCATAGCTTACTCTCCCCTAACATTAATTGTAGCTCACTTTTATTTAGCACTTGACATTGTCCATTTAATTCAGCACGGAAGTTTTAGAAAGGTTTCTAAAGGTTTCTTACACTTTCATTGTCTGCCTTCAGTAGCAAAAACAACCAAACAAGCAAATAAAACAACCAACCAAACAAAAAAACAGCATAGGTGAGCTACCATTTAACTCTAAAGCAGTAATAAGAGAACATATGCCCATTAAGCAGTAACAGAAGAATCCTACTAGGCTATTTGTAAAATTGCTTGCCAAACTGGGAGTGTGCATTCCTCAAATATATATTGGGCAGTCTTTCCCTAGAACAAACTACTTAGTATTTATTGTCAACATTAATGCATTAATGTGCCTGTGAGAGGTATGCTGGCCAATGACACACTGCACTATGATCAAAGTCGTGTTGAGATGTAGTTATGTGTCTTTCTTCCTGTTGGATAAAGACTTCCTAATTTCAGTTTATCTAAGGAAAAAAATGACAAAATATTCAACTCACTTATTCATAAATTAGCTGTGGGTGGATCTTGTGCAGACAGCACAGTCAGGAAACTAAGTCTGCTGAAATCCCTGCTAAGAAATTGCAGTTTTCTGAACTTTTTACTATTTTGAGAATATTGAAAATTATGGTTATTATTCATTCAAATGAAAAATTAGCGATCTAATATACAACCACTTTATGAAGCACACTAAGCTAAATATTTGTACGTGGACTTCGTGCTAATACATATTAACATACCCTATCGTTTCCAGAAAAGTAACAAAACAGTTGTTTCTGAATTCTCAACTCTGTGCTAACGTTTGTTGTGAAACCTTTCCTTTTATCCCAAACCAACATTACCTGTGCAGCTGTCTTTTCACTTTTTTCGCCGCTGGAAGGAAGAATTAATGGACCATTCAAACAGAAAGGCACTCAGTGAGGAAAGAGACAGATCCATCCCCTGTGGGGGGCTGCTGTCCCTGCACAGCCCCTTGTGATGGGTACCGAGAGGGTGGAAGAGGACCCCTCGCTGGTTTGCCTTGGACAGAGCTGCTTCATCCTGAGGAAGGTGATTTGCTATTCTCTGCTGGGTACAGTCACAGAAGCATTCAGGCTGGAAAAGACCTCTACGGTCTTTTAAGACCTCTGAGGCCTGTAAGGCCTCATCCTCTCTCCTGTCCCACACCTCAGACCAGGATTGTCCCTCTGCCCACCTTCTCCAGCATATTCCATGCCCAGGAAGAAAGACAAGGAAGATAGTAAGGAGAATTCTGGCTGGGCACAGAGTATCTGGAGAGAGCAGGGACTGACAGAAATGTCCCTGGCAGAAATAACCACCTGGGGTGGTTATTACTTAAAATCAGTGAGGAACAACTATCTGCAGCAGATTAAATTTGCTCTTTTCACTGTTTGTCAGTTTAGCTGCCTGTTGTAAGGGAAATCAGAAGTTTCTGAGGAAAACAGAAGGGTCTGAAAAGATGCACAGGCTGGTCCTGGGGCAGCGTCCCTGCTGTGACAGCTGGTTCAGGAGTGAAATTAATGTGAGCAGTCCCATCACAGCCACGGCCCAAACTGTTCTGGCAGGACTTAGCAAGGTATACCTTTTTTTTTTTTTTTAACACCTTTTTAAAGCCCTGAGTGTGCTGGGGCCCCCAGGAGGGGCACAGGCACCACCTGTGTTGTCTCTGTGAGCCCAGCCAGCTTTCTGACCAGCTCCTCTCCTCTCGGCCCACATGCAGGGAAACAGGCACGTATTTCCTTCCACCTGTTTTCTGCATCAGGCTGTACAGGGCCACATGCTGCCTTTCACTCTCCCACAAAAATTTGGTTTACCTCACCGTTATGATTATATATGCCCCCAGTACAAGGGTGCTGGCAGACGTCCCCGAAGTCATTACCTGCACGGTGCTTTGGATCGAGGCCTAGTGAACTGCAATTATTTGAGGAGGGTTTCCTTTTGGAGCCGACACCTTAATCACTAGACCCTTGGTTCTTTACAGAGGCAGAACCCTCCTGGCCGCAATTAATAAAATCTGCAGGCTGTGGCCCCGTGCAGCCTGTGTGAGGCAAAGCATAGTGCTTTAATGGTTTAACCTTTTGGGTTGGTGCTTAACTCCTAACAGGTGCCACCAATCAGCATAAAAATGGAAACCAGAACTGACGTGTTTGTGTTGCTTTGTGTATTTCTGTCCAGGTGAAATAACCAAGCAGCTCCTCTGCCTGGCAAAGAACTCAGCATCTACCAAGGTGGGAGGTGTTGGTTTGACCTTATGGACTTACTTTTAATCAGTGATGGGATGACTGAGGACAAATGTGTTCACTCACAAATTTCACACAAGTCTGCTAATGCAAGCCTCTGGAACACACATTCTGTATAAATCCCACCAGAAGGGGGCTTGCTGGAAGCAGCGAGACCAGCTGAACCCATCAGGACCGCTGCTGCCTGCAACTGTGTGTGACGGAGTGCAGCCTCTCTTTTGAGATAGATACTGGTCTTGGGTGCTCGTATCCCTGGGGTCTGATTCTGCAAACAGGTACAGCATGCAGACTCGACCCAAATACAAGGCACCTGAAAGCTAAATATAAGTGCTACTTAATAAATAGCACCCCTGCAAGGATCACTTGCTTCTAAGGAGACAGAATTAACGGGGTTTTAGTCCCAATCTGGAAGTTCACGAAGTGTTTTTTTTGTATGTGAACAGTCCCGTTGAAATCACTGGGATCAACTACCAAGGTCAAAGCAACATTTGCATCTGCCACTGATCTGAAGCCTACTGCAGATGTTTGCCTAGAGCTTGGTTTTTCAGATTGCATGCTTTTGTTGACTTTGATAGGATTATTTGCCCCAATTTAGTGCATGGTGGGCCATTATGTGTGGGTCTGGGCTTTAATCTGCTAGCAGATGCCTCTGTTCCCATTCCTCCCCCTATCCCTGTACTACAGATTTCACCTTCTTGCATTAGGTGTACTCAAACCTGCTGCAAAATGTGTTGTGCACTCACAGTCACAGCTGAAAAATCATAGTGCTTATCCTGTGCTTGAGAGCCTTTATAGAAATGTGGAGCTACAGCAGGATGACTGAAACTGGTATGGTTATGAAGCTGCCTAACTAACAAATTATTTAAATGGTATGGGTTTATATATATATAATATATATATATATATTTGCTTGCATTTGGGTTATATTGCTGCCACTGAACTCATGCTTTATGATGAAAACTAACATATATTTAGGCTTAACTACATGTAATCACTTCTTAAATACTGTTTTTTTGTTTTTGTTTTTTATGATGCTACTTGAATCAGCATAAGTATGGAGTCAAAGTATCATTTGGAACAGAGGACTAGGAAAATAATTCTACCAAAAAATTAGCATGCTGGCCAAAAACATGTGGTCATATTGATTGCAATCAGTAACACCCAAAGATTTTAAGACTGAAGTCACACCAAAAGAAGAAGTAAACACTGTCCCTGTCTGCTGGCAATATTCTGCTTTCAGCTGCTGTTATCATTTCAAAATAATCCTCATCTGAGTGGAAGAGAATTCCTTGTGCTGCACCTCAGCATGGATGCTGTCCGCTTGTTCTTCCATGTGATGCCTATCACAGAGGAAGAAGCTGAAGGAACTCACTGCATGTGTTCTCCTGTCCTACCAAGTGCAGAAATCCCTTTCAGAGCAGTCCTGTACGGTCACAAAACTGTACTCAGTTAAAAGATTATTGTGACATTATTATTAGAAATAGCTGCAGCAACGACTTGCCAAATGAACCATTAAAAGAAAACCAGGTTCACTGAACCACAACAAAATTCATTAGAGCTCGCTTTGGGCAACATACGGTCTTTGAAGGTCTTTATCTTTTTAACTTCTCTTCCAGCGTCTGTGGCAAAGCCCTCCGCCTCTCTTTTTATTTCATTTGAATGTAAATACTCATTTCCAATAATGCACATTTCCTTTATTGACAAGCTCATTTGGCAGTGTGTCACTGGTAAATCAGGCAATCTGCCGACATACAGAAATGTGAACGGCAAAAAAACAAACAAAAAAACATGCACACAAAAAAAAATAACTTTATACTGTTAGCGTGAATGATAAATTCTTTATGCTTGGGGAACACTGGTTATGACCTTTTGGCTGTTGCTTTCACTCTTTAGCTGAGTGTTTGCTGGTCTTCAGTCTCAAGTTTCACCGATCCTAAACAACTTTTATTTCAGATGACAAAAGAGGAGGTCCGAACCTGATTCCTCTAAATGGAGGACTCACAATTGGAGCCCACTGTGTAAAATACAGGCAGTAGCTTGCCTGTGTCTCGGAGCATATGCCAACACTGCCGTCTAGCTTCTGCAGAGGTTGTTGCATGCTTTTGCTTCATTCTAGCTGATTACATTCACGTGCGAGGCAGTGTTACAGAGAGCCACCTGTAGTGGCTGGGGCATCATAACATGGGCTTCTGTTCTCAGACAGGGTCCTCTGACATGCCACCCTCCGCTGGTCTCAGTGTTGTCTTCCATTTGCTGTTCCTCTCTCCTGTCCTTAATCTGTGTCTCACGGTATACCATGCATACAATTATTTTTTTCTCTTTCACCACAAAAATCTGAAGTTCTGTCTTTAGGACTACGGGCATTTTATATATAGTCACCACTGGGATTTTAAAAGGTTTTTAGGCTTCCATTTACCATGCTATAAGCTTGTGTATATTTACCAAAATCCGTATTTATACAGTTTTTAGGCTACAGGTAGTGTTGCATAAAAAGTAGGCAAGAAAATAGAAAGCAAATACTTATTATTAAGACAACAGGGATCTGTTACACTGTGGCTTGAACTTGTGTAATTCCTCCATTTTCAAGCAATCTATAATGCAGGAATTAAGCCATTACGTTCCAGCTTCCTTGCTGCTGTAATTCGAGAGAAACTGATTATCATTGGTAGATTAAGGTGATTTGAGGTAGAATTCAGCCCACAGTTTCCTGTTTGGCTGATTATTTTGTTTCCATTTCTTGACTTTCTTCCATTAGCCTTCATTCAATAATTCAGCTACAGCACTAGCTATCCCTACATATTCCTGTCAACCTTATAATTAACATGTATCCATGGGTACTGCCTCACATTAGTGAAGCAAGGTCGTATTTGAAGGGGAATCTTTTGTATCGGTTGAAGCAGCTGTTATTGTGGCTGCATACCTGGATGAATCAATTAATCATTTCATTAAGCTAAAGTGCCTCTTAGCGATGCTAATCAAAAGCACGCTGATCACAATTTTCCCAAACAACCCCCTGAAACCTAAACCAACAAACAAAACACTTTGTGACTAACAAACAAGCTTTGCTGTCATAAACAGGCTAAGCTTTATTTAACATAATCATAATAAGATCTGAAGGGGATTTCATTGGCATTATGAATATGTTCCTTTAGGGATGATACGCATTAGCAAAACAGCCATCCCTGGCGATTGCATCTGAATGGTTAATGCTGCTTAAAGCTTAAAGTAGGGTTTTTATTTGCTATACCATTTTGGACAGGAAACATTTTCTGATCTTCACTGCATTTTTGTGGGTGAGGAGAGTCCTGGCCCTTTCTGCGACACCCCCAGTGCAAGCTGAGGGGTTTTGCACGTGCTGCTCCTTGATTTCCACAGGCAAGGACAGGAGAGCAAGCCAAGCAGAGTTTGAAAGGGAAGGGGAGGTGGAACAGACAACATAGGTGGTAGCACTGAAAGTGGGCAGCTTCAGAGGGAGCTTCTTTAGAGGGGAGAGGTCAGCATGTAAAGAAATGAGACAAGTAGCATCAAAACTGCACAAGAACTGAATTTAACACTGTTACTGCTGATATACTGAGCTCGTATTCTCTTTTCTCCTGAGACTAGGTATCTGCTGAGTAATTTCTTAAATTACTTTCAATCCAGGTCTCAGGATCTTAATCCTGGACACTGATCCCTATAGCCTCAGCATCAAAACAACACACAGCTGTCGGGCACAAGAGCCAGAGTGAAGATTTTCTCCAGCGTGAGAAACTGAGCTGATTCTAAACCTCAAGTTTCTGGGATTTCTCCGGTTACTTGGAGCTCCACAGAGCTGTGGGCTCTGCTTCGCACTCTAGGGAGCAGCCGAGAGCCTCCGGAGGCTGCTGGAGACCCGCGGGGCAGGCAGGGAGGGAAGCGCTGCCGGGGCTGGGGAGCGGTGCTGCGGTGCGCTTCTCCATCTGGTGGCCGCTTACGAGTAAAGCGGTTCAGGGTGGTCACAGCGCTCAGCTACCCTGAAGGCACAAGGCTCCCTGGAGAAAGAGAGGCAGAGAGAGTTGTCTGTCTGCACAGAGGCCTTTGCAAGGGGCACCGCGGCAGCCTGTGGCAATTTTTATGTATTTGTGAGGAGCCCCGCTGGCAGTCCTAGGGCTGCGGCTGCTGCTCAGGACATGGGAGCAAGTCCCCCGCTAGGTGGGTGAAGCTCTGCCGCTGGCAGAGGCTCCGAGAGGCTCTGGGAGCAGAGCCCAGCCTCGCAGGGGAAGGCTGCTCCCCAGCCCAAGGAGGTCTGTGGGTCTAAGGGGGTGGCATAGGTCGGGGCTGGTTCTGGGTGAGGAGCCACCAGGCTTCTGCTCCTGCCAGTCGAACAGATACAAGCTGCCACGCCCCACATTGTGATCTCACTAACTTTCAGAACTTTCTTCCTAGCTCACAGATGAATCGCCCCCCATGAAGGGGATTGGTGTCCTCGCCTGAGCCAGGCCTCTCTCTTCACAAGCATTTTTGAGTGAGCACCAGGTAGCAGGAACAAGCAGCTCACAGTGAGGAAAAGACGCTTCCAGCTGCCTGTTTTGGTGACTCTGGAGTTGCAGATGGTCTCTCCAGGTGGATCCGACTTTGCCTAAAAGCTGACACGTGCATGCAGCATTTAGGAAGTGGACTGAAGAGGACCCTTGTGGACAGCGGTCTCTCAGATATGCCAGACGTGGGAGCAGGTAAGAGTTCTGGTGGCAGTGATGGAGGTGGGTGATGGGGAGGGGCTCAGCCCCAGTCCCTGGGACAGGAATGGTGCATGTCCCTGGTGCAGCTACTGGGATAACTGGAGCGAGTAAACCCAAAGGGAGTGCCAGCACCAGGACTGCTGATCACAGTATGTGTGCCTGGTATTGGTGAGCAAAAGCGTTTGCATCTTCCTCCAAACCCCACAGGTAACTGTGTGTGTGTGCAGGTGGATGTAATTTGCTAGCAAACTTCCAGCCTGTCCTGGGAACAGACAGGGCTATCAGGTGCACAGAGGCCTGTGCTTATGTCCTGTGAGGGGCAGCTGAGGGCACTGGGGTTGTTTAGTCTGGAGAAGAGGAGGCTCAGGGGAGACCTCATTGCTCTCTACAGCTACCTGAAAGGAAGGTGTGGGGAGCTGGGGGTCAGCCTCTTCTCACAGGTAACTAGTGATAGGACTAGAGGGAAGGGCCTCAAGTTGTGCCAGGGGAGGTTCAGGTTGGAAATGAGGAGACATTTCTTCTCAGAAAGAGTGGTCAGGCATTGGAACGGGTTGCCCAGGGAGGTGGTGGAGTCACCGTCCCTGGGGGTGTTTAAGGAAAGGTTGGACGTGGTGCTTAGGGACATGGCTTAGTGGGTGACATTGGTGGTAGGGGGATGGTTGGACCTGATGACCTTGGAGGTCTCTTCCAACCTTAATTATTCTGCGATTTGGGAGATCCGCGGGTGTCTGTGGGTGCACACCACTTAGCAACGAGCACCAAGCCGGACCAGCCCTGCCCCGCCGCCCCCCCTCCCGTGGCTCCCTGTAACAAACCAGCGCGGCGATCCTTCACCTCGTTGCCCTCCCTTTGGGACGCACCGTGCGCTTTATCCTCCCCTCAGAGCTCCTCGGGCGGCGTCCTTCGGCCTCTCTCCTCCTCTTCCTCCTCCCCTCAGGGCACCGCGGTCCCGCCCTGCAGCAGCCTCCTCGCTGCCTCCCGCGCCCCGTACAGCACGTAGCCCCACGACAGCAGCACCACGGCGGCCAGCACCTGCGGGGGGAAGGGGGGAAGCGACAAGAGGGCGTGAGGCGGGGACATTGCGATACGGGGATATCGGGACACGGCCCCCCCCGCCCCCCCCCCACGCACAAGGCGGCACAGCGGCCGCGGGTCCCTCCGCGTCATGGCGGCGCCTGCCCGACGCTAAGATGGCGGCGCGGGGAGCGGAAGTGACGCCATGAGGCGGCGACCGGCCCGTTGCCCCGCTGCCGGGGAAGCGGCGGCGGCGGCGGGGGGATTGGAACCCGGTTTCCGTGGCAACGGCACTTCCGCCGCCGATGTCGGAGCCGCGGCGGGGCCTGGCGGAGCGCGGCCGCCGCCGCCCGGTGCGGGAGGAGCGCCGGAACCGGGACCGCGACCGGGACCGAGACCGGGACCGGGAACGCGCTGGGGACGGGACCGGGAACGGGAATGGCTTCGGCCGCTGCCGTGCTCGGCACAGGGGGAAGGCGGCCGCGGAGCCGGGCCGGGCCCGGAGCGAGGCCTCGGCGGCGGTGAGTGCGGGCCTGGACCCTCCGTCTGTCCGTCCGTCCGTCCGTCTGTCCGTCCGGTGGCGGTGCCCCCCCGTCACCGGGAGCCCCTTTGTTCGGGCAGCCCGAGGCTCACGAGCACCTGTTGTCAGTTCCCGTGCCCGGTGCGCCGTCTGTCCTCGCTGACCCCTTTGTCTCCTCCTTTTCTAGAGCGCAGCCCCCGCCGCCAAGGAGTTCCCAGGGGATAGCAATTTCCTGCCAAAAGCCAGCACCAGCAAGCTGCACCAGACCATGCCAACGGATGCGTCCCCTGACTCCAAGTGCCCCATTTGCTTGGACAGATTTGACAATGTCGCCTATCTAGATCGTTGCTTGCACAGGTTCTGTTTCCGTTGCGTCCAGGAGTGGTCGAAGAACAAAGCAGAATGCCCTCTCTGCAAACAGCCCTTCTTTTCCATTTTCCATACGGTTCGTGCTGAGGATGACTTTGAGGAATACATACTCAGGCCTACGGAAAATGGCTCTTTTGCCAGCCCTGATGGCCAGAGGTTTCGTTACCGGACCACCTTAACAAGGGAACACAACGCCTCCTCTTACCACCAAGGCAGTTCCTCATCTCTAAGGACAGTGTCCCCTCCGGATAATGGGATTTTGTTCGAAGGGTTGTCAAGCCAGCTGGTTCAGCAGAGTGATGGGGAGATTCAGCAGATGATAAGGAGGCTGGCCTTGAGGAGACAGGCCAGTGCAGAGGGCAGATATGTGGGGCAGATTCCGGAGGAGGAGATGATCAGCTTCCGCAGGGCCCTGTACCGCACGGGGATGCGTGTCCGTAGCATTCAGGACGGCGGCCGCTACCGAGACATTTCAGCAGAGTTTTTCCTCCACAACGCCGCTTGCCTTCACAGGTTGGTTCCCTGGCTGAGGCGAGAGCTTCTGGTCTTGTTCGGTTCCCACGGGTCTCTGGCTACCATTGTGCACCATGTCATTGTCAGGAATATCACCAGGTACGATCTGGAGAGTCAGGCCTTCGCTGATAGTTTGAAGCCATTTTTGCTGAATCGGACCGAACACTTCCTCCATGAATTCATCAGTTTTGCCCGTTGTCCATTTAACTTAGAAGCATACGATCACCATGCCAATTATGACTGTCCTGCACCGTCGTATGATGAAGGAAGCCACTCAGAGTCGTCAATCATTACTATATCTCCCGATGAGGTAGATTCTCACGGGCCAGACCACCGTTCATCCATGACTGGTATTGGCCAGGCCCCCTGGGATGATGAAACTCCAGGGCCTTCCTATTCCATTTCAGATGAGGTCCGTACAAACATGGCTTCTCCTCTGGAGACATCAGAAAGTTCTGATGAAGACTCCGCTGCAAAGAGAACCGAACGACAGACTCAGTTACAGGCAAATGCTGACTCAAATGACAGTGACTCTTCTTTGGACAATTGTGTTATTGTTGGGTATGTTAAGCCACTAGCTGAGAGGACACCAGAACTGGTTGAGCTGTCCTCAGACTCTGAGGAGTCCATCAGGGAGGAGAAAAGGGAGGATGTGAAAAAACAGCAGTCAGTCCAGTGTCGTAGCTGGAGTGACAGCGAACAAAGCAGGAGCTCATCACCACGCTCCCCTGTGTATAAAGAGAATGTAGGAAGCTGTAGGAGCTCCTTATCCCCTGCAGTCGAGAAAACAGAGTTGAAGGATGAGGAGAAAAACAAAGGTAAAGCAAAAGCTCTGTCTCCACAGGACTCGATCTGGAGCCCCTCTTCAGAGAGGGACATGATGTGCTCCCCTTGCAATCACAGATTGTCCAGAAGGAGAAAGTCCAGGAGTCCGCAGTCCTGTTCACAGAACAGTCAAGGCAGTCATGACCATCAGTCTAGGAGGGAGCATCACAGCAAACGCCAGCTTCAAAAGAGGCGATCAAGAAGCAGAGAGAGCAGCAAACACAGGAGCAAAAGAAGCAGGAGGAGGTCGAGATCTCCTGACACTAGTGTCTCCCAAAAAAGCCAGAGAGGCTCCCTTAGTCGTGAGAGCACTACATCCAGGGAAGTAAGCAGATCACGATCGCGTAGCAAAGGCCATGGCAAAAGGAGATCGAGGAGCAGAGACAGTGACCAATGTCATGTAAGAGACAGTTACCAAAGTAGATACCACCGGGGTTATGCTTTCTATAGTCGAAAGACACTTGGAGAGGGCTCCTCCTGCAGGAGGAGGACTCAGTCCAGTGCTCACTGTTCAAGGCAGTCTGCTAGTCCGGAGTACAGGTTACAGTCTTTTACTGAAAAGACAGATCCGCACAGCCAGAAGGGACTACATGAGAGACATTATTACTATTATGAACGACGCAGATCAAGGAGTCGATCAAGCAATAGGTCAGGGACCCCGTCTGGAGGGGCTGACAGAACGAAAAGCGAAAAGCCCGGTGGGAAAAGGAAGTACAAAACTCGGCACTTGGAGAGTGCAGTGAAGGAGAGCACAAGTCTAGAGAGAGAAAACGACCACAAGAAAAATTTCTCAAAATTCAGCGACTGCTACAAAAACGAAGATAGCCTTTCAGACAATCAAGCAAGTAGTGAGACAAAGCATAAGAAAAAGAGGAAGAAAATGAGAAGCCCAAGTGTGGAGATAGTCTATGAAGGAAAAGTGACAGACCCGACAAAGCACACGAAAAAGAAGAAGAAAAAGCATAAGAAGAAACACCGGAAACATCACGTACATTCCTCTCCAGTGGTGATTACAATTGATAGTGACAGTGGCAAGGAGCCAGAAAGTACTGAATGTGACAGCAGCGTTACTTGGACAGGCGCAACCAGGTTAAATGAGAGGGAAAATGAGTCTCCATCATCTCTTCCGGGAACGACAGGTTGTGAAGATGTTTACAGAGTGAGCGAGGAAACTGGAGAAGCAGCCAAAAAATACAGTATTCCTACTGGAAGAAGAGATTTCGATGGTGACATTGACATGAGAAATGCTGATGCTGAGCCTCAAGAAGCAGCTGGGAAGAGTCTGGTAGCAGATACGACAAGCAGCAACACCACTCACACAGAAACTGTAATTAGCCGTGGTCAAGGAGCACAAGCAACACCTTCCAGTCAACTGTCTTTACCCCGGTCTTCCTTACTAGAGTGTCCAGAGAGACCACCGTTGATACTACGGCTGCCAAAGAGACTTGTCAACAGATCCTGTTGGTCTGAGTCCCCGGAAAAAAACATGTAGCATATTTTACACTGAATAATTCTTAAAATTTTGAATTTAATAACTTTTTTTCATCCTTGAGAACAAAGCACGTGATGTGACTTGTGTGTTAAAAGACATTTGGGAACTGTGGAAACCCCTTGAATGTGTATGCACTTTTACACTGGAGAAGATAGAGCATTGTTAGTATGTAACTTCTGGGGTTTCTCAAAGGACTGCTCGAAAGCTATAATTTCATAAAGCCATCGTATTTTCTCATGGTATGTAAAATATATCCACAGAGTTATTTCAAAGCTGTGTTTAAGAACAAAACACACAACAAAAGCATACCAAAAGACAGAAAATACATTTTATGGGGATTGCTCTTCTTGTACCTTGGAAAAATTGCTTAGTTCATAAAAAAATGTTTCTTGATGTGTTGTATTTTGATTTGTGGGGTTTAAGCTGATCTCTGCTGAAAAGCAGTTGGCAATTTCTACATAGATCTTGAACAACACTTCCAGTAACATAAATTGAGTTATGTCAAAATCTGAATAAAGCAATAAGACTTTTTTTTTTTTTTATAAAGAATTTAAATACATAGACTGTGTACTTTGCCAGCAGAACATTTCTCTTTCAGTTTTGGGTTTACAAACCATCCAACATTTGTGCTGTTGGTGGTACTCCAGGTTGGGAGGTTGTCAGATCCTAGCCCTCACTGAAAGCAGAAACACCTTTGGTCAGATTGCTCAGGGTCTGTGCAGTTTTGAATGTTCCCCAAACTGGAGATCGCACAGCCTCTCTGTGATACCTCTTCTAATGTCCGAGTATTTCCTTGGGATTTGTTGCTGTTGTTGTTTCAAATGTCCTTTTTGTATTTCTCTTGTTGCAGCCTGCGTCTACTGCCTTGCATCCTATTGCTGTGCAACCCTAGAAGAGCCTGGGGTTATAGCTGTCTGTAGCTCCTCCTGAGCTTGCTGCATTAAGCATCTCCCCCAGCTCCCTTCACAATACGTGTCCTGCTGTGTGTATGTACAGTGCATGGGGCCAGGCGGGGTCATGGTCTCTGGGCTGGGCACAGGAGTAGTTCCCCGCTGCTGATACGAAGTTGCCTTCTGTCTCTTCTTTGTAACGGCCTTCCTGTGTGGTGGATTTGGCCTTGGCTGGCTTCCAGAGGCCCACCAGCTGCTGTCTCACATCCCCTTCTCAATAGGACAGCGTGAGAAAATAGCATGGGAGAGTTCCTGGGTTGAGATAAAGACAGGGAGATCACTTGCCAGTTACTGTCATGGGCAAAACAGCCTCAGCTTGGGGAAGATTAACTTAATTTACTCTCAGTTAAAAATAGAGTAGGATAGTGAATAACAAAAAACTGAAACCACCACCTTCCCTAACTCCCACTCTCCACAGGCTCAACTTCATTCCTGATCATTCTACCTCCTTCCCCCCAAGTAGTGCAGGGGGATGGTGATTGGAGGTTGAAGTCAGTCTGTAATGATTTTTGTCTTTACAGCTCCTTCCTCCTCATGCTTTCTCTTTGCTCCAACACGACCCACTTCAAGACCTGCTCCAGCATATGTCCTTCCCACAGGGTGCAGTCCTTTGGGAACATGGCGATCCAGTGTGCGTTCTCCATGGGCGGCAGCTCCTGCCAGGAAACCTGCTTCTGCACGGGCTGCAGCTCCTGCGGGGGCTCTCCATGGGCCGCAGCCTCCTCCAGGCCACATCCACCTGCTCCACCGGGGGCTCCTCCACGGGCTGCAGCGTGGAGATCTGCTCCATGTGGGACCCATGGGCTGCAGGGGGACAGCCTGCTCCACTAGGGGCCTCTCCACAGGCCGCAGGGGAGCTGCTGCTGCGTGCCTGGAGCACCTCCTGCCCTCCTGCTGCACTGCTCTTGGGGGCTGCAGGGCTGGCTCTCTCTGATTTTTATTAATCATCTCCAAGCTACTACACAGTGTTTTTTACCCTTTCTTAAAAGTTTTCCCTTGAGGTACCATCATCGTTTCTGCTGGACCCATCTTTGGGCAGTAGCAGGTGCATTGGAGTCAGATAGAACTCTCTGTCTGGCATGGGGCAGCTCCTGCAGCCCCACCATAACCAAAACCTTGACACATACACCCAGTACGCCTTGGCCTGGCAGATATGGATCCTCCAGGTCAATTGCTAGTTGGTTGTGTCTGCAAAGATGGCGATGAGGCATCTGACTGCATGATAAACTCCAGCTTAGTACCTAAATCCTAACATGATTCATTTTAGCATGGTACTGAAAATATGTTTCAGGCTCCATTATGTGCAATGCACGGAGATTTCATTACCATTCTGGATTAACAAGATGACACCACAGTTTGTAAGGCTTTCCACACTTTCAAAGGTGCTGTCCTGTCCTGTCCAGAGAATGGGAGATTTTTGCAGAGGTTGTGAAGTTAATTATTGAAGAAGATCAGTCTTTGGGGCTGGGTGAGTTCACCTGTTTTCTGGCTCTCATGGGGCACCAGGGCTGACTGTAAAGAGATGACATGGTGGCAAATTGAAATTACTGTAATTCCACATAAATCCTGAAATTTGGAAATGGGACAAGGTATAGTGAGGGGTACTCCACTAGTGAAGGTTTCAAAAACCTGTAATAAAACTGGTGGCACCTATGGGGTTATCTAAGAGACAGGCAGTGGAACTGTGTCAAACATCTTGGCCTGCTACAACCACATTTGGTGCTGCAGAACAAAGGTGGACACAAGTTGGCAGTTTTAATGTCCATCACCTAAACTTTTTGTGATTATTATTAGAGGACCAGTTTCCTGACCTAGCTGGTCTGTTGGTGAATATGGACAATATGGAGAACCAAAATAGTCAATTTAAATAAAATAAGTCAAATAGTGGCAGGAAAAACGTTTTGTCTCTGCAAACTCAAGCAATTGCTAATGCTGACAGTGCTCCTGTTGTGCTGCTATGGCCTTGGTTTCTTCCTCTCCGTCCCTTTCTCCACCCCTGGCTGCTTATCGTGCTCTGCCAGGTCTGTTAGAGGAGCTCACACTGTCTCCGCCCACCTCATGTGCTGTGAAGGCAGGGCATAGTGTGCATGTGCCTGTAGCATGGCAGATAGAATGGGGTGTCAGCAACAGACGCTGCAGTTACAGGAAGATCCAGGAAAGGTGTTGTGGATGTTTAGAGGTATAGTTAGGGCATATGATCCAGTATGGACAGATGTTTATCAGTTGTTAGATGCTTTGTTTACTCTGGATGAAAAAAACACTTAATTTTGACAAATGGACTGGGCTGCAGCCCAGTAAGACAAAACTGCATGCCTAGAGCAAGAACCAGGTTTACCAGAATTACCAGACTTGGGCAGGGGTGGATGCAGTTAAAATGGATTAGTATCTGCAGTAGACACAGCAGGGCAAATGATGGTAAATTGGACAAAGGTAAAAGACTGTCAGCAAGAACCAGAGGAACACCTCTCTGCTTTTCTAACTAGGTTGGAGAAACAGCTGAGAATCTGTGGGGGACTCTGCTGCTGGTCTGCATTCTTTATTCCACCCTCTGGAAGTCCAAACGATGAATTGAGACTCCAGGCTGTAGCAAGTCACTTCTTGTCATGAAGAAGCCCAGAACTTCCAAGATACTGTAACTTCCCCTTGGCTGACAGCCTAAACACCTACAGTCACCATCCAAAAAGGAAGGGAGCCACCTGTCCTGCAGGCATACAGAGATCACAACAGAGCTCAAAGGATTCCATGATACACATGGACACAAAGGTGTTGTTCACTAGAGATTCCTGTTTGTTGCAAATCAAAACAAATCACCACTAGCAAGTATACTTCCATTATAAGGCAAATATACAGCTATATATATTTAAGAGCTATTACAGACAGTACCAGGAAACAGGGAACAGGAAATAGTTTAAAAGTCACAGCAGTAGCAATTGGTGGTAGTAGAAAGGCAATTTGAAGTGAGGACATCAGCAAGATAGCAGCAGACAGGGTTTTGGGATCACTGTACATTCCAAAAAACTGTCAAGAATACTCTGGCATGGCAAATACTTATGGATTACAAAATTATCAATGCTCTAACAGCAATCTGACTTATGAGAGGTCATACATATCAGTCCTATGTTTAGGATAGGGTATGCATCTATCTATATATACATAAAATTACCTGACATTTCAGCAAAGCTACAGCCTGTTTCATGAGCAAGAAAAAGCGTAAAGACACAGAAGAGAAAAAGGAGGACGTGCAGCATAGGAGGTTTACCACACATCAGGGGTCGCTCATCACATGTCGGGGTGGCCCTGTCTCCCTTTCCATGTTCCTCAGTGTGGTGCTTTTACTCAGCTGGGCAGCCGAGCTCCACCACAACTGCTTTCTCACTCCCCCTCCTCAAAAGGAAAAGGGGAGAAAATATGATGGAAAGGGCTCAAGGGTTGAGACAAGGGCAGGGGGATCACTCAACAATTATTGTGATGGGCAAAACAGACTCAGAGTAGGGAGATTAGTAAAATTTATTGCTTATTACTAGCAAGCTAGAGAAGTGAGAAACAAAGGAAACAAACTACAAACACTTTCCCTCCATCCACCCTCTTCCACCTCCTCCCCCTGACTGGTGCAGGGGAAAGGGGGAATGTGGGCTGCGGTCAGTCCATGACGCTTCGTCTCCGCCACTCCTTCACGGTCCCTCTCTGCCCCTGCTCCACGTGGGGTCCCTCCCACGGGTGCCGTCCTTCCTGAACTGAGCCTGCGGGGGCCACCCACAGGTAGCAGCTCTTCAGGAACTGCTCCCACACGGCTCTGTACCACGGGGTCCATCCTCCAGGAGCAAACTGCTCCAGCACAGGACCCCACGGGTGGGTGGCAGCTCCCCCCAGACCCCCTGCTCCTGCATGGGCTCCTCTCCATGGGCCGCAGCCTCCTCCAGGCCACATCCACCTGCTCCACCGGGGGCTCCTCCACGGGGGGGCTGCAGCGTGGAAATCTGCTCCATGTGGGACCCATGGGCTGCAGGGGGACAGCCTGCTCCACCAGGGGCTGCAGCGTGGAAATCTGCTCCATGTGGGACCCATGGGCTGCAGGGGGACAGCCTGCTCCACCAGGGGCCTCTCCACAGGCCGCAGGGGAACTGCTGCTGCGTGCCTGGAGCACCTCCTGCCCTCCTGCTGCACTGCTCTTGGGGGCTGCAGGGCTGGCTCTCTCATATTTCTCAGTCCTCTCTCTCAGCTGCTGTTGAGTAGCAGGGTTTTATTTTTTTTTTTTCCCCTTTCTTAAATATACTCACACAGAAGCACAAACATCATCAATTATTGGCTTGGCTTTGACCAGCTCCCTTTGGAGCCGTTTGAAACTGGCTCTAATCTAACATGGGGCAGTTTCTGGATTCTTCTCACATGCCAGCACATGCAGCCCCCAGCTACCGAAACCTTGCCATGTAAACCCACTACACTAGGCCAACGGCCCAGGCACCCAGGGGAGGTTTCAGGCAGGCAGACATTTTCTCCTGTTGGTGTCTGGCAGACATCTTCTCTCAGCTTGGCCCAGCCCCACCAGGTTACCCCTGTTGCTCCTCTGCAACAACTAAACCTCAGTGTGCTATCAGCATTGTTCTCATCCTAAATCTATAACACAACACCATACGTGCAAGTTGGAATAAAATTAATTCTATCCCACCTGAAAACGGGATGGTTTGTCTGAAAAGCAAAAAAACCCTCCATACTCAAACAGTAGTCAGACTTACAAGAGGTCATATTTTCCAGTACTATTTATAGGATAGCATATATATATATCTATTTATTCACTAAATTGTGAATTTTATGAATATAGAAATACATTTTGAGTTTTATGAATATCTAGATATTAATCATATAGTTTTTAAGTAACTCGACGTTTCAGCAAAGCTTCATCCTGTTTCAGGAGCGAGAAAAAACACAGACACAGAAGAGAGACAGGAGGACGTGCAGCATGGGCAGTTTCTGAGAGCAAGCAGCTGCATCCCGGGCGAAAATCAGGCCCTTTTGAGACCACTGAGATGCCCAGGGGTGTAGGACATTGGCACTGGGGCCACCAGAGGGTGCTGTTAATGCCAGTCTTCTTCCTGAGACAGCCCACACGGGATGTTTCTTGCTTTCTGCTGCTCTCTGAAAGCAAGGGCTTTATTTCTCGAGCTGTCTCCCCCTTCCTGAAGCGGGGTGAAGCCATTTGCCAGTGTTCTGCTCCATCTTTATGACTGCCATCGTCCATCTGCACCGCTGTGAGGTGCTCTGCAGACGTCAGGGGTGGCCCTTTCTCCCCCTCCCTGTTCCTAGGCCAACCCAGCGGAGGTTTCAGGCAGGCAGACATTTTCTCCTGTCCGTGCCTGGCAGATGTTTTCTCTCACAGCTTGGCATGGCTCCACCAGGTTACCCCTGTCGCTGCTCCATCCCCTGCATCCACCTGGGATCGCAGCAAAGAGCCCAGCGGGCAGGTGGTGAGCCCTCCCTCAGACGGGGGAAATAGGCCATGGCAGTGCGTTGGACCCAAGGCCATCATCACTCCTCCTGAATGCACTGAAACTCTGACAGCCATGGTTCCCTGGGCCACATTTAAGGCAGGTTCCTGCATTCGTCCTGTTGCCCTGTGCTGTGCGTAAGGCAAGAGAGGTTCTCTGCTAAGAGAAGAAACGGCTGCAGAGTTGCCACCACGCGGCCTTCAAGTGAGATTTCTTTGCCCAGAAACTTTTGAGATTTCTGGGTCCTGCAAGGGTCCTCCGAAGCCTGGCAGAGACCTGCGGGACGCTCACAGCCTTCTTCCTTAGAAGGCACCTGGACTCCGGACAGAGCACACAGGGACTATCGAAGGGCCCCAGCTAACTCTGTGTGGGCTGCTCCATCCAGCATCATTGCTGGTGGAAGTCGTCTTGCCTAAGCCTGCGACAAAATGGAGCCAGGTGACCCCTGCAAGAGACGCAATTTCTGTCCCCTTGTGCATCTCCAGGTGTGTCCATGTCAGGGCTCAGCACAGTCTACAGTCCCCCCCCAAGTACTTCTGACACACCTGGTGTTAGAAATGTCCCACACCTCTGCGTGCTCTGCAATATCTTTCCTTAAAACAAAGAGCTAGGACTCCTAACTTTAGAAACCTCAGAAATGGCAGCACCTTCCTTGCTGTGCTCAACTCTTTGTATCTCACAGAAGCCGTCCAGTGACTTTTGCAAGCTCTTGTGTCACTTTCAAGGGGAACTAAGTGAGGACACCAGCACTAATAGAGGGACCTGTTGCTGCCATGTGCCCCAGTTCTGTTGGGGCTCCTCCTGTTCCTTGAGGACGTGTGAGGCAGTGGGGTGGCTGGTACCCCAATGAGGAGCAGCACGGGATGTGCTGGGGATGTACTGCATGCAGTACTGCTGGCAGGTCCAGGGCTGGAGGTGGGAGTTCCTCCCCAGGGGGACACAGGATGGCCACAGGGCTGTTCTCCTGCTCCCTGTCGACATGGGGCTCCTCCAGGCCCAGCAGCCTCTGGGCCTCCTCGCTGCACAGGCACATGATGGTGTTGACCAGTCCATTCACAAAAGCTTCTGTCCTGTTCCCCAGGCATCTGAGCAGCTGCTGGACTAGGACATTCCTTTCTGGCCCAGCATGGCACGGGGTCTGCAGGATTGTGCTCTCTGCTACCATTGCTGGCCACCAGTGCGCCCTGTAGATGATGGACAGCTCCCAGTGCAGCCAGGGCAGCACAGCTCAGCGCCTGCCCCTCTGCTCCCTCTCCTCCCCTCATGAGGGAGCCGCAGGCCGCCATGAGGTCTGCATCCTATTATGTGCTGTACATTTCTGAGAACAAACTGTGAGAAAAGTATCGAAAGCTTTGCTGAAATCCAAAAAGATTACATTGACTGGCTGCCCTTACATAAATAGCCAGTCAGAAGAACTATATACTCCATCTGGCAAATTTTCAAAGTTTTAAAGGTAATTTCTCCTCAGGAAATCTGCAAGACCTTGTATTAAGATTTTTGCCACATGCTGTCACATGTCCTGCTCTTCCAGTGCTCTTGGGGACCTTGGACCACCATTGCAACCATGTCTGCAATGTGTACTTTGAACAGGAGTGAAACTTGCTAAAATTTCCAGTGTGACTGGCAAGCTTCCTCTGAATCTATCTGTTTAGTTGAGCTTTCCTGGGGTTGCAGATTTTATTTTTCCAAAGGAATTACTTCCCTCTCTTCCAGGACACAGACATAAGAGAGAAGTGATATTTTGGATGCTTCCATCTAATTCCAGATACTTTGAATTGATGAAGTAATTTTAGTTCCACCAGCACTTTGCAATAACATACTTGGTTGGCTTTTAAGCTACACACATAACATAGTGACAGTTGTGGTGATCTTGGGAAAGCATCACACAGCTCTTGCTCTAGGTCCAAAGAATTAAAGGAAAAGGCAGGCCTGTCAAGCCAGCAAACTGATAAAAAATGCATGGTCGACCCTAAAACCAAATCAGTGCTTTATAAGACATCTTTCCTTAGGCAGGTATCATTTCCTACCTGCTCCTGATTAATGCTGTCTGTGCTACCATCTTGTGGTGAGTTCATGGTAAGGTGAGTTAGTGACATTAGAGCATTTTTGATTCTTTAGAAGTTTCTTTGAAACTCTGAATCATTTTCATCAAAGCTGACACGGTATCATTTTTCAGCACCTTTAATATAACACCCTATTAAGTCTTTCATGTTGCTGCTGTTCTTTTCAAAAGCAAAAGGTACAGGTGTATTTGCTCATGGGAGATACGGTGAGAACTCTACACAGATGGCAGTGTCTTTGGAGGCCTTATCAAGAGCCAAATTTTCCTTCTGCCGTGTGTTCTTAAAAGCATATAGCATTAATTCGGGCTTCTGTGTGAAAACTGTGTTGTTTTCTGCTGCCTTGTGTTTCTGTGTGCAGGTGGGGGCTGCCTGAGAGTCCCATGATAGAAGGTGACACAGAGGCTGGTAGTTCTATTTCTCAGCAAGAAGTTTCCAACCTTGGCATTGCTGTACGTTTAAGCAAGAGAGTGATGTTTGCAGGGCCTTGGTGTACCTGAGCACTTCAGCTGATGCAGACAGCACCTCTTCTTTTCCCAGATGGGTGCATCTCTAGTACCAGTTCTCTCTGGTGTATCTAAGCCTCCCCTGCGAGCAGCTAGGGCTTGGCCTGGACCACAAGAGAGAGGTGCTGAGGTGCTGCCTTCTGGGTGCTCCTGAGGTAGGAGAAAGAGCAAGGAAACAGCAAGGCCATTCCCAACCCCAACAGAGAAGTGGCGGCAGAGACGGATAAGGACTTCCAAATCCACACCTCATAGCACAAGGAAGAAGGAGGGCAAGGTGTCAAGTCTTACGAGGAGCGGCTGAGGGAGCTGGGGTTGTTTAGCCTGGAGAAGAGGAGGCTCAGGGGAAACCTCATCGCTCTCTACAGGTACCTTAAAGGAGGCTGTAGAGAGGTGGGGGTTGATCTATTCTCCCCCGTGCCTGGTGGCAGGACAAGGGGGAATGGACTAAAGTTGCGCCAGGGGAGGTTTAGGTTGGATATTAGGAAGAACTTCTTTACTGAACGGGTTGTTAGGTATTGGAATGGGCTGCCCAGGGAAGTGGTTGAGTCACCATCCCTGGAGGTCTTTAAAAGACGTTTAGATGTAGTCCTTAGTGATATGGTTTAGTGGAGGACTTGTCAGTGTTAGGACAGAGGTTGGGCTAGATGATCTTGGAGGTCTCTTCCAACCTAGACGATTCTGTGATTCTGTGATTCTGTGTTTTCTTAGCCGAGCCCAGTGGCACCATCTCCAGCTCAGCCCAGACTCCAGCTCCTGATCAGCCTGCTGTGAGTCAGGAGGAAATCCTCACCCCAGGTTTCTGCCATACCAGGAAAGAAGATCATGTCTCGTCTCCTGTAGGGCCTTCCTTTGGGCTGCAGAGCTGTGGCTTTGCTGCCTTCCCCAGGCCTGCAGCACTGTTACGGCGCAGCCATGACAGTGTTTTAATTCACCTGAAAATGGTCTTGCTGGTTCTTCTCCCTCCTGAACATGTAAGCGAGCAAGAGGATGCGGAATGAAAAGCCTCACAGCCAGCCTCTGCTGTTCAGCTTTTGCTGCCCAATGTCACGAGAGTCACAAAAATGTGTCAGACTGTCACCATAAAGAGCCCTAGTTTAGGATGTTGTTTTGTGTGGCCTTCATATGAAATAGTTTTAGGTACATTTTTTGTATGGAAGCATAATTAAAATATAGCAAAAATATACCCAAAGGGGGAAGAATTACTATAGTAGTTTAATTTGAATGGAACATGGTTTTCCATTTGTTGGTTTTGGTTTCTTGGGCTGACCAAATTGTCACCGTTGGTTTCAGCAGCGAATGCTAAGCAAATAAATATTGGTTAGGATATCGTGGTCTGAAAACCAGTCAACAAGGAAGGTGAAGATTTAATTTGCTTATTCAATAGATTTAACTGTAGATTGCTGCTCTTTTGAAGTTAAGCTTGTGCAGTCTAAACATTAGTACAGTTTTCATTAAGTATTCCTCTTCTGTCTGATTTTCCACACATGCCTGTCATGTTTCTCTTTCTCCTTTCTTTACAGCCTGCAGTTCTTTCTAAGCAGAGGTGTTCATTTGCTTTCAGTTCTCACTCCTCTTCCAGACACTGGTGGACCTACAATGGGACGTGGGCAAGACTTGCAGCCGAGAGAGTGACAAAAATACAGATTGTCAGAATAGCAGAACATTTTCTGAGAGAAGGGTCACTGAAAGCTCACCCAGGTGTTAAACTGCTCCCCTAAATGTCAGCTTCTCAGCCCGGGTTAGGGGTAGAAGGGCCGTCACTGCCAGGTGGGATGCCCATGCCTCCCATGTAAAGTCTGAAGGTTAGACAGAGAGAAGAGATACAAACAGTTTGCAACTCTGATACAACTGGAGAAGTGTTCTTGGAGGACATGGTCATCCTATGTCATATCCCGAAGCCCTTACATTTCAGAGGTGCCAGGCTGCATGCCATTTCGGGGGTGGAAAGCTTTTTCTTTTCAGCACCTGGCATTTTGTTTTCTTATTTAAATAAGGGAACAAATATCCTGCTGCGATATCAGTACGTGGTTTAAAAAGCAGCCCTGAAATACATATAAATTTTTATTCCACCTGAATTAGAAAAGTGAAAACACACCTTTGTAAGTTTCAGAAAGTGTAGGTAGTACATGGAAGATGATTTATTATGGATATAGGAAATACGTACCCTCATACCCCACCCCACCCCCCATTACAATTACTATTACAAAGGAAAATAACTGATAATTCTCCAGTGCCAGCTCCTGGATCATTTGGTGTCTTATCTTCATGTAACACTGCTCTGACTCACATGTACCTGTCTTTGTGCGTCAGCATGCGTGCCAGCTGTGGGGGAAGACTTTGCTTCATCTTGCCTCTGTTGTTGAGGGAAAGGAAGGAAGGCTGTCCCCCCGACAAAGCTAGCCTTCCACCTAACATTACTTTTAGGCCTCCCTGGGTCTCAGTAAGGATCTGGTCCAGAGCGTTTGCTATCTTGGGCTAAACCTGCCTAGCACAAGGTTGTTCTGTATGCATGAGAGTGGAACTAGCTGTTCCCCAAAAGCAATGGGTCTACAACAGGCTTGTAACAGCAAAAAGCCTGGGTCTGGACCGGTGTGGACTTATATGTTGTGTTTTCATGTGAGATGTGCAGCATCAGCCTCATGAGAGCTGTTCAGGGAGGAATAAACGGCATCTCTTGTCTACTGGCCAAATTTTCTTTGTAGTTATATTCAAGTAGCAATTATTTTATTGGAGATTAAATGAGGTAAACAGTCTGAATTAGCAACTGCAATGTCATCTCTTGTTTCACCACTGGAGATGTAAAGCAGGTCCTAAAACACACCAACTGCTGGCTTTTGGTGCATCCCTAGTGAAAGCTGACCCAGGAGAGACTCTTCTGGATTCCCCACAGTTAACTCTGTCCCTCAGATCTCTGTGGAGATCATATGCTTGTGCCCTGACAGGAGTCTCCCTCATTGTGCTTGCTGACTTTTCTCCATTTCTATCAAGCCTTGGGGTCAAAAAAGCCCTTTGCACAACCCAGCAGTTTCCGTGTGGTTTGTTTTGCAGAGAATTCTGCTTCTGCCAAGTTTGGCCTTTTCAAGTCATGTCCACTGAGAAGCACTTTCTGCTGAAGCTGTGCTCCTTGCCTTAGCAAGTGGTACAGCACTGGTGATGGAAATGACACAGGGACCACAGCAGCCCTGCATGTCCTGCACCAGGATGGAGCCTTGCTGACAACAGGAGTAAATGGAAGCCTTGGGGAATGTTTGGACGTTAAAGCTGACCTCGTTGCTTGGCTACTTACACCCACAGTAGCTGTCGGTCTATATTCTCCTTCTGACCACTAGAAGTCCCTTTTCTATACTTCTTTATGCTTCATATTGTTGTGGATCAGCTGGAACCATTTCGCCTTGACTGTACAGACAAATGTTTCGATATCAGTCATCTGGCATTGTAACACATTGAATTAATGCTGCTTTGTAAGTATATGCTGCCAGTAGGTATCTCCTTCTATGTTTTGCTTGCTTTACTATGCTTTAAACTTTCCCTGGGTCCCACTTTCTTTTTTTTTCCCTTCTTTACAAGCAGGTACAGGACAAAGATTTTACCTCCAACCATCTATAGCTTTCCTTGTTGCCTTGCTAAGCTGGATTTTTACACTGCTTTGATGTATGAGAGCATCACATGTGTATAAGGGTGCTACAGACGGGTTCTGGAGCTGAGGCTGCAACCACACTGTACCTCTGTATTGTGGTGGAAGTCAAACTGAGCGAAGTTATGGTCTTTTCTTGCCTGAATAGATGTGAAGGAGGCACGGCGGGAGCAAAAGCATTCAGAAAGGACATGTTTTGTACCAGCTGCCATGATTCCACTCAGTTCTGGAGCTAAACAATTTACCTGAGCTGAGGACGGGTCCTAGAGAGATTTCGGTTTCCTAAGGGGGAAGAGAGCATTCTTTGAAGCTCTTTGAGTAGGTGTTTGATGCCATTAAGCAACATGGGGAAGCATTTGCTTGATGAATGCACATCCCAGAGACAAATCTGAAACAAATATTTCGGCCAAAACATTGTGTTTGTGGGAGAAACTCTTTGAAGTGATAACAGTAACAATATTTTCATTTTTCACACTCTAAGTGTTGTCATATGGTCAGTTAATATTTACAAAATCATATTCTAATTAACATATTTCATTATTTAAGAAAATCCTAGTGCCTTTTGACCACTAGAAAAACATTTAACAAATATCTAATCGCTGTTACTGGAAATCCTCATTGTTAACCTGCTTGTAATATCTACCAGGCTACACTTTTTTGAGATTAAAATTTAAACTGGCAGGAGAAATTGTATTTGGATATGCCTTGTGAATCAACTAAGATTTTTTGCAGAATATATCTCTGTTTTCTGAAACTCACTCAAAGTTTTCAGAGCCAATAGTTTATCTGCTACACACAGTAGAGACCATGACCCTTCTGGCTCAGCAACACATTTCCAGACCTGGGCACTACCACCTGCACCAGAGGAGTGTAAAAACCGATCTTCCTGGAGAAATGCAGGACCGCATCAAAAATTATTTCTTTCATCAGATCTGATTTGATATGGACAAAAGGATGACAGATTGTTCCCTTTGTCATTCTCAAAATGGTGAGTGCTCTTACAGCCCAGCAGATGACTGCCTTTAAGTGTTACAGAGCTTCTGATCCCAGCAATATTTCTTGGCAATGAGTTTCACAAGTTAATTATGCAGTAACAAAATGCAATTCCATCCATTAGTCTAAAATGTATTATCTGTCTCTTCCCTTCCCTTCCCTTCCCTTCCCTTCCCTTCCCTTCCCTTCCCTTCCCTTCCCTTCCCTTCCCTTCCCTTCCCTTCCCTTCCTTCCCTTCCCTTCCATTTCCCTTCCCTTCCCCTCCCTTCCCTTCCCTTCCCTTCCCTTCCCTTCCCTTCCCTTCCCTTCCCTTCCCTTCCCTTCCCTTCCCTTCCCTTCCCTTCCCTTCCCTTCCCTTCCCTTCCCTTCCCTTCCCTTCCCTTCCCTTCCCTTCCCTTCCCTTCCCTTCCCTTCCCTTCCCTTCCCTTCCCTTCCCTTCCCTTCCCTTCCTTCCATTTCTGCTCCTTCCCTTCCCTTCCCTTCCCTTCCCTTCCCTTCCCTTCCCTTCCCTTCCCTTCCCTTCCCTTCCCTTCCCTTCCCTTCCCTTCCCTTCCCTTCCCTTCCCTTCCCTTCCCTTCCCTTCCCTTCCCTTCCCTTCCCTTCCCTTCTCCTGTTCTCTTCCCTTCCCTTCCCTTCCCTTCCCTTCCCTTCCCTTCCCTTCCCTTCCCTTCCCTTCCCTTCCCTTCCCTTCCCTTCCCTTCCCTTCCCTTCCCTTCCCTTCCCTTCCCTTCCCTTCCCTTCCCTTCCCTTCCCTTCCCTTCCCTGGGGTTTTTGCAGGTGGTGAGGACATCAGTTCACCAGCCTGCTGGTGCTGGTGGAGATGTGGCTGCTCCCTGGGGAATATTCTCCAGGCCTGATGTCTTCCCTGCCAGCAAGGACATTTTGGGGCTCCTCTGGGGGTGCTGAGGAAGCTGACACCTCCCCTATTAGCCTGTTAAATCCTAGCCCCCTTCTATGTGTGGCGAGGCATTAAATAATCACTTTTTGCTTCTCAGTTCTTAAGTGCAAAGCCTTTGTGTGAACAGCTTAAAGCAGCTGCACAAACTGACCCAGAAGAGGTCAGTAATAAGCCCCTCACAGAGAGGAAAAATTCTGGAAAAAAATATTTCCTTGAGCCAATTTGTCATGACTACATCTCTAGAAATTAAATGCGAAGTTGCCCGAAAATGACCTTTGGTAAACAAACTCTTAAGAATCTGAAGTAATCTTAAGAGTTGTTTTCCACGGAAAGTGCATGCAAAAATTATTCCAGCTGATAGAGCAGTGCCATGGTAAAGAAGTTCCTCTTGACATATCTTGGAAGAATTTTGCCATCTATGACAACTACATCGGCGCTGTGCTGCTTCCTCTGAATCTCTGCAACACTGCCCCGTAATTCTGCGCTTCATTTGCTTCGGGACAAGAGAGGCTGGAAGGAGCACGGTGTCCTTCCCTCTGTGTGCCCGTGCTGCATGACAGACACCACCGGCCTCTTTGTGCTTTAAGCTGGCAGTGCTCTGACCGCACGGCTAACAATTCCAGGTCAGATTGACCCAGGAGAGGGCAATAAGAGGCTAGCAAGTCTTTCCACCCATCCGTATGTCACACCTAGTCGTGGCACAAGGGATACTTTGGAGAGGCACAGTAACATTACAGGTGTCAGGCTTTCCAGTAATTGCTTTACCAGGTGCAGAAAAGTGCCGGCACAAAGAATCCTGAGTACCGGCAGCACCACCAGCATGAAACTTCCTAGTGATGCAGAAGCTTCCTTGTGGGCAGGAATATTTTAGCCTCAATAAATGCAGAAAAATTCCATGAACTATTGGTGCTCTGGAGTCCACCATTCAGAGTGGTTTTGTGCTTCCTTCTGACTGCTGATAGTTAAAATGGTATCAGGGCAACTCGTGCCACATGGAAGAAACTTGTAGAGATGACAAGTACTGAATTGATTTGTTCTGCATTGGGTCTATATGGGCAGATTTCTTTCACTGTCCATAGAGACTCCCAGAAGGTTTTGTAAGTTTGTGTTTCATTCTGAGTTTGTTTTCCTCCCTGGGCTCCACTGTTGATGTTTAGCTGGGCTGATGAAAAAAGAATGAGAAGAGGTTAAAAATTCTAAGGGGAAATGCTCGTGTCTTTTACCAGTTAGTTAATAAATTAGTTATTTAGAAGATTATTTAGAAGTTCTAATTGCTTTCTGAACTTCGCTGGGGTTAACTTTGGAGACTACATCTATAAGTGAATGGAAAAATATTTGGATTTGGGATATTTGAATATTCGAATATTTGCATATTTGAATATTTGGATATCTGAATATCTGGAATGATGTGCATTTCTCATTGAAATGCAGGTAATATAGGTACACATATTGTCTGCAATACATTGTTACTAGACCAATATACGAAGCACCTGATTCAAAACATAATACCTGGAATATACCTGGCACTTTATCTACAGTAAATGAATTTGGTTCCTGGAAGCCTCTCTCTAAAGCCATAATCAAGATGCACGATTTAATACCAAAAAGACAACAAATGCCATATAAATAAATAAATAAATAAATAAAATACAGGAGTTTCTAACAAATACATGAAAAAGGATCTCAAACTTTTATTGTATTTACTTTTTATTATCTGACAGGAGCTACAATCTTATCTCTGAAACTATGTTTTAATTAGAATTTGGAAGGATATTTATGCCATGATAATTGTTGATAGCTGAGATACTTAGCCTTCATATTTTCCAGCCTCCACCCCAAACAGAGTAAGTAGTGGGGTCATACAGATGCATTTTCTATTAAAACATATGACAGTCTTGTAAGTAGTTATTGAACAAACACTACAAAAATGTTCATTATGATGATTCAGCAATTTTCTTCAGTGTTCTGTAAAGTAGAAACATTGTGGACTTTTAGATTATTGTGAAATATTGAATAGTTAATGTATAGTATTATATACACTTCTGTTTATAAATACAATAATGTTCTACATCTTTATAATGTTCACTTTGACAACCAGAGCTTCTATCCTGTTTGTAAACCCTTGATTTTACTAGTTTATAATTTTAGCAGTGTTTATAAAAGCACCTTGCTCAGCTTGGGAAAGATGTTCTTCTGTGACCAGTAGGAACTGAAAAGTCCCCCACAATGATTTTGGATGCTGGCTGCAAAAGTCCAGAATGACTGAACTTTTGTATTTTAAAAGTGGTTAAAATGTTTTATCATGTCACTTAGCAGTGGAAGAGTATCATTCTCTTTGTTGCAACTTTCACATTCATGCATGACTGATGTAGGTAGGAGAATTATTATGACGAGTGTTTCCTTACTTCAAACGTCCTACTCTTCCAGTGAAAGTGCAAGATACAGCTCTATTTGTAAACAACTGAAGCATAATATCTGCAGTGCATCATGTAAAGGTATTATCACTGTCAAAATGACAAGCCAGCATCACAGAGAGTGACTGCTGTAATTGACAGAGATGGTGATCAGGCTCTGAAACTGTTTTCTGATTGCATATTCATGATTCCTTTCTATGATATGCTACAGCTAGTCTGTGAGCTATTCTAAGCAGATGTTTTAACAGGACTAGACTGACACCTCATATTTTGAGATCTGCAAGTCTCATATTTACAGTTCCCCCTACTTTTTTTTTTTTTTTTTTTTTTCCAAATGCCCAATTCCTGACATGTGGACTTAGTTGTGGGACACTCTTTTCCTTTCCAATGTTGAATATTGTTAGAGAGCTCAGAGAAAAGTTTGGATTGCAAAATGCAAAGAAATTATCTGATCCTGTTCTTTCTCTCCTCACTTCTATTTCTGACACAGTAAGAAGGGTTGGGCAATTTTCCAAATAAAAGATGATTTATTTTTATTTTATTTTATTTTTCCTTCTCCCAAGAAGCAACAGTTTATCAAAAACTGAAGCTCTATACAAGAAGCACATTCCTGAAGACTTTCCACATTGTATATATAAATAGTCAGTGGGACAAAAAAGAAAATGACTGTAAGGGCCATTTGGGAAGAGTTTGAAAGAAGATAGATGAGGCAATCAGATGCTAGTGCCTGTTTCCTCATTTTTCTGATCCTATTGCTAAACACATACAGAAAACTTTTTAATTGATCACAGTGCAAAGTAAGAAAGATTTTTTGTTATTATTATTATTATTATTTTTAATCTTAAAGGTATCTTGTGCAATGAGGAACTACTAATTCCTTCTCAGATCTGCTCAGGAGCAATGGGACCATGTACTAAATGGTGTAATTCAAGACCCGAAAGCACATGGGGGATCCCAAGCTGCTGTTGCATTGCCTGTTCACTATCTTGTCTTATCTTTGAGCTTGCTCAAATCATACTCTATCCACCAGCTTCTTGGCTGCTTTGTCCAGTGTGTTCATGGCAGAGAGTTCAGAAATCATACAACCTCTAGTGCTGCTCTCCATGCAGCTCACTTTCAGGAGCCACCAGGCACTGCAACCATAAGGTTTTGAATGCCATCTTTTGACTTAAATCAGTTTCTGATTCAGCGAGGGGAGAGGTTGTTGTCTGCAAAGTGGATGAGCTAGCTAGCAAAATGCTCTATGTACTGCTGAAAACTCACTTCTGCTCATGAAGGACATCAGGCAAGTGGTGGAAGGCTGTGGCTTCAGTGAGACACAATATATTGCAAGGATAAAGGGCCATGGAATGAAATGCTTTCTGTGCATCCATCTACTGGAAACACTTCTCCACTTGTTGCATGTTAAGCATGACTACATCACATGACGACAGGATCTGCTGTATCCAATAACACTATAAATCCTGGTATTTTGGTACAATAAATCTAGACTTTCAAATCAGTTAACCTGAGTTGAGGACATTTGAGGAGAGCCAGCCAACCAGACAACACTGCTGAGTCTGGACCTATAAAAGGAAAAACAAACAAACAGACAAAGAAAAATATATAGCAACACCACAGACTGCTTGCAACATTTCTGCAGTTTCAGTTCAACTTGCAGCAGAAGCCAAAGTATTCAAACGACCAGAAACCTTTGCCTATTATGTCAATTTTTGATGCATACCTAAATCAGGAGAATGCATTTAAGAAGACTGGTGGAACTCCCCAAAAATCTTTCCTTTCACAAACAGCATGAAACCTTTCAAATATCTCCCAAAGTCCAGGCGAACTGGAACCCAGACTGGAAATGTGAAATTGCATAAAATGTCTGAGCTGATCAATCCTTGCTATAAACACCAAGAGAAGGTCTTGATGATGACTTTCTCATCCACCTGTCCTGTGCTGTAGAGACCTACCTCCTGCTGTGAGAGTCTTCAGTAAGCTGACTCAGCTCTCTGTCCCTGGGAACTCCCTGCATGCAAGAGAGCAGCTTTTATCTAAGGATAGGTGTCTCACCCCTTGCTCCCTCCAGATTCAATATGTTGTCCTGGTGTCTTCCTTGGGAGCAAAGCCACCTTGGACATTGGCTTGCCATATCCCAGCCAGCAGCCCAGGAATATGGAAGCAGGCCCTACAGCCTGAAGGTGGCCTCATTTTTTCATGTGGGTGCAACCCAGGCTGAGGAACAGCTCTATAGTTCTGAATGGTTTACAAAGCAGTTTGAAGTTATATTGTGGCTTGCCTGGGACTGTTCTTGTCTCCTTAGTGCTGCTCTGAAATGAAAAAAAAAAAATGGAGCTGGGCAGGAAATGTTTTCACACCATTTGTGAAACCTTACAAACCTGAGCAAAACATCAGCTTTCCAGACGGGGTGAAACTTCAAAGAAATGTAAAAAAACCTTTTTCTAACTAAAATGTATAGTTGCATTTTATGTTTGGTTATTACTCTTTTTATGTTGTTGTTGTTGCTTTTTCCTTTCTTTGATTTTCAAATTTTATTTTATATTTTATTTTATTTTATTTTATTTTTATTTTATTTTATTTTATTTTATTTTATTTTATTTTATTTTATTTTATTTTATTTTATTTTTTTAAATGAATACGTGTGTGAATATTAAAGGAGGTTAGATGACCTGACTATTCCAGGTTAACAATGAGAGTGGCCTCCCTCCAAATGGGTGACACTTAATACCACATGGTTATGACTGTCCATCACAACTACAGTCATTCGGGTATGTCATCCAAATACATCATTTTTTTTAGCTAGCACAATATGTACTGAAAGATGACTGGAATATGGTTTCAAACATCCTGTTGAAGGTCACTATTGCAACTGGAGTGACAAGGGCTCTTTCTCCTACAATTCCATAAATTATAGGAAATAATTTATGCGTTGGCAGGTCTTCCTGGTAACTCTAAAGTAGCATTAATTCATGGCTTTTCTCCCTGCTCAGTGTGGTCATACTCATTTCAAAGACAGTGCTCTGGATATTGTGTTTATTGTTCTGAAATCCACATGGTAGCATGTGCCCCATGTATCCCCATGTATCTTGGCAATCAGTTAAGCTGCATCAAGCACTGCTTGATTACCCATTCATTCCTACAAGTTTCTCTCCCACAAGCTAATTCATCTCAAGGTTATTTAACTTTTATGGTCTTGAAAATCCTGGTTTTCTTGGCTGCAGGAGCAGGGAAGAGAAATAATATATTTGTGAATTTCCTGCTCAGTCTTCAGAGGGGGTTCTCTCTTCTCTTTAAAGGACTTGGATTTCCTATCTCAGGTTCCAGAAGGAAAAATGTCCCTGCATTCAGTGGCATCCTGATAAGATGGGAAAAGCAATAGTATTATAAAAAGGAAAAACAAACAAACAAGGGTGCTGGTTATTGAAACAAAGTAAACTTTTGTCACAGAAGAAAATCACTGCAAGCACACCATCAAAACACAGTGTGTAAGGGTGCAAAACATATCAGTACATCTGGAACACTCATCAAGTGCAGAAATGCATCACATAATACAAACCAAAATGACACTATGCCATATCTTGTGTACAACAAATAACTCTTGCATCAGGTGAGGGGGCAGCCAACCCATTAGACTGGAACTGTTATCCTTGAAATAAACAGGCGAAAATTGTCTTTCTGCTGCGTGGCCTGGAAAATATGTGTGATCATGCACATTTTGAAAGATGGAACAACAAGGAAAACTATTTTTATTTTATTATGATGTATCTTTGAAGTACTATCACTTTTTAGAGATGTCATATGTTGATCTGAAATATTGTACATTTTGAACTGATGACCTGACAAAGGACATTCTGTTAGTACTTCTCCATTTTTAGCACATGCTGAAACTTTTTGGAAAAAGAAATCCACAATAAAATGCAGCTTTGTAGGAATATGTCCAATTTTGTCCACAGATACAGGAAAATAAATAAATGCTAACAATTATTTTATGTTTTTGTTATGTCAGAACATTTAAAATGTCATAACAGATGGTTTGGTTTACTTCAATTTATATAGTATATTGATGTGCTATATGTGTATATATATATTTAGTAAGGTATAGTAGCATATGCTTAATATTCCACTTTTAAATGTTTGTAATAAAATGTTCTCTTTTCAGAACAGTGTTTTGATGGTGTGAATACTTAGAAATTTACAGAACGAGTATTTTCATTTTTTAATTTTATGGTAGATATATGAATCTTATGACATTTCTTTTCTATATGAAGTAATATTTTTTTCAGCTAACTGCTAGAAATCTCTTCAGAACAGAAATTATATTTTATCATTTTTCTTCACTTTTTTTTTTTTTTTAAGAACTAATGACTACACAGCGTTTCCCACTAGATGGCAGTGATGAGTTGTGAAGCTTACAGATGTATGGAGAGAAATCTCTGTGAAAACAGCAGATACAGTTTTGATAAAGCAACAAGAATGACGATATTACAGAGTTCACGGAGAAAGCTCCAGCTTTGGTTCACTCTTCTGTGGCCAGAGTAGCATATATTTTATTTTAAGTACGGTCATATACCGTTCTCCTTTTTAAGATGAAGCCAAAGTTGACTGCAGGATCTACTACAGTCATCTGAGATAATTTTTAACTGAAGTGTGTGTGTGTTTGAGTATAGATTTCTATCACAAATACATATTATTATATTCATGCAGTTGCAGTGCTTACAAGTTAATTCCTATGAGATGTTGGTATTTGAAATCTGCTGTTAACTGAATAGCAAGAACCTACAAGCTGTTTTGCCTGGGAAAAATACTGTAAGCAGAAAAGACATCTCAAGTGACAAAAAAGGAGAAAGCCACTACAAATGCAGTGACAAATGCATACTAGGGAATTAAAAATTTATTATGAACATGAATTAATATTTTATTATGCTTAATCTTACTCTGAATCTTATTCTAATTAACATTAAAAAATAAAGTCAAGAAATTCTATGTAGCAATGAGTTGCCCCACACATACAATAAAGAGTTTGTTCAGTCATGACAGAAACTGTTATCAGATTGAATACAGTGATTTTACCTATTCCTAACTGAAATGCAAACACGTCCCCATCATCATCATAAAAGTCCTACAATTCCTTTCATATCTGATTTAATCTAATCTTGGCAAGAGAGCACGTGGGAGTAGGGAAGCTGAGGTAGAAAATTCCGAGCCTTAAGCAAGAGCTTTTTTTTTTTTTCATTTTCTGTCAAAAACAGGGGCAGCTTGGACCATGCGTGTCTCTCTACAGACACACACACATACATGTGCCTGCACATGCACACTCTCTGAGTATTTTAATTTCTTCCAACACTATTTCCTGGCACTGTGTACTCCTGTATTCATACAGATGAATGCTACTTTACAGTGAGAAAACAAAGAATAGATTTTTTTCTGAAGATGTTGGTAGAGAGTAGGTGGTAGAAAGCAACGGTCTGCAGACATAGGGAAAATGCCAGCTTACATTGTATGGGGAGCTGGTCGGGAACCTTTTGGAGCAACCCGTAAATCACAGCTGCCTATGAAGGGTGACAGATTTACTAGAGGTAATACAATGCCTTAGCAAACAATTTGTTTGAGCAAACAATTCACCCAGACAGATTTCAGCTAAAGCAAGGACAGGTCCCACATTGGCCACATCAAGCATCTACACCTGTTTCAAACTCCTTCAAGTTTGTCACTATATTTTTTTTAAATTTATTTATTTATTTATTTTTTCAAGTGTGGTGCCTGGGATCAGATACAGTATGCCTAGAATCAGTGCATCTGACTTCACTGAGAAAGGAGTTCCCAGCATTGTTTGGCTGAAATGATTTTTTATTGTGCTGGCTTATTGTTGTTGTTGGTGGTAGTGTTTGTTTGTTTGTTTTTCACTATTCACTAATGACAAAATTCTCTAATGACCAAATTCTCAGTTGCTGTGTATCTGCTACAGCCTTTGAAGGTTTTGAAGAGTGATTTATATTTCCTGTAGGTCTGTTTCTTGACCACAATAACTGTTTGTGTTTTTTTCCTTCATGACATTTTATGGCCTTCCTGCTCCATTCAAATTCATTTTATTTCCATTTGCTAAGACTTGGATCTTACTTCTGCTGAAAACATTGAGAGTTGTACTGTTTTGCCAAGAAAAGTTAAGTCATGTTCAGAGTGTCCAAAAGCTAACTGATGCATATTGCATCATTTACGTATTACATTGACAAATGCAAATAAGGTACAGGCTGTCTTTGCCTTTTATTGGTATACTTCAGTGTTTACCGCCTACTGAACAAAAGTGACTGTCAGATACATTTATGTTTTCAAAAATAATTTGAAATATAGAAGGTCTGAGAGGATTTTGTTTGCTGAAGTGAAAGCTTATGTTACAGATGTTAGATATGCTTTTTGACTCACTGCAGTGTCAAGTTGACATTGCTGTTTGGATGACTCAAAAAATAATTGATTTCTATAAATGCCCAGCTTTTACTGAGTTGGAGTAAGTTGTTTTGATCTTTTATTATTATTATTAGTGTGTTTCTTTTTGTTTGTTTGTTCCCTTTTTTAAAAGTTCACCAGAAAGAATCATGAGTATGTATACATATTCTTTCCCTTTCTCAGGCTTTTAGGCTGACTTTGGACTTTCAGATGTTGTCAAAGGTAGCTAAAGCATGAAATTACAGTACAATTTAGCTACACAATGGAGTGAAAGCAAACCAAGCAGACCACAGTTTGTACATATTAGTTTATCAAAACAAAAAATCATTTGTACTTAAGATTCTGTGGCTCCTGGAATGAAATGCCTGCAAGAATAACCACAGAATCTGACGTTAAAAAGATAATGTTGCCTAAAATATATATTCACTCTTCTTCTTCCAAGGTATCATCTCTTTGCACAAAAACTGTTGAAAAGTACAAATGAAAGGACATAAGAAAACAAGTGACTTTGGTACTCCTGTTTGTGGAAAAAAATACATCTCTAATGTGATGCTTCAGATGTTTTTTTTACTATCTCATAAGCATATGGTAGCTGTAGTTAAGCAAGAGGGGATAAAAGGAGTCGACATATTCTTCTTTTGAATTGCTGATGAAGAATCTGGATTACAAACTGAAGGGAATGGTGATGAAACATGATATAACTAATTACGTTACTTTTCATATTTGCACAAGCATAAACAAGAACAGAAAATGCTCAGCTTCCTACATTAGGCAATAATGTTGTCTTGTGTGTATTATGCTGTAAACACCAGAAAAAGCAACATGCATAAGGTTCATTATTTTCTGTTCACACATTACTTGGTTTTGGGGAAGCAGAAGACTGAATTTGGGATGTGTCTCAGACTTACATTGCAATGAAAGAGAAATTAATTCAAAGCACCATTCTACTCTGAAAAATAAATAGGATGTGTCATCCCAGGAGCATCATATTTGCCATCTCTTCATTGTCTCTTAATTTGGGCCATGTACAAGTAACATTAAAACATTTTATTGCTGCTGGCTCTGAAAACTTCTTGGAACTTTAAAATGAAAGTTTGCCCTTTACATTTAATCAGAAATAAGGATTCTGAGACCATCACTTTTCCAAATATCCTGCTGATAGCAAGGTAGAAGAGTACCTAACTCATTCTCCTAGCTATGTTCTTGGACTGATGATAAAAGAATAAAAGTATTTTGTTCACATAAATCTACAAACAACTCTCTGAATACAAACAAGGAGTAGTACTTTTATCAGCACTTTCTAAACTAGAATTTCTACAGTAGAGAATTAAAGAATGAAGGGAAAAGAATGAATTTACTATACTGCTGGATTAACCAGTCCTATTTAACTTTTACCCTACAGCTGCAATACTTTCTCTGTCCCTCAAGTATTTTCAGAATTTCAGCTTGCATTTGAATAACTCTGAGACTTTTCCAAGCTCTACTTTCCTCTGATTGAGAGACTGCATGTTTTTAATTACTGCCAACAAGCTGAAGAGATCTACCAGGATATGTAAAAACTTTACAAGGTCCTGTAGAAATATAGAGCAAAAGGATAATCCTGCCTCCAAAAGTGGTTATTACCCGCTCTGAGGAATATTACCTGCAGCAAGTTTTTCAATAAAGCAAAACATATAGCTAAAATTCAGGGAAGATATCACCCTTTGCCCCTGCTTATTTTATGAGAAATATTTCCATTTTTCAAACAGTTTTACTATCTAACTAGGCCACTCTGAAAAAGCCAAGAAAAACGAAACAAAACAAATACTTGCATATGAATGCTACAAGCCCATGTTTTTATATCTGCCAGGGTTTGTCTGGTTTCACATCAAAATGGTGTGAAACTACAAATCTCTCACTGTACCACTCTTCGGAAACAGCCTCTCAGAGGAATACTTTAGAAAAGAGGAATAAAAGCCTATCTGTGTGTATTCTCTCCCAAGTTCTCTCTTTAAAGTTCTGTTTTAACTGATTTTCTAGATATTTTTTTCAACTTTTCAGACCTTACAGAATAAAACCTCTCAGCCAAGGCCATTATCTGGGAAAGCCTAAGGTCTTGAATTAGGGACCTGGTCATGAAACTTCCTGTGTTTTAATCACAGTAGCCAAAACAGTGGTATTGGCTCTCTTTGACTTTCATCAAGGAACCTTACTGCAGAATTACCAAAACACAGTTCATTTTTGGAGAACTGTCTTTTTTTACTCGATTGGCAGAGCAATTCACTACTGCCCTCACTAATTGTGACAGGTAAGCTTTTCACAAAGCACTTTTCATCTTCAATGTGCACCACAAATATTAATTAATGTGTTAAAACACAAGGCAAGCAAAGAAACAGCACAGTCTCTCTGTAGGTGAAGGGTGGGGAGGTCTGGAGCCTGATTCTGCTGGAAGTTACCTACATCCAGCCTCTAACTGACTCCGAGCATCTTCACACAGCTGGTAGTACTTTCACAATGGTTTTAGACCCCAAATACCTGTCACAAGATTTTGCATAAAACAAAGCTAGACAAGGATGCTGGTGTGGTTTCCACCACCAGATTTCCTGATGCACCAGGCTCAGCAGATGTCCCCAGCTGCATCCTGACCCCAAAACTGACCATCAGCCTGGGCCATGCATGACCCAGTAATCACAAATATCGTGGAGTATCTGGAATAAAATATCCCATCTAAAGGATAAGTAGTTCTGTGAGCAGAATGACTGATGTGTGAATCTGAACGTCAGATTATCAGGCATGCTTTTACTGCAGTTTTTTTTTTGTTTGTTTGTTTGTTTGTTACGTAGCCTCCTTTGTTATCGTGGCCTTATTGCTGGGCAAATTAGTTGTTTCACCTGTGCCCTAGTTTCTCTAAATGTACAGTAAAGAAGTTCACACTTACTGATATACTTAAAAAATCTCTGGGCAAATTCATTGTCTTACAGAGCTATTTGTCATTAGCATTTATCACCAGTGACAAAACTTTGCAGGCAAAAAGTTTTCTCCAGGTACAAGATATACTGTAGGGTGAGGCTCCCTGCGATCGCAGATGAAATTACATTGACCTAATGGTCCTCGACACACACACAATTGTTTTCATGCTGGCAATACAATACAGCCAGGCCTAAAAGACCAAACACCATCCCCAGGGTAAGTACCAAGCCTCAGACTAGTAATGACATACGAATCTAAACAGGCATACTTCAGCTCAATATGTACAGATTTGTCCCGATGACATAAATGACATCTGGAAACTAGAGCCCATATATGTATTGACAGTGAATGACAATCCCCACACAATTCCTATACAAATATTACAACTGAAAGGCAAACATTAGGAAGGAAAGTATTTGGCATGCAAACAAACAAACCCTAAAGCGTCTAATTTCCTCTTACTGGGTTGGAAACACACAGCTCTAAGTTATACCGCATTTCCTTCAGTGCACAGCTTCAGCAACAGGCATTTCCAACTGGCCTCTGAAAAAGGGAAAGAACAACATTTTGTGCAGTTTGAAATACTTTCCAATATTTCCTGTGCTTTAGAGCACAACGTACAGCCAGGTTGTACCACCATTAGTGTGCTGTCCATCACAGGCGGTCGTGCATTGCCCTCTGTGCACAGGTTTTATTGGATTTGGTGGCATGCAGCTCCCACCTGAGATGCTTGAGCTGGACTCCTCTCTCTTTGGATGCAGGGAGCTGTGCACTTACAAAACACGACACTCCTGGTGGAGCTCTTACTATGAAACAAAGTCCTCTTCCTGCCAGCTGTTTTAAAATTCACTTTTTCTCCCGTGTCTTTGAAATTCAGTTGATTTGTTAGCACAGGGTTGCTTTCATGAAGTGTTGATAGGCCCCTGCGAGGACTCTGATCTGCAGAAGAAGGTGCTAGAGGTTTTTTTTGATCAGTCACTTTATTTTCTGGTTTGAATCCTGAATTTATCAGCTTTATACGTTGTTTGGTTTTCGGTTCTGATTTACTGTTTCTCCCCTCTTATATTCAAACATTCTGTGCTATTTAGCAGAGCTGTTGAATTCTCTGGTTCTCTGAGGATAATTAGGTGGATAGGGAGGGGGAGCTCTTTATTTTGAGAGACTTTCTGATTTCAGTATTGAACTTAGTGAATTCGACATGCACTGTAAAAGACCCTTTCATTTCTTTAAGGAAGGCTCAGAGGGGAGTGGGTGCTGAAACTCTCTGCTCACGGAGTAGCCATGGTTACCACCAAAATGCTTTGGCTAACTGGTGGACCCAACTTACCTGGTGTAGAGAAAAGGCATGTGAGGGTTGTTCTGCACCTTAAAGATGTTATGTGCAGATGACTGGTGGGTGATGCATCACCACACCTCAATGGCAATCAAGAGATATGTGCAAGTACCTATGTACAGATGTTATGTTGTAATTTGAAAAGGGGATTAGCCAGCCTGATGTGAAGTTAATTTTAGTTAATTCATCTGGGCTTTCCAAAATTTGCCTTAAGCCTCTCCTATGGTTTGTGCTTGGTGCCTTGCCTCAATTTCCCCTTGACTTACTATTTAAACAGTTTTCCAAAAGCCAGCCGAACACAGTTAATGTCCTCTGAACCTGTGGGCAACGTAAAGTACAAAACTGTCTGACCCCAAAGTAACAGTTAAATATAATGAGTTATCTAAGCACTCTATTAAAATAAAACATGAACATACCACTTGTACTTACCCTGCAGCCTAAAAGGCAGTAGCCAGTATTATGTGCAGTGCTGTAGCACCTTCAGAAACCACCCTAGTGAGTGAGTCTTGATTCACTTTTGTCATAGTGTTTCTGAAATGAAAACCTGAAAGACAAAATCACTTGAAAACTGTTAGGCAGATTCAAACTTCTTTGTCTACAAAACTCTTCTGAAAGACAGACTTGAGTCTTGTCTGGGAGCACCAACTGGGTACAAAGATCCAACACTGCTGGCATTAAACTAGTTTATTGTACATGGACACAGTTAGCCTAGTATAGATTACTCCTGACCAGGAGGAGGAAAGAACAATTACAAGAAGCATTGATGCCAAAGCCCATTTTGCTTTATTGAGAAAGAGATGAAAAGGGAAGGAAGGGAGGAAGGAAGGGAGGAAGGAAGGGAGGGAGGTAGGGAGGAAGGGAGGAAAGAAGGAAGGAAGGAAGGAAGGAAGGAAGGAAGGAAGGAAGGAAGGAAGGAAGGAAGGAAGGGAGGGAAAAGTTGTAACTAACATTTCTATATATGTGTAAAATTTGGCAAGGGCATCTTTCAACGACATCGAAAGTATTAACTGCATACTAACAGAGTATCAACTACATTTTATTTTATTTTATTTTTTTATCCTTTAAAGCTCTTACCTTAAGAAATGTTGCTTACCTGCAACTTCCAATAACTGAGGCAGTTCTTCAGCAGACCTCCAATCGTGTCCCAGGAAATTAATCTTCTAGTGCTCGGGGTGAAGAACCTGAATGAACCAGAACTTTGAATTTGTCTTGCACTCAGGTAAATGTGATTAAGAAATGATAAGGCATGGAGAATTAACTTTGACAAGGAAAACCTCCTCACAAACTCCCCCTCTAAAAAAGATAAGAGGAAATATATATTAGCATGTTTTCAGCACTGACATAAAGATGTATTTAAATGAAAGGATAGTAACAGCAACAGGGAAATATTTGCAGTGAAAATCCTGCTTGAAATAAATGTTGGGGGGGAAGATAGAAAAAGATATATATATATATATATATATACTTTTATGGTGCTGAATTAAGAGTCGTGAGTACATTTATCTTCAAGTTGTGTTCGGTACTGTTAAAAAACTGATGCTTTTATTGCCAATTCCTTTAAATAATAGAAACATATAGGGCAATGGACAGCCTCCCACACACAGTCTTTATTAGTATATAGGTTGTTCTATTTCAATGTTTGTTTCAAAACCATGAACTTTGGGTCATTTTATTAATTCATCTCGCTCCTGATTTCAAAAATACCACGTGGGAGTTTTCTCCTTTATATATGTTTACAGTAGTGAGCCTGATTAGGGCTCCTGTTAAATATCTAATGCTTAAAGGAGCCTTGTTTCATATTTTTTCAACTTTTAAGTCAAATTAAGTCCTTATAGCACAAAATAATGAAAAACACTTGTATTAAACTGTAGTAACATTTATTAATTCATGCCAAAACTCAAGAGTTATATTTCCTCTCACTTTGGAGATTAAACAGAGATCAGTCTTAATTCTTTCAACAATAACAAGAAAACTTCTCCAGCGCAGTCTGAAAACTGGATATTTAGGCTGGCCTCCAGTGTAATAGAAAGTTAATTCGGCTCTACGATTCTCTTAAAGGTGTTTGTGGCCAGGCTTTTAACATCCAGTCCTTAGTTGTTCTTTGGTAAATGGTGGTGTTGAACATTTCCACTCGTACACAACAGTACCTTATGAGGCACAGCTGGTATGTTCTCCAGACACCAAGGGCTAATCTGCACGTGCAGAATGACATTTCACAGAAATTAAGGACTTCTACACATCTCACATTGTACAACAAGATCAAGGAACGTGGTTTAACTTCTGTAATATGACTTCAGAATGATATTCAAATTTAAAGTTGTTAGTTGTCTTCGGGCATCTAGGGCAGTGAGAGCAAGACAGAACCGGAGTCATCTATATGTTGGATACACCCAGCATCTCTGTTGGGGGAAGTCTGCTGGGGGTATTCGTGGAGACAAGACTGTGGGCCAGACAGTCTCTCCATCAGGACAGTATTTTGGCTGAGCATTATAAAGCTAGCAATAAATCAGTAGTCTTGTTTTGTTTTGTGCTTGTACAACAGCTATCAAAATAGGCATATAGTCTGTGAAAGTAGGTTTTGTGCACTTGTTTAACAGTGAATGACGTTTCAAATACTGTTGTTGTTGGAGAGATATCTGTATTTCCAGGCTTTCCAACCATCACGGTTTCTTCTAACTGTATTGCAGTGCTTAACTAAACATTATTATTTATTTATTTTTTATTTCTTCCAAAGGAAGGGCACATTTCAGGCTCATTTCCTAGCTTGGGCAAGCTTAGGTCAGGAGTGAAGCTGAATGAAGTTCTTTCGGCAGGTGCAAATGCAGCAGTTCAGTTGGGTCCAGCTCCAGTGCCCTACTTCTCCAGTAACATGAAAAAGGAGATGCAGTGGGCCCACTGCTCCTCTTGGGCAGTCAGCATCTTACCAGCTTGAGACCTCCTGTCATCTCTTTGTGGGTTTTGATGCCCTATGTGTGGGTAGGTGGCTCACCTTTGTGGCCCTATGCAAAGTGTCTCACGCCACAAGAGAGGAGGTCTGGAAGCACCTCCTAGTCAGGAGATGAAACAGCTCTGGAAGAGGATCTCCAGTAATGTGAGAAGAGATGGAAATGACCTGAAAATGCAGAGAGAAAGCTGCCTCCACATGTTCACGTTTTCTGCCTGCCATGGGAATGGGTCTGGCTTTCCCAGGGTCCCTGTACCAGCAGGGACCTCCTGGATCACATCCTGTGCCCAGGGGAGGTACAGAGCTTGGGGGACAAGTGGCCCACGTGATGACCATCCTACACTGGGTGCTTGTGAATGTGCTAAAAGCCAGGCTGCACTTGCATGAAGTAATCTGCTATGTTGGACAATATCCTGGCCAAATCCTGTACCCATTCCATCCCCAATGAGAGCCCCTTGGTCCCTTTTAGATGGTAAGGTTTTGTTTTATAGTTCTGTTTTTTAAAGCCCACAGCTCTACTGAGGTGTTGTCTGAAATCTGGTACTGAATGAATAATAAATAAATAATAATAATAATTTCAAGCTGTCCCTACTGAAATACAGTGTGGGTGTTGCAGTGCACAAATAAACACAGAAGACCGGCTCAGATTTACCAGTTCTTATTCAGTTTGTGATCAAAACTAGCTGTTAGTTCGTCTTCCCTTGAGGAACGGAGCTGCTTCATTAACCCACTGCACTAAGAAGACCTTGCATCGACACCTTGTGTTAGTGACTTTTCACACAGAACCTGTCATTCCAAGCAAGAAGTGGGTTTGTGTCCTTGGAGCTGGAACTAGAGAAAATGTCATTGCAATTTAAACAACAGTGATCAAAAGTAGCTGTCACTAATCAACAGGACTCAGTTCCAGTCCTTTATACTAACCCAAAGTAAGCAAAAAACACCGTGTTCAAAGAAATGATTTTTGTATGAGACTTGACTTTTAAGTTTTACGAATTTGTGTGCAGAAAATATTCCTTTTGATCTGAGTTTAGTGACTTTCCCACATGTATAAAAAGAGTTAGCAGAATAGGTAGTAAATTAAACTGGAATATAAAATAAAGACAGCACCAGACAACAGTTTCTTTATGGTTTTACCAGCTCAAGAATGAGCCATGTTAAGAAATTATTGATAATGCTCTTAGAGCATGTGATTGCTGTGGAAAAAAAAAGAAGCAGGGAGAGAAGCTGCAGACTCAGGGCTGGGTTTTGCCCTTGGGGTTGAACTCCTGTGACTGGCAACAGTTTGGGCAGTTGCTCCTTTGGTTCACGTGGTAGATGCACTTAAAAATCATTTGTGTTAAAGGCGATTGTTTGTAAAGATCATCAGTTGTTAACATTTCTCTGTTAAAGGCCTTTTGTGTCATGCAGTGACAAATTTTTGAATCTGTTGGGGCGAAGAGGTGATACGAGAGTGTTTCCACTGTGTGGTGGGAAGAAGAGCCAAAGCTCTGCTCTCATTTCAGTGCAAATAAATTATGTTGAAAAGTATGCACTGCACGTAGCTTTGCACGACAGTTGGAGCATTTTAAATGAATTACAGGTTAAATCTCTGTACTACAAATTCGCTGAGCAGCAGCATCTACACCGCTGATAATTGCTAATGAATCAATCTATACATCTCCAGATGCTCGAGAACAGAGCTGGCCACTGAATTTAAACATGTTGGATTTTGTAAAGCGACAGGTAGCAAAGAATTTCAGGATTTTTTGATCTGTTTTTGGTCAGAAGACATTTTTGTTATCTTTTGTTTGCAAACCACCACTAAATATGTTGATGAGGATAGAGAGTCAAGTAGCAAAAGGCTATAGCTTATCTTCTGTTTCTTTGTCTTCTGTAGCCATGACCCTGTATCTTACAGTGTTGCTTCTTAATTTTCCATTCAGTCTTGCTATATTTACCTAAGTAAGCATGTGTTATTTTAAGCTGTATAACTCCTCCTGGGTTTGCTCTGATTTATTAACTTTCTATTTCCTCTAGGATTTTAAATCAGCAGGGGGTATACAAATGACAAAAAGCGTTTACTCAAGAACTCACTCGCTGAACTAAGCTCACTTGGGTAAAATATATATGTAAAAATTAAAACTTTTGGAAAATAATTAGAAAAGAACACGTGGAATTTCACACTGAAGGTGATCTGCAGCAGGTAGAGATGTTTGCTTTTATAGCAAAACATGCCAATAGCTGCACTGTGCAGTCTGTACTTTGGATAAAGCACACAGCAGAAATGCTGTCATGCCCACAGTCATTCATCAGGGATAAGAGTAGCATTTTCCAAATGGACTACTTCATTCAACCTGCCTTCCATTTTGCGGGTGACAGCTCTATCTCCCTGCTTGCCCCGCAGTGGTTCCTATCCAAACACAATGCTCCGTGAACTCCTTTGTTGCAATAACTCCACTTCATAAAAAATAAACCAAAGCTTTGTCTCAAAGAATATCAGGACAGCTTTCAAAAGAGGTGAGATTTGTTTACAAAGAGAACAAGAAGTAAATGGATGAGGTAGAAGCAGAGTGAAAAGGAAGAGTCATGTCTAAAGGTTAATGTAAAATGGAACAAAACTCACAGGAAGCACTTCAAGGAAAAATCTGAGGCATCTGAAATGTAAGAGAAACTACATCAGAGAAAGTCTATTAATCACTAGGCCATGAAATCATTAAAAAGCCCTTTTGTATTTATTCTAGAATCAGAACTGGGCAGGTTCTCAGACCATTTTCCTATCCTATTCAGCAATGGAAAATGTTAAAATGTTTATTTCCAACTCTCATTGTGTGGAGGCTGGCATTAAAAACACTGTATGTATTCTCTTCCAAATGTTTGCTCTTACTATATCAGCACAAAGGTGTCCAAAGATATTTAAAAGATGTCCGACGTCACAGTGAAACCTGTCTTTTGTGGTCCCACTGAACTGATGGGTAGTCTTTATATTTATGATGATTTAAATATTTATGATTAATTTTATTTTGTGTGGTTCAAAGGGACATATCTGGGCTTAAGCACAAGGGTGAATAAGCAGCACCAGATAACACTGTTGACTCCAAAGGAATTACTATCAGTTTCTGTTTCGATAACTACTCTGTGATTAGCACCTAGAAAAACACTAGTGCTGGAAATAGGACACCAAATCAATGGCAAGTTGCATTTCAGATTTTAGCTTCCTAACATGCAAAAAGGTAATTAGATTTTCTTTATGTTTTTATGATGTATAATAGCATTAGTGATCTCTGGGTCAGGTGTTTCCTGGCAGTTAATGGTGGGTTGGGTTAAGAGCCCCCGGGTTTATCTCAGACCTTTTACTCTTCCAGCCAGTCATTAGCTGCTAGGAAATGTTTGACTCAGAGGTAATTATTGCTTAAATATTGTCTCTAAAAGCTTCTTATTACTATCAATTCATTTTGCTTTTGTGCTGTATTAGCAGGCCTAAGTAGTAATACAATTAACTATAGTAACGAATCAGGCAAATAATAAAAGCTCTGCCAGCCAGGGACTGGACCAAAACCAATTACTTTATTTTCTACATGTTTCTAGTTTAGGGTTGGATGCTGACACTGTAATAAATCCAAACAGGGAGAATAAGTGTTAAGTAATCTGCTGAAAGAGAAGAAGGAAAAGGAGGAAAGGAGAAGGAAGAACAGTCAGCGCTGGGGAGGGATTGTGGAGAAAGAGAGAGAATAGTGTAAAGCAAAAGTTATACTTGGGGAATAAGAAATGGTGCACACAAGTAATGTAGTACGCCAAACAAGTTCATGTATTTCATCACCAGTAACCTTCTTGTGTCTTTTTGTTTTTTAATGTGTGTAAACAATGGACTGTGGCTTGAGGCCACAGTACAAATATTAAGCAGGGCACTTTCCCTTTGATTTTGTCAGAAGTTTCCTGCAAGGAAAGATCTCATTTAAAAATTTCCTGAAGCAAATCTAAATGAAACATTATCTCAGTAGCAACCAAAACTTTGTCCCTTTTTCACCTGGAGAGACTGTAGCTCAGTTTCCAATCTGCCTCCATTCGTTACCATCCATAATTTTTTTTTAAGCTCTCTTCATCAACCATCATGCAGAATGGTTCTTTTCTTTTCTTTTATTTTATTTTATTTTATTTTATTTTACACTCAGTAGTTCAGCTTTTCAAACTAGTTCAGCATGAAAACAAATGTCAACCCAGGAATTTCTTTCTGGGAAGAAGTCATAGGAAAAAAAATCTGTGTTAGAACACAATTAACACAATGTTGTGAGAAGATATGAGTAAGTTTAAAGAATATACTAAATTATAAATATGTTCTAAGTATTCCTAAAAGACAGTTAAAGAGTATTGCAGTAGCTTGTGGTGATGGCTGTTGTTAGCGTGTTGTCTCAGAAACCACAATGTTCCAGTTAGGAGGCTCCAAAGGTCATCTTCAATTGTCCCACATCTTCTGAAGAAAGTATGCGCTGGTTCAGTAGTACAGACTTTACTGTCAGAAAGAGATAGTCCCAGCATGCCTGATCCAGCAAGGTGTTCATGGATGGCTACAGGAAACCAGACAATGACAGGAAAATATGCATTTGATACAAAGCTTGCATGTTTTCTGACTCTCATTTTTGTACAACAACCAAAGAAAGGCATTGCAAGTTGAAAATAGTATGGTACACCATGCATCCTTCTTATGATATTAGGCTGGTGTTGAATTCCTAGGCAGTCTTTTGCATTGTATTGACAGCTGTTTTTCACTTCAACTTTTACTTATGTAAGGTGTTCATGAAGAAGTCTATATTCAGCAGCGAGACTTCCCACTGACCCGTGTTTTAGCAAAACCTCTCTGTCAGCACTCAGGCCAATCAATGTTTCAGAAAACCTTGAGCAAATACGTTTCTAAATTATTCAGGAAGCAGGTTTACAGCTGTGCTTAAATTAAGCCTATTGTGTGCGTTGAAATCACATTTAAGCATCTCAAATATCAAGCCTGATTTATCTTGATACTATGATTAAAAAAAAAAAAAAAAAGAGAGAGAAAGCAATATTTCTGTAATCAGCAGAATGTACCTATCCTGGAGACCACAAATAGTACACTTCCTTAATCACAATTATTTGATTATGTCATGGTATCTCAGAACTGAATAGAACTGTTAACTTGACCTTCTACTTTAGTCTGCAATAATAACTAAATGCCATAATTAGTTATTTACCTTAAATAAAACCTAACGTCTGAAGGTATGTGATCCAATTAGGATCCTAAGTGAGTCTCAACAGTAGGTTGAAAGTAGGTTCCTCAGAAAAAATGTGAGACAAACTGTTATAATAATAAGATAAGTACTTTCTATTTTAGAATTAATTTCAAGTCAAATTAAGTGATTCAACCTGATTTTTTTTCAGAAAAATTATTCAGTGTTATAAGGAATAGTATCTTCTGTGCTGGAAAGTAAGCTACCCACAGCTGAGAATCCCATTCTCTAGAGCAAAATAAAAGTAAGGAGCCAACCATCAGAATTAATGATTCTCATATAATCCCTTTCTCTTAATTCTTCATCGTTTTAGCATTTGTCACCACCCACCAGCTATGTTTGCCAGATGCCTTCAAAAGCAACCTTTTTTTTTCCTGCTTGTATCTTCTTGTAATCCTGGTCTGAAAAGGAATGAAAACAATCAAAACAGTGTCCTCAAAACTCAGGAGCCCATGGCTTTCGGTGCCAGCTCTCTAAGCTATAGATTGGTTGTTATACAGCTTACTTGAGAATGGAAACTTGAATTCTGCATTTTTGAATGCTGCACCGGGGTGTGAGTGATGTGCAGTCCTAGGTGGTATGTGGCTAGGTGTCAGAAACCTAGTGAGCTGATGTGTTTGTGTCCTGCAAACCCAAGCAAGGGCTGCTTGCCAGGGCGTGTGCATGGAATGTGGAGCAGCAGCTCATTGACTCGCCTGGCAATTCTTTGCTCTTCAGAGGCTGCAAGTTAGAAAATAGTTGTTACAATGAAATCTCAGCTGATTCTTGCTGATTCTTAACAAAAGCAAAAGCAACCCTATGCAAGCCTACTAATTGTTCTGCATTGTAGCATAGTTGGTCACGCAACTGTCCGTTTTGCTTATCATGCCACCACAGCCTGTATAACACAAGAATAAAAAGGAAAAGAGAGGTCAGTCTTGCAGGGCATGGTAATAGATTATATCATTTTATATCAAATTATATGAACATCATGTGAATTACTGTCTCTGAGTTGCTTTTACTTTTATGTATTCACTGAGACAGAGATTGTGTTATGCAAACTCAACTGTTGCCTCTTTTTCTATCTCTTTTTTTTTTTTTTTTTTTTTATCAGTCCTGTAACATACTGTTTTGATGCCCATTTTTTACTAAGTTGAGATAGAATAGGATGCCCCAGCTGGAGATTTGTTTGATCAGTTCTGCACATATCTGTAGTAAAAATACGCTTTGTACGGTAAGAAAAACATGGAGAAAAAACAGATACCAGTGAGGACTGAAAGTGAAAAGAGGGGAAAACTTTAGTCTTCAGTCTTTGGCATGGACTGACTGGGGATACACATTTTTCCTACCCAGGTGTTATGGGCTAGTAGTTTTCTTTAAACAACCAGATGAAAATAAGTCTTACGGAAAATAAGGTCTTTTAGGAACAGATGGCAAAATGAGAGCATCGTATACATGGATGTCCAGGAGAATCTGTATATAGATAATTGAAAGTCACTGAGCAATGTACCTGTTTATTTCAAAATATGAATATGATGAATATGGTCTATGAACAATGTAGGCAATGAGAATAGGTCTGCCTGAAAGACAGAAATAAATTAGAGCCCAAAATGAAGGACAACTTTTCTGAAGAATTTTAACAACTATTTAACAGTGTGTTCCCAGGGATTTGAAAAGCCAGGAACTAGTAATAAACTCAGAAATGTCTTGCATTTAGTACAGATAAGTTAATTAGTAGCTCTTAAGATGCAAACTGTTAAATAAGAAGTGTCAGTAATTATTAATTATTATTAACACAATCTTAGGTTTATATGGGATCACAGAAGTCAAAGAAATAGTAATTTAAAACTCCGTTAGCAATTAGGACATGATTTAGTTTACTCCAATAACCTCATAATGTACACATGGTTTAGGCTTTTCAGAACCAGGCAGAACTTCTCTCTTGCTGTGAAGTTTATTCATCTCCTGACTATGAAGCACTCACTGGGTACCAAACTGGTGTGCTTCATCCTGGTCAAAGAGGAAAACATGCCAAGAGAAGGGGACTCATACCATGTTATTTTCTTTACCAATGACAGGACCATAAGGGCACTTTTTTCTGCATGCTAGTTAGATTTTTCTGTGTCACTTGGTAGGGGAAATGAAGGCATTTGTGAAGGCAGTGCATGACACTTTCTTCACTACAACAACACTTCAATTTTTTCCCGTGTTGGGACCTCACAGATTTACAGCAGTGCTCCTCCAGGAGTTCCCCAGAGAAGCCAGCCTTGCTTCAATTGTTCTCAACCATGTTTCTGGAAGATACGCTAATGAGTTCTCATTGACATTTCTTCAATAGACAAACTTGGAAGAAGAGCCTGAGTGGGCTCTTCTTTGGGAGAACGGTGGTTTTCAGAGAACAGGGGAAGAATTCTCCTCTTTCTTCTATAGAGCATAGGAACAAGACTAAATGCTTTGTTTCCTAAGAGGAGAAGACAATAGAAGATTCTGGAATAACACGTCTGTAACTGGAAATGTTGATATCAAAAGTAAGGCCAAACTTATTCTTGTTGCAAACGAAGAAGAACTTGCCAAGCCTTCTTTCAGCTTTCAGCTGTGTAGAACAAAACTCTGAGCAGTCATGATATGCATGGCTTTGCATTTTCTAAATATCAGGATCCTTTTGCATTTGTAAAAAAGACTGGTGTAATTGGACACCTTTAAAAATTATCAGAGAATCAATGCATAAATGTGTGCAAACAACAACATTTCATACTACGTCAAATGCTTGAAATTAATGAAGATAATAAGCAATTTGGTAATTTGAAAAATTTTAAAGCAACTAAAGTCAAATTTTAAAATTCAGAAGTTTTTATTATAATCCTTGAAAAGTTTGATTCCACCACCTTTTAAATAAACAGAAGTGCTTCCTGTGATGGAAATAGTTGCTGAGTCACTCTTCAACTAAGAAAAAACATATCTACAAGAACAAAGAGATTATTTTCACATTTTGAGAAGTTCTGAGTAATTTTGTTTGCATATATTACATAAATATGGAAAATGGTAGTCCATATTCACAGAGCCACAGAATCATATATTTGCTGAGGCTAGCAGGCATCTTCTGGATATTGTCCAGCCCAACTCTCTGCTCAAAGTAGGGTTTCCTAGAGCAGGCTGCTAAAGACTATGTCTAGTTGGGCTTTAAATCTCTATGAATGGAGACTCCACAGCTTCTCTGAGCAACCTCTTCTAGTGTTTGAGCACTCACAGTAGAAATATTTCTTATTTTTAAATGAAATTTCCTGTATCTCATTTTGTGTCCTGTCTCTGGACACAACTGAGAAGAGTCTGGCTCTGTCTTCTCCCTTCCATCAGGTTATATGCATGGTTAAAATATCCCTGAGCCTCCTCTTCTCCAGTCTGAACAGTCCCAGCTCTCTCAACCTTTTCTTACAGGAGAGGTACTCCAGTGCCTTACTCACCTTTGTAGACCTTTGTGGGGTTCTCTCTAGTAGCTTCTTGTCTTTCTTGTACTTGAGAAACCCAGAGCTGGAGTTGATATGTGTGGCCTCACCAGTACTGAGCAGGGCAGGGGAGGATCACTTGGCAAGCAGCCAAGGATACCATCGGCCTTCTTTGCAGCAAGGGCACAATGCTGGCTCACAATCAGCTTGGAGTGCACCAGGACGCCCAGGTCCTTTGCTGCCAAGATTTCTTCCAGCCAGTTAGCTCCAGTGTGTTCTTATACCTACAGTAATTCCTTCTCAGGTGCAGGACTTGGCATTTCTCTTTATTGTTTGTCAAGACATTCCTGCTGGCCCATTTCACCAGCCTGTTCTTGTCCCTGTGGATAGCAGCACATCCAGGCAGCCTATCAACCATTTCCAATGGTCTTGTGTCATCTGCAGACTTGTAGGTGCAGTCTACAGCACTCCAACCACCAGCTGGAGACTTAGTGCCACTGTTCACAATCCTCTAAACACAGTTGTTCAGTTTCCTGCTCCTCTACATGCTTGTTCTTCCTGAAGACAGGATATTTGCTTTCTCACAGTCCTCAGTAGCCTCCTTAGTCACCATGACTTTTCAAAGATGATGAAAAGTTTCCTCAAAATGCACTTGTGGGTGCATTCTGTGATGCCCCATGAATTTATGTCTTTCCAGTTTGTTTAAATATTCCCTAACCTTATCCTCTCCACTGAGGGTAAATCCTACTTTTCGCCATGCCCTCTTCTCTCAGGACCCTGAACTCCACCATCTCCTGGATCGTGTGTGCATTATTCTATTGCACATCTTACAGATATTGCAGTTGTTCATGTCACCTATGAAGATGAAGCAACTGTGTCAGATGAAGCAACCAGTTGCCGGAAAAAAAATCATCTACTTCTTCCTGGCCAGGTGGTCTATTGTAATATTGTGCCCATACTGGTATTCTCACTAACTCAAGTTGGTCTATTGTAATATTGTGCCCATACTGGTATTCTCACTAACTCAAGTTAATCCAATCTCAATGGTTTATGATGCCTCCCTAGGTGGAGCTTCACACATCCTCACTGTATTCTCACTAAGCTCACTGCCACGGGCTGTACTGCTGTACCTGTTTTAGACATGAACAACTGTTCAGAATCTGGGACTTGATCTGAACTTCTGGCTCTGAAAAAAGAATGACACTAAGTAGTCAAAACTGCTTGCCAAAGTTTGCCTTTAAACAACTTTTGGCTGTTAAGCCCAGGCTTGCTCATTTGTTTGCTTGCTTTGGGAGGCTTTGATGCTGTTAGTATAGTTACTAAGTCTTCCTACAGGTTACTGAGTCTCCTCAATTTTATGGTCCAAGCCCTGGAAAGAGCAGTACTTAGAAATCAAATTTTCAGTCATAGGTAATTAATTGCCTATTCTTTGCTAAACTATGTACATTTACATTTGAATTTGCTTCTCCTCAAAAAGTAGAAGAGCAAATTTCAGAGTGTGGTGGAGGCACACAGAAGACTGGGTATGTCTTGTTTAAAAGTCTGTGTGGAGCAGATACTAATGTATATCTAATCCTACTGAAGGGGCTTGTGTGTTATTCCTGATTTTTTTCCAACTTGGAAAATATTTAAAGGTAATAACTAAGTTACATATACAGGTGGGGTGAAGAAGCAAGTGGAAGATTACTGGCACCATAAGTGACTCATTATTAATCCTGTGGTAGAGTTTTAAGTAAGGACTTAAGAAAGCATGGAAAAAAAATATGAAAGGCAAAACACACTACATTGATTATCTAAAATGTAGTAAATGGGTTAATTTGTATTTTAAAAGCCTTATGCAGTATGCTCAGTAGCAGCTAACGTTTGAATACCAGCCATCTTTGCATGTCGGCTTTTGAAGCCCCAAGAGCTTTTGCCATTTGTTCCGATTAGGTCTGTCTTCAGGAGATAAGTCTCTCAGGTAATTTGAAGCACGGGCACAAAATGAAGTCCGTTTGATGGTCTGAGACTAGAAAATGTCTCTTACCCAATTAATTAATGCTGTTCTTTAAAAATTCCTGTTCATGTTCCATTTTATATGTCATTCCCTCAGATGTCTGAACCCCAGCGCATTTATTCCAGGATTTTTTTCAGTGGCTCTGAAGAGTTGCCTCTTATGTAAGTAGCTACACTTTTTACCACAAGGTAGACAATGGTCTGGATCCCTTTTCACATGTATATGCACGGTGGCACACTCCCACCAGATCATTTCACATGATATCTGCTGTAGGGTTTAAAGCTGAACTGACCTTTTTTTACTGCAATATATTACATCCACCAGTCTGAGGATTATTTAGCACCAGAAGCAAGCAGAGGGTAGAGACAAAGGAGCTAAGCTCTCACTCTCCGTAACGTTGCCTGCTCCATCTTCCTTTAATATTGCAATTGAATTTACATGCTCTGAAGATTTCCTTTAACTTTCATACCTTTTTTTTTTTTTTCCTTTGAATCTGTGGCTGCTAGTGCTGAGTGCAAAAGTGATTTCTAGCTATAAAGCCGCTGCATTATTTAAGCTCTCGTCTCTATTATGTAGTTACTTTATTAATACCTTCTTTAAGATCATGACCTTAATTCAGTGTTTAAAGGAACAAAGGCAAATGTCTCAGTCAGTGACACATTTCTCATTTTAAGGAGAGATAAACCTCCTGCTCAGCCCAGAATTATGGAAGTTGGAAATGTAGGAAGCATTTCCCAGCACACGTATTCTGTAAAATATGCTCCAAGGCAGAAAATGAGACTTCTGAGCCCACTGCCATCGTCAGCCATTTTACACATAAGTAACGTTTTTGTGTGCGTGGCAGACATCTTGCAGAGAAATAATATCACTTGTGCATGGCAGCCAGCAGGAGACATTGCTAAACAGTACCCATTCTTTATTAGAGCTGTGTTAACAAGCAGGAAAAGGATACTGCTTTATTTTTTGAGCCCTGCGAAGGCACTAGGAAATTATACTGCTCTTACAGGCAAACAAGGATATTAAACATTTCACTTTTATTGCAGACATATCGCAGTACTGTGAGGTGGTCTAACAGATATAAAATTAAAGTGCTACACCAGCTGGAGAAATTCTGATACTTGTCCTTAAGCTGGTAATAGCTCTGTGTTGAAATATGTGTGAAAGTGATTCACAAATAGCTCAGAACTGGACGTAGGCCTGGATTTTCCTTCTCCCAGTTCCTTCATTCCTTTTTTTTTTTTTTTCTTTTTTTTTTTTTCCATCCTTCCTGCTGCTTTCATCTCACTGGTGATCTAAATGTACTCAGTGAGATGATATACTGGATCTGGCTGGGATATAGTTAACTCTCCTTGCAGCATCCCATATAGTTTGTGCTCTGCACTTGTAGCTAGATCAGCACTGATAGGACACCAACATTTTGTCTATTGCTGAGCTGTCCTGGCACACCATCAAGGCTCTCTCCAAAGCCACTCAAAGTCAATAGACCAGGGGTAGGCAAGAAGTAGGTAGGGGACATCACCAGAGCAGCTGACATAAGCCAACCAAACTTCTATATTCTATGCCCCATGGTGTCACACTCAGCATAAAGAGGTGGGAAAGGCGCAGAAGAAGGAGGGAAGGTCTCTCATCATGAAGACGTCTGTCCTCCCAAACATCCACTACATGTATTGAGGCCCTGCTTCCCAAGATGTTTGAACATCACTCATTGATGGGAAGTAGAGAATAATTGTTTTTTCTCTCTCTCCTTTTTTTTTTTTTTTCTTCCTTGCAGCCTTTTCTTGTTGTTCACCCTACCCCTGTCCATTCCCCATTAAATTATCCTTATCTCAACCCATGAGCCTTTTTCTTTCCCATCATACTTTCTTCCCCTCCTCTCTCTTTCGGGGGGTGGAAGTGAGGGAGCACTTGTGGTGGATTTCATCTGTCCATCGTGGTGAAACCACCACAGATACTGCAACTGGTAAGAAAAAGGTGTTTTCCTATAAACTGTACATTCGTAGAGAAAAATAAATGGGAAGCAAAAAAATTCTGCTAGGGTTTGCTAATGTCATAATTTCAGTAATTTTCTCTACATAATGTGGTTCTTTAGCACCACCAAACTTGTTTTTTTTTTTTTTTCTTTTTTTCTTTTCACATGCTGTAAAGCACAACTGCAGTGCTAAATCCAGTATCAGAAATTAAAATGGTGCATTGGGTGTACTTCTAAAAGCCTGGCATTCTGTGGAGCAGAGAGTACTGCTGCTGCTCCTTGCATAACTGAAAGAACAGGGAGAGATTAAGATTAAAAATAGACGTGAAATAGAGAGTGTTGTCAGATACAATTTGCCAGACTTTTGATCAGAAAAATATTTTCTATGACATTTTTTTAATCAGTAACTGAGATCTGCAGTACTATTGTTTGCTGTAAGAACTGTAGGAATTTTTAACCATATTGGTGCTTTACCTGTGCATTTTTCCTGGGTTATTATGTCCATTTGTAAGACAATACTTTTTTTTTTTTTTTTTTTTTTTTTTTTTTTTTGAGGTGAATCTTTGCTTTGCTCTTGTAAACACAATCTGTTTGACCACCCAGTATTGATTCATGTTTTTATAGGTGGCTGCCTCACACAGCTGTGACACACATGAGGTGCTACGACACAAGTGAAGCGTTGCTAACCACTGCAATGTCCAGACCCTGCCTTGCATCACTCCTTCTTTATGCAATTTTCATCATGTTCTATGCCAGATTCTTGTTAATAACCAAAGGATTGTTCTGTTAGTTAAACTTCTGTGATTTGCCCAGAATTTAATATATGACATAAACTGGAGATCTTGAGACCTGAGGTCTCAAAAACAAAGTGTTTTTGCTCTTGAAGAAAATAATAGCAGTAGATCACTGCAGAAATTTTGGTAAGGTATATTTCACACAGTAGTGTGTGCATTTAAATTAGTAGTTGGAACTCATGTCTTTGTATGGTTATAAAACTATATGATTGAAATCCTAATGATCTTGCACTGACACATTGGCACTTGTCCTGGGCGTATCCTTTCTCCTTGGAAAGCCTGTGGAAGGTGTTGTCATTTGATTGTCCAAGTTTCTTTAATATCCATCTAAACATCACGAAGCACTTCTTTACTGTGCAGGTGATAGAGCACTGGCACTGGTTGCCTGGGGAGGTTGTGGAGTTTCCTTTCTTCAAAAGCCATTGGGAGATGGTCCTGGGCACCTGCTGTAGGTGTCCTTACTTGAGCAGCGAGGTTGGAACAGATGACCAAAGGTCCCTTCCAATCTTAATAATTTTGTGATTCTGTGATACTTTGAAATAGTTTTTCTTATTTGTTTCCTTTATTTTAACTACTTTAACTACTCTTCTTTCCTGTCTTTCATCCTACAGTTTTTAACTGGATTAAAAATATTAAGCTTCATGAAGGTAGCACCTTTAAGTCTCTGATTTATTTATTTATTTATTTATTTATTTTCAGACTTTGTTAAAAGTGTCCACCATCTTCTGAAGAAGAAAGAGGAACAGAGGACAGTCTGAATTCATTTGTGAAGGATAGCTGCTTCTTATTATCTGTTGCATGCAAAAGAAATGTTTCTTTTATGTGCCTGGTGACTTTCCACTGGTGAGGGAGAAAACCATTTGATGAGGCTAAGTATTTGGGGAGAGTATTAGGTATTAAACTTCTCCTACCTTCAGAATTTATGAGATACACATGGATTTTTCTCTTCTAGAGCATTAAGGAGGCTTGTGCCAGACAATGATTTGTCACAAAAGAATCTGAAAGAGAGGGAAAAAAATGGGGCACAGGGAAAGAGTGTGCTTAACAGAAAAGAAAGCCCAAATTCTCTTTATTATCATTAGAAAGTGTCAAGACAATGCAGACACAATTTGCTCAGTGTCTTAAAACTAAAGATTTTCACACTACTCAGGGTTTTCTGGAGCTGATTTATACACCTGGCAGTGAGCTCCAGTTTGTACATGCTTTGAGAAAACTCTCAGGCTGGCAACTAAACGTTATTCCTCTGGTCCTGTACTAATGTAATGTATTAACACTTTCATTTTATTTGCATTTTTGGTTGGGTTTGACTTCTAGAGATGATCATGAAAGTACATTACTTTTGGAAATTGTCTACTGGAATTTGCATTGGAAACCTTATTATAAAAGTTACACTCATCCTGAGAAAGATGTAACTTGACCCCCTATCCAATGCAACAAAGATTTCAAATATCACAGTATCTCTTTTAAAATAATTACAAAAAGAAAATAAAGAAAATTGGGTAACAAACTATCAATTGATCATAGTCTGAGAGCATCTGTGAGTAGAGTAAGGACAAAATCTAAAATACACTATTCATTTTGATTTGATTTTTTTTTTTTTTTCCAGTTATATTGTTTAGGTTACAAGCATTCAGACAAGAAGGTGATGAATGCCAACCCAAATGCCTTGATGAAGTCTCCATATTAGTAGTAGAGACGGAAAACATTTTTGGTAGTTGGTTGAGCCCTCATTGTGGGAAGTCAAAGCACCTGTTTTAAATGCTGTTGTCTTTCTAAAGTAATAAAATGGAAATGTACTCCCCTGATCTGAAAATTAAGCCAGAGATTGGAGATTAGTCAGAGTTCTTAGGAGATCTTCTATATTTTATTATATCTTCCAGCTGATAATAAGCTTCCTCATTATATTTTATTACTTGTCCAGTCCCTGTAAGAAACCATTTTATGTCTTTGATAATCCTTATCTACTTTCTACGTTGCTTTTCTACTATATCCTGTATTTCTTATCCACTGTTCAAGATTCAGCAACATAAAAGTAAGAGAATGACTTCTGTTTCATTCCATACTTCATTTCCATTTCTATTCCCATTTCTCATTCCATTTTCATTTTCATTTCCACTTCCACTTTACCTCTCTTTCATAACAGTTTTGAGACTCTTTAAGTGTGTTTAATGAGAGACCCAACTGAGTGTTTTTTGGCCCAAACCTAAGCACACTATATGAGCTAGATTTCCCTTGCCTACCTAGTAGCTGACTTTTTCAGCAAACTCTGGTATCTTTAATATCATTGTGTCATCGATATATACGTTGTCAATATAATTATAGCTTGCTTACTCATGTGTTCACTTACTACTATTCAGAATACATTCTATCACTTTTCTCCAAAGGATCTTACTATGCTGACCTGCAGATCCCATCTGCTCCACCAAATAAATAAAAAATAAATAAAAACTTCAGCACTAGAAACCTCTCAGTCCTTTAGCACAAAGGTAATTTAAAGAAATTTCTCATATTTAAGCGTTCCACAGCTCAGTTCCTTTAAGGGTCCAGAATTTATTCCCGGACCTATGTGTGGCTCGGCTGAAATAAATAGATCAATAAAAAAAAACGATGTTCTAGGTGCTCAGGGGTAAATAATGTTGTCCCACTTAAATTAAGGAATTCAACTCCTAACTTTACCTAAACCTACTGCTTTTAATGAGAGTCATGTTTTAAAGATGTTTCCAAAGAGTATCAACAATTGTTTTTTCTTGCAGGCTTTATTGACTTTTCAGAATGAATCATTTTTCTCCTAAATCAGTAAAGCAGTTTTCACCAGGAAATGTGAGGTGACCAATGCTCAGCTACTAGTAAATGTTAGTTAATATGGAATAATTTATGCTACATGAAAAGTCAGTTTTTTTCATACTAGTGGCAATTTCATTGCTTAGCTTTAGAATCCTGAAGTCACCTCCATACCTGGACAAACTGATTATTAATATTGCTCCATGTTATTACAGCTAGATCATCATCAAACTCAAGGAGATTTTCACATAGGGAGGCAGAAATGGAATTTCCATTCTTGTTTGGATGTCCAGCATATGGAGTTTGACTCATGAAGTCTTTCCCAAGCATCATTTAAACTGCTAAATAAATTGTTTCTCTTGTGACTAAAAGACTTTTGGGATATTTAAATGTCTCTATTAAAGCTTGCTGTCAGGATGGAGTTGGTCAACTAAGAGTTACATGTTGGCAGGCCTTAATTTGAATGGCTGCTTGCAGTCATTCTTGGTGTGGGAGCACTGTATAACATCTTTCCCATCTGGACAGAAATGTCTGCCAGTATACCATTTATGGCTTTGTGTTTTATTATTATTATTATTATTATTATTATTATTATTATTATTATTATTATTATTATTTTTCTGAGAACAGTGTAATGCATTTTAGAGCTCAAACTTGAAAAACTTTGTGATCTTTTATCACACATGAAAACGGTGAAATTTGATGAAATAATGTAATTTCCAAAGTCTTTCTTCTCTCTGTGACTTTTTAGTAGACAGTTAATTTAAAAATAATAAATTAACTCTATCCAGATTGAAACCTATGCTGTAGTTGAACCCTAAAATTTGCCAGTAATATACCTGAGTGGCAAAACCCATTCTCAGCTCTTTGTCATTCTGGGAACTCTGCATAGACGGTTGCTTCTGAGCAAGAGCTGAGCTGTCAGGGAGCACTCATGGCTAAGGAGGGGCAATGAATCACTAGCATTTTACACAGGAGGAGTCTCATGAACTCTTCTTAGAAGTATTAGTGTTATCATTACTTGGTAAAGGCTTCAAGGAAAGGCAAGGTGCAGCCAACCCCCATCACCACCTTGTGTTACGTCCTGTCCCCAGCTGAAGTTTCCAATTATTTCTATTTGGGCCAGCTTCTATAAATGTATCTCTAACTGCATGTTATTTTCTGAAGTTTATGTCAAGATTTGTTTGGATAGCCTGGTCTTATTCGATTTCAACTTCTGAATAGCAGAGTTGGAAATTTGACTCAGTTGCATTTACTGTAATCATCCTTGCTATGCAAACGGTGATCTCTGAACAAGCTTATGCATTTTTCAGATCTTTGTATGTTTTCACAGCAAATAAAAATGTCTAAGACCCTTTCTACTGCTTGACGCAGGTAAATTATTCTACTTCTCCCCTTACTCTCTACATAGATATGGGAAAAAAAAGAAAAAAAATGTGTCTGGTGAGTGACCAGTCTTAAAATATTTGTCAGTTCCTAGAACCACTGATTCAAAAATTGTAGTACACATCCTTTAAAGCAGTAGCATTAAAATGAGGAACAAAATGGATATTTTTTGTTCAGACAGTGTAATCTTTAATCTTTCTGTGTGTCTTTGAGGTAGGCATTGAGATTCTTTGCATATTCAAGTTACGCACATACTCTGAAAAATAAACAAGTATTCAAATCTATGCTTTTTAACTTGTCATTTTTAGAATGATTTTGAATTTTCAAACCTCCTCATGAGTTTGCATATTTCACAATCATACCACCAATTTCAGTAATCCTGTGTTTTCATTTTTTCCCTAAGGGTCTGCTTAAGACTTTGAGATTAATAAAAAGAGCCAAGAGTTCAATAGACAGGAGGATCCAGGTAACAAGTTCTACAAAATTGTATGCAATGTGTGAAGTATGTAGTAGGAAAAAAAAATTTTTTTTTGTGAGGTTTTCAGTTACCACACTATTATGTTGTATGGAAACGAACAGGTTTAAAAAGACTATGAAAAGGTATACAGTTTTAAATCAGCAGTCTCCTGTTAATTGTGGATGTCTGGAAAATGATATCCTCCTAGGCAAAAAAACAACTTTAGATTTACTTGGCCAACATGATAAATTTATTGAACTTACTGCTCAGAAATTTCTGCAGAGGAAGACCTCTTCATAAAGTCCAGGTGGAGAGACCTTTGGACTCCAGTCACTGTCCTGTGAGTTTTCCAGTCAAAACAGTGCACAAAAACAAAGTCTTTAAGTGCATGAAATTATTAGTACTCATGATAAAATGACAGTGCTGTGTGATGGCACTCACATAATTGTTTAAAATCCTGATAAATTAGTTTACATGAGAGTATAAATTGTAATGTTATTTATGACAGCTTGACAGCTATGTTCAAATTCATTTCATTGATACAGTCATGTTTCATTATTAATATTTCCTAGCACAATGTAAACCCATTCAGCTAATCAGCATCTAAAATAATAATTTTAATTATAATTAGATTGGTGTTTAAAAAGTTAGAAGATTTTCTCTTCAAGCTTGGCTTTAGGAACAAACAATTAATTCCTGAGCAATTTTTACCCTATTTTTAGTCTCTATTGATACCTTAGTAGCAAAAAATTAATTGGACTTGAGCTAACAGAATTGGAAATAGAACTTTAAAAACTCAGAGGTCAGAAAAGTTGAGAAGGAAAACATGTGACTGGTGTTTCAAGAAATGATCAAATATGTTGTATATGTAATCAAATGAAAAATATCATTTAAGCAAGTAGAACTGTTTGTACTAAAAAAAAACAAAAGACATAAAATATGAATCAACAGGTAGCATTAAAAGCAATTTATAGATATTTAACTAAAACAATCTATACTGAGATTTTCAACTCTTATATTTATGTAAATACTAAATATGCCCCAAAATTCATAGACTATCCTGACATCTATAGTTAGACCTCACATCTTAAAAGACCTAACACTTTAAACCTTAACAAAAGATATAAAGTTATTAGATTGTGATGAAGCTTTCATATTGTTTGTAATCTTTTCATCCTAAAATTGCTACATCTCTCTGCAATTTTATTGCATGTTCGGTACAAAGAAACATTAAAAATAGAAACAAAACAAATCAAATCAAAACAAAAAAAAACAGTAAGACTTACTGATGTACCACTGAGGACAGATGTTGCTCTGCTTATATACAGCATGTTGAAGCAGAAAATTCACTTTTTTATGCAAGTACTCTTTTAGTAAGTCCCAAGAAAGAAAAGAATGGCACAAATAAATCTAATCATTTATTTATGGTTAGACTCAGTAGGCAGAAAAAAAAAAACAAACAAACACCTAATCTGTGATTACATTTATGAAGCAATGTAGTTCACACAATTTGAGGATGGTTGACATCATTGGCAAAGATTTTTTTTTGTTGCTGTTGTTGTTTGTTTTTTTGTTTATTTATCATGGGCCATAGCCAGTTTCATGTGGAACATCATTTGTTGTCTATTGCATACCCAGGGGACTGTAAAGAAAAGAGGTTGCTGGTCATCATGTAGACTGAACATTGAGAATAAAGATTCTTAGAGTGTGTCTTAGCTGAAAGTGAATTTAGGTTCTGAAATCTAATGTCTCACAACATGGGAAGAAAGCCTATTCCCTTCAATTATTGGTAGCAGGAAGACTTATTCTTCATTTTTTATACAAAGTGCTCTATGCTTCTTTTGGTAACTCATTGCATCTTAAAGTATTTTATATGTCAGGAATGATTCAGCCCACAAAAGTGCGAACGTTGAAAGATCTGTCTTGGTGGCTTTCAGTGGTTTTGCAACATACTGCAAAGTTTTAAAAAAATAATAATAATACAAGAAAAGAAAAAAAAAGAAAAAGAATTAACAAGGAACAAGCAAACTGAAAATAATTTTCTATATAAAAACATCCCTAAATGCAATAGTTTCTGGGGGAATATTCTGATGAGATTGCCTATGTCCTCACGACTCAGTACATTGCCCCATGGAGGAAGCTGGTCCAGTGATTTTCCTGTGTGCCGTTGTATTGTCTTCCTCTGAAGCCTGTAATAGCCGTTTTGTAGATTCTGCAGTGCTGTTCCTGAAAAACACATTTTCTTCCTCTGCTGCAATTTAATCTCAATAATATTGTTTGCAGCCTCAGTGAATGTACACTTTATCTTCTTGTACAGATGATTTGGAGAGTTCCAAGTATGTATTTTCATCTGCTGCAATGTTTGAATAAAGTTTTACAAGGGCAGATTGACTTTCAGGATAGTACAAGTCAATGAGTTTCCATCTTCATTTCTTTGATCCCTGCCAGTCTATGTCTCTTCATTATGCTTGGGTCAGTGATTTTATCCCCTGTTTTAGAACTGAAATTCCCTGTAATCAGAGGATGCTGAACAAATTCATCTCTCATGTAGCTCCACTGTAGTCAAAGCACTTACACGAGGGATGAATTTGACTCAGAATATTTGGCATAATGTCAGTGAATTACTATAGCTGCTCTAGTTCTTTTCATTTTCATCACCCTTGGCTGCTCTACTTGGTACTTAAACCTGAGTAGTGGTCAGATTTATTGGGTTTCTTTAGAGGGGGATTAAAATAAACTTGACACAGCCTGGATTATATCCTATTATATGGTACTCTTTACTTAGATCCCTCTTACACCTTCACATGGAGAGCCAAAACTAAGTACTCTGAATGGGAAGTAGGACCTGAAGATGAACAAAATCCATTAACTCTGAGGGAAAAAAAAGTTGCATATGTTAAAGCTTGAGAACCAAATTCAGAGCATAATATGAGCTTCTTTTTGCAATACATCATGAATTGCACAATGTCAGTTTCTCTAAAATATAGAAGAAAAAAAAAAAAAAGTTGCAACTTTCACCAATCCATGGTGAAACTCCAGTCCCCTGCTGACTATTCCATATAGCAACGTGATTACGATTTTGAACTCCCTGCTCCTCTGCTGACATCAGTAGAAATTCCATACAGATTTGGTGATGTTCCATTACTTTTTGTGTTTTATCCAAAATACATATCCATAGATATCTTTTCCATTGGCATTTCCATTTCCAATTTGAACAGTGATATCTGTCCCTGTCTTTGCAGTGTGGCAATATCTGCCTATAAAACTAGAAAAGACACCAAATTGCTATCCCTTTGTGTCATACATCACACTGAGGTACAGATTTAGAGCTTTTTTGGTCACCTGCAAGGGCCTTGCAGGGTATTTTCCCATTGTGATATCAGGAAATACTTATTACTTGATAGGAGAAAAATATGGTCACATTTTATTTCCTTCTCTTTTCACATCTTCTGAAGCATGACTACATCAGGTGACAAAATATCTAAGTGATACTAAAAAATCTCAAACCTATCTGGCCTATTCACAAGCTCATGTTTAAGAAAACTCCAGATTTTGAGTTCAGGAGGAGTTTTGCTTCAGGTTAGAGCAGCCATCTTCTCTTCATGATTTTTGAGAATTTCACCTAGCGTGTCATTCCTATAAAAAGAAAGTAAAAGTTTTATAGTTATTTTGATGTCTCTTTCTTAGTCGAATAGCACTTTGTAATTGTGGCTTTTTTTTTTTCCCCAAATTTATTAATTTGTCATATGATATCAGCAACATTGCGCTAGTGCCTTGATCAGCTGTACCAGGGGACCCTGCTAAGTCATTATGTCTTTGAGTGGTTTTCTTTCCATTCCAGCAGTGCTTGTTATTTGTTCTTTCTTTATTTGTTGCATACTGATTACATAGTGCCTGACGTCTCTGAAGCAGCACCATAGCAGTTATGTGTATGATCTGAGGAGATTTAATCAATTTCCAGTCAGCATGTGTAAACCCTCACTAGGTATTGAGCTGACACATATTTAAACATGATACCCTACAGAGACTGTCAAATATAGAAAAACTGATTAGAGGATTTGATGAAAAGTGATCAAATTCATCAAGCCATTTCTATAACTGGCTTACACCTGGTCAAGTATCAGAAAAATTAATATGTTGAACCAAATGTATAATAATGAAAACAAGATAGTGGGACAAATCATTCTGAATCATTTTAAATGTTGTATCTCTAGAGCAACTAGTTGGAAGTTTGTACTAAATGCCTTTGTAGGTAGTCAGAGGCAGTTTGCAGGATTAAATTGGCTCTTTGGGCACTGAAGATGGACCAAAAGGAGAAATTGAGCTGGTTTTTGTTGATTGCATCTAGAACAAGTCAATAGAGAAGATGATGAGGGAAGCAGACAATAGCTAGGACCTTGTCTGTCTGACGTAGATATTTGGCAGATCTGAGTCAGCACCCAGTGGTCATATTTCCTGATGTTTTACGACTCTAAAAGGCCATAGTTCTTACCAAGAAGCACTGTACTGGAGAGCTGTCTAAAACGTGGAAAGCTTGACAGAACTTGAGACATCATTCTGTGTAGAAAAAGCAAAAGTTTCACTATAGAAATGTTTGAGTGTGAGAGTGTGCATCATGTCCTTTATTCACACACAGAAAAAGTAGCAAACTCACTGGGCAAACAATGTCCTGATAAAATATTCAGTTGTTTCATAAGAGAGAGAGAGAGAGAGAGAGAGAACACAAGGAAGAATCTGTTTTGGTATACAGAAAACATTTTCTTTCAGAAGGTCTATCCCTAAAAATTAGGTCAGCTTTGTAGCTTACTTTTTTATGTAATGAAGCACAGAAACTTCATAATTTTTGCTGAATTATTAATGTACATTAATATCATTCATGCACAGGAGCTTCATTGTGTTTTAATATGTTTTGTTTAGTTAACAGAAGCAGAAATCTTGCTTTCATGGGATATTTTTCCTTCCATAGTTGTTTGTAGGAGTGACCAAATTCTTCCTTGCTTTTGAGAGCAACCACTTGCACAAAATAAATAATTTATTTTTTGTGTTTGAGTACGTGTATATGCTGGTGATTGTGTGCATGCCTCTCCCTGTGTAAATGATGTACACACATATCCTGTAAGTAGCAAACTGGTATTTTGAAACAGAATTTTGGGGAAGACAATTATTTTGTAACTCAAAGACTTCTGAAATAGCAAACAATTATCCACCTTGCTTGCAACAGCAAAGATGGATAATATAACAACATGATTTAAAAATTAATCTTAGCTCCACTCAGCTAAGCATAAAAGAAAATATATGACATGCTGAGGAGATGTAGTGAGCCTGCAGCATATTGTATATCACTGCCAAAAGTTAGAAAAGACTTTGAAAGACCTTGCTACTGAGAATGGAGTTTTCTGTCTTATGTAAATTTCTAGCTAAACTTCTATTTGACCTTGAGAAACTTCAAGTATAATCGATGATCACCTCAAACCAGCAGTGCAGGTATGATATCCAGAAAACTTTGTTCCATGCATATTCCAAGGATCACCTGTGAGAGGAAATAATTGTCCTCAACTCATCAGAAAAAGCCAGAGACTTTTCCATGATGATATCATAGGCTGCATGGGCTTATTGTAGACTATTATAGCTTTAGGCTACTGGCTTGATTAGAAGCAGACAATTTTATTTCATTTTATTTTTTTAACCAAAATGTAGAAGACTGAATTTACAAAAGATCTTAAAAACTTGCAATTCCCAGCAAAACAACTAAAATAGGGGATAGATTTTCTGAACTCACATCTCATTGACAGAGTTAATGATTCAGAAATGCTACTGAACTACTGCAACAAAATTCAGCCAAAACAAGCTAATGTGTGCTCATAAAAGGAAATTCAAAGGTGCAGGTGTGCTCTTGTGTAGATAAAATATGGGAAAGAGTTAGGCAAAATCTCAGTAAAATAAATTAAAGTGAATTACCTGTCATTTGCCACTGTCTCTGAGGAAATCCACAGTAAGTTTCTGCATGTCAGCTGATGTATGATTATTTGTTAAACTGTGACACGTTTTCCAGTGTGTCTCAGATGCTGGGATTCAGTTTCTCCGTAGATTTGGAAACTTGTGGGCACTTCTAGCAAGTTGATTCCAGTGCACCTCAATGCATTTTTAGTCTGTTACAACAACAAAGGGCATTGACAATGTAAGACACCATCTATGTCACCCTCAAAGAAGTTGTGCCATTTGTTCTTAAAACCTCCTTATTTTTGTGACACTGAAGGGGAAAGCCTTGAAGGCTTTAGCCAGCAAAAATTGCTACAAAAAAAGTGGATACAATTTAAAGGTAATATGATAGAAGGGCTGGGTTGTCCCTAGCACTTCCAGCAAAAAATCTGTCATTTTTGTTTGTTTGTTTGTTTGTTTGTTTCCTCTTCTTCGTAGTTCATTGCCTTAGCTGAAAAGAAGGGAATCCTTCTTCATCTGGTCCCTCACTACTGCAGGTAAGACATCTGTGAAGGAGTCCAAGTTGCACCAATGAAACAACCACAAATCAGGCCAAAGTTCCTACCACAATGCAGAAAGTCTACAAAAGAAGCCTGCCTAGTCTCCAGAGATAAAACACAGCCCATGTTTGACCTTGATTAACTATGAACTCTAAGCTACCAACTGTGAACCAACATCAACAGTAATTTATGTGAGTTACAATTTTTCTGTAATTCTCTAGCACAGCTTCTGTGGCTCCACCAGTGTAGCTGGAAGAAGCCTGAGGCACCATCTCATCACTTCAGGCTATTAAGTTTATTCATTTAATCACTGCTACTTTGCAGCTTAACCTGTCAGGCTCTGGACTTTTCTTTGAAGTGGAATAGAGGGAATCAAAGTGTAGGCCACTTGAAAATAATAGTGTCTATCACTTGGGAACAGTTGCTTGATTTCAGATCCCTGAACACAGCAGCTGTCCTCTGTATTCAGGACATGCTTACCATTTTTTTTTTTTTTTTTGGTAGGTACATATGGCATGAGATTCTCCAGTTCTGAATGCTTGTCATTAAAAGCTTTCACTGTTTATCAAGGGCTGGTGGTGAGAAGGGTGGGGAATCCGGGGACATCCTGACCATTTTTAAACAGAAGAGAGTATAAATTCCCTTTCTCATTCCCTTAATCACTGTACAGTTCCTCCTCCACATTCATGTGGAAATGTTGATTCTTTTCTTCACTTCAAATACTTATATAAATCAAAATCAGTGGCCCTGTTTATGATCTCATTTCCACTACTTTTAAACTGAACAAATCTTCTGAACTCAGTGGAATTAAACTGATTTTAAACCAGAAAGAGGGAGAATAAATTCCACTCTCTTTTTAATTTTTTTTTTTCTCCATATAGATCAGAGTGACTTGCAGCTATCTGAAAACTGATTAAGAAAAACGGCTAACTTGAAAGGTGTCCTCTTAAAAGACTTTTAGAGGCACTTATGGAAAGTTCTGCATAATTTAGTGTGGATAACACCAATGTGGTTGTGCTGAAACTGCTTTTTGAGGTTGTAAAAAAGTAGCCTGAATAATCTTTTCTGTAGGATTTTAACACATCTTATTTTTGGCACAGCAATCTTTTATTTGTTTCAGGTAAGTTGATCATCTGAAAATATGGAAGAACCATTGATTGCTTATCTATTAGCTTTTGAAGGATTTATATATAGGAAGCATAGCAAATATCACAGAATCACAGAATGGTTTGGGTTGGAAGGGACCTTAAAGATCATCCACTTCCAAACCCCTGCCATAGGCAGGGATGCCACCCACCAGAACAGGTTGGCCAAGGCCCCATCCAGCCTGGCCTTGAACACCTCCAGAGATGGGGCATCCACAGCTTCTCTGTGCAGCCTGTTCCTGTGCCTCACCACCCTTACAGTGAAGAATTTCTTTTTAATGTATGATCTAAATCTATCCTCTTTTAATTTAAGACCAATACACCCATTTGAAAGCCTGAATATTCATTTCTGATAGCTTTTCTCAATATTTATATTCCTCATTTCATTAATTCTCTTTAGGAATAGTTCAGTGCTAGTCTTTGGGTTGATCTGTCAAAGCAACCTGGAAAAGAACACTCAACAAAGCTTGTAAAGGTTAGTTTTCTTTGGGGAAGCAGTATGGGTGTTGCACAAACCATTAAAGGAGATGAATGTGCAGGGTGAGTTAGTGAGAACAGCCCAATATAATGGTTGCATAGACAATTTTCAGCTGATTTGGAGATCTCTGAGTAAGGTATTATGACAAACATACATAGCTTGACTTATATGGATCCTGCTTGGAAGGCATGGTTGCGGTGTCCTCACCTTGGCCAGTGCCATGTGAGATTCTTGCTCCAAGAAACTTAGCATGAAGTCTGCTGCGAACTTTACAGTGCATGGTTTCATCATGCTGAAAGTTTCTCTGGTGCTAAGAAATTAATTCAAATCCCACCAGTTGTACCCATACAAGAAATCTCATTGATATCACAGTAGAAATGGGGGGAGTAAAGATTCCACTACATGAGAGCTACTGCTCTCATCCCCTTCATTATGTATTTGCAATATGGTAATTTCATTCTTATTATTTTCCCTTTTTCTCTGTTGCAATCTACCTATCACGCAAGCGTACTGTGCATCCCGAGGTGCACTTGCCACTCCTCTTCGGCAGCTGAGTTCAGCATAGCTGCACCATTCAATCAGTGAAGCATCTGACCCTGCTTTTCAATTGCTAATTCATTGAGTTTTGTGAAAGCCACTGCAAAGATTACCATTTCAGGAAAGGAAAAGGGGAGGGTTTTTCATATACCTGACTGAACTGGTCAGAGGGAGAGGAAATACAGAAACAGTCTACACACCCATATGGTACATCATCCCTACATGTACTCATGAGGAAGGCAGTGTGAATGCTGTCTCATCCTCTAAGCATGCAGCTGCAGCATTCAGTGGCACTTCACAGGTGGCTGAGGCTTTTTTCCGGTTTTAGATCCTACTGAGAGTGTCAAACTGCTTCTGATTTAGTTTCTTTTTTTTCCCCCCTTTTTTTTTATAAACAGGAAATAGAACCTGAAAGGACATGAAAACATCCTTTGAAATGCTGCAAGCATGGCAGCTGTGCATTGGAGCTGGGGGAGAGGAAGGAGGAACTAGAGATTACAGAAGGAATATTTTTATGGTATGGAAAATCTGCAAGATTTAATTTATTTTCTTAATGTTAAAAATGCTCCCAAATGTCTTAAAATATTACTTTTCCTCTGTGTGCACTCAAGAACATGCAGAGAGCTGGAAGAAAAAGAAAAAATAAAAGAAGAAGAAAAGCAGAAAAAGAGAAAGAAAAGGCAGAAAACAAGAAAAAAAAGGATAAAAGAAAAAAGAAGAAAAAAAAGAAAAAAAGAATAAAAGAAAAAGACCACCAAAGAAAACCAGCTTTCTTGCACTTAAATGAGAATATACGAACAGGTATCTTAAGTTAGACCAATGCTCTGACCCTGAAACTCATCTGTCACAGAAGCTGGTGGTGCTTGTCTAGGCAAGAGCATAAGAAGGTGAGCAGGACATGCTCACTTTGAATGGCTCCACTGCACTGTGGCTCAGTGCCTTCTTGAGACTGAGGGGGTGCATGCTTGCTTAACAGACTTCCACAGATTTGTTTTCCTCATAAATTAGCGTAATTGGTTTTGAACACAGATAAGCTGTCAGTAGCCACAGAATACGAGGGCAAAGAGTTTTGCTATATATTCTTTAAGAAAGCATTGTATTGTCCTTTTCTTGACCCCACTACCTACCTTTTTCCCTGTCTTAAAATGTGCTATCAGCATGAACAATGTACAGCTCAGGTGATGAAGCTGTTGTGGTTGAGACTGTATTTGATAGGCAAAAGAGATGGTCTGTTATCTTATAAATGTAAAATTTCAACAGCATGAAACCTATGAAATTCTATATTGTGATAGCTATAATCTCGTTATCTATAAATAGATAGATAGATTTATATATATATATATATTGCCCAGTATATTAGCATAAGAATGGTAAGAAAAATTAAAGTATGTTATTTTCACTGTAGAGATCAGTGTTTGAAAAACATTACCATGCAAGAAAATGTGTAGTATGAACTTTTCTTCTTCACCTATACCATGACATTAAGCCATAATGTTAGCTATTTAAAGGATAATACTACATACTTAAAGCACTGTTACAGCTGAAGTGATGCAGATCAGGGGCACTAAACTAGCTCTAAATTACCATATTCACAATAGATAGATAAAGTGGTTAAGGCAAATAAACCTAATTTTACCTCTACTGTTTAACTCACATTACGTTTCATTTCTAAAGCAACAATATTTTGTCAATGGTGAGGAAGAAGGGGAATGAAACCACAAATGTCCTTCTCTATGATGTTGGCTTTATTCCTGCAGAATCCTTGCACTGAGGAGCATGTAGGACAAAATATTGATCCCACCTGAAAGAACAAGCAAAGATAAGTTCACCATTAATGTTGAAAACTGCAACTTTTCCTTCCACACAGCACTGACTGCACTTTTGAGAAGAAAATAGTATTTTGGAGGCATTTAAGTGAATTAAACTTCCCACTGACAGAGAGTTCTGAGGCTAGGTTACTTCATAGGCTTTTGTAAATTTCACCATCAGCAGTGGAGCAGTGCTGAACAGACACCAACAAAACTGCCGCCCAGAACAGTCAGAATGAAGCTCATCCAAAACCATAATGCATAGCACAACTCAAAAACAATGACATACGGGTAGTGTAATATTTAATAAAACAAGAAACTTATGTGGTATTTCTTAAGTGCATGGATATTGATAGATAATTTCAACCAAGAAATCTGGAGATTGTGACTTCTGGTGCATTTTTTTGTTTTGTTTTGTGGTTTTTTTTTTGGGGGGGAGGGGGAATGATGCCTTTTTAATGATAGCTGAGCTCAGGGAAAGGAAGAAATGCATGCACAAAGACCACATGCCACCCAAATTAAAAAAAAAAAAAAAAAAAGAGAGAGAGACAAAGCTCCAACAATGTTCCCATCTTTCAGCAGGAATAGAAGGAGTGGTAAACAAGCTGGTGACCACCATTTGTGACACCAGAACCCATGGACTGCTGCACCAGAACAAACACAGCAATGCCCATGAATAACAAACTACGACAATGTCCTCTATATAAAGCTTTTGTTAAAACCTGTAGGACTGTTGAATGCCCACATTTCACTGGCAAACAACCTGTAACAGGTAAACTGTTTTCAATATGTAGTTCTTTTGAAGTACAGCAACTCAGTGTCTGATCGTTCTCCTCACATCTAATTTTCATCTCAGAGCCCTACTCTGATTTCATTTTGTTTTACACATTGGAATTTCATTAAACCCAACATATACAGAGATATGTAAATCAGGAGCAAGTTCAAAATCATTTATTTTGTCCTAGATGTATGCTCACTCAATGAAATTACATCTTCTCCCACAAACACATACTCATTTCAGAGTATATGTAATAGTGGGTTACTGCCAGTTACATTTGTTGTTGTTGTTGTTGCATACTTCCGCTCTTTTTCTATGCACTATTTACTATTGTTAGAAGATCATAATAATATAATCACACTATAATAAAGCAATTACAGAAGTGAACAACAATCACCATTGTTAATAGTCAATAGTTCAGAAAATATATCTTTACAGTACTAGTACTCAAATTCCAGGCATTTCTTGACGAATGGTTGACTTACCAATAATTCTCTCCAGACTACTCTACATGTATTAAAAAAAAAAAAAAAGATCACTGACATATTCAGTATGATGTCTCTTCAACTATACAAATACAAAAATATGTCTAACTAAAGTAATAAGGTCAACAACTAGTTAATTTTACATTTGAGTGAATAGTTACTTAAACCTTTCTTTACATATTATTTTGTACATGCCACAGGGATTCTTCCTTGGCTAAAAGTCATTGTGATTTTCCATGACACGAACTAATTTTTCAAGTAAGCTATAATATCTACCAGTCTATCAATTTATAGTTCTCAACAGTGTAACATCAGTGACTAAAAAACATCTGGCAATTCTTGCCCAAATTCTCATTGACTTATATGTCAACCAGTCATGCATAAAGAGCATAGAATTAAAGCCCAGAGGAGCATCACTGGATCCTCTGGTGTAATCCAGAGTTAAATTAGGCTTCCAAATACCACCATACCAGGTGTAAAACACCATTTGGTAGCACATGGTGGCAAAAAAGTCTATAATTTGCCCCTTAAATTTCGGCTTGCTCTCTTGTCTTTGCTTCTCATGTAAAAAAAAAAATGTTTTACTTAAAAGACATTTAAACACTTAAAAGAAAAAATGAAGTATTTCAAGCTAAGAATTGCTACATAGAAATGCTTTTTTGGAAAGTCATTGGTAACTTGAGAAGAAATCAGAAAATGTTGCACATACATTTGTAAATACAAGTTTTAAATATGAAAAAGTTTTATTTATTTATTCTAATTGGAAAAAGGCATGGAATTAACATAAAACTTTTGCTAGGCTGACCATGCAACTTACATAAAGTGATGAGAAAACATTATAAATGTAATTGAGAGTTTTTATCAGTTTCTTATTAAGTTGACATTGTTAAGGCTTTTTACTTCCTTTTATGTCTTATGGCAGGAAAGCTTAAGAGAAACTATGGGTAGGATTTATGAACACTTTTTTATGACATTAGTTGTGTAACACACTATTTAAACCATACAAAATAAACTGTGATACTTCACAATATGCTATGCTTGTGATCTTCTGAAGATCCATTTTGTTTCTTTTGCTGGAGAAGATATTACGGGCAGTAGGAAGTCCACAGTTAGAAAAGTAAAAACAAGAGTTTCTAGCTTCACAGTGAAAAATTGCTGGGAAATTTGCATAATTGCTATTTGAAATAGGTTTATTTGTCTGTCCTCTACTGACAGCTGGAAAACATCCACTAAAAGTGCCATGGACTCGTATTGTCATCTTCAGATTTTGAAGCCAAAAAGAGGGGGATTCAGTATTTCACTTGTTTTAGAGAGATGATCATGAATGTGAAGAGTGCAGCCACAGGATGCCATAGAAAGCTTTATCTCGAGAAATGGATTCAACAGCTTTGCCTTTTCTCATGAAGTTTCAGACATCTGAGAAAAATCCCCAACACTGGTCCAGCTGAAACTGAGTGCACTTCACTGAGAAGCAAGGAAGAGAGGGCTTGAAAAAGATGTAAAAAATGGCCAGGGCTCACCCCAGCCAGGGTGACCCAGTAGGTTAGCATGGGAAATTCCCCTAAATGTTCAACTTCTGTTGCTATGCTCTGAAGATGACTGGCCATCAGCAATCAGAAGATGACTGAAGATGAGACATTTGAGCCTTGTATGCAACAAAACTTCCTTGATGCTATTTTCTTCCTCCTTCACTTGTGCATGGCAGAGCTCAGCTGCTGCCTCTTTGACCACTTGCTGTGTGCAAGCAGTTACACTTCTTACTGGATTGGTGAGAATTTTACCAAAATTTGCCTCCTAAACAGTGAGGCTGAGGGGGTGGGAAGTCTGGGCTGTGGCAGCCTTGTGCCTTCACATTTGGTATTTCATGCCTGATCAGCTGCATCCCACTTTACTGAAAAATATGTTATGCAGAACTAATTTTAGCCTGTGAAAGATATTTTAAGGACAGTAACCATACCTGTGATATTTCAAATATGATTTCAGAATTCATGGCTTATCAATAAAAACACATTGACTTTCATGGAGGTTTTCTTGTGAATTTGGGTACAGCAGTAAAACATTTACTTACACCATGTTCACAGCTGATAAACTGCAGTTGCTAGCAGTTTGTTAATTAGATCTTAGTTAAGCTTTGTCCTTCCTGCCTTTGTGCAAACCTTTACCATTTGAGGATGCGATTTGCATGCATCGGTCAACACCGGCACTGAAGAGAGCGCCTGTTTAAGTAATAAGATAAGGAGGTGCTCTCTCCACGTTTGGGCTTTAGCTGCCACAGGGGTGCTGGTTCCCAGGATTCGTAGCTGCTGCTTATCCAGGCAGCTCCGTGGTTTGCACTGCATATTAATTTCTGTCCAACATGGGAATTTAATTTGTACTGTACATTTCATTTCTTCACAGATTTAGATTTATTTTATGTTCTCTGCTTTTAATTAACTCTCTGGCACAGCTGCTGGACAGGATATAAAAAGTCATTGCTCTCCC